>NC_091063.1:72455929-73900071 GCF_000393655.2 Nicotiana sylvestris | reverse complement strand
CCGCATTATACTGGTGGGCGACCTAGAACTTAAATGTATTCCCGCATTATACTGGTGGGCGACCTAGAACTTAAAAGTATTCCCGCATTATACTGGTGGGCGACCTAGAACTTAAAAATATTCCCGCATTATACTGGTGGGCGACCTAGAACTTAAATGTATTCCCGCATTATACTGGTGGGCGACCTAGAACTTAAAAAGTATTCCCGCATTATACTGGTGGGCGACCTAGAACTTAAAAGTATTCCCGCATTATACTGGTGGGCGACCTAGAACTTAAAATGTATTCCCGCATTATACTGGTGGGCGACCTAGAACTTAAAATGTATTCCCGCATTATACTGGTGGGCGACCTAGAACTTAAAAGTATTCCCGCATTATACTGGTGGGCGACCTAGAACTTAAATGTATTCCCGCATTATACTGGTGGGCGACCTAGAACTTAAAATGTATTCCCGCATTATACTGGTGGGCGACCTAGAACTTAAAAGTATTCCCGCATTATACTGGTGGGCGACCTAGAACTTAAATGTATTCCCGCATTATACTGGTGGGCGACCTAGAACTTAAAAGTATTCCCGCATTATACTGGTGGGCGACCTAGAACTTAAAAGTATTCCCGCATTATACTGGTGGGCGACCTAGAACTTAAATGTATTCCCGCATTATACTGGTGGGCGACCTAGAACTTAAATGTATTCCCGCATTATACTGGTGGGCGACCTAGAACTTAAAAGTATTCCCGCATTATACTGGTGGGCGACCTAGAACTTAAAAGTATTCCCGCATTATACTGGTGGGCGACCTAGAACTTAAAAGTATTCCCGCATTATACTGGTGGGCGACCTAGAACTTAAATGTATTCCCGCATTATACTGGTGGGCGACCTAGAACTTAAAATGTATTCCCGCATTATACTGGTGGGCGACCTAGAACTTAAAATGTATTCCCGCATTATACTGGTGGGCGACCTAGAACTTAAATGTATTCCCGCATTATACTGGTGGGCGACCTAGAACTTAAAATGTATTCCCGCATTATACTGGTGGGCGACCTAGAACTTAAAATGTATTCCCGCATTATACTGGTGGGCGACCTAGAACTTAAAAGTATTCCCGCATTATACTGGTGGGCGACCTAGAACTTAAATGTATTCCCGCATTATACTGGTGGGCGACCTAGAACTTAAAATGTATTCCCGCATTATACTGGTGGGCGACCTAGAACTTAAAAGTATTCCCGCATTATACTGGTGGGCGACCTAGAACTTAAATGTATTCCCGCATTATACTGGTGGGCGACCTAGAACTTAAAATGTATTCCCGCATTATACTGGTGGGCGACCTAGAACTTAAAAGTATTCCCGCATTATACTGGTGGGCGACCTAGAACTTAAATATATTCCCGCATTATACTGGTGGGCGACCTAGAACTTAAATGTATTCCCGCATTATACTGGTGGGCGACCTAGAACTTAAATGTATTCCCGCATTATACTGGTGGGCGACCTAGAACTTAAAAGTATTCCCGCATTATACTGGTGGGCGACCTAGAACTTAAATGTATTCCCGCATTATACTGGTGGGCGACCTAGAACTTAAATGTATTCCCGCATTATACTGGTGGGCGACCTAGAACTTAAATGTATTCCCGCATTATACTGGTGGGCGACCTAGAACTTAAAAGTATTCCCGCATTATACTGGTGGGCGACCTAGAACTTAAAATGTATTCCCGCATTATACTGGTGGGCGACCTAGAACTTAAATGTATTCCCGCATTATACTGGTGGGCGACCTAGAACTTAAATGTATTCCCGCATTATACTGGTGGGCGACCTAGAACTTAAATGTATTCCCGCATTATACTGGTGGGCGACCTAGAACTTAAAAGTATTCCCGCATTATACTGGTGGGCGACCTAGAACTTAAATGTATTCCCGCATTATACTGGTGGGCGACCTAGAACTTAAAAGTATTGAAATTGTTTCCCCGTTCTTCCGAGAAAATTTTCGACAATCGGCAGAAAATTTTCTGCCCCGGTTTTTGGTGACTTCCATGGCGGTGCATCTTGCTGCCATCATCAATCCTTTGTTTTCCTGCAGCAGACAAAAGGATTTAATCAGTTTTAATCGTGGTGGTAGAGGGTGCCTTTCTGGCGAGCAATTTTCTCTCTTCCCCTTTTCTTGCTCTTTGTCCCCATAATTGGTTGGCGGGCAAAGTTGCCTGTTGGGGGTCTCTAGCCTGCTGGGGATTGGTTTTCAATTTATCCCCTTTTCTGCTTTCTTTTAAAACACATGATGTGGGAGTCTGCTTCTAACTCCCGAAACCACTCCCTTTTGGAGCTTACTTCTTCCAACATTTCCGAGCACAATCCCTGCATTGCCTGGGGCCAGCCTTTAAGACTGTTTGTATTATCCTGCATTGGATGAATTCCCCTTCGGTTTCTGGTAGTAAGCTTTGACAAATCCTTCAAAGACACATTTTTAGGAAAAGAAATAAAGATATGGAAAAGAGAAAATCTTTCTGAACCAATATTTTGTGGGAGGAGACAATCCAAAGAACTTATCTGGAGGACACAACTGGTCCTCATGATCATGACGTGCACCATAGATTCCCGACCCAGTCTATTTGTATCAATCGATTTGCCGAATGGTCTGACTTGCTGGGGATGATAAATGACTGTCCATTTTGTTGCAAATGTGGTCGCTTTTTGTTGATCTGTCTTGTCGCCTCATAGTGCCCTTCGAGGGGTTTTCACTAATGAGACTCTCTCTTTTCTCTCATCTCCCGGCGCCTTATGGTGCCCGCGAAGGTTTTCACCAATAAGACTCTCTCATTTCATATCCCTCATCTTACATCGCCTTTCGGTGCCTGTGAAGGTTTTCACCGATGAGACTCTCTCATTTTATTTCTTTTCGAGGAATCGGGGTGTTGTAGATATGACCCTCTCTTCTGGAGATTCTTTTGACTATCAACTCATTCCCAGTCTTACGATCCTTTTCTTTGCTGGGGATCGGTGTATTATTCTCGGCCTTATTTGCCGGATTTGGCATCTCTCGAACATTGATCGGGAGGTCTTTTGGATGTCGATGTTGGTTTTGGTGTGGGATTGAAGGAAGGCTAAAAAATGAAAACAACTTGGAGGGTGATGTGCTACAACTTTTGGAATCAAACCTTTGTTGGAACTTAAAACATAACCTCTGCCCCAGTTTTCTTGCTTGGGGGATTTATTTTTTACGCTTATGTTGAGTTACGTGCGTTACGCACATTGTGCTACATTGTGCACACTATGTACATTATGCATCCTATATTTGCTATGATGCACACTATGACCGAGCCGTGAGGCGCCTACGTATCCTCTTTGAGGAATCAGGTCAAACGTAGTTCCCACGGTTTTATATTCCTTGATTTTATCTTCTTCTTTTTTTTCTTTTCCTTCTTTTCATTTTTTCATGTCTTTTTCTTTTCTTTTCTTTTCTTTTTCTTTTCTTTTCTTTTTTTTCGTATCTTTCCCATTAGTGATTCCAAAAGAGGGGTATTGAAAGAATTTGCTTAAGGCTCAAAGGGGGAAGCAAGGGTTAAAAGTGTTTGGATAGAAGAAAGAATTGCCTCCGTCATCTCATTATTCAACAAATGCCAAATACAAACAAATAAACCAAAAGTTGCCATAATTTAAAGAAATTACGCATAATATCTCTTGACTGCATCTGAATTGATAGCCATGTCGACACATCTACCTTCGACATCTGTCAAACACAAAGCACCATTGGACAATATTCTGGTCACGATATAAGGCCCTTGCCAATTTGGGGCGAATTTGCCTTTTGCCTCGACCTGATGTGGGAGGATCTTCTTCAATACCTGCTGCCCTACTTCAAACTTCCTGGGGCGCACCTTCTTATTATACGCTCTTGCCATTCTCTTCTGGTACAGCTGACCATGGCACACTGCTGCCAATCTTTTCTCATCTATCAGGCTCAACTGTTCCAAGCGAGCTTTGATCCATTCATCATCATCAATTCCGGCTTCAGCGACAATTCGGAGGGACGGAATTTCGACCTCCGCTGGTATCACGGCCTCAGTTCCATACACCAACAAATAAGGAGTTGTGCCTATGGAAGTCCGGACGGTAGTGCGGTAACCCAACAAAGCAAAGGGTAATTTCTCGTGCCATTGTCTGGACCCTTCCACCATTTTTCGCAGTATCTTCTTGATATTCTTATTGGCTGCTTCGACTGCTCCATTCGCCTTGGGACGATATGGGGTGGAATTGCGGTGTGTAATCTTGAATTGTTGGCATACCTCTCTCATCAGGCTGCTATTAAGATTCGCACCGTTATCCGTGATGATCACTTTTGGGATCCCAAATCTGCAGATGATATGGGAGTGAACAAAGTCCACCACTGCCTTCTTAGTTACTGATTTGAAGGTTTTAGCCTCAACCCATTTGGTGAAGTAATCAATGGTCACTAGAATGAACCTATGACCGTTGGACGCTGCTGGCTCGATGGGCCCAATGACATCCATGCCCCATGCTACAAACGGCCAGGGTGCTGACATCGTATGTAACTCTGTTGGCGGAGAATGAATCAAATCTCCATGTATCTGGCACTGATGGCATTTCCTTACGAAAGTGATACAGTCGTGTTCCATGGTTAGCCAATAACACCCTGTTCGAAGGATCTTTCTTGCCAATACATATCCGCTCATGTGCGGCCCACAAACTCCGGCATGTACTTCTGCCATAACCGTCGTTGCCTGCCCGGCATCTATGCATCTCAACAATCCCAAATCCGGGGTTCTTTTGTACAATACTCCTCCACTGAGGAAGAAACCATTCGACAAACGCCGAAGGGCTCTTTTTTGGTCTCCAGAGGCATGTTCTGGATATATCCCCATCCTGAGGTATTCTTTGATATCATGAAACCAGGGTTCGCCATCCGCTTCTTCTTCTATGGCATTGCAGTAGGCGTGCTGATCACGGACCTGGATGT
The DNA here is from genome assembly GCF_000393655.2 of Nicotiana sylvestris. Taxonomy (NCBI): domain Eukaryota; kingdom Viridiplantae; phylum Streptophyta; class Magnoliopsida; order Solanales; family Solanaceae; genus Nicotiana; species Nicotiana sylvestris. Next base: position 73,895,076 of record NC_091063.1, on the reverse strand, counting down.
GTAGAGGATCAACATACATTTTGTCAGGGTGGTGCAGCATTGATGCTAAGGTGGCTAAGGCATCCGCAACCTCATTGTGAACTCTCGGGATGTGTTTGAACTTTACCGATCGAAATTGCTTGCTCAGATCATGCAAGCATTGTCGGTATGGTACGAGTTTTAGATCTCGTGTTTCCCATTCACCCTGAATTTGATGTACCAAGAGGTCCGAGTCTCCCAAGACCAAGACGTCTTGGACATCCATGTCGGCAGCCAGGCGCAGACCCAGAATGCAAGCCTCATATTCGGCCATATTGTTGGTGCAATAGAAGCGCAGTTGAGCCGTAACAGGATAATGCCGTCCTGTTTCAGAAATGAGTACTGCTCCTATTCCAACCCCTTTTGCGTTTGCAGCTCCATCGAAGAAAAGCTTCCAACCCGGTTCCTCAGGTAATTCCAAATCATTCGTATGCATCACCTCTTCGTCAGGAAAATACGTTCTTAAGGGCTCGTATTTTTCATCAACGGGATTCTCTGCCAAATGGTCTGCCAGTGCCTGGGCTTTCATGGCCGTCCTCGTTACGTAGATGATATCAAACTCTGTGAGCAGAATTTGCCACTTTGCCAACCTTCCCGTGGGCATAGGTTTCTGAAAGATATACTTCAATGGGTCCAAGCGGGATATGAGATAAGTAGTATATGAAGACAGGTAGTGCTTCAACTTCTGAGCTACCCAAGTTAGGGCGCAACATGTTTTCTCGAGTTGAGTGTACTTGACCTCATGCACTGTGAATTTCTTGCTAAGATAGTAGATGGCCTGCTCCTTCCTTCCTGTGTCATCATGTTGCCCCAGTACACAACCAAATGAATTTTCCAAAACCGTCAGGTAAAGGATTAGAGGTTTCCCGGGCTTAGGCGGGACCAATACGGGTGGATTAGACAGATACCCTTTGATTTGGTCGAAAGCCTCCTGACACTCTGCCGTCCAACCTACTGCAGCATCCTTTCTCAGCAGCCGAAATATGGGCTCACAAGTTGCTGTGAGTTGAGCGATGAACCTGCTGATGTAATTGAGTCTACCCAGCAAACTCATTACCTCTGTTTTGTTCCTTGGCGGTGGCAAATCTCGGATGGATTCAATTTTGGATGGGTCTAACTCAATCCCCCGTCGACTGACGATGAATCCTAGCAACTTTCCTGATGGAACCCCGAATGCGCATTTGGCCGGGTTAAGCTTGATATCATACCTCCGGAGTCTTTGGAAAAATCTCCTTAGGTCTGCCACATGGTCCTCCTGACGCCAAGATTTGATGATCACATCATCGACGTACACCTCTATTTCTTTGTGTATCATGTCATGAAACACAGCAGTCATTGCTCGCATGTACGTTGCCCCGGCGTTCTTTAACCCGAACGGCATTACCCGATAGCAGTAGGTTCCCCATGGCGTAATAAACGCTGTCTTCTCAGCATCCTCTTCGTCCATTAGGATCTGATGATAACCCGCATAGCAATCCACAAAGGATCCGATCTCGCGCCCAGCGCAATTATCGATCAGGATATGAATGTTGGGTAACGGGAAATTGTCCTTGGGACTTGCTTTGTTGAGGTTGCGGTAGTCGACGCACACCCTGATTTTTCCATCCTTCTTTGGGACTGGTACCACATTGGCCAACCACTCGGGATATCGAGTGACCCGAATGACCTTCGATTGCAACTGCTTAATCACTTCTTCTTTGATCTTTACACTCATTTCTGTTTTAAATTTCCTTAGTTTTTGCTTGACCGGAGGGTATGCCGGGTCAGTGGGCAATTTGTGAACCACTAAATCGGTGCTCAATCCAGGCATATCATCATATGACCATGCAAAAACATCTTTGAATTCCCTGAGAGTTTCGATCAATTCTGCTTTGACATTCGGCTCAATGTGGATGCTAATTTTGGTCTCTTGGATGTTATCAGCGTCTCCTAGGTTCACAGCCTCAGTGTCATTTAGGTTAGGCTTGGGTTTCTCTTCAAATTGGCACAGTTCTCGGTTTATTTCTTCGAAGGCTTCCCCTTCGTCACATTCGGATTCATTATCACAAACGACCTCTTGCATCATTGAGTCAGATTCAGATTGATTTATTAGACTAGGTCGAAGATCCGCTGTGCATGCCATGTCATTAGGACCAGTAAAAAGAGAACTGTTCAGAAAGAAAAAGAACAAAACAAGAAATTAAAATGGGACAAAAGAAAAGAACTTTATTAAATTTGCAGGATAAAAAGGGTTCACACTTTTACAAAACGAAAGTAAAATTGGGATTACACCCTTGAATAATCCGATCAAACAAACAAACAAACAAAACATTAATCAAAGCCTACTACCAAGACTCCCCTCGGACAGGAAGAGGAGTAACCGTCCAATTGTTGGTCTTGGCCTCAGGCCCCACGAATTGTATCTCTGCTCTGCTGGAACCTTCTCCAGCTTCCACCATACTGACATCCGCGAATAGCCTCTCAAAACTCTGATTCAGGTCTTCATTTATACCGATCAAAGGTCCTCGAATCTTTGGGATCGCTGACCCCTTGGCACTTGCTTTAACAAAAGACCTTGAGAGGCGTGGCACTGGTTTAGGCAGAAACCAGACCTTCTTCTTCATTCTTCGCGCCTCCTTCCTGTCTGCTGCGGTTGGTTTGAACCCCAACCCGAAGGTTTCCAGATTCTTAGGAAGGGAAACAGGTTGGACTATCCCTTGAAGTTCAACTCCCAGGCCTTTTCCCGGTACAAATCCGTTACCCAGCATCTCCGAGACCATCATGACCGTTGCGGCAGCTACCCTAGGGTGCGGGATGATTTCTCCTTCAGAAATTTTGTTGGCTGACCCTGTATCGAGAATCTGGTAGACCCAGGGACCCTTGTCATCAGTGGTCTCTATGAAAGGCACAATGGTTCCGCTCATGGTGCATGTTGTATCCTCGCCGTGCAACACGACCTCTTGTCTTTCCCACTCGAACTTCACTGTCTGATGTAGGGTGGAAGGCACCGCTTTAGCTGCGTGAATCCAGGGTCGTCCTAACAGCAAGTTGTAAGATACTGTGGCGTCCAATACCTGGAATTCCATGGTAAACAGGACCGGGCCAATGGTTAGTTCAAGTACAACATCCCCCACAGTGGCTGTTCCGTTTCCGTCAAACCCTCGGACACAGATGCTATTCTCCCGGATTCTTCCACGGTCAATCTTTAACTGGTCCAGGGTGGATAATGGACAAATATTGGCGCTTGAGCCGTTATCCACCAATACTCGGGTTACCACCGAGTCTTCACATTTGACAGCTAGGTATAGAGCTTTATTGTGCTCCGTTCCTTCCACTGGCAGGTCATCGTCTGAGAATGTCACTCTGTTCACCTCGAAAATCTTGCTGGCAATGGTTTCCAGGTGGTTTACAGAAATCTCACTGGGTACATGAGCCTCGTTCAATATCTTTAACAGGGCCCGACGATGCTCTTCAGAATGGATCAGCAATGACAACAGTGAGATCTGGGCCGGTGTTTTTCTCAGCTGTTCGACCACAGAATAGTCATGTACTTTCATCTTCCTCAGAAATTCTTCAGCCTCTTCTTCGGATACTGGCTTCTTGGTTGCCACTGGGTTGGTTTTTCTTAGCTCCACCGGAGCAAAACATCGCCCTGATCGAGTCAGCCCTTGCGCTTCACAACTGACTTCTTCCACCTGTTTTCCTTGGTACGTCACCACTGCCTTTTCATATTTCCAAGGCACCGCCCTGCTGTCAATCATTGGCAGTTGGACCACAGGCTTTATGGTCACCCGTTCTCTACATACCCCTTTCAACACGACTGCCGGTGTGGGCAGGATCCCTGGTATTACCAACTTGCTTGGCTCGGGTTTGCTTGCTATGACGGACGGGCTCTTCCCCAATATCACTACCGGCTTGACGCCTTCTCCCTGCGACTGTACACTTGTTCCTCCACTGGTTAAGACTTCTTTCGGGGCGGCTTGGATCATCATCACTGTTTGTGAGGGTTTTCTTAATTCTCCTCCCTCACACACCAACTCAATCATGTGAGTTTCGTGGTGCGCTGGCAGTGGGTTTTGGTTGATGTTAGGAGCCTCCGGTGTCTGGACCTCGATCTTATTGGTGTCAATAAGATCCTGTATGGCATGCCTTAACTTCCAGCACTTCTCGGTATCGTGCCCGAGCATCCCTGAACAGTATTCACAACTGATTGAACGATCCAAATTCTGAGGCGGGGGATTTGGTTCCCGAGTATGGACAGGACTAACCAAACCCAATTGCCGCAGCTTGTGGAACACAGCGGTGTAGGTTTCTCCCAATTCGGTGAAGGTTCTTTGCTTCCGCAACCTGTCATTCCTAGCATCTGGATTTCCCCGGAAACCTGCCCCTGAAGGATTTCTATATGCCCTTGGTGGAGGGTAAGTGTTTTGTGGTGGTGCACATATGTTCTGGGGAGCCGGTGCGCGCCATTGTGGGCGAACCGGAGGCTGAGTGTATACCTGGGCTTGGTGTACGGAACAATGTGGTTCTCGAGGTGGATAGAAATTTTGTGGTGGGTTGTATGGGTAGTTTGACCTGTGAGGCCTGGGTTGGTTGTAGTGCGGCCTGCCAGCCCTGGACCAACTGCCTGCCTCGATCGTGGCAACCTCTTCTTTCTTTCTTCTTAGCGCACCTCCCGTGCCGCTTTGAATAGCCTGGGTTGTGGCCTTAAGTGCCGAATAGTTTAAGATCTTGTCCGACCTCAAACCTTCTTCTATCATGACCCCTATTTTGACCACCTCGTTGAAAGATTTTCCAACCGTTGTCACCAAGTGACCAAAGTAGGTTGGATCCAATGTCTGCAAAAAGTAGTCCACCATCTCTCCCTCTCTCATGGGAGGATCGACTCTAGCTGCTTGTTCTCTCCAGCGGAACCCGAACTCGCGAAAACTTTCCCCGGGTTTCTTCCCAGTTCTCAATAACGTGAGACGGTCAGGGACTATCTCCAGATTGTACTGGAAATGACCTGCAAAAGCCTGCGCCAGGTCATCCCACGTGTACCACCTGCTGAAATCCTGCCTGGTATACCATTCCAGTGCAGATCCGCTCAGACTTTGGCCGAAATAAGCTATCAAAAGCTCATCCTTGCCTCCTGCCCCTCTCATTTTGCTACAGAATCCCCGCAAATGTGCCATGGGATCACCGTGCCCTTCATATAAATCAAACTTGGGCATCTTGAACCCAGCCGGGAGTTGGACATCCGGGAAAGGGCACAGATCTTTGTATGCCACGCTGACTTGACTGCCCAGCCCGTGTAAGTTCCTGAAGGATTGCTCCAGGCTTTTGAACTTTCTCAACACTTCATCCTGTTCAGGGGCCTTAACCGGCTTCTCAACCTCTGCCGGAACTTCCAAATGGGGATTGTAAGCCTGTGGTTCGGGTGCATGGAATGTAGGCTCAGGGGGATAGTATTGTGTATCGTGAGCCTGAAACAATGGCTCACTGGTCGTTCGCTGCAAAGGGGCTGATGCAGGTCCCACAAAAATGGGAATATTGGGTGTTGGGAGAGGTTGATGGGGTGGTGGAGCTTGGGAATCATGAGGGCTTCTTTCTTGATGATAGAGGGGATTTGGGCGGCTTGTGGAAGGGCCAGAGTGAGGGTACTCCGGCACGTGTCCCAGTGTCTCAGGGCTCTTTTGTGTTTTGGCCAGGGCTAGCTGCATTGCATGCATCTCTAGTCCCATCCTTTCAATCTTTTCCATTGCCTCTTTTAGCAACTGGCTCATCGGCCTTTCTTCCTCATTACTATTCTCTGAAGTAGTCATGCTTGTTGCTACCGGTCCTTTGGATCTGGTTTGGTATGAATGTGTTGCCAGAATTCTTTAACAACTAACTGTCTGGTATCAGACAACAACAAATTTTGTTAGTGTTAGAGCTTAACAGATTTGATCATAACACATAGAGGATGCAATGCACCTAGGCAGTTAACCGTTTCTACATGCTTTGCTTCAAACCACATGCGTCATCCCGGTTTGTTCATTCGTCTCTTTTTAAAGTATTCTGCGAAACCCCGCGTTTTATTTTATTTACATTTTCTTTTCTTTATTTATTAAAAGCGGTCGAATCTTATGGGGATTGCCTACGTATCACGTCCCCGCGTGAATCAGACCAGGCGTAGTTCTGCCTCAAAGTATAGACACATAGAAATTCTTCCGGAGTCACTTAATTTCATTATCAAAATTTGCTATTACACATTACTTCAAACAAAATAGCAACAGTACAGACTCCAGGGTTTTAAACTTGGTTTGAGGAAAAGAAAACAACATTGGGGAAACAACAAACAAAACAACCAGGACTCGATCAACAACTAATTTTCCAACTTAGGGACCCACGAGGCATCTTTCGGCCCTTTCGCGGCCCTAGGTGTAAGGTCTCTTTGCAAGCCCTTCAACTCGTTCATAATCCGATGGACGCAGCCCATGATGGAAGCAATGAGGTTTTCCCGAGGTGTCTGCTCGCATGCCAAACATTTTAGGTAGATGTAATGCCCGACTTCGTCAATTCTTGCCCGAATGTTGTCCCTTTCTGCGAACAATTGCCTTATCTGTCGGCTCTTTAATCCTAGCGTTTGTGCATTGGCGGCGAGCTGATCCTGGAATATATCCATTTGCCTTTCCATCCTTGTCATTGTATTGTAATAGCGTCTCCGGTCGGCCTGGGCATCTTGTGTTTGCTTGAAGATCCGCTCTTGCAAAGCGGAATTTGTTTCCTTTGCTGCTTTGACGCTCAGTTCACAATTCCTCATGACTTGCTGTAGGCGCTTCCTCCGGGCCATTGTACCTTCTGCCCATTTGGCCCTCATCCTTGCTATGCAAGCCTTTGATTGGTCTAATTCTTCTTGGCTCTGGATGACCTGATTTCTCAAACTGGCTATCAATCTTTCGTCGGAGCAGCGCTTCTGTCGGTCGATGTTATTCTTACTGGCTTGGCGAAGGCGGGCCCTCAGGGTTTGGTTCTCTTGGGCTAACTTGTCTTTTTCAGCCTGCTCTTGGGCGACTCGCACGTTGTTTTCGAATACCATCCTTTCAATTTGTCGCTTCAACTTCCTAATTTCAACCAGGTAACCTTCCTCTTTTGCGAGCCAATCCCATTGTTCTTGCGATGACTCAACAAAACTTCGGAGGTGAGGCCGTTTGGTTGGTCGTTTCACGATGCTCTTCTTGTTCTGCCAAGTGAGATAGGCCGGCGAGACTTCACCTCTAGACACATCATTTACCCGGGTATTTGCCGTTAAGTACTGGCATTCACTCCATATGCAACGAACTGTCTTTTCAGGAAATTGGCCGTCACTGCTGACCTCGACTGCATAAGTGCTGAGATCTTCGTCCGGGTGTAGTACTTGACATCTTCCCAACTGTCTCATTACCCTGTAAGGGGCATAAGGTTGAATACCCCTGAGTCCCATCAAGAGGAAGTGAGGACCAGTGGCGGGCATGTATATGATTTCTTCCACAGAAAGCCAACCCAAAGTCCAGTTTACTTGGTCTGCGGTGATGATCCGGAGATAGGATATCCATTCTTCAAACCCTCCCGGTGATCGAAAACCTGAAACCCTTAGGCTATAACCCTCGATGCAGCCCCCATTTGTAGACATGTAGTGCATATACTGAGGATGGTGACACAAGTGTTCGATCATCCACATCTGTAACAACAAGTTGCACCCTTCGAAGAAGTCTGCTCCAGCTTTACAAGCTGTGAGGGCTCGGTATATTTCTGACATTATCATGGGAGCAAGGATGCTTTTATCGTTGGTAATCAAGATTTTGACGATTCCAGCCACCTTTAGATCGATATTTCTATCTTTTCGGGGAAACACCACAAGGCCCAAAAATGCCACCATAAAAGCGAACCGCCTATGCTCATTCCATTTTACCAGATTTCCCCTGCTACAAATACCACTTTCTGGATCATTAAATCCTCCTTTGCTCCCGTACCTCTGGTATATGAATTGTAGGGTAGAAAAACCTCTATCCAGTTCAGCGTATGGGACTCCTTTGCTTATCTTCAACAGATCCATGAATTTGTGTGAATTCACAGCCCTTGGAGCGATCAGGTATTTGTGTCTCAAACCTTCAGTGACGTCCATGTAACCCGCCATTTCTTCTAAGGTTGGGGTGAGTTCAAAATCTGAGAAACGGAACACGTTGTGGGCTGGATCCCAAAATGTAACTAAAGCCTTTATGATGTCGCACCGAGGCCTAACTTTCAACAAATCAACCAAACCTCCCAGGTGCAGGGGGATTTTGCTTCTAACTGTTACCAGCAAACTTGGACTCATACTCATTCTGCATGAGCATTGGGGTGATTAAGCAAAGATCCAGACTCATTAGACTCAAATACCAAATTGACACACTTCTAAAAGAAAAAATGAAATTTGGTTGTTTTTCAAAAAAGCATGATGTTACCTTAAGAACTTTCGTTCTTTGGATTGTACCTATATTTTGAAAAACAAGTTGAGCCCGATGGGGGTTGCCTACGTATCCCGCACCATGCGAGAATCAAACTGACGTAGTTCGGGCATAAATCGAATTTTGGGGACACCCTATTTTTCTCTTAAAAATGAATCAAAGACTCCTTTTTTTTCTTTTTTAAAACAAATTAATAAGACACACATTTTTTTCAAAATTCTGGCAGAGCTTTGACCATTTTTGTGACTTTTCAAGAATAAATAAGTAACCCCTTAACCGTTATTCCTCTTCCTTTTCCAAACATTCCCGATATTCAGAAACCGGTCAGCATGCAAGCCTTGAAACAAGTAAATGCATAAAGCAAACAGGATGTAGCAGGATGGTCTTTATTCTCAGGTTGCCTGTCCTAGACGGACCCAGCCCCTGTGCTGAGTCCCCTAAGTCAAATGCACATGATGCAAATAAGCGTTCCTACTAGGGATCCGGCATGAAGTTATGTTATGCTAAGCTGTAAAACCTAGGTGCTTGTTCTAGACCTGGCTTACCCGAGCGGACAACTCGAGCCGAGGATGGGAGCTGTGTACCGGTAACCAAAAGGCCATCCGACTTTGCAACTCCTCCGAATCCTCGTTCTATTTTGGCATATGACACTAACAGAAAGAAGCCACGACCAGCGTGCGCTCCTCAAGAGAGAAGAGAAGGGTTTCAGCACAGTTTATATATACAGTCCAAATAATATCAAGGCGGTAAAAGCAACACTTAGCACATTAGGCTCAAAACATGTAATAAAATCAGATAATAAATAAAACCAAATAGTAACAATTATTCTAAGCTCGAATTCTTAACCCTGAACCAGTGGTTCTGGGTGCAAATCCCCAGCAGAGTCGCCAGAGCTGTCACACCTCCTTTTTCCGCACCCGAGAGGGTACAAGGAGTTTTTTTTCCAATTAAAGGACAATCGAAAGGGGATTTATTTGTTTATTTCAGAGTCGCCACTTGGGAGATTTAGGGTGTCCCAAGTCACCAATTTTAATCCCGAATCGAGGAAAAGCATGACTCTATATTACAGTCTGCGTACCAGAAATCCGGATAAGGAATTCTATTAACCCGGGAGAAGGTGTTAGGCATTCCCGAGTTCTGTGGTTCTAGCACGGTCGCTCAACTGTTATATTCGGCTTGATTATCTGATTTTATACAAGTGTAAACTTATGTGCAAGATTTAACTTTTAACCGCTTTTATCATTTTACTGTTTTTATCAAGAATTGCAACGTTGTGAAAACATATCTCGAACCACGTTACATCAATGCACCCATGGTTGTTGACATGTTTCGACACGGTTGAGATTTGGATTTGGGTCACATGAATGTGCACCCGAATTAAGGAGAATAAATTATTAAGACGTGCCTAAAGCAACTAGCGTGTTGTTGTTTTGGGTAAGGCCGAAAAATTCGCTAAATGGCCTGTCCCGAATTCTAAGTGTTTTAATGTATATACAGTTAGAGGGCCTCGCAGCTGTGTATATTTTATTTGACGAGGCTCGTCTCGTTCTACTTTTAAAAGGAATTCGCGACGTCATGGATATGCCTCTCGGATCACGTCACAATCAATGTACCCGTGATTAGAAATACATTTCGAATCCGTCGAGATTTGGATTTGGGTCACATAAATGTGCACCCGAGTTTAAGAAGGTAAGGTTTATTAAAGCGTATCCTAAAGAGACTAACGTGTTGTTATTTTAGGAGGGTTGTGAGATTTGCTAAGCAACCCGTCCTGGAAACTAAATGCTTCAATAATATACATTTAACAAGGGCCCCGCATTTGCACGTTTTGTTTATTTTCATCGAGGCTCATCTCGTTCTTATTTTAAAAGGATATCCTATAGCAACTACGTTTCTTATCGCGTTTGTCCTTATCAATTGAAAACAGTAGATAGTCCTAATTAATTACATGCTTGCAAGTTGTTTGTAACAACATTCAGAAATGCCTAAAATCAGAAACGAGGCTGTCCGAACAAGTAATCACAGGCCCAAATCCAGCCCAGTGTGATTGGCCAGACCTGGACCACTGCTTGTTCGAAGCAGGCTGGCTTGGCCTGTTTTGGCCTGAACTCGACCCTTGTGAGGTTGAGGCCCTGAATTTGTGTTCCTGATCTTAAGACATGGTTTTAAGAGTTATATATAGCAATTTACTGGAAAGGAAAGAACTCATTTAGTGTACGAATTTTAGGCTTGGCATGCATTACATGCTTATACTACACTATTGCACTAAATCTGAGATACAACCTGTTGCCTTAAGCATACTCTTATCACCATCCTATATACACAATCTAACATTCAACTAACATTCATTGATAGTTATCAGGCCTGAAGGCTATCTCCAACATCCAAAACAGGCATAAAATTTCCTACATTACATGATATTTAAAAGGGCAAACTATGTATATAAACAAAATTCTTCAGGTCTTTCATTTACATTCATGCTCAAATTTCCAGCTACATCTGACAGTGTATTGGGTGTGTACCTGGTATAGGAAGGAAAGGAAGAAAGAAAGTGATCAGTTGAGTAGTATGCACGAATACAGCAGCAGCAGACACACAGCAACAACACAGCAACAAAATCAACCAACAAAGATGAAGCTCCCGAGTAGTCGAGCAACAAACAACAAATCCCAGAAACAGAGTAGGAACCAACAGAGACAGCAGAGTATTCAATGTAAACACCCCAGCAATTCAATAACTACAAGTGGCTCAAACAGGCAAACAACAGTAATTGGCCAAGACAGCTAAACCAACATAAACTCTTATGTAATTTTCAGACAGTGTTTGGTTACAATATTCCGAGACTTTATGTTTCTTGTTTTTCTTTTCTGAAGACTAAGAAAAATGTCCAGCCCTTTTTAGTTCTGCAACAGCTTATTTATAAGCCAACAACCCAGTGCAGTCAAGCTGCCTGGATCCTGCCAGTTGCAATCTGCCCATACCCCTTAACTCCCCATGCCTAAAGGCATCTTTCTCGGTAAACTTAATCAGCCCCCCATGCTTTGTCCTATTGCTCTAATCAAGGATTATGGGTGCAATAAAGTATTCATTTGAACCCATGCTCTTATGTTTTGTTCCCCATTGTTATTAGGTTAATAGTATTTTAATTAACACTTGACATATTCTTAAGTTAAACCCCCTAATCAGACTTTGTCTTATGCCAAAACTACCCTTAACCTTGCATGTCACTGTATTACCATAACTCTTAATAATTAGTATATAAACCTCTTTGATTTCAGCTAACTACTGACTACTTAACTTAAACTCAATGCTGCTTCAGGTGAATCTGTTAGTTTTCCACAGTTAACAATCAATTTTCAGCCTAAATTCAAACCAATGATTCCAATTTAATCAAACGTGGGTGCCAATTAAAGGGTACAAGTTGGTCATGCCGATACAAGGAACACCAACAAGAAACAGGCATAGTAATCAATACTGAAATGCAACTCCTGATTTTCTAATCTTTCAAGTGAATTTAGTTGACGATGCTTATTTAAACGACTACGCGAACTATAATATACATCGAACAACCAACAAAATCAACAAACAAATCAACTTTAAACTCAAAATGTACACACAGGGATAGACGAGTCAGAAACCAAAACAAACCAGAACATGTATGACAGATAGAGTTTAAGATGACAAAATAAAAGGAAAAATACCTCCGGGACCTGAAACTAAGACTGACTCAATGCTCGAACTCGGGCCAGGTGATTTTGGGGTCTAATGGACTTTAACCGAAGCGTTCTCAACTGAGAACACTTCGGTAAAAGTCTGCTAGGCCCTGATCCTGACACTGATTCGGACAAAAACCCATAGATCTGAATCCTAGGGCTCTTGAGGTTCGATTTGGGAACCGTTCAATTCCAGTCAGATTCGAACGGAACCTAAGCCATTCAGGGGGTGAGGGAGGTCAGGAGGGGCCGTGGTGTGAGTTTGGGGTCAATCGGTGTAGATCTGGTTTTTACTCGAATCTTCGTTGGAAGATTCGAGAAGCTACGGGTTGATTCGAGGTGAAAGGTTAACGGATTCATGTTCAGGATGGTTGGGTGCATCGGGGATGTTATTTTGGTGGTCATCGGAACTGTGGTTACCGGGCTCACGGGGGAAAACCTAGGCTGCTAGGGTTTGAGAGGAAAGGGGTCCTGGGGAAGATGGTGAACAGTGGCTGAAGGGGGGGTGTGGCTTGGGGCGTGGGGGTAAGGGGTTAGGTTTATATATGTATTGAGGGTTTAGATCCTGGCCATTGGATCAATTGAGATCAAGGGCCAGGATCTACTCATTGAGGAGAGACGACGTCGTTCGGGAGATGATAGTGGGTTAAGACCGGGTAGGGGATTGGATCGGGTCATGTTGACGGGTTTAGAGGAGGGCCTGGATCCGTTGGATCAATGGGGTTGGACGGCTTAGATCATCTTGCCTGAAACGACGTCGTTGAGGCGAGTTGAACAGCCTGATCTGGACCGTTCGTTTGAATCAGATCAACGGCTTTGGTAGGGACGCCGATACGGCGTCGTTTGAGTCCGTGTTTGGGCAGGCTCGTCTTGGACTGGATCAATACTTTGGTTTTGGGCCTTGTTTCGGGGCCCAAATCAGATTTTCCTTTTCCCCTCTTTTTTTTTTCAAATTAAACAAAAATTCCTAAAATAATGTAAAAAAAAAAAATAAACCTGCACACATATTGAGTGGCACCCACAACGATAAACACACATAAATGAAAAATAAAAATAAAATAAAATAAAAATAGTTAGATCACAGCTTAGAACGAACGATGCACACATACATATATATTTTTTTGAATTTTCTTTTAACGACAGGCATTTTTGTATTTTTTTTTGATAATGACTAGATGCAAAATGGACAGACCCACAAATGACCAACAACACATGTTACGGAAAGATCGAAAAATTGTACAGCGAAACCATTTGTCACTATTTTTATTTTCTTTTGGAGTGATTGGTCGTGAAGCAAAAATCACGTGTTTACACCTGCCACCTGACCTGTCGGCCATTCAGCTTCAGCTGGGTCATAAAATGGCTAATAGTTGTGTTGTCTGTCTTGACCACGAATGGGATTCCCAGTAGATAGTGCCTCTAAAGGTGTAAGCAATGAACAACAACCAATAATTCTTTCTCATGGGCGGCATAGTGCCGCTCTACATCCTTTATCTTTCGGCTCTCGTACGCTACAGAATGCCTTTCTTGTAGCAAGACTCTGCCAAGGGCATAGTCGTAGGCATCAGTTTGTACCTTGAATGGCTTAGCCAAATTAGGGAGGGCCAAGACGGGGCTACTAGACATATCCGCTTTCAATGCATTGAAGGCCTCCGCTCGTCTGGGTACCCCATCCCAAGGCGTGACCTTCTTTAGGAGTTCTGTCAATGGCACTGCGATAAGGGAGTAATTTTTCACAAATTGCCGATAGAAGTTGCATAGGCCAAGGAACGCCCTTAAGGCGTAGATATCCTTAGGCGACGACCAATTTGTGATGGCCTGAATCTTCTGTTGGTCTATCTTTATCCTCCATTTCTCAACGACATGTCCGAGGAAGTCAATCTGCTTTTGAGAAAAGGAGCACTTAGATAGCTTTGTATATAGTTCGTGCTCCCGTAATCGGGTTAAGACCTTCCGCAAGTGCTCCAGGTGTTCTTCTAGTGTTTGGCTATATATCATAATGTCATCCAAGTAGACCACCACGAATTCGTCAATGTACTCTCGGAAGACTTGGTTCATCAGGGTGCAAAATGTGGCTGGAGCATTAGTCAAGCAGAATGGCATAACCAGGAAGTCGTAAGACCCATATCTTGTCACACAGGCCATCTTGTGTTCATCACTCTCTGCAATCCGAACTTGCCAATAACCTGTTTTCAGGTCTATCTTGGTGAACACCGTCGCACCACCCAGTCTATCGAACAATTCTACCATTAGCGGAATAGGGTGCTTATTCTTCACGGTGATTTTGCTTAAAGCCTGATAATTCGCACAGAGACGTAGGCTGCCATCATGTTTCTTTTGGAATAGCACAGGGGACCCTTATGGGGACTTGGAGGGCACAATGATCCCTGTGTCTAGCATTTCCGTCAACTGTCTCCGAAGCTTTGTGAGTTTGGGTTGTGACATGCCCAGGCGGGTGGATTTACACCCGGTACTAACTCATTCTCATAATCCACAGTGCGCCTAGGCGGGAGTCGCTTTGGCATGTCCTATGGCATGACGTCTTCAAACTCCAGTATCAGCTCCTTCATGGGTGTAGGTGTCCCACTCCGTTTTCTTGTGAAAGCGGGTTTCGACGTTGTGACGACTCTCTTAGATGGGAGATAGATTGCTAAAAGAATAAGAGTCGCCACCTAATGGTTTTTAAGGTGCGTTAGGGCACCTATTATGCAGATAACTCTTTTTGACTAGTCAACACCACCAAATATCGGGTAGGGGCTCAAATTACCTCAAAGAGAAGGTATTAGGTACTCTTCGAGGTCCAAAACTGTGGGTCCCAGCTGAACTTAAGACTATGTGGATTATTTATTGTCACAACCCAGATTTTTCACCATCGGGTGTCGTGATGGCGCGTACTATCGGAACTAGGCAAGCCATATATTTAAAACACCTTTCCTGCTTTCTTCCAAACAATTTAATAAACGAGACAAAATTTAAGCGGAAGACTTAAAATCTAAAGCAACTGAAAACCAAAAGTGCGGAAGTTTAATACACATCACTACCCAAGGTCTGGTGTCACTAGCTCACGGACTACTACAGAATACTACAAACAATGTCTGAAAGGAAATACATCATGTTTGTCGGTTACAAGATGAACAAACGAAAAACATGGAAAGGGGCTTCGGCCTGCGAACGCCAGATAGGCTACCTCGAGAGTCCCTGGACTGAAAATAGCTCCCAGAAGTCCTACTGCTGTGGTCCGTAAGCTGCTCCCTGATCTGTGCACAAAAATGCACAGAGTGTAGCATCAGCACAACCGACCCCATGTGCTGGTAAGTGCCTGGCCTAACCCCAGCGAAGCAGTGACGAGGCTAAACAGGACCTACCACAATTAACCTGTACCGATATATATTCAAGTGCAAGAAAACAATAACAAGATAATACAACTTGGAGGGGATATGCTATCGGGGAGTAACAGATAAAAATGAAATATCGGAAATAAACAGAAGGAACTCCGGTTCCCATGATATATATATATATATATATATATATATATATATATATGTAGTGGACGACGTGCCACACGATCCCATAATATCATATATAAGTGGACGGCGTGCCACATGATCCCATAATATCATATAAAAGTGGACGGCGTGCCACACGATCCCATAATATCATATAAAAGTGGACGGCGTGCCACACGATCCCATAATATCATATATAATTCGAAACATCTGATTTTGTAAGGAGAGTCCCATTAGGGGAAATCAACAACATATCACTCTAACCCGGCAAGGGTACTACTAACAGCCCAAAATATCCTGACAAGGGAGAGTATATATATCGGTCTACACATCCCGGCAAGGGAGTAATCACAACACATTCTCTTTTTAAATCCCTCCTTCCTCAACTAACACGTTCATGTTCGAGCTAACACTCCAAAAGTACACCAATCACAATTTTACCTCAATCGTTCACATTATATGAAACTCATCAAATAAACAAGGAGATTGTGTCATGCTATTCGAATTAAAAGCAATTAAGACTCACGGTCATGCTAGACTCTGGTGCATAGATAACCATCATCATGCCTATACACCGTACTCCACATTATCAAGTAGCAAATAACATCCTAATCCTATTCCCTCAAGCCAATGTTAGAACAAACACTTACCTCGAATGCTCCAAACTCAACTCACGCTTCTAGTATAGCTTTACCTCTTGATTCCACCACCAATCCGCTCGAATCTAGTCATAAGTTACTTAGTCACATTAATAATTACTAAATGAATCACTCCCCATGCATGAAAAATAAATTTTACAAGGTTTTTCTCAAAATGGTCAAAAACACCCCCGGACCCACGTGGTCGAAACTCGAGGTTCGGACCAAAACCCGGTTACCCATTCTCCCACGAATCCAAATATATGATTTGTTTTGAAATCGGACCTCAAATTGAGGTCCAACTTCTCAATTTGTAGAAAACCTAGGTTCTACCCAAAACACCCAATTTCCCCCATGAAAATCTTTGATTTGAATTTGAAATCACGTTAAAAGATGTCAAGGAATAAAGAAATTAAGTTAGAAATCACTTACCAATCGTTTTGGATAAGAAAAGTTGTTTGGAAAATCGCCTCTTAGGTTTTGGGTTTTTGAAAAGTGGATAAAATGACTGAAAATCCCAAATTTATATATATGCTGGGGGCTGGCGCAGACCGCGTAGAAATGCACCGCGGCCGCGTGGTTGCCTGCGCGGACCGCGCGGAAATGTACCGCGGCTGCGCCGAAGGAGGGAAGAAGTGGGCTCTCTGAACCCACCCAGCGCGAATCGCACTAATTTGGTGCGCGGCCGCGCTGGTCGACCTGGCTATCGACCCTCTGAACCCCCACCACGCGAACCGCACAGAAAAGCACTGCGGCCGCGTGGCTGCCAGCGTGGACCGCATGGAAACGGCCGCGGCCGCGCTGGGCCTACAACACCTGAACCTGCATTTTTTTAAGTCTAAGACCTCCTGGGCCCCACTCAAAACTCACCCGAGCCCTCGGGGCTCCAAACCAAACATACATATGATCTTATAAACATCTTACGGTCTCATTTGTGCGATCAAATCGCCAAAATAACATCATATACATAGAGTCAAGCCTCAAAACACATGATTTTCTTTCAACTTTCATAAAACTCAAATTCCCCATTTTAAGTCCGAAACACGTCATATGATGTCCGTTTTTAGCCAAACTTTACAGATAGTGCTTAAAACATATTTAAGACTCGTACCAGACGTCGGAACCAAAATACGAGCCTGATACCACAGTTTTCTGATCAATTTCCTTCTTCATTTTCCTTAATTAATTTCAGAAAATAATTTCACACAAAATTTTATTTCTTGGGCTCGGGACCTCGGAATTTAATTCCGGGCACACACCCAAGTCCTATATTTTTCTGCGGACCCTCCGGGACCGTCGAATCACAGGTCCGGGTCCGTTTACCCAAAATGTTGACCGAAGTCAATATTATGCATATTAATATCAAAATCCATCAAATTTTTCACATAATTCACATATTCTAACATAAAAATGTTTCGGCTATGCGCCCGAACTACGCACGCAAATCGAGGCAACTAAAAGCGAGGTTTTTAAGGCCTTGGAAGCACGGAACAAGGAAGAACTACGGTGATGACCCTTTGGGTCGTCACATTCTCCACCTCTAAAACAACCGTTCGTCCTCGAACGGACAAAAGAAAGAAGTACCTGAGTCGGGAAATAGATGAGGATAATGGTCCCGCATATCGGACTCGGACTCCCAGGTCGATGCCTCAGGAGGCTGACCTCTCCACTGAACACGCACCGAAGGAAAACTCTTCGACCTCGACTGTCGAACCTGCCGGTCTAGAATAGCCACCGGCTCCTCCTCATATGACAGATCCTTGTCCAATTGGACAGTGCTGAAATCTAACACGTGCGATGGATCTCCGCGATACTTCCGCAGCATAGATACATGAAACACGGGATGCACAACTGACAAACTAGGTGGCAAGGCAAGTCTATAAGCCACCTCTCCCATACGATCAAGATTCTCAAATGGACCGATGAACCTAGGGCTGAGCTTGCCCTTCTTCCCAAATCTCATCACGCCCTTCATAGGCGATACACAGAGCAATACCCTCTCCCCAACCATGAAAGCAACATCTTTGACCTTGCGGTCTACATAACTCTTTTGTCTGGACTGAGCTGTACGAAGTCTATCCTGAATAATCCTGACCTTGTCCAAGGCCTCCTGAACCAAATCCGTACCCAATAATCGAGCCTCTCCCGGCTCAAACCATCCAACCGGAGACCGACATCGCCTACCATACAATGCCTCATACGGATCCATCTGAATGCTGGACTGGTAGCTATTATTGTAGGCGAACTCTGCTAAAGGCAAAAACTGGTCCCACGAGCCTCCAAAATCAATGACAGAGGCTCGGAGCATGTCCTCAAGAATCTGAATAGTCCTCTCGGACTGACCGTCCGTCTGGGGGTGAAATGCTGTACTCAACTCAACCTGGGTGCCCAACTCTCGCTGAACCGCTCTCCAGAAATGCGAAGTAAACTACGTACCCCGATCCGAAATGATAGATAGCAGCACCCCATGAAGGCGAACAATCTCCCTGATATAAATCTCGGCTAACCTTTCAGACGAATAGGTGGCTGCAATAGGAACAAAATGCGCTGGCTTGGTCAGCCTATCAACAATGACCCAAACTGCATCAAACTTCTTTCGAGTCATCGGAAGCCCAGTAACGAAATCCATCGTAATCCTCTCCCACTTCCATTCGGGAAGTGCAATCCTCTGAAATAGACCACCAGGTCTTTGATGCTCGTACTTAACCTACTGACAATTCAAACACCGCGCCACATGCGCAACGATGTCTTTGTTCATCTTGCGCCACCAATAGTGCTGCCTCAGATCCTGATACATCTTCGCGGCGCCCGGGTGAATAGAATACCGAGAACTGTGGGCCTCCGCTAAGATCCACTCTCGAATCCCATCAACATTGGGCACACAAACTCGCCCCTGCAATCTCAATACGCCATCATCATCTAAGGTTACTTTCTTGGCACCTCCACGCTGCACCATGTCTCTCAAGACACACAAATGGGGATCATCAAATTGCCGATCATGGATACGCTCCAATAACGAAGAACGAGCGACCGTGCAAGCTAATACTTGACTAGGCTCAGAAATGTCCAACCTCACAAACTGATTGGCCAATGCCTGAACGTCCAAAGCAAGCGGTCTCTCACCGACCGAAATATAAGCAAGACTGCCCATACTGGCTGACTTCCTACTCAAGGCATCGGCCACCACGTCGGTCTTTCCCGGGTGATATAAGATAGTGATGTCATAATCTTTCAACAATTCCAACCACCTCCTCTGCCTCAAATTCAACTCATTTTGCTTGAACAAATACTGCAGACTCTTATGATCCGTGAACACCTCACACGCCACACCATACAGATAGTGCCTCCAAATCTTCAATGCGTGAACAATGGCTGCCAACTCCAAATCATGCACTGGATAGTTATTCTCATGAACCTTCAACTACCTCGAAGCATAGGCAATGACCTTGCCATCCTGCATCAACACAACACCAAGTCTAATATGAGATGCATCACAATAGACTGTATAGGGCCCTGAACCTGTGGGCAAAACCAACACCGGTGCCGTGGTCAGAGCTGCCTTGAGCCTCTGAAAGCTCACCTCACACTCATCTGACATCTGAACTGGGCACCTTTCTAGGTCAATCTGGTCATAGGGGCTGCAATGGGTGAAAACCCCTCCACGAACCGACGATAGTAACCTGCTAACCCCAGGAAACTCTGAATCTCCGTAGCTGAAGCTGGTCGACGCCAGTTCTTGACTGCCTCTATCTTCTTCTGGTCTACCTGAATACCTACTGGTGATACAACATGACCCAGGAATGCGACCGAACTCAGCCAAAACTCACACTTCGATAACTTAGCATACAACTGACTACCCTTCAGGGTCTGAAGAACCGCTTTGAGGTGCTGCTCATGCTCCTCCTGACTGCGGGAGTATATAAGAATATCGTCAATGAAGACTATCACGAACAAGTCCAAATAAGGTCTAAACACTCGGTTCATTAACTCCATGAACACTGCTGGGGTATTAGTCAATCCAAATGACATGACCAAAAGCTCATAGTGCCCATACCGAGTGCGAAATGCTGTCTTAGGGACATCAGACGCCCTAATCCTCAGCTGGTGGTAGCCAGATCTCAAATCTATCTTTGAAAACACCCTCGCACCCTGAAGCTGGTCGAATAAATTGTCGATCCTCGGCAGTGGGTACTTGTTCTTAATCGTCACCTTGTTCAATTGCCGGTAATCAATGCACATCCTCATCGAACCATCCTTTTTCTTCACAAATAGCATCGGTGCGCCCCAAGGCGAACACTAGGTCTAATGAAACCCTTCTCAAGCAAATCCTGAAGCTGACCCTTTAACTCTTTCAATTCTGGCGGCGCCATACGATACTGCGGAATGGAAATGGGCTGAGTGCCCGGAACCAGGTCAATACAAAAATTAGTATCCCTGTCGGGCGGCATGCCCGACAGGTCTGAAGGGAAGACCTCGGGAAACTCCCGAACAATAGGAACATAATCAATAGACAGGACCTCAGCGCTGGAGTCGCGAACATAAGCCAGATAAGCTAGACACCCCTTCTCGACAATGCGTCGAGCCTTCACATAAGAAATAACGTTGTGAGAAGAATGACCAGGAGTCCCTCTCCATTCTAAACGGGGCAAATTCGGTAAGGCTAAGGTCACGGTCTTGGCATGACAATCCAAGATCGCATGATACGGGGACAACCAATCCATCCCTAATATGACGTCGAAATCCACCATATCCAAGAGCAACAAGTCAACACGGGTCTCAAGACCCCTGAATACCACAACACATGAATGATGAACCCGGTCCACCACTATAGAATTCCCTACTAGCGTAGACACATATACAGGAATACTCAAGGCCTCACTAGGAATAACCAAATATGGTGTAAAATACGACGACACATATGAATACGTAGATCCGGGATCAAATAGCACAGAAGCATCCCAATCACAGACCAGAATAGTACCTGTAATCATAGCATCTGATGACTCAGCCTCTAGCCTGGCTGGCAAGGCATAACAATGGGGCTGGGCCCCACCTCCCTGAATCATATCCCTGGGACGATCTGCTACTAGCTGACCCTACCTCTAGCGGTCTGAGCTCCACCTCTAAGACCTCTACCTCCACCTCTATGTCCTCTACCCCCGCCTCTAGCTGGCTGGGCAGGCTGTAGGGCAACTGGTGCCTGGATCATCGGGCGAGGACCCTGTTGCTGTGAGCTGCTAGAAGCTCGAGGGCAATATCTGGCAATGTGACTCACATTGCCGCAAGTATAACAAGCCCTCGGCTGCTGAGAATAACGAAGTGGTGGTGCACTGATAGGTGCTGATGGTGAACTGAAGAGCTGCTGGTCAGAATACTGTGGCTGAGAACCACGACCACCTGGTGTACCATGAAAAGCCTGGAGATCTGACTGAAAGGGCCTTGAAGGATGGCCTCTACCATAAGAATCCCTACCTCCAAACGAGGTACCACTATATCTACCAGAATGACGGGGCCTCTTATCAGACCCATGACTACCTCCCTGAGCAAGTGCCATCTCTATCCGGCGGGCACCATCTGCCGCCTCCTGAAATGAAATCTCACTACCGGCACTCATGGCCATCTGAACACGGATCGGCTAGGCCAACCCATCAATAAACCTCTGCACCCTCTCTCTATCAGTGGGGAGTATCACAATGGCATGACGAGCAAGATCAATGAACCGGGTCTCATACTGGGTGACCGTCATAGGACCCTGTTGGAGACGCTCAAATTGCCTGCGAAGAGCATCTCGCTGAGTAGCTGGAAGAAACTTCCCCAAAAATAACTCTGAAAACTGATCCCAGGTCAATGATGGCGACCCTGCTGGCCTGGCTAAACAGAAATCCCTCCACCAAGTCTTGGCGGATCCTGCCAGGCGAAAAGTGACGAAGTTGACCCTATTGGTCTCTACAATGCCCATAGTCCGTAGAACCTCATGACAACTGAATATGAAATCCTGAGCATCCTCTGAGGAGGTGCCACTATATGTGGTTGTGAAGAGCTTGGTGAAACGATCGAGCCTCCAAAAAGCATCCACGGACATAGCTGCACCATCGCTGGACTGAGCCGCAATACCTGGCAGGGCTGCCACAGCTGGCTGAACTGCCACAGCTGGCTGAACTGCTGGAACCTGAGCCTGAGGATCTATCGGCTTGGGAGTACGGGTATCGGGAGTCTGAACTCCTCCCCCAGCCTGAGATGTGGCTGGAGCTACGGGAAGCAAACCCGCTCTAGAAATGCCCTCCATAAAGCCTACCAGTCGGACCAAAGCGTCCTGAAGCACTAGAGTGGCTATGAAACCCTCTAGGACCTGAGCTGGGCCCTCCGGAGCTGCTGGAGCTGGGACCCCTTCGTCGTAGTCAACATGAGGCTCCACCTCTGGGACTACCGCTCGGGGCTGAGCTCTGCCCCGGCCTCGTGTAGGAGCTGTTGCTGGGGGCTCTGGCTACTGCGCGGTAGAAGAGAAAGCACGTGTCCTCGCCATCTGCGAAAGAACAGAGTGGAAAGACAATCAGTACTTGAGAAACAGAATCGTACGACAAGAATGAACAAGGTGAAGTTTTCGTAACTCAGTAGCCTCTGCGGGATAAATACAAATGTCTCCGTACCGATCCCTTAGACTCTACCAAGCTCTCCGTGAGTTGTGAGACCTACGTAACCCAGAGCTCTGATACCAACTTGTCACGACCCGGATTTTCCACCATCGGGTGTTGTGATGGCGCCTACTATCGGAACTAGGCAAGCCATATATTTAAAACACCTTTCCTGCTTTCTTCCAAACAATATAATAAACGAGACAAAATTTAAGCGGAAGACTTAAAATCTAAAGCAACTGAAAACCAAAAGTGCGGAAGTTTAATACACATCACTACCCAAGGTCTGGAGTGTCACTAGCTCACGGACTACTACAGAATACTACAAACAATGTCTGAAAGGAAATACATCATGTTTGTTGGTTATAAGATGAACAAACGAAAAACATGGAAAGGTGCTTCGGCCTGCGAACGCCAGATAGGCTACCTCGAGAGTCCCTGGACTGAAAATAGCTCCAAGAAGTCCTACTGCTGTGGTCCGTAAGCTGCTCCCTGATCTGTGCACAAAAATGCACAGAGTGTAGCATCAGCACAACCGACCCCATGTGCTGGTAAGTGCCTGGCCTAACCCCGTTGAAGTAGTGACGAGGCTAAACAGGACATACCACAATTAACCTGTACCGATATATATATAAGTGCAAGAAAACAATAACAAGATAATACAAAGTAAAGCTCGGAGGGGACATGCTATCGGGGAGTAAAAGATAAAAATGAAATATCGGAAATAAACAGAAGGAACTCCGGTTCCCATGATATATATATATATATATATATATATAGTGGACGGCGTGCAACACGATCCCATAATATCATATAAAAGTGGACGGCATGCCACACGATCCCATAATATCATATATAAGTGGACGGCGTGTCACACGATCCCATAATATCATATATAAGTGGACGGCGTGCCACACGATCCCATAATATCATATAAAAGTGGACGGCGTGCCACACGATCCCATAATATCATATATAAGTGGACGACGTGCCACACGATCCCATAATATCATATATAATTCGAAACATCTGATTTTGTAAGGAGAGTCCCATTAGGGGAAATCAACAACTTATCACTCTAACCCGACAAGGGTATAATTAACAACCCAAAATATCCCGACAAGGAAGAGTATATATATCGGTCTACACATCCTGGCAAGGGAGTAATCACAACACATTCTCTTTTTAAATCCCTCCTTCCTCAACTAATACGTTCATGTTCGATCTAACGCTCCAAAAGTACACCAATCACAATTTTACCTCAGCCGTTCACATTATATGAAACTCATCAAATAAACAAGGAGACTGTGTCACGCTATTCAAATTAAAAGCAATTAAGACTCACGGTCATGCTAGACTCCGGTGCATACATAACCGTCACCATGCCTATACACCGTACTCCACATTAGCAAGTAGAAAATAACATCCTAATCCTATTCCCTCAAGCCAAAGTTAGAACAAACACTTACCCCAAATGCTCCAAACTCAACTCACGTTTCTAGTATAGCTTTACCTCTTGATTCCACCACCAATCCGCTCGAATCTAGTCATAAGTTACTTAGTCACATTAATAATTACTAAATGAATCACTCCCCATGCATGAAAAATAAATTTTACAAGGTTTTTCCCAAAATGGTCAAAAACACCCCCCGGACCCACGTGGTCAAAACTCAAGGTTCGGACCAAAATCCGGTTACCCATTCTCCCACGAATCCAAATATATGATTTGTTTTGAAATCGGACCTCAAATTGAAGTCCAACTTCTCAATTTGTAGAAAACCTAGGTTCTACCCAAAACACCCAATTTCTCCCATGAAAATCTTTGATTTGAATTTGAAATCACGTTAAAAGATGTCAAGGAATAAAGAAATTAAGTTAGAAATCACTTACCAATCGTTTTGGATAAGAAAAGTTGTTTGGAAAATTGCCTCTTAGGTTTTGAATTTTTGAAAAGTGGATAAAATGACTGAAAATATCGAATTTATATATATGCTGGGGGCTGGCGCGGACCGCGCAGAAATGCACCGCGGCTGCGTGGCTACCTGTGTGGACCGCACGAAAATGTACCGCGACCGCGCCGAGGGAGGGAAGAAGTGGGCTCTCTGAACCCACCCAGCGCGGACCGCACTGATTTGGTGCGCGGTCGCGCTGGTCGACCTAGCTACCGACCCTCTGAACCCCCACTACGCGGACCGCACAGAAAAGCACTGTGACCGCATGGCTGCCAGCGCGGCCAGCGCGGAAACGGCCGCGGCCGCGCTCGGCCTGCAACACCTGAACCTGCATTTTTTTAAGTCTAAGACCTCTCGGGCCCCACTCAAAACTCACCCGAGCCCTCGGGGCTCCAAACCAAACATACATATGATCTTATAAACATCTTAGTCTCATTGTGTGATCAAAGTGCCAAAATAACATCATATACATAGAATCAAGCCTCAAAACACATGATTTTCTTTCAACTTTCATAAAACTCAAATTCCCCATTTTAAGTCCGAAATACGTCATATGACGTTCGTTTTTAGCCAAACTTTACAGATAGTGCTTAAAACATATTTAAGACTCGTACCAGATGTCGGAACCAAAATACGAGCCCGATACCATAGTTTTCTGATCAATTTCCTTCTTCATTTTCCTTAATTAATTTCAGAAAACAATTTCACACAAAATTTCATTTCTCGGGTTTGGGACCTCGGAATTTAATTCCGGGCACACGCCCAAGTCCCATATTTTTCTGCGGACCTTCCGGGACCGTCGAATCACAGGTCCGGGTCCGTTTACCCAAAATGTTGACCGAAGTCAATATTATGCATATTAATATCAAAATCCATCAAATATTTCACATAATTCACATATTCTAACATAAACACTTTCCGGCTACGCGTCCAAAATGCGCACGCAAATCGAGGCAACTAAAAGCGAGGTTTTCAAGGCCTCGGAAGCGTGGAACAAGGAAGAACTACGGTGATGACCCTTTGGGTCGTCACATTTATTAGGCAAGATAAACAAAGAGAACAAAGGTAAAAGAAATTTATTATAACACAATGAGAAATAAGGATTACAAGGATATAGCTATAACGGTCTATATTAGATGCCTAAATGCATAAAGAAGAGGGGGGGGGGGGATCCTATGTTTTTTAGCCTAAAGGATCACTCCGTGCAACATAAATAATATTTCGCAACTCCCTTGAGGTAGGGAGTTACTCGTATTATTCAGCGGGCACAAACTATTATCTCTTGCTACCCGATTACTATGTTAAAGTTGTTTACCTAAATGCGCTCTAATTCAAATCTAAATCGTACCTTATGCCTGTATACTCGTCCCATGCCTATGGTCCATGAGGCATTGGACCTCTACTTAGGTGGTTCTAGACTTTACTTAGGCTGCTCAGAATGATTAAACTAGGCGACATACAAAACAAGTTGGACTTCATGTAGAGGCCAATTAAGGGCTCAAGTTAGCCTCCACACTTAGACAACAAATGCATGCAAACAAATTCTTACATTAGGCGTTAGATAGTATTGAGGCAAATTAAAGCCATTAAGCCCTATAGACATGGTTTCTATGTGACCTTGGATTCAAACGTGTAGGCAGTTTCAGATGCAAGGCACCACTTACTCGTGTTTGATCCTATAGGCATACTTTCTAATGATAGAATGGCTAAGTAATGAAACAGTGTTTGAAAGTTTAGCATTAACACTATAAAACGCGTGGTAATACCCTATAGGCAGGATTTCTAACGATCGACGATTCAAACTGATTTTTTTTATACTTAGCCCCAATATACATGTTTTCTAGGTGAGCAGTATGATAACGATAGCAAATTAACCAATTAAAGTCCTATAGGCATGATTTCTAGACAAAGATCAGTAGAACATAAGCTAGTATAATCATATAGGCATGGTATCTAATGAATATGTTGCGTTATGCAACTTGAAAGAATGGTTATTAAAATTTGTTTCCTATAAGCATGCTATCTAGTAACACATAGCAGTAGACATAGGAATAAATAAAGCACTTATGCTTTGATAGTAGACAAGTTGTGTGAGTGTGTGATTCTCCTAATGGCATGATTTCTACCAGTATACATGAAAATTGAATAGCATATATGGCAGATTGGATAAAATAACAAGTAGACCATACGAACCCTATAGGCATGTTTTCTACCCTTGCATGCAAACATTAAAGTATGCCCATTTTCACGATTTCACTAACACCCCAATTGTTTATTACAAACCAAATGATAAATATAAATACAAATATTACACGAAAGATAATAATAGGCCTACAGTAAACCCAAAAGGAGATACCCAGTATTGCATGGGCCTTCAACAAACTCTTTCTTCACAAACAACATACCCAGATCCCAACAAGGGATTATATTTATCAGCACAACCCATAAATCATAGAGGAACTCAAGCCAAACCAAACAGCCACAGATTGACCATGTTGCCCAAACATTAAATTACACAAAAATCACTTAAACAACCTAGTTTGTAGATTCAGTAGATAGAATGAGGAGAAAATGGAGTGTCAGAGATAGCTCAAGTCTTAGTAGTAAATAGAGTGGTCAATAACCCCAAATCCTAGTGTGTCAGAGTTCACAAGGGTCTCAAATGGACCCGGAGCACTGCTCACAATAGGGAGGTTAATAGTAAAAGTCTTGGTGGCCTTGGCTTTTAGCCGACCAAGAGTGATAGATTCAGAATAGTGTAGATAACAAATGAGAGAGAGAGGATAATGATTAAGGGTCAGAATTTGAAGATATGCACTTGTATTTTAGAAAGCAGACATAACAAAGTTGTCTAAAACACAGAACATGCTAGTTTAAGAGGGTCAACACGATTTAGAGGCAGGTTGCTATTACAGATTTAACACGTAGCATGAAGGAACATATTGGTAGAAAACACATTAAGAGAGTTAGAGGAGAAATAAGCTTTTCTGAGATTACAAGATTGGAATACAAAGGTGAATAATATCAAACGAGTCTAAGTAGAGCACTAACTTAAAGGGTTTAAATCCTAAGGGTCCAAATTATGCTGAATATCCATCACAACACTAGAAAGCAGACATACCAGTTTATCACAAAGATAAACAGTTCCAAACATTGTAAGGAAACACAGACTAAGATAGCCACTCTAAAGGTCCCAAATAATCACTAAGGATACAGAATCAAGCAAACCAAAGGCATGCTGAATGACACAATAGCAAGGGAGTAAGTCATAGGTAATAGTTAAGGTCTTAACATAGATTAAAACATATTATAGATGTGAGTCAGTCATTAGAGGAATCCAGAACAGAGTAGAGAAGCAAGCTCATGTCAAACATTAAATGTAGACATTCAGGTACCAACACATTAGGCTAAATGAACTTAAGAGGTTCTAAATTATTCAAGTGAAGCATATTCAAATAACATATATCAAAACTGGAAATTTTAGGTAAAATTCAAATACGAAAGAGGTTCAGATCATAAGACGAGTTCAATGCTAGCAAAGTTATATGCAGAGATAGCCCAGAAACACAATCAAAGCCAAGTTACTTACTAGTTGAACAGACAACAAGAAGGAACAAATTCCATAGTACTTTGAATATTAATAAAGAGCAAGAACCCAAAATCTTAGTACGTTAGAGTTCTCAAGGGCTTTAGATGAACCCCGGGCAGTGCTCGCACCAAGAAAGGCTGGAAAATCAAATTCTGGTGGCCTTGGATTTCAGTCGACCAATAATCAAAGGATAGAACAAGAGAATCAAAGAACAATAGAGTAATAGCTTCAATTTTTAGTGAATCTAGTGATTAAAGGTTTGTCTCAAAGGGAAATGGGAAGGGATTTATATAGTAGTAGAAATCAAGCAAACAAATCAAAGAAATACTGTAAAATCAACATAATAAGGAAATAATAACATGCAGAATCAATAAAAAGTCGGATTAGGGAAAAATTAGGTAAAACCTAGTTGACAGAAATCATAAAATTGGCTGGAGATCTTGGCTAATCGGACCCATATAGCCTTGATATAAATGTATCTAGACGAAATATTGTTTGAATCCCAACGATCAAACTGATTCCCTTTGATTCGAAGATTTGTAGTTGCCAAAAATAGAGCAAGTACTATTTAATACCATAAAGAGGCAATCAGTGGAGAAGGAACATGAATATGGTAAGTAAATAATAGGTGAATCCCATTGCTAACGAGATTAGAAGAGGGATTGGTGAAGGGCGGCGATTAGGGTTCTTCAGAGAGAGGTGAGACAGAGAGAGTTTAGAGGTGGCGGGTAGTGGGATTTGTCTCTAGAGTTTGGGGTATTGGTGATATAAGGAAAGTGAGGGAGTGTTGTGAGCCGTTGATCAATTTTGATCAACGACTGGGATTTGAGAAGAGCTGGGCCGGGTTTTGGACTGGATTAGGGATTAAAGGGTCGTTTGGATTGAGCTTAGGGGTTAGGCCAAGGATTTGGGGCTTGTTTGGTCCGAAATTAATCCCAATTTTGGGCCAAATTTTAAAATAGGAAATTAAGGGGGAAATAATTTAATAAAATAGTTAAATAAGTTATAAAAAAAATTATTTATGCAAATTAATACTTTAAAAAAATAGTAGGAGATTATAAAAATATAATATATTATTTTGACCTTGAATAAAATGACAAATGCAATAAAATTGTAAACTATAGGCTATTATTGCAAGATTGTGCAAATAGCTTAAAAATACTAATATAATTATATAGAATAAAGTAAAATATTTTAAACATATATTATAGATGCAAAATAATAATTTTAGGTAATTAAGTTATCACAAAATAATTGAAAGGAGTAATTAATAAATATTCAAGTAATTTAAATACAGGAAAATCAATTTTAAAGCTCTAAAAATTATAAAAAAATTATAGAAATGCTTGTATAGATTTGTAAACTAAATAATGATGCAAAAATGATATTTTAAAAGTATATATATTTTTTGAGAAAATACGAGGGCAAAATTGGGTATTAACAGCTGCCCCTCTTTACCGGAATGATGAAAGAGTTGTCGGGTAAAGAAAATGATGACCAATTTTGGCCGAATTGAGTGAGGAATGATGTAATTTGAAAAAATGGAGGCCGAACCCTGATTCCTGAGTTGCCTACATATCCCTGGTGTTACGGAAATCAGGTCGTGTGTAGTTTTGGATCCAACGGTGAACGAAACCGATAGAGTTATTATAAGAATGTTCGCATGTTTCAGAGAGGGTTCTTTTGGGTAGGATAGTATTAGATTAATTTATGCGGAGTCATGCATGTGAATCTGAAATGTTACGGATGTATCACAAAGCAAATATCTGAACGGTCATAGAATAAAACTGGGTAATTACTGGTGGTCGGCTACATTTGAAACAATTAAAGGATGTGAACGTTGTGAATTGAAACCGGAGCGAAGATTGCTCCTGTTTGTAGAATGGTTATCTCCTGGATTACCAGCAAAACTTTAAACATGGTGCATGCGAATATATATATATATGGGTTATTGCACAAATTTAAAACATGATGCAAATTCCCTTTGGACCTTGAAGGTTGCTTTTGGACGGTGATGGTGATATCCTTAGACCATGACGTCCTGGGCCATGAAGTGTATGACAAGGATTCACAGGCCATGAAATGGTGTCCTCAGGCCATGAGGATGGTGCTTACGGATGATGACGCCTCTGAATAATGATGTGCAATTTGAGAAATCCTCAAGCCATGGCCTGGTGTCTCCAGGCTATAAGGATGATGCCTTCGGACTATGACACCTTTGGACAAAATGGCGATATTTCAGCCTATGAAATGCAAAGATAGGATGCTTGGTCGTATGCGAGGACGAGACAAGACAAAGCTTAGTCTTGTATATGATGAGGGCAGTGCTTAGCCCTAGGTGAACAAAGGGATAATGCAAGGTTTTAAGTAGTGTAGTGATGATAGTATTTAGTCGTATGCAAGGAAAATGCAATGCTTAGCCTTATGCAAAAAGGGGAACAATGCTTAGTTTCGTGCAGGAAAGGCAGTGCTTAGCCTTATGCAATTGGGGAGGCAATGCTTAACCTCATGTAGGAAATGGAGACAGTGCTTGGTCTCATGCAAGGAAAGGCAATGCTTAGCCTTATGCAATTACGGAGGAAATGCTTAGCATCATGCAGGAAATGGAGACAGTGTTTGGTCTCATGCAAGGAAAGACAATGCTTAGCCTTATGTAATTACGGAGGCAATGCTTAGCCTCATGCAATAAATGGAGACAAGGCTTAGTCTCATGTAAGGAAAGGCAGTGCTTAGCCTAATGCAATTACGGAGGCAATACTTAGCCTCATGCAAAAAATGGAGACAAGGCTTAGTCTCATGCAAGAAAAACAAAGAATAGTTGTGAGAGAGTAAGGTATTTCTTATCTTGATATGTTTGCGTTTGGCAATTTGTCGTCATGAAGGTAGTGACTTGATGCATCTACGAATATCGTTATCTTATCGTGCCTGCATTCAAAGAAAAATCATGAGTTTTGTGGGGGTAAGGTCGGTTTGTGCTTTCATATTCTTGCTCTGTCTTTGCTCCTTTATTGAGATCCTGTTTTAGTTACCCTGGGCAACATCTGACTGTCATAAAAACAAAGCTTTCGAAAAATATGCATGCATTTAATAATTTATATGCAAAAAATATAGTTATTTGAATTGTAGTAGTATGCGATATCAAATAATTTAGATGAACCGGTGACCGTGACATATTTTAGAGACATTGCGACCTCCTTGCCTTAGAATTTTGAGAGTCCAGTTTAAATGCATACGTCTGACAATACTTTTGGTTGTTCCGCATATGACGAAGTTGGCTAAACTTGCGATCTTGCCCTAATTTCTGATCCTGGGGAAAATGAAGATTTTATTAAGATGTGACTGAACCCACAGAGCTGCCTACTTATCCCCTCTTAAACAAGAATTAGGTCAAGCGTAGTTCAGTTATATCAAGTGAAAAAATGTGAACAATCCTAAACATTGTATCTCTTGATTGCGTCTGAGCTAATAGGTTTTGGCCAAATCTCTCCATCCATTTCTGCAAGCATGAGTGCTCCTCCTATTAATACTCGATGAACCATGTAAGGACCTTGCCAGTTGGGTGAAAACTTCCCTTTGGCTTCAACCTGATGTGAGAAGATTTGCTTTAGTACCAACTGCCCCGGTGCGAACTGACCTTTTTGTTGAAAGCTCTTGCCAGTCTGTTATGGTAGAGTTGACTGTGACATACCACATTCATTCTCTTTCCATCAATGAGATCCACTTGTTCATAGCAACTCTGTACCCATTCTGTATCACTGAGCTCAACTTCTTGTATAATTCTTAGAGAAGGGATTTCTACTTCGACAGGAATAACGACTTCGGTTCCATAAACTAGTAGGTAGGGAGTTGCCCCAGTTGATGTGCGAACCGTGGTACGATACCCGAGTAAAGCAAATGGCATCTTCTCATGCCATTGTTTGTAATTATCTACCATCTTCCTTAGTATCTTCTTGATATTTTTGTTGGTGGCTTCTATAGCTTCATTCATTTGCGGCTTGTATGCTGTGGAATTCTTATGCTTGATCTTAAAAGTTTCACACATGGCCTTCATTAA
Source organism: Nicotiana sylvestris (assembly GCF_000393655.2). Taxonomy (NCBI): domain Eukaryota; kingdom Viridiplantae; phylum Streptophyta; class Magnoliopsida; order Solanales; family Solanaceae; genus Nicotiana; species Nicotiana sylvestris. The sequence continues at coordinate 73,862,548 of NC_091063.1, read as the reverse complement.
ATCACTGTTGAGATTGGTGACATTGTCGGTGATGATTGACTCTGGCACTCCGAACTGATAAACAATGCGATCTCGAGCAAAATCTGTGATGACCTTCTTAGTTACAGGTTTGTAAGATGCGACCTCGACCCATTTTGTGAAATAATCTACGACCACCAGAATGAACCTATGCCCATTTAAAGCAGCGGGTTCGATTGGACCGATGACATCCATACCCCAAGCGGAGAAAGGCTAGGGTGCACTTGTTGCATTGAGTTCATTAGGTGGTACTCGTATTAAATCAGCATGTATCTGGCATTGGTGACACTTTTGAACATACTTGATGCAGTCTATTTCCATAGCCATCTAGAAATATCCTACTCTTAGTATTTTCTTGGATAAGATAAGCCATTCATGTGCGGTCTGCAGGTTCCGACATGTATTTCCTAGAGCAATCTGGATGCTTCTTTGGCGTCGTCACACTGTAATAATCCTAGGTCTAGAGTCCTTCTGTACATAATTCCTCCACTTTGAAATAAATGGTTGGCTAACCTTCAGAGTGTGCGCTTCTGAATATGAGTTACGTGTTCTGGATACTCTTCATTTTCCAAGTATTCCTTGATGTCGTGGGACCATGGGTTTCCATCACTTTCTTCTTCAACATGAGCACAATAAACTGGCTGCTTATGAATTCCTATTGGGATGGGATCGATGAAATTCTTGTCTGGGTATTGTATCATGGAAGATAACGTGGACAATGCACCTGCAAACTCATTTTGAACCCTCAGAACATGTTTGAATTGTATCTTTGTAAACCTCTTGATCAGCTTTTGCACACAGTGCAAATATAACAATATTTTGGTGTTCTTTATAGCCCATTCTCCTAGAAACTGATGCACTAAAAGATCAGAATCTCAAATCACCATAAATTTGTGAACATTCATGTCAATGGCCAACCGGAGCCCCGAGATACAAGCCTCATATTCTACTATATTATTTGTGCATGGAAATATGGGTTTTGGGGATACCAGATAGTGTTGGTCGATTTCTAATACTAAGACAGCTCCGATACCCACTCCTTTGAAGTTTGCAGTTCCGTCGAAGAACATTCTCCAACCATTATATGCTTCGGTGATATCTTCTCCTACAAATGATACCTCCTTATCAGGAAAGTACATATTCATGGTTCGTATTCTTCATCTATAGGATTTTCTGCCAAATGATCTGCCAACGCTTTCCCTTTGACGACTTTCTAAGTTATATAAATGGTGTCGAACTCACTTAGAAATATCTGCCATTTTGTTAACTTTACCGTAGGCATGGGTTTCTAGAAGATATATTTCAGCAGGTCCATCCTTGATATGAGATATGTGGTGTATGCATAGAAATAATGCCTCAACTTTTGAGCTATCCATGTCAAAGGGCAGCAGGTGTGCTCCAGCAAAGAGTACTGAGCTTCGTAAGGTATGAATTTATTACTCAGATAACATATTACCTGCTCTTTTCTTCTAGTCTCATCATGTTGTCCCAGAACACAACCAAAAGCCCCATCTAGTACAGACAAATAAAGCAGCAAAGGTCTTCTTGGTTCTGGTGGGACCAGAACAGGTGGTTTAGATAAATACTCCTTGATTTTGTCGACGACTTTCTAGCATTCTTCAGTCCAACTTGTTGCAGCATCTTTCTTCAGCATTTTGAAAACTGGCTCACAGATCACTGTTGATTGTGCTATGAAATGGCTGATGTAGTTGATACGCCCTAAGAAGCTTATCACATCTTTCTTATTCTTCGGAGGTGGCATGTTCTGGATAGCTTTGACCTTTGACGGGTCTAATTCAATCCCTCGGTGACTGAAGATGAACCCTAATAATTTCCCAGCAGGGACTCCGAAGGCACACTTTTCAAGATTCAGTTTCAGATTGTACCCTCGAAGCCGATCAAAGAATTTCCTCAATTCTGCTATATGATATGTGCTTTTTCTGGATTTGATGATGACGTCATCCACGTACTCCTCTATTTCCTTATGTATCATGTCATGGAAAATGGTCTTCATGGCTCTCATGTAGGTGGCTCCAGTATTCTTTAGACCAAACAACATTATTTTATAGCAGTACATCCCCCATGGTGTGATAAAGGCTGTCTTTTCAGCATCCTCTTCATCCATCCAAATCTGATGATATCCCGCGAAGCAATCCACAAAGGATTGGAGTTTATGCTTGGTACAATTATCGATCAGTATGCTCTTTAGGACTTGTGCTGTTTAAATCTCGATAATCAACACACACTCTGACTTTCCCATATTTCTTTGGAACCGGCACAATGTTGGCCAACCAAGTCAGATATTCAACCACTCTGAGAACCTTGGCTTTGATTTGCTTGGTGACCTCCTCTTTTATCTTCAAACTCATATCCGACTTGAACTTTCTGAGCTTCTGTTTTACCGGTAGGCACATAGGATTGGTAGGTAGCTTGTGAGCTACTATGGATGTGTTCAAAACAGTCATATCATCGTAGGACCATGCAAAGATATCTTCATACTCTTTTAGAAATCGTACATACTCTTCCTTCTCTGATGGTGATAGGTGAATGCTTATACGTGTTTCCTTGACTGTTTCGGAATCCCATAAGTTAACTATCTCAGTGTCGTCTAAATTAGAATTAGGCTTCTTTTCAAAAATTTCCACTTCTCTGACAATTTTCTCAGGTATTATATCATCTTCCAGATCCTCTGAATCACTATCCTTATGTTACATTGTCTCATTACATGTCATAGTCGTAGGTTCCTCGGGATAGGTAATAATAATATTGTAGAGAGAATATATAAAGAATAATAAATACTAAAAATAGCAATGCATTAATAAAATCTTGAAAATGTCAACAAGTACGGCTCGATGACTCGAGCAATTATTTCAAAACAAAATATGTTCAAAACAAAATACTGAAAATGTCTTAGATGCTCGAAAAATTATTTTAAAAATAATTGATGCTAATTTCCAGGCTACCCAGAAACTCAACGGGCCCGGGATGGTGCAATAGTTCAATTCTTGAGAACAACTTCTTTCTCCATGATTTGGATGGTAAGGTCTTCCTCCTCCTCAACTATCACACTGCAATCCATGTCTTAATCATCTAGAAATAGCTTCCTCATGCCAGCTAAGGCTTTGTCTTCCTCAGACCCCAACATCATGTTAGCTTGATGAAATGTCTGGTACAAATGTAGTACTGGTTGTTCCAACGGATAATAAGGACCATGCCATGGCGGCAAAAATTCTGGTATTCGTGCCAAGTATATTCATACCCAAGCCCGAAAGTTGTACCATGATGCTTCGGTTGTACTGGTTTGGTGATCCCTTGGAGATTTTTACCGAGACCTTTACCAGGTTCATACCCTATCCATAGCAATATGCTTTCTATCTTGTTGCTCCACCATTTTTCCTTTTCAATTGTGTTGATGCGCTCAATGCGATGGTATGTTTCTCCACCTAACTTCTTCCTATTCTCGATGACTAGAATAGTCTGACTGGAATAAATGGGATTACTCCCATCCCCATGGATGATCACCTCCTGATGGTTCCATTCAAACTTCACAGAGGCCACTGCCCCAACGACATGTATCCAAGGTCATCCCAATAATAGATTATAGGTAGTAGATATATCTAGCACTTGAAACACAACATCAAACTAGGTTGGGCCCATCTGTAGGCTGAGGTTGATTTCTCCCATTGTGGCTCTTTGAGATCCATCAAACGCCTTCACATTCATACTTCCTGTTCGTACCTCGTGCATCCCTTTACTTAACCTCTTCAGAGTAGTCAGTGGACATACATTGAGACTTGAACCCCCATCTATCAGGACCCTCGTGATGAACTTATCCTCAAATTGTACTGTGATATGTAGTGTCCTGTTGTGACTTAGTCCTTCTGGTGGCAACTCATTTTCATAAAAGGTGATTTTGTGGCTTTCCAGTACCTGCCCAACCATGTTGGTCATTTCCCCACTAGTGATGTTGGTGGGTACATAAGCTTTACTCAACACTTTCATCAAGGCATTCCTGCATTTCTCAGAGTTTTTCAGCAGTGACAAGATGGATATCTGAGCGGGAGTTTTGTTCAAATGGTCAACCACAGTGTATTCTCTTGCTTGCACTTTTCTTCAAAGGTCATCAGGGCCAGCCTCAACGGCAGGTGGCTTTGATGCAGCTTCTTTGCTTATTCCTCCTAAGTGCTCTGATGTATAAACCCTACCAGTTCTAGTCATGCCTTGTGCTGCACCTGTTTCTTCCATTTTTGCTTTTCCTTTCCTAATTGCTTCCGCAACATAATCCCATGGTATAGCATCAGACATGTAAGATGGCGTGGGTGCTACCATCACAGTGAAGGGTGTGGTTACCTCGACTTCAAATGGTGCTAGTGCGGTTACCTCAACTTCAAGTGGTGCTTGGGTTTGTACCACAATGGATGTGAGGGTGACTGGAGATGTTTTAGGATCATTCCCTTCCCGAATGAGTCCAATTAACCCCTCTAGATCTCATTCCTCGTTGGTCTCTATCACATTTACTCCCTCACCTCTGTTATCCGAGATAGGTTTGTTACGAACATTTGGCGTAGCTTCCTTTGCCTGTATGACTTTGTTGTCGATTAATGTTTGAATCTTGTCCTTCAGAGTGCGACACTCATCAATGGCATGCCCTTCATACCTGAGTGATAGGCACATGTATTGTTTGGTTTAATCCACCGAGAAGAGTTTTCCATAGTAACGACGGGAATGGGTGACATAACTAGCGGCCTTCAGTCTCTCATACAGTTGGTCTATGGGTTCAACAATTGGAGTGTATTGTCTGGGTTATCTGCGGTCAAAGTTTAGCCTTGGTTTTTGGTAATTTTGGTGGGCGGGTGGTGGTGAGTGATAATATGCAGGTTGGGTATTATAGGCGTGGTAGGTGGCAACAAGTTGTTGGTATTTTGGGGGTGAAGGCTGGTATGTGGGTGGAGGTGTTTGGTATGTGAGAGGAGACTTTAGACGTTGGGCTACCATCACAGCACCTACCTCTTTCTTCTTCGAGATACCTCCTAATTGCAAGGCTTTATTTGTGGCCTGCAGTGCTTCGAAATTCGTCACCATTCCACTCTTAATTCCTTCTTCTATTCTTTCTCCCAGCTTGATGATGTCAGAGAATTTATGGTTTTAAATAACCATCAGCCTTTCATAGTATTGCGGGTCTTGAGCTCTGACGAAGAACTTATTCATTTGTTCTTCTGCAAGCGCTGGCCTTACCTTTGCAGCTTCAGATCTCTACCTAGTATCATACTCGCGGAAATTTTCCGTTGGTTTCTTCTTGAGATTTTGAATGTAGAAAATGTCTAGTGCATTTTCTGTGTTGAACCTGAATTTGTCCATGAAATCTGACGTCATGCTTACCCAATTAACCCACTTCTTCAGGTTTTGACTGATGTACCAAGACAAGGCATCTCCTGTGAGGCTTCTCGTGAACAACTTCATATGGATTTGTTCATCTTTGCCCACTCCTACAAGTTTGTCACAATATGTCCTTAGATGTACTTTTGGATCACAATTCCATCGAACATTTTGAACTTGGAAGGTTTGTAACCCTCCGGTAGTTCCACATCTGGTTGAATGCACAAGTCCTCATAGTTCAAACCTCCAATGCCCTTACCACCTTCGACACTCTGAACTCTTCCAGTGAGCTTCTTGAGTTCTTCCGCCATGTTCTTGATGAGCAGGTCCTTCTTAGTTGATTTCGGTATATATAGGGTTTGTTGTGGGGTATGGGATAAAGTTTTCACATATATGAGATTGCTTTGATGAACCCCGGGAATCTGGGCATAAATGTGGTCATTGCTTGAGTTTTGGGGATCAGGAGTAGGTTGTGGTGCATTTTGAGGAGTGTGATAAGTGGTGGTCTGTGGGTATTAAGTTGGATGATGATGGTGTTGTTGAGGAGTAGGTACCGATAGAGGGTTATGGTTCCGATGTGGTGTGGTGTATTGGTGTAGTGCAGGAGGATTCGATGGTGGATTCTGGTTCTGTGTGTTTTGAGGTGGTGCCGGGTTTTGGGCATTTGGATTTTGTTGGTTGATATTAGGGACGTTTAGGGTGAGGTAAGGGTTTGCCAAGTTCCGGACCTGCTCAAGTTCTCCTTGTAGCTCCAGGATTTTCTGTTCCAGGCGTAAGAACAGTTCATTCTGTGCCAGAATACTTCGACCATATGAAGTTTCAACGTTTTCTGCCATAGTAGTGTTGTCTTTTCTAATACTGCTTAAATCATCTATTTTTCCTTTCCCTTTGCTTCTGCCTTTAGGATCACTTGGTGGAGGAGGAGGTGGAGGACCTCTGGATCTAGTATGATATGCAGATGATGCCAGTATGCATGAACCAACCTTAGGAGTGGGAATAATGAAAAGAAAGAAACATAAACAAAAGGTAACCAAGTTAGTACGGGATATCGATAGAATGCTTGCAATATTAGACATGTTTTGCAAAGCCATGTAATAAATCACATCATAATTTGGGGGACCTAGTTGTGCCTGAGGTAGGCCTAAGCGATACATAGACTTGGAGAAAATTGATACCAATAATTGCATCATTTCATTAAATGCGAAAATGAATCAAATCCTTTCTATATCGACAATAATAATAAAGTTACTAATGGCATTTAGCCTTATTACAATTGAAATCTAAAACTAAGCTAGAAAGCAATAAAGAACATCATTTCCTAATCTTCTTGGTCCTAGAAGGACCTTCCCCGTGCTTGGCTCTCTTGACACCATAAATCAGGTTCCCCAGGTTGCGCATATCCAACAACAGGTAAGCCCTTTCTAGATGCCCTCCTTCACTGCCATCCGTGTTTTGACAATCTGAAAGCCTCTTTCCCTTAAGCTCCATCAACCCTTGTTCCAAATATTCAAATCTCTCTGTTGACTTAGTGGCAATTTCCCTCTATTGTTGTTGATTGCTTCCATATCCACTTTGTGTTGTTCCAGATGCCTATTTTCAAACTCGAAGACCCTTTTGCCTGACCTCCTATACTTGACATATGCTTCAGCAGTGTCATCTATGATCCTATTTTTCAGATTAATTCCCGGCTTGACATCTCCTGCTATATCGTCTACCAGCCATGATGGGTAGAAGTACACATGACCGACATGATTAGTATCCTTTTCCACAATGACCTTTTGGTCCCACATATATTGTGCCTCGAACTTGAATGTAATGACGTCCCCTTTAAAATTTTCTTTGTACTGGACCATGTTGAAACCCGAGGTATAACCTGTTTTTTTCTCGATTGTCTCATTACCCTTAAAGGAGCATAAGGATAGATACCCCTTAACCCGATAAGTACCATATGAGCAGTCTCTCTTGACCTGATGATGAACTCACTGCTAGGAAACCACTCAAACATCCAATGTACCTGCTCGTCTGTCAGATTGCTGAAGAAATGCACACAACTTATAGCATTTTCGGGTTGTTCAAACCTGTTAGGGATAAATGTCATTTTCTTTGGGTGATGGTAAGCTATGTAATCATTCAGCGGTCCTCGCAGAAGCTCTTGGCAATATTCTCCCCTCTGAAAATGTTCTAATAACCAGACTTGCAGTAACAAATTACAACCTTCGAATTGCACGAATCCTTGTTTGCACCGATCTAGAGCGCGATACATTTCAGCTAAGATCACGGGGATGATAGTATAGGTTTGTTCCTCGATGCCTTCCATCAAAGTCCTGGCGACCATGGCTAGACGAGTATAGATCCTTCCCCCTTTCATTTTAAATATCAATAACCCCAAGAATCAGACGATGAATCCACAAACTCAACGGTACATCCAACCCAAAGAAGTAATGGTGAGTTCCTCATGATGAAGACGATATGACTTACTATGCCTGTAACGCTCATAAAGGAATTCAAATGGGATATATGACTTCTTCAAACAAAGCAACTCATCATTTTTCTTCAAACCTAGCATTTTTAGAAAATCGCGAGGGGTGCGATTCTCTGGCACTAAAATGAACTATCCCATGGCAACTAAGCGAAACCTCCTATTTCTTTTAGGAGATGAGTCATTTCTATGTCACCAAAGCGGAAGGCAGCCATTTTCTCATCCCAGAACATGGTAACAGCCTCAATTAATGCCTATTCGGTCAGATATCGAGAAAAAATGGCAAGTCACCAAGAACCCTTCTCACATGATTCTTGTCGCAAGGCGCGAGGTTTTTCCACCAGTCAAGTAGCAGAGGTGGGATGTTTTGGACCATGCCGAACCTAGGGACTTCGTGCTTCATTTTTTGCAAACAAACAAGGTTAGCTCTTTCCCCCCCTCCAAATTCGACCACTTACACAATAATGATCAACATATTGGCACATTTTCTCCAAGTAATGCACATAACATGATAGTTTCCATTGGAATTGTGGAAATCTCATCGGACTTTGGACAAGGTTTATCTTAGCGGGAATTACGCTAACAACGTTCTAACCCGTACTAGGTTTAACATGATGCATGTATATTTGATATTGGAGTAAGGTTTCTAAAATGGCCTAGACTGGTACTCTCAAGTGGACAACTGAAAAGGGAAAGGCACGGGACCATCAGCTGCACCGCTGATCGACTAGTTTACCACAAATAAGCCTTTCTGATTTAAAAGGATAATTTTAGAAGAGCGAGGACACTCATCAAGCGCCACTATGTTGATAACTGGCATGAGTGGAGTATAATGTGGAGCATGATTTATACAGAGATAATAACACGTTGCCAAATATTTGCATGATAAATATGTAAAAGCAGTAAATGAAGTATTAAGGTAAAACATGAAAAATATAAAAAGAAAGACAAAGGAAGAAATTAGTTCATGGAATATATGTGAGAATGTAATAAAGCAAGTAAGGGAGTAGAGATGGGAGAGGCATGATATAGCAATTTTTAAACAAAATGAAGAGCAGTCATAACAAATAATGGTGAACGGGGAAGGGATGTGTATGTTATAACAAAAATAAAGGTGGAGAAGGGAAGGGATGTGCATTTTATAACAAAGAAAATAATCCACACAAGCCAAGTTCATTATGGTAAGAAACTAAGTGTAAAATCCCCAGTAGAGTCGCCACGCTACCGCGCCCCATTTTCTCGCAAAAGCGGGTTTTGACATTGTGACGACTCTTTTAGATGGGAGATATAGTGCTAAAAGAAATGAGTCACCACTTAATGGTTTTTAAAGTGCGTTATGGCACCTATTATGCAGATAACTCTGTTTGACTAGTCAACGCCACCAAAGATCGGGTAAGGTCTCAAATTACCTCAAAAAAAGGTATTAGGCACTCTTCAAGGTCCAAACCTGTGGGTCCCGACCGAACTTAAGACTATGTGGATTATTTATTAGGCAAGATAAACAAAGAGAATAAGGTTCAAAGAAATTTATTATAACACAATGAGAAATAAGGATTACAAGGATATAGCTATAACGATCTATATTAGATGCCTAAATGTATAAAGAAGAGGGGGTCCTAAATTTTTAGCCTAAAGGATCACCCCGTGCAACATAAATAATACTTCGTAACTCCCTTGAGGTAGAGAGTTACTCGTGTTATTCAGTGGGCACAGACTATCATCTCATGCTACCCGATTATTATGTTAAAGTTGTTTACTTAAATGCGCTATAATTTAATTCTAAGTCGTATCATATGAGGATCAATTGCACCAATGCCACTCTTCTCTCTTTAGGCTCTCGGCACATGTTATGCTAGTGTACACCCACCGGGAATAGCCATGGAGAGAAGGGGACAGGCAAAACAACAACTCGTCATTGTTGGAAGCTCTGTAAGTGCAAAGGTTATAGCTGAAACACTAGAAAGAGGTAGTACATAAAAGCTCGCAACACCGCCGGGAAACAAATTTTCGTCAAGTTCATTGATTGTAAATACACCATATGTACCAAATGCAACAACAAAGTGATTAAATCTAAGTAGGATGTTGGTTGAGGAACACCACCAATCGGCATCACTAAAATTGTTAACTGGGGCTAAAACCTAGGTGACTCTGGGAGAAGCATCAAGTGGTAATCAAAGCAGATCTCAACAATTTCATAGAGACCTTCAGCAGGCATCCTCTGAGGATGGAAAGAAAAAGATTACAGTGGAAAATCAAGTAACTGACCAATTTGGCTCGTCTAGTAATAAAAGCAAACAGGTGGTAGGCAGTGAAATAGAAGACCAGGGCAAGCATGAGACTAAGGCAACAGAAGCAGGAGGGCCTAATAGAACATGAGTTAATCTGTTTGCAAGCAATAGAGCAGTTGAGAATGGCATGATGCTGACATATATGGCACCTGACATTGTCAATGGCAAGGTAGTAGTAAAATTAGACAAAGACGAGGTCGAGAAGGAAACCATAAAATGGAAGAATCCTCTGATAGTATACATCATCGGTAAAAAACCTGGATATAACTACATGAAGCAGTTTATGGCTCGCACATGGTGCAATGTGACTAAGCCAATTCTTTACCTCCACGAAGAAGGTTACTACATTGTGAAGTTCCAAAATATAGAAGATCTTCGAAAAGTTTTGTATGTAGGGCCTTATAGTATCAATAGCAGACCTGTGATCTTAAAGCAATGGTTACCTGATTTTGATATATCAAATGAATTCCTAATAGAAATTCCTTTGTGGGTCACTTTCCCCAAATTGCTAATAAACTATTGGGATATAAATCTCTTAGTAAAATGGCTAGTGCAATTGGTAAGCCTCTATTTGCAGAACAATATACAACTAACCAAACCAGAGTATCATATGCTAGGATCCTAATTGAGGTGAATGTTACTAAAGAAGTTCCAAACGAGATAACAATGGAGGATCCATCTGGAATACAATTTCCAAAAGCCATTTTCTATAAATGGAAACCAGAATATTGTGCTAAGTACCTCAAACTTGGACATGATTGCAGCAAAGACAAGAAATAAGTACCAACAAGGCAGACACAAAGATGCAGAAGACAAAAGAGAGTAGTTCAAACTTGGATACCTAAGGGCACAGTCGTACAAAAGGAGAAAGAGGATACAATATCATCCACCACCAAATACTAAAGAGAATAGAGGAGCACATCAAGCTCAAGAGTTCAATGGCCAGAAACAACATGCACATGACACTAACTAGCATGAGAACTAGCAATTAGTAAAGAAGGTGGTAAGGAGCCCAAGGAAAACAACAATGCTTACACAAGGAGGAACACAACACAATGAGGCAATAGATGGAGGATACGCTGTAACAATCATGAACAGATTCCAATCATTACAAGCTATGGAGTCTGAGACGGGAAAAGCCAAACCTCCTGATATAGGAAGGAAACCACAACATCAACAATGACTTAGTTATTTTGGAATGTTAGAGGATTGAATAAGAGGTATAAACAAAAGGAAATAAAGTAGTATCTAAAAGAAAAGTACATAAAAATAGCTGGGCTAGTGGAAACTAAAGTCAAGGAGAAGAATGACGGGGCTATATCAAAAAGGATTGCACCAGATTGGAAGATTATTAGTAACTACAACAATGCCTCCAATGGAAGAATTTGGGTTTTGTGGGATGAGAAGCATACAATGTGCAAGAAATTGAGAATGATATTCAATTCATACACTGCTATGTCACATATACAAAAAGTAAATTTGTTTTCTATATGACAGTGGTGTATGGATACAATACAATGAAGCAAAGAAAATATATTTGGAAGAAACTACAGAGTTTGGCACCTGGGAAAAAACCATGGCTGATCAGTGGAGACTTCAATGCTATGCTAACTCCACAAGACAAAATCTCTAAAGTACCTGTGACTTTAGCAGATATTCATGACTTTGCAGAATGATACCATAATCTGTATCTAACTGAATCCCATGGAGAGGTGAATACTTCACTTGGACAAACAAGCAACAATGAGATGATAGAGTCAGAAGCAGGCTGGATAGAACATTTGGAAATGGTTGCTGGATGATACAACATGGCCATCTTACAGTCAATTTTGAAAATCCTTTTATTTCAGACCATGCACCAATGTTGATCCCTATTACACAGTCCACCACCAACACAAAGTACCTTTCAGATATTTCAATGTTTGCGCTAATCACTCTGAATTTCCTCATATAGTAGCTGAAGGATGGAAGCAAAACCACGTTAGGGGAAGAATGAAAAGAATTTGGTACAAGCTGAAAGAACTTAAACTAAGGTTTAAGCAACTGAATAAAGAGGAATACAAAGGAGTTACTGAGAGAATTGATCAAGCAAGGAATAAGCTGAAGAGCATACAAACGCTAATGCATAATTAATATATTGATACACTAGGTGGCTAAGAAAAGGATTGCTTACAGCAGTTTGAATCTTGGTCCCTAATTGAGGAAAGCATATTGCAACAAAAAGCCTGAGCTAATTGGATTCAATTGGGAGATTCAAACAACAAATACTTCTTAGCAATCATGAAAGAGAAAAGGCAGAAGAAGTAGATCACTGAACTTAAATCACAAACAGGGAGGAACCTCACTAAAGCTGATGATATCAAAGAGGAACTGATGCAATTCTACAAAGCTCTAATGGGAATATCAGCCAAACATCTACCTGTAGTTAATAGAATGGTTATGAAAAAAGGACCAAACTTGACACATCAACAACAATTAGATCTGTGTGCTGAAGTGACAGATGCATAGATATACAAAGGCTTATGCACAATAGGCAATGAGAAGGCCCATGGAATTGATTGCTACAATGCAGTTTTCTTCAAAAAGGCTTGGCAAATCATTAATAAGGAGGTTTGAAATGCAATTAAAGAGTTCTTCCTGATAGGTATTATATATAAAGCAATTAACTGTACAACCATTACTCTGCTTCCCAAAGTACCTAATCCAGAAATAGTAAGAGAATACAGACCTATTTCTTGCTGCACAATATTGTACAAGTTGATTGCTAAGGTGCTAGCCAACAAAATGCAAATAGTGATACCATGTATTATATCTGAAGCACAAGCTGGCTTTATTCTAGGAAGAAGAATCTCTAATAATATCATCTTAGCATATGAACTGGTAAACACTTATAATAGGAAACATATTTCTCCTAGGTGTATGATTAAAGTGGACATGATGAAAGCATATGACTCAGTTAAATGTGTGTATATTGAACAACTAATGAAGATCTTGCAGTTTCCAACTAAGTTCATAAAATGGATCATGGCTTGTGTGTCCTCTGTTAGTTACTCTATCTTTTTCAATGGTGAAGTAATGGAACCATTTCCAGCAGCAAAAGGCCTAAGACAAGGTGATCCAATATCACCTTACCTGTTTGCTATAGCCATGGAGTATCTGAGTAGGCTGTTGGGTAATCTAAAACAGAACAAAAAATTCAAATATCACCCTAGATGGGCATAACTCATCTTAGCTTTGCGGATCACTTTTTGCTATTTGCAAGGGGTGACTTAGACTTTGTATAACAATTGCAAGACTGCTTTCTAACATTTTTTTGGTGCTTTAGGTTTACATGCAAATACCTCTAAGAGTGAAATTTATTTAGGGGGTTTACACCAACTATCCAGATAGCTTGTTACAAAGAACATAGTATACTCAAGGGGAGATGCCTTTCAGATACCTGGGGATTCCTTTGGATACAAAGAATCTTATATTGGCACAATGACTACCTCTCATAGACAAGATCACAACAAAAATATCATCTTAGACAACCAAGAAATTATCATATGCTGGGAGAATTCAATTGGTGCAAACAGTGTTATTTGGCATGCAAGTATATTGGGCCCAAATGTTCATATTACCTGTCAAGGTAGTTAAATTTATTGAGGCATATTGCAAAAGCTATATGTGGTCAGGAGGGAATATCATCACAAAAAAGGCATTGTTGTCCAGGGAAAGAGTATGTTTACCTAAAGCAGCTGAAGGCTACAACATCACCAATGTACGAGTATGGAATAAAGCAACAATAGTAAAGACATTCTGGTACACATAAGGCAGATAAAATGTGGATAAAGTGAATTCATCTCTACTATATCAAAGGACAAAACATCTTTGAAATGAACATACCAAATCAGGCAATCTGGATGGTAAAGAAGATATTGGGGGCAAGGGATGATGTCAAGAAAATGCAAAGGCCTACTGTACAGAAGAAAACTATTATCAGTTACATCTACAATCAGCTGCTAGGAGATCATCCTAAAGTTGAATGGAGGAAGCTGATGTATCATAACAGAGCCAGACCCAAAGCTACCTTCACTCTATGGTTGCACTGTCATGGGAAGCTTGCTACTACAGATAGACTTCGCAAATGGGGTATCAATGTGCAATCACTTTGCGTGCTGTGTCAAGTCTCAGATGAAAGCAAGGATCACCTCTTTGGGGAATGCAGTTTTTAAAAGGATTTTGGAGCAGACTCTATAGTGGCTGCAAATGCAAAGTTCAATAGGACAGACACGCTCTCTTCACATGGATAATGTAGAAAGCTAAAGGGAGAATAAATACAACAAAGATTATCAAAATGACATATGCAGAGTTCATACATGCAATATGGAAGGAAAGAAACAACAGAATTTTCAAAGAAGAAACTAGAGATCAAGATAGCATAGCTAGAGAGATAGCATATGTATGTAACATTAGAGGCACGAGTGACATGAGGAACCAGCTACAGAAGTTGATCTTTTAAATATGCAACCCATAGCCTAGCTTTACATGTATAGATTTAGACGGTTGGATAGAAGAACAATAGGATGTAGGAGGTAAGAGGTAGATTGTTTTGTTTTACTCAGAGTAGCTAGCTATGTATAGCTATGCTTGTTTTGTAATAATTTCACTGGTGACTAATATAATACTTTAATTACCAAAAAAAAATCGAACCCTATGTGTACACTACCCATCCCATGCATATAGTCCAGGAGGCATTGGACCTCTACTTAGGTGGTTGAAGACTTTACTTAGGTTGCTCAAAATGATAAAACTAAGCGACATACAAAACAAGTTGGAATTCATATAAAGGGCAGTTAAGGGCTCAAGTTAGCCTCCACACTTAGACAACAAATGCACGCAACAAATTCTCACATTAAGCATTAGACAGTTCAGAATTGAGGCAAATTAAAGCTATTAATCTCTATAGATATGGTTTTTATGTGACCTTGGATTCAAACATGCAGGCAGTTTCAAATGCATGGCGCCACTTTAAACTTATAGACATGATTTCCTAACAACTATACAGTTTAGGAGTATTTGGTATTTCATGCTGATTAATGAGATTACAGATTATAAGTTATTAAACCCGTGGACATGATCTTTAAGTGATTTACGCAATAGGGGATAGTGAAAACCATTGGAAATACTCAAAATTACTCATGTTGATTTCTAATGGTGGCATGGCTAAGCAATGAAATAGTATTTGAAAGTTCAGCATTAACACTTCAAAACGAGTGGTAATACCCTATAGGCAGGATTTCTAACGATTGACGATTGAAACTGATTTTTTTATACTTAGCCCCTATAGGCATGTTTTCTGGGTGAGCAGTATGATACTGATAGCAAATTAACCAATTAAAGTCTTATAGGCATGATTTCTAGACGAAGATCAGTAGAACATAAGCTAGTATAATCCTATAAGCATGGTATCTAATGAATATGCTGCAGTTATGCAAATTGAAAGAATGGTTATTGACATTTGTTTCTTATAGGCTTGTTGTCTAGTAACACATAGTAGTAGACATAAGAATAAAAAGAACTTATGCTTTGATAGTAGATAAGTTTTGTGAGTGTGTGATTCTCCTAATGGGATTTCTACCAGTGTACATGAAAATTGAATATCATATATGGCAGATTGGATAAAATAACAAGTAGATCATACGAACCCTATAGGCATGTTTTCTATCCTTGCATGAAAACATTAAAGTCTACGCATTTCCCCGATTTCACTAACACCCTAATTGTTATTACAAAATTATTACAAACTAGGTGATAAATATAAGTACAAATATTACACGAAAGATAATAATAGGTCTACAATAAGCCCAAAAGGAGATACCTAGTATTTCCTGGGCCTTTAACAAACTCTTTCTTCACAAACACCATTATATTCATTAACATAGCCCAGAAACCATAGAGGAAATCATGCTAACCAAACATCCACAGATTGACCATGTGACCCAAACATTGAATTGCACAGAAATCACTTAAACAACCTAGTTTGCAGATTTAGTAGATAGAATAAGGAGACAAACTGAGTGTTAGAGATAGCTCAAGTCTCAGTAGTAAAGAGAGTGGCAAAGAACCCCAAATACTAGTGTGTCAGAGTTCACAAGGGTCTCAAATGGACCTCGAGCAGTGCTCACACAATGGAGGTTAATAGTAAAAGTCTTGGTGGCCTTGGATTTCAGCCGGTCAAGAGTGATAGATTCAGATAAGTGTAGGTAACAAATGAGAGTGAGAGGACAATGATTAAGGGTCAGAATTTGAAGATATACACTTGTATTTTAGAAATCAGACATCGTAAAGTTGTCTAAAACACATAACATACTAGTTTAAGAGGGTCAATTTAGAGGCAGGTTGCTATTATAGATTTAACACTTAGCAAGAAGTAACATATTGGTAGAAAACACATTAAGAGAGTTAGAGGAGAAACAAGTTTTTCTAAGATTACAAGATTGGCATGCAAAGGTGCATAATACCAACCAAGTCTAAGTAGAACACTAACTTAAAGGGTTTAAAGCCTAAGGATCCTAATTATGCTGAATATCCATCACAACACTAGAAAGCAGACATGCCAATTTATCACTAAGATAAATAGTATCAAATATTGTAAGGAAACACACACTAAGATAGCCACTCTAAAGGTCCCAAATAATCACTACGGATACAAAATCAAGCAAACCAAAGACATGCTGAATGACACAATAGCAAGGGAGCAAGTCATAGGTAATAGTTAAGGTCTTATCATAGATTAAAACATATTACAAATACGAGTCGGTCATTACAGGAATCCAGAACAAAGTAGAGAAGAGAGCTCATGTCAAACATTAAATGTAGACATTCAGGTACCAACACATTAGGCTAAATGAACTCAAGAGGTTCTAAATTATTCAGGTGAAGCATATTTAAATAACATATCTCAAAACTGGAAATTTTAGGTAAAAATCAAATGATAAAGAGGTTCAGATTATAAGACGAGTTCAATGCTAGCAAAGTTACTCACAGAGATAGACCAAAAACACATTAGGTCACGAATTCAAAAGTATGAATATGCAAATGATGAATACAGAAGAACAAAATTGTAAAAGCCAAGTGACTAAACAGTTGAACAGACAACAAAAAAGAATAGATTCCACAGTACTCTGAATATCAACAAAGAGCAAGAACCCAGAATCTTAGTGCGTCAGAGTTCCCAAGGGCTTCAAATGAACCTCGGGTAGTGCTCGCACCAAGAAAGGTTGGAAAATCAAATTCTGATGGCCTTGGCTTTCAGCCGGCCAAGAATCACAGTATAGAACAAAAGAATTAGAGAACAATAGAGTAATTTTTTGGTGAATCTAGTGATTAAAGGTCCGTCTCAAAGGGAAATGGGAAGAGATTTATATAGTAGTAGAAATCAAGCAAACAAATCAAAAAAATACTGTAAAATCAACATAAATAAGGAAATAATAACATGCAGAATCAATAAAAAGTCGGATTAGGGAAAACTTAGGTAAAACCTAGTTGATAGAAATTGAAAATTTGGTCGGGATCTTGGCTAATCGGACCCATATAGCCTTGATATAAACGTATCTAGATGAAATATTGTCTGAATCCCAACGATTAAACTGATTCCCTTTGATTCGAATATTTGTAGTTGCCAAAAATAGAGGAAGTACTATGTAATACCATAAAGAGGCAACCAGTGGAGAAGGAACATGAATATGGTAAGTAAATAATAGGTGAATCCCATTGATAACGGGATTAGAAGAGGGATTGGGAAGGGCGGCGATTAGGGTTCTTCAGAGAGACGAGAGACAGAGAGAGTTTAGAAGCGGCGGGTAGTGGGATTTGTCTCTAGGGTTTGGGGTATTGGGGATATAAGGAAAGTGAGGGGAATGTTGTGAGCCGTTGATAAATTTTGATCAACGGCTAGGATTTGAGAAGAGTTGGGTCGGATTTTGGACTAGGTTGGGGATTAAAGGGTCATTTGCATTGGGCTTAGGGGTTGGGCCGGGGATTTGGGGCTTGTTTGGTCCTAAATTAATCTCCATTTTGGGCCAGATTTTAAAATAAAAAATTAAGAGGAAAATAATTTAATAAAATAGTTAAATAAATTATAAAAAATTCTATTTATGAAAATTAATACTTTAAAATAACAGTAGGAGATTATAAAAATGTAAGACATTATTTTGACCTTGAAAAAAATGACAAATGCAATAAAATGGTAAAATATAAGCTATTATTGCAAGATTGTGCAAATAGCTTAAAAATACTAATATAATTATATAAAATGAAGTAAAATATTTGAAACATGTATTATCGATACAAATTTTAGGTAATTAAGTCATCACAAAATAATTGAAAGGAGTAATTAATAAATACTCAAGTAATTTAAATACATAAAAATCAATTTTAAAGCTCTAAAAATTATGAAACATTATAAAAATGCTTGTATATATTTTAAACTAAATAATGATGCAAAAATGATATTTTGAAAGTATAGATATTACTTGAGAAAATATGAAGGCAAAATTGGGTATCAACAGCAGGAATGGGACTCGAGGAGCGTTCCATATCTTCAATGCAGAGGGTGGCCGGGAACGTAGGTTCATGTCTTTTGACCCCCTTCTTCAACTGCAAAGCCGAGATTTTCTCAGTGGCGATCTTCATGGGCATGCACGGGATAATGCAGGGCTTGGCCCCAATTGTTCCCGTCATCAGCAGCATGTTGACATATGGTACGAGCATGGTGTTGGTTTGCCTCAGGAATTCCAATCCAACTATCAACTCGAAGTCATCTATGATCACCATGTGTATGTTGAATTTTCCTTCGTAAGGTCCAACCTTCACTAGTACCTCTTTGGATATTCCACCCACTGGCTGAGGAGGTGAGTTGATAGCCTTGACACGACCTCTGCCCTTTCTTACAACTAGACCAAGGCGCTCCACCTGAGTCAAGGCTAAGTAGTTGTGGGTATCTCCCATGTCTATCATCGCCCGAATAGGCTTGCCATTTACCTTCATCTCGACGAACATTAAGGTCCTCTCTTGTTTAAGAGGAGTCTTCTCATCCGCCTTCTATTTCCCTTTCTTGGTGAATAGACAGTTGTCCTTCTTCTTACTACCAGCAGTGGTTCCCGCTAAGGCCTCAAAAATAGAGCCAACAATTGCATTGAAGGCACCTACTAGTTCGATCTGGTCCGCATCATCTGTGTCGTCATCGGTCCCATCATCAAAAGCTTGATGGGCGTTCATCTGTACACATAGACATTCATTATTTCAATGTGGTCCGCACCAATGACGACATCTTGAAGGGGGCTTTCTCCCTCGATCATTGTTGTTTGACGCTACGCTATTGCTGTATGAGGAGGGAGCCTTAGATTTGGTTGCACTCCGATCTCCTCCACTTCTTCTAGGGCTACCATTGCTAGGCTGGGCCCTTTTGTATCCTGCTGGGGTAGGCGGTTTAGGCTTATCCTTCCAAGCTTCCACTTGATAGTCCCCAAGGCATTCAGCTGCTTGGATCACCTTGGGTAGGGTATCTACCATTTGTCTTTGCAGCTCCATACGGGCATAAGGTTTCAACCCTTCTAGGAAGGTGAAGAGTTTGTCTTTGTCCCCCATGTCACGTATGTTTAGTATGAGCACGGAGAATTCTCGCACGTAATCCTACACTCATGATTTGGTCTGGCGATGCTCCCATAACTTTCTCCTTGCATTGTACTCAACATTTTCGGGGAAGAACTGCAGGGGTATAACTACCTTCAGTTCTGCCCATGTTTTGAGAGCATCTTCACCCGCCCTGATGGCTTCGTACTTCACCTGCCACCAGAGTTTAGCTTCACCCTGAAGATACATGGCAGCAGTTGCTACCTTCTTAGCTTCTTCTAGACCCCACACAGTATCGAAGTATTGTTCGATGTCAAAGATGAAGTTTTCCACTTCTTTGGCATTTCGAGCTCTATTGTATGGCTTTGGCTCAGGAATTTCCAGTTTTTGTGTCACGAGGGCGAGGTTCACAGCACCCCCAATTTGGTTTCCTACAACAAGAGTCATTACTTGGTTTTCTTATCCAACCTTATGGGCTGCCACATTGGGAGCCTTAATCTTATCCAAATAATCCATTAATTATCCAATAATCTTCTTGATTATCTTGTTAATCTCCCACTGATCGATAATTACTCAATTATCTTCATAATTTAGAATTATCTCAAATTACTTAAAATGCTACTCACTTTTAACACACCTTACTATCATGGTCATGTGATACCTTGTATGACACTAGTCCATATATAGGGGGTATTATAGCTTGGAATGTATTTTGTCTCAATATGTCAAACTTTGATGAAACTCATTTTCTTCGATTCACGTCTCTCATCTTCACGAATTTACGTATCACTTGTTATAAATAGCGTAATACTTAATATCTCAAAATAATCTCATTCCCGAACTTATGTTGATTAACTTACGACAAAATTTTAATGTACGAAAATGTGGATGTAACATCTCATTTCCGAGCTTTCATCAATTTACTTATAGCATACTTTCCCATACGAAAACATGGGGTGTAACATCATTCCCCCCTTTGGAACATTCATCCTGGAATGTTAACTGATGCACTTATCATTCTCATAACCCATAGCTCTTACGAATACTTTAGTACTCTCCTTGCCATTTAGGCAACTGTTTTGTGAATAAATCCAAAGGTCAGGGCATTCCCCCCTTTAGGCCTCTTTCTCACGCCACGACTTGTGGTCGTAAACCTTCAAATATTTTAATTGTTGCTACCTTCCATCATGCAACCTATACAACTTTGACATTGTAAGTGTGGCTATGCGACTCTTCTCTCCTTTTTCCTCCAGCTTTTAGCCAATCTCTAGGCCTCACTTTGTAAACATATACAGAACTTGATAAGATGTCCCTCTGGGCATCTATGGGTATACTGAAGTTCTTTGCTTGGTACTTTGTTGAACTTACGAATATTGCTATATTTTATTTCATAGATCCGTTTATCCATCCATATGACTTTACCGCATCAAGGTTGGTCTTACTATACCATATTTCTTACTTCGATTTATCGTTGCTGAAGTCTCCTACCAAATTCCAGCTTACTCTCATTGCTTATCCTATATGTATAAGTCTAAGTCCTTTAATGCTTCCTCATTACTGTTCATCTTAAGAATGACGGCCTAATCTCATTTCATACTTTGCAACTTTTATCCATCCATTATTGATTCACCTCAATAATGATCTACAATCTACCATTGATAACTTGAAACTTTTTACGTAATACCTTGCCACTAGGTACCTTTTTTTGTGTCGCGGGGGGCGAGGTTCACAACGCCGCCAATTTGGTTTCCGCCTCCTCGAAGCAGGCCTTGTAAAAAAGCATTGACAACATTGAGCTGACCTGTCAAGTTGTCTATACTTTGTTGCATGACAGTCACCCTGTCTACCTCTTATGCCCCGTAGGCTAAATCCTCGGCATGCTCCTATTGGAGGCCCTCGAATTTGCCAAAAAATTAGGCTACCTCTGTGGCTGTCGTTTGCCGCCTCTCCCTCAAAGTCACGACTGATGTTTTCTATGTAAACTTCGACATTGAGCATTCTGCGGTCCAGGTCGTCCAACCTTTGCACTAGGCTGGTTTTTAGTTCAGGCACAATATCCACGATGGGTCTTTCACAACCCAAACCAAAGGGTCACGACGGGAACCCGATGCCTTACTCAACCGAGTACCAACGTAGCATATATTTCTTATCATACTATCATTGGTATCTGGTCCAACATGGCCACAACTCGTAATGTATAACTATAAGTGGGAAAACATTGTATCAATGAACCATCTTTCTTAAAATATGAATACATATGGGTTGTCATGGCCTCTGACATACTGTACAAAATGAACCTCTATCTATAAAGCCTCTAAGAGTATTTGCCATCAAATGGGACAGGGTACTGGCCTACCCATAAGTCTGTAGCAAAATTCTGACACAATGACTCATAGACTCGGCTGCACTCTGAATGAGGTGGAGTCTTATCGATCCTTTGCTGAATGCTAACCTCGTCTACTATGAGGGCTCGTCAAACTGATTGTCTATACATGCAGGAATGAACGCAGCGTCCCCAATAAAAGGATGTTAGTACGAATAGTGTACCGAGTATGTAAGGCACATAAACAAGTATATAAAAGACATGGAATAAATGTGGAGTAAACGTAAGTTTGGATAACTCTATAAATCATGAAATACTTATAGTGTCATGCATATGTGTATGAATGTCATATCGTACATAGGTACATGTGTTCATAATATCATCAAGCTTCTGAGGGCATCACATCATATTATCTCGGCCACTGTGGGCAAAATCATCAAAGTATATACCAGTTGATCAGGTGGTGGTGCGTATATAACGCCGTAACTATTTCACATATCCCATATACATATATATACATATATACACGTATATAATACTATCTGGTCATAGTTCAATGTACATGTATAAATGAATGCAATGCATGAGAATTACGTCAATAAATCTCTTGAAACGTCATAAGACCATTATGCCACTGATTATTATCATAAAATAAATTTTATCAACTTACTTATTTTCTGAGACCCATGAACAGATGATAAAATAATAGAACATATGGTGAATTAAGAACATAAGCATCTCTAGTATTTCTATGAATAGAGTCATTTATGAAAGTTGTGCATTTGCTCGTTTCGTTTGTATCATATGGATTATGCCAAAAGGAAAGAAGGGATAACCTTAACATACCTGAGCCAATTCTTTTGACAATCCCTTTAACACACGTCAATTGCAATAACACGTAATAGCGGATCGAAGGAAGAAAATGTTCGTATGATATTCTTAAGAAAAATTGCACTGTACTCCCTTAGAATCGCAAATCCCATGTTGCTATAGTATTAAATAGTATTTGTATGAAAGATTGAAGCCACTCACATTGCTAATGCAAATTCATATCTTTGCTGAAGCCTTACATATTACACAGTAGTTGTAAGCATCCAATTTTGAGAATTAGAGAGACTTTTAAGTCTTGGTGGTGTGGTCCCCCCTTTGTAAGACTTGGCCGCCCAAAAATCTCTTAAAATGCCACCTATCTTCCTACAACAAGAGTCATTACTTGGTTTTCTTATCCAACCTTATGGGAGCCTTAATCTTATCCAAATAATCATTAATTATCCAATAATTTTCTTGATTATCTTGTTAATCTCTCACTTACCGATAATTACTCAATTATTCACATAATTAAGAATTATCTCAAATTACTTAAAATGCTACTCACTTTTAACACACCTTATAAACCTTACTATTATGGTCATATGGTACCTTGTATGGCACTATTCCATATATACAGGGTTTATAGCTTGAACCGTATTTTATCAAAATGCCAAACTTCGATGAAACTTATTTTCTTCGATTCGCTTACCCTCTCATCTTTACGAATTTACGTATCACTTGTTATAAATCGCATAATACTTATAATCTCAAAATAATCTCATTCCTGAACTTACATCGATTGCGGAATGTAACATCTCATTTCCGAGCTTTCATCAATTTACTTATGGCATACTTTCACGTACGAAAACATGGGGTATAACATCATTCCCTCATTTGGAACATTCGTCCTCGAATGTTGACTGATGCACTTATCATTCTCATAACTCATAGCTCTTGCGAATACTTTAATACTCTCCTTGTCATTTAGGCAACTGTTTTGTGAATAATCCAAAGGCCAGGGCATTCCCCCCTTTAGGCCTCTTTCTCACGCTACGACTTGTGGTCGGAATCATTCCAATCTCGTAATTGTTGCTACCTTCCATCATGCAGCCTGTACGACTCTGACCTTGTAAGTGTGCCTATGCGACTCTTCTCTCCTTTTTCCTCCAGCTTTTAGCCAATTTCTAGTCCTCACTTTGTAAACGTATACAGAACTTGATAAGATGTCCCTCTGGGCATCTATGGGTATACTGAAGTTCTTTGCTCGGTACTTTGTTGAACTTACGAATATTGCTATATTTTATTTCATAGATCCGTTTATCCATCCGTATGACTTTACCGCATCAAGGTAGGTCTTACTATACCATAATTCTTACTTCGATTTATCGTTGCTGAAGTCTCCTACCAAATTCTAGGTTACTCTCATTGCTTATCCTATATGTATAAGTCTAAGTCCTTTAATGCTTCCTCATTACTGTTCATCTTAAGAATGACGGCCTAAAAAGTTCTCTTTTCATGTTCTGCTCCAATCCATCTCTTTTTAAAATTTTACGACCCCATTTCTCTCTCTCTCTCTTTTATTTTTTAAATTTACAGATGGAAGATTTGTTATACATAAGAGATCTATCTTTTATATATAAAGATCTAAAAAGACACTTTACTAATTTCAACATTGTAATAAGTCGTGAAAGCAAAATAATTAATAAAAGAGTATTCAGATATTGTTTTTGTTTGTTTTCCGGTTTCTATCGTAAAATAATGGGCGAAAATCTTGTTTCAATAATAAAAGAAAGGATGAATAAATTATGGACAAAAATAAAAGACTAAGTGGTCGTTTGGTAAGAGGGAATAAGAGGTGAGATTAAATTTAACCTTGTTTGGTTGGAGATATAAATTAATCCGAGGATAAATTTATACCTCCAACCAAACAAGGTATAAATTTAATCCCACCTATTATCTCATCTATCCCATCTTATACCATCGAATGTGGTATTATTTTATACCATACCTCAAGTGGTATAAATTAGTGCTGGGATTGATTATAATTCCGGTACTATTTTGTCCGCGTACCAAACGACCCGTAAAGGAAGAAACCGTCTTTGGGTTGTGAATTCTCTGCTCTAGGTACGATGAAGAGTTTCAGTTAGCACCTTCTGAATTATAGTTTTCATGATTGATTCTTTTTTTTCTATTCTTGTATGAATGTCTTCATTTAGAAAGCACACATCTTACGCATGATTTCTAAATTTTACTTGTTATATTATTAAAGTTATAAAATTATTTTTATATTATTTTATTGGTAAGTAAATAACTTTCATTACCTAGTGAACATTATGTACAAATCTCAAAACAAAAATAAAAGTTCACCTCTCTAAAGCCTGGCAGCTAGCTTTGCCTTCACAATACGAGCTTGTTTGGCCCAAGCAGAAAATTTATTTTTTCAAGATAAAAATATCTTTACCATAAAATTATAGTATTTCCTAAATTATCTTTTATTAATATAATTTTTTTATCTCTATTCCCTTTCTTCTCTTTTTTATTTTTACCGTATTTTTATTCTTTCTTTTCTTATTCCTATTTGGAATAATCTCCCTATTATAAATACATCTTGTCTTTTCTCCTTCGCTGTTTCTCCTGTTCTTCGCTTCCCGTTACTATTTGAAATAGCAATGCTAAGTCATCATATTTGCATTTGTAGAATTGGTTGTGCCATAGATGAAATGGCATTCTGAACCGCCACTATATTAATTTTAGATTTCAACATATTAAAATCCAAGATCTAAGAAGATAGTGGTTGCAACTACCGATTCTGTTTTCCTTCTGTCAAAAAGCGTACGATAAGCGTGTTTAGCTACTGTGAGCCTATGCCGGCAATGGGCAGAAGAGGGGGGCCGCGAAAGGAGCCGATCCAACCTCAGGTGGTCGCGCAGAAGACCATGGAGGTAATCAGACGCAGTGGAGGTGCAAAGGAGGCTATTGATGCACTGGACAAGTTGGGATCTGAAAAGGAAAATTGGCCCCCACTATCAAACAATTTGGGTGAACTACGAACGCCGACCTATTCCGCAGGTGCTGTAACCATATTGAGGGGATCAGAAATTACTAAAATAGGTGAAGGGACGAGTACCGAGGTGCTACATCCGGTGGTCACTAACCAGCAAGGTGCTGCCAAGATGAATGTAACAAAACCAGAAGCTGCATCTCTTGGGGCGCAGAGGCGATTAAACCTTGCAAAGCCCGTTGAAACGGCAACAAATGTGGAGATGACAGTTGCAGCAAATGGAACTCATCACTAAGTAGGGGAAAAGGAATGGAAGAATTTATTCAATGGTAATCGAATGGCCGCTAGAGGTATGAATCTAAATTTTTGTTGCCCCGATTGTGTAGGATGGTGAGAAGATTATTGAATTGAGCAAGGAGGAAGTGGAACGGGAAAATGAGAAATGCAAGCTGGCCTTGATATTATATGTTGTGGGTGCTGATTGAACTATTGGCGCACTTGAACGATTTATTTCTACTCACTGGAATTTTGCCTCGAAGCCAAAGATATTTTATCATAACGATGGGTACTTTGTTGTGAGGTTTAACTGCGTAGAGGATAGGGATGAAGTTCTTTACTCAGGCCCATATACTATCAATAATAAACTAATTATCGTTAAACTATGGTCGGCTAACTTTGATTTTCAAGCTGAAGTTCTCCAAACTGTGCCAATATGGGTCAAGCTGCCAAATCTACCATTAAGTTGCTGGGGTATGAACTCTCTAAGCAGGATTGGAAGTGGTTTGGGTTTTCCTTTATATACCGACGAGTGCACAACCAATGTGGATCGTATTTTCTATGGTAGGATTTTGGTTGAAATGGATGTAACTAGGGAATTACCAAATGTGATAAAGGTATTGCATACTAATGGTAGATTGTTTGAACAACATATTGTATATGATTGGGTTCCAGAATACTGTCCTACATGTGTTAGGTCGGACATACTTGCAAGCCAACACAGAAGGCATCTAAAGCTGAAGTGTCAAATGCTGTAGTGCCTAAGGCTGAAATACCTAAAGGCAAAACTACTAAACCTAAGCAAGTTTGGTTAAGAAGGCCTGGAACAATTGTTATCATACATGAGGGTGGTTCTTTGGCTGCTAACAGGGAGCAAGGTGTAAAGAATGCCCAAAAACAGAATGAAACCAACTCAACTTTGCCAGGACAAGATGAGCAATGGAAGACCGTGAAGGGGAAATCAGTTGCAAAAAGAGCACAACCTACTAAAAGAGTTGATACAACTATTGCAAATGGGTTTAGTCCATTAACATAAGCTAATTTGCCAAGCTGTAGGGATGATAATAACAGAGGCAAGTGTAGTTATGAGGTGGTTGCAGTGGATTCAGCTCCTCTCTTTATTCCGGTATGAAGCTGGTATCCTGGAATGTTAGAGGCTTGAACAAGGCCTATAAGCAAAAGGAGTTTAAGTTGTTTCTAAAGAATAATAGTATATGTTTAATTGCAGTGCTTGAGCATAGAGTTAAAGAGCACAATGCAACGAAAATTATTAGCAAGTTTGGTAGAGGTTGGGGTTGGTGTCATAACTATCAATATAGCAGTAGAGGTAGAATATGGATCCTCTGGGATCCTAATTATATTTGCTATAACATGGTGAGCATGTCCGAGCAGTATATTCATGGTAGTGTGTCTATTCACAAACTTAATTTGCTTTTCAACTTAACAGTTGTTTATGGATCGCATACCATAGATGATAGGAGAAGGCTATGGGCTGAGTTGAGGTCCCTATATCACACTCAACAGGGACCCTGGGCAGTTATGGATGATTTTAACACTATTATGTCAGCTGAGGATAGACAAGGTGGTAGTCCAGTACAAGAGGTGGAGACTAGGGACTTCTGTGAATATCTTCTGGATACTGGGATGGCTGAAATGAAGTCAATTGGGTGATGGTTTACGTGGATGAATAGCCATATTTTCAGTAAAATAGACAGGGCTTTAGTGAATGCTGAATGGCTGATAAAGTTTCTGCATCTGGAGGTCATTATTTTGGATCCAAACTTTTCTGACCATTCACCATTATGTATTGAAATGGAGGGCATTGTCTTAGTAGGATCAAAGACATTTAGATTTGTCAATTGCATTGCTGATCATGAGGACTTCCTAAGGGTGGTGCGTGATGCTTGGCACATAAATTCAATGGGAGATCCTATGAACATTGTTTGGCAGAAATTGAGGTGTGCTAAGGCGGGCCTGAAGAAGCTGAATATTCAGGCATTTAAATAGGTTAACCTCAAAATAAAGAGTTTAAGGGAGAAACTAACAGATTTTCAGGAGCAAATGAGAAACAATGATCATAATCCTGCATTTTTTGCCCAGGAAAGGGAGATAAAGCAACAAATGGAAAAATGGGACAAC
Source organism: Nicotiana sylvestris (assembly GCF_000393655.2). Lineage (NCBI taxonomy): Eukaryota > Viridiplantae > Streptophyta > Magnoliopsida > Solanales > Solanaceae > Nicotiana > Nicotiana sylvestris. Next base: position 73,834,223 of record NC_091063.1, on the reverse strand, counting down.
ATTGAGGAAAATATATTTAGGCAGAAGTCAAGAGTACAGTGGTTGCAACTTGGAGACTCTAACACTGTTTTTTTCTTTGCAAACATGAAGAATAGAATATCTCAGAATAGAATAAAGAGTTTGATAAATGCAAATGGAATTTTAATACAAGGGCAGGATGAGATTAATGCTGAAATAACCAATTACTACAAAGGTTTACTTGGAGCCGTAGCTGATCAATTTCCATCCATAAACCCTCTAGTTATGAGGGAAGGAAAGACACTAGAAAGGCACCACCAACTTCTACTAATTACCCCGATTACCAGAAATGAAGTAAGTCGGGCTCTTAAAGATATCGATGATCTCAAGGCACCAGGATGTGACGGATATAATGCATATTTCTTTAAAAAAGCCTGGCCAGTCATATTTGATGAAGTTACAAATGCTGCGTTGGAGTTCTTTTCATCAGGTTACCTGTATCAACCTATAAATTGTACCACTATCACTCTAATTCCCAAAGTACAGAACCTTTCTAGAGTATCTGATTTCAGACCTATTTCATGTTGCACCATCCTTTACAAACTGATATCCAAAATTTTGACTCAACGACTACAACAAGTTATGGATATGCTAGTAGATACTAGTCAATCTGCCTTTGTGCCAGGTAGGGTGATCATTGATAACATAATTATGAGTCATGAATTAGTCAAAGGGTATGGGAGAAAAGGAATATCTCCTAGGTGTATGATGAAGATTGATATGAGGAAAGCATATGACTCGATTGAATGGCCTTATTTGGAGCAAGTTCTTAACTGTTTAAATTTTCCTGAGGTGTTTATAAAGTGGGTCATGGTTTGTATTAAAACAGTTTCTTATACCATTATCATTAATGGTGTTCCTGTTGCTCCCTTTCAAGCAAGGAAAGGATGAAGACAAGGGGACCCTTTGTCTCCCTTTCTCTTTATTTTAGCCATGGAGTATCTGAACAGGCAGTTGAGGACTTTTAAGAGGCAGCGTGATTTTAATTTTCGTCCCAAATGTGCTAGAATGAACATTACTCACCTTGGTTTTACCGACGATCTCCTGTTATTCTGTAGGGGTAATTTTGTCTCTGTTCAAATGTTATATAATTGCTTTCAAATATTCTCTCAAGCTTCAGGATTGGTTGCAAATGCTGACAAAAGCTCCATTTATTTTGGAGGAGTGTGTAAAGATGATCAGAATGCTATCTTGCAGGCCCTTGGTTTTACAAAAGGAGAGTTACCTTTCAGGTATCTAGGGATTCCACTTAGCACAAAGAGGACTAATGTGTTGCAGTATAAACCATTGCTGGACAAGATACTGAATAAGATTACCTCTTGGACATTTAGTTTTCTGTCATATGCCGGTAGGCTGCAGTTCATAAAGTTTGTCCTATTTTCTATACAAATATTTTGGTCTCAGGTTTTTGTTCTTCCAAAGAAGGTGGTCCAATTAATTGAGTCCTTATGCAAAAGATTCTTATGGACATGCAGTGTTGATATGTCAAGGAAAGCTCTAATTGCTTGGGAAAGATTATGCTATCCTAAAGCGGCTGGAGGTCTTGGGCTACTAGATGTACATGCATGGAATGCTGCTGCCATTTGCAAGTTGCTATGGAATCTTTGCAAGAAAAAAGATAAATTGTGGGTACAATGGGTGCACATTTATTATGTAAAGGGTAGAAGGGTGTGGGACTCGCAGGCTAATCAAGCATCGTGGGTGATTAGAAAGATCCTAAAAGCCAAACTTATTTTTGAGAAAGTAGGTATTCTAGAACAAGATGTGTATCAAATGGACAGCTTCTCCATTAAGAAGTTATACTGTAAGATTAGGGGAGATTGTCCAAAAGTTGAATGGAGAAGACTAATTTGCAGCAATCATGGTGCTCCTAGATGGACTTTTATTTTATACTTGGCTATCTATAAAAGGCTCCTTACAAAGGATAGAGTGGCACAGTTGATTTCTGTTGATAGTCTGGTGTGTCCTCTATGCAATGATAGGAATGAATCTGCAGACCATGTCTTCTTCAGCTGTCAGTATTCTTCTGCTATTTGGGACAAGTTGTTGCAGTGGCAAGGTATTAATAGGGTTTCTGGGGAATGGAAAAATGAAGTCGATTGGGCTGTGAAAAATAGTAAAGGTAGATCGACTGGGGCAATTATCTATCGAATGACTTTGGCATGTGGTGTATATTGTATTTGGCATGAACGAAACTTGAGACTATTTCAGCAAAGGAGCAGGCCTGCAAGTGCATTGATAAGACAAGTTATTCAAGAAGTTCACTACATGCTACGGTTGCAGAGGAAACTAGAAGAACTTAGTTTTATCCCTAAGGAGGGTGAGTAGTTGAGGAGCTAGTAATGGATAGATTGCCTCTTTGCTGCAGAGTTGGGGCTTCATGTCCAACTCTTGCCACTTTGATTTTTTTGAGCGGTACATATTACAATTAGTAAATAAAATTCTTTAATATCCAAAAAAAAGAATTGCAATGCTAATCACTACATTTAAGAACTTTATTCATAAGGTATAATTTTTTTTCTTTTGTAGTATGCCAATGTTATATGATCTCCAGTTTGTAATTTTATTTTATAATATTTTTTGGCATGCATGCATATTATATAGTTGACATAATGCAACACCACATAGTTTGTTGTTTTCTCACGAATTGACAGTATTTTTCATACACGTAATTTGTAAGCGTATATATTCCTACCAATATTAGTACTTTTATAGACTTATATTTCATATTAATTAATTTTTTATAATATATATTACTTTATGTTTTATACTTTAGTTAAATATAAATAAAAAAATTAATTAGTTTTTTTATAATAAATATTAAAATTTTGCTTTTTTAGGTAATGCTAAATGTAAACTAAATCTTTATTGTCTTTTTTTGTAATTTCACAATCAAAAGTACTTTTTAGAAAGATTAGTCCTACATAATTTGCTTATCAAATATTGCAAAAAGTGCTACTCTTTACTACTGACCCATGCATCGGTAAAGTCAGAAAACTATTTCTTTTTAATCAACCAAAGTTCGGTAGTCATTGAAGGCTATAGATCAACTGAATTAAAATGAATCTCTCATATTCAAGAACAAATGAACTTGTTGAGCATTTAAAAAGAATTTTCTTGAAGCAATATATGAATTAATGAATGGTAAACAAAAGAAGGGAGATCCACAAGGGTGTTTTTGAGCCGTGACTGTTGACACAACTTGATTAATTATATGAAATTATATTGTCTATAATAATTTATTTATTTTTAAATAAAATGGTCACACAAGTCTCTGGTTATATTTTTTTTAGAACAAAAGCTTTCTTATATTTATTAGGGGGGGTTTTCATTTGATTTATTGATATAAGAACCTCAAAAAGATGTTCTAGGTTTCGGCAATACTTTTCTTTTAAGAAAAAAAAAATCTTGTAATAAAAAAAGGGAAATACATAAGATGCACCCCGAACTTGTCCTGAAAAATCAGTTTTCAACTCAACCTTTACGGGCGTTCTTTTTCCATCTTATACTTGTCCAGACTAATAGCCTGTTTGGCCAAGCTTCTCAAGGGGAAAAAACACTTTTTTTCCCAAAAGCACTTTTTTTTCCTAATTTGAGGTGTTTGGCCAAGCTTATTTGGGAAAAAAAGTGCTTTTGGGAAGAAGCAGAAGCAGTTTCAGAGAAGCAGAAAAAAGTAGTTTCTTTCCAAAAGCAGAAGCAGAAGCAGTTTTGGCTTTTCTTCTTACCTAAAATACCCTTAACAAAATATAGTATATACCAAAATAACCCTTAAACCTAATACTTAGGATATTAATTTATAAATATTTCTTCTTATTTTTAGGAAAACTTTCTAATATATAGTGACTTTAGGGGTGAATGCTTTTATATTTGTTGAAGGAATTTTAATATATTTAACTTATATTAAAAGAATTAAGTACTTTTAAATTTTATTTTCATATTTTACTTAAATAAAATGATTTTTTTAATTATTGCATGTAATAACAAAATTTTGATATTATTTATTTACTTATAATATTAATTATTAAGTAAATCTATTCATGTCCTTATTCGTAATTTGACACTTAAAAGCACTTTCTAAAAAGCTTGGCCAAACACAAATTATTTCTCAAAAGTGCTTTTCAGACTGATTAGCCAAACACAAACTGATTCTCTCCAAAAGTACTTTTTTCAAAAGCACTTTTGAAAAAGCACTTCTCAAAATAAGCTGATTTCTCCGGCTTGGCCAAACAGGCGATAAATTGAATTCCTCCCTAATTGGTGACATAGCAGAGAAGGTGGTTTCACTCCCCAAACTCGAGTAGAACTAAGAAAAGAATATTAATTACATACTAAATCAAACATATATAATATTTTTATTTGACATTATATATTTAACTTAACTTAACTTAATTAATTGTGGGGTCCCACTTTCTTTTTCTCTTTTTTTCTCTTATTTTTTCTTTTTAATTTATTGTTTTTCTCTCAATCCTTTCTTCTATCTCATCTTCTCCCACCCAAAATACACAGCCCCTGCTACACCCCCACCATTGCTGGACCACCTAATCTCCCCTCCTCCTTCATCCCACTATTTTCTTTCCCACCTGACTTATGCCTTCAATATTTTTCTAACCTCATTTTCATTAGCTCGTCCCAAAAGATCAAATAAAATCACCATTGGAGAGTTTCTTTTCTAGCCCTCTTCATTTTCTTTGTCGGTGAGTTCGCCAAATAATTTTTCGGTTAATATTCAGTGAAAGAGCTTTGGTGTGTTTTTCTTCTCCATCTTTGTTATGCCCGAACTTATTCCTTTAGGCTATGATGGCCTAATGGTCTTTAATGGTTATGGTTGAAGGAGAGAAAATAGTGATAACTCCGTGGAAACCCAATAACTTTTTCAAAATAACGGTGACAGGGGTGGAGTGGAATTGAAAAATAATTTAAAAATAAAAAAATAATTGAAAAAGATAAAATAAATTAAAAATTGACATGTGGCGGAGCGTAAAGAACACAACCCGAGGAATTAAATTCAGTCCGGACAAGTATAGGATGGAAAAATAACACCTGTAAAAATTGAGTTGGAGACTAATTTTTCAGGATAAGTTCGGCGTGCATCTTATATATTTTTCCTTTAGATACAAGAAAACCAAAACTGGTTCTCTCAAAATCAAGTTCAAACATTCGCATTTTTTCCAAAAAATAAAATATAAAGTACTGTAATTATTTAAACATAAACCAAAACTGATTGTTTTCTGATCAAGCAAAAAGTTAACATTTTGCAAATGAATTTTTTCTTATACTACTAAACATAACTTCTGACTAAAAAACCGACCGATCGTAATCTGTTTGAATGATTACCGACCAAAAATTGATTGAATCGGGTAGGTCGAACAATACTCGTTGGTAGCAAAAATTAGCCAATTTCTGTCGATCAATTAAATTTCAAACTCGACCCAAAAAAATCTTGCCAACCGAAATTGGTCGACTTTTTAAAATTATGCAATTAAAAAAATACACCATATGAAAATCGAAAAAAGATCTATATAGTGGCACGATACTATTCTAACACTAGACTATTGGTACTTGATGGTTTAAGACTTTTTATTTGTTTATTTATTCTCTTTAATGGTATTTTTGTGCGAAAATAACCAACCAAATTTGATCGATTTTATTAAAATAATGAAATTACCGAGCGAAATCTGTCGATTTTTTGTAAAATGAGTTGACCAAAAAACGACCACCGATTTCGATCAATTTTTTAATATTAATTTTAATTTATTTTAAATATAAACACATATCGAAGTTGGTCTATTTCTTGAACAATAAACTTTTAGGTACAATTACCAACCGAGCCGGTCGGGGAAAAAAAATCATATTTTTTGCGCAAAATAAAACAAATCGAAGTTGGTCTTTATTCGTATAATTATTATTTTTGATATATACATATGGTTATTATGCCTGACTCCACCATCACAATAATAGAACTTTGATTAAGAAAATAAAAATAAAAAAAAAGAATAGCATTGATGCTCCTGAAAATAATTTTTTGTTACTTCCTTGGTCTTTAGTGGAATGTCATGGTTTTTTTTTTGGGTAATTAGATGGAATTTTATTACCAAGTAAAACTGTGAGATAAAAAGAAAATTCTGAGGTATGGACGTAAAACTCCCTAGTAGCACCAGCAACTAATAAACATCCTATACTCCTGCTATACAAAAACCACCCATCATGGACTCACTCAATCTTGTTAATCTTGGCTTCAGAATGTCATGTGTTTTTTAAATGTATCAGAGAAAGTGTCATATACAGTACAAATAAAGCCAGCTAAAACATTGAAATAGGTTGTCCAGTTTTCTGTAAAATTTTAAAATTTTGTTTGTTTCCAAGTGTATAGAAACTGATGGATTTCATGTGTTTGTCCCTGACACATTCATTTTTCAACTTAGTAAATCTGGCTGTTAATCAAATAAATGTGTGATTCCAAATCTCGAGAGTACCTGACACCAACTTTTCTTTTTGTAATTACGAAGATGGTCATTGCATACTTTTTGGGGTTTAAAAAAGACATACATTGTGATGGCACAAACTTCTTAATTAACTAGCATCACACGCAAAGTAAAAACCACATACAGAAACAAAAAAAAAATTAAAGCAATTAAAAAATTCAAAGATAAAAGGAGAGTTAAGTTATGTAGTCACTGACTTTCTCCGAAATATCAGTAAAGTGATTTTGAGCATAAATATCAAATTTATGAAAATTCATTAAAATATAGTGACATCTAAAAATATGTACTAGGAGTAGCTTCGTAGTAATTATACATTTTTTTCCAAATAACACAACATCATTTCTGCCAAATAAGAAGTACTTAAAGCTAATAGTATTCCCCAAGCAATTCAAACATCCATATTTCCTTTCCAAAAAGATAAAGCAAAAATTAATTCTTTCAAAACGAACCACAAAAAACAAATGGTTTGTAATCAAGCAGAACGTGTCAAGGTTGCAAATAAATTTATGAAACAATAACGACAGAAAAAGCTCTATCTAGTTTCATCCATTGCTTATATATTTTAATGTTTCATGAAATGATATCGATAACGTTTGAATTCCAGCAAATGCGAATAACATATTGCTGTTTCAAATATTCAAGAATGTGTGTTAATTAATTATACAATCAAAACCGGCTAAAATATTGTGCAAGGGCCTCCTCCTGTTAAACAATACTAGTATTAGAACTCGCGCGATGCGCGAATAACACTAAAAAATTATTAATTATATTATTTTAATAAAATTTCAACTGTTATTTTGTATCTTTAATGCAGTGTAACCAAAAATAAAATAATAAAATTAAAGGAAACTAATTATATAGCTTTAATTAACTTTTCTATTTATTATTTTAATTTATTACATTATCGGCTATTTCTTATTATTACATAGATATAAAAGCTTTTATTAATAGGTTAGTATCCTTGTCCACTACTCCATTTTATATATCGATATACATTTTTATTTCTCCTACTTTTTAATTTTTTTTGTTTCTTATATTGTTAACAGTTTTTCGAATATTTAATATATAAATAATAATTTTGTATTTACTACTTTATTTTATTTTTAAAATTTATGTGCCCTATTTTGTATATTTTTTATACTATGATGTTTTGATTAGTTTTCATCATTTACTTTTTTATCTAATGTTTTAATATTTTTTTTATTTTGTATTACGTCTATTAACGATATTTTTTTTCTATTTTATTTTAATTATTGAAAACTTTCTACATGAGAAATTTCTTTCTATTTTTAACATTTCACTATGTTGCTCAGAGGACTTTTATTATTACATATTTTTATTATTGACTTTACTTAATGAGATTCGAGATATGTAACATTATTTATTTTATATCGTTGCTCTTCACAAATCAAAAATAATTCTTCATCTCAAACTAAAATAAGTATTATTCTTTCAACCTTTTAAACCATGTTAGTTCGTTGTTGCATTATGCAATACTTAGTCTAATTCTTAAATTTAATTTGTTTTCACACTCTTATTTTATAGCTAGAAATTCATTGATTCAGTAAAATTCAATCGATTGAAAAGGCAAAAAAATGGTAAAAAAGAAGAATAAAATTAAGTTTAGCTATGACAGAACAATACAAAATAATTTTTGTTTAAACGTAATTTGATCTTTATTTTTCTAAATGTTCAATAATTTTTTAACTGTTAAATTACTACTATTTAAATAAAGAAAAGTAGTAAAAAAATCTGAATAATTTTATTCCTGGCATACCATACAAATAACATCTTCTATTATTTGCAAAAGCAAAAAAAGAAGTGCATAAAAAGGTTTGAAACTAAGCAAATAAAAATTAAGTCATAGTAAAGACAAACAAAGGCGGACCCAGGATTTGAGCACAGCGGGGACACCACTGTCTTTAACGTAGATATATAAGCTAGTAGCGATAAAAGTTAGCGTACTAACTCCTTGAAAATTTAATGATTATGAGTCAGTGGTCAAAAATATCTTTTAAAATATCAAAAACTTACTCAAATAAAATCAAGATTAAATATTCGTTAAGTAGTTCAAGCAGAGTCTCAATCGCCATCGCTAAATCGACGGAGGTATGCTACTTTGCCGAAGTGATTTTTAAAGGCACAAGCATTTTGGAGTTTTTCTATCGCTCTTTTTGGAGGCAAATTTGTTGAATTACTTATTTTAATACAAGTCAAGAAAATGATGATGCTTATAAACTTAGTTATCATGATAAAGAATATAAATTGGCTTCTTGCTAATGGAATATTTTATTCCTCTCAAATTTTCTTTAATCTTTTTATGTCTCTCTCTGTTACCTTTTTCAAATAGAAAGACGTTTCTCAAAAAAGTTTTTGACTATTTTATATAGAAGCTCTAAATAACTAATCGTGGAGAGAAGCTTGGTTTGTGGCTTTTGAGAGAGAGATTTGAAGGGAGCAAAGCTAAACTAAATTCACTAAATGTACTAGTGCTAAAATATTTTTGAACTCAGAAAAGATTAAAATAAGAGAGAGAGAAAACCAAATTGAGCTCTAAATACATAATACTAAACTACCTTGAATTCAAAGAGAGAAAAAAAATTAATTTGTTTTCACACTCTTATTTTATAGCTTGGAATTCATTGATTCAGTAAAATTCAATCGATTGAAAAGGCAAAAAAATGGTAAAAAGAAGAATAAAATTAAGTTTAGCAATGACATAACAGTACAAAATAATTTTTGTTTAAATGTAATTTGATCTTTATTTTTCTAAATGTTCAATAATTTTGTAACTGTTAAATTACTACTATTTAAATAAAGAAAAGTAGTAAAAAAATCTGAATAATTGTATTCCTGGCATACCATACAAATAACATCTTCTATTATTTGCAAAAGCAAAAAAAAAAGTTCATAAAAAGGTTTGAAACTAAGCAAATGAGAATTAAGTCATAGTAAAGACAAACAGAGGCGGACGCAGAATTTGAGGACATCGGGGACACCATTGTCTTTACCGTAGATATATAAGCTAGTAGCGATAAAATTTAGCATGCTAACTCCTTGAAAATTTAATGATTATGAGTCAGTGATCAAAAATATCTTTTAAAATATCAAAAACTTACTCAAATAAAATCAAGATTAAATTTTCGTTAAGTAGTTCAAGCAGAGTCTCAATCGACATCGCTAAATCGACGGAGGTATGCTACTTTGCCGAAGTGATTTTTGAAGGCACAAGCATTTTGGAGTTTTTCTATCACTCTTTTTGGAGGCAATTTTGTTAAATTACTTATTTTAATACAAGTCAAGAAAATGATGATGCTTATAAACTTAGTTATCATGATAAAGACTATAAATTGGCTTCTTGCTAATGGAATATTTTATTCCTCTCCAATTTTCTTTAATCTTTTTATGTCTCTCTCTATTATCTTTTTCAAATTCTAGAAAGACGTTTCTCAAAAAAGTTTTTGACTATTTTATATAGAAGCTCTAAAGAACTAATCGTGGAAAGAAGCTTGGTTTGTGGCTTTTGAGAGAGAGATTTGAAGGGAGCAAAGCTAAACTAAATTCACTAAATGTACTACTGCTAAAATATTTTTGAACTCAGAAAAGATTAAAATAAGAGAGAGAAAACCAAATTGAGCTCTAAATACAGAATACTAAACTACCTTGAATTCAAAGAGAAAAAAAAATTAATTTGTTTTCGCACTCTTATCTTATAGCTAGGAATTTATTGATTCAGTAAAATTCAATCGATTGAAAAGGCAAAAAAATGGTAAAAAGAAGAATAAAATTAAGTTTAGCTATGACAGAACAGTACAAAATAATTTTTGTTTAAACCTAATTTGATATTTATTTTTCTAAATGTTCAATAATTTTGTAACTGTTAAATTACTACTATTTAAATAAAGAAAAGTAGTAAATAAATCTGAATAATTGTATTCCTGGCATACCATACAAATAACATCTTCTATTATTTGGAAAAGCAAAAAAAAAGTTCATAAAAAGGTTTGAAACTAAGCAAATGAGAATTAAGTCATAGTAAAGACAAACAGAGGCGGACGCAGGATTTGAGCACATCCGGGACACCATTGTCTTTAACGTAGATATATAAGCTTTTAGCTATAAAATTTAGCGTGCTAACTCCTTGAAAATTTAATGATTATGAGTCAATGATCAAAAATATCTTTTAAAATATCAAAAACTTACTCAAATGAAATCAAGATTAAATATTCGTTAAGTAGTTCAAGCAGAGTCTCAATCGCCATCGCTAAATCGACGGAGGTATGCTACTTTGCCGAAGTGATTTTTGAAGGCACAAGCATTTTGGAGTTTTTCTATCGCTCTTTTTGGAGACAATTTTGTTGAATTACTTATTTTAATACAAGTCAAGAAAATGATGATGCTTATAAACTTAGTTATCATGATAAATAATATAAATTGGCTTCTTGCTAATGAAATATTTTATTCCTCTCCAATTTTCTTTAATCTTTTTATGTCTCTCTCTGTTATCTTTTTCAAATTCTAGAAAGACGTTTCTCAAAAAAGTTTTTGACTATTTTATATAGAAGCTCTAAAGAACTAATCGTAGAGAGAAGCTTGGTTTGTGGCTTTTGAGAGAGAGATTTGAAGGTAGCAAAGCTAAACTAAATTCACTAAATGTATTAGTGCTAAAATATTTTTGAACTCAGAAAAGATTAAAATAAGAGAGAGAGAAAACCAAATTAAGCTCTAAATACAGAATACTAAACTACCTTGAATTCAAAGAGAAAAAAAATTTAATTTGATTTCGCACTCTTATTTTATAGCTAGGAATTCATTGATTCAGTAAAATTCAATCGATTGAAAAGGCAAAAAAATGGTAAAAAGAAGAATAAAATTAAGTTTAGCTATGACAGAACAGTACAAAATAATTTTTGTTTAAACGTAATTTGATCTTTATTTTTCTAAATGTTCAATAATTTTGTAACTGTTAAATTACTACTATTTAAATAAAGAAAAGTAGTAAATAAATCTGAATAATTGTATTCCTGGCATACCATACAAATAACATCTTCTATTATTTGCAAAAGCAAAAAAAAAGTTCATAAAAAGGTTTGAAACTAAGCAAATGAGAATTAAGTCATAGTAAAGACAAACAGAGGCGGACGCATGATTTGAGCACATCGGGGACACCATTGTCTTTAACGTAGATATATAAGCTAGTAGCGATAAAATTTAGCGTGCTAACTCGTTGAAAATTTAATGATTATGAGTCAGTGATCAAAAATATCTTTTAAAATATCAAAAACGTACTCAAATAAAATCAAGATTAAATATTCGTTAAGTAGTTCAAGCAGAGTCTCAATCGCCATCGCTAAATCGACGGAGGTATGCTACTTTGCCGAAGTGATTTTTGAAGGCACAAGCATTTTGGAGTTTTTCTATCGCTCTTTTTGGAGGCAATTTTGTTGAATTACTTATTTTAATACAAGTCAAGAAAATGATGATGCTTATAAACTTAGTTATCATGATAAATAATATAAATTGGCTTCTTGCTAATGGAATATTTTATTCCTCTCCAATTTTCTTTAATCTTTTTATGTCTCTCTCTGTTATCTTTTTCAAATTCTAGAAAGACGTTTCTCAAAAAAGTTTTTGACTATTTTATATAGAAGCTCTAAAGAACTAATCGTGGAAAGAAGCTTGGTTTGTGGCTTTTGAGAGAGAGATTTGAAGGGAGCAAAGCTAAACTAAATTCACTAAATGTACTAGTGCTAAAATATTTTTGAACTCAGAAAAGATTAAAATAAGAGAGAGAGAGAGAAAACCAAATTGAGCTCTAAATACAGAATACTAAACTACCTTGAATTCAAAGAGAAAAAAAAAATAAAATGAAAAAGAGCATGCATTGTTGATGCTGCTGGTTTTTGAACCCAGGTCATCTTGAGAGGGAGGAGCAAATGCCGCATGTTAAACCAACCCAGCAATCAAACTTTTGTGTTTGAGGGGGCACATCAAAATTATTTAGGGGGACCTTGATGTATATACAAGTATATATACACGGTTTTTGCCGAAGTTAACGGGTTCCGGTGACCCCTCTAGTGACCATGTAGGTCCGCCTCTGAAGACAAAATACAATTCAATTCGACATTATTTTTAGATATATATACCATTTCAAATCATGTTCTTCCAATGCGTATACTAACGAGAAATAACTCAGGAGATAATCGATACCATCTTATATTACAAAGAAGTTGTTCTCGGTCCTTGGTGCTCTATTTTAAAGAACAATGCATCAAATGGATCCAATCAATTGAGATAATTACCATACAAAGATCACTGGTTCTCTAAAATTTAATAGTTGTAGCTATTACTATTTATTTGTAGATATTCTAAAGAGTATTTTCTATGTTCTTTAACCAAACAGGAAGTCTGTTGAAATCAAAATAGTCAAAATAAATGATAGATGATATTATAAAATATTTGATTGAAAATTTAAATACAATAATTATCTGTAATTACATATAGCGCATACACATTATCCAATTATGAACAACACAGAATGCCTTCATTTTATATCAACTTGATGAACCTTATAATATTCAAATTCACCAGAAAATCATACTAATTACTTTTAAGAAATGATGATATACTTCTGAAAAATGAATGAATTAAACATTAAGAACAATATCATATCATGGTTATAGAATTTTTTCAAAGCTTCATAAATAAGAAAGAAAAGGAGAATTCACCGTACTACCACTGCTTCAATGGGAAAAATAATACATTAGAGATTGCACAACTTTTAGATGGATCGAACTTGCTTTCTCTTTCCCAGAAAGAAGATTATATATACATGAGTTTAAGCTCATAATCCCTAAAATCTCTCCTAAGAATATTCTAATAATATCATATTCCTATAATATATCATATAGTATCACATCTCTAACAAATATAGATACACAATATATAAATACTATATTTACACATTTACAGATCTTGATTCATAAAAGAAAATCCAACAACAATGAAGCACGAAGAAAAATCAATAAGATCTGCATTTTTTTTAATAGTATCATAATGCTTCTTTCAATCAAACTTGATTTTTGAATCTTAATTCAAAAAAAGATTATCTTTCAATTCAAGATTTAAGATTTCAATTCAAAAAATTTTATCCTTCAATTTAAATTTTCTTTATCTCAATTTAAATATGTTTTAATCTAAATTCGATATTTTTATTATAATGTTTATTAACTTTTACTTTAACTTTTTCTTATCACACCACTTGACGTGGTTGATTACCTTGTTATTCTTAATTAATTATTTGAGTGATTTATTTAACTCTATTTTTCGTTAAGGATAATAGTCTAAAAGATATGCAAGAGATATAACAGTTGTCACACCTCCTTTTTCCGCGCCCGAGGGGCGCGAGGGGAGTTTTTTTCCAATTAAAGGACAATCGAAACGGGATTGGTTTAATTATTTCAGAGTCGCCACTTGGGAGATTTAGGGTGTCCCAAGTCACCAATTTTAATCCCGAATCGAGGAAAAGAATGACTCTATATTACAGTCTGCGTACCAGAAATCTAGATAAGGAATTCTGTTAACCCGGGAGAAGGTGTTAGGCATTCCCGAGTTCCGTGGTTCTAGCACGGTCGCTCAACTGTTATATTTGGCTTGATTATCTGATTTTAAATACAATATGAACTTATGTGCAAACTTTAACTTTTACCGCTTTATTATCATTATTTTTTTTAGGAATGTGAACATCGCTTAAAACATATCTTTGGACTGTGTCACATGAAATGCACCCACAATCCGAAACATATTTTATTTGATGTTTTAGGATTTGGATTTGGGTCGTATGAAATGCGCACCCGAGTTTAAGAAAGTAATTTAATTAAATCGCGTCTAAAGAGGATAACGCGTTATTATCTTTAGGGAAGACAGTGAAATTCACTAAACGGTCCATCCCAAATTCTAAGTATTTATTATGACAAATTATTGAGGGCCCCGCAATTTGCATTTATTTTTGGGCGAGGCTCGTCTTATTCATGATAAAAAAAAAAGGAATTTACAACGGCATGGAAATGCATCTCATACCACGTCACCGTCAATATACCCGTGATTAAAGACACATTTCGATTTCGTTGAGATTTGAATTTGGGTCACATAAATGCGCACCCGAGTTTAGGGAGATAACATTATTAAAGGCGCGCCTAAAGCAACTAGCGCATTATTATATTGGGTAGGGCCGTGAATTTGCTAAACGACCCATCCCGGAATCTAAGTATTTAATACATATATTTTGTGAGGGCCCCGCAATTTGTCCCTTTTATTTGGCGAGGCTCGTCTCATTTTTATTTTAAAGGGTAAACCTACAACGACTATATTTTCTATTAAGTTCATTTCTAAAAAAAGGGAAATCCTAATTTATTAATCGAACAATGGAAGCTAGTAGGATACACGGCTAATGAAGAGTATCTCAAACTTTGGCGAATTACAATTAAACATGAACCTACATTTAGAACTAAAACCATATGATGAACAACTGAATAATGACTAATAAAATTATAACAGAGCTTATTAAATCAATCCGACTACCCATTCGGCAAGCTAGTCACGAACATGAAAACTTTTGTACAACTTTCGTCTAGCATGCCCATTCGAGATAGCAATAACATAAGCACAAAACTAAAACTCGACGGATTTAAACAAAATCTTCAACATAACATGTATTCAAGCTCGGACACGATAGTAACCGATAGCAACTCAAACAAAGATTAGAAAACGAACCTCTAATGATAAACACTGCTGGGGATTTACAACTCATTCATCAAACCGAAATGGAGCCATAGTCGGCGAAATGACGCAACGAGACCAACGAACTGGAACCTCAACTCGGCACTCGAACGGACTTCAAACGGGAAACCATGGAAACAGTCGTCACAGCTCAAACGGAATAGCTAGCGCTAAAACTCGAACTCGAACGGACTGAGCGTGAAACACGGCTACCACTGGTTTTCCCAGGTGACTCTTTGAACGCGGGAGGGAAGGTGCGACTGGTTTGGTGGTTTATGGGTAGGGTTTTTCTGGTTAGTTGTGGGGTTCGATGGGTAGTGGTCGACGATGAGGCTTGACGATGCAGCAGCGATAGCTGCTGCTTGACGGGCAGCAGCTGGACGATGGAGGGGTCTGTTTAGTGGTGGTGTTTGGGTGGTGGTGAGGAGCTGGTGGGTTCTGGGTTAAGGTCGACGGGAAGGTGAGGACGCAGACGCAGCTTCGACGAGCAGCTGGGGACGAGGGTGATGGTGTTTGGGTGTTGGTTATGGTGTTTGGGCGATAGTGTTTGGACGGTGGTGATGGGGGAGTTGGTCAGGTGGTTTAGCTTCGGGGGAGTGGTCGGGTGGTGTTGGGTGGTTTTTTGACGATGGTGGTAATGGAGGTTGCTAGTGGCGGACTGCTTGGAGGTTGACGACGGAGGCCGTGTGTGGTGCAGCGTTCCGACTGGTTTGTTGGTCGTTTTGGTGGTGTCGGACAGGATGGAGCTGGAGGGAGTTGGGTTGCGACGGAGTTTGGGAGGAGACGGGCTCGTTTGGTGGTGGTTGTTTGGGTCCTTTTGCTGGGTTCCGGCGTCGGGGGGGGGCTGCCGGGGAAGGTGACGGGGTCCCTCTTTTTCACCGTAGGGTTTTGCTTCTTCTTCTTTTATGAAGAAGAAGCGTGAACAGTAGTATTTTTAAAAAAATTCCCAAGTCTGTTTTTTTTTCCCAGTAGGTTTTTCTTCTTCTCTTTTTTGAGAAGAAGATGTACAGTACTTGGTTTTCAAAAATCCCAAAGTCCGTTGGTTTTTTTTCAATTTTTTTTTCCCCTGTCAAATGTGTTAGTCCGTGTATTTGACATGGCTTTGCCCAGAAAAATGAGCCCACGCGTGGTGGGGTTCAAGGCATATGTTCCCCATGCGTGGTGGGGTTCCCCACGTGTCCTGGACACGGTTTATTGTGGGCTAGGTCCGAAAATTAGGCCTAAAACCGGGTAGTTTGAACCCGAATATTATTCTTTTGCCCGAACCCGAGAAATAGGAACACGCCGTTGCTTAACTAATTATGTAAGCAAAATAGCTACTAAATAAGACTAATTATTTAAAACAAAACTATATTATTATTTTCTTAATATTTTCGAGATTAAAATAGCTACAAAATATTAATAAAACTATTTTTGTAATTTTCGTTTTTTAAATATTAAGATAAAATATGAAGTAATATTTTTGTATTTTTCAAAGTTAAAATGACTATATTAATAAAACTATTTTTGTAATTTTCATTTTTTTTAATAAAGACAAAAATGTGAAGTAATATTTTTGTATTTTTCAAAATTATAATGACTGCAAACATTAATAGAACTATATTTTTTTTGTAATTTTCGAATTTATATAAAGTACCAAAATAAAGTACAATTTTTGTATTTTTCAAGTTTATGAGAGATACATAAACTAAAATTTATATATATATTTTTTGAAATTTTCTTTTTGCAACGAAATAAAGTAAAAATAGTTAAAATAGCTATACTAGACCCAATTTCACATATTCATGCTAAAAATGTGAAAATTCTCGGGGAGGGTCAAAAATCACGTGCTTACAGCTGCCCCTCTTTGACTGGAAACACGAAGAGTTTTCCGACAAAGAACGACTAGACGTGTTTTTGACCCGACCATTACTTGGACGGACTACACTTAAGGAAAGGGAGGGAATGTGACCGAGCCCTGGTATCTGAGCTGCCTACATATCCTTGGTTATACAGGAATCAGGCCACGTGTAGTTCGGGATGAGAGAGATAGTGAAGTGTACCGAGGTGAAGAGCCGATCGAGGTGCCGTTCCGTTGAGGTTCCGGTCCGCGGTCCTGTCATTACAACAAAAATGAAAACTGAAAAAGACTAACTAAGCCTATCAGCTACTAGTTACAAGGATTCCTATCTCCTAAGTCTTCTGAAACTTGGTCTTGAGTCTTGAATGGTGCTTCATACAGACTTTGGATCTGAACCTTGATACTTAGCTAGTTGTAGGCGCTAGTTCTTGAGCAGATCACATCCGTTCTCCACTTCCGTGCTTCGGATTCATTCATCATTTTTTTTTCTTTTTCTTTTTTTTTCCTTTTTCCTTTTTTCTTTTTGTGACTAGCTTTTGTTGACCCTCTCAGACTGTTGACTCGCATTCTTGGGGCGAGCTTCTTGTTGTTTCTATCTTGGATTGAGTGCTGGGGATTTTTGTTGTAGCCTTCTGCCTTCCGATGGGTTACGGCTTGACTTTGAACGATCCCGCTGTTCTACAGGCGGACCCCTAACTTCTTCAATCTTTGACATATAACAATCTTCTGCTCTACAGGCAGGCCCCTGACAATCAAAACAAACAAAACAAACAAAATTTCCTAACCCAGTTTGCACTGGGAAGGTTTGTGAGTCGTTAGCAAAATCGTAGCCCACTGATACTACTGATGCAGTGCTGAGAGTGAACTAAACACTAGATTAGGATGTATTCCCTTGTTATACAGGTGGGCGCCTAACTTCAATGCTTGAAATGTAAGGACTGAAATGTATTCCTCTGTTCTATGGGCGGGCTCCCAATTTCAACACTTGTAATGAAAAAGACTGAAATGTATTCCTCTCATTATACAGGTGGGCGCCTGGGTTTAGGAAAATGACTCTTTTTCAAAATGTTTTTTTTAGCATCTTAGGAGAAAGATTCATCGGACTAAGATTTTAATCCTAGGAGAAGGTTCGTCAGACTAGGTCTCTATCTTAGGAGAAAAAATTCGTCAGACTAAGATTTTGATCCTAGGAGAAGGTTCATCAGACTAGGTCTTTTATTTTTGGTATCTTAGGAGAAAGATTCATCAGACTAAGATTTTGATCCTAGGAGAAAGTTCATCAGACTAGGTCATTTTTTGTTTTTTGGTTATCTTAGGAGAAAGATTCATCAGACTAAGATTTTGGATCCTAGGAGAAGGTTCGTCAGACTAGGTCTCTATCTTAGGAGAAAAATTCGTCAGACTAAGATTTTGATCCTAGGAGAAGGTTCATCAGACTAGGTCTTGTTTGTTTTTGGTATCTTAGGAGAAAGATTCATCAGACTAAGATTTTGATCCTAGGAGAAGGTTCGTCAGACTAGGTCTCTATCTTAGGAGAAAAATTCGTCAGACTAAGATTTTGATCCTAGGAGAAGGTTCATCAGACTAGGTCTTTTCTTTTTGGTATCTTAGGAGAAAGATTCATCAGACTAAGATTTTGGTCCTAGGAGAAGGTTCGTCAGACTAGGTCTCTATCTTAGGAGAAAGATTCGTCAGACTAAGATTTGGATCCTAGGAGAAGGTTCATCAGACTAGGTCTCTATCTTAGGAGAAAAAATTCGTCAGACTAAGACTTTGATCCTAGGAGAAAGTTCATCAGACTAGGTTTTTCTTTTTGGTATCTTAGGAGAAAGATTCATCAGACTAGGTCATTTTTTGTTTTTTGGTTATCTTAGGAGAAAGATTCATCAGACTAAGATTTTGGATCCTAGGAGAAGGTTCGTCAGACTAGGTCTCTATCTTAGGAGAAAAATTCGTCAGACTAAGATTTTGATCCTAGGAGAAGGTTCATCAGACTAGGTCTTGTTTGTTTTTTTTTTTTTTTTCAAAAACAACTTAGGAGGAAATGCACCTCCTATGGGTAAAACTTAACTTTGAGGAAGTGCGTTTCCTGTGGGTACAATAAACTTAGGAAGTGCGTCTCCTACTGGTGAAACTAAACTTAGGATGTGCGTCTCCTGTTGGTACCTGAACTTAGGAAGTGCGTCTCCTATTGGGTGAAATAAACTTAGGAAATGTGTCTCCTATGGTAGAACTGAACTTAGGAAGTACGTCTCCTATTGGTAGAACTGAACTTAGGAAGTGCGTCTCCTATGGGTGAAATGAACTTTAGGAAGTGCGTCTCCTATTGGTGAAACTTGCTTTAGGAAGTGCGTCTCCTATGGTGGAACTGAACTTTAGGAAGTGCGTCTCCTATGGTGAAACATATCTTAGGAAGTGCGTCTCCTATTGGTGAAACTGAAACTTAGGAAGTGCGTCTCCTATGGTGAAACATATAAACTTTAGGAAGTGCGTCTCCTATGGTGAAACATATCTTAGGAAGTGCGTCTCCTATGGTAAAACTGAACTTAGGAGGAAATGCATCTCCTATGGGTGAAACTGAAACAAACCTAGGAGGAAATGCGTCTCCTATGAGTGAAACTAAACAAACCTAGGAGGAAATGCATCTCCTATGGGTAAAACTAAAACTTAGGAGGAAATGCATCTCCCATGGGTAAAGACGTGGAATGTATGCCTCTATTATCTGGGCGGGCTCCCAATTTCAACACTCGAAATAAAAAGACTGAATGTATGCCTCTGTTATCTGGGCGAGCTTCCAATTTCAACACTTAAAATAAAAGACTGAATGTATGCCTCTATTATCTGGGCGGGCTCCCAACTTCAACACTTAAAAGTAAAGACTGAAACCAACATATCCTATTTTAGGGCGGATGAACCCAACATATCCTATTTGAGGGCGGATGAACCCGACATATCCTATTTGAGGGTGGATGAACCCGACAGATCCTATTTGAGGGCGGATGAACCCGACATATCCTATTTGAGGGCGGATGAACCCGACATATCCTATTTGAGGGAGGATGAACCCGACAAATCCTATTTGAGGGCGGATGAACCCAACATATCCTATTTGAGGGCGGATGAACCCAACAGATCCTATTTGAGGGCGGATGAACCTGACATATCCTATTTGAGGGCGGATGAACCCGACATATCCTATTTGAGGGCGGATGAACCCGACAGATCCTATTTGAGGGCGGATGAACCCAACATATCCTATTTGAGGGCGGATGAACCCAACATATCCTATTTGAGGGCGGATGAACCCAACATATCCTATTTGAGGGCGGATGAACCCAACATATCCTATTTGAGGGCGGATGAACCCGACATATCCTATTTGAGGGCGGATGAACCCGACAGATCCTATTTGAGGGCGGATGAACCCGACATATCCTATTTGAGGGCGGATGAACCCGACATATCCTATTTGAGGGCGGATGAACCCAACATATCCTATTTGAGGGCGGATGAACCCGACATATCCTATTTGAGGGCGGATGAACCCGACAGATCCTATTTGAGGGCGGATGAACCCGACATATCCTATTTGAGGGCGGATGAACCCGACATATCCTATTTGAGGGCGGATGAACCCGACATATCCTATTTGAGGGCGGATGAACCCAACATATCCTATTTGAGGGCGGATGAACCCAACATATCCTATTTGAGGGCGGATGAACCCAACAGATCCTATTTGAGGGCGGATGAACCCAACATATCCTATTTGAGGGCGGATGAACCCAACATATCCTATTTGAGGGCGGATGAACCCAACATATCCTATTTGAGGGCGGATGAACCCGACATATCCTGTTTGAGGGCGGATGAACCCGATATATCCTATTTGAGGGCGGATGAACCCAACAGATCCTATTTGAGGGCGGATGAACCCAACATATCCTATTTGAGGGCGGATGAACCCGACATATCCTATTTGAGGGCGGATGAACCCGACATATCCTGTTTGAGGGCGGATGAACCCGACATATCCTATTTGAGGGCGGATGAACCCAACAGATCCTATTTGAGGGCGGATGAACCCAACAGATCCTATTTGAGGGCGGATGAACCCAACATATCCTATTTGAGGGCAGATGAACCCGACATATCCTTAAGACTTGAAAATGTCTTACCTCGAATACTTGGTGGGGATTGGGATGAACTTTCCTTTTCTACCTTCCCCATTTTTTATTATTATTCTTTTTTTTTATTCCTTTTTTGTTTTTGTTTTGTTTTTGCATAGCTTCTTCCTTCAAAGACTACCTCCCTTGATTTACTTACCTGTTGGGGGTAAAATGTTATCAGCTGGGGGTACCTGACTTCCAGAAAATTTTCTAAATGGAAGGAAAATTTTCTGCCCCAGTTTGATAATATCCCTTGTGGCACGCAGTTCTGGCATCAATGCCATTTCCTTTACCTGTTTCAAATCAAACAAAATTGTTAGTTTAAAACATGGTGGTTGGTTGTGATACTCCTACTGGGATGGCTTTCCCTTTCTCCTTCCTTGCTCTGCGTTCAACAACTTGTTGGGGATGATCTTATGTGCTGGGGATAATCCCTTCCTGCTGGGGGATATCCCTCTTCTTTTGTGGCATAGCTTGGAAACTGGCATTTCCCCGACCTTTTAGTCTAGTATGGATTTCGCCAAATTATGTTCACTGCTCTCCTTGCTCTGTTCATGGGCCTTGGCCTTTGAGTTTTGGGTTTGGCAAGGATATCTCTCTTGACGCTCGTCAATCCTTTTATCAATTCCCTTTGCTGGGGATATCTTTTTTGACACTGGCCTCGCGCTTGTTCCTCGCTGACTATACCATTTGGATATACTAGTCAGATCTCATCTTGGAAAGCTGATGGCATATTTTGAAGTCATTTCATACTTGTTCTGACCGGACAGACTCTATTGGGGAAATTTTTTATGAAAGGAGAAAGATAACAGAAACAAAATAAAAGACAAAGGAAACGATGACTCTTTTACAAAAGAAACTATAAATAAAACCCTATCAAATGCAGATACTGACTCTAATGGCCATGACATGCGTATGTGGCCTATCCTTTACCGTCAATCATCTTTCAAGATCCTCAATTGGCGATTCCCCATCTGATTCCCAATCTTATTCGACTTGCAGTGCCCGAAGGGTTTTCACTATCAAGTCTCTCTCATTTTTGGCTTTTCTCTCAGCTTTCATCGCCTTATGGTGCCTGTGAAGGTTTTCACCGATAAGACTCTCTCATTTGTATCACTTTTCAGCTGGGGATTTGGAGTGTCGCCGGTATGACTCTTTCTGCTGGAGATTAGAGTCCTTTCTGCTGTGGAACAAAATGTTATGTTCGCCGGTAAGACAACATTTGTCTGACTTGGCATCTTTTGAAGACTGATCGGAAGGTCTTTCTTTGGACCGTAATGTGGGTTTTGGATAGGGTTAGAAAGAAACGGTATCAAAGGCTCAAAAACGCGTCGATTTTGGGTTATTAATTACAACCTTCGGAACTAGATTTATTTACAACAAACGCAACATCTGCCCCAGTTTCTTGCTTGGGGATATTTTAATTGATTTTTTTTTTCATTTTTCAAAACTATGACCGAGCCGTGAAGCGCCTACGTATCCTCTTTGAGGAATCAGGTCAAACGTAGTTCCCAATTCCTCTTTTTCATTTGATTTTCTTTTTTTTTCTTTGTTATCAATTTTCTTTTCTTTTCTTTTTTCTCTTTTCGTTTTGTTGTTTTCTTTCCTTCTCTCTTTTTTTTTCTTTTTCTTCGTTGCTACTGATTCCGAACGAGGGGTATGAAAGAAAATAAATAAGGCTCAAAAGGGGTAACGAAGGATAAAGTGTTTGGGTAGAAGAACAAAATGCCTTCGTCATTCCAGTCTTCAAAACATGCCAAGTGCAAACAACACAATTTAAATTTGTAGTCTCTTTTGAGGGTGCTGGACTTGACAATTATACTCAACATCTGTCTGTTCATTTGTCACTTCTAAAGCACCGTTGGCGACACTCTCATTCTCATTATTATGAACGACCCTCATGCCAATTTAGGCGAATCTTTTTTAACGGTTTTCTTTGTGTTCAACTTGCCCCAGTTCCACATGACTCGAGTTCTGAATAATCTCAACCGTCCTTATTTCCTTTAAATGGTCTGAATCGCCTTTCCAGGGTTTTATGATTAACTTTTAAGATTAGGCCCAAACTGGGTGCGCATGTCATGTCCTTAGAATCGATATTGAACAAAAATGGTAAAAAGGACTAAACAAAAGGTGACTGGAAATAATAAAAGACCGGACTTTGTATTAGACTACCGGCGAAATGGTTTTAATAACAAAACAAACAAAACAATCCAGAACAAAATCCTAAAAACAGACTGGATAAGACAACATCCGACTCATAACCCTAATAATCCGAACAACAGAAATGACAACAAAATGAGCCACCACAAGCTTCTCTCTTGCTGACCAAGGAACAAAACGTCCTCCCACTTTATCAAAATTGGCATTTTAGCCACTGAGCTTTGCATCAATATTACCAGCTTCAACCTCATCAACCTCCGTAGGCAAGTTCTCGAGGAGGTTCGAGTGCTCCATGTCACTGTTATTAATCGCAACCCGCCCTTCTCGGATCATTTTCTCTACTTCCTTTCTCCAGCTATGACAGCTCTCAATGTTGTGCCCTACGACATTGGAGTGGTAGGCGCATCGTGCTGCCGGATCAAAGCTCCTTGCAAGCGGATTTATAGTACATGCGGGGAGTGGCTCAATCGAACCAGCATGCCTTAGCCTTTCAAACAGACTGGCATAAGATACCCCGATGGGGGTGAGAGCCTTTCCTCGTTTCAGCAACCTCTTCATTCTTGCATGTTGACAGGGCCGGAAACCTGATCCAGGTGGCTTTTGGTAGGCTTGTGTAGGTGGGTAGGCATTTTGTGGAGCCGGGTGCCTGGAAAGTGAAGTATGGCGGGGAAAGAAGTGGTGTTGGGGAGCGGAGAAGCATTGAGGAGTGATGGAGCTACTCGGGTAGCTGGGAAGGCTGCCATAAGTGGGTTGGGATGGAGAGTATGGGGGATCTTCCATTATGGTGTTGGGTGCTTGGGAATTGACCGAGTTCAAGAGACTTGGCGGTGGAGGGGGTGGTGCTTTTCCCGTTATCCATGCCTGATACATGTCTGCCACATGCTGTCTCAGCAATCTCACTTCTTCTACCAACCCGCTGTTCCGTTCGATCAATTGTTGTCGGTCATCAGTACCGACCCACTCGGTTCTGCGGTTCTGAGCCATTGTCCTTTGATTTTGCTTTGCAGGGAGGAGTTACCACAACCAACCACCTTTCTGTATATGAACACAGCAAAGGGAAGCCATCACGTTAGTGTTAGGGCATTAGACAGACAATCATATATCAAAAATGTACCCAAGCAGTTAGGCAATTGTGCCCCCTGAAAATCTTCCACACTCTCTTTTATTTATTTATTATTATATATTTATTTTATTTTCTTTTTTTTTATTTTATTATTTTTCTTTTTATTTTATTTTATTATTTTTTCATTTTAGTGGTGGTCGAATCTTATGGAGATTGCCTACGTATCATGTCCCCGCATGAATCAGACCTTGCGTAGTTCGGACCAATAAGAGACAAACAATAACAAATAATTTTTCAATTTTCATATTAAAACAAACTGGGTTTCAAGGATTTAAAGATGACCCGCAAACTTGAAAATCAAACAAACCGCACGTTCTGATCAAAAGATTGGTAGACTCAAAAACAAAATTCCAGCTCCATTTCTCTGTTAGACAAATCCAACCAAACGGTTATTTTTTGCAAATGTGGCCCCTTCCAAATTTCACATGAATTTTGAGGCCGGGGAAGATTATTTTGACACTTTACAAACTTGTCCATTCTTTTACGAAAATAACCGTTCGACAACTGAAAGATACTCTAAGGCTATTTCGGCAAGAACGGTTTAAGACGCGGCCGAAGCTGGCTCGGCTTATTTTATTCTTTCATTTTTTTTTTTTTTTTGACTAAGCATCCAAACGGCATTCACCTGACCGTTTACTCTTTTTTTTTTCAAATTACGATAAAACCCTTGTGTTGCAAACACGACCTTTCGACGTCTCGGGGACGAAGCTTTTTAAGGCTGTGTGGGTCAACTGGACCAAACTCCCAGACACGACCCAAAAGGTGGATGTTTACGCAAAGTCAGCCTTCCGGCGTCCCTTTCGGGAACATTCGGCTATTTATGACAAAACAGCATCACCCGACTTCTTTATGACTCTTTTTATTGTTTTTCAAATTAGAAAACTCAATATTACAAACACAGCCTTTCAACGTCTCGGGGACGAAGATTTTTAGGCTGTGTGGGTCCATATCTCAAAATGACCCAAAGGTGGCTGTTTATGCAAAGTCAGCCTTCCGGCGTCCCTTTCGGGAACATTCGGCTATGTCTTGATAAAACAGCGTCACCTGACTCCTTTATGACAAAATTAAAATTTGACATATATTTTTTATTTATTTGTTTTTTGGCTATTTTAGCAAAAGGTGGGGTTGGACCCGATGAGGGTTGCCTACGTATCTCACATTCGGTGAAAATCAAACCCGCGTAGTTCGGGCGAATAAACTACTTTAAAAGAAGGAAGGAAACATTTTTTTTTTGATTGATTTTCTTTTTAAAAGAAACACTTCTAAGGTATATTTTTTTGAATTTTCATTTGCTCTTTTTTTCTTTATTCTAGAGAAGAAGAAGAAAATATTTTTCGGAATTTTACCTTTAATAAAAGAAATGCTTTAAAAAATGTTTTTTTTTTGAATTTTGAATTTTCTTTTCAATTTCGAAAAAAGAATCAAAATATTTTCGGATTTGTTTTTCTATTTTATCTTTTTGAATTTTGAACTTTCTTTTGAATTTTTTTTTTGGATTATATATATACTTATTTTTGGAACAAATAATAAAATCACATTCAACGCCGGACTCTTTTTATTTTTATTTCTGGCATTTTCATAGACAAACAAAATAAAATAAAATAAAACATTTTTTTTTAAAAAAGAAACAAACTCTTTTTCATTTTCATTTAATGGCAAAACAAACTATTTTCTTTAATTTTTTTTAAAAAAACAGACAGAACAATGATGATTTTTATTTTTCCTTTGCTTTTAATATAACAAACTAACAAGACATTTTTCATTTTCTCAAAATTTCAGCAGAGTTTCGATACTACTCGGACATTGATTTTTCTCTAAAAATAAGTAGTTATATCTCTACACTATCATTTTTTCTCCTCTTTTTCACGATTTTTTTTTTAATCTGTGGAAAATAATGAAAACATACGAAACCTTTTTGAATTTTCATGCTTTGTTTTATTTGTAATTTTATTTTTTTATATTTGTTATTTCTTTCAAAAATGTGGCATGGGAGACATAATGATTTCCAAGACTTCTTGGATTCCGCAAATGCTCCCCATGCGCTTTTCCCAACATATGAAGCGTGGGGGACATATGGGAATTCCAAGACTTCTTGGATTCCACAAATGTTCCCCATGTGCTTTCCCAAAAAGCAAGCGTGGGGGACATAGGGAATTCCAAGGCTTCTTGGATTCCACAAATGTTCCCCATGCTTTGATTAAAATAACATCATGCTGGAAATGACCAAATGACCCATACGCCCTTGACTAAATACAACATGTAGCACATAGGATGCCGAAAGATTGTCTATTATTTTCAGGTTGCTTGTCCTAGACGGACCCAACCCCTATGTTGAGTCCCCTAAGTCAAATGCACATGATGCAAATAAACGTTCCTACTAGGGATCCGGCATGTGGCTTTGTTATACTAGGTTCAAAAACCTGGGTCGGTGTTCTAGACAGTGTACCCGAGCGGACAGCTCGAGCCGAGGGGGGGCAGCGTACCGGGAATACAGAAGCTTCACCGGCTTAGCAACTTATCCGAACCTCGTTCTAAATTGGGATTTGACACTATACAGAAAAGAAGTCATACGAAGTATGCCCTTCTTCATGATTTAGAAGACTCAGAAAGTATAGGGGTTTCGGCACAGTTTATATACAGTTCAAATAATATCAAAGCGGTAAAAGCAGCATTTAACACATTAGGCTCAAACATGTAAAAATCAGATAATAGATAAAGCCAAATAATAACAATCATTTTAAGCTCGAATTCTTAACCCTGAACCAGTGGTTCTGGGTTCTAAAATCCCCAGCGGAGTCGCCAGAGCTGTCACACCTCCTTTTTCCGCGCCCGAGGGGCGCGAGGGGAGTTTTCTTCCAATTAAAGGACAATCGAAACGGGATTGGTTTAATTATTTCAGAGTCGCCACTTGGGAGATTTAGGGTGTCCCAAGTCACCAATTTTAATCCCGAATCGAGGAAAAGAATGACTCTATATTACAGTCTGCGTACCAGAAATCTAGATAAGGAATTCTGTTAACCCGGGAGAAGGTGTTAGGCATTCCCGAGTTCCGTGGTTCTAGCACGGTCGCTCAACTGTTATATTTGGCTTGATTATCTGATTTTAAATACAATATGAACTTATGTGCAAACTTTAACTTTTACCGCTTTATTAACATTATTTTTTTAGGAATGTGAACATCGCTTAAAACATATCTTTGGACTGTGTCACATGAAATGCACCCACAATCCGAAACATATTTTATTTGATGTTTTAGGATTTGGATTTGGGTCGCATGAAATGCACACCCGAGTTTAAGAAAGTAATTTAATTAAATCGCGTCTAAAGAGGCTAACGCGTTATTATCTTTAGGGAAGACAGTGAAATTCACTAAACGGTCCATCCCAAATTCTAAGTATTTATTATGACTAATTATTGAGGGCCCCGCAATTTGCATTTATTTTTGGACGAGGCTCGTCTCATTCATGATAAAAAAAAAAGGAATTTACAACGTCATGGAAATGCATCTCATACCACGTCACAGTCAATGTACCCGTGATTAGAGACACATTTCGATTTCGTTGAGATTTGGATTTGGGTCACATAAATGTGCACCCGAGTTTAGGGAGATAACATTATTAAAGGCGCGCCTAAAGCAACTAGCGCATTATTATATTGGGTAGGGCCGTGAATTTGCTAAACGACCCATCCCGGAATCTAAGTATTTAATACATATATTTTGTGAGGGCCCCGTAATTTGTCTCTTTTATTTGGCGAGGCTCGTCTCATTTTTATTTTAAAGGGTAAACCTACAACGACTATATTTTCTATTAAGTTCGTTTCTAAAAAAAGGGAAATCATAATTTATTAATCGAATAATGGAAGCTAGTAGGATACACGGCTAATGAAGAGTATCTCAAGCTTTGGCGAATTACAATTAAACATGAACCTACATTTAGAACTAAAACCATATGATGAACAACTGAATAATGACTAATAAAATTATAACAGAGCTTATTAAATCAATCCGACTACCCATTCGGCAAGCTAGTCACGAACATGAAAACTTTTGTACAACTTTCGTCTAGCATGCCCATTCGAGATAGCAATAACATAAGCACAAGACTAAAACTCGAAGGATTTAAACAAAATCTTCAACATAACATGTATTCAAGCTCGGACACGATAGTAACCGATAGAAACCCAAACAAAGATTAGAAAACGAACCTCTAATGATAAACACTGCTGGGGATTTACAACTCATTCATCAAACCGAAATGGAGCCATAGTCGGCGAAATGACGCAATGAGACCAACGAACTGGAACCTCAACTCGGCACTCGAACGGACTTCAAACGGGAAACCATGGAAACAGTCGTCACAGCTCAAACGGAATAGCTCGCGCTAAAACTCGAACTTGAACGGACTGAGCGTGAAACACGGCTACCACTGGTTTTCCCAGGTGACTCTTTGAACGCGGGAGGGAAGGTGCGACTGGTTTGGTGGTTTATGGGTAGAGTTTTTCTGGTTAGTTGTGGGGTTCGATGGGTAGTGGTCGACGATGAGGCTTGACGATGCAGCAGCGATAGCTGCTGCTTGACGGGCAGCAGTTGGACGATGGAGGGGTCTGTTTAGTAGTGGTGTTTGGGTGGTGGTGAGGAGCTGGTGGGTTCTGGGTTAAGGTCGACGGGAAGGTGAGGACGCAGACGCAGCTTCGACGAGCAGCTGGGGACGAGGGTGATGGTGTTTGGGTGTTGGTTATGGTGTTTGGGCGATGGTGTTTGGACGGTGGTGATGGGGGAGTTGGTCAGGTGGTTTAGCGTCGGGGGAGTGGTCGGGTGGTGTTGGGTGGTTTTTTGACGATGGTGGTAATGGAGGTTGCTAGTGGCGGACTGCTTGGAGGTTGACGACGGAGGCCGTGTGTGGTGCAGCGTTCCGACTGGTTTGTTGGTCGTTTTGGTGGTGTCGGACAGGATGGAGCTGGAGGGAGTTGGGTTGCGACGGAGTTTGGGAGGAGACGGGCTCGTTTGGTGGTGGTTGTTTGGGTCCTTTTGCTGGGTTCCGGCGTCGGGGGGGGGGGGCTGCCGGGGAAGGTGACGGGGTCCCTCTTTTTCACCGTAGGGTTTTGCTTCTTCTTCTTTTATGAAGAAGAAGCGTGAACAGTAGTATTTTTAAAAAAATTCCCAAGTCTGTTTTTTTTTTTCCAGTAGGTTTTTCTTCTTCTCTTTTTTGAGAAGAAGATGTACAGTACTTGTTTTTCAAAAATCCCAAAGTCCGTTGGTTTTTTTTCAATTTTTTTTTCCCCTTGTCAAATGTGTTAGTCCGTGTATTTGACATGGCTTTGCCCAGAAAAATGAGCCCACGCGTGGTGGGGTTCAAGGCATATGTTCCCCACGCGTGGTGGGGTTCCCCACGTGTCCTGGACACGGTTTATTGTGGGCTAGGTCCGAAAATTAGGCCTAAAACCGGGTAGTTTGAACCCGAATATTATTCTTTTGCCCGGACCCGAGAAATAGGAACACGTTGTTGCTTAACTAATTATGTAAGCAAAATAGCTACTAAATAAGACTAATTATTTAAAACAAAACTATATTATTATTTTCTTAATATTTTCGAGATTAAAATAGCTACAAAATATTAATAAAACTATTTTTGTAATTTTCGTTTTTTAAATATTAAGATAAAATATGAAGTAATATTTTTGTATTTTTCAAAGTTAAAATGACTATACTAATAAAACTATTTTTGTAATTTTCGTTTTTTTTAATAAAGACAAAAATGTGAAGTAATATTTTTGTATTTTTCAAAATTATAATGACTGCAAACATTAATAGAACTATATTTTTTTTGTAATTTTCGAATTTATATAAAGTACCAAAATAAAGTACAATTTTTGTATTTTTCAAGTTTATGAGAGATACATAAACTAAAATTTATATATATATTTTTTGAAATTTTCTTTTTGCAACGAAATAAAGTAAAAATAGTTAAAATAGCTATACTAGACCCAATTTCACATATTCACGCTAAAAATGTGAAAATTCTCGGGGAGGGTCAAAAATCACGTGCTTACAGCTGCCCCTCTTTGACTGGAAACACGAAGAGTTTTCAAAACATAGATTCACTTCAATAAATTTAAACCACATTATATAAAGTTTGCATTAACAAACATTTGGAATTCAATAATTTAATTACATCACATGTTTCTAAAAAGAATATTTTTAGCTCTAAAGTAAAATTTATAATAAATATTTTTTCAATAGTAAGGGATCGTTGGATATGAACTATCGATTTTATACAAAATATTTATTTAAATATTTTTTCTTCTTACAAAAGAATACCTACCATAACTGAACTATACACAAAATTTAATTAAAGATACCTATAATAATATATATTGTTCACAAATAAGGTTAGATACAAAACTTGTACTAAATAAAGAATTATTATTTCAACTTAAAATTAGTGTATAAGATTTTCAACAAAATTTTAATTGATTCATGCTCAAAAAAGGATACCTACAATAACTGAATTATATACAAATTTAATTAAAAATACCTACAGAAAATCGTGTACTACTACTTCCATTAAATATATTTCCATTTATAATTTAAATTTGTAATATTGTCTTAAAATTGCCAAGTGGCTTCATTTTAGCTTGCCACTTGGCTTAACCACATATTTCACTACTCTCCTTTTAATATAATATAGATTTGTAGATATTTTGTAACGATCCGACCGATCGTTTTGAGCTTTTGTACTTTGATCGCCGGTTTTCGGGCATGACTTGCCCCGTATGATGTATTATGACTGATATAGATCGATGGTTTTGGTTTTCAGGAAAAACGGAAGGAATTTGAAAGAACAGTCTCAGATGAAAGGTTTGAATTTGAAAGGTTTGACCAAGAGTTGACTTGTTTGTATATGATCTCGGATCGGAATTTTTATGATTTGGTTAGCTCCGTTAGGTGATTTATGACTTAGGAGCGCGATCGGAATGCATTTTGGAAGTCAGTGGAAGGATTTGGCTCGAATTGCCAAAGTTAGTATTTTGGCGAATTCCGGTTGATAGGTGAGATTTTGATCCGAGGGTCGGAATGGAATTCCGAGAGTTGCTGTAGCTTCATTATGTCATTTGTAATATGTGTGCAAAATTTCAGGTTATTCGGACATCGTTTGGTCGAGTTTTGATCGAAAGTGTATTTCGGAAGTTTTTGGAAACTTAGGCTTGAATTCGATGAGTTTTGGGTAATTTGATGTTGTTTGAGGTGTTTTGATGATTGGAACAGGTTTGAATGATGTTTTGAATTATGTTGACATTTTTGGTCGGGGTCCCATTGTGACGACCCGGCCGGTCGTCTTAAGAATTAATGCCCCGATCTCCTATTAACTGCTTTCCCCAAGTTTATTTCTGCTAATGTGATTTGCCGGGATGCTCGGTTTTGAGTCTTGAGGAGTTTTGGGACACTTAGTCCCTAAATGAGAGCTTAAGTGTTAGAAAGTTGACCGAAGTCGGAATAGTGGGGAGACAACCTCTGAATGGAAATCTGACGGTTCCGTTAGCTACGTTAGGTGAATTTGGGGCTGGGAGCGTGTTCGGAATGTGTTTTGGAGGTCCGTAGCTAATTTAGGCTTGAAATGCCGAAGTTTGAATTTTTGAAGTTTCCGGTCCGATAGTGAGATTTTGATCCGAGGGTCGGAATGGAATTCCGGAAGTTTCAGTAGCTCCGTTATGTCATTTGGGATGTGTGTGCAAAATTTCAGGTCATTCGGACGAGATTTGATATAGCTTTTGATCGAAAACATAATTTAAGAGTTCTTGGAGTTCTTAGGCTTGAATCCTATGTGAAATTGGTAATTTGATGTTGTTATAAGCGTTCCGAAGGGTTGATCAAGTTTGAACGATGTCATGGGATGTGTTGGTATAATTGGTTTGAAGTTCCGGGAGTTTCGGGTAGGTTCCGTGATGTTTTAGTGCAAAAATCATGGTTGTAGCAGGTCTACAGGGGTTGCAGGCCCCAGAACTCACTCACGCGGTCCGCACAAAAATTAGTGCGCCCATGTTGAGGGCTGTGTGGACCGCACAAAAGCGGGCGCGGCCGCGGTAGGCGTCGCGCGGACTGCACAAAGTTTGGCGCGGCCGCGGTGAAGGGCCCTCACGCTGGTCCTACTTCAGAAGCT
Source organism: Nicotiana sylvestris (assembly GCF_000393655.2). Lineage (NCBI taxonomy): Eukaryota > Viridiplantae > Streptophyta > Magnoliopsida > Solanales > Solanaceae > Nicotiana > Nicotiana sylvestris. The sequence continues at coordinate 73,801,494 of NC_091063.1, read as the reverse complement.
CATATCTTTTGATCTACAAGGAATTTTGAGGTGATTCAAAAATGAAAGTTGTATTCCTTCGTGTCTAGTTTCCATAAAGGTATAGATATCGCAATTTGGACATCTTTAAAAAAGGTTATGGCCAAAATACTAAAGCCTGTCACTGCAGAGGGAGGCCTGTGAGGCCGCACGTTGCCTTTGCGCGGACCGCACTGGCTTGCGCGGACCGCGTGAGTTTTGGTGCAGCCCGCAGTATCTAGAAACCTGAGGGGTACCTATAAATACGAGGTTTTGGGTTTTATTTAATATTTTGACCTAGAGAGCTCGGATTTTGACGATTTTTCGAAGGGTTTTCAAGAAATTCATCGGAGTAAGTGATTTTAATTCAGATTTGGCTTGAATACATGAATCTAACACTGAATTCATCATTTAATTCGTGATTTGAGAGGGAATTTGGGAATAAAATTGTGAAACCTTTCAAAAATGTAAAATGATGATTTAAAGGACCAAATAGTGTCGGAATTGTATAATTTTCGTATGGTTAGACTCATGAGAGTGCGAGGTTTCTGGGAATATAAATTTTTACCGATTCCGAGACGTGGGCCCGAGGGGCGTTTTGGTCATTTTCCATAATTTCGCATATTAGCTTTGAATTAAAACATAGGATCATTTGTTTGAGATGATATTTACGATATGCAATTGAATTGATTAGATTTGGGCCATTTGGAGTCGGATACTCGTGGCAAAAGCATGGTTTCTAGTTGATTTTGAGTCGGTTCGAGGTAAGTGGCTTGTCTAACCTTGTGTGGGGGACCTTTCCCCTTAGAATGTGCTATATTTGATAATTGAAATGCCCTGTACGTGAGGTGACGAGCGCGTACTTAAGCTAATTGTTGAAAATCCGGTTTTCCTTAAGTATTTCAATTGAGTTCTTTTCTTGTTTTTTTCTACTTGTGAATTTAGCATGTTGCTAGTCTAGAAAGGTATGTTTAGTTGACTTAATTGCCTATTTGCTTAAATTGCCTGAATTGCATTACGTGAAGCATGTTAGGCTAGAAATAAATGTTTACTTGGTACGAAATTAGCGTTTAATTTAATATTCTTGTGTTGCTTCTCTGTGTTTTAAATTGGGACTACGGGTTAGATTCCCGGGAGATTTCCCCCTGCACATTTACTTTGGGACTATGGGTTAGATTCCCAGGAGATTCCCCTTGCACATTTATTTTGGGACTACGGGTTAGATTCCCGGGAGATTCCCCCTGCACATTTACTTTGGGACTACGGGTTAGATTTCCGGGAGATCCCCCGCACATATATTGAGGATACCGAAAGATCCTTGGGATACCAAGAGATCCCTAGTACATATTGAGGATACTAAGAGATCCTCGGGATACCAAGAGATCCCTGGCTTATATTGAGGATACCGAGAGATCCTCGGGATACCAAGAGATACCTAGTACATGTCGAGGTTACTAAGAGATCCTCGGGATACTTAGAGATCCCCGGTTACTTTCCTTATGGTTTGCTTTCATCATTGTTTCCGTTATTGTACTCTTATTATCCTGCATAGATTCTTACTGTAGGTTCTCAATTGCACTGCTTATCTTATCCTGACATCTTTATATTTTATATAACCTCAGTAGGGCCCTGACCTTCCTCGTCACTACCCAACTGAGGTTAGGCTTGGCACTTACTGAGTACCGCTGTGGTGTACTCACGCCTCTTCTGCGCATGTTTTTCATGTGCAGATCCAGGTACCTCTACTCAGGCGCACTATCAGTGAGGCAGGAGGACTACGGAGACTTCGAGGTAGATCTGCTGCGTCCGCAGACCGACGAGTCTCCCTCTTTATTCTATCTTTAGTACTTAGTTCTCTTTCCTTCCGTTTGTTAGATATTCTGGAGTTTGAGCCTCACTATACATTTCTGTAGCCTGTGTTTTCCCGTGAGTTTCCGGGTTTTGGGATTGTTTTAGTCTTGAGATATTGAGTTGTATATGCCGAGCGACATTCAGTACAATTTCCTTTTTAGATAATTAAATATGGTATTCTATTTTTCCGCAATTATTATGTTTCCGCAAGTGTTAGGCTTACCTGGTCACGACGACTAGGTGCCGTCATGACATGTTCACGGTTGGTGAACTAGGGTCGTGACACCCATGAGGCTAGGATAAGTTTTGGAAGAGTTTTTGGAAGATTTTTGCCGTTTTGAGCATAAGCATGTAATGATCCAAAGGTCCATTTTTAGTTCTAGAGATCGAAATTTGATTTTGAGACTTTCAGAATTTTGATAATGAATTATAGGAGTGATCCGGAAAGTTTTGTCTAATTTCATCAAGTCGCGATTGAGTTTTTGACGCGAATCATGAGTTAATTGTTTAACGAGCGAAATGGATATCGCACTAAGTAAACAAGCTCCGAATTGAGTTTCGATTGAAGGACTATGTTTGTATCATTATTTGTGACTCATAGAAACAAGAATCATCAAATTCCGAGTTCATATGGTGGAGTTAGAGCCTTTTTAGTGAAAGTAAATATTGCTGGTGAAGCAGGATCTGGTGCGCACCTTTAGCGACCAGATTTGTCACTTTTAGCGATGGGAATGGCTCTTTTAGCGACCAGAATAGGTTTATTAAAGTTGTTGCATTTTTCTGCTCATTTTGACCTTTTTTTTTGGTGAAAGAACACGGCTTGGGGCAATTTTTAAGCAAGAAATCATGGGAAATCTTGAGGTAAGTCACTTGTGATCATTTCTACTCCATAATATTGAATTATCATCGAATAATCCGACTAGATTACATGTTTTTAAGGTGTAAATTGGGGATTTGGACCTAGGAATTTGAAAATAAGATTTGAAGATATGGAGGCCGAATTTTTATCGGAATTTAGTAATTTTGGTATGGTTGGACTCATGGTTGAATGGGTTGTCGGATTTTGTGAGTTTCGTCGAATTCTGAAGCGTGGGCCCGGGGGTCGGATTTGAGCAATTTCGGGATTTTGATGTTAAATTGGATATTTTCGAGTGGGCTTCGCTCCCTTAGCATATTTTAATGATTATGTACTGATTGTGGCTAGATTTGGAGCATCCGGAGGTCGATTCGTGCGGGCGAGGCATCACGGGCTAGATTTTAGACCGGATCGAGGTAAATAATGATTGTAAATACTGTCCTGAGGGTTTGAAACCCCGAATTATACGTCGTTGTGTTACTTTGAGGTGACTTGCATGCTGGATGACGAGCGTGGGGTAGAGAACCGCTGGGGATTGTGACCTAGTCCATCCCGAACGAATATTTTAATGCGTATTTGATAGTTAATTGTTTGACATTATTATATTTTTGGGCTGTATACCATGTTTGGGGCCTTGTGCTGACTTGTTGAGACCCTCAGGGGCATTTTTACTATCTTTCCTCACTCTATTTGTTTGAAAGCATATTCTCAATCATATTTTGCCTGTTTACTACTCAAATCTGGCTTTATCACTATATTCTTAAAATGTGGAAATTATTTTGGGCTGAGTTCGCTGTTTCACTGAGATAGACCGAGGGTCTGATTGTGAGATTGATGACTGAGATAGACTGAGAGTCTGATGGTGAGATTAATGACTGAGAGAGGCCGAGGGCCTAGTTGTGAGGATTATATATCTATGGATCGGGCTGCACGCGCGCAACAATGTATATATATGTGTATATGGATCGGGCTGCAAGCCACAACGATACTTATATGGATCGGGTTGCGCGCCACAGCATTATAGCACTTGGGCTGTAGGAGCCCCTCCGGAATCTACACACCCCCAGTGAGCGCAGTCGACTATTTATATGGATCGGCTTGTGCGCTACAGCGATGCATGGATCGGGCTGCACGCCGCAGCGATTACTATATGGTACCAATTGAGCGTGAATGCTGAGTGGGAGTATTGATTGGTAAGAGTTGAGTCACGAGTGACAGAGAGGCTAGCCCGAGGGGCGATAGATATATACATGCATATGAGTGATGTTTCTGCCTGAGAGGCCTATTTATGGACTTATTGATTTCACTCCTCTTTAAAGTGAATTTCTATCGAATATGTTGATTTATCGACTGTTTTCACTCATCTTTATATTGAGTCTCTGTCGGAAAGTTGAACAAATGTTTTAAAACAACTTTTATTTAAACTGGGATTTATGAGAGGTTCAGAAATTAATCACTGGTTTGGCATTGGTTATTTCCACTGAGATATTAAGTTATGAAGTGTTTATGATTACTGTTTTGTCCGAGGGGCAGTTTTACAAACTATGTTTTGCCCGAGGGGCCGATTATGGCTTTAATCTCTATTATTATCTTAAATGGTATTGAACCCCTACCGAAACTGCTGGAAAGTATTTCAAAATGATTTTTACTAAAAGCTAGATTTTAAAAGGGAAGATTGACTTGTATTATGATTTGAAGGCCTGTTGTGTTTATTGAGCCTAACGTGAATGTGGATTCATTGTTTCCTACTGCTCAGCCTTTATTTACTCTTATTACTTACTGGGTTGGAGTACTCACATTACTCCCTGCACCTCGTGTGCAGATTCAGGTATATCGGAACCCGGTAGTGGGTGTTGATAGTTCAGCCGCGGAGTCATCAGAGTTAGCAAGGTGGCTGCATGACGTTCGCAGTACCGCTTCCTTCCCCTCATTATTGTTACTCTATTTAGTACATTTTTAGACTTTTGTTGTATTCAGACCTTGATAGTTGCTCATGACTAGTGACACCCCGATGTCGGGCTGGTATTTTATTCCGCACTGTTATTCCAGGATTTTATTATGAAACATTGTTTAATTTAAAGACTTAAAAATGACTCTTAATGCTTAAAGGGTTAAGGTGAGTGTTGTGTCGGCTGACCTTGTCTTCACGAGAGACGCTATCACGACTGGGCCGGTTTGGGGTCGTGACATATTCTAAAGAGTATTTTCTATGTTCTTTAACCAAACAGGAAGTCTGTTGAAATCAAAATAGTTAAAATAAATGATAGATGATATTATAAAATATTTTACTGAAAATTTAAATACAATAATTATCTGTAATTACATATAGCGCATATACATTATCCAATTATGAACAACGTAGAATGCCTTCATTTTATATCAACTTGATGAACCTTATAATATTCAAATTCACCAGAAAACCATACTAATACTTTTAAGAAATGATGATATACTTCTGGAAAATGAATGAATTAAACATTAAGAACAATATCATATCATGGTTATAGAATTTTTTTTCAAAGCTTCATAAATAAGAAAGAAAAGGAGAATTCACCGTACTACCACTGCTTCAATGGAAAAAATAATACATTAGAGATTGCACAACTTTTAGATGGATCGAACTTGCTTTCTCTTTCCCAGAAAGAAGATTATATATACATGAGTTTAAGCTCTTACTCCCTAAAATCTCTCCTAAGAATGTTCTAATAATATCATATTCCTATAATATATCATATAGTATCACATCTCTAACAAATATAGTTACACAATATATAAATACTATATTTACACATTTACAGATCTTGATTCATAAAAGAAAATCCAACAACAATGAAGCACGAAGAAAAATCAATAAAATCTGCAATTTTTTTTAATAGTATCATAATGCTTCTTTCAATCAAACTTGATTTTTGAATCTTAATTCAAAAAAAGATTATCTTTCAATTCAAGATTTAAGATTTCAATTAAAAAAAATTTATCCTTCAATTTAAATTTTCTTTATCTCAATTCAAATATGTTTTAATCTAAATTCGATATTTTTATTATAATGTTTATTAACTTTAATTTAATTTTTTCTTATCACACCTGACGTGGTAGATTACCTTGTTATTCTTAATTAATTATCTGAGTGATTTATTTAACTCTATTTGTTGTTAAGGATAATAGTCTAAAAGATATGCAAGAGATAGGGAAGTTTAGAAGTTTTTTTTCCTTAAAAATCATTTTTCAAAACATTTGCAAGATTGGTTTCAATAAATTTAAACCTCATCATATAAAGTCTGCATTAACAAACATTTGGAATTCAATAATTTAATTGCATCACATGTTTCTAAAAAAAAATGTTTTTAGCTCTAAAGTAAAATTTATAATAAATATTTTTTCAATATTAAGGGATCGTTGGATATGAACTATCGATTTTATACAAAATGTTTATTTAAATATTTTTTTTCTTAAAAAAGAATACCTACCATAACTGAACTATACACAAAATTTAATTAAAGATACCTATAATAATGTATATTGTTCACAAATAAGGTTAGATACAAAACTTGTACTAAATAAAGAATTATTATTTCAACTTAAAATTAGTGTATAAGATTTTCAACAAAATTTTAATTGATTCTTGCTCAAAAAAGGATACCTACCATAACTGAATTATACACAAATTTAATTAAAGATACCTATAGAAAATCTTGTACTACTACTTCCATTAAATATGCTTCCATTTATAATTCAAATTTTTAATGTTGTCTTAAATTGCCAAGTGGCTTCATTTTAGCTTGCCACTTGGCTTAACCACATGTTTCACTACTCTCCTTTTAATATAACTAGTATTAGTACCCGCGCGATGCACGAACAAATCATTTCAAATTGCAATGTATGTTGTTTGAATCATGTACAAATAACCTTAAAATATATATCTTTTGGATACAAATTATATAACATGAGAATTTAATTATGAAGCAGGATATGAAATTATTTATCAAATCTCTAGTAGACAACCAATCTTTTTAACATATATTTGTAGCAACCGAACCCCTTGATTTTAGTACTTTCATTTCGTTCTGTTGTCGATATTAAAGAATACTAAACATGTCATATTGTGATATGTCTTGTTCGAGCACATTAGATCATATTATTTTAATAAAATTCTTACAATCACTTTATTTTTATCAGGAAATCAAATATGTCTTATTCATCACATCATTTTTACGTAAATTCTTTTTTTTGGTTCTTTTATTATAGTTATTGTATTATTTAATATTTCATATTATTATACCATCATATAATTTTTTGTTAGCTTATAATTAAATTAATGTCTTGCTTATTATCCTTTTAATAGTATGTGATAAAAATAAATATTTTATTCTCAAAATTTGATATATTTTTATGCTTTTATCCTCTTATTCATAATACTTTAATCATTTAAATTTGTCAGTAATATTTTTAAATATAATTAATTATTTTATTTTATCTATATTAAAATTAATTTAAAGTATAAGTATCCTCACACTACTTCTATTTTCTTTTTAATATACATTCTCTATTTTATCCTTTTTTTAAGTGTCCTCTTAAGTTTAGTCTTTTTTCTCTCGGCGCACGTTAGGTGCTAACTAACGCTAGGTGCTAACTAACCCGCGCCTCGCCGGAAATGGGAGGAAGAGGACGACCCAGGAAGAACGCTAGCAAAACTCTACTGGTAGAAAGGAAATTAACTGATCTTAGCACAAGGGAGCAAGGAAAACAATCATCAAAAGCAAAAGAGAAAATTCAGGAGGACGAAGATCTGGATCTAGAAAGTGATGATGAGCTAAATTGGCCAGATCTGAGCAACATAAGAGCAAGCTTGACAATGCCGATAAAGCCAAACACCATTGCGATGCCAGGGTTGAATACTGGAGCTAAAGGAACACATGTAACAATGAGCTTAGCTGGGGATGCGAGTACGAGTAGGCCAACAAGCAATGAAACAGTAAAAATTGATACACCAAAAGAGCAGACCAGAGCTTCAAATGGAAGTGAGAAGAGCATGCAAGAGATGAAAGCAACACAAAATGGAAATGGGGGAAGGTCGTGGGCTGGGCTATTCAGTGAGAACAAACTTGCCGCCAAAGGTATGAACCTATCATATATCCCACCGGTGATACAAGATGGCGAAGTAGTTGTTCAATTGCTGGAAGAAGACATTGATGAGGAATAACAGAAGTGGAACCGAGCCCTAATCCTCTATGTGGTAGGAAACACTCCAACAATTGGGGCGATTGAGCGATTTATAGCAAACCAGTGGAGTAAAGTCAGGAAACCAAAGGTACTGTTCCACAATGATGGATATTTCATAGTTTTGATGAACAACTGTGAAGAAAGAGATGAAGTAATATTGAATGGACCGTATACTATGAATAGTAGACCAATTATCATGCGACAATGGAAGGAGGGATTTGATTTTAGTGAGGAGATACTCAAAACCATCCCTCTAGGGGTAAAATTCCCTAAACTTCCACTTAGCTACTGGAGTAATCAAGCATAAGTAAAATAGGGAGTGGCTTAGGAAAGCCTCTATATGCTGATGTATGTACTACCATGGCAGATAGAGTCTCGTATGCAAGGATGTTAATAGAAATGGACATTACTAGACCCTTACCAGGATCAATAAAACTTCATGATCCTAAAGGAATGGTGATTGAGCAGATAGTACAATATGACTGGAAGCCCCAATATTGCCAATTATGCTATCAAATTGGGCACTCATGTAATGATCAACAGAGGCAGAACAAAGAGGATGGACAACAGAGAGGCAATAATCAAAAGCTAAAGCAAGAATGGAGGAAAACAAGGGTCCTTGATCCTAAGGTGGACAGAATTGATGCTCATGGAAGATTTCTGGAACAAATTGAACCAGAAGGAGAAGCTATGCCTAGGCAACAAGGAAACAATGAGGAATTGCAGGTTGCTAGAGGAAAATCAGCATAAAAAAAGCAAATGGAAATCAACAGAGAGGAGGAAATATACATTGGAAATGCTTTTAAAGCTTTAGTTGACACAACTCAAAAAATTGTGCAACTATCTGAAACACAGGGGACAAGAGGGCAGAGAAGAAGAAATGAAGGTGATATAGATCCCAACATAAATACTTTAGCATGATGAATATTATAACATGGAATGTTATGGGTATGAATAAAGTTTATAAGCAAAAAGCACTAAAAAAATTCTATAGGGAGAATAATGTAGTATTAATAGCTGTACTAGAGAATAAAGTTAAGGCTAATAAAGCTGAAACAATAATGAGGAAGGTGTTTGGCAATTGGCAATGGACTGCTAACTATGATGAGGCACCTGGTGGCATGATTTGGATTATTTGGGACCAAACAAAGGTGGAGTTTGAGGTAAAACAAGTCCATGAACAATACATAGCAGGACAGGTGGTTCTGAGGCAGTGCAACAACAAGTTCATATTTGTTGCAGTATATGGGAAACATAGCATACAAGACAGGAAGAGTTTGTGGACTGATCTGGAAGGAACTATAAGGGGAATACAAGACCCAAGCTTAATAATGGGAGACTTTAACAACATTTTGTCTATAGAAGATAGAGTCATGGGGAATCCAATTCAAGAAGGGGAAGTGACAGATTTCAAAAAATTCATAGTTGATATTGGACTAGCTGAACTCAAAACAATTGGGAGAAATTACACCTGGACAAACAACCATGTCTATAGCAGAATAGATAGAATACTTGCCAATGCAGAGTGGATACAAAAATGGCCTAATATGGAGGGAACTATTATGCAGCCAGACTTTTCAGATCACTGTCCTCTAATGGTAACTGTTGCTGAACCTACTGGGAGGGGAAAAAGATCATTCAAATTCTTTAATTGCTTAGCATGCCACCATAAATTTGATGATATTGTCAGGCAATGTTGGATGAAGAGAAGTAAAGGAAAGCCAATGCTGAAGGTGTGGTACAAACTAAAACACCTGAAAAAAGATCTGAAGCAATTAAACAATGAGGAGTACAGCAGTGTGGAGCCAAAGATCCAAGCAGCACGGAACAAGTTGATGAACATCCAAATGGGAATGGCATCTCCGGAAACTGATGATGAAGTGATAGCATTAGAGAAGGAGACAAAAGTTGAACTGGCAAAATGGCTGGAAGTGGAGGAAAGTAATATGAAGCAGAAGGCAAGAATCAAATGGCTTAAAGTAGGGGACTCTAACACAACTTATTTCCATGCTTGTGTAAAAAATAGGCAGGCAAGAAACCACATAGGCAGACTGATGGACAACACAGGAAAGCTTCTACAAAGTGCTAAGGAGGTAAAAGAGGAGATTCTAAGCTTTTACAAAAAATTACTTGGTACAGCAGCCTCAACACTACCAATAGTTGATCCAGATGTTATGCAGAATGGACACACTTTGAACAGGTAGCAACAAATGCAGCTAATCAAACCAATTACAAAAGAGGAAGTGCAAAAAGCATTACAGGGCATTGATGATGGCAAGGCACCAGGATGTGATGGATATAACTCCCATTTTTTCAAGAAGACATGGAACATAATTGGAGAGGAAGTTACTGAAGCAGTGCTGGAGTTCTTTGAAGCTACTGAAATGTGTAAAGCTATAAACTGTACAACCATCACTCTGATCCCTAAGGTAAAGAATCCAGCTAACATCAAGGAATTTAGGCCTATATCTTGCTGCACAGTCCTATACAAGATGATATCAAAAATTTTAACTGCAAGGCTACAGGAAATCATGCCAAACATCATAGATAATAGCCAAACAACTTTTGTACCAGGAAGGATGATTACTGATAATATTATCATGGGCCATGAACTGATTAAAGGATATGGAAGAAAGAGCATATCACGTAGATGTATGCTTAAAATTGACATACAAAAAGCATATGATTCGGTGGAATGAGTGTATATTAAATAAGTGATGAAGTTGCTGGGGTTCCCTGAGAAGTTTGTCAGAGGGATAATGCAGTGTATAACTACAGTAGCCTATACTGTAGTAATCAATGGACAACCAACAAAACCTTTTGAGGCAAAGAAGGGACTTAGGCAAGGTGACCCTTTGTCACCAGTCTTGTTTGTGATGGCAATGGAGTATCTGAGTAGGCTGCTGAAATCCTTAAAGTAGGGAAAAGAATTCAAATACCACCCTAAGTGTGCTAAAGTCAATTTAGTGCACTTAGGTTTTGCTGACGATTTGTTATTTTTTTGTAGGGGAGACATAAAATCAATACATACATTACACCAATAATTCAAAATCTTTTCTGGAGCATCAGGGCTAATAGCAAATCCAAATAAGAGCTGCATATACTTTGGTGGTGTGGATATATTGACTCAAAGGAAAATCATGGACATGTTGAAATATACTAAGGGAGAACTACCCTTAAGGTATTTAGGGGTACCACTGAGCACCAAAAAGCTATCAATAATCCAATGTGAGCCTCTAATTGATAGAATGCTGAGTAAAATACAATGTTGGACAACAAAATTTCTATCCTATGCTGGAAGAGAAGTGATAATCAAGAGTGTCTTGGTTGCAATCCAAAACTTTTGGGCTCAGATTTTCATCCTCCCTAAGAAGATCATACAATTCATCAACACTATATGCAGAAGATTCTTGTGGTCAGGCAATGCAGAACCTACAAAGAAGGAACTAATTGCATGGGAAAAACTATGTTGTCCAAAGGTAGCAGGAGGTTTAAACTTCATAAATGTGGAGCTATGGAATAAAGTAGCTATATGTAAACTACTATGGAATATATGCAAAAAGAAAGACAAGCTCTGGATTCAATGGGTCAATATATATTACATAAAGGGAAAACCAGTATGGGACACAACACTAAAGAATGCATCATGGGTCATACGGCAGATCTTCAAGGCAAGGAAGTATTTTGACATTGCTGGATATACAGAAGAGGAAGTGAAGAAGATGGAAAATTTCTCTATAAAGCACATGTACAAAGCTATGCAAGGGGAATTTCAGAAAGTACCATGGAGGAGATTAATATGCAGCAATTATGGATTAGCAAAATGGAAGTTCATGTTAAGATTGACAATACAGTAAAGGCTGGCAACAAAAGAAAGGCTAGCAAGATGGGGGATACAAATTGATACCACATGCTCACTATGTCAAAGAGAATCTGAAACTGTGCAACATCTATTTTTTGAATGTGAGGTGACAACAACTATATGACAACAACTCTTAACATGGCAAGGAATTCAAAGAACAAAGTTAGGATGTGAGGAAGAACTGGCATGGATGGAAAGAAGAACTAAAGGTAGAAGTGGAGGAGCAGAATTATGCAGAATGTCCTTAGCAGTAGCAGTTTATCATATTTGGCAAGAGAGGAATAACGCTATATTCCAGCAGAAGAATAGACATGCTAATGCCATAGTTAGATCAATCATCCAGGAAATTCATGTTAGAGCTACCATGTTCCCTAGGCTAGTAAGCACGATGAGCAATTTGAATTGGTACCCTGATGAAATGTAACAGTACAAATCACACGGAAGGAGAAGAGTAGGAAGAGTAGTAAAATCCTAACTGGGGCTGCATGTCCAGTGGGAGGATAGAAAGTAGGAATTCAATTTTTGCTATGCTGTAAATATTTACACTTGGTAAATAAAATCATTTAATTATCAAAAAAAAGAATTGTAACTTTTAATTAGTCTAAAATATTAATACATAAGTTATTTGATTATCATGTTCCAAATATATTGAGTTCTCTTATAATTAATTTTGTATTAGATGCAGTTAAATTTTCTTTCTTTTTTAGCTATAAGATAAAATTTAATTTTAATTTTAATTTTCATTATTAAGATTACCAATATTAGAAATTTATTTTGTATTTTTAAAAATTTATTTGATCATAGATTTTTTTTAATTTTATGAACACATTATTTCTAAATATTGTAATAATATTTTTACTATCATTTTAATTCTTTACGTAATATTTTTTTTTAAAAAAAATTCATCTCAAACTCAAATAATTCTTATCATTTTATTTTCTAAACTAGACCACATTTTCAAAAACTTATGCTATGCATTCAAACTCAAACTAACTGCACTCGATTCAGATATTAATCATAAGTCTAAAATATTAATACATAAGTGATTTGATTATCATGTTCCAAATGTATTGAGTTCTCTTATAATTAATTTTGTATTAGATGCAGTTAAATTTTTGTTCTTTTTTAACTATTAGATAAAATTTAATTTTTAATTTTAGTTATTAAGATTACCAATATTAGAAATTTATTTTGTATTTTTAAAAATTTATTTAATCATATAGAAAAAATTTCTTAATTTTTGATCACATTATTTCTAAATATTGTAATAATATTTTTACTATCATTTTAATTCTTTACGTAATATTTTCAAAAAAAATCTCATCTCAAACTCAAATAATTCTTATCATTTTATTTTCTAAACTGGACCGCATTTTCAAATAAATATAGTATGCATTCAAACTCAAACTAACTGCACTCGATTAAGATATTAATCACAGAAAAATATTTTCTTAATTGTTTGAACATATTATATCTAAATGTTGTAGTAATATTTTCACTATCATTTTACTTCTTTACATAATTTTTTTTCTTTTTTAGTTTGAAGATACAAATTTAATTTTTGTAAAATTACCTATATAGAAATTTATTTTATAATTTAAAATTTAATTTTTTTTTATTATTTTATTTTTCATAAATAAGACTTCAATTTCGTGGTATTATTCATAATTTGAGCATTCGCATCGTAGTTTTAAGAACTTTCTAATCTTAAATTCAAATAGTCTTTTCTTTTCATTTCTAATAGTAAGTTTCTTATAAGTTAACATAATTTTCCTATTTTTTTAATCTAATATATAGTCTTATTATGTTTTATGTGGCTTTTCATTAACTCGTAACTTTATTTAATATCATTCTCAACTACTTTTCTTTAATAATATAAGATAAATATATAATTTTTTAATTATAAAATAAATATTTATTTTGTTTCAAAAATATTACTCGAAAAGTTTAAATTATTAAAAATTTAATAATATTTTTAAGTATTGTATATTTACTTTATATTATTTTATAAACTTATGATTTATAAATGTCCTTACATTGTCTCTAATTTATTTTTATTGTTCAATATTTTTAGTTTAATATTTTACTAATAGACTTGAGTTATGTGGATTTATATTATAACTTTTCTTATCATAATATAAAAAACTTTCTCATCTCAAATTTAAATAAGTTTTACACTTTTTCCTATGGTAAAAAATCTTAGTTTTTTTTCTATTTATTCATTATTATTGATTTTATATTATTCAATTCTTAATATTATTACATTGTCATGTAAAATTTTTATTAGTTTGTTTGAATTTAATATCTATTTTTTCCATACTCATTCTAATATAATATCGATAAAAATTGAAATACTTTCTCATCTCAAATTCAAATAATTTTTATCATTATATTTTCTTAATTGGACCATATTTTCAAAAAATTATGGTATGCTTTCAAACTTAAACTAACTAAACTCAATTCAAACATTTGTCATAGAAAAATATTTTCTTAATTGTTTGAACACATTATATCTAAATGTTGTAGTAATATTTACGTATAAAATATTCGTTTGCACGATTTATCAATATTAATATCAATTTATTTTTATTGTTATTAAAACATCTTTTGCTGATTATTTAATTTTTCTCTTACCTTATAATTAATTTGTATACTTTATGTAAGATCTTATTTTGCTGCTTGAATTTATTTAGTTTTTAAACTCAATAAATCTTTAATATCTTAAGTAATTTTTAGTTTTATTTTATATTTTAACTTACTCCAAAGTATAAATAGTCATAGGTTATCTCAATTTACGTCTTTATATATATTTTTTTCTATTATATATATATTTTTTTTCTTTATAGTTTTTAATTAATTTTTCACCTCCATATTTCTAGCTAACATAGAAGAAAATCTATGAGTGGATCAATATATAGATATAAATATAGATATAGATATAGATATTGATACAAATATACATATAAATTTAAATATAGATATATATATTAGATTTATATATATATATATATATATATATATATATATGTATATATTAGATTTGTCTAGATCTATTAAGATTATGTATAAGATTCATTAAACTACCTCCATTAATTATGTTTCTATATATAATTTCTAATTATTAATGTTGTCCTAAAATTGCCAAGTGACTTCATTTTAGCTTACCCTTGACTTAACCACAATGCATACTACTCTCCTTTTAATATAATATAGATATAGATTGCTACTACTTTTCTAGTAGGAACTAATGGATTTCCTGCTTTTTGCCTGTACGTCATATTCGCGTTTGATCCTTTAAAAGGAAAGTAGATACGTAAATCACTTCCGCAATAAAACTAAAGATTCAAACAAAATTACCTAAATCAATGGCTAGATACGTATCCAACGCAAACCAATTAGTGTAGTTCCCACTTGCCAGTTGGATATATGAGAGACTAAGGTGATTTTGCGCAGCTTTTATGAAAATACGTTTGTTAAAAATAGAAGAACAATTACCCTAAATAATATAAAGCTTTTTGAAGAAATTGTGTAAATAAGTTGTTTTTAAAACATAAATTAGAATTTACGACTCTTTAAACTAATAAGTCCGCTTATATAATGTAAATATATAAATAATATTTCTAAAGCAACATATTAAGATCAAGGGTACTAAATTTGTTACGCAAAGCAATAAAAAATTGGTCAACATTGCAAATAATATTTTTTAAATTATAATCCGCACATAATAATAGGATAGTAAAATCAGCAATCAAAGGAATAAATTTAAGGGAGATTTTCCCAACTATGCAATAATTAGGTCCCTAATTAGTCTATCTAATCGTAGAGCATGACTTTAAAAGACCAGCAATAATTAATTTTATAACAATAGAAATTTTGGAGGTCTCTTCCTATCTTTTCTTTTTTCCGATCTCCCCTGTTTTCCTATCTTCTCTTTCCACAAACCCTAGCCTAATACTTCCAAATCTAGCTTAACAAAATATAGTCTTAGCACTCCAATTCCTGAAATAAAATCTGAATAGTCTGCATGTCACATGGGAAAAATGACAAATAAGACAGCAATAAAATAATGTTTAATAAATATAAGAAGATGCATTTTCTAAAGTCCATGTGTAGATGGAGTACTTCTGCAAATCAAACTCTTCCTTGGTGTCGCCTAGTTACCAAAGATGCTATTCCCCTATTTAACTTAATTTATTTTCCATTTCCTTAAACATTGTGTTTCGGAATAGGAATTATACAATATAAGTAATATGTGGGCTAACGTTAGCATATAGGTAAGCATTGGGAAAAGGAAATTACATTACACAGCTAAACGGTGAGAGCATTTAATAGTGAAGTATTACATCTTTAACATATAATGCTATCGACAATGGTCTGATTAGAGCATATTGGTGGGGAAGTTTGGTTTTTGATGAGGTGTGCGTCTCTTAAGTTGTCTGTTTTGAAAAATCTTATACTATATTAGGTAATTAGAATAATGGTATAGAGACTAGCTCCCATAATCGCATAACTATAGGTAAAATTCTTTCCTCTTTTTGAAAATGCTTTTGTTAAAATAAAAGGCTTTTTGAAGAAATTATGTAAATAAGATGTTTTTAATTTGAAGCATAAAATTATAATTTGCGACTCTTTAAACTATAAGTCCCCACTTGTATATAACATTTCTAAAGCAGCATATTAAGATCAATAGTACTAAATTTGTTAGGTAAAGCAATAAAAAGCTGGTTGTAGTAGCAAATGTTATTTTTTTGAAATTGCACTCCGTACATAATAATTGGACAGTAAATTCAGCAATCTAAAAGAATTTAACTCATGTAAAAAAGGTTCGAAGTGATGACATCTTTTGTCTTGTTGCTATGCAGAGGCGGATGTAGAATTTTAGTTCTATGTGTTCAATATTTAAAGTTATGAGTTCATATCTACTATTTATTGTAATTTTAGAAATTTTTTACACATAAATTTGTGCTCCACATCGAAAGTACTGGGTTCAGTTGAACCCGGTAATTCTATGCTACATCCGCCCTGTTGCTATGTCTTGAAAAATCTGGCTATGCTAGGTAATTAAATACAAATGTTGCTAATAGTGATAATTAGGCTCTCACATAATCACATAACTAGGTAAATTTCTCCAAGTTACACATGTAAAAAAGATTCCCAGTGATAACATCTTTGAGCTGTTATTGAGATAAACATGGGTTCTAGTGTAAGAAATAAATAAAAAAGAACGCTTCATGTTATTATTTTCATCATTTTTAAAAAGCCTTTAGTTTGTTTTAAACATTAACAAATAAACAAACATTTTCCCACCTAATCGTGTTAGAAACATTATCATAGTGATAAATTGCGAAATCCCAAGTTTATTACAATTATAACACTATAAGAAAGAGAGCTCCTATTCTTATTGCTTCCCACCAACAACTCTGGAACTGAAGAATATCACATATATATCTGCCAACCTCTTCAATAATCCCGGACGAGAAAATTTTAAAACTATGTCAAATTTACTAGATGGTGGTGACCTCCGGTCACCGCTCATCCCTTCGGCTGTGGACGAATATTCAAAACCGAAAAAAGTAACGATGGATCAAATGTTTGAAAAATATTGCGGAGAGTTTGGGTGGTGGCAGTTGAGGCATTTCTTGCTAACGAGCATGGCTTGGGCTCTAGAGGGGATCCACACCATGGTTATGATTTTTTCGGATCGTGAACCAGGTTGGCGGTGTACGACGAGCCGCGGGTGCGGTTCAACGGCTAAAAGTGTGTGCGAGCTTGAGCCAGGGTCTTGGGAATGGTTCGGTGGAATTGGAAATTCTACGGTGTCGGAGTTTGGATTGATATGTGGACAAAAATACAGAGTTGGACTTGTCCAAGCTTTATTTTTCGCTGGCTGCATGATCGGTATGTTCATTATATTTTTCTGCATTTTTTTTCTGATTTAATTGAAGAAAAATATAGAAATTATAGTCTTGATCGTTTTGAACTATGGAGGTTAAGCATAGACATTAACGCTTTTCCTTGTGCGATTAGAACAGCATAACAGCATCTTTTACATCTTTAGCTCATGAGGTGCATTTGTCAAAAAGGTGTAGAAGTCACTACCGGAGCATTTTTGTTGAATGATGATAAATTAGATAATAAAAAAGAATTACATTAAAAGAGATTGTCGTTGGGCCTACTGACCTACGTCCACAAGGGGAGGTGATCACAATCAACTATATAAAAGAGAGTACGAAATATCAAGAGAACAACCTTACAAAGAGACACACAAGTGACAGGTTAAACCTTGTCTCAAAAATTCTTCCCTTAAACAAGACTCTCAAACCCTAGACTACATTTTAGATGTTACTAAATGAGAAGGAAAAATTCTCAATTTATAGGAATCCAAAATATTTTCCTTCAAGAAAAAGGACTAATCAAATATGGGAGTCTTATCATTTTCTTCTAAAAAAAAAATCCAAATATGGTAAATACATAGTCCTTCTTCAAGGAATAAAAAAAATCAAATATTGGTAAGAAAATCAGGACAAACACCTAACAATTCTCCTCGGCCAAATTTTTTTGATAAAATAAACTTGATCAATCTTTTTCACGTAACCTTCAAAAGGTTGCAAGGTTGCATCTCTAAATTTCCACCACAAAGTTTGTCTCAACGTGAGTAACACCCCAGTCAAATTTCTCAGACAACAATCATGATTATCGTCAAATAGATTGTGGCTAGACTAAATTTGCCTAGATGAACCTGTTTTGAACATCACTCTGATACCACTTATTAGGATCGAAATAAACATGTGTCATGCGAAAGTTAGTAAAACAAACCTTGAACGACGATAACTTAGACAACAAAAGAGAAATACGTGATTCAGTCAATTGACCTACGTCCACGGGCAAAAATGAGCAATCACCTATATATAAAAAAGAGTATATAATATCAAGAAAAAGATATCTTTTCTTTTTCTTGGCTGAAACATCCCGATTCACCGAAAGCATCTCTTCTAACAATTTTGTTGTTTCTTTGATCAGTTTGTACAAAGTTGACGAGGACGTGTTTCCCTTACTTCTTCTTTCCATTTTGTTTGATTAAATTGATACTCTCGTCGTCCCGGGCTGTTTGATGCATTTCGAGTTTTGAAATTTAAATTTCTCACTTTGATAGCAAATCAGACATAAAACTTATAAGTTTTTTAAATAAATTTTACATATTTAAAAGTTATATAAAATTATTATAAATCTCAATAATTAATAATATAAAATATTTAAAAAGAACATAAAAAAAATCTCAATAAAAAATAAACTTGTTTAACAATCGAAATTTAATAAATTGGGACAAGGCGGAGGGAGTAATAATTAAGATCAAGTATATCAAACTTAATTGAATGGGACAAAAGCAACGACGATAGACGACATATCAGACCAAAAGGTAAAATATAATAAGGACGTCAAGAAATACTATTGAATCAAACCCGTGTTTGGGGCTAATTATTACGAACGAAGGTGGAGTTTATTTTTTCGATAACTAATGGGATGCAATAATATACTATGAGGCCAGTATTATAATGAAAATTGAGAATATGCTACATCAATTATTCGGTCTTCCTTGTATGCTACTGGAATAGACTGCTTAATTTTCGATAATTCATCCAAATAAAATCAATAAAAAAAGACAACTCTCGAACAATGTGTATTTAGTTGATGAATAGTTTATTAGGAGTACTAAGTAGGGTATGGAGCAGGTAGGTTAGTCTCGCCAAGTTTCTCTTGGCTAGCCTCTTGCAATACTATGGTGGGACCCAGCTTCTTGCCTTCTTCATTCTTTTGATATTAAGCTAGTATTTGTCACACGACGTCTATTTTTCCATGCATATAATATAGGATATTATCTTCCTTCAAAAATATAACTCGTGCTACTTTATTATAATGGTTTTGGCTGTTTAAGGACATTACCTAATATGTTTGAAAGTATTAATCTTCTCCAGTAAAAATATCGATCGGACATTCATGAAAAAGACAGAGGACCTAAACAAAAGAAAATAATCTTCCGGTACTATTTTACGTGCCACTCTTTTGTTTTGATATAAAAAGAAAGACACTTTTATATATTTGAAACTTCTTGCTTTAAATTTTTAACTTCATTCATATTATAACATACTGTTAGGATCGGGAATCCAGGTAGTGCGAAATTTAACCAAACAATGTTATAATAACAATAACAATGATAATGTAAGTTGATAATAACGGTAATTAAAGCATACAAAGGAGGCACAAATTTAACGTGGTTCGGTCAAGGTGACCTACGTCCACAAGCGGAGAGGGGCAATTTTACTATAACAACCGGCACACAAAAGAGAGTACAGAATTAGAGATGAAACTCTAATTATCCCAAAATATATCTCAAGAGAATAACCTCGCTACAATCACTCACAAAGAAGAGGTTCACTCAAAGTGTTTCTCAACACTAACTCTATGAAATATAATAAAACTCTCTATTACAAGAATGCTCAAAATGAGTTTCTAATGAAAATATGGAAGGATTCAAATGAAGTAAGATGTCCTATATTTATAGGGCAAAGTTCTTGGTCCCAAGTAAAGAGAAAAGAATAAAAGAAAATATTTTTATTCTTTGGCTCCAAGCTAGAATTTTTTTACTCCAAGATTAGCCATGAACAAACTTAGGCCATGTTTTACGTTTATAGAGATATCATAATACGTTTAAGACCACAAATATTAAAAGTATTGTTGGCATGTGCCAAAGCTGATCCTTCTTTTCCCAGTAAACAATATTTTGTAAAATAAAACATAAAGAGTAACTGTTTTATTTTTGTAACCTAACATCTCTGTTTAAATATGTGGCACTATACACAATAGTATATAGTTTTGTAATTTACTTTGCTGTGGTTGCTAATACTCCTCAAAATTTGAAAATTTTATGAATAGATGAGCAAGATATTCTTTGTTTTGGAGATGGGGTGGTACTTGATATGACCAACTTTGAGATATTAAGAAAATGTAGTACTAACATTTTAAAATTAACGGTTTTCAGGTGCTGGTGTATTTGGACATCTCTCAGACTCCAAATTGGGAAGAAAAGGCTCCCTCACAATCGTTTGCATTTTAAACGCCATCTTTGGTTGTCTAACAGCATTCTCGTCGGACTACTGGACTTATACCTTATTCCGCTTTCTTTCCGGTTTCAGTACTGGTGGCACTGGCCTTTGTGCTTTTGTTCTTGCCACTGAACCCATTGGCCAGTGCTGGCGCGGCGTAGCAGGAATGTCCACATTCTATTTTTTCTCTACTGGAATAGCCTCTCTCTCTGCCATTGCTTATTTCTTCCAATCGTGGCGCTCTCTCTACATTGCTTCTTCTGTTCCAGCTCTTCTGTTTGTTATCCTCATACTTCCTTTCCTCCACGAGTCACCTCGTTGGTTCCTCGTTAGAGGAAAAGTAGATGAAGCCATGAAAATTATGCATAAAATTGCTATTTCCAATGGCAAACACCTTCCTGATGGCGTTATTCTTGCCGTCGACAGCGAAGTGAATAATGACGATGATGCTCTTCATTCTCAATCCGAATCAAAGCTGGAGCCCGATACCAACGAAGCGTTAAATGGATCCCTATTAGATGTACTAAGGTCTCCTCTAACGCGGTTTCGGTTGTTCTTAGCTGTGATTATTAATTTCTTTGTTTCAGTTGTCTATTACGGGTTGAGTTTGAACGCTGTCAACCTTGGAACCAATCTTTACGTCAACGTTGCCCTTAACGCAATGGCTGAAATGCCTGCCTATTTTTTAACCGCATTATTGTTGGATAAGCTCGGTAGAAAGCCATTAGCAATATGGACAATGTGGTTCAGCGGCGCTTTTTGCTTAGCAGGAAGCTTAATGAAAGGTTACGGAGCATGGAAAATCATTCGAATGGTGTGTGGAGTTATAGGTATATTTTTTATGGCTGGGACTTATAATTTGTTGTATGTGTATTCGATGGAGTTATTTCCAACTGTGGTGAGAAATGCAGCATTAGGATGTGCAACTCAGGCGTCGCAAATGGGGGCAATTTTGGCACCCCTTGTGGTTGTTTTAGGGGGTGGCGTACCATTTGCAGTGTTTGCAGCTTGTGGGATAGCTGGTGGGTTACTGGTAATTTACCTGCCTGAGACCTTAAATAGGCCATTATATGATACTATGGCTGGAATGGAAGAAGCAGAGGCAGAAAAACCATGTATTCTTGCTTAATTTTGCTACCTTTTTCTTGTTAAAATTGTACTTTTAGTTTGTGACTGTTTGTACTTTATTATGGGAGAACTATTTTTGCATTGTACGTAGATTTACTATTATTCCTCTTAAATTAGGTATTCGTAATATGGAAGCTCGAAATTATGCTCTATGCTGTTGATAGTAGGAGTAAATATATTTTGTTCCAAACAGAGTCGTTCTCTCTCTTATCTTTGTTTACCCTTAAAATGAGTAACAATTAAATTTGTACGCGATTGAAAAGATACGTGATTTAATTTAACGCGAAATCTAAGAACAACAAACAATTGAATTAAAGGAAAACAAGGCGATCAAACCAAATTTGATGAAACAATTAAGCCTGTCTTTGGGTTTGAATGCTGGAAACCGGTTCCAATCGAGTCCTCAGAGATGAACTCGGTTGCAACTAAAGAAATGATCAGCTGAAGAACACTTTGAACAATAGCTAGAAGATAAAAGTAAACTTTATTGCTTTGATATGCGTGTCAACAGTGGTCAAAAAACGAAAAAGTTCTCCCCTTTATATAGTAAGTAATTTCAATCCTAGCACAAGTGTAAATAAGGTAAAATCCTTTTTATCTAGCTAGTAAAATACGATTCGCAATTAATATCGGGCGTGATCTGTGCCGTAATATCCGGTTGATGGCGGATATTTCGGCTCCTCGTTCGTCCTCTCTAATCGTCTTCCCTTTAACTTCGTTTCTTTGTTTTGCTTGAGCTTGATTCTTCCTATGTTTGGCCATGCCTGATTCTTGACGCATCATTCGTGCCCTCGGGCTCTGATCTGTGGGCGACTTCGGCTTTACCGAAGCCAATGTCGAACCACGTTGTTTCTCGTTTTTTCATCGGTAAATCGGGGGTAACTTTATCCACGATTTTACCCGTACACGATACACAACCTTGTTACATCTTTTATAATGATGGGCGTGAAGAAGGAAAAATGCAATATGCTAAATGAACTTCTTGTGGGGTCCATCCCATTTGTAATAGGCATGTGCCTATGATTATTTTGGCCCCAAGTTTGGAAATGAATGGGGGAGAATTGAAGCTCCTCTTGTAGCATTCTTGGAGGCTAAGTATTTTCTCCTATAAAAGGAGAGCTCTTTCACTTCTTTCAAACACACCAACAAAGAGAGAAAGAAAGATTGAGGCATCACAGATAGGGTATAAGAAAATAGTCTATGAGGAAAATAGAGAGTGTAAGCGATATTGTAGTGAGGTGAAATATCAAAAGAGGGTTATTTCTTTTGAGTGTTGTAGTGGTCTTTGCAGTATTTTACTCGGGCCTACAAAGTATAAAATTCCTTACTATAGTGATATCAGTTGCTTCTCTCGGGGTCGTGGTTTTTTCCCCTTATTCAAAAGGGTTTTCCACATGAAAATCTTGGTGTCATTATCACTCTTTTATTCTTGTTGATTACCGTATCTCACTGCTATATTATTATTCCGTTTTTATTATCGTGAATATTATTACTGTGGAGATTTATTTCCAACAACTGGTATCAGAGCACAGGTTCTGCTCGTTCACAGAAATACTATTCACTGTTGGTAGTACTATACTCGGTGAAAAAAAAATGTCCGGAGTAAAGTACGAGGTAGCAAAATTCAACGGAGATAGCTGTTTCTCAACATGGTAAAGAAGGATGAGAGATCTGCTCATTCAACAGGGATTACATAAGGTACTAGATGCTGATGCCAAAAAGCCTGATACCATGAAAGTTGAGAATTGGGCTGACCTGGATGAAAAGGTTGCTAGTGCAATCAAGTTGCACTTATCAGATAATGTGGTAAATACATTGATGAAGACACCACATGTGGTATTTGGACAAGGTTGGAAAGCCTATACATGTCCAAAACGTTGACAAATAAATTGTACCTGAAGAAGCAGTTATACGCCCTACACATGGGTGAAGGTACGAATTTTTTGTCACATTTAAATGTGTTTAACGGACTAATCACACAACTTGCCAATCTCGGAGTGAAAATCGAGGAAGAAGATAAAGCCATCTTGTTGTTGAACTCGTTGCCATCTTCGTACGATAATTTGGCAACAACTATCCTGCACGGTAAGACTACCATTGAGTTGAAAGACGTCACATCGGCTCTTCTACTCAATGAGAAGATGAGAAAGAAGTCTGAAAATTAAGGACAAGCTCTCATCACAGAAGGTAGAGGCATGAGTTATAAAAGGAGTTCAAGCAATTATGGTAAATCTGGAGCTTGTGGGAAGTCCAGGAACCGATCCAAGTCAAAAACCAAAAATTTCTACAATTGCGATCAACCAGGTGACTTCAAAAGAGACTGCTCAAATATAAGGAAGGGTAAAGGTGAAAGCAGTGGCCAGCAGAATGACAACAACACAACCGCCATGGTGAAAATAATAATAATAATGTTGTTCTCTTCATAAATGACGAAGAGGAATGTATGCACTTGGCAGGTCCAGGGTTTGAATGGGTGGTTGACACAACGGCATCTTACCATGCCACACCAGTAAGAGATCTTTTTTGCAGATATGTAGCAGGTGATTTTGGCACTGTGAGAATGGGTAACACAAGTTACTCAATGATTGTGGGGATTGGTGACATTTGTATCAAGACAAATGTCGGATGCACATTGGTTCTAAAGGACGCGTGACATGTACCTGATTTGTGGATGGACTTGATCTCGGGAATTGCTTTGGACCGAGATGGGTACCAGAACTATTTTGCAAATCAAAAGTAGCGACTCACCAAAGGATCATTGGTGATTGCAAAGGGAGTTACTCGTGGCACGTTGTACAAGACAAATGCATAAATATGTCGAGGTGAATTGAACGCGGCACAAGATGAGATTTCTGCAGATTTGTAGCACAAAAGAATGGGTCATATGAGCAAGAAGGGATTGCAGATTCTTGCTAGGAAATCACTCATCTCTTTTGCAAAGGTATAACAGTAAAACCTTGTGACTATTATTTATTTGGTAAGCAGCATAGAGTCTCATTTCAGACATTGTCTGAAAGAAAATTGAATATGCTTGATTTAGTATATTATGATGTTTGTGATCCAATGAAATTGAATCGATGGGCGATAACAAATATTTTATTACTTTTATTGATGATGCTTCACGTAAATTTTGGGTTTATATCTTGAAAACCAAAGATCAGGTGTTTCAAGTTTTTCAGAAGTTTCATGCTCTGGTGGAAAGGGAGACGGGTCGAAAGCTAAAGCGTCTCCAAAGTGACAATAGAGGTGAGTACACTTCAAGGGAATTTGAAGAGTACTATTCAAGTCACGGGATTAGACATGAAAAGACAGTTCCTAGAACCCCACATCACAATGGTATCACCGAAAGGATGAACCACACCATTGTTGAGAAGGTGAGAAACATTCTCAGAATGGCTAAACTGCCTAAGTCATTCTGGGGTGAAGCAGTTCAGACAGCCTGTTATCTGATCAATAGGAGTCCATCAGTTCCATTGGAGTTTGACATCCCAGAGAAAGTTTGGACTAACAAGGAGGTGTCCTATTCACATCTAAAGGTGTTCGGTTGCAGAGCTTTTGCACATGTACCAAAGGAGCAGAGAAAATAGCTGGATGATAGATCTGTTCCCTGCATATTCATCGGATACAGAGATGAAGAGTTCGGGTATAGATTGTAGGATCATGTAAAGAAGAAGGTCATTAGAAGCAGAGATGTAGTCTTCCGAGAAAGTGAAGTTGGAGCTGTAGATGATCAGTCAGAGAAGACAAAGAATGGTATAATCCCTAACCTTGTTACCATTCCTTATTATTCTAACTATCCCACAAGTGCAGAAAGTACGACCGACAAGGTTGCCGATAGGGAGAGCAACCTGTTGAGGTTACTGAGAAGGGGGAGCAACTTGATGATGATGTCGAGCAAGTGGAGTATCCCACTCAGGAAGAAAAACAACCTCAACCTCTGAGGAGATCAGAGAGGCCAATGGTAGAGTCATGCAGGTACCCTTCCACGGAGTATATCCTCATCAGTGATGAGAGGGAGCCAAAAAGTCTTAAGGAGGTGTTGTCTCATCCAGAAAAGAACCAGTAGATGAAAGCTATGCAAGAAGAGATGTAATCTCTACAAAAAATGGCACGTACAAGCTGGTTGAACTTCCAAAGGGTAAAAGACCACTCAAATATAAATGAGTCTTTAAACTCAAGAAAGATGGAAATGGCAAGCTTGTTAGATAAATGCTCGATTGGTGGTTAAAGGTTTCGAACAGAAGAAAGGTATTAATTTTGATGAAATTTTCCCACGTGTTGTCAAAATGACTTCTATTCGTACAATCTTGAGCTTAGCAACTAGCCTAGATCTTGAAGTGGAGCAAATAGATGTGAAAACTACATTTTTTCACGGAGATTTGGAAGAGGAGATCTATATGGAGGAGCCAGAAGGATTTGAAGTAGTTGAAAGGAAACACATGGTGTGCAAACTGAATAAGAGTCTTTATGGATTGAAGCAGGCACCAAGACAGTGGTACAAGAAGTTTGACTCATTCATGAAAAGTCAAACTTACATAAAGACATATTCTGATCTGTGTATACTTCAAAAATTTTTTTGATAACAACTTTATTATATTGTTGTTGTATGTGGATGACATGTTGATTGTAGGACAATACAAGGAGCTCATTGCAAAGTTGAAGAATGATTGTCCAAGTCATTTGACATGAAGGACTTGGCCCAACACAACAAATTTTGGGGATGAAGATAGTTCGAGAGTGAACAAGCAGAAAGTTGTGGCTATCTCAGGAGAAGTACATTGAACGTGTACTGGAACGCTTCAACATGAAAAGTGCTAAACCAGTCAGCACACTCTTGTTGGTCATCTGAAGTTAAGCAAGAATATGTGTCCTATAACAGTGGAGGAGAAAAGGAACATGGCTAGAGTTCCTTAGTCTTCAGCAGTCGGAAGCTTGATGTATGCAATGGTATGCACCAGACCTGATATTGCTCATGCCGTTGGTGTTGTTAGCAGGTTCCTTGAAAATCCTAGAAAAGAATATTGGGAAGCAGTCAAGTGGATACTCAGGTACCTAAGAGGTATTGCAGGAGATTGCTTGTGTTTTGGAAGATATGATCCAATTTTGAAGGGCTACACGGATGCTGATATGGCAGGTGATCTTGATAATCGTAAATCTAATACTGGATACATGTTCACTTTTTCAGGGGGAGCTATATCCTTGCAGTCGAAGTTGAAGAAGTGTGTCACACTCTCCACAACTAAAGCAGAGTATATTGCCGCTACTGAAGCTGGCAAGGAGATGGTATGGCTAAAACGGTTTCTTCAAGAACTTGGATTGCCCCAGAAGGAATATATAGTCTATTGAGACAGTCAAAGTGCAATAGACTTGAGAAAAAACACCATGTATCATGCAAGGACGAAGCATATCGATGTGAGATATCACTGAATTCGAGAAAAGATAGAGAATGGATCTATGCAGGTTAAGAAGATCCATACAAGCGAGAATCCTTCGGATATGCTGACCAAGGTGGTACCAAGAGACAAGTTCGAGCTATGCAAAGAACTTGTCAGCATGCACTCAAACTAGAAACACCGGTGTTACCTCCTTTAGGTGAATGAGACTAGATGGGGAGATTGTGGGGTCCATCCCATTTGTAATAGGCATATGCCTATGATTACTTTGGCCCCAAGTTAAGATACAATTTTAAATCCACACATCAGTTTGAAGAATTGAGCTTTCCTAATTGCGAAGTCGTTATTGCCTATGAGCTTTATTGGCAGCTGTGATACCGGATTAAACTTGATGACTTATGTTCTAGTATTGGGTATATCAAAATAAGTGGTATGTGAATATGCTTGTAAAACATATGAGTTGTGTTGGTTGGATTTGGTTTCAGAGGATTTGATCCACTCACAATTCACACTCAACAATGAGTGGAAGAGGTCGTTAGAAGAATAATACCCAACTATGAGTCGAGGACGATTTCCTCAGGGAGTTAAATATGAGTATTAGAGTGTACACTTGATGAGTGTAGAAGAAATAGCTTAAATATACTCCAAACAAGTTGGTTTTGCAAATTACTTCTATAAACTATACTATCAATGATTAACTAGAGAAATGAAACTAAAAATTAATTAATTATTTTTGGTTGTTTTCAAATAAGTAAAAATCCTGGGGATGTAACATTCACCTATGTGTTAGCCTAATGGGTTAATTATGTTAACACTTATTTTAGTGATTCGGGTGTAGTATAGCCCAATCAATACCTCTCGGTCATAGAGTGATTTTACCTAATTTGGTTTTCTCAAGCCCAAATGGGTATCAAACCAAATAGTTGTTATGAGCTCAAGTCGAGTTTTCCCTATCTCTAGCTTAAATCCTTTAATTAGGCTAGTCAAAACCTTAACTAGCACAATTTCTTGTTAGCCAAGTTTTCCTAGACTAAGTCCCTTTTTCTCAAGTAAAGACTAAGTCAAAAAGGCATGAATCAATATTTGCAACCATTAATTCTAAAATTAAAGCATGAACAAGACTAAATAACAAACACCCAATCATAAACAAACATTAGATTAATTACCCATAAGATTTACACACTAGGGTTGGATCACAACCCTAGTAAATATCTAGCTACTCATAATAAAAATGAAAGAAAATAGAAACACTAATTAAAGACATAATGTAAAATTAAAATGATAAACTATGGTGTTTTAAAACCAAATTGGTCACAAATTACCAAAAATGGTAAACTACAATGGCTACAGCTCAAAAAACTACCAAGCTTGACCTAAAAAGTGATTCCCGTCTATTTATAGTGGCCCAAAATTTGCTGACAAAATGCCCTTCGGGAGGTTCTGTTGTCGCACAATTCTATGTGTGGTCCGTACATTACTCGAGTGTGCAGGTAAAGGGTTTCTGCAGCTGCACAATTTGATCTGCGACAGCACTTTAGCTTTTGCGGCCACACAATTCCGTGTGCGGTCCTCACTTCTAGCAAGGTTTTGCACACTATCTGAACTTTTTGAATTCTTGTCAGTGCGGACATATTTTGCGGCTGCACAAATTGTGTGCAGTCCGCACTTCTCTTCAATCAACTTCTAAGCTTCAACACCAGCTTCTGCGGATCACATTTTTGGTCTGCTGCGCCCCTTCTTGCCTTATGAGGCAGAACACTCCTTTTTGAGTTAGATTTCTTCATTATAGTTCAAATGTCCAACATTCCTACAATTTGCACACTCATTAGTTTGGGAACATAAATCAATACTTTTGGACTAAAACTAAAGCAAGAAGGTGCTAGTAAGTTGTCAAAATCCACAGTTAACAGAATTCAGATGGAGAGTTAGATGGAGAGATGCCTGCCATTGTTAAAAAAATGAAGAGAAGTGATTAGTTTACTCGTTTGAGTGTGTAATGCTCTGATACCATTCTTCTTTTTATACACATAAAAGAGAATGAGACCCCATAAAAAAAGACTAATACAAAAGAAAATTATACAAAGTGAATCAAAACTAATATTTTTTTGTGTGAGAATATCAAAACAAATATTCTTGTGATTGAGAATATCACAATCGATCTTCAGTTCCTTATTAATTGGCAACTTGTATGGATGGTTGTTCTTACTATATTGTATTGTTAACTTAAAAACCATATTTGCTTTGATTGTTACTTTATTTTATTGTATCATATTGTTAAATCTGTGATTACATAACGATAAAAAGAGTCATTTTATGTAACGGTAGATCCGTTTGGTGTTGTCATATTGTTATCTTATTTTTCTTTCCCATTATATTCTTACTTATTATTTAATAATCATAATTTATTATTTACTCTATTTTTTTATTAACTCTAATACCACACTAATTTTTCTTCCTAATATTGTGAGTTCTTGGTCATTCATGTTGTTGTCTTTTCTAGAAATATCCCTGCCATTCCTCAATTTCAAGCAATACACAAAAATATTTTCCTTTTTGCTTTGTAATGATTTCTTAATAATGTTACTCCTATTGTTAGGGGCGGATCTACAACTCATATTTTCTTTATTCTAATACCTTTTTGAATCTCTTTTCCCTCTTTTTTTTTTCTCAATTTTTGTTGTGTTCTCTGTTTTTCCTCTCTCTTTATCCCTACAAAACTAATGTTCCTTCATTTATTTACAATGTATCGTAGCTTCAGAATCTTTTCTTTTCCATTTCTTCATGTTATATCAGAATATGTTTTCACTCTTACTTTATTATTCCCTTGATTTCCAACATTCCTTAGAGCTAATATTATATCGTAGCTAGTTCACTGATTTCTTTTCGCACTTTCTGAAGTATTCATTTTATAGTTAGAAAAATCTTATACTAATTACTTATGATTAGAGTTTGTTTTGAGGTGTGAATCGAAGTATTGAAAATATTTTTCTTTGCTTGTATTTTTCATAATGACAGAGGTTTATTTCCAACTTTAGTAAAGATCCTTTAGCTTGTGTTTATTTTAATAAAATTATTAATATATGACAATTTGTTTGTGACTTTGATTTAAGTATATTATGTCTGAATTAAGAGGGTATAATTGCCTATTTATATTTTTTTGATTTTCTTATTCACATTTTTTTTATTTTACTCAATCTGATTTGAATCGAGATGGATAGACTAAATTGATCAAACCTTATTTCAGTTTGTTGATTACGTAGGTTATTCCTGAACCATCTTGTAAAGCAAAGTGAATCAAGTAGATTGAACTGACTGAATGTACACCGCAATTCGATCTCGCTAGTGATAGGTTTTCATTAAAGATAGTGGCACCCACGATCCTCAAATTCTGGATTCACCTCTGCCTATTGTTAGTCTTTTTAATAAATTTGTGTCATAACTTTCAACACTTGTATTTGATCTTACTTTGTTTGTTTGTTTGTTTTATTTAATTTCATTAGAACTTTCATGAATTTAATATATAATTAGGAAAATAAGTTATATTAAATTATTTTATGAGCAATATTTGATAAATCTATAATTTATGTAATATAATTATTTCCCCGTAAAATGGCACGGTTAAATTTATAGCATAATTTATAGACAAGCGAATTGATTTAATCCCAAAATAAAAAATAAATTACATAAAATGCAAGACTTAGTGTCGAAATCGAGATAAGATAGTGGACAACTTGGTTCCGATAGCAGGCTTCCGGATGCAGCAATAAGAATATTGATAAAAATAAAGTAAAGTGTTATGTAGCTTGAAATAATGTGTAGCATAAGTTTGTCAGAAATTTCTTGTCTTACAATGGCTGTTGAAGTCCCTATTTATAGCTAAACCTAGGGAACAAAGTCCTAGGATCAAGCCCCTCTTAAACAACAATAATGAGGGTCATTGATGTATATGCAACGACATGCTATGAATGTCAAAATTCTCTATAACGGATGTGTATTTAATGCTAAGGAATATTTTTCATTGAATATCATCTGGTGGAAAATATTTGTTTCTCCTTGTTAATAGCATTCCCTTCGGGGTCAACCCGATGCCAACCGAAGCTATTGTCCTTGGTCTTGGCTTCCACTTGCTTCGTCTTTCGTCTGTCCCTGGCTCCACGTGTCACTCTATCATTCGCGTATTTAATGTGAATCGATTTTACCCTATATAGATAGACCCCTACTTTCCGGTGGCATATCTTTGTGTCATCGGGAAGTTCGTAAATATTCCTTTCGTGGCGAGAAATTTTTTAAACCCTTCTGAAAAGTTTCTGACCCTTGATAAGAGGCATGTCTCTCCATATTTAATACACCGAATACATGTTACTCCATGATTTAGTAATATTTTTGCCATTTCTCGAGGTAATCATGGCCACTATTTTAGCCGCCATTTCCTTTACTTATACGCCTCATTCTTCTTCTTCTTCTTCTTCTTCTTCTTCTTCTTCTTCTTCTTCTTCTTCTTGTGCACTTAACAGTTTTAGGAACTCTCTCAACTTCTTTGCATTCAACTCTTTCCTGCTTTCACTCTTCTTTAATCTTCTTCTACAAAGAACTCTTATCACCTTCTGCTAATTATAGCTTCTTCCACTAACTCTTCCAAGAACTCCAGTTTTCTCTTTGGTGGGGTTCCGAAGGAGAACAAAGATAAAGAAATAAACCTTGTTGCTAACCCCCCTACGGTGAGCACCATCATGCCCAAAAAACTCAACACAGAAAATGACTTCGAAGAGAAGTTTCCTTCTTCAAGTTCTCGCACTTGGGCTGTTGGCATGTACCCTTCTTCCTTTCGCCCTTCCAGCATTCTTGCTGTGAAGGAGGATTGTGATTCCATGATCTGAACATTATTTCTCCGAACTGGTGGAGCGAGTAACCTTCTCTAAGAAGGGCTTCATGTTCGTTTATATGTACCCATTTACTTTGGGTGCATTTTCTTTGAGCGGGGAATTGAACCCGTGATTTTGGAGCTGTTCCATAAATACCATGTTTGCTTGGCATAGGTGGGCCCTTCTGTATGGCGAACGGTGGCCTGTATATGGTAGATGTGCAAGGAGACGAATGAGGATCTCACCTTGCCTCGCATGATGAATCTCTATTCTCCTAAGATTTTCGTGGGGGAGTAATAAATTTCAGCAAATGTGGCCACCATGCTTTGCTCACCAACATGGATAACAACAACGGCGATGGATGGATGTAGCCGTTTGTCGTTGTTTACACCAGGAATGTCATCCCGGCCACAACTCCAACTTTTCCTGAGTCTATGACTCATACACATAAGTTCAAAGTCTGTCTTTTTTTTTTAAAAAGGTTGTTTCATGTCGTTGATGATTCTTCTCTTTTCATTATTTATTCCACTCGGTGGACACCACCAAGAGTTGAAGGCTTGGACCAGAGGGATCATAAGATTTTGGATATTACCACGCCCGTGACCCGCCGGTGGAAAGAACTGGACCCCAAATACGGGAGGAAGGTCAAAGACCATGGTAAGTTGACTCGTGAAACTAATTTTATCCTCATCTCATTCTTGTGCATAAGAAAATTGGTTAACCACTTTTTTCGTTGAATTCAGGTCTCCCACAGGGCTCTGTTTCCATGCCCTGACCTAGGGGAGCGGGACCGGGGCTCGACCGAGACATCCCAGTCAAGCAAGCCTACCTAGTGCCTACCATTTCACCTCACCCATGAATAATTTGTGGATAAATATAAGGAGTTAAACCAATCAAGAGGATAGTATGCACAAAATCAACTTTCATTCTAATAAAAGCTTCATTTACAGTTACCAAAATATTTCAAATTCAGAGTTAAAAGAGGAAATATCCAACAATTTCAACAATGTTTTAATTAGTTTTCCCTCACTCAAAACAAAATCCACAACATGTCTACGGAGCCTCTAAGTGAACAAGAGTACAATATGGAAGTGCCAACGACAAGGCTCCAACTATACCTCAAAACATAATGTGCAAAATCAAATATCATAAGGCCCCGAGTAGAATAAGGCTCACCGGATCAGCTGAGAAGAGGTATACCTACCATGAACCTGAGCCACCTACTGTAGAGTTGTCACGACCCAAACCTATCATGTCGTGATGACGCCTATCATGGAACTAGGCAAGCCGACTCTTTTACCAAAATAACCCGATATTTCAATTCAAAGATTACCTCAAGCTATTTAATTAATAAAACTTCATAAGATAAATCTGAATAACAAAGTGTGGAAAGAAAAGCCCGACATCGGGGTGTCACTAGTCGTGAGCATCTACTAAGAACTGCCCAATAATACTAAGTCTAACACAGTCTAGAAAACAACTAATAACATCTATAGGAAGACAGGAGGGAGAAGAGCAGGGCTGCAATCGCCATGCAGCTACCTTGTTAACTCCAACAAATCCATGACGAATGAAATCAACACCCGCTAGCATGTCCAGCAACCACTGGATCTGCACACAAAGTGCATGGAGTAATGTGAGTACGCCAACTCAGTAAGTAATAAAAGTAAATAAAGACTTAACAGTAGTGACGAGCAGTAAAACACATAAAGTCCACATCATGAAATCTCAGTAAATATAACATGCTTTCAATTCAGTGTGTGAGTCAAATCATCTCGTTAAAATCTAGTTTTCAGTAAAAATCATTTGAAGATACTCTTCAACAGAGGCTCAATGCAAAAGAGATTAAAAGTGATAAAAATCGTAAACAACCCTCGGGCAAAACATCACTCATAAATAGCCCCTCGGGCAGAACATCACTCATATACAACCCCTCGGGAAAACCTCACAGTCACTCGTATACGGCCCCTCAAGCATATCTCAGATCACTCACTTAGGGCACTCGTGCTCACTGGGGGTGTGCAGACTCCGGAGGGGCTCCTACAGCCCTAGTGCTATAACAAACCACCTCGTGGCATAAATTAATTAGGCCCTCGACCTCACATAATCATGAATCAGTAATAACCTACTGCGGCGTGCAGCCCGATCCCATAATATCCTAAAAAACAGGCCCTCGGCCTCACTCAGTTATAAATCTCTCAATCCACTCGGGCTATCAGTAAAAACAGGATGCTCAGCCCAAACTAACATTTTATATGCATCAAAAAAGGGGTAATAAAGACTGAATTATGAATCGGTAAAAGTAGCATGACTGAGTATAGATTTTCAATCAAAACAGTGAGAGGATAATAAGAAAAGGCCTCTAAGGGTCCAAACAGCTCTGGCACAAGGCCCAAATATGGCATTCAGCCCAATTTATCGAAATTCCTTCTAAAACACATAAGTACCATATAGCTTCAGTCAAATACACAACCTTATAGTTGCTACAGGACGGACCAAGTCACAATCCCCAACGGTGCATGCCCACATGCCCGTCACCTAGAATGTGCGTCACCTCAAAAATAGTAAAATGATACGATATCCGGGGTTTCATACCTTCAAAACTAGATTTACAATTATTACTTACCTCAAACCGATCAAATCCCTACTCCGCGATGCTCTTGCCTCTGGAATCAGCCTCCAAACATCCCGAAGTTAACCAAAAATAATACAATGCAATCAATATAGGCCAAGGAACCAATTCCACACGAAAAACTATCAATTTTGACCAAAATCCCGAAATTCATCCAAACCCGTCCCCAGGTCCACATCTCGAAATTCGACAAAAATAACAAAACTAGAAACCTCTTTAACTGATGAGTCTATCTATACCAAATTCATCAAAATCCGACATCAAATGGTCTCTCTAATCCCCAAATCAAATTCTCCAATTTTCAAGTCCTAACCCCTCATTTTAATCCCTAATTCCTACTAATTACATGCTTAAACAACTGAAAATTACCATAATCACGAGTATTGAGCTCAAGTAACTTACCTCAATGAAAACCCCCTTGATTCCCTCTTCAAAACTCTCCAAAAAGTTCCAAGTCCGAATAAAATTATGAAGAATACCTCAAAAATTCGGGAAATGTTCCTTATATACCTTCTGCCCAGGTATCTCGCACCTTCGGCCCCCTTTATTGCATCTGGGCGACCGCACCTGCGGTCCAAGCACCACACCTGCAGAAATCACTTATCTGCCCAGAGTCCTCACCTGCGCCTCTATCCTCGCACCTGGGGGTTCGCAGATGCGCTCCACTCACCGCACGTGTGATTCCTGGCCTCCTCAGCTATGGCCGCTTTTGCGGTTATTTTTCCGCTTCTGCGGGCACGCACCTGCGGTCCCCACTCCACAGAAGCGGTTATGACAGCCGAGTGAAAAATTTAGCATTCCTTAAATTCCAACCTTGTTCTGTCAACCACCCGAAATTAACTCGAGGCCCTCGGGACCTCTACAAAATATACCAATAATTCATATATCATCATACAAACTTAGTCGAACCTTCGGAACACTTAAAACAAAGTCAAAACACCAAATTACCCTCGGATTCAAGAACTTCTAAACTTTTAAATTCTGCAAACGACTCCAAAACCTACTAAATCACCTCCGAATGACCTGAAATTTTGTACACATGTTACAAATGAGACTACGAACCTGCTCCAACTTTCAGAATTGCATTCTGAACCTGAGATCAAAATTTCCACTACCGACCCAAAAACGCCAAATTTTCAATTTTGCCAATTCAAGCCTAATTCTATTACGGACATCTAAATCACATTCCGGACATTCTCCCAAGTCCAAAATTACCTAACGGAGCTAACCGAACCATTAGAATTCACATTCGAGATCGTTTACACATAAGTCAATATCCGGTTGACTTTTCTAACTTAAACTTCTAAATAGGAGACTAAGTGTCTCATTCCACACCGAAGCCACTCCGGACCCGAACCAACCAATCATGATACGATGAAATACAGCTGAAGAACATATAAGGAAGAAGAAATGGAGGAAATGGGGCTATAATTCACGAAACGACTGGCCGGGTCGTTACAAGAGTCACTTGCATCTATTAAAGATGCAACGTCCTCGACAAAAGGGATGTTAGTACATATGGAATAATACTAGTATGTAAAGCTCAATACCTTCTCATGAAATAGAATGATAATATAAGAAGGGTATAATCATTAAAGCAACAAGGAAAAACCAATGATATCCAAATGACAAGTTAAAACATAACAATTTTCAAATTATAAATTTACATTTTTGGTTGGGAGATCATTAGCCTCCTTTCATCACACCATGGACGAGGCATGAAGTCCGATCAAAGCTCGATTTGCTGATCCATCTTCCCATGAATGAATGTGGATCGACATGCTGATGCAAATAAAATACAATAATAAGAAGGAGGAACTACCATGCACGTGACATGGCGTCCGATAACCACCCAATCGGCTAGGTTGTCTCCCCTCATATGCCATGAAAGTCTACATCCAATCCAAGGTCGGCAACAATCTCATCCTAATTAAGGGGAATAATATCAAAACATCAATCTTATCCCAAATGATGAGAAAAACATCAATCAACTCCTACACAGTCGCATGTAGTTTTAGGTGTGGGCCATTACAACTCACTCTTTCTCGGCTCGCTAATGATACTCCCAAAAATATTTTTTGTATACAAAGAAAATAGAAATATAAATGTATTCATCTCATAGCCTTTCATACCATATATAGCTTCATTAGTACTTTTAACTACTCACAAATCATTATTTCATTGGCTCTCTCAACCATACATAGAGTTCTTTATTCATGGCACGATGACCGTATTTCACATTTTACACTTTCATTTATTTACTTCCAAGGACCGTTATCATAAACATCAACATATAGTATATTCTGAAAATTATGACTTTAAGTTCATTAGTAATGAAGGCTTTAAATACAGTGGATTTATTTCCAAAGAATAGAGCATAATGATTGGTAATTGATGCACAATTTAAAATCATAGACAATTAATACACCATTTATTCTTGAAATACTCTTGCCATAAAGGTCAATATATAGTTTTCACTCATGAGTATGTAAAGTCTCAAAATACCTTGGGAATACTTTCAAAGGAGGGCGTGATGATTTACAACTGAAACATGATAAAGAGGGGGAGCATAATATGATAAAGAAAATTTGAACATGGCTCTACATTTGGAACTTACGAAGAACTCATGGATTCCGATTCTAGAAAGGGAGTTTAATCAACATACGTAAAATTCGCCCCTTAATGATACTATAATGGTCCACCACACTAAACAACTTCAATATGAAATAATGCAATAAAATTGTACCAATATAGTAAAGATATTTTACATTTTGCTCACATAGGCATTATGTCAAGCATCTTGTGTGCACATCTTTCTACAACCTTCATCGATGATATTTCTTCATCTCATACCCACTTTTTCCACACCTATTCATACTACAACCAACCTTAAATAGTTTAGAACCTCCAATAATGTATTCATGTCTTACCATCAATCCCCAACCAAACTTTTCATTCTCTACAAATTCTCAAAATTCTAATTGGTGAATTTATGGCTTCCAATCATCCTCCCATAAGTTCTACCCCTAAATTCCTACTCATATATATTCTTTTTTAAGCCATGAATGCAAGTCCAAATAAAAAGAATTACCTTTTGGGAGTAAATCTTGCACGGTCCTCACTTGAGCTCTTGGGATGATTCCTTGAAATTCTAAAGGTTCCATGGTAGATTGGGTTAGTTTTAGATTCCATGGTAGATTGGGTTAGTTTTAGGATGAAGTTGATGGAATGAAATACTAAATTAGTAGGGAATAGTCACATTGAAGATGGGAGGTGTTGGAGGTCTTGAGAAAGTATAGAGGAGCTCCAAGAATCGGCCAAGAGGAGTGGGAGAAGTGAGCTACCGAAATGCCTTTTATAAAGGCTTCAAGTCTAGCTTGTCCATCCTTGTGCATCGTGCGGACATGGACAAGCTCTCATTCAAGTTTGCATGATGGGGCAATACTTCACTTTTTTGCTGAAATGACTGGGGTCTTGGCTCGTTCAAATGCGTGCAGCGCATGAGTTCAAACGAGCCCCCTAGTTGCATCCTTTCTATATTTCTTTTTTCCCAACATACCCTCCTTTGATACCTTGCTATGATGTAGACCTTAATACACTTCTAAACCTTCATATAAGTAATACACGATGTTATCCTCATCCATGGAATCTTGGATACACAAGCGAAAAGTGGAGATCTCGAGATGCGATTTAAGGCCTTACACCCTTAGCAATCTTTGCTTGTTCCGCATGCCTTACTTTAGTAATTTGATCATAACTTCTTGTAGAAATATCCAAATGACAAATGGTTTGATGCGTTTGAAACCATATTCGAAGAGCTATGCTTTATTTTTTCTATGAGAGTAATACCTGCTTAAAGTTAGGTGTTCTACAAATTGAGACATCCCTTGCAAATTCTTTCCACTTACAATCCTCCTTAATATGTTCCAACATACCTTAAACATATATTTTCTTTTCAAAATTATGTGTTTATATCCCATAGGTCTCCTTTAATACTCGAAAAAGTTTTTCCCAAATATAGTTGGCGCACTTTAAAATCTTAAATAATTCAAAATTTTTATGGGGCCTTAAACTCTCCCTCGCTTATGATCATTCGTCTCCAAATAAGGGTTAGAGTCCGCCATAGACACGCAATGTGACTTAAATCTTCATCCACCCACTAAAAGCTCCAAAATTTGGCTAACTCCCTTTTCAAAAATTTCGACAAAGTTTCCCCTGTATGTGGGCCCATCCACCTGTTAGAGAGACCTAGAAAACACTCTTAGCTAGACATCCACAACCCAACGAAATATCAAAATATATAAATAACCTCAATCTCAGCATTACATCACCAAAAAGTGGTATCTCAACATAAGTTATACATGTTTAAATCATAACACATAGAAAGTACTTTTCTAACCACAACCATTTGGTTATACAAACAAGTGAGAATATTTTCTTTTATAACACCCTCGGCCTCCCAGGTGACCTCCTTGACTCATAGGTTTTGCCATAACACTTTGACGGAGGCACTCTCAACTTCTAAACTCGACTAAACAGGATGACAATCAGGTACCTCTTCATAGGTCCAACCTTCATTAATTCCCAATATTCTCCACAAGGGAAATGCACGACAAGTTCCCAATCACTTGCTTTCACAGGGACACATGAAACACAGGATTCATGAAGGACAACTCTGGAGGTAGTTCGGGCATGTGCGCTACTTGACCAACCTTCCTCGAAATTCCATAAGGTCCGATATGCTCTGGACATACCCTTATTAACAAATTACATAATATCTTCACGGTGAAAATCTTGAGAAGCACTCATTCACTTCTTAAAACTCCAAATCTCTATGTCGAACACCCGATTTGAACTTTTGGCAGCCTTCAACCTCCTCCACCATATTCTACGATATGTTTAAATGAATATTACCATAGGGTTTTTTGCCAGTAAGCTTGATCATGGAATGATACTTTTTCTTTGACATGCTTGAACCTACAACTCCAACAAGTTTAATGAAAATAGGAACGGCGGGGTTCAAGATTGAACTGGAGTTTTTCAAGAATCCACCAATGAGTTGAGAAAATAAACCTAGGGTTATGACTAGAATCCACCAATGTTGCAGAGGTGTAAAGAGAAAATAAACACTTGTTATGTGCTAAACATATTTTTGCTATAAAAACTCTCAAACTACAATACTAGGACACATCATTGGTAGCTACAACACTAGGAACGAGGTGAGTTACTTATTGAAGATGGAATCAAGTAGATTAAGTGTACACATAGAAGGTAAACAAGAGGTCGTTCTATGATGAATTTGCAAGGACCTCAAATTTAAGAGGAAGCCTTATACCGACAAGTGACGCTATCGAATTAAAACACACACACACACACACACACACACACACATATATATATATATATATATATATATATATATATATATATATATATATATGAAGGGTGTTGAGATGTGCTTTTAAGTTGTTAAGTAGTGAAGAGGATAATATCCACAAAGGAAGTGAAGTGATTTTTTATATCCTATGAGCCACATACGAAAGGGAGAGAGGTTGGTTTAAGAAAGATCTCAACACTAGGTTTCTTTACATTAGACTCTATGCCATGTAGGTTAATATTATGATGGCGCGTGCACAAGTGAGCGGATGTTATTCATTTAAAATAGAGGGTTATACGGGAAATTCGTCAGGTATAGTCCTTTGTTGGGAATTTGGGGAAGCAAGTGGAAAGTATTAACCTAGGGTTATGACTAGATTCAAGGAAATCATTATAGGACTCAATTCCTTAAAAGGTTGAGTGTAAGAGAATTGTGGTAAAGAGGCTCCATGAATAATGCGTCTCATTCAAAAAGTAGGCACATGCGTTGTGTGAGTCAATGACATGTCAAGATCATGTTTATGTTGGCTCTTTAATATAGATGTACATCTATGACAAGGAAAATTATGTGGTGTTCATAATGATGTATTAATAAGTGACTTACTTGGTGATCTTAGGTTGTCGGGGCAGTGCCTTAATTGATGCCCCTCCATTCCACACCCATAACATACATTGGTAAGATAGTGGCTTACCCTCAAATGGCACCTCCTAAACTTTACGCAACATGGATAAGATCTGCTAGGCTGGCTTGTCTCACTGGTGAGATCTTTGGTACCATCTATTTTGCTTACACCATGAGCATCCTCCCTACCCTTCCTTTTGGCCTTCATCACGGGAGGGTTAACAATCTCTGAACCTTCTTGCTGTGTAGGCCCTTGGAATTGCCCAAGCCTGCCGCCCCTAAAGCGCTCCTGAGTATACCTGCGACATGGTGCCAAACGTTCCCTTCCACTCGCCGGGCAGATGTGGTTGGGATTACCTAGCCTGGTAGACTTTTTCTTCTTGTTCCCCCTCTTCCCACAACCATAACATATTTCAGGAGTCATCCAACATATCCCCAGGTGGCGCTTCTTACAAATCAGACATTTCGGCTTGTTGGTATGAACAACCCTCTTTAGTTTCCTAGGCGCTTGCGCCACATGATTCAGTAGTGTGGTGACATAAAGGGGAACAAGTGCATTCCCCCAGCAACTAGTGCTTCCAATCCCTCTACGACTCGACCCATCCTTCCAATGAACTCTTGTGCAATCTCCCCCTGATTTAATAACGGGGCCACTTGCTCCTCACTGCTTCGAACTTGAGGTCTACTCATCTGAAAAAGGAGACATGATGGGGAAACTAGCTTCCTATCTTGAGCTTTATAGCACGATCTAGAATTTTATTAAAGGGTGATATTCCTAAATGTACAAGTAGACTCCTAATTATAGATGCGGTTGATAACACACCAATAAGAAGGACTCTACTAGACATGGGTTTGAGACATTCTAGGACACTTTCAGATCTTAGACTCTGATACCAAGCTTGTCATGCCCTGACCTTGGGGAGCGGGGTCGGCGCTCGATCAAGATATCCCAGTAAAGCAAGCTTACCTAGTGCCTACCATTCCACCTCACCCATGAATAATTCCAAGGATATTGACTTTAAATACATCGTTATGATAAATACATAGTGACTTTCAAGAGGATAGTGCACAAAACAAATTTTCATTCATACAAAAGCTTCATTTACAGTTACCAAATTATTTCAAATTGATAGTTAAAAAGGGAAACATCTAACAATTTTAATAATGTTTTAATTAGTTTTCCCCACTCATAACACAATTCACAATATGTCTACGGAGCCTCTAAGTGAACAAGAGTATAATATGGCAGTATCGACAACAAGGTCGGGCTATACCTCAAAACACA
This sequence comes from Nicotiana sylvestris, assembly GCF_000393655.2. NCBI lineage: Eukaryota > Viridiplantae > Streptophyta > Magnoliopsida > Solanales > Solanaceae > Nicotiana > Nicotiana sylvestris. The sequence goes on along the minus strand of NC_091063.1, from coordinate 73,759,309 downwards.
ATATGAGAAATCAAATTTCATAAGGCCCCAAAGTATAATAGGGCTCACCGAATCATTTGAGAAGAGGTACACCTACCAAGAACCCAAGCCACCTGCTGAGAAGTCACCTACATTTATTAAAGATGTATCGTCCCCGGCAAAAGGGACGTCGGTACATATGGAATAATACTAATATGTAAAGCTCAATGCCCTCTCATGAAATAGAATGCTAATAACCACCTAACCGGCCAGGTCGTCTCCCCACATATGCCGTGTGAGTCGACATTCAATCCAAGACCAACAACAATCTCATCCCAATTAAGGGGAATAAACTCAAAACATCAATCTCATCCCAATTAAGGGGAATAACATCAATCAACTCTTACACAGGCACGTGTAGTTTTTGGGTGTGGGCCATTATAACTCACCCTTCCTCGGCTCGCTAATGATACTCCCAAAAATATTTTGTATACAAAGGAAATAGAAATATAAATGTATTCATCTCATAGTCTTTCATACCATATATAGCTTCATTAGCACTTTTAACTACTCGCAATATTATTATTTCATTGGCTCTCTCGGTCATGCATAGAGTTCTTTATTCATGGCACGATGTCTGTATTTCATATTTCACAATTTCATTTATCTACTTCTAAGGATAGTTATGATAAACATCAATATATAGGATATTCTGAAAATCATGACTTTAAGTTCATTATTAATGAAGGCTTTAAATACATTGGATTTCTTTCCAAAGAATAGAGCACAATGACTGGCCATTGATTAATACATAGACTAATACACCATTTATTCTTGAAATACTCTTCACAAAAAGGGCAATATAGAGTTTCAACTCATGAGTATGTAAATATTCAAAACACCTTGGGAATACTTTCTAAGGAGAGCGTGATGATTTACAACTGAAATATGGACTCGAATTCTATGCAATTAGCCACAACAATCATATTTGGACATTTTCTCACAAAGGGGGAGCATAATATGATAAGGGAAATTTGAACATGCCTCTAGTACATAAGCATTTAGGAACATCAATCATTGGAAGCAATTCCGAATAGTAGGAACAAGAGTTTGAACAAACCACATTTGAAACTTACGAAGAAATCATGGATTCCGATTCTAGAAAGGGAGTTTAGCCAACATACCTCAAATTCGGTCCTTAATAATACTATAATGGTCCACCAGGCTAAACAACTTCAATCTACAATAATTTAACAAAATTGATCCAATATTAGTAAGGGTGTTTTACATTTTGCTCATCTAGGCATTATATCAAGCATCTTGTGTGCACATCTTTCTACAACCTTCATCAATGATATTTCTTCATATCATACCCACTCTTTGCCCCACCTATTCATACTACAACCAACCTTAAATATTTTAGGACCTCCAATGACATATTCATGTCTTACCATCCATCCCCAACCAACGAATTCATCAAACAAATCACTTTTCATTCTCTATAAATTCTCAAAAATCCAATTGGTGAACTTATGGATTCCAATCACTATCCCATAAGTTCAACCCCTAAATTCCTATTCATATATTCATTTTTTAACCATGCATGCAAGTCTAAGAAGATGGAATTATCTCTTGGGAATAAATCTTGCAAGGTCCTCACTTGAGCTCTTGGGATGATTCCTTGAAAATCTAAAGGTTCCATGGTGGATTGGGTTAGTTTTATGGTGGAATTGATGAAATGAAATACCAAATAAGTAGGGACTACTCACTTGAAGATGGAAGGTGTTTGGGGGTCTTGAGAGCATAGATAGGAGCTCCAATAATCGGCCAAGAGGAGTGGGAGAAGTGACCTGCCGAAATGCCCTTTATAAAGACTTTAGGCCTAGCTTGTCCATCCTTGCATGTCGCGCGGACATGGACGAACTCTCGTTCAAGTTCACGTGCTGGGATAATACTTCACTGCTTTGCTAAAATGGATGGGGGTCTTAGATCGTTCAAACAAACGCGGCGCACGAGTTCAGACGAGCCCCCCCTAGTTGCATCCTTTCTATATTTCTTATTTTCCAACTTACCCTCCTTTAATACCTTGCTATGATGTAGACCCTAATTCATTTACCAACCTTAATATAAGTATAAAACTATGATATATTACCCTCAACCATGTCATCTGGGGTACACAAGCAAAAAGTGTAGATTCGCGACGCGATTTAAGTCCTTAAATCCTTAGCAAAACTTTGTTTGTTCCGCATGCCTTTAGTAATTTGATCATAACTTCTTGTAGAAATATCCAAATAACAAATGGTTTGATTCGTTTAAAACCAGATTTGATAGGCTATGCTTTAGAAACAAAATTCATGGAAACTATCTTTTTCCTATGAGAGTAATACCTGCTTAAAGTGAGGGTGTTGTGCAAATTGAGACATTTTTTTCACTTAATACATCCAACTTGTTCCACACAAATTCATCTCACTCACAATCCTACTTCATATGTTCCAATACACCTTAAACATATAGTTTTATTTCAAAATGATATGGTTCTATCCCATAGGTCTCCTTTAATGCTCGAAAAGGTTATTCCCAAATACCGCTGGCGCATTTTAAAATCTTAAATCATTAGGAAATTTTTACGGGGCCTTAAATTTATTATCATCCCTGAGGAAGATATTTGGCTGATCCCACAGAGGCTGCGAATTTACTGAATGAGGCTTTCACCTAACATGCGCCATCAAATATTCTTCCAGTGCAAACGCTTTCTCTCGGAGTCCCCAGCTGGAGAACAAGCAACCAAAAAGGCAGCGTTTTTTCTCGACCGGGGGAGATAATAAAAAGGTGAAGAAAGTTGTGTCGCGAGCCAGCCACAGTCACTGTAGTGATTGATGATTATGGGAAATCTAGTGATGAAGGGGTTTCCCTACAAAGAAGACAACGTCCTTCATCAGCTCAACAAAATGCTCAATATGAAGAGCTTGTAACACCAACCGGGGATGATGCCCAAGCGCTCTAGGAGAGTTTGACTTGGTGGGAGAATGTCATTTCTCTCTTTCCAGTCCCAGTTGCTGCTCTCGGTACTATGAGGCTGAGTACTGGGCCTGTTCCGTCTTCGATTGGTGAGCGACCAACAACCAGCATTGCCTTTTTTTGCAGCTGCTTCTCAATCCACAACACCATCAGCTCTATCTCCTTCCATGCTAGCCATACCTTTGTCACCAACAACTGCTACATCAGCCCCACCGGCCGCATACCCCCAAGAGGAGGATGTAGTTCCTTCCCAGTACCCAAACCATGGTAATTTGGGCCACAACTATTTGCCCTCTTCTGTAGATCCCCAACGGAGGAGGAATATGTCCTTTTTGTATCTACTGAATGACATCTGTTGTCCCGGCCAGTGGAACTCACTAATTACCTGAAGCTGGTTTCTTAAGAGAAATATAAGAAGAAAATACGCTCTCTTTCAGGGGAGTGTATGATAAATAATGCCATGCACAACGTAACAATGATATTGTTCTTGTTCTTTTTACTACTTGTTTCCTTTTGACTTGCTATGACAAAGTTTCTAACTTGGGCTTCGCTTCGCAGGCCAACTTCCTCGCTTTCGAGGGCCTTCAATAGTTGATCCTTGATAAAGAATCAACTGTTGGCTGAGAGGGACCAAATTGATGCTCGCCTCCGGTGCTGGAAGCAAAAGCTGCTGAAGTTGGTGAGTTGGAGGCTCAGCTGCAGTAGAGGGAGTAGGAAGTGATGGCCCTCACCCAAGAATCCTCTTAGTTAAATGTACAGTTTCAAGAAGCCAAGGCTAAATGGTCTGAGGTCTAAAATGTTGTGCTTGCTGCAGCCGAGCGCGAGGCTGCCTTCACTGAGCGAGTAAATAACTTGGAGGTAGCCTTGAATTCCAAGACTGCAGAGGCCACTGCTGCCGAGGAGAAGCATGCCCAGATGGAGGATAGGTATAAGAGGATCATGGACATAATAAGGTCCATATAACCACCATCCATGATCTTGATCTTAGCCTTAGTGTTGCGAGATCCAAGAGGGATGGCCTTTCGACCGAGGTTGAGCAGCTTAAATCAGAACTTCAGCGCTAAGCGAATTCCCTCATCATTGAAAAAAACATACTATGTATAGCATGAGGAGAAAAACCTTGGAAGAGGCTCAAAAGGGCATCATCGATATTGACAATAAAAACGCTAAGGCTCGAGAGCTGGAGTCAACCGCTCGAAGACGCCTCTTGGCTCAGCCTGATGCAAATGACTCTTCTGGCTCCGGTTCTGAGTTATCGGGAACTGAGGAGAAATTTTAAGAGAATAATGGTGAAGGCCAAGATCTCAAGCCAATGGCAGATATGTTTACTTCTCATGGGGGCGTTGATTCTTCTCTTTCCCCGAGTTCGGGAGCCGATATAGTTTTGTTTTTTGCTTTCTTTTCCTTTATTGTTTTCTTTGCTCTTACCAATTTTCTGGTAACAACCTGCTTCAACCCACTTTATAAAATAATCAGTTAAAATAAAGAGAAATCTTACCTTCCCGGGAGCTGGTGACAGCGGCCCGACTATATCCATCCCCCATTTCATGAATGGCCATAGGGACAATACCGAGTGCAGTAGCTCTGACGGTTGGTGTACTAATGGTGCATGGCGCTGACACTTGTCGCTAGGGGTGGACATAGTTTGGGAAAACCCGAAATCTAAACCGAAATCCGAATTTTTTGGATTTTTGGTTTGGATTTTCGAATTACTAATTAGATTTTGGATTTAATTTTTAAATTTTTTGGATTTCATATTGGATATTGGATTTGGTACTTTGAATTTTTGGATATCCATATGTCAATAATAATAAGTTTAATACCTTACCCATTAGATATTATCTCATATATTCAATATTAATTATTACAATACTGTGAGAATACCTTCTATTTGGAAATAATTTTACTATTTCTACTTCTTATCAACTATATTAATGTCTCTATTATATTTTTCTGATAATAATATCGTTACTTGAATTCTTCATTTTGGATGATTACAGTGAGAATGAGGAATGTTTCAGCAATTTAACATGAGTACTTCATTTGGATATTCACTTTTGTAAAAAGAAGAAACATCTAAACTTATAAGCTCAAAATCGAAAATCTAAAATATTCAAACTGATTAATCTGAAATCGAACTTAAAAAATTCGATCCAATCCGAACTTAATTGGATTGGATTTGGATTGTCATTTCTTCAATATGAAAATTGAAAGTCCAAACCCAAATTTTCATATGATATCAGAAACTACCTGAACGCCCTGAATGAATGCCTTAGCATCTTGTTCCATCCGAGGCTAGTAATATCCCGCCCAAACTAATTTTAACACCATTCCCTGAACCGTGTGAGTAGAGTTTGAACTTTCACCACATATTGTTGCATGCGTTCCTCCTTGGTGTCGAAGATTCAATATACCTGATTTACCACCAATTAGGAATCACATTTGATTTCAATGACCTCAAAATATACTCCCCGTTCAAGTTCAAGTCCTGCAATCAAAGCCTTATACTCTGCTTCATTGTTAGTAAAGGGAACAGTTTTTATGGCTTGCCTCAGGACTTCTCCCGAAGGCGTAATTGAGGCTACCCTAAGCCAAGACCCTTTTACATTAGAAGCTCCATCCATGAACAAGGTCCAAACTCCTGATGTCATTTTCGACACCATCACCGCTTCCTTTGTGGACATAGGTAGCACGCACGAGTGGAATCCACCACAAAGTCGGCCAAAACTTGTGATTTGATCGCAGTACTGGGTTTATATTTGATATCAAATTTACTAATTTTGACTGCCCATTTGTCCAGTTGACCTGACAACTCGGGTTTGTGAAGGATATTCCGTAGGGAAAAGTTGTCACCACGCTACTGGGTGGCATTGAAAATAAGGCCTAAACTTTCGAGCGGCGACTATGAGAGCCAAGGCCAGCTTTTTGAGGTGCAGATAATGATTTTCCGCCCTCGATAAAATTCTGTGAACAGAATATATAGGAGATTGCATACCTTTGTCTTCCCGAACTAAAACAACACGTACCACTACCACTGAGACCGCTAAGTATATTAACAACTATTCGTCTTCCTCCAGTTTTGATAGCAATTGAGTGCTTGAGGATACCGTTTTAGGTCTTTCAGAGCCTGTTGGCATTTTGGGATTCACTCAAAATTGTTCTTCTTCTTTAGAAGTGAGAATAAGTGATGGAATTTTTTTGACGACCAGGAAATGAACCTGCTTAAGCCGGCCAGTTTTTCGGTTAGTCTTTGGACTTCTTTCACGTTTGTCAATTGGTTTGGAATGTTTTTGATGGTTTTAATTTTGTCAGGATTGACTTCAATCCCCTTCTGTGATACTAGGAAACCTAAAAACTTATCGGAGCGAACTCTGAATGCACACTTTTCTGGGTTAAGCTTCATGTTGTGCTTTCTTAGGATGTCAAAGGTTTCTTGGAGGTGTTTCAAATGGTCACCTGCATTCAAAGACTTAGCCATCATATCATATATGTAAACTTCCATTGTTTTTCCTATTTGCTTTTACGAACATTTTGTTCACAAGCCTATGATAAGTGGCTCAAGCGTTATTAAGCCCGAAAGGCATTACATTGTAGCAATATGTGCCAAAGTTCATAATGAACGAAGATTTTTCCAGATCTCCTGGGTTTATCTTAATTTGGTTGTACCCGAAATAGGCATCGAAGAAACTCATCAACTCGTGTCAGGCCGATGCATCAATCATTTGATCAATGTATGGCTGGGAATGAGTCTTTTGGACACATCTTATTCAGATCCTTATAATCTACGCACATGCGAAATTTATTATTCTTTTTTGGAACTTCTACTACGTTAGCTTGCCAGTTAGGATACTTTACCTCTCTGATTGACCCGATATCGAACACTCGAGTTACCTCTTCTTTAACAAACCTATTTTTGACCTCGGCAACTGGCGCTTCTTTTTCCTTACCAGTGGGATGCTGAAGTCCAGGCTTAACTTGTGCACGACCATCTCTAGCAGGATATCTATCATATCCATATGTGACCATACAAAACAATCAACATTAATTTTAAGAAATTCTATAAATCCTAACCTGGATGTGGAGGTTAAGAGGCGCTTTTAGGAGGGGTTGGATGATATTGTGCATAGTATTTCGCCTGCTAAAAGGTTATTTATAGTAGAGAATTTCAATGGACATATTGGGTCGACTGCAGGAGGCTATGGTGAAGTGCATGGCGGCTTCGATTTTGGGGATAGGAACGCAAGAGGTACTTCGCTGTTGGATTTCGCTAAGGCATTTGAGATGGTGATTGCTAAATCTAGTTTTTTGAAGAGGGAAGAGCATCTGGTTATTTTTCAGAGTATGGTGGCGAAGACTCAGATTGACTATCTTCTTCTTAGGAGGTGCGATAGAGGACTGTGTAAGGAATGCAAGGTTATCTCGGGTGAGACCCTTGCGACGTAGCATAGGCTCTTAGTGATGGACATGGATATCATGATGAAGAGGAAGAAGAAGATTGAACGAGGTCGACCGAGGACTAGGTGGGGAGCCTTGATTAAGGATAAAGCTCAGGAGTTGGAAGGGAGGTTATCGGTTGTGGGAGCCTGAAGGAGTAATGGAAACACGAGCGTTATGTGATCGATGACAACATATTATATAAGGGAGGTGGCAAAAGAGGTGTTGGGAGTCTCGAAGGGTTATGCCGGCAGGCACAAAGGCGACTAGTGGTGGAATGAAGTGGTCCAAGGTAAAGCAAAAACAAAGAAGGCGGCATACATGAAATTAGTAGAAAGCACATGCGAGGCAGAGAGAGTGCGAAAAGAGAGAGTACAAAGTAGATAGGAAGGACGCAAAATTGGCGGTCACAGAGGCTAAGATTGCGGCTTTGGTCATCTGTACGAGGAACTAGGGGCCAAAAGCGGGGAAATGAAATTATTCTAGCTGGACAAGGCGAGAGAAAGGAAGGCTCTAGATCTGGACCAAGTGAGGTGCATCAAAAATGAGGACGGTAGAATATTGAAGGGAGAGGCCCAGATTAAGCGAGATGGTAGACTTACTTTCATAAACTTCTGAATGAAGAAGGGGATCGGGATATTGTGCTAGGCAAGTTGGGGAATTCCGAGATTCACCATGATTTTGGATACTGTAGGCACATCAAGGTTGACGAGGTCGTGGGGGTTATGCGTAACAGGAGCAGTGGTAAAGCTATCAGGCCTGACAAGATTCTGGTAGAATTTTGGAGGTATGTGGGTAGAGTAGGTTTGTAGTGGCTGAATGGGTTGTTTAATATTATTTTAAGGATGAAGAGCGAATGAGTATAGATGGAGTACGGTGGTTCCATTGTACAAGAACAAAGGTGACATTTAGAGTTGCAACAATTATAGGGGGTATCAAATTACCGAGTCATACCATAAAAGTTTGAGATAGGGTGGTAGAAGCACGGGTGAGAAGGACAATGTCAGTATCAGACAACTAATTTGGGTTCATGCCGGGTCATTCTACTACAGAAGCTATCCACCTTATTAGGAGATTGGCGGAACAGTACAGGGATAGGAAGAAGGATTTGCACATGGTGTTTATTGATCTTGAGAAAGTGTATGACAAGGTTCCTAGAGAGGTTCCTTGGAGATTCCTAGAGGCTATAAGGTTGCCGGTTGCTTATATTAGGGCGACTAAGGACATGTATGATGGAGCTAAGACTCGAGTTAGGAAAGTGGGAGGCAACTCTCAGTATTTTTCAGTTGTTTTGGGGTTACACCAAGGATATGCGCTCAGCCCATTCTTATTTTCCTTGGCGATGGACACACTGACACACCTATTCAAGGAGAGGTGCCATGGTGTATGTTATTCGTTGATGACATAGTTCTGATTGATAAGACGCGGAGTGGAATTAACGAGAGGTTGGAGGTTTGGAGACAGGCCCTTGACTCTAAGGGTTCCAAGTTGAGCTGGACGAAGATGGAATATCTTGAGTGCAAGTTCAGTACTGAGCCAAGGGAAGCGGGTATAGACGTGAGGCTTGGATCGCAGGTCATTTACAAGAGAGGCAGTTTCAAGTACCTTGGGTCGGTTATCTAGGGGGATGGGGAGATATATGAAGATGTCACACACCGTATTGGGGTGGGGTGAATGAAATAGAGGTTAGCATCTGAAGTCCTATGTGACAAGAAAGTGCCACTGCTACTCAAAGTTAAGTTTTATAGAGCAGTGGTTAGACCGACCATGTTGTATGTGGCTGAATGTTGGCCAGTTAAGAACTCACTTATCCAAAAGATGAGAGTACCAAAAATGAGGATGTTGAGGTGGATGTGCCTACACACTAGGATAGATAAGATTAGGAATGAAGATATTCGGGGGGAAATGAGCGTGGCTCCCATAGATGACAATATACAAGAAGCGAGGATCAGATGGTTCGAGCATGCACAGAGAAGAAGCCCGAATGCCTCGGTAAGGAGATGCGCACATTTGGAATTGGTGGGTACGGGGAGAGGTAGAGGGCGGCCTAAGAAGTATTGGGGAGAGGTGATTAGGCGAGATATGGAGAGGCTTCAGATCTCCTAGGATATGGCCCCCGATAGGAAGTTGTGAAGGTTGTAGGTAAGGAGGTAGTTGAGCATATTTCTAACTCGTACTAGTGTGAGGTTAGGCTGATAGGGTTTACTCTTAGACTGCTAGTGGTCAATGTTTTGTTCATACGACTCTTCCATTTTCATAGTGTCTATCCTCATTTACCGGTTATTATTTTTGTTTTCCATCGATTTATTGGTTTTTATGATGTTGTTATTATTTCTATGAATTTTTTTGATGGTACTGATATATTATCTCTTTTCGTCTTCTTGATCTGAGGGTCTATGAAAAACAACCTCTATCTCCCCTCGGGGTAGAGATAAGGTCTGCGTACACACTATCGTCCCCAGACCCTACTTGTGGAATTTTTCTGAGTCGTTGTTATTGTTGTTGCATAAATCCTGACCTGAGCTCGGGGTTTAATCCTGTCCCCAAGTGGAACTTCCTCTCTAGGAACTTCTCGAACAATGTGACTTGTTTGAGTTATTCCGCTGTGGATTTGGTTGCGTCCGTTTCTTCCAGTACCTGGAAATACCTTGGTACCTGATAGGATTCCGAATGCTCCTCCCCTTTGTTATCTTTTGGTTCGGGAGCAGGCATTGGTTCCTGTAAGGGCTACGCCGCGTGTTCCTTCCCATTATTGCTGGAAACTGAGACCACGTTCATTTCTATTGCCACCAGTTGATCTCCTCTTATTTGCTTGATTCCCTTTAGAGTTAGGAATTTCAGAAATTGGTGATATGCTGATGGCACGGCCTTCATCTCGTGCAACCATGATCTGCCAAGAATTATGTTGTAGCCCATGTTGTCGTCTACTACTTCAAACAGGGTAGTCTTCATGACCCCATTGGCATTCGTAGGCAGCAAGATCTCCTCTCGGGTCGTCACATTTTCCATGTCGAACCCGACGAGGAGCTTCGTTGCCGGAGTGATACTTCCGGTTAGCTTGACTTGCTCCAGCGCTCTCCATTGAATGATATTGGTTGAGCTTCCCTGAGTTTACCAAAACACGTTTAATTTTAAAATTTAAAACATTAAGAGAAATTACCAGGGCATCGTGTGCAATAGTAGGAGTTCATCAGCGTCCTCTTCTGTGAATGTGATGTCATTCTCGGCGAATTTTCGGAGTCTCTTGCTATGAGTCACTAACACTTTTGTCTTTTTTACTACCGAGAAGGTCACACTGTTGATCTCGTTTCCCCCAAAAATCATGTTGATGGTTTGTCGGGGAGGGTCTTAACCTATCTTCAAGGCTCTACGTTATCCTGATTGCGGTCATAATTGTTTTTAACACGGTCGCATAAGAACTCTCTAAGATGGCCATTTTTTAACAATGTCGCCATCTCTTCCCCCAGATGTCGGTAGTCCCCGGTCTGGTGGCTGTTATTCCCATGATACTCGCACCATAGATTAGGATATCTCTGATTAGGATCAGATCTCATCGACCTTGGGAATCGTGCTTCCGTGATATTTCTTATCACTGATACCAGTTGTACTACAGTAACATTGAAATTATACTCGAACAGCCTGGGATAGGTGGAATCTCGGGAACCCGATATCTCTTTATCTTGTAATGACCTGTTGTTCTGACCACGATCGGTTCTCCTATTGAGAGCAAACCTATCCGCCGATCGGAACATTTTACTGCGTCCTTCGGCCTTTTATAGGGAAAAAACCGGCCCTTAGAAGATCGTTGATCTGCGTCAAAATCATCCTTTGACTTATCCCTGTTATTTTGTTGATCCCGACCCTTGGTTGATGCCGGGAACCCGAGTTTATCATCTTCTATTCTTATTTTTGATTCGTAACACTTGTGGACATCTGCCCATGTAGTTGCCTGGAACTCGAGCAGGCTTTCTTTCAATTTCTGTAAGGCATTAAAGTTCCTCAGGTTCAGCCCTTTAGTAAATGCCTCAACTGCCCATTCGCCTAGCACGACTGGTAGCAGCATCCTTTCTTTCTGAAACCTGGTCACGAATTCCTGTAATAACTCGGACTCTCCGTGCGAAATTCTAAATTTATCCGCCTTCCAGGCCTGGATATTCCTGGCCTCAACATGGGCTTTGCCGAAAGAGTTTGCGAGCATCTCAAAGGAATCTATTGAGTGTTCGGGTAAGAGTAAGTGCCATGTCAGAGCCCTCTTCTTGAGGGTTTCTCCAAACTTCTTCAACAAGACCAACTCAATCCCATGCGGAGCCAAGTCATTTCCTTTCACTGTTGTCTTATAGGTGGTGATGTGCTATTGAGAGTCCGAAGTCCCATCATATTTTGGTACATATGGCATTTTGAACCTCTTCGGAATCAACTTTGGTGTTGCGATCGATTTGAACGGCAGCTGGGTATATTTCTTTGAGTCCGGGCCCTTCAGCACTGGTGGTGCACCGAAATTTGGTCCATTCGAGCGTTTATTTCCCTCATAAACCGTATGAGTTCGTTTTTGAAAGGATCATTACTGTTATTGTTATCAAATACACTGCTGATCCCCCCGGTCCCGTCGAAGCTGACCTCACCCCCTCGAAGTGTCGTTATTAGCCCTTTGAACTGTTTGATTTGCGAGAGCACTGAGAGGAACTGGACCTCTTTTATTCGCGTTGTTGGACGCAACCAACAATATTTGCCTCAATTCTATCATGGCCTGGTCTTGCCGTGAGAGATGGCCTATGGTAGCCTTTTGTTGTTCTCTCAGGATCCCATCATTTTCGCAACGTGCTCGTCTTCAACGTTATTAGGAGTCGCCTCCCGTATGTGTCATGGATATTTCCCGACATGAGCCGGCATGGCTACGTCCTCCTCGTTGCAGGTATCACTGATTGAATCCTCGCGTTGAGGCGGATTTCCTAGTGCCTCAAAGTTATGTGCGATGTTGACAATGTTATCTGTCATTGTTTATGATTTTTTGGCTAGGAAACAAAGATCAAACAGGTTAGTAATAGATGCAAGGATCAACTCAATTACGCAACTGTCTGAGCCCCACGGTGGGCGCCAAACTATTTACCCGTAAAACAGTACATTTGAATTTATAGCGTGGTTTATAGACAAGCGAATCAATTTGATCCCAAAATGATAAATAAATTAAATAAAATGCAAGACAAAGCATCGAAATGGAGATAAGGTAGTGGACAGCATGGTTCTGGAACAGGCTTCCGGAGGCAGCAATAAGAATATTGATAGACAAAAATTAAAGTGTTATTTAGTTTGGAATAATCTGTAACATAAGTTTGTCAGAAATTTCGTGTCTTACAATGGCGGTTGAAGTCACTATTTATAGCTAAACCTAGGTAACAAAGTCCTAGGATCAAGTCCTCTTAAATGACAATAAGGAGGGTCATTGATGAATATGCAACGGAAGCGTATGAATACCAAAATTCTCTGTAATGGATGTGTATTTAATGCTAAGGAATATTCTTCACTGAATGTTATCTGGTGGTAAACTCGTTGATAATGTTTCCTTCTGAGTCTACCCGATGTCAACCGAAGTTGTTGTCCTCGGTCTTGACTTCCACTCGCTTTGTCTCCCCTCTGTCCCCGATCACATATCACTCTATCATTCGAGTATATAATGTGAATCAATTTTATTTTATATAATAATTATCTTAGTTTTCAAAAGAAAATGTTATAAGTGGGGGTAACGGGTAAACGTGGTTTTGCAGAGCTGGTACACAAGAGGAGAAGCGAAATTTACCCTTTTTTTGAAAAGAAAAAAGAAAGAACAATGCATACGTAAGACATTGGGAGTTTAGATTCAAACTCCATTCCTTTGGCTCCTGTTGAATCCACGTGAACCACTAGACCGTACCTGGCTTTCTGTCAAGTGGATTCACTTGTTACTTATTTCTTCCGTTTTATTTCCTAGAAAAATAATTTTCACGTACAAACAGTGTAAGTTTTAGTCAAAACCAATTCATCCGAGCTCCGTTGAACCGATATATGTTAGCCCATATTTTCCATCCAATATTTGGTACCCAAATTAGAGCCGGATTAAATCCCACTTTAAGGTGAGAAGTCCCTACACTGGGGGAGGGGATAGTACTTTTGAGCAAGTGGCCCGTAATAGTTGAAAAGGGGTCTTCACCTTTACTAGAATTGTAATATGGCGCGTCTTTTTCTTTTTTGCTGGCATCAGATTTTATGAAAATTTATTTAAATATAATGACATCTTAAATTACTAGGAGTAGTTGTTAGTAACTGTACATTTTTCAAAAAAAAAAAAAAAACATAAAATCATTTCTGCCAAAAAATACTTAAAGCTAATTTTCCCTAAACAAAACTGAACATCCATATTTTTTTACAAAAAAGATAAAGCAAAGATTCATTCTTTCAAAGTGAACCACAAAAACAAATGGTTTGTAATCAATCAGATCATGTCAAGGTTGCAAATAAATTTATAAAGCAATAATGAAAAAAAAAAGCTCTGGTTTCCTCCATTGCTTATTTTTACTTTCTTGAAGACATATTGCTCTTTTAAATATTAAAGAATATGTGGTATGCAATCCTATCCCGTTAAAATAGGCAAAATACCTTAAAATCCCGTTAAACTTGACACAGATTATTAGTTACAACCTTAAATTATTTGTGGTCTTAATTACTCCCCTCAACTTGGCCTTTTGAGTAGGAGTGACCCTTCCATAAAGCAAGTAAAATAATTGCTTTAGGCCCCACATTTACGGGGGGCGCATTTTTGTTACACCTAATAGACTATGTATAAGTTTAAAAAATGGCTTCGTGAAGTAAAAAAGTTTGATTTCTTTCTTTAGCAAGTATAGAGAAAATTTGCAACTGTTATGATTTCTACCAACAAAATTGCACTTGAAATGAATATCGAACCCGAATTTCGTAGGAAACATATGATATATATATAGGAAGTAGAAATTTGATGAGGATGTTGATAATAAAATCTCAAAATCTTTCAAAAAGTCCTTTAGAGTTGATTACTTTATACATAATAGACAAGACTATTTTTTTCATTTCAAAATAGATTTGAACAATTCGAAACATATGAAAATATTTTTGATTTTCTATTTAGTGGTAAAAATTAAAATTATTAGATGATGAAAATTTTGAAAAAATATTGCGTTAATCTTGAATGTTCGTTAAAGCATAATAATCAATTTGATATTGTTGGTTTAGATTATTTCGGAAATAAAAATATTAAGAAAAATAGTATAATTAGAAGTGACAGTTTAATTGAGATACCTAGTCAAATAAAAAAATTTGATTCTTTTTCCAATGCATATATTATTTATGGAATAATATTAATAACTTTTGTTTCCGTCGTTTTAATGGAAAGAAATTTTCAAAATTAAAATTGATAAAATCTCACCTAAGATCAACAATGTCTAAATAAAGATTAAATGGATTAGTTGTTGTTAATTAAGAAAAACTTATTAGGAGTTATTGATTATAAGAAAATTATTAATAACTTTATATCTAAGAAACGCTAGAAAAATAGACTTCAAATAAATATAATTCTTTTTAAAAAGTTAAGGCCTCTCATAAAATTTGGCTTTAGGCTACAAAACTCGTCAGGCCGCCCCTGCTTTTGAGAGTCATTACCCCCTGGACGCTGATGTGGCAAAGAATGTGGGTGCACTTGCCTTCCATGTGGATTTTTCCTGTATATGTGGCATTTTTTTGAAAAATAAAATATTGTGGTAACCCTAAAGGTCATCACTTGATTTAAAAGTCAATTCTGTGTTTCGAGGCCTTAAAAATACCTTTTTATCTTAACTCGATTTGCGTGCACAGTCCGGGCGTATATCCGAAATGCTTTTATGTGAAAATTTGAGGAAAATACTAATTTTGCTTTTAAAATTGAATTTAAGTTGACTTCGGTCAACATTTCGGGTAAACAGACCTGGACCCGTAATTTGACGGTCCTACAGGGTCCGTAGAAAAATATGGGACTTGGCGTATGCCCGGAATTGAATTCCGAGGTTCCAAGCCCGAGAAATAAATTTTTGAAGAAAATTGTTTTACTGAAATTATATGAGCTTTTGAAAATTTAAAGATATTTGAATTTGATGGTATCGGGCCTGTATTTTGGTTTCGGAGCCCGGTACAGGTCTAATATGGTATTTAAGTTGTGCCTGTAAAATTTGGTAAGAAACGGAATTCATATGACGTGAATCAGACCCTTAGTTATGAAATTTGAAACTTAAAAGTTCTTGAGGTTTTCTTTGATTTTGATGCCAAACTCGTAGTTCAAGGTGTTATTTTGGAGATTTGATCACACGAGTAAGACCGTATGATATTTTTAGGGTTGTGTGCATGTTTGGTTTGGAGTCTCGAGGGCTCGGGTGAGTTTCGGATAGGCTTCGGGGTGTTTTTGACTTAGAAAAATATGGTATAGCTATTGTATCTGGTGTCTGATGCACCATGCTTCGTGATCGTGTAGTCACTCTCGTGATCGCGAAAGGGAAACAGGGCTGGGGTGGATTTCACCCCATGCGAACGCGAGACCAAGGTCGCGAACGCGGAGCATTGGGGGGACTGATCTACGCGAACGCGACCGGTCAACCGCGAACGCGTAGCTTTAGGATGGGCTGGTCAGGGAACCTAGGGAAAACTATACGAATGCGACCCCTTTATCATGAACGCGAAGGCATGGGCGGGCTGAGCCTTCGCGAACGCGTAGCTTTTCCCACGATCGCGTAAGTCCCCAGATGGCAGCTCTTCGCGAACGCGACAGTGCTCACGCGAATGAGATGAACACTGTCGCCTAACACTTAAAACAGAACCAGAACAGGAATTTAGCCATATTTTCATATCTTCTTCCCTAAAATCAGACCTTGGGCGATTTTTGAAGGGGGATTTCACCACCAAACTATATGTATATGTTCTTAGACTCATTTCTTTAATTTTTCATCAACACCCCTTAGATTTTTATGCATAAATCTTGTTCTTTAAGGGTAGAAATTAGGGATTTAAGAGAATTGAGAATTTTACAAATTTGGGGATTTAGACCTCGATTTGGGATTGGATTCCGAAACTAATTGCATATTTGGGCTTATGGAATGAGTATTCAGGTTTTGGTCCGAACCTCGAGTTTTGACCAAGCGGGCCCGGGGTCGATTTTTGAGTTTTTGGGAAAAATATTGGGAAAACTATAATTAAGAATTGGGTATGAATTCTTTAGCATTTGTAGCTGATAATAAGTTAATATTGGCTAGATACAATTGAATTGGAAGTGGAATCAAAAGGAAAAACGATATTTGAGGCTTGAGTTTGGCCGTGGATGTTCGAGGTAAGTGTTTGGTCTAACCTTAGCTTGAGGGAACAGGTGTTATGCCTTATTTGCTATGTGTTAGTGTAGTGTACGACGTATAGATGTAGTGACGAGTATCTATATGTTGGTGTCAATCATGCTCGTGAGTCTTAAATTGTGATTCTTAATAAGTACTACAAATGCCTAAATTGTTGATTATCCATATTGAGCAAGACTTATGATTATTTTCTTGGCATTGTTTATTGTTGAGCATTGGCCCCAGTTGAGGTTCATTTGTGAAGTTATTTGTTGGTAAAGGTTTGGTTATAACTGATTCCCTTGCCGGGTCGTATTTAATTCTTATTGTTGATTCCCTTGCCAAGTTGTTGTTGTTGTTGTTATTGTTTGGGTGAGGAAAGAGTGATAAAGCACGAAGGGTGATGCCATGCACATTCATACTTATGTATATGGTAAGGAAAGAGTGATAAAGCACGAAGGGTAATGCTGTGCACATTTATATTGATATTGATGCATATAGTGAGGAAGAGAGATAAAGCATGAATGGTGATGACGTGCACATTTCTAATATTCATTTGGTGAGGAAGAGCGATAAAGCACGAAGGGTGATGTCGTGCACATTTTCTTTATTGATTGCATAGTGAGGATTGAGAGTAAAAGTACGAAGGGCAATGTCGTGCATTCTTTGCCTACTTGTTGTGATTTCTTGTTGCTATTGATACAAGCGCCTTAATTGTTTCATCCTGTCATTTCCGTGTTTCCTTATGTTGTTATTCCCCAAAGCATGTTGCTCTTTCCCGTTACTTCTGATTAGCTTCTATTACTATTATTCTGTTAGATATTGTTTAACTGCAGGTTATGTTGTTTGTTGTGTCCTAGCCTCGTCACTACTTCGCCAAGGTTAGGCTCGACACTTACTCAGTACATGGGGTTGGTTGTACTAATACTACACTCTGTACTCTCAGCTAGGGGTTGTTGCCTTCAGTCCATCAGAGACCCAAGGTAGTCCTGCAGGCGTCCGCAGGCCTTGGCGTTCCCTTCCTATCATGTTTCTTTCTGTTCTTTTCTATTTCAGAGATAGATATGTATTTTCTTTGTTCAGACCCTATTTGTAATTTTTCTTAGATAGTCCGCGAGATTGTGACACCAGTTCTTGGTGGATTATTATTATGGATATGTATTGGTAATAGCTTAAATGTTAAATTCTGTTCTTCTACACTTTTAATTCTGATGTATACTTGCTTTAAATTGTTAAATATAAAGGTAAGAAGGGTGAATATTCGATAATGTTGGTTTGCCTAGCGGGTTCAATGTTAGGTGCCATCACGGTCCCGACGGTGGGCAATTGGGATCGTGAAAAGTTGGTATCAGAGATCTAGGTTGCTTAGGTCTCACAATTCATGGAAAAGCTTAGTAGAGTCTGAGGGATCGGTACAGAGAAGTCTGTACTTATCCCCTAGAGGCTATGGAGTTTTGTAATGACTTCACATCTATTCTTCTCTGTCGTGCGATTTGGTTACTCAATGCTACTTGAACTTCTACTCTGTTCTTTTGCAGATGGCGAGAACACATGCTTCTTTATCCGTTGATCAGCAGCCCGATCCCCCAGCAGCAGTTCCCACGAGGGGTAGAGGACGAGGCTGAGGCCGTGCTAGGGGCCAAGGCTGGGGCAGAGCTCAGCCCAGAGCAGTAGCACCAACGGCGGAGCCTCAGGTAGAGTTTGATGATGAGGTTCCGGCCCAGACAGTTTTGGTGGGCCCAACACAAGTCCCAGAGGGGTTCATCGCTACCCCGGTACTCCAGGATGCTCTGGTCCGTCTAGTGGGCCTTATGGAGAGTGTCACCCAGGCAAGCTTACTTCCTATAACACCAACCGTCTCTCAGGCTGGGGGAGGAATACAGACTCCCGCTACCCGCACTCTGGAGCAAATGACTCCCCAGTTTCAGACTCCAGTAGCTCAACCAGTTGGAGCAGTTCAACCAGGTGTAGTAGCTCAGACCGGTGATGGAGCAGCTATGTTTGTCGATGCTTTGTGGAGATTGGATAGGTTCACCAAGCTGTTCATTACTACTTATGGTGGTACTTCTTCAGAGGATCCCCAGGATTATTTAGACAACTGTCATGAGGTTCTTCATAACATGGGGATAGTGGAGACCACTGGGGTCGACTTTGCTACTTTCCGTCTGTCAGGTTTCGCCAAGAAATATTGGAGAGATTATTGTTTGGATAGACCAGTTGGATCACCATCTCTCACTTGGGAGCAGTTCTCGTAGTTATTTCTCGAGAAGTTTCTTCCCGTCACTCAGAGAGAGGAGTACTGCAGGCGGTTCAGCCATCTCCAGCAAGGTTCTATGACTGTCACCCAGTAGGAGACGAGATTTATTGATTTGGCTCGTCATGCTCTTCTGGTACTCCCCACCGAGAGAGAGTGTGAGGAGGTTTATTGAGGGACTCGCTCAGCCTATGCAGGGAAATCCAATTAACCTACCAAGTTCCTTTACCAATCAAACCTCAGTCCTAAACTGGAAACACAAAATCTCCAATCTATCTGATAACATAATCACTCCCCTTCATTCTGAATTTAGACAAGAATCAAAAATTCAAAAAAAAATCCCCTAGTCCCTTCTGTATTTCCACTCAAAAAATAGAATCCAAAATCATGTCCTAAGGAATTCTACTTGAAGGCTGCCAAAAGAAGTTTGAGATACCGTAAGGGAACACAGGACCTGGTCCTATATTACCCCTCAGGTGATAGTTTAACCTCATTGGGTATACTGATGTTAACTATGCAGGTTATCTTGTGGATAGGAAAAGCACTTCTGGAATAGTTCACTTGCCATGATCATGTCTCATCTCTTGGGGTACAAGGAAGCAAAACCCAATGTCTTTGTCAACAACTGAAGCAGAATATGTAGCGGCAACATCTTGATGTGCTCAAACCCCATGAATTAAGCAGCAACTGGAAGATTTTGGGGTATCTTCGGATGGTATACCTTCTATATCCAGTTCAAAACAAGAGGACCAAGCACATTAAGGTGAAGCATTATCTTCTGCGGGTCAAAGTGGAGAAAGGGTTGATCTGTGGAAAGTCCTGCAACACAGAAGACCAAATTCCAGATATCTTCACCAAAGCCTTGAGGAGGGAACATTTTGGAAGAAACAAGGTAAAGCTGGGGTTATTGAAATCTAATGGAGAACTTGATTCTCCATCAGTTGGCTATGAAAAACACCTTCAGGTAAAATTAGCTAAAGTATTTTCTAGCCAAGCCTAACTCATATCGATACCGTTGCAGGTAAACATGCATGACAATCATAGAAGCTAAAGGTACAGTTATGAACTGCGAAAGAAGAGCTGCTGAAATATTTTTCAAAAAAATTATTCGGGCATCAGGTTCTTGTGCCACAAGTTAGTAGTAATGTGCTTGTTCTGCATGCCTTCTCAAAAATGTTAACAAAATTAACTCAACTGCCACATCATCCAACTTTTCAATGTCTGCATGTCATGTCTTTCAAATCCCTTCATCCCCTCTACACGATAAAGTTTTCCAACAAATCTACCGCCATTTTCAAAACTATTCAGAACTCGTTTCTCTCTCTTCTCATCATTAGCCATTCTTCCAATAAAACTTTCTTTCTCCCTCACAGCAAGTCATGAACCTTCATCTCTTCTGTATATCTGTGATTCTCTCTTCATCTCTCTCTCTCTCACTCTACTTACCTACTAAATACTCCTATAATGGCAGTCGAATGATCGCTTCTTTCTCCCACCATTAACACCACTCCCACTTCCCTATCATCCTTAAAATCATCCCCAGAAATTCACTATTCCACTCCTTCCAATACTACTGTGTCCATACTTGGTTCCTCCTCTTTTCCTATAGTTTTTCGTTTTCTGACAAACCCTATTTCCTTTCCATGTATTGAAAACCCTATGTCTCGTCATTCCTCTAATTTTATTAAGGAACACTGGGGAGGTTTTACCTCTCAAATGTCAGAGGTCTTTAAGGATGATCATGATCAGTATCTGAACTCCTCCATTTTGGACTTAGTGACTCTCACAAAGTCACTAGAAAATGAAAGATGCACATAGCATCATGGCTATCGCTGCTGAGAGTCTGATGAATGAAGATGCATATCTCTTGTCTGAGTATCAGGGGGAAGAAACTCCATTCCTAGGCGATGTAAGAACCATAGTACTCCTCGAGTCTTTGGCTCGTGAGACGTTCACAGAAAAACCTACTGAGGAACCTGATTCTCTTCCAGGAAAACCCACACCTGCACCTCCTGATCATCCTAAGCTCTTAGAATCCTCCTCCAAGTCACCCACTATCAGGTCACAACAAAAGAAGGCTTTGAGACTATATTATAGAAAAGTAGGAGGAGTGTCAAGACAAGGAAAAAGAGGTTGATGAATCAAGGGGAATTTGTTACTAACAAGATTGTTCCAGTAGGAGGGGTTGACAAAAATTCTCTAAAAGAACCTGGTTCCTTAGTGAAACAATCTATAAAAACTCAAAAATCTATGGATGAAGCTTCCGATAAAGCTATTGAGAAACAAAATGGTGCATCCGTGAAGGGCAGCAGCAAGTCTAAGAAGAGTCCAGTTGAGCAAGCCATGTCTGAAGATATTACTGGGGGCTAGTAAGTTGGAAAGGAAAGTCTGTTGAAAGATCTAGAAAACAAAAATGGGAAACTGTAAGGGAACCTGGTTCTCTTACGACCATGCCCAGTGATAGTAGTCTTTGGCAAGAGAGATTAAGAACTCAGAAAGTCTTATGGGGTCGTACGTTTGACCTAGCAATTTTAGAGATAACCGGTATGAGAAAAATTCTGGAGATAGTGGAATTTCAGCAATGGGAGCACTTGTTTTAGGGGAGCATGCCGCTGGTGTACGAAGATGCAGTACAAAATTTCTATGCATCTCTCTTCATTGTTGAGGAGGATCACATTTTTGCGCTAGTAAATGGAGTAGACATTGTACTCGATGCTTCGGTTTGGGAAAGGTTCTCAAAATTCCATGTGAAGAAATGTCCTCAGTCAAAGGTGTATGTGGTGTCAACTTTAGGAGAGCTATTATGAAATAGCAAGCTATTCAACATGGGGAACAGGTGCATAAGAAGGTATTACTTCCTGAGTATCAGCTTCTTTTTGAACTGGCGAATAAGTTGTCTTACCTCGCTCTAAGAGGCGGTCTATTGCTACAAAATCGAATATGGTATTAATGGAGGTGGCAAACTTTAAAAGTTGCCCCAATCAATCTGCCAGCAATCATGATAGATCATATACAAAAGGTGGCAAACTTTAAAAGTAGGAATCAAGGGCTATCATATAGCTTTCTCCTCACTCAAATGTTCAAATTCTACAAGGTCCCTTGGGTAAACCCAGAGTGGGCACACACAAACAAACCTTCTCTAAAACCACTCTGGAAGAATGTGAGTGTGTAGAAAGAGTTGGTGGAAGCATCTCGACTATTTCTTAGCTGATCAATGCTCAAAATGCAGCTTCTAAAGAGATTAGAAGGTTGAGGGCTAAAAATGCCATACTGGAAACTTAGCTCAGTCAAGCAGTTAAAAGACCTGATTCCGTTAATGAAGAAGTTGCCCGCTTGACAAAGGAAAATGATAAGCTTTGCACAAAACTGCTTGAAGAACAACTTTCTGCAAATGCCCGACTGGACCTGGTTCTCAAAACCATTGCTGCCTCCTCTTCCAAGCCTCCCTCTCTTATTGCCCCCTAGGATCCTCTCAGTGGCTAGCTATCTTTTTCTGTAATGTTTTGTGGCTGTTGTTTTCTTTTTGTCTGTTTTTTTGTGATGTCATGCTGGATTTCACTATTACTGCTCCTATTTTGCTTAGTCCATTGTTAATATTAATGAAACAACTCCTCTTTTTGCCTGTACAATGCTATTTTCCTCTGGATTCTCTTTTCTGTCATGTTGTGTGCACATATGTGGCATGAGTTAGCTGTGTTAGACTTGTTTATGTTGATTGCATGCTTGTGTATCTTTTTAATGATGCCAAAAGGGGGAAAATGTTAGGGGGTCAGGAGGTCAGGGGGAACTTGTGTACAAACTTGATATACATGGGATCTGATGGGAATCAAACTTGTGTAGAGACTTGATGCAATTATAGGGGATCTGATTAAGGGGGAATTAAAAACAAAAGGTCAGGGGGAACTTGTGTAGTTTCTGGTACCTTATCTAGTTATTTCTACTCTAAACAAATACCATAAATGCCTAAGTTTTTCATCATCAAAAAGGGGGAAATTGATGGGTTTTCAATATCTTTGCCTTATGCTTCTTATGTTTTGATGATCTAACAGACTAATTGTCAAGAACCAGATAGAGAACCTGACCCACCTGGTATACATTTCAAATGAACAATGTCTAGTCTGATCTCTAGCAAATGAGTGAACAACCACAAGGAAGAACACAATAGGGACCTGGTCCTTTTGGGTTCTCCGACAGAAGTACAAGTCAACTGTACAGTTGGAACGTAATAGTAGAAAGTGACTGTCCGTAACTGTTACAAAGAGGAACACAACAGGAACCTGGTCCCTTAGGGTTCTCTGACAGAATTACAAGTCAACTATATAGCTGGAACGCAACTGCAGAAAGTGACTGTCCGCAACTATATACACGACAGTGTAGCAGATAGTGCATCAGTCATTTCTCATTGGGAAGAAGCGTGTACCAAGAATTGACATCACCATTGTGATGTTTTTTGTAGTATAACAACCTGGTGCAAGGAACAACATATTCTCTTGTGCATTTAGTGATATTCTCTCAAGCATCAAAGTGTTCATCCGGTATTGAAGTCACTGGTGTGTCAAGAACAAGAAGACAACTCCACTAAAGGATCAGTTTAACAATAAGTCTATGTACATACGTAATTGAGTTGTAATCTTGTTATTTGTTCTTCATTGTAACTCCTATCTTGCTTTCTTAGAATCTATGTTTTAGGAAACCCATAATCTGTAAACTTTCTGAGTTTATGTCGTGACAAGGATTAGTCATAAGTTTAAAGTCTTTGTAACTAGGCATTCACAAAGTGGCTTGTAGTAAGAGTATCACAAGTTAGTTAAGTTAAAGTCTTTGTAATAAAGTTATTACAAAGTGGCTTGTAATAGTAAGATTACAAGTTAGTAAAGTTGAAAGCCTACAAGTATAGGTCGTGGTTTTTGTCCCCTTGTATGAGATTTTTCCACGTAAAAATCCTTTGTCTCTTTTACTTACTGCTTCATAAGTATTCTTGGTAGAAACTCATGAAAGATCAGGTGATCTATAGTTTGGACTCATGTAATCTAACAATTGGTATTAGAGCGGGTTCTTTCTAAAAGGTTAACACCTAGAAAGGATCTCAATGGCTGCTCCACCTAACTTTGAGGAAGGACAATCAACCTACAGACCTCCTAGATTCAATGGTCAGTAATACGGCTGGTGGAAGACTCGCATGCATGATTTTATAATGAATGAAGATTCATAACTGTGGGACATCATCTGTGATGGTTCACATGTTCCTATGAAGAAGCCTGAAGAAACTGGACCAATGGTGCTGAAACACAGAAAGGAGTACAGTGATATTGACAGAAAAGCTCTAGAAAAGAACTATCACGACAAGATAATCTTGGTTTGTGGCATAGGACTTGATGAGTACAACAGAGTCTCAGCTTGTGATACTGCCAAAGAAATATGGGAAGCATTGCAAACCGCACACGAAGGAACTACTCAGGTTAAACAATCCAAGATTGACATGCTCACCACAGAGTATGAGCTCTTCAGGATGAAAGATGATAAGTCTATACAAGATATGCACACCAGATTCATATCCATCATAAATGAGATTTATTCACTTGGAGATGTTATTCCCAGAAACAAGCTTGTAAGGAAAATCCTCAGTGTTCTACCTGGTTTTTGGGAAAGTAAGGTAAATGCCATCACTGAAGCTAAAGATCTACAAACTCTAACCATGGATGAGCCGATTGGTAATCTGAAGACATACGAGATGAAAAGAAAGAAAGATAGTGAAAGGAGAGAGAAAAATAAGGAAAAGAACCTGGTACTCAAGGCTGAAAGCAGTGACTCAAGTGAAGAAGATAGTTATATGGCCTATCTTACTAAAAGATTTCAAAAGATGGTTCGAAGGAATGGTGGTATACAAAAGAGGGGCAGTTCAAGTAAGGCAAGGAACAATGATCTCTGTCAGAGGTGCAGAAAGCCAGGGTATTTCATTAAAGACTATCCACTTGTGAAACAGGAGAAATACAAACAAAACCCTGACAAAGTAGTAAAAAGGAACCTAGTTCTAGATAAACGATTCTGTGGAAAAAGTGCAGCCAAATATTGTGAAGCATGCTCTTGCTGCTTGGGGAGACTCCTCCAATGAATCAGAAAGGGAACCAGATGCAGAAAATAGCTCCATGATGGCAGACGAAATTGAAACAACAAAGTATGACCCACTGTTCACGCTGATGGCTCAGTCTGATGATGATGAAAAAGATGAAGATGATAAGGTAAATTTCAGGAATGTTCAGAGAGATCTGAAATCCTACTCTTTTAAGAAGTTAAGGTCATTAGCAAATGTTCTAATTGACGCTTATTATAGCCTTGATAATGATAAGGAGATCCTGACCATAGAACTAGGAGAAACAAAACAATCTAGAGATGATCTGGTGGTCTGTGTAGTGGACCTAAATGAGACCATAGCTAATCTTAAAAGAGAAAAGGAAGTTCTGAATGAAAAAATAACTAGTGTAGAAAATAAGAGAGATGACCTGATGGTAGTGGTTGTTGACTTGAAGGAAACAATAGAAAGTCTTAGCAATGAGAAACACACTCTAGAAGAAAAAATTGCAGCTACTGAGCAAGAGAGAGATGATTTTTTAGTGATAATCACTGACCTAGAGGAAATCATTGAGGGACTCAATAGAGAACATAGGACTGTGAATCTTGGGAAAGGGAAGGAAGTAGCTAGTGAGACACACATCAAGTTTAAAAAGGAATTAACTGATGTAAAAACTAGTCTATGTGGTGAACTTGAGAAAATCGGCAACTTCAAGATGAATTAGAGAAAGTAAAAATTGATCTTGAGAAATCTCTAAAGTGGACTTGATCCTCAGATGCTGTCACTGCCATGTATTTCAACAATAGTGGAAACGGGTAGGGAATCGAGTTCCAAAGGGAGAAAACTCCTTACAACCCTCACATCAAGTACGTCACTATTCCTGATAACTGGTTGTGTACCCATTGTGGGAACAATGGGCACTTTAAAGAAAATTGCCAGGCCAGGGTTCAATCTGTTCAAAAAAAAATTGTTTACTAACAAAGTAACTATTACAAGGGACCAAGTACCACTCGCAAGAAACGAATGCTGCCTGCATGGACTAGAAAAGCCCTTATCCTTCCTTTTTATCATAACAAGGGACCCAAACTAGTTTGGGTTCCCAAATCTAACCCATAATTTGCATGTGCAGGGAACAGTGAGAGGAAGCGGACTACAATGGAGCATGGACAGTGGATGCTCAAAGCACGTGACAGGAAGCACCATGGATTTCTTCTCATTGAAAGCCCTGCAGGAAAGGACTGTATCCTTTGAAAAAAAGGAGGGGGTACATTCTCATTGTTGGAAAAGTTGGATAGTCTCTTTGACACTAAATTGAGAACATGTACTATGTGGATGGTCTGAAGTACAATCTCCTAAGTATTTCTCAAATCTGTGGTAAAGGGAACAAAGTAGAGTTCTTATCTAAAGTGTGCACAATTACCAATCTGGTAACTGACAAAGTGGTTTTAGTGGCAAAAAGAAACAAGAACATCTACGTTGCTGACTTTGAATACAAGCTGATGATATGAGATGCTTCAAGTCTGTTGATGATGACGTAGACCTTTGGCATGGAAGATTGGGCATGCAAGCTTCTCACTTCTGAATAAATTAATTCAGAAGGACCATGTCGTGGTCTGCCAAATTCAAGATTCACCTAGACACTGTCTCCTAGAACAAAGTATGAAACTTTCAAGGCATTTTTGGCCTTTGTCAAGAAGATCCAAGTGAAGATAAAATTGAAAGTAGTATGCATTAAATCTGACCACGGGACAAAATTTGACAACGCCAAATTTGATGAGCTTGTAATAAAAATATAATCACACATTTTAAGTTGTGCATGTAAAATTTGGTAAGAAACAGAATTCATATGACGTGAATCGGACCCTTATCGCGCCCCCTTTTTCCCTCTTCACATCGAAAAATCGGGTTTATGACATTTTGGGTATGGGACAACTCATTCCTTTTGGGAAATGTGTTTGCATTTGAAGAGTCGCCACCTAATGATTTAAGGTGCATTAGGACACCATAGGGTTCATTTCTAAGTTTGTTTGGTAACCAGAGATAGGGTAAGGGTTTGAGATTATTCTAAGGGGAAGGTGGTAGGAAACCCTCAGGATCCACTAGTGTGGTTCCCGGCCAGACAGTTTTGTGAATTTTGCACAATTAGAAAATAGACAAGTATAGACTTAAATAGTAGGGGATTTAAGTTTAAACACACAAGCGTTTGAAAACAATTATTGAAAGACAAGGTTTGAAAGAGAATTATAATTTAAACATACTTGAGAATATAAAAGGGAGGGGGTCCTAGGTTTGTTTATAATATGGATCACATCGATGCAATACCCGGTACGATACTCCTCAAAAAAGGGCCTACACGTGGTATTAACGCACCGGTCATCATATCCATATCTACCCCTCCCACCCCGTAAATGTATTAAAGTGCGGATTGGTCTCGACTTCTATTGCATGCTATTACCCGTCCCATTCCTATCAGTCCCGGAGGGATTTAGGACTACTACTCCTATAAGGGGAGGATTTTAGGCTGACTCTTAGGTTTTAAAGGTAAAAAGGCTAAGGTAACATACAAAAAACACGTAGGACTGCATTTTATAGGGAAACACATAAACAAGTAAAATGGCTCATGTATACCTCCGCAGACAAAGCACATAAGTAGAATGACTCAAACACAATTAGGGTCTGAATTTTAAAACGATAAAGTAGGGTGTTTAAATTGTTGAAGCAGACCAAATTTATTATATAACTCAGATAATAAGTCTGAATCAAGCCTGCCTGCTGGTTGTAGCAATTGCTAGTTAACCAAAGGCGGATTCAGTTTTATCATTATTATTACCTAGGGCTTGCCTAGGCGCGGTAGTGAGCATGATATCTATTACTGATTAGGAGAGACAATGAACAATTTAAAGGAGCGATTTGGATCTTATAGGCATGCTATCTAACTGTATTAAAAAAAGTAGGTTATTTAAACTGATTCAGAACAGATAAGTACGAGTCAGACTGATTTTTAACTGGTTTTAGATCCTATAGGCATGATCTCTATTATAGCTGATTTTAATCATATAGACATGGTATCTAAGTAATAAAGCTGATTTTGGTCCTATAGGTATGGTATCTAATTGAACATGCAGTGAAGTAGGCAGGATTTATTTAATCAAAGTGAAATTCCTATAGGCATGATTTCTATTAAAGTCTATTTAGATCCTATAGACATGGTTTCTATTTGTGAAAGTAAGGCATGCAGAACTTGATTTAAACCAAAGCAAATCCTATAGGCATGTTTTCTAACAGATTGTATCGAAATACACCCTATAGACATGTTATCTACCCAGCTAACAGCTAAAGCATGCATAATCACCCCATCCCTTTCACTATCCATCCCCAATATTTTTTACAAATTATTATAGACCAAATAACTGAATTACATAAAAAAAGTGTAAAATAAGAAGTTACAACCATATGAAGCCTGATTATGACTTCCTCTCTAAGTTATGGAATAAACTACCTCAAATGCCAATGATGTTTCAAAGCCTTTCTCATAACTAGGTGTGTCAAAGTTCCCTAAGGACCTCATGGGATCCCGGGCAGTACTTACACTCAGGTTTGCATAACTAGACAGAAATGAGTGCAGTGTGGGAGGGCTAGCCCTTATGTGTCCAAGTTCAGAAGGAGCTCAAGGGTCCCAAGGCAAGGCTCACACAAGAGGGGCAGACCTAGGTTCTAAGAATATAGTGGAAGTACAAGAACATAGTTGAAGAAGAATTTGTTTACAACTAGACTAGCAAGTCCATTTTTTTGAAGGTAATCAGTAGCAGAAGTGTTTGAAATTTGTTGGGGTAATGAACAAAAAACTCAAACACACAGAATCAGTAGTTGCACAAAGGGGTCAAGGGGTTTTGGGGATTTATTGTATGAAGCATATGACCCCAGAAGGGTCAAGTTTGGTCATGCACAGCAATAGGTGGTGCTGGCATGCCCACAAACCAACCAAAGAACACAAACACATAGAGGGGATATGGGGTTTGGGATTAATAAGTCAGCAAACACATATCAAGTGACTGATAGAGTGCACACATAGGGAAACATTAATTTAAGGGGAAGGGAACATATTACAGCATGCTAGTAATATAACTTAACTGCAGAAAACATGTTGTTGTTGGGGCTTAAAAAAAATAACTAGGACATACCAGTAGAGAAGCAAAGTGCAGAAAGGAAAAGTAAGCAAGGTTCCACAGTCTAGCCTTGGCTTTCAGCCGGCTAGACAGAGCAGTAGCACAAGTAGTAGTAAAGAAAGAGAGAGTTTTTGAGTGTAAGTGTGTGTTCTAAACTCAAATTGTTCGTGTTTGAAAGAAAGAGGGTGCATGGCATTTATAGTTTTGAAAACGAGTGAAAAGTAAGGTAATAAGTAAAGTCTTAACATAAACATGGAAATAATCACAATCAGAATCAATTAACACAAGTGATTCCCTTTAATTAAGAAATCACTACTTTAGCTGATACTAACAGGTTTAAATTAAGGAAAGAAATCAGTTTGGGACAGATTGATTATTATCATATAAGGGGCAATAAAAGCATGAAGTAAATAATCACGTCCAAGTACAAAATATGCTTAGTTTGGAAAAGGATTTAGCAAGGTAAAACATCACAGTAAAGTAATGAAATCAATTAATTTTAAACAGATGAGTAAAAATTAGGGCTCGTAAGAAAACCTTTTGCAATTAGTCGGAAGATTGAGTAAATCAAGATCAATCAAGAAAGCAACATGATTCTGCACTTCACCATATAAATAGCAAGGGATGAACAAACATGCAGAGATAAACATGTTGACAAAAGAAGCTACACCAACATACAGTAGCAGTAGGGGTAAGCTAGGGTTCATTAGCAAGAAAATATTCTAAGCACAGTAGTCAAATAGGTCAGGTAGTCACATAGAATCAATAG
Organism: Nicotiana sylvestris; assembly: GCF_000393655.2. Lineage (NCBI taxonomy): Eukaryota > Viridiplantae > Streptophyta > Magnoliopsida > Solanales > Solanaceae > Nicotiana > Nicotiana sylvestris. The sequence continues at coordinate 73,729,287 of NC_091063.1, read as the reverse complement.
TGAAGAAGAACATAGTAATAGGTAAAGAGAGTCAGAAATAAGTAAAGGTCTCACATTAACAAGTGAGGTAAAACTTTTAAGAAATTAAGGCTTCAATAGTAGCCGAATTTAAGAGATGATAAGAACTCAAATCAGATAAGTCAAAGAAGGAGAAGAGAGTCAGAAACAAAGAACATAATCGAATAAGTACACATTTAAACAAACAAGGATAGTTTCAGAAATTGGACAAGACCAAAAAGAACTACGTTTTTTAAACATGCTGAATCAAGTAGAAGGAAAGCATAAACAAGTTGTTTGAATATAGTAAAATCAGAAAACAACATAAAAAATCAGAGAATATATCTTTAAAAAGAAGTTAAGAGAAACCCTAGTCGTTGAAAACTGAAGAGTCGTTTTGAAAGAAAATCGAAAAACCTTCACGAAAACAGTTAAGAAGTTTGTAGTAAACACTGATCTAAGATAGATCTGAAAGAAAATCAAAAGACCTTAAGGCTAGGGTTTCAGAGAACCCAGAAAAGATGAGAAAAGATTTAAAAGTTACCGATCTAACTAGGACAGTCAAGGATTTGACTTGAACGACAATGGCTGGCCGGAGAAAGACCAGAGATGAAGGTTGAGCAAGGACTGGACCAGATGTCTTTGAGATCTGGCCATGAAATCACGAAAACAAACACCCAGGAGCCATAGGAGGCCGATACACACCTCAAATGGGCACGAGAAGCCATGGAATAGGCAGGGGTTGAGGTGGATTAGGGTGGAATTAGATGGCGGCGGCTAGGGTTCATGTGAGATTGTAGAGAGAATTGAGAGGGAAGGGATTCAGAGGCGGCGGTTGGTGGGAAATGAATTAGGTTTAGGGGTCGTTCAGGGTTACAAATGGTAAGGGTGAATGCTGGTCGATGATCTGAATGATCAATGGCCTGGATTACAGAGGGTAGGTAGGGGATCCGGGTTAGGTAGGATTATTTGGGTTAGGGGTCGGGTTTAAATGAAATTAGGTCGGGGAAGTTGGGTCTGATTTAGGGTTCAATTTAGGCTAGAATTTAAATGCAATTGGGCTATTATTTAAATAGCCAATTTTCCCTTTTTAATTTACAAAAAATAATAAATAAATTCTAGAAACAAATTGAAAGTTCTAAAATGATTTATAGCATGTAATAACAATTTAAAAATATAGGGTTTAATTTTATGAATATAAAACACAATTAAATCGTCAAAAGGCTATTATTGAAAATATATGCAATTAGCTTTAAAAAAAATACTAAGTGAAATTGTAAAAATATGTAAAAAGTTATCTTAGCCATATTTTGGTATAAACATGAAAATTCAATAGATGAATTACGAAAAATAATAATTTGGAAATAATTATTGAGATTTTATGGATAAAAAGGGAAAAATAATCCAATTTAAACCTTTAAAAATTATAAAAAAATAATAAAATATTTGGACATACTTATATATGCATATATATGATATTTTGAAGGTATTTTGCATATTGAAAATATATAAGGAAATATTGGGTATCAACAGCTGCCCCTCTTTACCCGAGAAGGATGAAAAAGTTGTTGGGTAAAGATATTATGGCCAATTTTGACCGAGCGAAATGGTTTGAAGAGGATTTAGGCCGCACCCTGGCTTCTGAGCTACCTACATATCCCTGGTTTTACAGGAATCAAGCCATATGTAGTTCAGGATCCATCGGCCGAGTATACCGATGAAGTGATTTCAAAGACGGATGCAGTATCCAGGGCGGGGTGAGTGGAAAGTTTACGGGAATGGCCAGGTTTGATAAGGCCGTGGGAACTGGAGAGGGATCGTTCCTGCCGGTATGGCCGTTGCTCGCCGATTTACCTGCAATTAGAAACAACACAAGAGTGTATTGTGCGTAAATTTAAACATGATGCAAATTCCCGTCGGACCATGAATGTTGTCTTTGGACGGTTAGAATGACGTCCTTTGACCATGCCGTCCTGGGCCATGAAGTGTATGATAAAGGATTCGCAAGCCATGAAATTATGCTCTCGGGCTATGAGGATGGTGCCTCCGAACCATGATGCCTTTGAATAATGATATACAAAAGATTGAAAGGGACCCTCAGGCCATGACATGGTGTTCTCGGGCTATGAAGATGGTGCCTCAGAACGATAATGCCTTTGGATGAGTTGGCAACATTTGAGCCCATAAAAGATGCAGTAGTATGATGCGGACAAGACAGAGCTTAGTCTTGTGAATTGAAGGGTAGAGCTTAGCCCGTAAGAAAAAGCGAAATAAATAGTGCTTAGTTTTGACGAACATGGGAGGAAGAGCTTAGCCTCGGAAGGCATAATGATAGCCTTATGCAAAATGCAGATGGAGACAACGTTTAGTCTCGGAAGGCAGAAAGGTAGCCTTATGCAATAATACAGATGTAGATGGAGGTAGAGCTTAACCTCAGAAGGCGGAATGGTAGCCTTATGCATAATGCAATGGAGACAACGTTTGGTATCGCAAGGCAGAAAGGTATCCTTATGTAAGAATGCAGATGGAGACAATGTTTAGTCTCAGAAGGCAGAATGGTAGCCTTATGCAAATTGGAAGGAAGAATGGTAGCCTTATGCAATGCAAATGCAGACGGAGGTAGAGCTTAACCTTGGAAGGCAGAAAGGTAGCCTTATGCAAGAATGCAGATAGAGACAGCGTTTAGTCTCGGAAGGCAGAATGGTAGCCTTATGCAAATTGGAAGGCAGAATGGTAGCCTTATGCAAGAATGCAGATGGAGACAACGTTTAGTCTTGGAAGGCGGAATGGTAGCCTTATGCAAGAAATAAGATAGCAAATGTTGGTAAGTGCAACGGTTCTATTTATCCCATGGGTGTATAGTTTGTTTGATGATGCAACTCTAGTGCCTATATCCAAAGAAAAATCATGAGTTTTGTAAGGGAGAAGGTTAGTTCATATCCTCACTGGCTTTGCTTGACTTGCTCGGCTTTGATCTGGTGATACTGTATGTATCATTGGGGTAGCGTTTCTAAACAAATCAGTTTTGATAATAAACATGCATGACTTTGTGAAAAATATGATATAAGTATATATAATTAAGAATAGCTTCTAGATGAACCGACGACTGTGACGCAGTTCAGGACATTGCAACCTCTTTCGTTATGCCCCCTCAAAATTTTGTCCCAGTTTGATGGGTTGACATTTCTGACTACTGCTTGCATGGCGATCAGTTGAAATTACTTCAGAATTTTGAGGGTCCTCCTCAAAATTCTGCCCCAGTTTCCAATTGCGAGGAGAAATGAAATTTTTATTGCATTATGACCGAACCCATAGGGCTGCCTACGTATCCCCTATTAAATAGGAATTAGGTCGGTTGTAGTTTGTATTTACATATATAAGGAAAGTATAAAGATTACACATAGTAACGCCTGACTGCATCGGAATTGATCGGCTTCGACCAAACTTCTCTGTCCATTTCTGCAAGTATAAGGGCTCCTCCTGTCAGAAACCAGCGAACCATGTATGGACCCTGCCAGTTGGGAAAGAACTTCCCCTTGGCTTCATCTTGATGTGGAAAATTTTTCTTTAACACCTGCTACCCTGATGTGAACTGTCTTGGTTTGACTCTTTTGTTGAAGGTTTTGGACATCCTGTTTTGATAGAGTTGACCATGGCAGACCACATTCATTCTCTTTCCGTCTATAAGGGCCAGTTGCTCATAACGACTCTTTACCCACTATGCAACATCGAGCTTAGCTTCTTTTATGATCCTTATGGAAGGAATTTCTATCTCAGTGGGAATGGCAGCCTCTGTACTGTAAACCAGCATATAGGAGGTTGCCCCGATTGATGTGCGGACTGTGGTGCGATAACCCAATATCTTCTTGATATTCTTGTTGGTAGCCTCTACAGCTCCATTCATTTGAGGCCTGTAGGCTATGGAATTCTTATGTCTGATCTTGAAAGTTTCACACATAGCTTTCGTCAAGTCACTGTTGAGGTTGGATCCATTATCAGTAATGATCGACTCTGGAATCCCGAATCAACAAACAAATGCGGTCGCGGACAAAGTCTACTGCGACTTTCTTAGTTACTGCTCTGTAAGATGCTGCTTCGACCCATTTGGTGAAATTGTCGATTTCTAGTAGGATAAACCTATGCCCGTTGGAAGCGGCAGGCTCGATTGGTCCAATAACATCCATTCCCCAAGCGGAGAACGGCTATGGTAAGCTTGTTGCATTAAGCTCATTTGGAGGTACCTTTATCATGTCTGCATGTATCTGACAACGGTGGCATTTCCGGACATACTGGATGCAGTCCGTCTCCATAATCATCCAAAAGTAACCTCCCGAAATATCTTCTTTGCTAAGACAAAATCGTTCATATGTGGACCGCAGGTCCCAGCATGAATTTCCTCTAATAGCCTGGATGCCTCCTTTGCGTCGACACACCTTAGTAATCCCAAATCAGGAGTCCTCCTATATAGGATTCCTCCGTTGTAAAAGAAGTTGTTGGACAATCTCCAAAGTGTGCATTTCTGTGTAGGATTTGCAAGCTCTAGGTACTCTCATTTTGCCAAATATTCCATGATATCATGAAACGAAGGCTTTCCGTCTGCTTTTTCTTCAACATGGTCATAATAAGCTGGTTGATCATGGATCTTTACTGGAATGGGATCAATACAATTTTTGTCTGGATATTGTATCATAGATGACAGGGTAGCCAATGCATCGGTGAACTCATTCTAGATTCTGGGAACATGCTGGAATTCCGTCTTCGTGTACCACTTACTTAATTCCTGCACATGATGAAGATATTGGAATATCTTAGAATTCTTGGTTGTCCATTCTTCTCTCACCTGATGTATAAGTAGGTCCGAATCTCCAATCACTAGCAACTCTTTAATATTCATGTTAATGGCCTTTTTTAGCCCTAAGATGTAGGCTTTATATTCGGCCATATTGTTGGTGCACGAGAACCTGAGTTTGGCAGACACCGGATAATGTTGACCAATTTCTGATACTATGACTGCTCCTATGCCAACTCCTTTGAAATTTGCTGCTCCATTGAAAAACATTCTCCAACCATCATATGATTCTGCGACGTCTTCTCCTATGAATGATACCTCTTCATCAGGAAAATACATTTTTAGGGGTTCGTATTCTCCATCCACGGGATTTTCAGCAAGGTGATCTGCTAGTGCCTGTCCCTTGATTGCTTTCTGAGTCATGTAGACAATGTCAAACTCACTCAACAGGATTTGCCACTTGGCTAGCTTGCCAATGGGCATGGGCTTCTGAAAGATGTACTTCAAAGGATCCATCCTTGATATAAGATATGTAGTATAGGCACAGAAGTAGTGCCTCAGCTTCTGAGGTACCCTAGTCAAAGCACAACAAGTGCGCTCTAATAGAGAATACCGGGCCTCGTGTAGGGTGAACTTCTTACTAAGGTAATAAATGACCTGCTCCTTCCTGCCTATTTCATCATGTTTCCCCATAACGCAACTGAAAGCTCCATCCAATACTGCAAGGTAGAGTAATAAGGGTCTACCTGGCTCGGGTGGACCAAGATTGGTGGTGTTGACAAGTACTCCTTGATTCCAACAAAGGCCTTTTGGCAGTCATCCGTCTATTTGGTAGCGGCGTCCTTCTTTAACATCTTAAATATTGGCTCAGAAATAACTATAGACTGTGCTATGAATCGGCTGATGTAGTTAAGTTTTCCCAAGAAACTCATCACATCTTTCTTGTTCTTTTATGGTGGCAATTCTTGAATAGCTTTGAAATTTTATGGATCCAGTTCTATTCCTCGGTGACTCATAATAAACCCAAGCAATTTCCCAGTAGGAACCCCGAATGCGCACTTCGCGGGGTTCAGTTTCAGGTTGTACTTCCGCTGTCTATTGAAGAACTTCCTCAGATCTTCTATGTGATCAGTGGCCTTCTTGGACTTGATGATGACATCATCTACATATACCTCTATCTCCTTGTGTATCATATCATGGAAAATAGTAGTTATGGCCCTCATGTAGGTGGCCTCTGCATTCTTCAAGCCGAACGACATCATCTTGTAACAATACATTCCTCACGGCGTAATGAAAGCCGTTTTCTCAGCATCTTCCTCATCCATCCATATCTGATGATAACCAGCGAAGCAATCTACGAATGACTGCAATTCATGCTTGGCACAATTGTCAATCAGGATATGTATGTTTGGCAAAGGGAAGTCGTCTTTTGGACTGGCCCGATTGAGATCCCGGTAGTTGATACAGACTCTGACCTTCCCATCCTTCTTTGGTACTGGCACAATATTAGCTAACCATGTAGGGTATTCTACTACCTTGAGAACCTTAGCTTTAACCTGCTTGGTGACTTCTTCCTTGATTTTCAGACACATATCGGGCTTGAACTTTCTGAGCTTTTGCTTTACCGGTGGACACGTCGGATTGTTTGGCAGTTTCTGAGCTACGATGGACGTGCTCCGACCAGTCATGTCATCATACGACCAGGTGAATATGTCCTCATATTCCTTTAGAAATTCTGTGTATTCTTTCTTTTCTGACGGCGATAGGTGAACGCTGATTCGTGTTTCCTTGACATTTTTTGCATCTCCCAGGTTGACAATTTTGGTCTCGTCCAGGTTGGACTTAGGTCTGTTTTCAAAATTCTCGACTTCTTTAACAAACTCTTCAGGTATGTCATCCTCCTCAGAATCTATGTCCGTTTGTTGCGTTGTCTCATTACGTGTCACAGTCATTGGTTCGTCAAGATAAGTAATAGTAATGCTATATGAGTAAAGTAATGAGAGAAAACGATAATGAGTGTTGATTCATAAGAAAAGTCAAAATGCTTTGATAAATTGCATAACTGTTTAGAACATTGAAGATCTTATTGGGGGAATTGGTAAATGCGAAAAGAAAATCATTTATTAAAATAATGGATAATTCTTGTTTTAGCTTTGCTACCCCGAGGCTTATCGGGCTCTGGTCATCTTGATGGTCCAGTTATTGAGGCATGCCCCTCTACTTACGGCCTGTATGGAAGGGCCTTCGTCCCTTTCTCCTTGGGAATGACACAACAGTCCATATCACTGTCTTCTAGGAACAAGTTCTTCACCGTTGCCAGTGCTTCTTCTTCGTCTGACCCATAAACAATGTCGGCCTATAGGAAAGTTTGCTCCAAACACGGTATTGGCTACTCTAGTGGATAGTAAGGATCGTGCCATGATAGCGACTAGTTGTTGAATTCTTCCAGGTGTAATCATATCCCAGACCAAAAGTGGTGCCATGTTTCTTGAGTTTTATGGGCTTAGCGATCCCTTGGAGGTTCTTTCTGAGTCCCTTGCTAGGTTCGTACCCACTCCAATTCAGTATACCCTCGATTTTTCTATCCTACCATTTGTCCTTGTCAATAGAATTTACCCGTTCAATATGATGGTAGGTCTCTCCACCTAGCTTCCTTCTTCCTTTGATCGACAGAATGGTCTGGCGATTGTATATAGGGTTGCTACAGTCGCCATGAATGATAACCACTTGGTGATTCCATTCGAACTTTACGGCCTAATGCAACATTGATGATACGACCCCAGCAGCATGAATCCATGGCCGTCCCAACAACAGGTTGTAAGATGCTAGCACGTCTATTACCTGGAAATCAACATCGAACCATGTTGGTCCCATTTGCAAGCATAGGAAAATCTCACCAATGGTGGACCTTTGAGAACCATCAAAGGCTTTCACATTGATTGCTCCATCTTTTATCTCGTGTAGTCCTTTACCCAGATTCTTGAGTGTTACCAGCGGACAAATGTTGAGACTGGAACCCCCGTCGATCAGGATTCTAGTGATGAAATAGTCCTCGCATTGCACGGTGATGTGCAGTGCTTTGTTGTGTCCCAACCTTTCAGGTTGTAGCTCGTCCTCATGAAAAGTGATCTTATGGCTCTCCAACACTTGTCCTACCATGTTAGCCATTTCCCCGCCAGTGATGTAGCTTGGTACGTATGCTTCACTCAACACCTTTAGCAGAGCATTCTTGTGTGCCTCAAAGTTTTGCAGCAAGGAGAGAATGGATATTTGTGCCAGCGTTTTGTTTAGCTGGTCGATGACCAAATACTTCTTGGCCTGTATCTTTCTCCAAAGATCGTCCAGACCTGTCTCAATGAGGGGTGGCCGAATGGAGGCCTGCTTGCTTGACTTAGCTAGATTTTTAAGGGTATAGACTTTACCAGTTCTTGTCATACCCTTTGCTGCAACAGTCTCTTCGAACCTGACCTTGCCTTTCCTCCTTGCCTCGACTGTATAGTCCCAGGGACAGCCTTTGTATGAAATGGTGTCATGATCGACATTGCTACTAGAATTGGCGTGGATATCCTCACTCTGAACGGACCATGTGCCTTGGGTGGTATATTGTAACCTCAAATGGTGCGGGTGCATTTGATGGAAACACGAATTCAACCTCAATCGGCGCTGGTGTCTTTGCGGACGATGTTGCTTCAAATTCAAGTGGTACAGATAAGTTCACCTCAGCATCTTTAGATGGTTGAATCAGGACTATGATTGGATTGAGAGTGACTGCCGGTTTCTTTGGGTCATCACCTTCTGCGATCAAACCGATTGATCCCTCGGGATCCCAAGTATCTTCTATTTTAATCATGTGGATACCTCCACCTTTATGGTCTGGCAGAGGGTTGTTGCGGACGATTGGAGTGGGTTCTTTTGCCACAATAATCTTGTTATCAATTAAAGATGAGATCTTGTCTTTCAAGGAATGACATTCATCGATGGTGTGCCCTTTCATGCCGGAGTGGTATGCACAGGATTTTTTTGGGTTAATCCATTGAGAAGGGTTATCAGGGGTTGCAGTAGGGATGGGGTGACATAACCAGTGGCTTTGAGTCTCTCATACAACTGGTCAATGGGTTCAGCAATGAATGTGTATTGTTTTGGAGGTCTGCAGTCAAAATTAGGTCGGGGTCTAGGGAAGGTTTGGCGTGCAGGGGGTGATTGGTAATGGGATGGTTGAGCATTATAGGTTTGGTAAACTTGAGAGGGTTGGGAGTATCTGGGTGAAGTAGGTTGATATGTGGGAGAGGGAGGTGATTGATAAGTTGATGGTGGAGTTTGGTAGGAGGGTGAAGGTGCTTGGTAATTCGGAGTTGGCTGATATGTGAGTGGGGGTGTCGGGTAAGTTTGGTATTTGACGGGAGATTTGGTCCTCTATGCAACCATTACGTCCCCCACGTCCCTTTTCTTGGACACACCACCAGACTGTAAAGCCTTATTTGTAGTTTGCAAGGCCTCGAAGTTTGTAACCATACCGCCTTTGATACCCTCTTCAATTCTTTCACCCAATTTGATAATGTCGGAGAATTTGTAGTTATCAATCATCATTAGTCGCTCATAGCACTGTGGGTCTTGGGCTCGGACAAACATTTTTGTAGGCTTCTTCTTTAGATTTTAAATATACAACATGTCTAGCGCATTTTCTGTATTAAACCTAAATCTGTCCATAAAGTCGGACGCCATGCCTACCCAGTTTGACCACTTTTTTGATCTTGGCTGATGTACCAAGATAGCGCATCTCCTTTCAAACTCCTCATGAACAGCTTCATGCAGATTCTCTTGTCTTTCCCTACTCCAACCAACTTGTCGTAGTACGTCCTCAGATGGACATTTGGATCTCCTGTACCATCAAATATTTCGAACTTCGAAGGTTTGTACCCCTCGGGCAGTTCGACATCGGGCTGTATGCAAAGATCTTCATAGTTCAGCCCTTTGATTCCTTTTCTTCCCTCAACGCCTTGAATCCGGCTGGTTAGTTTCTTAAATTTCTCAGGCAAGTTTCTGATAAGCAGATCCTTTTTGTCAGACTCAGGTGTGCTTAAGATGGGCTGGGTGGATTGTGGCATGGTCTCCACGTAGATAGGGGTGTTATGGTGGGTGTGAAAGTGGTTGTTTGTGGAGTTTTGGGGTTCTGGGATGAGTAGTAGAGTGTTGTTCTGGATATGGTAGGTGTTGCATTGGTTTTTTGGGGGAATAGCGGAACGAGTCTGTTCCTTTGGGATATTTTGAGGAGGTGTAGGGTTTTGAGTATTGGGAAATTTGATATCTGGGGTGCTGAGGGAAAATGACAGGCTTTCCAGATTCCGAACCTGATCAAGCTCTTATTGGCTTTCCAACAACTTCTGTTCTAGTTGTGACACATTCTCCTTAGGAACTCGAATACCCTGGCCATTAGTGGCCTCAACCCATTCATATGGGATTTCTTTCCTGATGTTGTTCAAATCTTCCATCTTGCTTTTGTTCTTGTTTTTGACAGGACTAAGAGGAGGAGTAGGTGGAGGGCCCCTGGATCTCGTAGAATAGGATGATGATGCCAGAGTGCACGAACTAACCTTTGGAGAGGGGAATAATAAAGACAAAACAAAAAAATAAAACAAAATAGGTAACCAAGTAGTGAGGATCATAAAAATATTGCAATATTTAAACCCATTGTGTGGGAATGTAAATCGTGTCCTAGTTTGGGGACCTCTTTGTGCCCGAGGTAGGCCTAGTGACAAGTTGATTTGGAGAACTTAGAATGCTAAATGCCTCATTTATTGATAAAGAAATAAGACGAATCCCAAATCGACACTAAATAAACAGGAAATAAAAGTCACTAATGGCCATTGGCCTTATTACATTTATAAAGCGAAAAGATAAACTCCTATCTACTTGGTCCATGAAGGACCTTCTCCAGATTCGGCATTCTTGGCCCAGTGGAAAAGCTTTCCCAACTCGCGAAGTCCTAACAGTAGGTATGCTTTGGCTGGATGTCCGCCTTCGCTCCCTTCAGCCTTTTGACAATCTTCGACCCTCTTTAGAAACTTTATCTCCAATTCCACTATGCCTCGCTCCAAGTATCCTAGCCGCTTGTTGGCACTGACAGCCATGGCCTTCCATTCCCTAATCAACTTCTGGTTGGACTCTTGTATCTCGTGATGTTCGCTTTCGCACTTACAAATCCTTTTTCACCGCTAGTTGTACTTGACCTGCGCCTCGGCCCTTTCATCTATAATCCTGTGACCTGGAACAAACCCTGGCTGGACCAGACCATCATGATTGTCTTCCAACCAACCGGAGTAGAAACGAGCACAACCAGCATGATACCTGTCTGGATCGATGGTATCACTCCCCATTATGATCTTGCAGTGCCATATTTGCTGAGCTTGGCACTTGTAAGGACTATCATCATTCTAGAATTCAGCCTGGAAATGACTCATCTTGTCGACCCTGGGTATAACTTGCTTCCTACCAGCTTTCCTTATAACTATGAGAGGGACATAAGGGCATGTTCCTCTCAGATCAATCAGTATCAGGAAAGGTGCATCTCTAGATTGGGCGATGAATTCCTCGGTCGGAAACCACTCAAACATCCATTGAACCTATTTCTCAGTCTGATTATCAAATAGCTCAACCCATCCTTTTGCATCCTCAGGCTGGGCGAACATGTCAGGGATGTAATTCATTCGTTTTAGATGATGGAAAGCGATGTGATCATCCCAGTCCCTTCACTAAATCTCTTGTAGGTAATCACCCCTTTGGAGATGCTCCATGAGCCAGAGTTGAAGTAATAAATTGCAGCCTTTGAAGTGTTTTTCTCCTTGTTGACACTTCTACAAGGCTCGGTATATGTCTGAAATGATCATGGGCACGATGCTGAAAGGCTGCCCACCAATTCCTTCCATTAAGGTCTTAGTTACCATAGCCAGCTTGGTATGGATTTTCCCTTTCTTCATTAGAAACACAATAAGCCCCAAGAAGCAAAACATGAAGACGAAAACCCTTCGATGGATGTGCCCCAAGGATGTGATTGCAAACTCTTCAGGGTAGGTACGGTAGGATTTGTTGTGACCGTACCTTTCATACAGGTAGTCGAAAGGGATGTATGATTCCTTCAGATATGTCAATTCTGGGTTCTTCGTCAGACCCATCATTCTAAGGAAACCCCTGCCTTGCAGTTCTCAGGCATTAACAAACTCGGAGTTTCCCATACTAGACCGGCCAATCCTCCTATCTCCTCTAGCAAGGGTGTCATTTCAATGGCCCCAAAGCGGAACATAGCCCTTTCACAATCCCAAAACAGTATGGCAGCTTCTATGATCTTGTTGTTATGTTGGATCTCCAGGAGGGAAGGTAGATTTCCCAATTATTTTCGGACAAAAGTTTGATCACTAGAGTGTAGATATCTCCACCAGCTTAGCAATCTTGGGTGGATGTTGGTGACCATGCCGAATCTGGGGACTTCGTGCCTCATATTTCTTCAAAACAAATATGGTTACGCCTTTACCCCCACCAGACTCGACTATTTAATATCAACAGTTAGCATGCAGCATTTGGTTCTCCAAATAAATGCACAGAACGTGGTAATGTCTGTTTGGGTTCAGGGAAACCCAATGGACTTTGGACAAGGCTGTCTTAAAGGATCATTATATGGACAACATAACTGACCCAGCTAGGATTGACAACAATTTGAACAGAATAAGGTTTCTATGGGGTTTTAGACTGGTACCCTTGAGCAGACAACTCAAGGGGGAAGGCACGGAACTGTCGACTGCACCACTGATCGACTAGTTTTACCGCAAATATGCCTTTCCGAATTTAAGGGGTAATGATATAAGAAGAGTGCAACCATTAATTAAAAGTGTTGTTATGGTATTTGTTTGGCACGAGTGGAGTATGATGTTGAGCATGATTATGCAATAATTAAAAACATGTTGGCACGTATTTGCACTTTAAGAAAGCGATAAATACAGTAGTTTCATAATTTAAAGCAGCAATAAAGGAAAGAAACAAAGAAGAAAAGTCAGTTTTGAAGTTGAAAGGGAAATCAAATGCTTAAAGAATTTTAAACAAGTAATTGCACATAAGAGAGGTACAAATTCACAAGAACAATCTGAAGTGGTAAAAACCTAAATATTCCCAGCACAGTCGCCATGCTGTCGCGCCCCCTTTTTCCCTCTTCACATCGGGAAATTGGGTTTATGGCATTTTGGGTATGGGACAACTCATTCCTTTTGGGAACTGGGTTTGCATTTGAAAAGTCGCCACCTAATGATTTAAGGTGCATTAGGACACCTATAGGGTTCATTTCTAAGTTTGTTTGATAACCAGAGATAGGGTAAGGTCTTGAGATTATCCTAAAGGGAAGGTGTTAGACACCCCTCAGGATCCACTAGTGTGGTTCCCGGCCAGACAGTTTTGTGAATTTTGAACAATTAGTAAATAGACAATTATAGGCTCAAATAGTAGGGGATTTAAGTTTAAACACACAAGCGTTTGAAAACAATTATTGAAAGACAAGGTTTGAAAGAGAATTATAATTTAAAAATACTTGAGAATATAAAAGGGAAGGGGGTCCTAGGTTTGTTTTTAATATGGATCACGTCGATGCAATACTCGGTACGACACTCCTCCAAAGAGGGGCTACACGTGGTATTAACGCACCAGTCATCATATCCATATCTACCCCTCCCACCCCGTTAAGGTATTAAAGCGCGGATTGATATCGACCTCTATTGCATGCTATTACCCGTCCCATTTTTATCAGTCCCGAAGGGATTTAGGACTTCTACTCCTATAAGGGGGAGGATTTTAGGCTAACTCTTAGGTTTTAAAGGTAAAACGTCTAAGGCGACATACAAAAAATACGTAGGACTGCATTTTAAGGGGAAACACATAAACAAGTAAAAGGGCTCATGTATACCTCTGCAGACAAAGCACATAAGTAGCATGACTCAAACACAATTAGGATCTGAATTTTAAAACGTTAAAGCAGGGTAGTGAGCATGATATCTATTACTGATTAAGATAGACAGTAAACAATTTAAACGAGCGATTTGGATCTTATAGGCATGCTTTCTAACTGTATTAAAAAGAGTAGGTTATTTAAACCGATTCAGAATAGATAAGTACTAGTCAAACTGATTTTTAATTGGTTTTAGATCCTATAGGCATGATCTCTATTATAGCCGATTTTAATCCTATAGACATGGTATCTAAGTATTAAAGCTGATTTTGGTCCTATCGGCATTGTATCTAATTGAACATGAAGTAAAGTAGGTAGGATTTATTTGATCAAAGCAAAATTCCTATAGGCATGATTTCTATTAAGGTCCATTTGGATCCTATAGACATGGTTGCTATTTGTGAAAGTAAGGCATGCAGAACTTGATTTAAACCAAACCAAATCCTATAGGCATGTTTTCTAACAGATTGTATCGAAATACACCCTATAGACATGTTATCTACCCAGCTAACAGCTAAAACATGCATAATCACCCCATCCCTTTCACTATCTAGCCCCAATATTTGTTACAAATTATCACATACCAAATAACTAAATTACATAAAAAAAGTGTAAAATAAGAAGTTACAACCATAGGAAGCCTGATTCTGACTTCCTCTTTGAGTTATGGAATAAACCACCTCAAATGCCAATGATGTTTCAAAGCCTTTCTCATACCTGGGTGTGTCAAAATTCCCTAAGTACCTCATGGGATCCCGGGCAGTGCTTACACCCAGATTTGCATAACCAGACAGAACGAGTGTAGTGTGGGAAGGCCAGCCCTTATGTGTCCAAATTTAAAGGGAGCTCAAGGGTCCCAAGGCAAGGCTCACACAAGAGGGGCAGAACCTAGGTTTTAAGAATATAGTGGAAGTGCAAGAACATAGTTGAAAAAGAATTTGTTTACAACTGGACTGGCAAGTCCATTTTTGTTAAGATAATCAGTAGCATAAGTGTTTGAAATCAGTTGGGGTAATGAATAAAAACTCAAACACATAGAATCAGTAGTTGCATAAAGGGGTCAAGGGGTTTTGGGGATTTATTGTATGAAGCATATGACCCCAGAAGGGTCAAGTTTGGTCATGCACAACAATAGGTGATGCTGGCATGCCCATAAACCAACCAAAGAACACAAACACATAGAGGGGATATGGGGTTTGGGATTAATAAGTCAGCAAACACATATCAAGTGACTGATAGAGTGCACACATAGGGAAACATTAATTTAAGGGGAAGGGAACATATTACAGCATGCTAGTAATATAACTTAACTGCAGAAAACATGTTGTTGTTGGGGCTTAAAAAAATAACTAGGACATACCAGTAGAGAAGCAAAGTGCAGAAAGGAAAAGTAAGCAAGGTTCCACAGTCTAGCCTTGGCTTTCATCCGGCTAGACAGAGCAGTAGCACAAGTAGTAGTAAAGAAAGAGAGAGTTTTTGAGTGTAAGTGTGTGTTCTAAACTCAAATTGTTCGTGTTTGAAAGAAAGAGGGTGCATGGCTGTTACAACCCATATCCACATGTGTTAGTTCATGCCATATATTAGTTAACATAAATCCAAGAAGGAATTATCTTTGAGATTATAAGAAGTCAATCCTATTGGTCTTAAGTGATACAAGAGTGTATAAGGGTGATTAACCAGTATTAGAAGTTAAACGAATCAAGGATGTTGTAACTCGTATTTTCAGGTAATCTAGCGGTGCTTAATACACTCAAGAGGTCATTTATTAAGGTATTTTAATCATATAATATCCGTATCATAAGTCTTGAAGTCAAACGAGTTATGAAACAAAAGTCGACAAAAGTTGTCGCAACTTAGGTTCATAATTTTACTTAAACATTAGGTCAAATGTTTCTAATCTTTTCTCATAATTTACAAGGAATTACGGGGTGATCTACCCACCAAATTAAAGATCTATGAGTCTAGTTTCCAACGCATTAAACCGTTCATCGATACGATCTCGGAGTAGAGAGATATTCGCGTTTTCGCGAGACTGCGCCAAGCACCTCTCTATGGGGCCCACTAAGTCGGTTTAAGATATTTGGACCTATATAGGATGACTACAACCCGTTTTAAGTCATTTCTTTTCACTATTTTCAGACCTTAGAACCCTAGGAACATCCTCTCAAGGTTCTCTCAAGATTCAAGACCCAAAAAAAGGGCAAACAACACAAATCAAGTGTCGGGAATTCCGTGGCGCTAGTAAGTCTCTTGTTCTTCTTGTTGTTGCTCATTTTTGTGTCGTTTCAGCTCGTGTGGGAGGTTGTTTTAAAGGTTTTATGTTCTGTAAATACTCCCTCATGTTCTTAATATCAATCCTAGGTGATTTCAAGCCTTCTAAAGTGATTCTAGTGCCGAAAAACACTAATTGATCGCTAGTTTCGTTTTTTTGTTGTGTGGCAGCATTGGAGGGATATTTCATGGAAATTTAAGGTCAAATTGGAGTTGTTCTTTCTGTATAAAGGTAAGGAACCTCTTACTCTATATGTATTTAAGATTATCCAAGTTGCGGCTAAGCCATTGAAGCTAGAACTTGTGAGATATATATCGAAAGGTTTGGTAGTAATGTTATTGTTTTGTGGACTGTTTTGCGTTGTTGTTGGGCTGCGTATTTTACTACTATCTTGTGGAGTTTTGGAGGAGGAAGGGTGTGGGGAAACACCATATATATGTAGGGTTATGGGCTGATAGTTATTCGTAACATTTCCAGATTGTTTGACACGACTATGGTGGTCGTCGTATGTATGGAGTGATTAGGCTGTGTGTGGACTATATTGGGAGGCTCAATATGTTTATTATTGATGTTGTTTGGGCTGTTTGGTGACTATTTTGAATGGTGTGAGGTCATATATATAGGGGAGGTGCTGTCCGTTTCATCGTAAAATAGGTTGTGGTCGATACATAATAGTTATGACGCTTAAATGATAACGATAGTATCGTTTCTCTTATTGTAGACTAAGGAGTTTTGACAATTGCATAGCTTGAGATTGGGGAAGTATATACAAGGTATGTGAGGCTATCCCTTTCCTTCTTTTGCACGACTCCGATTGTACATAATGTAATGAACGAGCTTCCAAAGATACTCTACTCTTAGAAGCTAGCAGTACTTACATTGTTTTCCCTCTTATGGAACGATTGATGTTAATGTTGCTTCTCTTATTCTTATGTTATCAATGTTGTTGGTACTTCCTGATTCTTATAAGGTTCATAGTGAAGAGTTAGTCCTAATAACGTGTATAGAGGATACCGACCTTACGTCACTCCGAAAGGTTTAGAATGTGATTCCATGAGTCGAGCATGCATTATATATATGTATCTATTTTACTCTACCGAGCCACGCTATAGTTGGCCGGGTACGACACCTATTGTGCAACCACTGATCAGTTGGGTTTTACCGAGCTCCACGTGGCCGGGTACGATTCTACCGAGCCTATTATGGCCGGGTACGATATGATGATGATGATGCCCACAGAGGCGAATGCTTTAAAGGTTTATGTATTTATACATATGTATCATGCATTTCATGTAAGTAGCCCTCAGAGGTACTAAGATGTTACAGGTGGTATATTCTTTATCCTTGCTTACATTACTGATCGTATTTATGGTTCCTTGCCTTACATACTCAGTACTTTATTCGTACTGACGTCCTTTTATTTGTGGACGCTGCATGTCGTGCTGCAGGTCCTGATAGACAGACAGGTGCAGCTCCCCCACCACAGTAGACTGTCCAGTTCAGCGGTGATTGGCGAGATCCCTTCTCCGGACTTGCCTTGGTCTTGGTATGCAATTTTTGTTATAGACATTATGGGTATGTCGGGGCCCTGTTCCGGCTATGTTGCAACACTTATGTTCTTTTAGAGGCTCATAGACAAGTGTCGGCTTATGTATAGTTTGGTATGCCTTGTCGGCTAGTTTTTGTTGTATAGTCTTTCATAGTAGCGTGGTAGCTCATACCTTATATGTAGTTTCTTGATTGTCTGGTCATCCCCTGCTATGTATGTTCATGCCGTCATATTTTATTGCTGGTTGTCCATGATCTAGGTCTACCATTTATATTGATCTCTTTAGCCTTAAAAGATAATAATGAAGGTTAGATGAAATGTACGTTGGTGCTCGGCAAGTGTGGTCGGGTGCTAGTCATGGCCCTTCAGTTTGGGTCGTGACAAACTTGGTATCAGAGCAAGTCTATAGTAAGGTAATAAGTAAAGTCTTAACATAAACATGGAAATAATCACAATCAGAATCAATTAACACAAGTGATTCCGTTTAATTAAGAAATCACTGCTTTAGCGGATACTAACAGGTTTAGTTTAAGGAAAGAAATCAGTTTGGGACAGATTGATTATATCCATATAAGGGGCAGTAAAAGCATGAAGTAAATAATCACATCCAAGTACAAAATATGCTTAGTTTGGGAAAGGATATAGCAAGGTAAAACATCATAGTAAAGGAAAGAAATCAATTAATTTTAAACAGATGAGTAAAAATTAGGGCTCGTAAGAAAACCTTTTACAATTAGTCGGAAGATTGAGGAAATCAAGATCAATCAAGAAAAGAACATGATTCTGCACTTCACCATATAAATAGCAAGGGATGAACAAGCGTGCAGAGTTAAACATGTTGACAAAAGAAGCAACACCAACATACAGTAGCAGTAGGGGTAAGCTAGGGTTCATTAGCAAGAAAATATTCGAAGCACAGTAGTCAAGTAGGTCAGGTAGTCACATAGAATCAACAGTGAAGAAGAACATAGTAACAGGTAAAGAGAGTCAGAAATAAGTAAAGGTCTCACAGTAACAAGTGAGGTAAAACATTTAAGAAATTAGGGCTTCAACAGTGCCGAATTTAAGAGATAATAAGAACTCAAATCAGATAAATCAAAGAAGGAGAAGAGAGTCAGAAACAAAGAACTTAATCGGATTATATACACATTTAAACAAATAAGGATAGTTTCAGAAATCGGACAAGACCAAAAAAAACTAGGTTTTTTAAACATGCTGAATTAAGTAGAAGGAAAGCATAAACAAGTTGTTTGCATATAGTAAAATCATAAACAACCTCATATATCTTTAAAACAAGTTAAGAGAAAAACTAGTCGTTGAAAAATGAAGAGTCGTTTTGAAAGAAAATCGAAAAACCTTCACGAAAACACTTAAGAAGTTCGTAGTAAACACATATCTAAGATAGATCTGAAATAAAATCAAAAGACCTTAAGACTAGGGTTTCAGAGAACCCAGAAAAGGTGAGAAAAACTTTGAAAGTTATCGATCTAACCAGAAAAGTCAAGGATCTGACTTGAACGACCATGGTTGGCCGGAGAAATACCAGAGAGGAAGGTTGAGCAAGGATTGGACCAGATCTCTTTGAGATTGACCATGAAATCACGGAAACAAACACCCAGGAGCCATAAGATGCCGATACACACCTCAAATGGCCATGAGAGGCCATGGATTAGGCATGGGTTCAGGTGGATTAGGGTGGAATTAGATGGCGGCGGCTAGGGTTCATGTGAGATTACAGAGAGAATTGAGAGGGAAGGGATTCAGAGGCGGCAGTTGGTGGGAAATGAATTAGGTTTAGGGGTCGTTCAGGGTTACAAATGGTAAGGGTGAATGTTGGCCGTTGATCTGAATGATCAACGGCCTGGATTAAAGAGGGTAGGTAGGGGATCCGGTTTGGGAGGCATTATTTGGGTTAGGGGTCGGGTTTAAATGACATTGGGCCGGGGAAGTTGGGCCTGATTTGGGGTTCAATTTAGGCTAGAATTTAAATGCAATTGGGCTATTATTTAAATAGCCAATTTTCTCTTTTTAATTTACAAAAAATAATAATTAAATTTTAGAAAAAAATTAAAAGTACTAAAATGATTTACAACATGTAATAATAATTTTAAAATATAGGGCTGAATTTTATGAATATAAAACACAATTAAATCTTAAAAAGGCTAATATTGCAATTAGCTTTAAAAAAATACTAAGTGAAATTGTAAAAATATGTAAAAAATCATTTTAGCCATATTTTGGCATAAACATGAAAATTTAATTGATGAATTACCAAAAATAATAATTTAGAAATAATTATTGAGATTTTATGGATAAAAGAGGGGAAAATAACCCAATTTATACCTTTAAAAATTTGAAAAAATAATAAAACACTTGTACATGCTTATATATGCATATATATGCTATTTTGAAGGTATTTTGCATATTGAAAATATATAGGGAAAAGTTGGGTATCAACAACCCTCAGTTGTGAAATTTGAACCTTAAAAGTTCTTGAGGTTTTTCTTTGATTTTGATGCTAAACTCGTAGTTCAAGGTGTTATTTTGGCGATTTGATCGCACGAGTAAGTCTGCATGATGTTTTTAGTGTTATGTGCATGTTTGGTTTGGAGCCCCGAGGGCTCGGGTTAGTTTCAAATAGGCTTAGGGGTGTTTTTGACTTAGAAAAATCTGGTATAGCTACTGCATCTGGTGTCTGATGCACCATGCTTCGCGATCGCGTAGTCACTCTTGCAATCGTGAAAGGAAAACTAGGCTGGGGAGGATTTTACCCTACGCGAACGCAAGACCAAGGTTGCGAACACGGAGCATTGGGGGGACTGCTCTACGTGAACGCGATCGGTCAACCACGAACTTGTAGCTTTAGGATGGGTTGGTCAGGGAACCTAGGGAAAACTACATGAACGCGACCCCTTTATCGCGAACGCGAAGGCAGGGGTGGGCTAAGCCTTCACGAATGCGTAGCTTTTGCCGCGTTCGTGTAAGTCCCCATATGGCAGCTCTTCGCGAACGCGACATTGCTCATGCGAACGCGATGAACACTGTCGCCCAACACTTAAAACAGAACCAGAATGGGAATTTAGCCATATTTTCATATCTTCTTCCCTAAAATCAGACCTTGGGCGATTTTTGAAGGGGAATTTCACCACGAAACCATATATATATATGTGTTCTTAGACTCATTTCATTCATTTTTCATCAACACCCATTAGATATTTATACCTAAATCTTGTTCTTTAAGGGTAAAAATTAGGGATTTTAAGAGAATTGGGGATTTTGCAACTTTTGGAATTTAGACCTCGATTTGGGGTCAGATTCCGAAACTAATTGCATATTTGAGCTCGTGGAATGGGTATTCGGGTTTTGGTTCGAACCTCGAGTTTTGACCAAGTGGCTTAGGGTCGATTTTTGGGTTTTGGGGGAAAATATTGGGAAAGCTATAAATAATAATTGGGTATGAATTCGTTAGCATTTATTGATGATAATAAGTTAATATTGGCTAGAAACAATTGAATTAAAAGTGGAATCAAAACGAAAAACGGTGTTTGAGGCTTGAGTTTGGCCATGAAAGTTCGAGGTAAGTGTTTGGTCTAACCTTAGCTTGAGGGAATAGGTGTTATGCCTTATTTTCTATGTGTTAGTGTAGTGTACGACATATAGGTGTGGTGACAACTATCTATATATTGGTGTCAAGCATGCCCGTGAGTCTTAAATTGTGATCGTTGTGATTCTTAATAAGTACTACATATGACTAAATTATTGATTATCCATGTTGAGCAAGACTTCTGATTATTTTCTTGGTATTTTTTATTGTTGAGCATTGGCCCCAGTTGAGGTTCATTTGTGAAGTTATTTGTTGGTACAAGTTTGGTTATAGCTGATTCTGTTGCTGGGACGTATTTAGTTCTTATTGTTGATTCCCTTGTTGGGATGTTGTTGTTGCTATTTTTTGGGTAAGAAAAGAGTGATAAAGTACGAAGGGTGATGCCATACATATTTACATTGATATTGATGCATATAGTAAGGAAAGAGTGATAAGGCACGAAGGGTAATGCCGTGCACATTTACATTGATATTGATGTATATGGTGAGGAAGAGAGATAAAGCAGGAAGGGTGATGCCGTGCACATTTCTAATATTCATTTGGTGAGGAAGAGCGATAAAGAAAGAAGGGTGATGCCGTGCACATTTTGTTTAATGATTGCATAGTGAGGATTGAGAGTAAAAGTACGAAGGGTGATGTCGTGCATTCTTTGCCTACTTGTTGTGATTTCTTGTTGCTATTGATACAAGTGCCTTAATTGTTTCATCCCGTCATTTTCGTGTTTCCTTATGATGTTATTCCCCAAAGCATGTTGCCCCTTCCCGTTAATTCTGATTAGATTCTATTACTGTTATTCTGTTAGATCTTGTTTAACTGCAGGTTATGTTATTTGTTGTGTCCTAGCCTCATCACTACTTTGCCGAGGTTAGGCTCGACACTTACTCAGTACATGGGGTCGGTTGTACTGATACTACACTCTGCACTCTTTTGTCCAGATCCCGGTACTGGAGCATACTGACATTAGCTAGGGATTGTTGCCTTCAGTCCATCGGAGACCCGATGTAGTCCTACAGGCATCCGTAGGCCGTGGGGTTCCCATCCTATCTTATTTCTTTCTGTTCTTTTCTATTTCAGAGACAGATATGTATTTTCTTTGTTCAGACCCTATTTGTATTTTTTCTTAGATAGTCCGTGAGATTGTGACACCAATTCTGGGTGGATTATTATTATGGATACGTATTGGTAATAACTTAAATGTTAAATTCTGTTCTTCCGCACTTTTAATTTTGCTGTATATTGGCTTTAAATTGGTAAATTGTTAAATATAAAGGTAAGAAGGGTGAATATTCAATAATGTTGGCTTGCCTAGCGGGTTCAATGTTAGGCGCCATCATGGTCCCGACGGTGGGCAATTCGAATCGTGACAAGTTGGTAACAGAGCTCTAGGTTTCTTAGGTCTCACAATTCACGGACAAGCTTAGTAGAGTCCGTGGGATCGGTATGGAGACGTCTGTCGTGCGATTTGGTTACTAAATGCTAATTAATCTTCTACTCTATTCTTTCGTATATGACGAGAACAGATGCTTCATCATGCGCTGATCAGCAGCCCAAGCCCCCAGTAGCAGTTCCCATGAGAGGTAGAGGACGAGGCCGAGGTAGGGGCAAAGCTTAGCCTAGAGCAGCAGCACCAGCGGCGGAGCCTCAGGTAGAGTTTGATGATGCGGTTCCGGCCCAGACAGTTCCGGTGGACCCAACACAGGTCCCAAAGGGGTTCATCGCTATCCCGATACTCCAGGATGCTCTGGTCCGTCTAGCGTTCCTTATGGAGAGTGTCACCCAAGCAGACTTACTTCCTGTAGCACCAACCGTCTCTCAGGCTGGGGGAGGGGTAAAGAATCCCGCTACCCACACTCCGAAGCAGATGGCTCCCCAATTTCAGACTCCAGTAGCTCAGCTAGTTGGAGCCGTTTAGCCGGGTGTAGTAGCTCAGAACGGTGATGGAGCTGCTACGTCTGCCGATGCTTTGTGGATATTGGACAGGTTCACCAAGTTGTTCACTACTACTTATGGTGGTAAATCTTCAGAGGATCCCCAGTATTATTTAGACAGCTATAATGAGGTTCTTCGGAACATGGGGATACTGGAGACTAATGGGGTCGACTTTGGTGCTTTCTGTCTGTCAGACCAGCTGGATCACCAGCTCTCACTTCTGACCAGTTCTCGTAGCTATTTCTTGAGAAGTTTCTTCCCGTCACTTAGAGAGAGAAGTACCACAGGCGGTTCGAGCGTCTCCAGCAGGGTTTCATGACTGTCACCGAGTATGCGACGAGGTTTATTGATTTGGCTCGTCATGCTCTTCTGATACCCCCCATCGAGAGAGAGAGAGAGAGAGGGGGGGGGGTGAGGAGGTTTATTAAGGTACTCGCTCAGCCTATTAGACCGTAGATGGCTAAGGAGACAGGTAGCAAGATTTCTTTCCAGTATGCAGCCAATGTGGCCATGCGGGTTGAGATGGTTTTAGCTTAGGGGAGCGGTCAGGGGTCTGATAAAAGGCCTCATCATTCTGGCAGATTCAGTGGTGACTCATCTGGAAGCCATCCTCCTAGGCTATTTCAATCGGTACTTTAGGCTTCTCACAGTGCTTCAGGTGGCCGTGGTTCTCATATGTAGTATTCTAATCAGATGCCCTATAGTGCACCACCAGCTCCTACAGTGCACCTCCGCTCTAGAGTTTTCAGGGCGGTTATCCAGGCCGTTAGGGTCACTTTCATGGTCATCAGTCTCAGCAGCTGAAGTCTTGATATACTTGCAGCGATATGAGGTACATTGCTAGGTTTTGCCCTCGATCCTCGAGCAGTTCTCAGCACCAGGGTTCTCGTGCTATGGTTCCAGCACCGGGTTTTCCACCCCGCTCAGCCAGCTAGAGGTAGAGGTATAGGTGTTAGAGGTGGAGGTTAGGATGCTAGAGGTGGAGTTTAGGCATCTAGAAGTGGAGGCCAACCAGCAGGAGTTTGTCCTAGGGATGCAGTTCAAAGTGGTGGGCCCAGCCTCGATGTTATGCTATTCCAACCAGACCTGAGGCTAAGGCCTTTGATGCAGTTATCATAGGTACGGTTTCAGTGTGTAGTAGAGATGCCTCAGTTCTATTTGATCCAGGGTCCACATATTCTTATGTATCATCTTATTTTGTCCCTTATCTGGTTGTACCTAGTGATTCCTTGGGTGCTCCTGTATATATATCTACACTAGTGAGTGATTCTATTATGGTAGATCGTGTTTATCGTGCTTGCATGGTCGCTATTGAGGGTCTTGAGACCCATGTAGATCTCCAACTTCTCGATATGGTGGATTTTGATGTCATTCTGGGGATGGATTGGTTATCCCCTTATCATGCTATATTGGATTGTCATGCCAAGACTATGACCTTAGCATTGCCGGGGTTGACTCATTTGGAGTGGAGAGGGACTCCTAGTCATTCTACCAGTAGGGTTATCTCATATATGAAGGCTCGGTGTATGGTTGATAAGGGATGTTTGGCCTATTTGGCATATGTTCGTGATTCTAGTGCTTAGGTTCCTTCTATGGATTCTGTGTTCGTTGTTCGTGAGTTTCTAGAGGTATTTCCTTTAGACCTGATAGGGATGCCACCCGACAAGGACATTGACTTTTGCATTGATTTGGCTCCAGGCACTCAGCCCATTTCTATTCCGCCAAATCGCATGGCCCCGCCAGAGTTGAAAGAATTAAAAGAACAGTTGCAGGACTTGCTGGATAAAGGCTTTATTAGATTGAGTATCTCTCCTTGGGGTGCACCGGTGTTGTTTGTTAAGAAGAAGGATGGTTCGATGAGGATGTGTATAGATTATCGGCAGTTGAACAAAGTCACCATCAAGAACAAGTATCCATTACCGAGGATTGATGATTTGTTTGATCAGCTTTAGAGTATCAAGGTATTTTCGAAGATCTGGCTACCATCAGTAGAGGATTAGGGCATCCGATATCCCTAAGATAGTTTTTTGCACTCGGTACGGGAATTATGAGTTCTTAGTGATGTCATTCGGGCTAACAAATGCCCCAACAGCTTTCATGGATTTGATAAACCGAATATTCAAGCCTTATTTGGATTCCTTCGTGATTGTCTTCATTGATGATATTTTGATCTATTCCCGCAGCCGGTAGGAGCATGAGCAGCATCTTCAAGTCGTTCTCCAGACTCTGAGGGACAGTTAGTTATATGCTAAATTTTTGAAGTATGGGTTTTGGTTGAGTTTGGTTGCATTCTTAGGTCATGTTGTATCAACAGAGGGTATTCAGGTGGATCCTAAGAAGATTGCGGCAGTCAAGGACTGGCCCAGACCCACATAAGCCACAGAGAGCCAGAGTTTCTTGGGTTTGGCGGGCTATTACCATTGGTTTGTGGAGGGGTTTTTATCTATTGCAGCCCCGATGACCAGGTTGACCCACAAAGGTGCCCAGTTTAGGTGGTTGGAGGAGTATGAGGCGAGCTTTCAGAAGCTCAAGATAGCTTTGACTACGGCGCCGGTATTGGTTTGCCCACAGGTTCAGGGCCATCTACTGTATATTGTGATGCATCTCGTATTAGACTTGGTTCGGTGTTGATGCAGAATGGAAAGGTTATTGCATATGCTTCGCGACAGTTGAAGATTCACGAGAATAATTATCCAGTTCATGATTTGGAGCTAGCAACCATTGTTCACGCGCTGAAGATTTGGAGGAATTATTTATATGGCGTGTCATGTGAGGTGTTCACGGATCACAAGAGTTTGCAATACTTATTCAAGTAGAATGAGCTAAATTTGAGGCAGAGAAGGTGGTTGGAGCAATTGAAAGACTATGATATCACCATCTTATATCATCCGGGGAAGGCCAATGTAGTGGCCGATGCTTTGAGTAGGTGTTGATACCCAATTTTTTTCTATATATTTTCAATATGCAAAATAACTTCAAAATTACATATACATGTATATGTAAGCATATCCAAGTGTTTTATTATTTTTCCATAATTTTTAAGGTTTTTAAATCAATGCATTTCCCTCTTTTATCTATAAAAACCCAATAATTATTTCCAAAATTATTATTTTGGTAATTCATTTGTTGGACTTCTATATTTATGATAAGATATAGCTAAGGTAATTTTTGCATATTTTTACAAATTTATTTAGTATTTTTAAGCTAAATTGCATATAGTTGCAATATTAGTCCTTTTTAAGATTTAATTGTGTTTTATATTCATAAAATTAAGTCCTGTATTTTTAAATTGTTAATTATATGTTATAAATCATGTTAGTGCTTTCAATTTATTTTCAGAAATTAATTTACTATTTTTTATAATTTTAAAAGGGGAAAATTAGCTATTTAAATAATAGCTCAATTACATTTCAATTTTAGCCTAAATCTGACCCCAAATTAAACCCAATTTCCTCAGCCCAATTCCCATTCAAACCCGACCCCTAACCCAATTAAGTGATCCAACCCGGATTCCCCTACTTACCCTCTTTAATCCAAGTCGTTGATCATTCAGATCAACGGCCAATATTCACCCTTACCATTTTTAACCCTGAAAGACCCCTAAACCTACCTCATTCTTCAACAAACGCCGCCCTTGAATCCCTCTTCTCTAAACTCTCTTTGAAACCTCACATGACCCCTAGTCGCCGCCATCTAATCCCACCCCAATCTAACTCAATCCCTGCCTAATCCATGGCCTCCCATGGCCATTGGAGATGTGTATTAGCCTCCTATGGCTCCTGGGTGTTTGTTTCTGTGGTTTCATGGCCAGTCCTTAGAGGAATCCGGTCCAGTCCTTCCCCAACCTTCATCTTTGGTCTTTCTCTGGCCAGCCATGGCCATTCAAGTCTAATCCTTGACTTTCCTGGTTAGATCGGTAACTTTCAAAGTCTTTCTCATCTTTTCTGGGTTTTCCAAAACCCTAATCTTCGAGATCTTTCAATTTTCTTTCAGATCTACCTTAGATCTGTACTTACTATGAATTTCTTAAGTGTTTTCTCGAAGGTTCTTTAACTTTTCTTTCAAAACGACTCTTTATTTTTTCGACGATTAGGGTTTTCCTTTAAGTTTTTCAAAAGATTTCTTCTCTGATTTTAATGTTGTTTCTGATTTTGCTATGTTTAAAATGATTTGCTCATGTTTCAGCATGTTAAAGAACCCTAGTTCCTTTTAGTCTTATCCGAGTTCTGAAGCTGTTTGTTTAAATGTGTACTTGTTCTTTGTTCCTGACTCTCTTTTCCTTGTTTGACTTGTTTGATTTTGAGTTCTTATCATCTCTAAAACTCGACTATTGTTGAAGTCCTAATTTCTTAAATGGTTTTCCTCACTCGATACTGTGAGACCTTTACTTGTTTCTGATTCTCTTTACCTGTTGCTATGTTTTCTTCATTGTTGATTCTATGTGACTACTTGACCTATGTGACTACTGTGCACTAAATATTTTTCTTAACTACTGAATCCTAGCTTACCCTGTTGCTACTGTATGCCTGTCTTATCTCTTTTGCCAATGTGTTTGGCCTCGCATGTCTGCTGCTTCTCTTCACGCTATTTATATACTGAAGTGCAGAATCATGTTTCTTCCTTGATTGATCTTGATCTTGTGACTGATTGCAAAAGCTTTTCTTTTATAAACCCTAATTTCACTCTCTTGTTGAAATTAATTGATTCCTTTCCTTTACTCTGATGTTTTACCTTGCTGAATCCTTTCCCAAAATAAGCCTATTTTGTACTTAGACTTGATTGTTTACTTCATGCTTTTACTGCCCCTTATATGGCAATAATCAATATGTCCCCAAACTGATTTCTTTCCTTAATTAAACCTGCTACTACTCGTTAAACAGTGATTCCTTAATTAAAGGGAATCACTTGTATTAATTGATTCTGATTATGATTATTTCCATGTTTGTGTTTAATACTTTACCTCTTCTTTACTTGTTTTCAAAACTATAAATACCCACTCCCTCTTCTTTCAAAGACGAACAATTGAGTTCAAGAACACACACTTACACTCAAAACTTTCTCTCTTTTCTCTACTACTTGTGCTACTGCTTTGTCTAGCCGACTGAATGCCAAGGCTAAACTGTGGAATTTTTGCCTACTTTTCCTTTTTGCACTTTGCTTCTCTACTGGTATGTCCTAGTTAATTTTAGCTTCAACAACAACATGTTTCTTTAGCTTTTTCAGTTTCTTTCCTTTTTGCCTAATTCTGCTTATGTTTATGCAGTCAAATTACATTACTAGCATGATGTAATATATTCCCCTCCCCATTTAAATTAATGTTTCCCTATGTATGTACTCTGTCAGTCACTTGTTATGTGATTTGCTGACTTATGAATCCCAAATCCCCATATCCTCTCTATGTGTTTTGTGTTCTCTAGCTGGTTTGTGGGCATGTCAGCATCAGATATTGCTGTGTATGGCCCAAACCTAACCCTTTTTAGGGTTATATGCTTCATATAATGTATTCCCAAAACCCCTTGACCCCTTTGTGTAACTACTGATTTTGCGTAGTTTGAGTTTTGCTACTACTGTTTTCAAATCACCCTTACCATTTACTATTTTCAGCCCAGTTTTAAGTAAATCTCAGTATTCTACACTTCCACTATAGTATTAGAACCTAGGTTCTGCCCCTCTTGTGTGAGCCTTGCCTTGGGACCCTTGAGCTCCCTCTGAACTTGGACACGTAAGGACTGGCCCTTCCACACTGCACTAATCTATATCTAGTTATGCAAACTTGGGTGTAAGCACTGCCCGGGGTCCCTTGAGACCCTTAGGGAACTTTGACATACCCAATTATGAGAAAGTCTTTGAACATCATTGGCATTTGAGGAAGTTTATTCCATAACTCAGAGAGGAAGTCAAGAATCAGGCTTCCTATGGTTGTAACTCCTTATTTTGCACTTTTCTGATGTATTTCAGTCATTTTTGTCATGTAACAATTTGTAACAAATATTGAGGGCTGGCTAGTGAAAAGGGATGGGGTGATTATGCATGCTTTAGATATTAGAAGGGTAGATAACATGCCTATAGGATCTGTTTAATAAATTCTGCATGTTTTACTTCCATATTTAGACACCATGCCTGTAGGATCTAAATGGCTATAATCAGACATCATGTCTATAAGATTAAAATCAATATTTTTATAGAAATTATGCCTACAGGAATTTTGCTATGATCAAATAAATCCTGTCTGCTTCATTTCACGTTCAACTAGATATCATGCCTATAGGACCAGAATCAGCCTTTAATATTTAGATACCATGCTTGTAGGAATTAAAATCAACGATAATAGAGATCATGTCCATAGGATCTGAAACCAGTTTAGTTAAAAAATCAGTTTGACTCGTACTGTTCTAAATCAGTTTAAACAACCTACTCCTTTCATTAATACGGTTTAGAAAGCATGCCTATAGGATCCAAATCGCCTGTTTAAAAAATTAACCACTGCTCTGCTGCCTTCTTAATCAGTAATAGATATCATGCTAATAGGACATCACCAATACACACTTAGGCAAGCCTTAGGTAATAATGATAAAACTGAATCCGTTTTT
Source organism: Nicotiana sylvestris (assembly GCF_000393655.2). Taxonomy (NCBI): domain Eukaryota; kingdom Viridiplantae; phylum Streptophyta; class Magnoliopsida; order Solanales; family Solanaceae; genus Nicotiana; species Nicotiana sylvestris. The sequence goes on along the minus strand of NC_091063.1, from coordinate 73,699,574 downwards.
GTTTAATTAGCAACTGCTACAACCAGCAGGCAAGTCTGATTCGGACTTCTTATTTGAGTTATGTAATAAATTGGTCTGCTTCAACAATTAAAACACCATGCCTTAGTACTTTAAATTCTGACCCTAACAATGTTTAAGTCATGTTATTTATGTGCATTGTCTGTGGAGGTATATATGGGCCTTTTATTTGTTTATATGTTTCCCTTAATATGCAGTCCTACATATTTTGTATGTCGCCTTAGACTTTTACCTTTAAAACCTAAGAGTCAGCCTAAAATCCTCCCCCTTATAGGAATAATAGTCCTAAATTCCTCCGGGACTGATAGGAACGGGACGGGCAATAGCATGCAATAGAGGTCGAGACCAATTCGCGCTTCAATACCTTAACGGGGTATGAAGGGTAGATATGGATATGATGATCGGTGCGCTAATACCACATGTATCCCCTCTTCTGAGGAGTGTCATAGCGGGTATCGCATTGATGTGATCCATATTATAAATAAACCTAGGACCCCCCTTCCTTTTACATTCTCAAGTATTTGTAAAATATAACTCCTTTTTCAAAATCGCCTTTTAACAATTGTTTTCAAACTCTTATGTGTTTAAACTTAAATCCCCTACTACTTGAGCCTATACTAGTCCGTTTTCTAACTGTACAAAATTCACAAAACTGTCTGGTTATCAAAATTCACAAAATTCAAGCCCTTACTCTATCTCCAGTTATCAAACAAACTTAGAAATGAACCCTATAGGTGTCCTAATTCATCTTAAATAATTAGGTGGTGACTCTTCAAATGCAAACCCAGTTCCCAAAAGGAATGAGTTGTCCTACCCCAAAAATGTCATAAACCCGATTTTCCGATGCAAAGAGGGAAAAAGGGGGCACGATAGTATGGCGACTCTGCTAAGGATACTTAAGCTTTTACCACTTCAGATTGTTCTTGTGAATTTGTACCTCCTTATGTGAAATTACTTGTTTAATCTCTTTAAGAATTTAATATCCTTTCCAACTACAAAACTGACATATCTTCCTTGTTTCTCTCCTTTATTGCTGCTTTAAATTATGAAACTGCTGTATTTATCGCTTTCTTAACGTGCAAATACGTGCCATCATGTTTAAATTATTCCATAATCATGCTCAACATCATACTCCACTCGTGCCAAACAAATACCATAGCAACAGTTTTAATGAGTGGTTGAGCTCTTCCTATATCATTACCCCATAAATTCGGAAAGGAATATTTGCGGTAAAACAGTCGATCAGCAGTGCAGTCGACGGTTCCGTGCCTTCCCCCTTGAGTTGTCTGCTCAAGGGTGCTAGTATAAAACCCCATAGAAACCTTACTCAGTTCAAATTGTGCATGCATCATGGTCAAACCTAGCCGGGTCAGTTATGTTTTCCACATAATGATCCTTTAAGATAGCCTTGTCCAAAGTCCACTAGGTTTCCCTTAACCCAAACGGACATCACTACGTTCTGTGCATTTATTTGGAGAACTAAATGTTTCATGCTAGTTGTTGGTATTAAATAGTCGAGTCTGGTGAGGGTAATGGCCTATCCTTATTCGTTTTGCAGAAATATGAGGCACGAAGTCCCTAGATTCGGCATAGTAACAAACATCTACCCAAGACTGCTAAGCTGGTGGAAAGATCTTCACTCTAGTGATCAAACTCTCATCCGAAAATATCTGGGAAATCTACCATCCCTTCTGGAGATCTAACCTAACAACAAGATCATAGAAGCTGCCACATTGTTTGGGATTGTGAAAGGGCTGTATTCCACTTTGAGGACATTGAAATGATACCCTTGCTAGAGGAGATAAGAGGATTGGCCAGTCTAGTGTAGGAAACTCTGGGTTTGTTAATGCCTGAGAACCGCAAGGGCAGGGGCTTTCTCAAAATGATGGGACTGAAGAATAACCCAGAATTATCGGGTCTAAAGGAATCATACATCCCTTTTGACTATTTGTATGAAAGGTATGGTCACAGTAAATCCTACCGTACCTACCCCGACGAGTTCTCCATCACATCCTTGGGGCACATTCATCGTAGGGTTTTCGTCTTCATATTTTGTTTCCAGGGTCTGATCGTGTTTCTGATGAAGAAGGCAAGAATCCATACCAGACTGGCTGTGGTAACTAAGACCCTAATGGAAGGAATTGGTGGGCAGCCATTCAACATCGTGCACATAATCATTGCGGACATATAACGAGCCTTGGAGAAGTGTCAACAAGGAGCGAAACACATCGAAGGCTGCAATTTATTACTTCAACTCTGGCTCATGAAGCATCTCCAAAGGGGCGAATACCGACAAGAAATTCAGCGAAGGGACTAGGATGATCACATCGCTTTCCATCATCCAACGCGAATGAATTACATCCTCGATATGTTCGCTCAACTATAGGATGCCAAAGGATGGGTTGATCTATTTGATAATATGGCAGAAGAACAGGTTCAATGGATGTTCGAGTGGTTTTCGACCAAGGAATTCATGTCCCGATCCAGAGGTGCACCTTTTCTGATACTGATTGGTTTTAGGGGAACATATCCTTACGCCCCTCTCGGAGTTATGAGACAAGCTGGTAGGAAGCAGGTTATACCCAAGGATGCCTATTGCTGGGACTTCGTGAGTTGGGGAAGTTGTTTGACGGAGCCAAGGATGCTGAATATGGGGAAGGTCCTTCGGGGACCAAGTAGAGAGGAGTTTATCTTTTCGCTTTATAAATTGTAATAAGGCCCATGGCCATTAATGACTTTTATTTCCTATTTATTTAATATCAATTTGGGATTCGTCTACTTTTTTTAATAAAATGAGGCATTTAGCATCCTAAGTTCTCCAAATCAATTTGTCGCTAGGCCCACCTCAGGTATAAAGAGGCCCCCAAATTAGGACGTGATTTACATTATCGCACTATGTGTTTAAATATTGCAATATTTCCTATATTCCTCACTAACTTGATTACCTTTTTGTTTTTATTTTTGTTTTATTATCCCCCTCCCCAAAGGTTAGTTCGTGCAGTCTGGCAACATCATCCTATTCCACGATATCCAAGGGCCCTCCACCCACTCCTTCTCTTAGTCCTGTCAAAACTAAGAACAAATGCAAGATGGAAGATTTGAACAACGTTAGAAAGGAGAATCTAACTGAATGGGTAGAGGCCACTAATGGCTATGGTACTCAGGTTCATCAGGAGAATGTATCCCAGCTTGAACAAAAGCTGTTGAAATTCCAAGAAGAGCTCGATCAGGTTCAGAATTTGGAAAGCCTATCATTTTCCCTCAACACCCAGATATCCATTTCCCCAATACTCAAAACCCTACATCGCCTCAAAACATCCCAAAGCAATAGAATTATCCCACTTCTCACCATCACACTGTTCTACCAAAGACCCAATGCAACACCTGCCATACCCCAAACAATACTCCGCTACTCATCCCGGAACCCCAAAACTCCACAAACGACCACTTTCACATCCACCATAACACCCTTATCTACGTGGATACCATGCCACACTCTACCCAACCTATCTTAAGCACACCTGAGTCTGATGAAAAGGATCTTCTTATCAGAAACCTGGCTGAGGAACTTAAGAAATTGACTAGCCGGATCCAGGGCGTTGAGGGAAGCAAGGGAATCGAAGGGCTGAACTATGAGGACCTCTGTATACAACCTGATGTCGAACTGCCAGAGGGGTACAAACCTCCTAATTTCGAGATGTTTGATGGTACGAGTGATCCAAGGGTCCATTTAAGGACGTACTGCGACAAACTGGTTGGAGTAGGGAAAGACGAGAGAATCTACATGAACCTGTTCATGAGGAGTCTGAAAGGAGATGCGTTGTCCTGGTACATTAGCCAAGATCCAAAGAAGTGGTCAAGATGGGTAGGCATGGCATCCAACTTTATGGACAGGTTCATGTTTAACACAAAGAATGCACCTAAAGTGTTCTATATTCAGAATCTAAAGAAGAAGCCTACAAAAACATTTTGCGAGTATGCTACTCACTAGAGGTCTAAAGCTGCTAAAGTCAGACCTGCCTTAGAGGAGGAACAGATGAACAAATTTTTTGTTCAGGCTTAGGACCCGCAGTATTATGAATGACTGATGATGATCGAGAACCACAAATGTTCCAATATTATTAAACTGGGTGAAATAATTGAAGAGGGTATCAAAAGCGGTATGGTTACAAACTTTGAGGCCTTGCAAGCTACAAATAAGGCATTACAGTCCGGTGGTGTGTCCAAGAAAAGGGACGTAGGGTCCGTGATGGTTGCACAAAGGACCAAATCTCCCCTCAAATACCAAACTTACCCAACACCTCCACTCATATATCAGGCAACTCCGAACTACCAAGCACCCTCACCACCAACTTATCAATCACCTCCACCTCCAAAATATCAACCTACTTCACCCAGATACTTCCAACTCGCTCATGTCTACCAAACCTATAATGCTCAACCATCCCACTATCAATCACCTCCTGCACGCTAAAACTTCCCTAGACCCCGACCCAATTTTGATCACATACCTCCAAAATAGTACACAGCCATCACGGAACCCATCGACCAGCTGTATGAGAGACTCAACCACTGGTTATGTCACCCCCATCCTTGGAGAAACCCCTGAGAACCCTTCTCAGTGGGTTAACCCAAACATATCTTGTACATACCACTCCGGCATGAAAGGGCACACTATCGATGAATGTCGTTCCTTGAAAGACAAGATCCAGTCTTTAATTGATAACAAGATTATTGTGGCAAAGGAACCTACTACAAATGTCCGCATCAACCCTCTGCCAAACCATAAGGGTGGAGTTATCCACATGATTGAAATAGAGGATGATTGGGATCCCGAGGGATCTATCAGGTTGATCGCAGAAGGTGATAACCCAAAGAAGCCAACAGTCACTCTCAATCTAATCATAGTCCAGATACAATCGTCTGAGAATGCTGAGGTGAACTTGTCTGTACCACTTGAATTTGAAGCAATATCGTTCGCAAAGACACCAGCACCAATTGAGGTTGAATTTGTGTCTCCGGCAAATGCACCTATACCATTTGAAGTTGCAGTTTTACCACCCAAGGTACATGCTCCATTCGGAGTGAGGTTAGCCACGCTGATCCCGTTGGCAATGTATACCATGACACCATTCCATACAAAGGTTGTACCCTGGGATTATACACCCGAGGCAAGGAGTAAAGGCAAGGTCAGGTTTGAAGAGACTGTTGCAGCACAGGGTATGACAAGAACTGGTAGAGTCAACATCTAGCTGAGTCTAGCAAGCAGGCCTCTAACCGGCCACCCCTCATTGAGATAGGACCAGACAACCTTTTGAGGAAAATACAGGCCAAGGAATACTCGGTCATTGACCAATTGAACAAAACACCAGCACAAATCTCCGTTCTTGCTTTGCTACAAAATTCTGAGGCACACAAGAATGCTCTACTAAAGGTGTTGAGTGAAGCATACGTACCAAGCAACATCACCGGTGGGAAATGGATAACATGGTAGGACAAGTGTTGGAGAGCCATAAGATCACCTTTCATGAGGACGAGCTGCCACCTAAAGGGTTGGGGAACAACAAGGCGCTGCACATCATCGTGCAATGCGAAGACTATTTTATCACCAAAATCCTGATCGATAGAGGTTCCAGTCTGAACATTTGTCCACTAGTAACACTCAAGATGTTAAGTAAGGGACTACACGAGATAAAAGATGGAGCTATCAATGTGAAAAACTTTGATGGTTCCCAGAGACCACCATTGGTGAGATTGTCCTATGCTTGCAAATGGGCCTAACATAGTTCGATATTGATTTCTAGGTGATAAATGTACCTGCATCTTACAATCTGCTGTTACGGTGGCCATGGATTCATGTTGTTGGGGCCGTAGTGTCAACACTGCATCGGGCAGTAAAATTTGAATGAAATCACCAGAAGGTGATCATTCACGGCAATGGTACCAACCCTATATACAGTCACCAGACCATTTCAGCAATCGAAGGAAGAAGGAAGCTAGGTGGAGAGACTTACCACCACATTGAATGGGTAAATGCTATTGACAAAGATAAATGGCGAGATAACAAAATCGAGAGTATACTGAATTGGAGTAGGTACGAACATGGAAAGGGGCTCGACAAGAACCTCCAAGGAATTTCTAAGCCCATAAAACTCAAGAAGCATGGCACTACCTTCGGTTTGGGATATGACTACACCTGGGAAGAATTCAACAACTGGTCACCACCATGGCGCGGTCCTTGCTATCCCCTGGAGTAGCCAATATTGCGTCTGGAGCAGACATTTCAACAGGCTGACATTATTTATGGGTCAGACGACGAAGAAGCACTTGCAGTGGTGAAGAATTTGTTCCTAGAAGACAATGACATGGACTGTTGTGTTGTTCTCGAGGAGGAGGGGGAGGAATGCCCTTCCATATAGGCTATGAGCAGAGGGGCACGCCTCAATAACTGGACCATCAGGACAACCAGAGCCCGATGAGCCTCGGGGTAGCAAGGCTGAAACAAGCATCATGCACTATTTTTATTTACTAAATGATTTTCTTTTCGCATTTTTCAATTCCGCAATAAGATCTCCAATGTTCAAAACAGTTATGCAATTTATTAAAGCATTTTGACTCTTCTTATGAATCAACACTCATTATTATTTTTCTCTCATTACTTTACTTATACAACATTACTCTTACTAATCCTGATGAACCAATGACTGTGACATGCAATGAGACAAGGCAACAAATGGACATTGATTCAGAGGAAGATGACATACCTAACGAGATTGTTAAAGAAGTTGAGAACTTTGAGAACAGACCTAAGTCCAATCTGGATAAGACATAAATTGTTAACCTGGGAGATGCAGAAAATATCAAGGAAACACGAATCAGCGTTCACTTATCGCCATCAGAAAAGAAAGAATACACAGAATTTCTAAAGGAATATGAGGACATATTCGCCTGGTCGTATGATGACATGACTGGTGTGAGTACGTCTATTGTGGCTTATAAACTACCGACCGATCCGACATGTCCGCCGATAAAGCAAAAGCTCAGAAAGTTCAAGCCTGATATGAGTTTGAAAATCAAAGAAGAAGTCACTAAGCAAGTCAAAGATAAGGTTCTCAGGGTAGTAGAATACCCTACATGGTTAGCCAACATCGTGCCAGTCCTAAAGAAGGATGCGAAGGTCAGAGTCTGTGTCGACTACCGAGATCTCAACCGGGCCAGTACGAAAGATGACTTCCCTTTGTCGAACATACACATCATGATTAACAACTGCACCAAGCATGAGCTGTAGTCATTTGTAGATTCCTTCGCTGGTTATCATCAGATCTGGATGGACGAAGAGGATGCTGAGAAAACGGCTTTCATTATACCATGGGTAATGTACTATTACAAGATGATATCGTTCGGCCTAAAGAATGCAGAGGCCACCTACGTGAGGGCCATGACTACCATTTTCCATGATATGATACACAAGGAGATAGAGGTATATGTAGATGATGTTATCATCAAGTCCAAGAAGGCCACTGACCACATGGAAGATTTGAGGAATTTCTTCAATAGATTGCTGAGGTACAACCTGAACTAAACCTCGCAAAGTGCACATTTGGGGTTCCTGCTGGGAAATTGTTTGGGTTTATTGTGAGTCGCCGAGGAATAGAACTGGACCCATCAAAAGTCAAGGCTATTCGAGAATTGCCACTGCCAAAGAACAAGAAAGAAGTGATGAGATTCTTGGGAAGGCTCAATTGTATCAGCCGATTCATAGCACAGTCTATGGTTATTTGTGAGCCAATCTTTAAGAATTTGAAGAAGGATGCCGCTACCAATTGGACCGATGACTGCTAGAAGGCCTTAGATAGAATCAAGGAATACCTGTCAACACCGCCAGTTTTAGTCCCGCCCAAGCTAGGAAGACCTTTATTACTCTACCATGCAGTATTAGATTGAGCTTTTGGTTGCATTCTGGGGCAGCATGATGAAACAGGTAGGAAAGAGCAGGCCATGTATTATCTCAGTAAGAAGTTCACCCGTATGAGGCCCGGTATTCTCTGTTGGAGCGCACCTATTATGCTTTGACCTGGGTAGCTCAGAAGCTGAGGCATTACTTCTGTGCCTATACTACATATCTCACATTAAGGATGGACCCCTTGAAATACATCTTTTAGAAGCCCATGCCCACTGGCAAGCTAGCCAAGTGGAAATCCTGTTAAGTGAGTTCGACATTGTTTATGTAACTCAGAAAGCGGTCAAGGTACAAGCACTAGGAGACCACCTTGATGAGAATCCCGTGGATGGAGAATACGAACCCCTGAAAACGTATTTTCCTGAAAAAGAGGTATCATTCATAGGAGAAGATATTGTAGAATCCTATGATAGTTGGAGAATGTTTTCGATGGAGCAGCAAATTTCAAAGGAGTTGGCATAGGAGCAACCCTAGTATCAGAAACCGATCAACATTATCTGGTGTCCGCCAAACTCAGGTTTCAATGCACCAACAGTATGGTCGAGTACGAAGCCTGCATCTTACGTCTCAAGATGGCCATTGACATGAACATTCAAGAGTTGCTAATGATTGGAGATTCGGACCTACTCATACATTAGGTGCGTGAAGAATGGGCAACCAAGAATTCCAAGATACTCCCGTACTTGCATCATGTACAGGAATTAAGAAAGAGGTTCAGGAGGACGGAGTTCCAACATGTTCCCAGAGTCCAGAATGAGTTCGCCGATGCATTGGCTACCCTGTCATCTATGATACAACATCCAGACAAAAATTTCATTGATCCTATTCCAGTAAAGATCCATGATCAGCCAGCTTACTGTGCCCATGCTGAAGAAGAAGAAGAAGACAGAAAGCCCTGGTTTCATGATATCAAGGGATATTTGGCAAAAGGAGAGTACCCAGAACTTGCAAATCCAACTCAAAAAAGCATATTTGGAGGTGTGAGCGCGTGATTTTTGCCCTATATGAATTACTCCCATAAATTCAAAACAAAATAATTTTTTCCGTTGCTTGCAATTTCGTGGATTTTTGTGGCATTTTTCGTTAATTGTTTGCATTTGTCTATGCATGTTTATTTTTTTTAATTAATGAAAAATACAAAAATATGCAGCATTTGCATTTAGGATTTAATTCTACATTTTTAGGATCAATTAGCAAATTAGTTGTTTTATAAAAAAAAGGGAAAATTACAAAAATAATAACTTATTTTGCACCTTTTAATTTTAGTTTTTTATGTTTGATAATTGTTCTTTTAATTTGTTTTTTATTATTTATGATAATTAATTAGTGTTTTGATAGGCTAATTTGGTTTCATGATTTAATGTAGGATTTTATTTTTAATTTCGAAGAAAAAAGGGATTAAAAAGAGTTTGAAAAAAAAAGAAATTAATTTGAAAAAAAAAAAAGAAAAGAAAGGAAGAGATCAGATTTTGGGTTGTAATTGGATTTCCAAAACAAACTTTCAATATTGTTTGGGCCTTGAGGTCATCTTTGACTCCTTCAAAAGGCCCGTTAAATGTTGGGTCAAGTTGACTCGTCTCTGCATTAGTTAGCTGGGGGTAATTTTCAGAGTTTTTAGGGGTAATTTGGGTGATTAGATAAGAGAATCTACCAGTAACTGAATTAGGAAGCTTCTAGGAAGCTGGGCTGGGGACTGTTCTATGTATCTGATTTTTAAACTAAGGTTGCCTAAGCAAAAACCAAAATTAAAAAGGGACTAAGGTGCAAAAACTGATTCCTAGGGGCTGCCCTAATGCCTTGCCTATAAAGGCACATTAACTTAGCATTGATGGCAGATTTTTTTAGTGAGAAGAAACTGGAAAACTGAGGCGGTTAGGAAATACTGAAGTAAATTTGGATAATTAAAAAGAATACAAAAAAAAAGATCTTAGAGTCACTGTTACATTGAATTTTCTGCAATTTTTGGAAGTGTTCGAATTTTAAAATGCTCTCTGGTTGATCTTGGGTTTGATCTGGTATAAAGGAAGCTGGTTGTGTCATTGATGAGTTGTTGAAGCGCCTTTTTCTGCTACTGATCTTCTCATTTTATCCTTTGCTCTAATTGTACTAGGTAACCTTTTTGAACCATGGTGGAAATGAAACCAGATTAGGACTTGTATAAAGATCTATGACCAAATTGGATTTGAATGAGAACATCAATCCTAGTTGTGATCAATTTTGTGATGTTGTTATATGGTTTTAGTTTAGCTTCTTGTGTGCTTCATTTTTGTTTTAAGGCATGGTTTGAATTTGGTAGGATACAAATGGTTCGAAAACTATTGTGGACATTTTATTATGTATTAATCAAGGACTGTGGATTTTTTAGGTCCAATTAGTTTAAACTGTTCGATTTTGTATTGTAGTTTGTCATGGTAGTGGTTTGAATGTGTGTCAATTCGGACCATTTATTCTAACAAATTGGTATAGGCTCTAGTCCCATTGTTTTGTATCCAAGTTTGTTCCCATATAGCTGGAAACCTGTTTTAGCATATATGTAATTTACCATACAGTTCTGTCATTGTTCTCATGTTGGGGTCTTGCATTTTAAAGAGACTTCACAATGAATCTAAGACCTATTTTAACTTTGGAAATCTTCAGACTCAAATTAGTTCATCATGTGTGGTCTTTCTTTTCCTTTGAAAAGAGTAGAATCAGTTAGGTCCTGTTAAACGCACCAATTTGAATCACATGTCCATGAGTTTGCAATTGCTGAATGTTGACACTAGATGACGGTTAATTTGTGCGATTGGAAATTATTTTTTGCCATAGAATACATGCATCGATTTCAAAATGTGTTTTATATTTGGTTCAACGGTTATTAGTATTTGTCCAATTCTAGATTTCTTGAATGATAATTGGTTTAAATATATCTGTTGAATCATGGGTTGGGTTATCATTGTTGGCCCAAATGCAACTGCATTCTCCTCCGTAATCAAGCTGCCAAGCTGAGCTTCACTTGGAGCCCAGTTACTTCGCATATTAAGCCAGCTTTAATGGGCAACCCAAACATAGTTTCGATTAGCCCATCCATTCCATAATCTGATAGGAGTATTTTGTTACTAGTTCATTGTTTATTAAATTATTAGCTTGAGTTAGCATAACATAGGTAGGAGCTCCCTTCCGTTTTGTAGTTAATTTGCCATGTCCTTTAAATTAGACTCGAGGTGTGCCACCAAATACAATTGAATAACCAGTTTCCATTGCTTAATTAATCTAAATCCTTAGAAATCGAGGCGTGCTATTTAGTCGAATTTTCATAGCCCTCGCAAAGTTGAAAGTGCGTAGTTGCTTTAGGCGCGCTATTTTAAAAATTACCTTCCTAAACTCGGGTGTGCATTTTATGTGACCCAAACCCAAATCCTAACAACTTTCAATAGAATATGTCGCAGATCGCAGGTGCATTTCATGTGGCGTTATCCAAAGACGTATTTTGTATAACGTTGAAATCTTCCTAAAATAAATAAAAGCGGTGTAAGAGTTAAAAAACACATAGGTTTAATTTTTTTTTTAAATCAGATAAGTAGTCCAATAATAACAGTTGAGCGACCGTGATAGAACCACGAAACTCGGAAATGCCTAACACCTTCTCCCGGGTTAACAGAATTCCTTACCCGGATTTCTGTGTTCGCGGAATGTAAAATAGAGTCAATCTATCCTTGATTCGGGATTTAAAACCGGTGACTTGGGACACCATAACTTATCCCAAGTGGCAACTCTATATTTAATAAATAATCTCATTCCGATTGTCACTTTAAGTTGGAAAAAACTCCCGTATACCCTTCCGGGGGTGTAGTAAAAAAGAGTTGTGACAGCCCTGGCGACTCTGCTGGGGATCGAACCCAGAATCTCTGGTTCAGGGTTCAGAATTCGAGCTTAGATGAATTGTTATAGTTGGCTTTATTAATTATCTGATTTTGTTACATGTTTGATCCTAATGTGATAAGTGTTGCTTTTACCACTTTGATATTCTGTGAACTGTATATAAATGGCTACGAAACCCTTCTTCTCTCTGAGTCTTCTAAATCATGGAGGAGTGTTCACTTCGTGTGACTTCTCTTCTGTTAGAGTCATATCCCAAATTTTAGAACGAGGTTCGGACAAGTTGCAAAGCCGGTGAAGCTTCTATATTCCCGGTACGCTGCCCCCCCTCCCCCGGCTCGAGCTATCCGCTCGGGTAAGCCAGGTCTAGAACAATAAACGCAGGTTTTAAATCTAGTATAACAAGACCTCATGTCAGATCCCTAGTAGGAACGTTTGCTTGCATCACGTGCATTTGACTTTGGAGACTCAAAACAGGGGTTGGGTCTGCCTAGGACAGGTGTACCAAAAATGAAAAGACCATCCTGATGCATCTTACCTGCTACTTGTGCATTTATTTGATTTGGATTTGTGTGCTGACCGGCTTTTGAATAATGCGAGAAAAGTTGAAAAAAAAGGGAATAGCAATGCAAGGGTTAAATGAGTTAAATCACTTGTTTTGGAAAAACCAATGTCCAAATGGTACTGAAACTCTGCCGAATATTTTGAGAAAAATTAAAAAAAAAAAAAAAAAAAGAAAAAAAACGGTTTTGTTTTTTAAAATAGTTGGTTTTATTATATGCCCGAACTACGCCAGTTTGGTTCTCACGGGTTGTGAAATACATGGGCAACCCCCATCGGGTCCAACTTTCGTTTTTGCAAAATAACCCAAAAAGAACAAAAATTTTATGTTTATTGCAAATAAGTAAGGTGATGTCGTTCTTGTCAAAAATAGTCGAATGTCCCTCAAAAGGGCGCCAGAAGGCTGTTTTTGTAAGAACAACCACCTTTAGTCATTTTTAAAGGTTTTGACTGGTTAGCTGACACAGCCTTAAAATCTTCGTTTTCGAAGTGCTGAAATGCCGTATTGGTAAAAGCCAGATATTTTTGTGAGAATTTTGAAAACAAATGGTCATTTTTCTTAAGTCAAAATGAGTCATAGTTTTCTTTTAATTAAAATCACCTTAATAAATGTGCAGGATAAGCACAATTCAAAATGAACCTTTCTCAGTCCGTGAAGAGACCCCGTTGGAGCTACATACGTGGTGGCATGATTTGGGGGACAATAGCAGAATAGTTGTGACAAAAGCGTTGGGTGTTCTTGTTGGGCTCTTGAAGGTTAAGCCGATAAAGGACATAATTGAGGCCTTGATACCATTTTGGGACCCATCACATAATGTATTCCACTTTGCTGATTTCGAGTTAACTCCTATACTGGAAGAGATAGTAGGTTATGCCGATTTCGCGGGGAATCTTAGAAATCAATACCCGGTAGCACCGAGAACAGTAACCCCTCACAAATTTTTGGACCTGTTTAGCATCAGTCGGGACATCCGAGACGGAAATTTGGCCAAAGGATTCTGTACCTTATACTTTTTGTACCGACGTTACGGGAATCCCCGTGGCTTCGAGATGACAGATACCGGTCTTACTCACGTGGTAAACCAAGGCAAATGGGAAGCTCGGAGAGGATTAGCTTTTATAACGGCGTTCCTAGGTACTTTGATTTGCCCCAGAAAAAATGGGAACATAGAGTTGGGACTCGTAGGGATAGCCGACTTTATGATGAAAAGGGAAAATGGGACCATAGTGTCGCTGATCTTGGCAGAAATTTACCGAGCTCTGACCCTCTGTCGAGAAGGGGGAAAGTTCTTTGAAGGGTGCAATATGCTATTACAATTATGGATAGAGGAACACCTTTGCCACCGTCCTGGATACTTGAATTGTGGTATGACTGGCCTCGAGTGCATTGAAAAACAAGAAAAGTGGGTAGAGGGTTATGAGTTTCCGGACGGTACGGAAGCATGGCATGCTCATTTGAGATCTTTGACTGCAAATAAGATCGAATGGACATTTGGGTGGCTCTCGGTCGGTGAGGTAATCTACATGTCGGTTAAGGAATGCTTTCTGCTATTAATGGGTCTGCAGAGTATCCAGCTTTATGCCCCGCACCGAGTTCTTCATCAGTTAGGCCGATACTAGACCATCCCACACGATGAGGATTTGAGTCGGCAGGTTATTGAGTTGGAACCAAAAGCCGCTTTTCCAGAAGAAAGAGTGCGTCGGGTTTGGCATCAGCGCAGATTTTTAGAGCCTAGAACTCAAGTACGTGATCTATCCAGAGGCGAGGTGGAGCTTGGTTACATTTCATGGTATGGTAAAAGATCTCGAGTTCATCAGGAGCCTGAAAGGCTCGCAAAGAAACCCCATCTCCAACAATTTACTGACGGAGCACAGGTGCAATGGGACTGGTTGACCAAAGAAAATGAGTACCGAGCCACCATAGGCAGGCTGGAAAAGCAAGTCATGAACCTTCAGTTTGAGAATGGGTTGCAAGCCGCAGCAGATGAAGGTGAGAAGAAGAAGCTAACCCAGGAAAATGAAGCCCTCAAAGCTCAAATCCGGAAGATGAAAATAGCTGCTAGAAACCCGGAAAGAAGCCGAGTGGATGAAGGCTTATAAACAGTCTGAAAAAGAAAGCCCTTGAGTATCAAGATGACCTAGAAATTCTAAGGCCAGTCTAGCGAAAGTCCGAGCTCAATTGGAAGAAAACGTAAAATGTCGGACACAGTTTGTACACCAAATGAAAAGAAAGTATGAAGGGACAATCACTAGCCTGAAAAGAAAAATAGGTATTCTCGAGAATGAGGCAGCCAAACAGGTCAAGGACTTTAAAACTGATAGGAAACACTATTATGATTTGATTGCTCGGATGGAGGAAGAAATACAACAGTTGCAAAATCAACATCTTCATGATACTCAGGTGTTGGATGCCTGGAATCAACAGGTCGGGCGTTTGCTTAAGGAAAATGGCAGAATCCGAGAGCGGATCAGAACTATTGCCGACTACATTGTTATGAAATTCCAAGCATTTGAGGATATGACTCGTACCACCTTTTTTGCGGCAGTGATGACATTTGTCCGGTAGATAATGAGTGACTTGGAGAGGCTTCAAAGGGATCTTGCACATAGGTCCGTGGCGAGACAAAATGATGTCCCGCGGGCCCTAGGAGCATTTGAGGCATTAATATATTCATGATTTTCATTAGAGTCTGTTAGTCTCTTTGCGAGTCTGTATTTTCTTTTATTGGAGTCTGTTAGTTGGTTTTCGATTCTGTTGTTTTTACCTTCTGTCAGAGTCTATTGATCTTGTTTTGAGTCAGAGTCTATTAGTTTCCCATTTCGAGTCTGTTAATTTTATAGTTTGGTAGAATGAATGGTTGTAATCAAAACTATTTTATTTTATGAAAAAAATTTGAAAATCCCAAAATGTTTTGTTATTATGCACTTATCTCCAAAACTACGCTCGGTCTGATTCATGTAGGGTCATGATACGTAGGCAATCTCCATAGGATTCGACCATATCTAAAAGAAAGAAAAAGAGTGATAAAAAAGGGGGAGAATAAGAGAGAAGGAAAAGAAAAGAGAAATAGTGAGAAGGAAACAATGGCAAAGCAAGAAAGAGTCATGAGAGAATAAAAACAAAAGAGAGACCATGCAAGGAAAGGCAAGAATAAAAAGAAAAAGAGAGGGAGAAAAGAGAAGTTGCAAACGAAAATAAGGAAAAACCGGGATGACGCAAGCATCCGATCAAATGCATAATAAAAACAGTTAACTGTTTAGGTGTATTCACTCCTCAAATGTGCGGTTGCTTATTTGTTAAAACCCTAATCGCTAATGAGTTTGTTATTGATGAAATTATAGTCCAGACAGGTGGTTAGTTTGATCGGTATTCTGGCAACTCACTCCTACAACACCCGGTCCAAGAACAAGATGAGCATGGCCAACCAGGAACTTAAGGCAAGTATTGTTGATCCGTCAAAAGAGGTGGAAGAATCGGAGGTTAATCTGAAAGATGAGTTGTATAAGCTGAAGCATCAGATAACTGAAATGTACCAAGCATGGGCAAAAGGGCACCCACCGCCAGTTTACCCCACCAACCCTGCTTTTATCCCGCCATTGGCTCAGACCCAGGAACCTCCCACTGTAAACTCCTCTTCGGCTCCCCTCTACCAACAGTGCTATGGCACCACTTCCCATACATCACAATATCCACCACCCAAACAAGTCCTGTACCCTCCTCCACTAGTCACTCTTGTTTTTGTGGCCCCTCCACTTGCTGCATTACACCGATCCTCTAGTGAGACTCTATTCCAGACTCACGACAACCAGTATTACCCCCCCCCCCGGAGCCACTTTTAAGGCTCTCGAACCCTATTCCTACACTCCTTATTTTGACCTCCCTGCGGAAACTGAAAAGCCATCTAAAATCCAGAACAGGAGGAGATGTTCCGGAAAGTTAAAATCATGGAACAGTCATTCAGGGATATGCGGGGGTTGGGAGGTCAAGTAAGTGTGGCTTACAAAGATCTATGTCTATTTCCAGATGTGCAATTGCCGGCAAGGTTTAAGATGCCCAAGTTTCATTTGTATGATGGGCACAGTGATCCAGTGACACATTTGAGAGGTTTCAGTAGCAAAATGAGGGGAGCTGGCGGGAAGGATGAGCTGCTAATGGCGTATTTCAGTCAGAGTCTGAGTGGATCAGCGCTAGAATAGTATACTCGGCAGGATCACGGAAGATGGTACACATGGGATAATCTAGCCCATGCATTTGCTTGCCACTTCCAGTATAATCTCGAGATTATTCCGGATCATCTGTATTTGACAAAACTTAAGAAAAAGCACTATGAAAGTTTCAGGGAATATGGTTTTAGGTGGAGAGAGCAGGAAACAAGGGTTGACCCTCCAATAAAAGAAAGTGAAATGGTGGATTATTTTCTGTAGGCCTTAGAACCTACTTATTACGGTCATCTGGTATCAGATGTAGGCAAGTCCTTCAATGGAGTGGTAAAGATGGGCAGTATGGTAGAAGAAGGGCTCAAGACAAACAAAATCATGAGTTATTCGACTATTAAGGCAACCACCCAAGCCATTCAAAGCGGAACTGAGGGAGTAATTGGAAAGAAGAAGAAAGAGGATGTAGCAACGATTGATTCAGGGGCTTGGTTCGGACCTAGGGGTCCATCACATTACTATAACCAGCCTCGACCCCACCACCAAACCTACCCTCATACCCCATATAGCCCACAACTCTACTACCCACCACCAGACCCCTATTTTTTTGTCCACCATGCCCAAACATACAGCCAACTTCCAGCCTATGCACAATGGCGTGTGCTAGTCCCACAAAATACATACCCAGCTCCACAAAATGCCTATCCACCCCTAAGAGCCTACCGGAACCCTTCTGTATCAGGTTTCCGGCCCAACCAAACATTTAAGAACGAGAGGTTGCAAAAGAAGAAAACCTTCACTCTATTGGGAGAATCCTATACCAGTTTGTTCCACCGGTTGAGACAAATGGGTATGCTGAGCCTGATCGAGCCAAAACTGCCAAACCCTCCCCCGAGGAATCTTGATCACTCTGTGAGTTGCGAATATTGTTCTGGTGCTCCGGGGCACAACACAGAGAAGTGTTGGCAATTGAAAAAAGCTATTCAAGAGCTCATTGATACTAATCGGATTAAGTCCAAGCTCCGGAGGCACCCAATATCAACCAGAATTTGCTGCCGGCCCATCCTGAGACAAATATGATCGAGATAGTGCATAAGGGAGGGGAGCCCAAAAAGCCTTCACAGAACGTCATGATGATCCAAGACAGTGAAGTCAGGCCGGTTGAGAAGCCAACAAGTGAGAAATCAGTGATCCGGTTGAGTGGGGCAGACAGTGAACTGTATGCAATAGTCAAAAAGGGGACTACAAGTGATGTGGCAATAAAACAAGAAGTAGCCAAAATGATTGTGCCAGGAGTGGCGAACAAACCTGTTGTAATTGTGGAGGGTGCCCGCATAGACCCTGTCATTATCAAGCTGGTAACTCAATTACCGATTGTCAACAGCAAGGTGGTCCCGTGGAATTATGAACGAGTGACAGTGACTTACAAGGGGAAAAAGGTTAAAGAAGAAGTTTGTGAGACCCATGGTTTGACTCGATCGGGGAGATGCTTTGCCCCCGAAGAGTTGAGAAAAGCTAAGAGCTCTAAAGACAACCCGATGGTAGTGAAGAAAGTTGTGACCGAGGAGGAAGCAGAGGAATTCTTGAGAAAGATGAAAGTGCAGGATTACTCCATTGTGGAGCAATTGAGGAATACGCTGGCTCAGATTTCACTCTTGTCATTATTGATCCATTCAGACGAGCACCATCGGGCTTTGATGAAGATTTTGAATGAGGCCCACGTCCCTGACAAAATCTTAGTAAACCACTTGGAAAATATAGCTAACAAGATATTTGAGGTACATAAAGTCACTTTTTCTGATGATGAATTGCCCGTGGAGGGTACTGAGCACAATAGAGCCCTCTATCTTACGGTGAAATGCGAAGATTCCGTGGTTACGGTACTGGTCGACAATGGTTCCAGTGCGAACATTTGCCCTCTCTCCACTCTGAAGAAGTTGAAGGTGGATGATGAAAGAATTCACAAGAACAGTATTTGCATTTGGGGATTCAACGGTGGAGGGAAAGATTTAGTCGGGGACATAGTGCTTGAGCTTACAGTAGGGCCAGTTGAATTTACTATGGAGTTCCAGGTGCTCGATGTGGCTGTTTCTTACAATATGCTGTTGGGTCGACCCTGGATTCATGCTGCAAAAGCGGTCCCGTCTACTCTGCATCAAATGGTCACGTTTGAATGGGATAGACAGGAAATTGTTGTGCACGGGGAGGATAATTTGTGTGCCCACAGTGATGTCACTGTTCTGTTCATAGAGTTTGAAGACGACAAGGGGCCATGGGTTTATCAGGTTTTTGACACGGTATCGATAGAGAAAATTCCGGAAGGGAAGTGCGTTCCAACGCCGAGGGTAGCTGCTGCAGCAGTCATTGAAAAATGGTTTTGTACCAGTCAAGGGTTTGGGTGCATCTCTGCAAGGTATCGTACAGTCGGTGTCTCTCCTCAAAAACTTGGATACATTTTGTTTGGGGTTCAAACCCACAGTTGCGGACATAAAAAGAGTCAGAAAGTTGAAACAGAGGGCATGGGTCCTCCCAAAGCCCATCCCACATCTCTCCAGATCATTTGCCAGGCCCGGCACGAAGAAACGCCTAACAACAACAGTTCCCAGTCTTGTGGTTGGTCCTGATAGGGAGTTGCTTGAAAGGTTTGAGAAATTATTCGACGAGGTGAACATGGTGGAAGCTGGAGAGGGTTCTAGCAAGGCGGATGTGCAATTTTTTGGGCCCAGTGCAAAGATTAACAATTGGGAAGCTACTCCTCTCCCCACCAGCAAGGAGTTTTAGTAGTTTGCTTTGATTTTCTTTCAGTTTATCTGGATTATTCCAGGGTTGTAATTCAGATTCTATGTTTCGTCTATTTGGATGTATAAAAATTGTAATCTTTTAATTTCAATGAAATGCAATTCCCTTTTCCTCATTCCTGAAAGTTTTATTTTTGTTTTCTTTTCTTCCTTGTACAACTCTTTTTATGCTGGTTTCAATAACATGACATGCATGAGGAATCTTCAGCCTAGTCTTAAAAGCCAATCTAATTCTGAAATAGTAATTCAAGAAATAGAGTGTGATGATGAATCAGAATACGATGAGGATGAGGCCTTTGAAGATATTAGTAAAGAACTAAGCCATTTTGAAGAAAAACCCAAGCCTAACCGGAGTGATATAGAATCAATCAATTTAGGGGATCTAGATAATATCAGAGAAACTAAAATAAGTGTCCATCTTGAACCTCAACTCAGGGAAGACATAATTAAAGCATTACTTGAGTACAAAGACGTCTTTGTATGGTCGTATGACGACATGCCGGGTTTAAGCACTAACTTTGTCATTCACAAATTGCCCACTGACCCGGCATTCCCTTCTGTCAAGCAGAAGCTGAGGAAATTTAAGACTGACATGAGTGTGAAGATCAAAGAAGAGGTCACTAAGCAGTTTGATGCAAAATTCATTCGGGTCACTCGGTATCCCACTTGGTTAGCCAATGTAGTACCTATGCCAAAGAAGGATGGCAAGACCAGGGTGTGCGTTGATTACCGTGATCTCAACAAAGCGAGCCCCAAGGACAACTTCCCACTGCCAAATATCCACATTCTGATTGACAATTGCGCCAAATATGAGCTTAGGTCTTTTGTGGATTGTTATGCGGGTTATCATCAGATCTTAATGGATGAGGAAGATGCGGAGAAGACGACATTCATCATACCATGGGGAACATACTGCTACAGGGTCATGCCTTTCGGGTTGAAAGATGCTAGGGCAACTTACATGAGGGCAATGACAAACATATTTCACGACATAATACATAAGGAGATCGAGGTTTATGTGGATGATGTAATCATAAAGTCTAGAAAGCAGTCTGATCACGTCAGAGATTTGAGAAAATTCTTCCAAAGGCTTCGCAGGTACAATCTTAAGCTCAATCCTGCAAAATGCGCATTCGATGTGCCATCCGGAAAATTGTTGGGATTCATAGCCAGCCACCGTCAAAGATTAAAGTTATCCAAGAATTGCCACCTCCAAGGAACAAGACTGAGGTGATGAGTTTATTAGGGAGGTTGAAGTACATCAGCATGTTTATTGCTCAGCTTACGACAACCTGTGAGCCTATATTCAAACTGTTGAAGAAAGATGTTGCGGTCAAGTGGAAAGATGAGTGTCAAGAAGTATTTGATAATATAAAACGGTATTTGTCAAACCCACATGTGTTGGTGCCACCAGAACCAGGGAGACCTTTGATTTTGTATTTGACGGTTTTGGACAATTCGTTTGGTTGTGTGTTGGGTCAGAATTACATCACCGACAGGAAAGAGCAGACCATCTATTATCTCAGCAAGAAGTTCAAATCTTGCGAGGTTAAGTACACTGACCTTGAGAGGACATGTTGCGCCCTAACTTAGGTAGCACAAAATTGAAGCACTATTTGTCATCTTACACTACTTACCTCATCTCATATTTGGATCCATTAAAGTATATCTTTTAGAAGCCTATGCCCATAGGGAGGCTTGCAAAGTGGTAGATCTTGCTCACAGAATTTGACATCGTCTATGTGACCAGGACCGCGATGAAAGCTCAGGCTTTGGCCGATCATTTGGCTGAGAACCCAGTGGATGAGGAATATGAGCCTTTAAAGACTTATTTCCCTGATGAAGAGGTGATGCATATTGATGAGTTGGAATGAGTTAGAGAGACAGGTTGGAAACTTTTCTTTGATGGAGTTGCTAATATGAAAGTCGTTGGGATACGAGCTGTATTGATTTCTGAAATAGGACATCACTACCCTGTTACGGCTCAGCTTCGTTTCTACTGTACTAATAACATGGCTGAATACGAGGCATGCATTTTGGGTTTGAGGTTAGCTGCAGACATGGGTGTCCAAGAAGTTTTGGTCTTGGGGGACTCGGACATTCTGGTGCACCAGATTCAAGGGGAATGGGAAACACGAGATTTAAAACTCATACCGTACCGGCAATGTTTGGATGATCTTTGTCAACAGTTTCGATCAGTAGAGTTCAGGAAAATTCCAAGGATCCATAACAAAGTTGTTGATGCTTTGTCTACCTTGGCGTCAATGTTACATCATCCGGATAAGGCTTATGTTGACCCGCTGCATATTTAGGTCCATGATCAGCATGCTTACTGTAATGTGGTAGAAGAAGAACTTGATGGAGAGCCTTGGTTTCATGATATTAGGGAATATATCCGGATGGGGGCGTATCCGATACAATCCACAGGCGATCAAAAGAGAACAATTTGGCGGTTAGCGAGTGGATTTTTCTTCACCGGAGGGGTTTTATACAAAAGGACTCCGGATCTTGAATTGTTTAGATGCATAGATGCTAGACAGGCCACATCTATCATGACCGAAGTACATTCTGGAGTCTATGGACCGCATATGAGCGGGTACGTATTGGCAAAGAAGATCCTCCGAGCAGGTTATTATTGGCTCACTATGGAGCGAGATTGTATCAGTTTCGTGTGCAAGTGTCATCAGTGCCAAGTGCATGGAGATTTGATTCATTCTCCACCATATGAATTGCACACAATGTCGGCACCATGGCCTTTTGTCGTGTGGGCATGGATGTCATTGGGCCAATTGAGCCATCAGCATCAAATGGGCACAGGTTCATTCTAGTGGCCATCGACTATTTCACCAAGTGGGTAGAGGATAAAACATTCAAGTCCATAACCAAGAAAGCGGTGGTTGATTTTGTGCACTCAAATATCATTTGTCGGTTTGGGATACCAAAAGTGATCATTACAGACAATGGGGCCAATCTTAATAGTCATCTGATGAAAGAGGCATGTCAGCAATTCAAGATTGCGTATCGCAATTCCACCCCTTACCGCCCCAAGGAAAATGGAGCAGTTGAGGAGGCCAACAAGAATATAAAGAAGATACTTCGGAAAATGGTGGAAGGTTCTAGGCAATGGCATGAGAAACTACCTTTTGCATTGCTGGGTTATCGCAATACTGTTCGCACTTCAGTAGGGGCAACTCCTTATTTGTTGGTATATGGTACTGAGGCGGTGATACCTGCGGAAATTGAAATCCTGTCCTTTCGGATTGTCGCTGAGGCCGAAATTGATGACGATGAGTGGGTCAAAACGCGCTTGGAATAGTTGAGTTTAATTGATGAGAAAAGATTAGCAGCAGTGTGTCATGGCCAGTTATATCAACAGAGAAGGGAAAGAGCATATAATAAGAAGGTGTATCCGTGGAGGGTTGAAGTGGGTCAGTTAGTATTGAAATGTATCCTTCCTTATCAGGCTGAAGCAAGAGGCAAGTTCGCCCCAAACTGGCAGGGGCCGTTCATCGTGACGAGAGTGTTGTCCAACAGTGCTTTGTATTTAACAAATGTAGAAGGCAAATGTGTATAAATGGCCATCAATTCTGATGCGGTCAAAAGATATTATGCATGATCTCTTCGGTTAAATTATGTTTGTTTGTAATTGACATATTTTGAAGATTGGAATGATGAAGGCATTTTGTTCTACTATCTAAACACTTTATCCTTTGTTACCCCTTTGAGCCTTATTTATTTTCTTACATACCCCTCTTTCGAAATCAGTAGCAAAGATCAGAAACGCAAGCATGAAAGATAAGTAAAGGAAAAAGAGAAAAGAAAAAAAGAAAAAGAGAGAAAAATAAGAAGAAAAGAAAAAAATAAGAAAAATAGAAGAAAAAGAAAAAAAACAACAACAACAAAACAACAAGAAGAGAAGAAGAAGAAAGAAAAGAAGAGAGGAGAAAGAGGAAGAAAAGGAAAGAAGAAACAACAAAGTAATTCCTATGACATGAAGTACATTTGACCTGATTCCCTTAAAGGATACGTAGGCAACCTCACGGTTTGGTCCCATCAAACAAAAATCTAAAAGTCACCAAGCAAAGAAATTGGGGCAGAAGTTGTGATTGTTGCAAGAAATTTGATTCTGAAAGTTGTAATTTTGAACCCATTCGAATTGTTTTGAGCCTTTTGACACCCTTTCTTTCTAACCCTATCCAAATGCCCACGTTATGATCCAAAGAAAGACCTTCTGATCAGTCTTCGAGAGATGCCAAGTCGAGCAAGTAGAGGTGATTCATATCAGGGGCAGCACTCTGGCCCAAGCAGGAAAATGAAAAATGAGAGAGTTTTGTTGGAGAAAACCCTCACGGGCACCATAAGGCGACGGGAGCTGAGAGAAATAAAAAATGAGAGAGTCTTTTTGGTGAAAACCCTCACGGGTACAGTAAGGCGAAAGTGAGTTAAGAGATGAACAAATGAGAGAGGCTTGTTGGTGAAAACCCTTCAGGGCACCGCAGGCCAAACAAGGGCAAGATTTTGGCAAAGAAGTAAGGTTATGGAAACTCCGGGGCAACAAAGTATGGCAACTAAGAGTTGATTGGTTGGACATATTGGGTCAATTAATCCGAAATGCATGTCATCATCATTGGTACCAGCTGTTCCACTCAGATAAGTCTCTTTCCTTTTTCCTTTTTAGCAAGTCATCCAATTTTGGATTTTCTTTATCCTTAACTCTCAGGGTCATTGCATATCATTTCTTTTGGGTTTCATTTCTCTAAGATGTTTCAATGTCAGTCTTGGTCAAGCAAAATAAGAAAGGATTTCGAAGCTCACTACCAACTTCCAAACACTAAAAAGCATAGTATGGCCAGAACATACCAAAGATAGCATGATGTAGAGTCGGATAAAATGCCAGCAGAAGATCCATCGATGGAATGATTTTGTAATGTCATGGGAAATGCAGAGGCTTAGTTAAAGGGGTCAGAGGTGTAAAACAGCGGTTCGGGTATAGAACAATCGGGTCATCCGAAGTCATGTGGGTTCAAAGATAGCTAGAAAGTCAAGAGGTTCAGAGCCAGTTCGGGGAAGCCAGTCAAAACAAAGCACGACAGCGGGGAGACTTTTAGCAAGAATGCCACAAACTAACCACCACATTTTAAACTGACAAGATTTTTCTTTGATTAAAAAAGGGGCAGAAAGTTTCGATTGTTTTGGGGAAAGCTTCCATAAGGAAAGGCAAGCACCAGTCAGGTTTGACCGTAAACTTTCAGGACCCATCTGGATAATGAGATTTCATTTGAAGTTCTCAGGACCCGCCTGGATAATGGGATTTCATTTGAAGTTCTCAGGACCCACCTGGATAATGGGATTTCATTTGAAGTTTTCAGGACCCGCCTGGATAATGGAATTCCATTTGAAATTCTCAGGACCCTCCTGGAAAATGGGACCTAGTTTAAAACAATCATGAGTAGCAAAATTTGGCATAAATGTACCCCAAAGGAATATAAGTTGGCTTCAAAGTTTGCATGTTTAAGATATGATTCAATTAGGAGTTCTCAGGAACCTCCTGGATAATGGGACTTAGCTTTAAGACTTCCATTGGATAACAAGATTTAACGTAAGCTCTGTTGTAGGGTAGTATAATTTAGACGTAAAAATTGTCACTCTTAAGATAATACTTGATTTTTGACTTTCAGGACCCTCCTGGATAATGAGATGTAGTTTTAAGACCCTCTTAGATAACAAGATTTAGCGGAAGTCATATCTTTAGAAGATATAATTTAGATTTAAAACTATCATTCAACTAGGAGTTTTTAGGACCCTCCTGGATAATGGGATCTAGCTTTCAAATTAATAGAGATATGTGGTAACATGATTCAATTAACACTCACAGATTCCCCCAACACCAAACTGGGGCAGGAAAATTTCTTTTGTTTTGTTTGTTTTGTTGTAATCATGTTCAAAGGTAGCAGTTTCAGAGGAGCAGTTCAAGTTTTGGCAATCAGGCGCCCACCCGAAGAACAAGGGAATACAGTTCAAGTTTTGACAATCAGGCGCCCACCTAGAGAACATAGAAATACAGTTCAAGTTTTGGCAATCAGGCACCCACCTGGAGAACAAGGGAATACGGTTCAAGTTTTAGGCAATCAGGCGCCCACCTGGAGAGCACCAGAATATGGTTCAAGTTTTAGGCAATCAGGCACCCACCTGGAAAGCATGAGAATACATTTCAAGTTCAGAAATCAGGTGCCCACCTGGAGAGCACGGGAATACAGTTCAAGTTTTGGCAATCAGGCGTCCACCTGAAGAAAAGGGAAAGCATCTCAAAATTACAATTCAAGTCGGCAACAAAGGAACTCCACTTGGAAAATACAAGACAACAAGGCAACATGAACTGCAAGATCAAGTTTGAAGATATAGATAGGATTCTTGTAATTCATAGATTATAATTTAGCCTAGCTCCTTTTATTTTGTCATTGTGTAATAAGGAGGTCAGTAAGCAGTAGCAGCAGCAGTAGCAGCAATAGTGAAATCACAGCTTCATGGTAGTCCCAGCTACCAAAACTTCCCGAACTATACTGACCTGATTCCTTTATAGCCAAGGATATGTAGGCAACCTCGGAAATAGGGTGCGGTCAAATCTTTCAAAAATACTTCCCACGGAGTATTCAAACGGGCAAAAATCACTCGTATCCACTCACTTTATCTTTGCCCGAAAACTCTTCGTGTTTTCGAGCAAAGAGGGGCAGCTGTGAGCGCGTGATTTTTGCCCTATATGAATTACTCCCACAAATTCAAAACAAAATAATTTTTTCCGTTGTTTGCAATTTCGTGGATTTTTATGGCATTTTTCGTTAATTGTTTGCACTTGTCTGTGCATGTTTATTTTATTTAATTAATGCAAAATACAAAAAATATGCTGCATTTGCATTTAGGATTTAATTCTACATTTTTAGGATCAATTAGCAAATTAGTTGTTTTATAAAAAAAGGAAAAATTACAAAAATAATAACTTATTTTGCACCTTTTAATTTTAGTTTTTGATGTTTGATAGTTGTTTTTTTTAATTTGTTTTTTTAATTATTTGTGATAATTAATTAGTGTTTTGATATGCTAATTTGGTTTCATGATTTAATGTAGGATTTAATATTTAATTTCGAAGAAAAAAGGGATTAAAAAAAGTTTGAAAATAAAAGAAATTAATTTGAAAAAAGAGAGGAGAAAACGAAAGGAAGAGATCAGATTTGGGTTGTAATTAGATCTTCCCAGTAGGCCCAATTTCCTCACACCCGTTCAAATCCGCCCAAAACCCAGGTCCAACCCAGTTAACCTGTTTTGATACCGAAACGGCGTCGTTTAGAGTCTTTTGGTTTTAATTTAATCTCAGCCCTTCGTTCGTCAGACCTGATGGCTCAGATTATTCCTCCCATTTCAATTTATATGTCCGAACTCTTCAGTCTAGCTAGATCCAAACTCCCTTGTCTCTCACCCTTCCCAAATTCAGAGATGTCGAACCCTAACACTGCCTTTGAGCGAACCCTCCATTATTGCAGGCGAGAGAGCTCCAGCCACCACCAAAATCTAGCCATGCAACCATCACCCCTCCTTGCATCCTAATCCATCACCATTTTCCCAAAATCCTCGCCAAAATGGACCCGTTCAAATTTGAAATCAGAGAAGATGAAAATCTCTCAAGTCCTCGAGTTTTTGCATACGATCGAGCTTGAAACAAGTATTGCTCGTTTGTTCTCAAAGAGAACATATGGTTAATACCAATTTCAAGTCAAGTCGTAGCCGTTTGAGGTTCTTAAGCTTTGTCCGTATAGCCTTTGAGGTACTTTCTTTGTTTTTGCCCCTTAGTCTCCATCTTTTGATCCTTCTGCTTCTTCTCTTTTCTGTGCGTTTTCTTATCCTTCCCCCTTTTCCTCCAGTTTTTCTTTAGTTAGATTTATGCATTTGAATTTGCTGAAGTATTAAAACATTGCTTATAAATTTCTATGTATATATGTTAGTCGTATTTACTCCGTGAGCTTTTCAACTTCTTCTTATGGACATTTTCTTGAATTCTGTTTAGTTTGTGCATACTGCCCGCTTAATTTCTGATTTTTGTTTTCCAGTCGTATAATTGTCTCTCGTTCATTTGAATGCATATTTTAATTGTATCCACTTAGGAAATCAGGCACTTGAGTTTAATTTCAGTTATGGAAGAAAAATTTCAAGTAATTGGTCCCTTCTGTTTCTTATTGGATTTCCAAAACAAACTTCCAATATTGTTTGGACTTTGAGGTCATCTTTGACTCCTTCAAAAGGCTTGTTAAGTGTTGGGTCAAGCTGACCCATCTCTGCATTAGTTAGCTGGGGGTAATTTTCAGGGTTTTAGGGGTAATTTGGGTAATTAGATAAGAGAATCTACCAGTAAATGAATTAGGAAGCTTCTAGGAAGCTGGGCTGGGGACTGTTCTGTGTATCTGATTTTTAAACTAAGGTTCCCTGAGCAAAAACCAAAATTAGAAAGGGACTAAGGTGCAAAAACTGATTCCTAGGGGCACATTAACGCCTTGCCTATAAAGGCACATTAACTTGGCATTGAAGGCAGATTTTTTAGTGAGAAGAAACTGAAAAACTGAGGTGGCTAAGAAATACTGAAGAATATTTGGATAATTAAAAAGAATACAAAAAAAGGATCTTAGAGTCACTGTTACATTGAATTTTCTGCAATTTTTGGAAGTGTTTGAATTTTAAAATGCTCTATGGTTGATCTTGGGTTTGATCTAGTGTAAAGGAAGCCGGTTGTGTCATTGATGAGCTGTTGAAGCGCCCTTTTCTGCTACTGATCTTCTCATTTTATCCTTTGCTCTAATTGTACCAAGTAACCTTTTGAACCATGGTGGAAATGAAGCCAGATTAGGACTTGTATAAAGATCTACAACCAAATTGGATTTGAATGAGAACATCAATCCTAGTTGTGATCAATTTTGTCATGTTGTTATCTTGTTTTAGTTTAGCTTCTTGTGTGCATTCATTTTTGTTTTAAGGCCTGGTTTGAATTTGGTAGGATACAGATGGTTCGAAAACTGTTGTGGACATTTTATTGTGTATTAATCAAGGACTGTGGATTTTTTAGGTCTAATTAGTTAAAACTATTCGATTTTGTATTGTAGTTTGTCATGGCAGTGGTTTGAATGTGTCAATTCGGACCATTTATTCTAACAAATTGGTATAGGCTCTAGTCCCATTGTTTGTATCCAAGTTTGTTCCCATATAGCTGGAAACCTGTTTTAGCATATATGTAATTTACCATACAGTTATGTTGTTGTTCTCATGTTGGGATCTTGCATTTTAAAGAGACTTCCCAATGAATCTAAGACCTATTTTAACTTTGGAAATCTTCAGACTCAAATTAGTTTATCATGTGTGGTCTTTCTTTTCCTTTGAAAAGAGTAGAATCAGTTAGGTCCTGTTAAACACACCAATTTGAATCACATGTCCATGAGTTTGTAATTGCTGAATGTTGACATTAGATGACGATTAATTTGTGCGACTGGAAATTATGTTTTGTCGTAGAATACATGCATTGATTTCAAAATGTGTTTTACATTTGGTTCAAGGGTTATTAGTATTTGTCCAATTCCAGATTTCTTGAATGATAATTGGTTTCAAATATATCTGTTGAATCATGGGTTGGGTTATCATCGTTGGAACAAATGCAACTACATTCTCCTCCGCAATCAAGCTGCCAAGCTGGGCTTCACTTGGAGCCCAGTTACTTCGCATATTAAGCCAGCTTTAATGGGCAACCCAAACTTAGTTTTGACTAGCCCAGCCATTCCATAATCTGATAAGAGTAGTTTGTTACTAATTTATTGTTTATTAAATTATTAGCTTGAGTTAGCATAACATAGGTAGGAGCTCCCTTCCGTTTTGTAGTTAATTAGCCATGTCCTTTAAATTAGACTCGAGGTGTGCCACAAAATACAATTGAATAACAAGTGGCCTTTGCTTAATTAATTAAATCCTTAGAAATCGAGGCGTGCCATTTAGTTGAATTTTCATGGGCCTCGTAAAGTTGAAAGTGCGTAGTTGCTTTAGGCGCGCTATTTTAAAAATTACCTTCCTAAACTCGGGTGTGCATTTCATGTGACCCAAATCCAAAACCGAACAACTTTAAATAGAATATGTCGCGGATTGCGGTTGCATTTCATGTAGCGTGATCCAAAGACGTATTTTGTATAACGTTGAAATCTTCCTAAAATGAATAAAAGCGGTTTAAGAGTTAAAAAGCACATAGGTTTAAAAAAAAATTAATCAGATAAGTAGGCCAATAATAATAGTTGAGCAATCATGCTAGAACTACGGAACTCGGGAATGCCTAACCCCTTCTCCCGGGTTAACAGAATTCCTTACCCGGATTTCTGTGTTCGCGGACTCTAAAACAAAGTCAATCTTTCCTCGATTCGGGATTTAAAACCGGTGACTTGGGACACCATAAATTATCCCAAGTGGAGACTCTAAATTTAATAAATAATCTCGTTCCGATTGTCACATTAAGTTGGAAAAAACTCCCTTATACCCTTCTGGGGGTGTAGTAAAAAGGAGGTGTGACAGGAGGTTGTCCAACAATTTCTTTCACAACAGAGGAATAATGTATAGGAGGACTCCTGATTTGGGACTATTAAGGTGTGTCGACGCAAAGGAAGCATCCAGGCTACTAGAGGAAATTCATGTTGGGACCTGCGGTTCGCATATGAACGGTTTTGTCTTAGAAAAGAAGATACTCCGGGTCGGTTAATTTTGGATGACTATGGAAATGGACTACATCCAGTATGTCCGGAAATGCCGCCACTGTCAGATACATGCAGACATGATAAAGGTACCTCCAAATGAGCTTAATACAACAAGCTCACCATAGCCTTTCGCCGCCTAGGGAGACCAATCGAGCCTGTCGCTTCCAACGGGCACAGGTTTATCCTAGTAGTAACTGATTATTTCACCAAATAGGTCGAAGCAGCATCTTACAGAGCAGTAACTAAGAAAGTCGCGGAAGACTTTGTCCGTGACCGCATTGTTTGTCGATTCGGGATTCCAGAGTCGAGCATTACTGATAATGGATCCAACCACAACAGTGACTTGATGAAAGCTATGTGTGAAACCTTCAAGATCAAACACAAGAATTCCACAGCCTATAGACCTCATATGAATGGAGTTATAGAAGCTGCCAACAAGAATATCAAGAAGATATTGAGGAAAATGATACAGAAGCATAAACAGTGGTGCAAAAAGTTATCATTTGCTCTATTGGGGTATCGCACTACAGTCCGCACATCAACCGGGGCAACCCCCTATATGTTGGTTTACGGTACGGAGGCTGTCTTTCCCACTGAAGTAGAAATTCCCTCCCTAATGATCATACAAGAAGTTGAGCTCGACGACGCAGAGTGGGTAAAAAGTCGTTAGGAACAACTAGCCCTTATAGACGGAAAGAGAATGAATGCAGTTTGCCATGATCAACTCTATCAAAACAGAATGTCTAGAGCCTTCAACAGAAGAGTCAAGCCCAGACAGTTCACACCGAGGAAACTGGTATTAAAGAAAAGTTTTCCGCATCAAGATAAAGCCAAGAGGAAATTCTCTCCCAACTGGTAGGGTCCATACATGGTTCACCGAGTTTTGACAGGAGAAGCCCTCATACTTGTAGATATGGACGGAGAAGTCTGGCCGAAGATGATCAATTCAGATGCAATCAAGCGTTACTATGTGTAATCTTTATGCTCTCCTTATATGATGTAAATTGAACTACACCTGACATGATTCCCGTTTAAGAGGGGATACTTAGGTAGCCCTATGGGTTCGTTCACAATTTAATAAAATTTTCATTTCCCCCCGCAGTTGGAAACTAGGGCAGAATTTTGAGGAGGACACTCAAAATTTCGAAGTAATTTCAGCCGATCGTCGCAAGCAATAGTCAGAATCGTCAACCCATTAAATTGGGGCAGGACTTTGAGGGGGACCCTCAAAATTCCGTAGCAAGAGATGTTGAAATGTCCCGAACCGCGTCATGGTCATCGGTTCATCTGAAAAGCTATCTTAATTATATACTTATGTCATATTTTTACGAAATCATGCATGTTTATTACTGAAATTGCTTTGTTTAGCAACGCTACCCCAATGATACATACAGTATCACCAGATCAAAGCCAAGTAGGACAAGTAAAGCCAACGGAGATACAAACTAACCTCCCTCTCTACAAAACTCACGATTTTTCTTTGGATGCAAGCACCAGGATTGCAAAATAATTAAACATACTATACGCCCAAGGGACAAACATTGTTCAAAATACGAATCTCAGAACCATTGGACTTGCAAACATTTGCTATCAGCATATACCAGTAATCATAACACCGCAATCTGCTATCAGCTAAGAAAATTCCACTGTCATTGGTTATTTTATTTCTTGCATAAGGCTACCATTCTGCCTTTCGAGACTAAACAATGTCTCCATCAGCATCTGCATTCTTACATAAGGCTACCATTCTGCCTTCCGAGGTTAAGCTCTACCTCCATATGCATTTGCATTACATAAGGCTACCTTTCTACCTTCCAATTTGCATAAGGCTACCATTCTGCCTTCCGAGGTTAAGCTCTACCTCCATCTGTATTTGCATTGCATAAGGCTACTATTTTGCCTACCAACTTGCATAAGGCTACCATTCTGCCTTCCGAGGTTAAGCTCTACCTCCATCTGCATTTGCATTGCATAAGGCTACTATTCTGCCTTCCAACTTGCATAAGGCTACCATTCTGCCTTCCGAGGTTAAGCTCTACCTCTCTCCGTATTTGCATCTTTGCATAAGGCTATCATTATACCTTCCTAGGCTAAGCTCTACCTCCAATTTTCTTCAAAACTAAGCACTATCTCAAGCATCATTTATTTCGTTTCTCTTATGGGCTAAGCTCTGCCCTTCAATTCGCAAGACTAAGCTCTGTCTTGTCCGCATCATGCTACTGCATCTCATGGGCTGAAAGATCGCCTCATACTGCATCTCATGGGCTGAAAGTTTGCTTCATACTGCATCTTATGAGCTAAAAGATCGCCAAATTATCCAAAGGCATCATCGCTCGGAGGCACCATCTTCATAGCCCGAGAACACCATGTCATGGCATGTGGATCCCTTTTAATCTTTTGCATATCGTTATTCAAAGGGATCATGGTTTGGAGGCACCATCCTCATATCCCGAGAGCATCATTTCATGGCCTGCAAATCCTTTATTGTATGCTTCATGGCCCAGGACGTCATGGTCTAAGGACGTCATCCTAACCGTCCGAAGACAACATTCATGGTCCGACGAGAATTTGCATCATGTTTAAATTTATGCGCGATATACACTTGTATTGTTTCTAATAGCAGGTAAACCAGCAAGCAACGACCATCCTGGCAGGAGCAGTCCCGCTCCAGTTCCCACAACCATATCAAACCTTAACCATTCCCACAAGTCATCCACTCACCTCGTCCTGGATATTGCGCCCGTTCTTGAAAAGTCTCCATCGGCATACTCCGCCGATGGATCCCGAACTACATATGGCTTGATTCCTATAAAACCAGGGATATGTAGGCAGCTCAGAAGCCAGGGTGCGGCCTATCGTCTTCAAACTGTTTCACTCGGTCAAAATTGGCCATCATATCTTTACCTGACAACTCTTTCATCCTTCCTGGGTAAAGAGGGGCAACTATTGATATTTAATTTTCCCCTAAATATTTTCAATATGAAAAATGTAAGCATATCCGAGTGTTTTATAATTTTTCCATAATTTTTAAAGGTTTTTAAATCAATGTATTTCCCTCTTTTATCTATAAAAACCCAATAATTATTTCCAAAATTATTATTTTGGTAATTCATTTGTTGGACTTTTATATTTATGCTAAGATATAGCTAAGTTAAATTTTGCATATTTTAACAAATTTATTAAGTATTTTAAGCTAAATTGCATATAGTTGCAATATTAGTCCTTATTAAGATTTAATTGTATTTTATATTCATAAAATTAAGTCCTGTATTTTTAAATTATTAATTATATGTTATAAATCATGTTAGTACTTTCAATTTATTTCCAGAAATTAATTTACTATTTTTTTATAATTTTAAAAGGGGGAAATTGGCTATTTAAATAATAGCCCAATTACATTTCAATTTTAGCCTAAATCTGACCTCAAATTAAACCCAATTTCCCCGACCCAATTCCCAGTCAAACCCGACCCCTAACCCTATTAAGGGACCCAACCCGGATTCCCCTACCTACCCTCTTTAATCCAGGTCGTTGATCATTCTTTAGTTGTTTCGGTTTCTTTCCTTCTTGCCTACTTCTGCTTATGTTTATGCACTCAAATTACATTACTAGCATGTTGTAATATGTTGCTCTCCCCTTTTAAATTAATGTTTCCCTATGTGTGTACTTTGTCAGTCACTTGTTATGTGATTTGCTGACTTATGAATCCCAAACCCCCATATCCCCTCTATGTGTTTTGTGTTCTCTGGCTGGTTTGTGGGCATGTCAGTATCAGATATAGATGTGCATGACACAAACTTGACCTTTTCTGGGGTCATATGCTTCATACAATGTATTCCCAAAGCCCCTTGACCCCTTTGTGTAACTACTGATTTTGTGTAGTTTGAGTTTTGCTACTACTCTTTTCAAATCACCCTTACCATTTACTATTTTCAACCCAGTCTTAAATAAATCTCTATATTCTATACTTCCACTTTATTCTTAGAACCTAGGTTCTGCCCCTCTTGTGTGAGCCTTGCCTTGGGACCCTTGAGCTCCCTCTGAACTTGGACACATAAGGGCTGGCCCTTCCACACTGCACTCATCTCTATCTGGTTATGCAAACCTGGGTGAAAGTATTGCCCGGGGTCCCATGAGACCCTTAAGGAACTTTGACACACCCAGGTATGAGAAAGGCTTTGAATATCATTGGCGTTTGAGGTAGTTTATTCCATAACTCATAGAGGAAGTCAAGAATCAGGCTTCCTATGGTTGTAACTCCTTATTTTATACTTTTCTAATATATTTCAGTCATTTTTGGTCTGTAATAATGTGTAACAAATATTGGGGGCTGGCTAGTGAAAAGGGATGGGGTGATTATGCATGTTTTAGCTATTAGAAGGGTAGATAACACGCCTATAGGATCTGTTTATTAAATTCTGCATGTTTTACTTCCACATTTAGACATCATGCCTATAAGATCTAAATGGATATAATCAGACATCATGTCTATAAGATTAAAATCAATATATTTATAAAAATCATGCCTATTGGAATTTCGCTGTGATCAAATAAATCCTGCCTGCTTCATTTCACGTTCAACTAGATACCATGCCTATAGGACCAGAATAAGCCTTTAATATTTAGATACCATGCTTGTAAGAATTAAAATCAGCGATAATAGATATCATGTCTATAGGATCTGAAACCAGTTTAGTTAAAAAATTCAGTTTGACTCGTATTGTTCTGAATCAGTTTAAACAGCATACTCCTTTCATTAATACGGTTTAGAAAGCATGCCTATATGATCCAAATAGCCTGTTTAAAAAATTAACCTCTGCTCTACTGCATTCTTAATCAGTAATAGATATCATGCTTATAGTACATCACCAATACACAATTAGGCAAGACTTAGGTAATAATGATAAAACTGAATCCGCCTTTGTTTAATTAGCAACTGCTACAACCAACAGGCAGACCTGATTCAGACTTCGTATCTGAGTTATGTAATAAATTGGTCTGCTTCAACAATTAAAACACCCTGCCTTAGTACTTTAAATTCTGACCCTAACTGTGTTTAAGTCATGCTATTTATATGCATTATTTGCGGAGATATATATGAGCCTCTTATTTGTTTATATGTTTGCCTTATATGTAGTCCTACGTGTTTTGTATGTCACCTTAACCTTTTACCTTTAAAACCTAAGAGTCAGCCAAAATCCTCCCTCTTATAGGAATAGTAGTCCTAAATTCCTCTGGGACTGATAAGAACGGGACGGGTAATAGCATACAATAGAGGTCAAGACTAATTCACGTTTTAATACCTTAATAGGGTGGAAGGGTAGATATGGATACGATGACCGGTGCACTAATACCCCGTGTATCCCCTCTTCTAAGGAGTGTCATACCGGATATCGCATTGATGTGATCTATATTATAAATAAACCTAGGACCCCCCCCCCCTTTCCTTTTACATTCTCAAGTATTTGTAAAATGTAACTCCTTTTATTCAAAATTCGCCTTTTAACAATTGTTTTAAAACTCTTATGTGTTTAACTTAAATCCCCTACTACTTGAGCCTGTACTTGTCTGTTTGCTAATTGTACAAAATTCACAAAATTGTCTAGCCAGGAACCACACTAGTGGATCCTGAGGGTTGCCTAACACCTTCCCCTTAGGATAATTTCAAGCCCTTACCCTATCTCTGATTATCAAACAAACTTAGAAATGAACCCTATAAGTGTCCTAATGCACCTTAAATCATTAGGTGGTGACTCTTCAAATGCAAACCCAGTTCCCAAAAGGAATGAGTTGTCCTACCCCAAAAATGTCATAAACCCGATTTTTCGATGCAAAGAGGGAAAAAGGGGGCGCGATAGTTGGAAGTCAACCAGTATGGGCAGCCTTGTGTATATTCCGGTCTGTGAGAGGACGCTTGCTTTGAATGTTCAGGCTTTAGCCAATCAGTTCATGAGGTTGGATGTCTCTAAGTTCAGCCATGTTCTAGGTTGCACAGTCGCTCGTTCTTCATTATTTGAGCATATCCGAGATCGGCAGTATGATGATCCTCATTTGCTTGTCCTTAGGGACACAGTGCGGCACGGAGGTGCCAAGCAGGTTACAGTTGGAGATGATGGAGTTTTGAGGATGCAGGGTCGTATTTGTGTTCCTAATGTGGATGGACTTCGTGAGTTAATTCTATAGGATGCCCATAGTTCTCGATATTCTACTCATCCGGGTGCCGCTAAGATGTATCAAGACTGATGGGTTTTCAATATCTTTGTCTTATGCTTCTTATATTTTGATGATCTAATAAATATATTGTCAAGAACCAGATAGAGAACCTAACCCACCTAGTATACATTTCAAATGAACATTGTCTAGTCTGAACTCCACCAAATGAGTGAACAACCACAAGGAAGAACACAACAGGGACCTGGTCCCTTTGGGTTCTCCGACAGAAGTACAAGTCAACTGTATAACTGGAACATAACAGCAGAAAGTGACTGTCCACAACTGCTACAAAGAGGAACACAACAGGGACCTAGTCCCTTAGGGTTCTCTGACAGAAGTACAAGTCAACTATACAGCTGAAATGCAACGGCAGAAAGTGACTATCCGCAAATGTACATGCGACAGTGCAACAAACAGTGTAGAAGTCACTTTTTATTAGGAAGAAGCGTGTACCAAGAATTGACATCACCATTGTGATATCTTTTGTAGTATAACAACCTGGTGCAAGGCACAACATATTCTCTTGTGCATTTAGTGATATTCTCTCAAGCATCAAAGTGTTCATCCGGCATTGAAGTCACTGGTGTGTCAAGAACAAGAAGACAACTCCACTAAAGGATCAATTTGACAATGAGTCTATGTGTATCCGTAGTTGAGTTTTAATCTTGTTATTTATTCTTCATTGTAACTCATATCTTGTTTTCTTAGAAGCTATGTTTTAGGAAATCTGAAATCCGAAAACTTTCTGAGTTTATGTTGTGACTAGGATTAGTCATAAGTTTAAAGTCTTTGTAACTAGAGAGTCACAAAGTGGCTTGTGGTAAGAGTATCACAAGTTAGTTAAGTTAAAGTCTTTTAATAGAGTTATTACAAAGTGACTTGTAATAGTGAGATTACAAGTTAGTGAAGTTGAAAGCCTACAAGTGTAGGTCATGGTTTTTGTCCCCTTATGTGGGTTTTTTCCACGTAAAAATCCCTTGTTTCTTTTACTTACTGCTTCATAAGTATTCTCAGTAGAAACTCATAAAGGATCAGGTGTTCTACAATTTGGTGGACTCATATAAGCTAACAAGGACTTGCGGCATCATTATTGGTGGAGGAGGATGAAGAAGGATATTGTTGCATATGTGGCTCGGTGTTTGAATTGTCAGCAGGTAAAGTACGAGCATCAAAGACCTGGTGGTTTGTTTCAGAAGATTGAGATTCTTGAGTGGAAGTGGGAGCATATCACTATGGACTTCGTTGTTGGACTCCCACATACTTAGAGGAAGTTCGACGCAGTGTGGATTATTGTGGATAGGTTGACTAAGTCAGTGCATTTCATTCCTATGGTAATTTCCTTTTCTTCTGAGTGGTTGGCAGAGATTTATATGCGGGAGATTATCTTCATGGTGTGTCAGTGTCTATCATTTCTGACCGGGGTACACAGTTTATCTTGCATTTTTGGAGGGCAGTACATCGTGATTTAGGTATGCGGGTCGAGTTGAGCACAATATTTCATCCTCAGACGGACAGACAGTCCGAGCATACTATTTAAATTTTGGAGGATATGCTCCGAGCATGTGTTATTGACTTTGGAAGTTCTTGGGATCAGTTCTTGCCATTAGCAGAGTTTTCCTACAACAATTGCTACCAGTCGAGCATTCAAATGGCTCCGTATGAGGCGTTATATGGTAGGAGGTATCGGTCTCCAGTTGGGTGGTTTGAGTCGGGAGAGGCTTGGTTGTTGGGTACAGATTTAGTTCAAGATGCCTTGGATAAGGTTAAGATTATTCAGGATAGGCTCGTATAGTTCAGTCCAGGCAGAAGAGTTATGCCGACCGTAAGGTACATGATGTGGCATTCATGGTCGGAGAGTGAGTGTTGCTTCGGGTGTCTCCCATGAAAGGCGTGATGAGATTTGTGAAGAAGGGAAAGCTAAGCCTTAGATTCATTGGCCCTTTTGAGATTCTTCGGAGAGTGGGAGAGGTGGCTTACAAGCTTGCGTTGCCACCAGGTTTATCAGTTGTGCACCCAGTATTTCATGTGTCCATTCTTCGGAAGTATCACAGCGGTACATCCCACGTGTTACACTTCAGTACTGTCCAGTTGGACAAGGATTTGACCTATGAGGAGGAGCCAGTGGCTATTCTGGACCGGCAGGTTCGTCAGTTGAGATCAGAGAGTTGTCCTTCTGTTCATATTCAGTGGAGAGGTTAGCCTGCCAAGGCAGCTATCTGGGAGTCCGAGTCCGATAAGAGGAGCCGATATCCCTATCTTTTCCCCGACTTAGGTACTTCTTTTCTATGTTCGTTCGAGGACGAACGGTTGTTTTAGAGGTGGAGGATGTGATGATCCAAAAGGTCATCACTTGATTTAAAAGTCAATTCTGTGTTTTGAGGCCTTAAAACCTCCTTTGTCTCACCTCGATTTGGATGCGCAGTCCGGGCGTATATTTGGAACGCCTTTATGTGAAAATTTGAGGAAAATGCTAATTTTGCCTTTAAAATTGAATTTAAGTTGACTTCGGTCAATATTTCGGGTAAACAGACCTAGACCCGTGATTTGATGGTCCCGGAGGATTCGTAGAAAAATATGGGACTTGGGTGTATGCCCGGAATTGAATTTCGAGGTCCCAAGCACGAGAAATGAATTTTTGAAGAAAATTGTTTAACTGAAATTATAAGAGTTTTTGAAAATTTAAAGATGTTTGAATTTGATGGTATCGGGCTCATATTTTGGTTCTGGAGCTCGGTACAGGTCTAATATGGTATTT
The DNA here is from genome assembly GCF_000393655.2 of Nicotiana sylvestris. Taxonomy (NCBI): domain Eukaryota; kingdom Viridiplantae; phylum Streptophyta; class Magnoliopsida; order Solanales; family Solanaceae; genus Nicotiana; species Nicotiana sylvestris. The sequence continues at coordinate 73,660,490 of NC_091063.1, read as the reverse complement.
AAGTTGTGCATGTAAAATTTGGTAAGAAACGGAATTCATATGACGTGAATCGGACCCTCGGTTGTGAAATTTGAAACTTAAGAGTTCTTGAGTTTTTTTTTTTGATGCTAAACTCGTAGTTCAAGGTGTTATTTTAGCAATGTGATTGCATGAGTAAGTCCGTATGATATTTTTAGGGTTGTATGAATGTTTAGTTTGGAGCCCCGAGGGCTCGGGTGAGTTTCAGATAGGCTTCGCGGTGCGTTTGACTTAGAAAAATCTTGTATAGTTGTTGTATCTGGTGTATGATGCACCATGCTTCGCGATCGCATAGTCACTCTCGCAATCACAAATGGGAAACTAGGATGGGGAGGATTTTACCATACGCGAACGCGAGACCAAGTTCGCGAACGCAGAGTATTAGGGGGGACTGCTCTACACGAACGCGACCGGTCAACCGCGAACGCGTAGCTTTAGGATGGGCTGGTTAGGGAACCTAGGGAAAACTATGCAAACGCGACCCCTTTGTCGCGAACGCGAAGGCAGGGGTGGGCTAAGCCTTCACGAACGCGTAACTTTTCCCGTGATCGCGTAAGTCCCCAGATGGCAGCTCTTCGCGAATGCGACAGTGCTCACGCAAACGCGATGAACACTGTCGCCCAACACTTAAAATAGAAGTAGAACGGGAATTTAGCCATATTTTCACATCTTCTTCCCTAAAATCAGACCTTGGGCGATTTTTGAAGGGGGATTTCATCACCAAACCATAGGTATGTGTTTTTAGACTCATTTATTTCATTTTTCATCAAAAGCCATTAGATTTCTAGGCCTAAATCATGTTCTTTAAGGGTAGAAATTAGGGACTTTAAGAGAATTGGGGATTTTACAAATTTGGGGATTTAGACCTCGATTTGGGGTCGAATTCCGAAACTAATTGCATATTTGGGCTCGTGGATGAATGAGTATTTGGGTTTTGGTCTGAACCTCGAGTTTTGACCAAGAGGGCCGGGGGTCGATTTTTGGGTTTTGGGGGGAAAATATTGGGAAAGCTATAATTAAGCATTGTTTATAAATTCTTTAGCATTTATTGATGATAATAATTTAATATTGGCTATATACAATTGAATTGAAAGTGGAATCAAAAGGAAAAGCGGTGTTTGAGACTTGAGTTTGGCCGTGGAAGTTCGAGGTAAGTGTTTGGTCTAACCATAACTTGAGAGAATAGGTGTTATGCCTTATTTTCTATGTGTTAGTGTAGTGTACGACGTATAGGTGTGGCGATAAGTATATATATGTTGGTGTCAAGCATGCCCGTGAATCTTAAATTGTGATCGTTGTGATTCTTAATAAGTACTACAAATGCCTAAATTGTTGATTATCCATATTGAGCAAGACTTATGATTATTTTCTTGGTATTGTTTATTGTTGAGCATTGACCCCAGTTGAGGTTCATTTGTGAAGTTAATTGTTGGTACAAGTTTGGTTATAGTTGATTCCCTTGCCGGGACGTATTTAATTCTTATTGTTGATTCCCTTACCGGGATGTTATTGTTGCTATTGTTTGGGTGAGGAAAGAGTGATAAAGCACGAAGGGTGATGTCGTGCACATTTGTGCTTGTGCGTATGGTGAGGAAAGAGTGATAAAGCATGAAGGGTGATGTCGTGCACATTTACATTGATATTGATGCATATGGTGAGAAAGAGAGATAAAGTACGAAGGGTGATGCCGTACACATTTCTAATATTCATTTGGTGAGGAAGAGTGATAAAGCATGAAGGGTGATGCCGTGCACATTTTCTTTATTGATTGCATAGTGAGGATTGAGAGTAAAAGCATGAAGGGTGATGTCGTGCATTATTTGCCTACTTGTTGTTATTTCTTGTTGCTATTGATACACGCGCCTTAATTGTTTCATCCTGTCATTTCCATGTTTCCTCATGTTGTTATTCCCCAAGGCATGTTGCCCCTTCCCGTTACTTCTGATTAACTTCTATTATTGTTATTCTGTTAGATATTGTTTAACTGCATGTTATGTTGTGTCCTAGCCTCGTCACTACTTCGCCGAGGTTAGGCTCGACACTTACTCAGTACATGGGGTCAGTTGTACTGATACTACACTCTGTACTCTTTTGTGCATATCCCGGTACAAGAGCATATGAACCTTAGCTAGGGGTTGCTGCCTTTAGTCCATCGGACATCCGAGGTAGTCCTGCAGGCGTCCGCAGGCTTTGGCGTCCCCTTCCTATCTTATTTCTTTCTGTTCTTTTCTATTTCAGAGACAGATATATGTTTTCTTTGTTCAGACCCTATTTATAGTTTTTCTTAGATAGTCCGTGAGATTGTGACACCAGTTCTGGGTGGATTATTATTATGGATATGTATTGGTAATAGCTTAAATGTTAATCTGTTCTTCCGCACTTTTAATTCCGTTGTATACTTGCTTTAAATTGGTAAATTGTTAAATATAAAGGTAAGAAAGGTGAATAATCAATAATGTTGGCTTGCCTAGCGGGTTCAATGTTAGGCGCCATCACGGTCCTGACGGTGGGCAATTCGGGTCGTCACAAATATATTTTTACCTTTTTAAGTATGTTACTTTTTTAGATAGTTATTTTGAATACAATTTATGATAAGACTTGGATAGAACTACATTATTAATGCCAAATTTTTTATTTGGTCAAAAATAATAAAGTTTTAGTTAATCATTTTTTGAATTTGACCTGAAAACAAAGATTTATACAATTAAAATAAATAGTCAAGGCATCTAAAAAGTTACAAAAAATACATAGTTTGAAATTAATTATTTTGGCTATAATCTTTTATATAACTCTAAATTATGATGCTCTAAAAAGAGTGTACTCTTCAACTGTGTATTTTACATAGTTGAAGAATGTATAATTTCTTCAACTGTGTATTTTTATTTCTTCTTTTGATGCAATAACTATTTATTTTAACTGTGTATTTTTACTTTTTCAAGTAAAATCTGTAAAAAAATATTTTTAGAGCACCATAATTTAGAGCTATATAAAAAATTATAGCCAAAATAATTAATTTCAAACTATGTATTTTTTATAACTTTTTAGATGCCTTGACTATTTATTTCAATTGTATAAGTCTTTATTTTCAGGTCAAATTCAAAAAAAGATTAACTAAAAATTTATTATTTTTAGCCAAATAAAAAATTTAACCTAAATAATGTAGTTCTATCCAAATCATAAATTGTATTTGAAAAAAATTATCTAAAGAAGTAGCATACTTAAAAAGATAAAAAATATATTTTATTTTAAAATAAAATGGCCACATATACAGAAAAAATCCACGTGGCAGGCGAGTGCACCCACAATCTTTGCCACATCAACTTTGGGGGGGGGGGTGTAATGGCTCTCAAAAGACCAAGTTGAGGGAGTAACTAAGACCACGAATAATTTAAGGCTGTAACTAATAATCCGTGTCAAGTTTAGGGGGTTTTAAGGGATTTTGCCGTTAAAATATTGTAAAGTGTCTGCTCCTTATTTGTTAAACATATTACTCCTACTAGTTTTCCCTTCAGTCGAAGTAGGAACTAATGGTTTTCCTGCTTTGCCTGTACGTTATTACCCTTAAAAGGAAAGTAGTTTTCTATTTATGTAAATAACTTCTGCAATAAAAAGAAAGATTCAAATAAGTTACCTAAATCAATGGTGAGATGCGTATCCAAGGTGATTTCGTAGTTTTCTATTTTATATGAATCAGTTCCGCAATAAAAAGAAAGACTCAAACAAATTACCTAAATCAATGGCTAGATGTATGCGCATCCAAGGTGATTCTGCGCTGCTTTTTCTGAAAATGCTTTTGTAAAAATAAAAAGCTTTTTGAAGAAATTGTGTATGTAACATGATTTTGAAACATAAAAAAAAAATTATAATTTGCGATTCTTTAAACCATAAGCCAACTTATATATTGTAAATATGAAAATAAAGCAACATGTTAAGATCAAGAGTGCCAAATTTGATACGCAAGGCAATAAAAAAGTGGTCAATATAACAAATGCATTGTTTTTTAAACTTCTATATAGATCTTTTTTAAGCCTTTAGTTTGTTTTAAATAAAATAATTCTATCGTTATCAACCAAAATTAGATAAGCGAGTTCTTCCATTAAAAAAAATTAAACATACACTTATTCCACAAAACATCTAATAGTCATAAATTGCGAAATCCAAAGTTTATTACAACACTATAAAAAAGAGGGCTCCTATTCTTATTGTTGCCCACCACGAACTCTAGAACTGAAGAATATCCTATATATAGCCGCCAACCTCATCGATAATCCCTGGCGAGAAAAGAAAAAAATCATCAACAAAAAATGTCAAAATCATCAGCTTTATCAACAAATCAACAAGATGGTGGTGACCTCCGGTCACCGCTCATCCCGCCGGCGGCGGACGGATATTCAAAACCGAAGAAAGTAACGATGGATCAAATGTTGGAAAAATACTGCGGAGAATTTGGGTGGTGGCAATTGAGACATTTCGTGCTAACGAGCTTGGCTTGGGCGCTGGAAGGGATTCACACCATGGTCATGATTTTTTCGGATCGTGAACCGGGGTGGCGGTGTACGACGAGCCGTGGGTGCGGTTCAACGGCTAAAAGTGTGTGCGAGCTTGAGCCAGGGTCTTGGGAATGGTTCGGTGGAATTGGAAGTTCTACGGTATCGGAGTTTGGATTGATATGTGGACAGAAATACAGAGTTGGAATTGTCCAAGCCTTATTTTTCGCTGGCTGCATGATCGGTATGTTACTTCTTATCCCTTTTTCTTTTCCTATTTTTTCTGATTTAAGAAGAAATATAGAAATTAGTGTCTTAAATTATTTTGAATGAAGAAGGTATTTCTTTTTTTTTTTCTTTTTCACCAATGAAGGAGGTTAAACATAAATTAATGTTTTTCCTTGTGACCTATTACACTTAGAACAACATAACACCATCTGTCCATCTTTAAAACCTTAGCTCATGAGTCCTGAGGTACATTTGTCAATAGGTGTAGAAGTCATTAGCTGAGTATTTTTTGGATGGATGGTTTATGTAAAGTTGTGTCCTAAGTAGTAGCAGTAGTATGTGAGTTTCAACTAAATTGGGGTCTTCAATACAATATTCTGAAATTGCCTTGATAGTTAGTGAAAAAACACGTTGGGGGCAGTTAACAACAATTCCGGTGAAATTCCATACATAGGATGTAAAGAAGGTAATGTATATACCGACCTTATTCTTGTCCTGTGGTGGACAGTTAACTTGTTTATCAAATACTAGTTTATAAACATTTATAGTGATAATTTTTTATACTATTAGATTATTTGATAAGTGCGAAGATATATTAAACAATTGTTCATAATAAATGAGATTAAAAATAAGACAAGTAAATAACACAAGTATTTGCCAATATAAGTTAAAATTCTTTTACATTATCCGTAAGTAAAAGTTTAAATGGGGATTGAAAACATATGTCTTTCAAATTGTGGACAATGTTTCTCGGTACAATCATCTCGTGATATTATAAAGGACATATATTATAATATAATATAAGAATTGATTTCGAGAAAAATATAATATTTATAATAAAAGGTTATTATATAGGAATGGTGTTATAGAGGATCACACGTTATATGGCCACTTTATATAATCTTTAGAGACTAGTACGCGTGCACCTTTCACAGAGATGACTTTTTTTTTTCCTTGGCTGAAACATCCCTATTCACCACAAGCATCTCTATCCTGTCAATTTTGTTGTTTCTTTTATCAGTTTGTACAAAGTTGACAACACCACATCCTTCTTCTTTGCTTTTTGTTCTTTTATTTTTTAATAATAAAAGATATAATTAGTAGGAAAAGATTGCGTCGAATTTTGTTTGATCACGATTTGTTAATGATTAATTAACTTCAAATATGTCAATCTTAATTGAATGGGACACAAGCGACTAAGATAGACGACATCTCAGACTAAAAAGTAGAATAAAAGATAAGAACGTCTCGTTGAACCTAACCTGTTTTTCGGTGCTAGTTAGGAAAAAAGAAATCGGGGGATAGAATTGTTCAAACTCATAAATTTATTTGATTAAGTTTTGGTCTCTCATGCTAATCAAATTTTTTGTCTAACTTGGATTACTCTTTGGGCCTTGATGTTCAATTCCTTGCTAAACCTCCTCATGATTAAGTTCTTAATTGTTTCATAACTCCATAGGAGCCTCATAATCTTGTTGTTTTCCGGGTTTATGCCACCTTATAATTCTTATCCAAAAAAAAAAAAAAAGGAAGATACTAATGGTAATGGTATATACTTTTTGGCCTGTATTAGAAAAAACCCATTCTTACTTTCCACTCACCCGCCTAAATTGAAAGTTGAGAATATGCTGCCCCGATTCGGATATTCCATTCTTCCTTGTGTGCTATTGGAAATTGGAATAGTCTGCTTTATTTTCGATAATTCAGCTAAAATGAAAAGAAGGCAACTCTGGAACAAAGGGAGAGGTGTATCTAGTTCTTGAATTGTTTAATATATTTGGAGTACTAAGTAGGATATGGACTAGACCAGACCAGATAAGTTAATATAGTCTAGTTTCTCTTGGCCAGCATCTTGCAATAATTGGAATACGGAGTAGGAGCAAATGTTGTTATACTGGGTGGGGCCCAGAGCACCCTTATCATAAGGAGGAGCTACTTCTTTTGACATTTATGAAGCTTATTTGTCACTTCGTATGACACGTTGTTTATTTTTCCATGCATATGACACGTGTTAGATTAACGTCTCACCACTTAAAGATATGTAGTATGATGCAGCACCAAATACCATCTTCCTTCAAAAGTATTACTCGTGCTACTCCTTAATAATAGGTTGTCAGTTCTTAAGGACGTTACCTAAGAAGTTTATGTTACCCATGTTCAATTCGCCAAAAGAAATTAATCTTTATATGCTATTTTATGTCACCTTTTTTTTAACAAAAATTACTTTATTAGGTAATTATATATATATCCATATAATTTAATAGAAATATTATCTTGTGTTTAATATCTCAAGTTTGGAATTATTTTTGGCATGTTCTAAAATCCTAATGTTTTATTCGGTCAAACAAATAACGGAAGGGGTAACTCCCTTTAACTTGTAAAATTAACTTCTCTGTTAAAGATCTTTCAATGTGGCACAATACAGAATGTAGATTGGTAATTACTTTGCTGAGCTTACAGTTACTGCTCAGTGCTCAGAGTTTGAAAATTTTAATGGGAAAATGAACAAGATATTGTCACTTTGTCTTGGAGATGATGGTGGTACTTGATATCACAAAATTTGAAAAACACTTTTAAATTAATGGTTTTCAGGTGCTGGAGTATTTGGACATCTCTCAGACTCCAAATTAGGAAGAAAAGGCTCCCTCACTATTGTTAGCATCTTAAACGCCATCTTTGGTTGTATAACAGCATTCTCTTCGGACTACTGGACCTATACCTTATTCCGCTTTCTTTCCGGTTTCAGCACCGGAGGCACTGGCCTTTGTTCTTTTGTCTTAGCCACTGAACCTGTTGGGCAGTCCTGGCGCGGCGTAGCTGGAATGTCCACATTCTATTTTTTCTCTACTGGGATAGCCGCTCTCTCTGCCATTGCTTATTTCTTCCCGTCGTGGCGCTCTCTTTACATTGCTTCTTCCGTCCCATCTGTTTTATTCGTTATCCTCATACTTCCTTTCCTCCACGAGTCACCTCGCTGGTGCCTCGTTAGAGGAAAAGTAGATGAAGCCATGAAGATCATGCACAAAATCGCCATATCAAATGGCAAACACCTTCCTGATGGCGTTCTTCTTGCACTCGACAGTGAAGTGAACAATGACGATGCTCCTCATTCTCAATCCGAATCAAAGCTGGAACCCGATACCAAAGAAGCGTTAAATGGATCAATTTTAGATGTACTAAGGTTTCCTCTAACGCGGTTTCGGTTATTCTTAGCTGTGGCTATTAACTTCTTTTGTTCCGTGGTTTATTATGGGTTAAGTTTGAATGCTGTCAACCTTGGGACCAATCTCTACCTCAACGTTGCCCTTAATGCAGTGGCTGAAATGCCTGCCTATCTTATAACTGCATTAGTTTTGGACAGGCTCGGTAGAAAGCCATTAGCAATATGGACAATGTGGTTCAGTGGAGCTTTTTGCTTGGCAGGAAGCTTGATGAAAGGTTACGGAACATGGAAAATTGTCCGAATGGTGTGTGGAGTTTTAGGGATATTTGGTATGGCTGGAACTTACAATTTGTTGTTTGTGTATTCCATGGAGTTGTTTCCAACTGTGGTGAGAAATGCAGCATTAGGATGTGCAACGCAGGCTTCGCAAATGGGGGCAATTTTGGCACCCCTTGTGGTTGTTTTAGGGGGTGGCGTACCATTTGCAGTGTTTGGAGCATGTGGAATAGCTGGAGGGTTACTTGTAATGTACTTGCCTGAAACCTTAAATAGACCATTATATGACACAATGGCTGGAATGGAAGAAGCTGAAGCAGAGAAACCCTGTATTCTAGCTTAATTTGCAGGTTTTAGAGAACTTTCTTCTTCTTCTTTTTTTGTTTCAAATTTTGTTTTTAGTTTGTGAATGTTTGTACTTTATTTTGAGAAACCTATTTTTGGGTTGTACTTAGAGACTTACTAATAGTATTATTCATCTTACATTAGGTATTCGTAATAATGCAAGTTCAAAATTGTGCGGTATGGCGTTGGAATTAAAGTGATTATTCTTTGTCCCAAAGAGAGTCGTTCTCCCTCTTAAATTATTACATCCTTTTTAATGAAAAACACAAGAAGGTAAATAAACTTCTAGTTTACTGTTAAATATAGACTACCACTTTGTCAAATTATTAAACTAACAAGCATGATTTTCACTATCCTATGCCATGTTTACGTATTTGAGAATTTAGATGTACTTTGAAAAATTGATAATATGCGATCGCTTTTTGATTTTCTTAGTAATGATGTTACCGAGATGCATATCTAGGTAGTGTTGTATTAGTAAAAACGAACCGAGGAGGACTAGACCTTACCTTACAACTCCTTCGGGGACTAAGCAAAAACAATAACGATCCAGTAAAATCTTATAAGTGGGCCTGAGAAGGGTAGTGTGTACATAGATCTTCCCCTATCCCGAGGGAGTCGAGAAGTTGTTTCCGATACTCTTGGCTCAAGAAGACGAAAAAGAGACAATATATCAGTACCATCAACATAAACCACAGAAATAGTAACAGCATCATAAGAACCAGAAAATAGATGAAAAACAAAAACAATAACCAGTAAATATACTGGTTAAAAACGAAAGAATACTAGCCTCAACTACTTTCTAAATATACAAGTCACTATAAAAAAACGAAAGAATAGTATGAATACAACATTAACCACTAGCAACAAAATCCTATCATACTAGCCTCAACTACTTTCTAACCTATAACCCTAATTGTGAGTACCTAATCTTTGACCATATTTAAAAAATTTCACCACTTTTTAGTAGTTAAATAGTTTTTAAGTTTATGATATTTTAGCTTTGTCACCCTTTTATATGTTTTATTTAAGAAAATTAAAAATAATAAAAAAGAGTCATATTTTTAGTATAAGTTTTATCTTCATTCCCAAAAAAAGAAAAGTTTTGAAAAATATAGTTTAGCACGAATTTTAGGTTTAGAGGCTTTTAATAAATAAATATTGACTATGTAGTAATTTTACCTTGTTATTTTTTATTTAATCGGAGTAGATTTTATTTTGCTTATTTATTATCGAGAAAAGAAAATATTACAAAAAAAACAACCCAATCCCATTTGACCACTTGTAGAAGATTCTTCCTAACAAATTTCCACTTTTCTTGGTAGCTTCTCACATGCACACGCTTTGGAGGCCTCACAATTCACTCATTTTTGGCCAACTCCCACGTGATCATCTTCCATGATTTTTTTATTCTTATTAGTTTTTTTTAAATTAGCATTTTCCCCATTTAGGCATCTTACAGGAAGTTGCCTCAGATGCTCATTTTACTCCTCACTCCTATATGGAGTAGTATAGAACCACACATAAAACAAAAAAAAAAAAAAGGAGAAGAAAAACAGATTGGGCGAGAGAGGGAGGAAATGATTAAAATGGTCCTTAATGTATAGGGGTTGGACTATTTGGGTCCTTGATATATATCACTTGATAGAAATATTCCTTACTGTTTATGAAAATATGTTCAGTTTGGTCTTAAACCCAAAAACCTAAGGGTTCAAATAAAAATTCTGTTAAATTTAACCTTGATTCCTTAAAAGTGAGTCTTGTAGACCGCAGGCCACTTCTCCCTCATCTTCTCTCTCGTTGGCCATTTCTTCCACAATTCCCTTACTTTTTTTTTTTCTCTCTAAAATATCTCATTAATATAAAAAAGTAACTCAAGTAGTCTATTTTTCACTTCTATCGGCTTAGTTTCCACCCTAGTATTTGAACAATGAAATGAACAGAAAAGGGGGAAGCTATATTACTCCTTTAAAAGGGATAGAACAATGAACTGTAGGCTTAAATCAATAACAAAAGATAAAAATTACGGGTAGAATGTGAAACAAGAGAGGAGGAAAGAGAGATCAGAAAAGTTGTACTCTACAAGTTACTTGTAATTAAGTTTGCTCTCCTCTCTAGTTTGATCTCTATTTCCACTACTGCAAAGAAAATATTTTCAGTTCGAGCTTCTGAAATTTTTTCATCACGAGTCACTTCTCTATCTGCTAAGCTCTTGATTGGAGAAGGAAACTATCTCAAATCATGAAAACCAAAATTAATTATAAAGGAGTACTTTTTGCACCTATTTTAATGAGTGCCTTTTTTTTATTAATCGGAGCTGCTGGAATTGTTCTTCAGGGAGAGATAAGAAGTGAGTGTGTTGTTTTCCATGAAAGAATATGTTGCTGGTGATTCTTTTCAGGGAGAAAATGGAGGATGATGTCTAAGAACGTTGTAAGAGAGAAGATGAGGGAAAGGGGTTGCTTCACTTTTTAGAAATCTAGGTTTAGTTTAACGGAGCTTTTGAATTTTAAGGTTAGCTTTAGGGTTTATAACCAAAAGATCAAATTTTTATATACATTAAGGATTATTTCTGTCAAGCGATACATATTAAGGACCAAAATAGTCCAACCCCTATACATTAAGGACCATTTTGATCATTTCCCGGCGAGAGAGGAAAGGAAACAAAAATCATAGAGAATAAAAAACGCAGTACCTCCTTTTTCCCCAAGCAAAAAACGCACCAAACCTCCATTAACACACACCTCCAACTTCAACCATTAAACACCCAAAAACCAGCAATCAAATGCGTCAAAAACCATCCCAAAAATCAGCCGAATCCAACCCAGAAAGCAGTCCAAATTTCAGCCAAAATTAGCCGGCAAAACAGCTCATTCTCTCTCACTTTTCTTTAACTTCGAGGTCGAGTTTCCGGTGAGTCAAGGTAGTATAGTCTAATGCCATCGAGATATCATTTGTCGGTTTTGTTGATGGTTTGAGGTTCGTCGAGTTCTCCTGTTCGTTGGTTTCCAGTTGTAATCTTGTTGTTTGGACAACGAGTCGATGTTGTTTGAATGTCCTGTAACTCAATTGTTGGTTCAAGTGAAGTCTTGTTTGTTTTGAAGATTGACACACGAAGCTCAGGCCACATGCGGCTTGACGGATTTAGTGGCCTAAAGCGAAGCTATATTAAGAAGCCTCTTAAATTTATTTCGTAAAATTCGTATAATAATAAGATACAAAAAATTTGCTTTCTAATCTATTGATCCATCAAACTATGACTAAATAAAGTAGTCAAGTGAGAGACCGTGAGTTAAAGTCAGAAAATAAAATAGCCAAAAATATGAAAAGAAATGAATAAACTTAGAGGAGGAAAAATTAAAACTGATGAGGAAGACAAAATACGCTAACTACTAAAAGAAAAAAAATTATTGTTTTTTTCTAACTCGTCTTTATAACCTCAACAAAATAAATAAATTCTTAAAACTTGAAATCTCTTATTAATAATTATTATATAAAATTAAGTATATGTTATGCATAATAATACAGTAAACTCCTAGTAATATTTTTGGGGCCCTTTAGTTTTGGGGGGCCTAAGGCAATGGCTTTAGTAGCTTTACCCTTCGGTTGCCCCTGGCTCAGGCATGAACTAGGTCCATCCTCTGTGTACACAGACAGGCAGATTCGAGCATAAGGGATGCATGTGAAGGAGATAAGCTTAACTTGATAAATTTGATATCTCCTGATCGAAAAGGTTGCATAATTGATAAGGAGAATGACTCCTTACTAAAAAAGAACATAATCCAAGATAAGGAAGGAGTTAGAGGTTGAAGTTAACTAGAACTCTTCCACCAAGGAAGAGTTGCATTAGAACTCTAGTTGTTTTCTATTCTATTAACTCTATAAATCGCAGGTTGTTCTCATTTTACATGTACGCACAAAAAGCTGAAGTTAAACGTGCGTTGAGAGCAAAATAGCAAGGCATTTTGCAGGAAATTCTTGTGTGATTCAAGTGTACGACCTGAAGCTACATGAACCAGATAGAAGAAATAGTTCCAAGTGTCTGTCTTTTATTCTAATTCAATTGGAGTAGGTGTTTTCATATTGTACCTTTCAATTTTATCTAGAAGCAATTGTAATAGGTACATTTAGTATTCAAGTTGGAGTTAACTTGAAGTTGTCGCAACAGTTAGAGACTGGTTGCCACAACGAGATTAGAGTTAATCCTTAGGTTTACAAAATATTTTGTAAATGCTGTTTTGGCTTAGTGATTTAGTGAAGTGTTGGGGAAAGTCCTACTGAGTAATAGGTCATGGTTTTTTCACCTTTTGAGCTAGGTATTTTCCATATAAAATTCCTTGTGTTCTTTACTTTCCGCATTTACTATTTCAACAACAGTAGGTTAAGGAACACTTAGAAGAACCATGTTCTTCTATAATCAGTGCACGAGAAAAATTGGATACCACACAAATCCCCCCCCCCCTCTTGTGTAGTATTGAAGTTAAAACATCAATTGGTATCAGAGCGGGTTATCCTTGAAGAGGCTAACACCTTAAGAGAAGATCAAGATGAGTGCACCACCCGGAAACTGGAAGGATAATCTATTGCTAGGCCACCACTCTTCAACGGACAATACTACTCTTAGTGAAAAAACAGGATGAGAGATCACATTATAGGAGAGGACTATGAGCTATGGGACATTGTCATTGATGATCCTCTAGCTACCGTGAAGAAAAATACTAAGGAGTAGAGGTGCCAAAGACAAGAGCTGACTGCACTGCTGAGGATCTAAGGAAATGGGAGAAGAATGCCAAAGCCAAGAAATGGCTTGTTTGTGGACTTGGTCTAGATGAGTACAGTAGAATCTAAAGTTGTACCACTGGTAAGAAAATTTGGGACACTCTGCAAGTGGACCATGAAAGAACACCTCAAGTGAAGAGGTCCAGAGTAACTCTACTATATTCTCAATATGAGAACTTCACCATGAGGGAAGGGGAAACCATTCAGGAGATGTACACAAGGTTCACTACATTGACAAATGAACTAAAGTCTTTTGGAAAGATTATTACTGAAGAAGATAGAGTTGAGAAGATCTTGACAAGGGTTTTGCCTGCTACTTGGGAGAGAAAAATCACAGGCATTCAGGAATCAAAAAACATTATCACCCTAAAACTGGATGGGTTAATTAGAAATCTTACTGCTTATGAACTTAGGAGGCAAACCATGAAGATGGATGTACCTAATAAGGAAAAAAGCCTGTCACTCAGAATCATTGAAGGTTCTGATCTAGAAGATGATGGAGTGGCTATGATCACAAAGGATCTCAAGAAGTACCTAAAGAGAGGAAAGGGTCCTTCAATATGCGGAAGCTACAACAAGCCAAAGGTTCCTGAAAAGCAAACCAATAAAGGATGCTACAAGTGTGGGAAGACTGATAACCACATCAAGAATTTCCCTCAATGGGAAATTGAATGGAAGAAGGAAAGAGCTGAACGAAGGATCAGGAAGAAGGAACAGGTTCAACCCAATAAAAAAGGATCAACCAAGGCTATGGTCGCTGCTTTAGGAGAAAGTTCAGATGAAAGTTGAGATGATGAAGATGGGGATGAACAAGCATATGTCCATTGAAGAATCTGATGAGGAAACTGAGGTTTAAGTGAAGGGGAGCAGCCAGATATGGTACATGGATAGTGGCTGCTCAAAGCACATGACAGGTAACAAGAACCAGTTCCTTTCACTTGAGAACCTCAAATGAGGTAATGTCTCCTTTGGAAATGGGAAGAAAGATGAGATCATTGGGGTTGGAAAGGTAGGTAAGACTAATTCTCACTTAATTGAGAATGTCTACTTGATAGATGGACTGAAGTACAGTCTACTAAGTGTATCACAATTGTGTGATAGAGGTAATATGGTAGACTTCACATCTACCAAATGCTTTGTGATCAATCTTACCACTGACAAGATTGTGTTGCAGGGAAAAAGAGTGAACAACATATATGTTGTAGATCTTTTCATACTTTCAGAAAATGAACTCACTTGCTTAAGTGTGTTAGATAATGATCCCCTCTTTTGGCACAAGAGACTTGGACATGCTAGTCTGAGTCAACTCAACAAGTTAGTCTCCAAGGACTTGCTGATAGGGCTGACTAACATCAAGTTCAAGAAAGATAAAGTTTGTGAGGCTTGTACAAGGGGGAAGCAGGTAAGATTCTATTTTAAATGCAAGAAAATGATAAACACCACTAATGACATCCAAATCCACTGCTAAAAAGTAAATGGACACGGTTCCATGCAATATAATTTACCCAACTATGAGTCGGGGTCCAATCCCACAGAAAACAATAAGAGAATTATCACTTGTTATGTAATGCCAAACACTTAGAATTGATTTTTTAAAATATTTATATCCAAATGCGAAAATGTAAATGTTACAACCCATATCCACATGCTTTAGTTCGTGATATATATTAGTTAACATAAATTCAAGAAGGAATTACCTTTGAGATGATAAGAAGTTAATCCTATTGGTCTTAAGTGATACAAGGGTGTATAAGGGTGAATAACAAGTATTAGAAGTTAAACGAATCAAGGATGTGGTAACTCGTATTTTCAGGTAAACCTAGAGGTTCTTAATACACTCAAGGTCATGTATTAAGGTGTTTGAATCATATAATATCCGTATCATAAGTCTTGAAGTCAAACGAGTTATGAAACAAAAGTCGACAAACGTTGTCGCAACTTAGGTTCATAATTTTACTTAAACATTAGGTTAAATATTTCTAAGCTTTTATCCTAATTTACAAGGAATTACAGAGTGATCTACCCACAAAATTAAAGATCTACGAGTCTAGTTTCCAACGCCTTAAATAATTTGTCAATATGATCTCGGAGTATAGAGATATTCATATTTTCACAAGCCTGCGCAGATTGGTAGATGACAAGTAGGTGCATCACCTACTTGCCAAAATGATAGGACAAAATTAAAAGACCTAAGTCGGCCAAGAGAGGACTTTTAAGGGGTTATGAACTCAGTTATTTCATCCATATTTCAGACCCTCAAAACCAAAGTTAACCCCTGCAACTCCTCCCCAAAAATCCCACACAAACCCTAATCGATTTTCCCTCTCTTTCAAGTTCTATTTGAAGGTAAAACCTAGAGTTTGAAGAACCAAGGGAAGGGATGAGTTATCCAACAAGTAAGGTAAGTTACTGCAATCTTTCATACATTTTTCTCTGCTGTGAATTCATGGTAATTCGTTCTATACATGTAAGAACTCACGGGACGGTGATCGGAAGCCGTGAGTTCGAGTTATTCACTTATAGCAGACTGTTTTGTGGACTGTTTTGTGTTGCTATTGGGCTGAGTATTTTACTACTATTTTGTAGAGTTTTGGAGGTGGAAGGGTGTGGAGGAACACCACATATATGTATGGTTGTGGGCTGATAGTGATTCGTAACATTTCCGGGTCGTTTGACACGACTATGGTGGTCGTCGTATGTATGATGTAATAAGGTTGTGCGTGGACTGTTTTGGGAGGCTCAATATGTTTATTATTGATGTTGTTTGGGCTGTCTTGTAATTGTTTGGAATGGTGTGAAGTCATATATATAGGGGAGGTGCTGTCCGTTTCAACGTAAAATAGGTTGTGGTCGATACATAATAGTTATGACACTTAAATGATAACGATAGTATCATTTCTCTTATTGTAGACTAAGGAGTTGTGACAATTGCATAGCTTGTGATTGGGGCAGTATATACAAGGTATGTGAGGCTATCCCTTTTCTTCTTTTGCACGACTCCGATTGTACATAATGTAATGAACGAGCTTCCAAAGATACTCTACTCTTAGAAGCTAGCAGTACTTACATTGCTTTCCCTCTTATGGAACGATTGATGTTAATGTTGCTTCTCTTATTCTTATGTTATCAATGTTGTTGGTACTTCCTGATTCTTATAAGGTTCGTAATGAAGAGTTGGTCCTAATAACGTGTATAGAGGATACCGACCTTACGTTACGCCGAAAGGTTTAGAATGTGATTCCATGAGTCGAGCATTCATTATATATATGTATCTATTTTACTCTACCGAGCCGCGCTATAGTCGGCCGGGTACGACACTTATTGTGCAACCACTGATCAGTTGGGTTTTACCGAGCTCCACGTGGCCGGGTACGATTCTACCGAGCCTTATGATGGCCGGGTATGTTTTTACCGAGCCTATTATGGTCGGGTACGATATGATGATGATGATGCCCATAGAGGCATATGTTTTAAAAGTTTATGTATACATACATATGTATCATGCATTGTATGTCAGTATCCCTTAGAGGTACTCAGATTTTCCAGGTTGTATATTCTCTATCCCTGCTTACATTACTGTTCGTATTTATGGTTCCCTGCCTTACATACTCAGTACTTTATTCATACTGACGTCCTTTTATTTGTGGACGCTGTATGTTATGCTGCAGGTCCTGATAGATAGGCAGGTGCAGCTCCCCCACCATAGTAGGCTATCCAGTTCAACGGTGATTGGCGAGATCCCTTTTCCGGACTTGCCGTGGTCTTGTTATGCATTTCTGTTATAGACATTATGGGTATGTCGGGGCCCTGTTCCGGCTATGTTGCAGCACTTATGTTCATTTAGAGGCTCATAGACAAGTGTCGACTCATGTATAGTTTGGTATGCCTTGTCGGCTGGTTTTTGTTGTATAGTCTTTCATGGTAGCGTGGTAGCTCATACCTTATATGTAGTTTCTTGATTGTCTGGTCATCCCCTGCTATGTATGTTCATGCCATCATATTTTATTGCTGGTTGTCCATGATCTAGGTCTACCATTTATATTGATCTCGTCAACCCTAAAAGATAATAAAAAAGGTTAGATAAAATGTACGTTGGTGCTCAGCAAGTATGGTCGGGTGCTAGTCATGGCCCTCCAGTTTGGGTCGTGACAAACTTGGTATCAGAGCAAGTCTGTCATAGGGATTGTCTATGAGCCATGTCTAGTAGAGTCTTGATTATGGATGTGTAGCGCGCCACATTTATAATCAGGAGGCTACATGACATCTAGGTTTGTTACCTTCTTCCTGAATCTAGATCGTGCGTAGAGTTGAGTCGTAAGCGTTTGTCTCTAATATTCACCTTATTTTCTTTCAGCGATGCCTTCGACTAGGAAGCAAACAATTAGTAGACGGCTTGATACAGCTGCGGGAGAGGGTACCAGTCAGGTTCCCCAAGCCATATTAGGCCAAAGTGAGGCTTAGAGTGAGATGCCGTCTCATACCTCATCTACCCCGTCTCCTCCAGAGGATATTAAGAGGCACCCAGCACCTCCAGTTCCTCCGTCTGGACTACAGACCAGGATATTCGGAGTGCTTTGCAGTTATTGACTAGCTTGGTAGCTGCTCAGGCTCAGAGGCAGAATACAGGTGCTATTGAGAAACCAGTTAGTACGAGAGTTCGTGATTTTATTAATTTAGACCCTCCAGTGTTTACCGAATCAGACCCCAAGGAGGACCCGCAGACTTTTATTGACCAGGTTCATCATACACTTTGGGTTATGCATGTTAGTGATATAGAGGCAGTAGAGTTGGCTTCTTATCGGCTACGGAATTTAGCGGTTCTCTAGTATGATAGTTGGGAGAGATCCAGGGGTTCGAACGCTCCTCCAGCTGTGTGGAAGGAATTTTCTGAGGCCTTTCTTCGTCACTACTTGCCAGTTGAGATACGACGAGCTAGAGCTGATAAGTTCTTGAACCTTAGACAAGGTAATATGAGTGTGCGAGAGTACAGTATGCAGTTTGATTCTTTGGCAAGGTATGCTCCCCATATGGTGGCCGAGATGAGTGATAGGGTGCATATGTTCGTGAATGGGTTGGGACCACATCTGATAAATGAGTGTACGACAGCCTCCTTGGTGGAGGGCATGGATATTTCCCGTATTCAAGCTTATGCCCAGACCCTAGAGGATCGTAAGCGCCAGCAGAGGGCAGTTAGGGAGCAGGATAGGGGCCAGCATAAGAGGGCGAGATTTGCAGGGTATTCTGATGACTTCAGAGGCCGCATCAGGCCACAGTTTTCGAGGAGTTCGGCGCCACCTGTAGCTAGTGCTCCTCCACAGTTTCAGAGGCCTCGATATGATCGATCCTATTCTGGTCCAGGTCAGAGTTCGCGGGCATCTGGCTCGCAACATCACAGGGATACTAGTCAGATGAGACCCCCAACACCACATTGTGATCAGTGCGGCAAGGCCCACTTTGGACTGTGTCGTCGAGGTTCTGATGCATGCTATTCGTGCGGGCAGCCTGGCCATATGATGCGGGATTGTCCTAATAGAGGAGGTGATGGTATGGCTCAGCCGACTGGATCTGTGTCTGGTTCTTCCTCATCAGTTCGACCTCCAGCACGGGGTTTTCAGCAGTCGACAGGTCGTGGTAGGGGTAGAGGTGCAGTGCCGAGTTCGAGTGGTGCTCAAAATCGAACCTATGCTCTAGTAGGTCGACAGGATCTCGAGTCGTCTCCAGATGTTGTTACAGGTATTATATCTGTGTTTTCTTATGATGTATATGCGTTGATTGATCCGGGATCTACATTATCATATGTTACACCCTTTGTGGCTAATAAGTTTGGCATTGAACCTGAATTGATAAGTAAACCCCTCGCGGTATCTACTCCGATAGGAGATTCTGTGATTGCTAGAAGGGTATATAGAGGTTGCACTGTGATGATTTGTAGTCGTCAAACCTCGGCAAATTTATTTGAGTTAGAAATGGTTGATTTTGATGTGATAATGGGAATGGACTAGTTGGCCTCATGCTATGCAAATGTTGACTGCCGTACGAAGATTGTTAGGTTTCAATTTCCTGGTGAACCCATCATTGAATGGAAAGAGAATATTGCTACACCAAAAGGTAGGTTTATTTCCTATCTTAAGTCAAGGAAAATGATCTCAAAATGTTACATTTATCATTTCGTTCGCGTTAGGGATGCGGAGGCGAAACCGCCTACTTTACAATCAATCCCCGTGGTCAACGAATTCCCAGATGTTTTCCCAGATGAATTCCCAGGCCTTCCTCCTGAAAGGGAGATTGAGTTTAGCATTGATGTGTTGCCTGACACTCAACCGATCTCTATCCCTCCATACAGAATGGCCCCGGCAGAGTTGCGAGAGTTGAAGGTGCAGTTGAAGGACTTGCTGGATAAGGGCTTCATTAGGCCTAGCACTTCACCTTGGGGTGCACCAGTCCTATTCGTGCGGAAGAAAGACGGGTCGTTACGGATGTGTATCGACTATCGACAGTTGAATAAGTCTACTATAAAGAACAAGTATCCACTTCCAAGAATTGATGACCTGTTTGACCAACTCCAGGGTGCCAAGTATTTCTCCAAGATTGATTTACGTTCAGGGTATCATCAGGTGAGGGTTAAGGAGAAGGATATTCCAAAGACGGCCTTCCGGACAAGATACGGGCACTTTGAGTTCTTGGTGATGTCGTTCGGGCTAACAAATGCCCCAACAACTTTTATGGATCTCATGAATACTATATTTAGGCCCTATCTTGATGTGTTCGTGATTGTATTCATTGATGACATTCTAGTATATTCTTATTCGGAGGCGGAACATGCGGGCCACTTGCGGATAGTATTACAGACGCTTCAGGATCGTAAGTTATATGCTAAGCTCTCCAAATGTGAATTTTGGCTGAACTCAGTAGCGTTCCTTGGCCATGTGATATCTGACGAGGGTATTAGTGTCGACACTCAGAAGATCGATGCAGTAAAGAATTGGCCGAGACCTACAACACCATCAGAAGTCCGCAGCTTCCTAGGGCTAGCAGGATATTATAGGCGGTTTGTGGAAGGGTTTTCCTCTATATCATCACCATTGACTAAGTTAACACAGAAAGCTACCAAGTTCCAGTGGTCTGACACTTGTGAACGTAGTTTTCAGGAGCTGAAGAATCGATTGACATCCGCACCAGTGCTCACTCTTCCTGAAGGAACAGAAGGTTATGTGGTATATTGTGATGCCTCAGGTATAGGTTTGGGGTGCGTATTGATGCAGCATGGGAATGTGATTGCTTATGCATCAAGACAATTGAAGAAGCATGAAAAGAATTATCCAACCCATGATTTGGAATTGGCTGCAGTAATATATGCTTTGAAGATATGGCGGCACTACTTATACGGCGTCCATGTTGACATCTACACAGATCACAAGAGTTTACAATACATCTTCAAGCAGAAAGAGTTGAATTTGAGGCAGCGTAGGTGGCTTGAATTATTGAAAGACTACGACGTCGAGATATTGTATCATCCCGGTAAAGCCAATGTTGTGGCAGACGCTCTCAGCCGTAAATCAATGGGAAGCTTAGTACATATTGAGGCAGGTAGATGGGGGTTGATTAAAGAGCTTCATCAGCTAGCCAATATGAGAATCAGATTGTTAGACTCTGATGACGGAGGTGTTACTGTACAGAATACATCAGAATCATCTTTGGTAGCCGAGGTAAAAGCACGACAATATGAAGATCCTATCTTAGTACGATTAAGAGAAAGCATTCAACAGTGTAAAAGTATGGCTTTTGGGATCGGAAAAGATGGGGCACTGAGATACCAGAGCCGATTGTGTGTGCCTAATGTGGCAGGGTTGCGAGAGAAGATTATGAATGAGATTCATCAATCCCGATATTCCATCCATCCCGGCTCGACAAAGATGTATCATGATGTCAAGGAGCAGTATTGGTGGGATAATATGAAGAAGTCTATTGCAGAATTTGTAGCCCAGTGTCCCAATTGTCAACAAGTAAAGATAGAACATCAGAAACCCGGTGGATTGCTTCAAAATATAGAGATTCCGACCTGGAAGTGGGAGGTGATTAATATGGACTTCATTATTGGATTACCTCGCTCTTATCATAAGTTTGACTCCATCTGGGTGATAATTGATCGACTTACAAAATGTGCCCATTTTCTGCCAGTGAAGACAACTTACACGGCTGAAGATTATGCGAAGTTGTATATCAAGGAGATTGTTAGGCTTCATGGTGTGCCCATATCTATTATATCAGACCGAGGAGCTCAATTTACGGCTAACTTTTGGAGGTCTTTCCAGAAGGGTTTAGGCACACAAGTAAATCTCAGCACTGCATTTCATCCGCAGACTGACGGACAGGCTGAACGTACCATTCAGACACTGGAAGATATGCTACGAGCATGTGTTCTAGATTTTAAGGGGAATTGGGATGATCATCTTCCACTCATAGAATTCGCCTATAACAATAGCTACCATTCCAGTATTAAAATGGCCCCATACGAGGCACTATACGGGAGGAGATGTAGATCACCAGTTGGATGGTTCGAAGTCGGTGAAACAGAATTATATGGGCCAGATTTGATTCACCAAGCTATTGAGAAGGTGAAAGTGATACAGGAGCGATTGAGGACGGCACAAAGCAGGCAAAAATCTTATTCTGATGTCCGACGTCGTGATCTAGAGTTTGAGGTTGGTGATTGGGTTTTCCTGAGGATCTCACCAATGAAGGGTATTATGCGTTTTGGGAAGAAAGGTAAGCTGAGTCCAAGGTATATCGGGCCGTATAAAATTCTTCGACGGATTGGACAGGTTGCTTATGAGTTAGAATTGCCATCCGAATTGGAATTTGTCCACCCGGTATTCCATGTATCTATGTTGAGGAAATGTATTGGAGACCCTTCTCGAGTCGTCCCTATCAAAGATGTACAGGTTATAGAGGACCTATCATATGAAGAAGTGCCAGTGGCTATATTAGATCGACAAGTCCGCAAGCTGAGAACAAAAGATGTAGCTTCCATCAAAGTATTGTGGAGGAACAAGAATATGGAAGAAATAACATGGGAAGCAGAAGAGGAGATGAAGTCTAAATACCCGTACCTATTCCAGAATGAAGATAACAAGGATGCTGGTGGAACACATGATACATTGGAAGGTGAAATGGCTCTATGAGGTAAGCAATAACTTGAGAATACTCTTCCTTAAAACAAAATGGCGATATGCAGATAATGTACATGTCCATAATGCTTTGCATACTCTTGTAAGGCCATACGTTGAGTTAATCGCTTGCAAGTTTCTCCTCTATTTATAGAGAAACTTGACCGGACTCCACGATGATTTAAACTCCCCATGCACCCTTACATTCGAGGACGAATGTTCCTAAGGGGGGAAGGGTGTTACAACCCATATCCACACGCATTAGTTCATGCCATATATTAGTTAACATAAATTCAAGAAGGAATTACCTTTGAGATGATAAGAAGTTAATCCTATTGGTCTTCAGTGATACAAGGGTGTATAAGGGTGATTAACAAGTATTAGAAGTTAAACGAATCAAGGATGGGGTAGCTTGTATTTTAAGGTAAACCTAGAGGTTCTTAATACACTCAAGGTCATGTATTAAGGTGTTTGAATCATATAATATCCGTATCATAGGTCTTGAAGTCAAAAGAGTTATGAAACAAAAGTCGACAAATATTGTCACAACATAGGTTCATAATTTTACTTAAACATTAGGTTAAATGTTTCTAAGCTTTTCTCCTAATTTACAAGTAATTACGGAGTATCTACCCACCAAATTAAAGATATACTAGTCTAGTTTCCAACGCATTAAACCATTTGTCAATATGATCTCGGAGTATAGAGATATTAATATTTTCGCAAGTCTGCATAGATTGGTAGATGACAAGTAGGTGCGTCACCTACTTTCCAAAATGATAGGACAAAATTAAAAGACCTAAGTCGGCCAAGAGAGGACTTTTAAGGGGTTATGAACTCAGTTATTTCATCCATATTTCAGACCCTCAAAACCAAAGTTAACCCCTGCAACTCCTCCCCAAAAATCCCACACAAACCCTAATCGATTTTCCCTCTCTTTCAAGTTCTATTTGAAGGTAAAACCTAGAGTTTGAAGAACCAAGGGAAGAGATGAGTTATCAAACAATTAAGGTAAGTTACTACCATCTTTCACATTTTTCTCTGCTGTGAATTCATGGTAATTCGTTCTATACATGTAAGAACTCACGGGACGGTGATCGGAAGCCATGAGTTCGAGTTATTCACTTGTAGCGGACTGTTTTGTGGACTGTTTTGTGTTGCTATTGGGCTGCGTATTTTACTACTATTTTGTGGAGTTTTGGATGTGGAAGGGTGTGTAGGAACACCATATATATGTATGGTTGTGGGATGATAGTGATTCGTAACATTTCCGGGTCGTTTGACACGACTACGGTGGTCGTCGTATGTATGATGTAATAAGGTTGTGCGTGGACTATTTTGGGAGGCTCAATATGTTTATTATTGATGTTGTTTGGGATGTTTGGTGATTGTTTGGAATGGTGTGAAGTCATATATATAGGGCAGGTGCTGTCCGTTTCAACGTAAAATAGGTTGTGGTCGATACATAATAGTTATGACGCTTAAATGATAATGATAGTATCGTTTCTCTTATTGTAGACTAAGGAGTTGTGACAATTGCATAGTTTGTGATTGGGGCAGTATATACAAGGTATGTGATTCTATCCCTTTTTTTCTTTTGCATGACTCCGATTGTACATAATGTAATGAACGAGCTTCCAAAGATACTCTACTCTTAGAAGCTAGCAGTACTTACATTGCTTTCCCTCTTATGGAACGATTGATGTTAATGTTGCTTCTCTTATTCTTATGTTATCAATGTTGTTGGTACTTCCTGATTCTTATAAGGTTCCTAATGAAGAGTTGGTCCTAATAACGTGTACAGAGGATACCGACCTTACGTCACTCCGAAAGGTTTAGAATGTGATTCCATGAGTCGAGGATGCATTATATATATGTATCTATTTTACTATACTGAGCCGCACTATAGTCATCCGAGTATGGCACCTATTGTGAAACCACTGATCAATTGGGTTTTACCGAGCTCTACGTGGCCGGGTACGATTCTACCGAGCCTTATGATGGCTGGGTATGTTTTTACCGAGCCTATTATGGTCGGGTACGATATGATGATGATGATGCCCACATAGGCATATGTTTTAAAAGTTTATGTATACATACATATGTATCATGCATTGCATGTCAGTAGCCCTCAGAGGTACTTAGATTTTCCAGGTTGTATATTTTCTATCCCTGCTTACATTACTGTTAGTATTTATGGTTCCCTGCCTTACATACTCAGTAATTTATTCATACTGACGTCCTTTTGTTTGTGGACGCTGCATGTCGTGCTGCAGGTCCTGATAGACAGGCAGGTGCAGCTCCCCCACCATAGTAGGTTGTCCAGTTCAGCGGTGATTGGCGAGATCCCTTCTCCGGACTTGCCGTGGTCTTGGTATGCATTTCTGTTATAGACATTATGGGTATGTCGGGGCCCTGTTCCGGCTATGTTGCAACACTTATGTTCATTTAGAGGCTCATATACAAGTGTCCTCAGGTATAGTTTGGTATGCCTTGTCGGCTGGTTTTTGTTGTATAGTCTTTCATGCTAGCGTGGTAGCTCATACCTTATATGTAGTTTCTTGATTGTCTGGTTATCCCCTGCTATGTATGTTCATGCCATCATATTTTATTGATGGTTGTCTATGACCCAGGTCTACCATTTATATTGATCTCGTCAACCCTAAAAGATAATAAAAAAAGGTTAGATAAAATGTACGTTGGTGCTCGGCAAGTATGGTCGGGTGCTAGTCATGGCCCTCTAGTTTGGGTCGTGACAGTAAACTAACCTAGAAAGCGAGTAAAATAATCAATGGCTACAAGTATGGATACATGGGGAATTACACTCAAGTAACGATCCAATGTATTTTACGATTTTACAAATATGAGCGAGTTTATGTTAATTCACGGGTAATAATTCTATATTAGCTTCTTCCAAAGACTAACAAGACTTCCTAATTGAATTATCCCTAAATCAATTAAGAGATTAATCACACCCGGATATGGCTACAAGTAGTTCAATCCTATCCCTAAGTAGAATCTATAAAATGAGGGTTAAAACCTCAAGTTCTTGTTAATTAGTCTTTTCCAACCCCAAATAATCTTTTGAAAAATTAATTCAGAGTTAATGGGCGAGTCCTAAGATTAGCTAATCCCTTTGGAAACATTAAAAAACAAGAATAATTAAAGAAATAATTACTCACTTCATAAAAGATAAAAAAATCATTCAATACATAAGCACAACAAGATATTTAATCCACACTTTAATTTATGAATATTACCATAAATAAGATTCAAGTGTTGAAATAAATACTACGCACTTAGATATTAAATACAAAGAAAGGAAATGAAGAAATTAGTACAAATGAGTAAGAAATTCTTAACGAAAATCTTCAAATCTTCAAAATCCAAGTGTGTGTGCAAACCCTAGCTCCCAAAACCTGTTCTCTCTAGTCTTAGAGATTGAAAATAAGACAAAGATGTCTTACAAATGAGTTGGTTTGTGTATTAAATGGTTTGGGGTCAAAATTGTGAAATTCCAGAACTACTTAGTTTTTCCGCCTCATTTCTTCTTCGCGTTCTCGAAGGTTTGTTTTCCTTAAGCTTCGCGTTCGTGATTGATCCTTCGCGTTCGTGAAGGTTTGAGCTTTTTTGCTTCGTGTTTATGAAGTTCTGGCTTTCTGCTTCTTCGCGTTCATGTTGGACCTTCGTGATCGCGAAGGGTAAATCACTGGGAAGATTTCATTTTCCATTTTAGCTTCTTTTTGTCTCGTTTTCACTTGATTTCTTAATCATAACTTTTAAATCACATCCAACCTGTAAAATAGAAGTAAATGATATTAAACACACGAATTTATCAACCAAACATAGCAAAATCTAAAATTAAAGACGAGATAAGTTGGTAAAATACCCATTTATCAAACCCCCAAACTTAAACTATTGCTTGTCCTCAAGCAATTCCACAACTAAGGACATCCTTCAATAAAACCATCAATTAAGCTCAATGACATACCAAGCATCATTTCAAGTAAAAAAAATGTTCAAATTAAACATAATCTAGTGACTTCGGTTTGTACCAACAATTAATCTAAAGCATATGTATCACCAACTTCTCACAAACTTCCTTTCAATTCAACTGCTCAAACACCACATTAATCAAAGTGGCAACCAAGTCATGACACTAAAGCTTCAAAATTTTCTTCATTATCATAAAAACTTTCTTTTGTTCATTCCTTGCAATTGGAGATTGGATTAAGTTCACAACTCAAACTTTTCATGTGCCCTAACACTTAAGAGAGAACCCCAACTTATAAATTGCAATGGAAAGAATTAACTCTCACTCTCACAAAGATATTCAAATGCACAAAAGTAGTGCCATAGGTTTCCCCTTATTTTAATTTGTTGCCTATTCAATAACATTCGGTTGGAGATCCCATAAGGACTTTTTGAGCTTGTAATGTAGGTTTAGGGAAGGGTTGGATAATAATTTGGGATACAAGTGACTACACCCTCCTTGAACACTACTTACATTTGTCTTTCTTTTTGCACTTGACTTCTTTTTAACCCACATAGCCCTTATTGGAATTTAGTTACCAATATAGAGCCACCTTAATGTACTTCTCTAATTTTCTCAAGACTATACATACATACATACACACACACACACACACACATATTTTTCTCTCTTTTTTATAGCTATTTTCTTTTGGAGCTTGAGTAATTTTATAAGAACACTTTGAGGTATATGTTTCTACACTCAATGTACAATCTTACCAAATTCCAACTTGACACCAACACCCCAACTTAGGCTTTTAGTCTCATTCTCAATATTCAAGGAGGGACGGATTCAAAAGAGAGAGTTATTTCACAAAAGGGTAAAGGTTTGTAATGAGGTGGCCATGAAAAGGTTAAAGGCTCAAATGGGGTAAACTAGTGATGATATTTATGCAGTGGTAGGCTTGAAAGGCTAAAGAGGTTTTTTCAAAGATCACAAAGAATGCCTAAGGTCATCCCTCCAACCAAAAAATTATTCATGCTCCACATACATCCATCATATATAAATGAGTCACCCCCAGCCTAAAGTGTTGCACCATCCTCAATGCAACTAATCAAAATAAGACAAAATGAAGGAGGTGCTCCATGAAACTGCATCAATCAGTGCTGGAGGTGGTGGGAAATTTGATCTCCAAATCCGCATTATCATCATCCTCCGATTCATGTTAGCCACAAAATGAAATCAGCTTGTGCATCATCTTGGACCAAAATTTGCTTTTCTTCTTCTCATGCTCCTTGAACTTTCTCTGACTCTTCTCAATCTTCCCTTGCCGACGACTCATATTCTCTAACCTGGTGTTCATGGCCTCCACTTTTCCCATAATTGTTTTTTCTCTTTGATCACATCATCCATGGATAGTGGGGCAGCATAGCCAGTAGATGTGTTAGCCCCAAGTGGGCCAGTAGGAAGGCCAACTATAAGCTGCCTAATATGTGCATCTACTCCATGTATCTGACTGGATAAGTGGCACATAGTGTGAGAGCCGGACTGGAGTGGTCCCATATGGTCAGATGACCATGGTGTAGGTGCAAAGGATCCGACGGGATCAGTGGTAGCCTTAGAGAACTGCTTAAACGAAGAGGATGTAACATCAATCCTTCTCTTTTTCTACGTGTCACTAGGTCCCCTTTTCAGCAAAGGATGGATCATTGGCTTTCCTGGACCTTTCTCAACATCATTTGGGCATTTTAGAACCCTAGCATCACAGCATAGTCGAGTGATCAAGGATGGGAAGAATAGGCTCTTGGACCTCCCATGAGTGGCTTCCTCAATTTGTCGAACAATGTGCTCCCCCACGTTCACAGATACTCCACCCATGATAGCAGTAATTATGAGCACCCTCTCTGGTGTCAGATCAATGTCATTTGTAGAGGGAAAAACTCTTGCACAGATAATAGAGATCTATGTCTTTTCCTCAGCTGTGAAATCATGAGAATCAACTTTTTTATGCACTGTCATCCACTTCGGGGTAACCCCATGATGTAACTTATCCACTAGCCACTGATTTCCTCCTACTTTAGCTCTGTCTCTGTAGACCTCATTATCAGCATTGGGAAGGCCATAAATTCCGTTGATTATCTCAAAGTTGAAATGGAATTGCACGCCCCGCACCGTAGTAACTAAGGGACCTTGGAAGTCGGTCCTCAAGACGTTTGCATAAAATACCAAAACTACTGTGTGGTTGGCATCATTAGATTACTCGGCAAAACAAATCCACATGCTTTCCATCAACCATGTGTAGAAGCCCAGCATTTTAGGTACATCCTTTTCCATGTTTATGCCTCTTTCCCGGATGATGGTCTTTTACAAGAGTTCATCATATTTTCGATCACAATCTGCAGATAGAAACCTGTCATGATCAAAGGGTTCCTCTTGTTGAGCTTCGAAGACATGTTCTTACTCAATTTCATTGTTTTCCGGATCCATTTTATGCCCAAAGTTCCTGCAAAATATACCAACAATGTTGAAAGCTCATATAGACACTTAAAACAATGTATTAGGAAGTATTTAGGTCAAATAAATGGGAAAAAAAGTCCCAGGTAGAGCTGTGCAAACCTACTACTTTTCGCCAATTTTGGGGCTGGCAGTGGTTGCTCTTTGCGTTCGCGATCAGACAATCACGTTTGCGAAGAGCAAAAATTTTTGCCCAAATTTAGACCTTCGCATTCGCGAGCAGACCATCGCGTTCGTGAAGGACAAATAGTTTTTGCCCCATAGATTTGCCTTCGCGTTCTCGAGAAGGTCCTCTCGTTCGCAAAGGTCATCTTCCTCGCCTAGACCTAGTTTTCTTTCAGTCATTTTTTTCAAACAGTTTGAGTCCCCTCTTTTCTTTGTTCATTTTACAGACTATTGAAGCACAAATCTTGCCCAAATTTTCTTCAATAAAATACACTCACACTCAACCAACCTCACCTAGCAAGCAAAAACCAATTTCAAACACAAGTTTGACAATTAATACTCAAAATTTGAACCCTAAGAACCAAACAACCATGATTGTTCTTTTATTGTTTCACACCAAGAAAGAGAAGAAAGACTTAAGATACAAGAGAGTACATTACATACCTTGAGAGTGGAGAGGGAGAATCACAATGGACTTGAAGAATATAGGGAGTTTTTCTTTTGAGATTTAAGGAGTAGGACTGTTCTTGAGCCAAAAAGAGGGGTTAAGGCCTATTTCCGGTGTTTTAGAATTTTAAGACCTACCTGACCCTACGCGTTCACGAGGGTTGGGTCGTCTACACAAAGAGTAAAAATTGCCAATATGTCATGAACGTGAGGCAAATATCGCGGACGCAAAGGTTTAAATTTTTATAATTTTTTACGAACGCGAGAGACCAATGTGAATGCGAAGAACAGTTTTCTGCAGTTCTACAGTTTTGGCAGCTACTGGTTTTGGCTCTCCAGACCACTCCTACATGCTCAAATCAACTCCAAAAATTCTAAAACTTGGCAGATTAGTCAAAATTAATATACTAAGCTATTCTAAAAAAGAAAATTTCAAAAACGACTAAAAAAATTTGAAAACGATGGGTTGCCTCCCACCAAGCGCTGCATTTAACATCGTGGCATGATGTGGATAAAGTTTACCACTTTTCTCGTCATTTGGATGAAATGAATTGGGCACCCAACTTGTAATAAATATTTTGACCATGAGCGGCGGGGGTGGTAAGCAGATGATCAAGCCAAACCTTAATTTCTTCATTTTGCACTTCTTGGCTTTCATGTGAGGAATGTCATTTTGCCTTCTCGTTCCCTCAAATTGTAAGATGCATGGCCTTTGTCTTTCCTCCTTGCAATCCCTCATTGACTCGTGTAGTTCAATTCCCATATCACCACACAAGTTCAATGTTGAAAAATGCTTGGAATGTGACATCAAACCTCCAAATTGCAATTCTTTCCGAATTTTGACGTCCTTTTTCCCCCGGATTAGAGTCAATCTCAACCATATTTTTATTTACACTGATTGACTCTAATTTTTTATTTTTCTTGGCATCACTAACACTCATGGAGTCGGTTGACGGATGTTTAATTCTTGATTCCTCAAAGTAAAGCTCACTTTCTTCCTCGTAGTCAGACTCTGCTTGACTTCTTTCCACACTCTCAAGTTAGTGGGCAGAGTGAGCCTCAACCAATATTCTCATTTGATCTTCCAAAGTACGGATATGCTCATCATTTTGAGTCAAGCCTTGTTTCAAGTCCTCGAGTGCCAAGCTTTGCTTCTCCTTATTTTTAAGAATAACCTCCAACATGAGTATCATTTTCTCATTTTGAGCATTTGAGAGTTCTTCTTGAGTTTGATCAAGTGCCAAGGAAGGATTTTCGGCTTCCACATCTAAGGAAGATTATTGGCTATCATTAACTTTCAAGGCTTTTTGGACCTCTAAAGCTTCAAGCATTTTTCCCATTTGTGAGTGCAACCTTTCAAGCGCCAAGTTATTTTGGAGACTATTTTTCAAAAGTTCCTCCAAGGCACTTTGTTGCTCTTTGTTTCCTACTTCAAATAGGTATTCTAACATGAGCTTGAACTCTCTATTTTGACCATGTTCAATTTCTTCCACTTCCATAGCCTTATCATTTTCATCACAAAAAGTAGAATCATCATAGCGGGTGTTTGAGGAAGGGAAGGACAAATAAGCACAATACTCCCAATGACCATTTTGACGACCACACTTATCACAAATACTCCACTCATAGGTTTGAGATTGTTCGTACAATCTGCCCCCAGGAAAATTTAAATAACTTTTCCACGAGTGTGGTCCTCCACAATAAGGACAAGGGTCATCAAAGTATGAACAACTACCATCCGTCCAATTTTCATTATATGATGCCATTTTGTTTTTCAAAAACTAAGAAAATAAACAAGAAATAAACAGGAAAAATAAAAATATGGACCAAGGTAAGAAAAATAATTACACAAATATTAACAAGTTTGGACCAAAACACTTACGCTTATTTCTCAAACAACCTAAATTATGCCAAATTGTTCCCCGGCAACGGCGCCAATTTTGATGACGTCCAAATCCACTACTAAAAAGTAAATGGATACGGTCGCATGTAATATAATTTACCCAAACTATGAATCGGGGTTGAATCCCACAGAGAAAAATATGTAGGCGATTAGGACTATAAGAGAATTATCACTTGTTATGCAATACCAAACACTTAGAATTGATTTTTTTGAAAATATTTATATCTAAATGCGAAAATGTAAACTAACATAGAAATCAAGTAAAATGATCAATGGTTACAAGTATGGATACACGGGAAATTACACGTAAGTAACGATCTAATGTATTTTACGATTTTACAAATATGAGCGAGTTTATGTTAATTAGCCACGGGTAATAATTCTATATTAGCTTCTTCCAAAGACTAACAAGACTTCCCAATTAAATTATCCTTAAATCAATTAAGAGATTAAGCATACCCGGATATGGCTACAAGTAGTTCAATCCTATCCCTAGGTAGAATCTATAAAATGAGGGTTAAAACCTCAAGTTCTTGTTAATTAATCTTTTCCAATCCCAAATAATCTTTCCCAAAATCAATTCGGAGTTAATGGGCGAGTTCAAGGGTTAGCTAATTCCTTTTGAAACATTTAAAAAACAAGAATAATTAAAGAAGAAATAACTCACTTCATTAAAGATAAAAAATCATTCAATACATAAGCACAACAAGATATTTAATCCACACTTTAATTATGAATATTCCCATAAACAAGATTCACGTATTGAAATGAATACTACACACTTAGATATAAATACAAAGCAAGGAAATGAAGAAATGAGTACAAATGAGTAAGAAATTCTTAACCAAAATCTTCAAATTTTCAAAACCCAAGTGTGTGTGCAAACCCTAGCTCCCAAAACATGTTCTCTATAGTTTTAGAGATTGAAAATAAGCCAAAGATGTCTTATAAATGAGCCGATTTGTGTATTAAATGGTTTGGGTCAAAATTGTAAAATTCCAGAACTGCCCAGTTTCTTCTTCGCGTTCGTGAAGGTTTTTTTCCCTTAAGATTCGTGTTCGCGATTGATCCTTCGCGTTCACGAAGGTTTGAGTTCTGCTGCTTCGCATTTGTGATGTGTACTTCGCGTTCGCAAAGATCTGGCTTTTTGCTTTTTCGCGTTCGCATTGGACCTTCGAATTTGCGAAGGTTAAATCACTGGGCAAATTTCCATTGTCCATTTTAGCTCCTCTTTGTCTCGTTTTCACTTGGTTTCTTCACATCAGTTCTAAATCACATACAACCTATAAAATAAAAGTAAATGACATTAAACACACGATTTTATCAACCAAATATAACAAAAAAATAAATTTAAATACAAGATAAGTTGGTAAAATACCCACTTATCAACCACCAGGACGATGAAACTGGTCCATATGGATCTTTGTGGTCCAATGAGAACATTAAACTGAGGTGGTAAGATATATGTCATGGTACTTGTTGATGATTATTCTAGGTTTATTTGGACACTGTTTTTAACATCTAAAGATGAAGCATTTGACATGTTTACTTCTTTTGGTAGAAAAACTCATAAAGAACTAGGTAATCAAATTGCAACAATTAGGTCTGATCATGACACTGAATTTAAGGATGCTAAATTTGCTAAATTTTGTGATGAGCATGGAATAGATCATAATTTATCTACTCTAGGACTCCACAACAAAATGGAGTAGTTGAAAGAAAGAATAGGACACTTGAAGATATGGCTAGGACTATGCTTCTTTCTAGTGAACTGCCACATAGCTTCTGGGCAGAAGCTGTGAACACTGCATGCTACATCATAATAGGTGCATGAATAAACCTCTAGTAGAGAAGACTCCCTATGAGTTACTTAAAGGGAGAAAACCAAACATATCCCATCTTAGGGCATTTGGATGCAAGTTCTTTGTACACAATAATGGTAAAGATTCCTTAGGTAAATTTGATCACAGAAGTGATGAGGGAGTACTCTTGGGATATTCTTCACATAGTAAAGCTTATAAGATCTATAACAAAAGAACTATGTGTTTAGAAGAAAATGTTTATGTGTTTATGAGAGACAGGAACATGATGATGAAGGAATTGGGCTGGTAAGAGACCCAATGAAACCACATCCCAGACCAAAGCTACACTAGAGGAAGGAACATGTCACGACCCACACCGATAGGCTATGACGGGTGATCGGGTCGTACTTGTCGAACATCCTTAAGCATGCGTCTGACATATAAATATGAATAACATACATGAGAGAAATCTGTCCAAAAGACATATGTACATATACATGCGGAATACAGTGGGGCGAGCCAACAAGGCTGCTATAGACAACAATATACACAAAACTGGAAGCCGACAAGGCCACATACTATTCAACTATACATAAGTGTCTACCGACCTCTATTAGAATATACAACTGTAAAAGGATGGGACTGGGCCCCGTCATACCCATATATGTATACAAACATATCTTACCCATATATATATGTATACAAACATATCGTACCAAGGTCAAAAGCAGCTCCAGATCCAATGAGGCACACCAATTCTCGCTGATCAAGGATCCTAAGGAGGGGGACCGTCAGCTTGTCTACCTGTAACTGCAGGCATGAAATGTAGGCCCCGAGAAATAGAGCATCAATATGAATAATGTACTGAGTATGTAAGGCATGAAAATCAGTACATAATTGACATAGATGAAACATGGAATAAGGAATTCCGCCTGTAAGTCTAAATAACTTTGTATATCCTGAAACAGTTATAATGTCATGCACGTGCTTGTAAATGTCGTGTCAAGCATAGGTATAGGTGTACATAATATCATCAAGCCTTTGAGGGTATCCCATCATATCATCTCGGCCAATGTGGGAAAAATCATCAACATATATCAACTGATCAGGTGGTGGTGCATATATAACGCCGTAATCTTTTCCCATATATATGTGTGTGTATATATATATATATATATATATATATATATATATATATATATACATACATATATACGCATATATCATGCCATCTAGTCATGGGTCAATGTAAGTGAATGCAATGCAGGAGAAGTACGTCAATAAAATCTTTCGGAGTGTCATAAGACCATTATGCTTCTGATTAATATCGTGAAATAGACTTTATAAACTTACATATTTTCCGATATCCATGAACATACAATAGAATAATAAGACTTATGAGAAAACAAGAATATACACATCTCTAGCATTTTTACGAATAGAGTCATTTATAGAAGTTGTGCATTTTCTCGTTTCGTTTGTGTCGTATATATCATGCCAAAAGAAAGAAGGGATAGACTTAACATATCTGAACCGATTTTCTTGAGAAAGATTACATCATATTCCCTTACAGTTGCAAAATCTCACAACAGTAACATAAATTCAATGCCTACCAAGTGCTCCATCATGTGTTATTTGGTATTGGGTAGGAAAATGTTATAATTTCCTTCAATATGGTCTAACATGAGTTCCTAATGGAAAGAACAATATACTTGAATCTCTTGAAAATCTAAGAGACCAAATAAAGCAAAATGGTCACACATCTCTTAAGTGTGTTTAAATGGGTGTGAGCCCACTTCAAGTGGTGACTAAGCCACTTTAATCTTCCAAAATATGATATCTTGCAAGACTTTTAAGAGCCATCTTAATTTTAAGGAGGGGGGGGGCTGCCACGTTTTTGGCCTCTTAGGCTTTATCCCAAAGTCTTAATTACCCGCTAATGACTTATTTAACTAATTAATATCCCATCAACCAATAATTAACTAATTACCCATATAATTAAGAATTATCTCAACTTATTTAAAATACTACTCACTTTTAATACAATTTACGTATCATACTATCGTGGTCGTAGGGTACCTTGTATGGCATTAGTCCATAAATGCAGGGTATTATAGTTCGGACCGTATTTTTATCCCAAATTGACAACCTTCAACGAAACTCATTTTCTTTGATTCGTTTACCCTTTATCCTTCATGGAACTTACTTATCGCTCATTATAAATACCATAAATGCGTTTAACCTCAAGATAATCTCATCCCCGAGTCTACGTCGATTAACTGAAGACGAAACTTTTAACGTACGAAAACGCGAGATGTAACATCCTTCCCCCTTAGAAACATTCGTCATCGAATGCTTAACTCCCCGGGATCTATATAAACTTTGGTAGCGCCGCCTTCGTAACAATACTACTACCAACTATTCCTGTAGAAACTCAATAATTCAACGCCATATAGGACCACAATCATCAATAACGACAATGGCCTCACACGACGAATGACAATAACTAACACAAGAATACATACACCTACCTTAAGGTTGTGATGTCTCAGTCGAACCCTTCTCTGGAGAAGGAAATAAGTGGGGATATCTAGAATTCATGTTTTCCTTGGCCTCCCAAGTCATTTCTTCCACATTATTGTTTCTCCAAAGTACTTTTACTGAAGCTACGTCTTTAGTTCTCAATCTTCGAATCTGTCTGTCTAATATAGCAATGGGAGTTTCTTCATATGATAGCTGCTCTGTGTCAACTAACACAATTCTGGAAGGATCTCCGATACATTTATGGAGCATAGACACATGAAAGACTAGATGTACAGACTCCAAGTCCGAAGGCAAGTCTAAATCATATACTGCCTGACCTACGTTGCGTATGATCCTATATGGTCCAATGTACCAAGGGCTAAGTTTTCCTTTCTAGTCGAATCTCATAAAACCTTTCATTAGTGATACCTTTAGGAATACCTATTCGTCAACCTGAAACTCCAAGTCTCACCGTCGATTATCCGCATAAGACTCCTGACCACTTTGAACTGCTAATAGCCTTTCCTATATAAGCTTAATTTTCTCGATTGCATGTTGTACCCATTCTAGTCCTACTATAGTTTTCTCAATATCGAACCACCTCATAGGTGACCTACACTTCCGTCAGTAAAGAGCTTCGTATGGAGCCATCTAAATACTGGAATTATAGCTATTATTATATGCAAACTCAATAAGCGGCAGATGATCATCCCAGCTATCTCTGAAGTCTACCACACAAGACTGTAACATATCCTAAAGTGTCTTAATAGTATGCTCATCCTATCTATCTGTCTGTGGATAAAATATTGTACTAAGACTGCTGAGTCCCCAATCTTTTTTGGAAGGACCTCCAGAAGTTAACTTTAAATTGAGCTCCTCTATCCGAGATAATAGATACATGGACACCATGCAGTCGTACTATCTCCTTAATATAAAGCCTTGCATAATCCTTTGCGGAATATGTAGTCCTAATGGGCAAAAAATGGGCTAATTTTGTAAGCCTATCAATAATAACCCATATAGAATCGAATTTACGCTAGGTACTAGGTAAGCCTATGATGAAATCATATTGATTACTTCCCATTTCCAAGTCAGAAACTCCATAGCCTGCAATAATCCACCAGGTTTTTGATGCTCAATCTTAACCTGTTGATAATTAGGGCACTGAGCAACAAACTCTTCTATATCCTTTTTCATTCCGTACCACCATTATACTTCACTGATATCATGATACATCTTTGTTGCTCCTAAATGGATAGAATTACGAGAATAATAAGTTTCTCCTATAACCTGCCGACGCAACCCTGCAACATTAGGGACACATAATCGTCCTCGATATCTGAGGACCCCATCTTCTGTAATTTCAAATGGTGTTTTCTTCTTTTGAGGGGTGGTGTCCTTATAATGAACTAACACATGATACTTGTAATGGCGTTCCTTCACTTCAACTACTAAAGAGGACTTTGTCGTATCCTGAATAGTAATTCCAATATCTCCTAAGTCTAGTAACCGAACTCTAAGACTAGCTAGCTGATGAACCTCATGGGCTATTCCCCTCTTTTCTGGCTATAAATATGACACGCTACCCATAGATCTATGACTGAGGGCATCGACTACCACGTTCGCCTTCCCGGGATGGTGTAAAATATCAACATCATAATCTTTAAGTAGCTCCAACCATCTCCTTTGACGTAAATTCAATTCCTTTGCTTGAATATATACTGGAGGCTCTTATTATTTGTATATATATCAACATGAATGCCATACAAGTAGTTCCTCCACATCTTTAGTGCATGAATCATAGTGGCTAATTCTAAATCGTGGGTCGGGTAATTCTTCTCGTGCTTTCTTAGTTTTCTAGATGCATAGGGTACAACCTTACCATGCTACATCAGTACACAACCCAGTCCAATACCCAAAGTGTCACAATAGATAACATAACCATCGTTCGCTTCTGGGAGTGTTAGAACCGGTGCTGAAGTTAATTTGTCCTTCAAATGCCTGAATACTCCGTTCGCAAGCATCAGTCCATTGAAACTTTGCTCCCTTCTGAGTCAACTTTGTCATAGGTGCTGAAAGGGAAAGAAAATCCCTCTACAAATCTCCTATAATATCCTACCAAATCGAGAAATCTACAAACCTCTGTCGGTGTCGTGGGTCTAGGCCAAATTTTTACTGCCTCAATCTTTTGTGTATCAATCCGGATACCTTCACCCGAAATGATATGCCCAAGGAATGCTACAGATTTCAACCAGAATTCACATTTAGAGAATTTTGTATACAACTTCCCTTTTTGTAGAACTCTGAGCACAATACGCAAATGATCTCCATGCTCAAACTCTGAACGAGAATATATCGATATATCGTCAATAAATACAATTACGAACAGATCTAAAAAGGATTTGAACACACGGTTAATCAAATACATGAATACTATTGGGCATTGGTCAAACCGAACGACATAACACGAAACTCAAAGTGCCCGTATTTGGTGCTGAATGTTGTGTTCGGAATATCTTTCTCCTTATCCCTTACTTGATTGTACCCAGACCTCAAGTCTATCTTTGAGAAACACTTGGCACCTTGCAACTGATCAAATAAATTATCAATCCTCAAGAGCGAGTACTTTTTCTTGATTGTCACCTTATTCAACTATCTATAATCAATACACATCCGTAAGGAACCATCTTTCTTCCTCACAAATAACACAGGTGCTCATTGCGGTGATATATGTACTATTATCAAAAGGTTTAACCAATTTGGGTTTTATTCCAAACTTACTAGAAACCAACAGAGTAACATGTGATAAGGTGGAACCTGGGTCAATCAGTACATATACATCATATGAGGAGACTGATTATACCTGTAACAACGTCAGGCGATGAGTTCTGATCTTGTTGTACGGTCAATGCATAAATGCGGTTCTGAGGACCGGTCGAGCTAGATGCACTATCTCTACCTCTACTACAACTCATTGGTGCTTGTCAACCCTACACAGTGGGGAGTACTGATGATGACGAACCATCTACAGATCCCACTGGCTAAG
Organism: Nicotiana sylvestris; assembly: GCF_000393655.2. Classification (NCBI taxonomy): domain Eukaryota; kingdom Viridiplantae; phylum Streptophyta; class Magnoliopsida; order Solanales; family Solanaceae; genus Nicotiana; species Nicotiana sylvestris. Next base: position 73,621,654 of record NC_091063.1, on the reverse strand, counting down.
CTATGCTTGCATCACTTCTCGTCGAACAATCCCTCATAACGTGGCCCGGTTAACCACAAGTATAAAAACACCCAACCCCATACAACACTACCCGGCATGTTGCTTACCATACTGAGCACATCGTGGCAAGGGCGGCCTCATATGACTTGACTCACCTCTATATTGAGAATATGAGGCCCTAAAATTCTGACCAGGCCCTAAACATGTAGAATAGTCAAATTTCTTACCGCCAAACTAAGGGGGCACGCTAGCTGATAGCTGGGCTGGATTCCTCAGGTATTGTGGTCTCTGACCACCTCTAAACTTACCAGAAGGACCCAAAGACCTCGCTATCTTATTCTAGGCCCTATCATGCTCACAATCGACCCTTTGCTTTTACTTACGCTCCTCTACACTTTGAGCGTATACCTGAATACAAGAAATATCCATATCTGCCTGAAGTGAGACCAGCATACAATCATTAAGCAAGTGCGGCTCTAACCCCATCATGTACCAGTGAACCCGATCCTCCATTTTGGATACATTATTGGGAGCATACCTAGCCAATGAATCAAACTGAAGACTGTACTCCTGATCACTTATGTTACCCTGACGAAGGGTCAAAAACCTATTAACTATGGCCCGTCTAAGCTCTGGTGGCAGATAATGATGAATAAAATCCTCTGTAAACTCCTACCATACTACTAGAGGGGCATCCTTACCTATGAACAACTCCCAAGACTCGTACCAATTATTGCGGCATCCTAAAGTCTATAGGAAGCTAGCTTAACTGACTCAGTTGCATTGGCCTTCATTACCCTCAAATTCCTCTACATTCTATCGATAAATACGTGAGGGTCTTTGTTTGAATCTACCTTAGTGAATACCGGAGGGTCCAAATTAACGAAATCATGAACCCTCGCACTGACGGACCTATCTGCATGACCAATACCTACTTCTTAATACCGAGCTTGTGCGGTTACTAATTGAGTTAATAGTTGAATAACATCTCTCATCTCCTAACCCTGTGCATTTGGCTAAGGGGCTGAACTTATAGGGGCAGGCACTTGAGCAGGTTCCCATCAGAGCTCTTTTGGAGATGGTGGGGTATGTGAAGTTTGAGATGGAATCTCACTATGAAACTCTCCCTGTGCATTGGTAACTCATGGCGCTCGACTAATAGTCTCACCAGCCACGGACTTTCCATTTTGGGCGGCTGTAGTCTTCGGAGGCATCGTTGAAAAGGTAACATATCGTTAAGAACATGAATTCTTATATCGTACAATCCAAAATAAGAAGAGAGTGTAAGATCCTATATGTCCTGTAGCCTCCTGTCTATAAGTGTGGTGCACAACACACCCATAAATAAGACTCTACTAGACACGGTCTATAGACATCCTGTTGGCCCAAGTAAATGTGAAGTATTGAAGATTGACAAAAGGAACACAGACATGGACCAGGTCCATCTTGTGAAGCACAACCATGATCAACCCAAACATGTGAGATGCACGTAAAGGAGATAAATCTAATCAAAAGCAATATCTCCTGATCTGATAAAAAAGGTTGCATATTGGATAAGGAGAGAAAGACTCCTTACATGAAGAGAACACAGTTTAGGAAAATGATAGTGTTAGAGTATAAGATCAACTAGAACTCTTCTACCATAGAAGAGTAGCATTTGTATTCCAGTCAATCTCTAATTACTAACCCATTAAATATTAGTGTTGTTCTCTTTTATAGGTAATGAACATAAGCAGAAGCTAGACGTAAATTGAGAGCAAAAGAGCAAGGCAATTTTACAAGAAATTTATGTGTGATTCAAGCATGAAATCATGAAGCTACTTGAACAAGATAAAAGAACTAGTTCCAAGTGTCTATCTTTTATTCTAGTTCAGTTGTAGTAGGTAATTTTACATTGTAACTTTCAGCTTTTATAGTAGCAATTGTATTAGGTACCTAGAATGTTCAAGTTAGAGTTAACTTGAAGTTGTCGCAATAGTTGAGGCTGTGTGCCACAATGCAATTAGAGTTAATCCTAGGTTTACAAAAGAGTTTTTGTAAATGCAGTTTTTGGCTCAGTGAGTTTAGTAAAAGTTTGGGAAAATCCTACTAAGTAGTAGGTCGTGGTTTTTTCACCTTTTGAGTCAGGTATTTTCCACGTAAAAATCTTTGTGTTCTTTATTTTCTTTACTTATTATTCCACAAACAATAGTAGTTGGAACACATAGAAGAACCAGGTCCTTCTATAATCTAGTAAAGCAAAAATTAGGTACCACACAAATCACCGCCCTCCCTCTTGTGCGATATTGAAGTATAAAACATCAATTGGTATCAGAGCCAGGTTATCCTTGAAGAGGTTAACACCTTAGGAAAAGATCAAGATGAGTGCACCACCTGGAAACTAGGAAGGGCAATCCGCCGCTTGGCCCCCACTCTTTAATGGTCAGTACTATTCTTGGTGGAAGTACATGATGAGAGATCACATCATAGGAGAAGACTATGAACTCTAGGACATAGTCATTGATGGTCCCCTGGCTACTACAAAGAAGAATGCTGAAGGAGTGGACGTGCCAAAGACAACAGCTTACTGCACTGCTGAAGATTTGAAGATATGGGAAAAGAATGCCAAGGCCAAGAAATGGCTTGTGTGTGGACTGGGTCCAAACGAGTACATCAGGATTCAAAGTTGTACCACTGCTAAGGAGATATGGGATCAAGAGGAACACTGTTATATTCTCAATATGAGAATTTCACTATGAAGGAAGGAGAAACTATCCAGGAGATGTACACAAGGTTCACAACACTAACAAATGAACTTAAATCTCTTGGGAGAATTATCCTTGAAGAAGACAAGGTTGAGAAAATCTTGACAAGGGTCTTGCCAGTAACTTGGGAAAGCAAAATCACTGCTATTCAGGAATCAAAGAACATTGCTACTCTCAAGTTTGATGAACTAATTGGAAATCTCACTGCCTATGAACTGAGAAGGCAAACCATGAAATGGATGCACCCAAGAATGAAAGGAGTCTAGCTCTCAGAATAGTTGAAGGTACAAATGTAGAGGATGATGAAATGGACATGATCAAAAGGAATTTTAAAAAGTACCTGATGAGAGGAAAGGGTTCTTCAAGAGGTACAACCTTCAACAAACCAAGGGCTCCTAAGAAATAGACCAACGAGGGTTGCTACAAATGTGGCAAGATTGATCACATGACCAAGAATTGTCCTCAGTGGGTAGAAGAAGGAAAGGGCTGAACGAAGGAACATGAAGAAGGAATAGGTTGAACCCAAAAGGAACAAATGATCAACAAATGCTATGGTTTCTGCTTGGGGAGAAAAATCAGATGAGGATTCAGAAGATGAAGCTGGAGATGAACAAGTACTTATGGCTATCAGAGAATCAAATGATGAACAAGAGGTAATTGTGATTCATCTCAAAGACAAGATTAAATTTCTGTCTAAAGAAAGGTTATCTAAGCTATTGCTAGACTTCATCGATGAGTCTAGGGTAATTGACAATAAAAAGGAACAACTGTCTAGGAAGTTTGTGATCTTAAAATCCAAGTGCAAAAATCTAGAATCTAGGGCTAATAAGAGTGATAGTAAAAATGCTGAGTTGAAGAACCAGGTTCTTGAACTTGACACCAGTGTCTCAGAACTTAGGTCTGAAAATTTAAAACTAAAATTAAATACAGGTTAGAATAAAGATGATCACACACATATCACCTTGGAAGAAAATCTAGGAAAAATGAAGGATGAACTATACAAGAAAGATGAACAAATAAGAGTCTTAAAAGAAGACCTAGGGAAGGTAAAGCATGAACTAGACAGAACGTGCAATTGGAATAAGGCTTCTGATGCACTATCCTGGCTACAAGAACGCCACAGTAGCAACAAGAGAGGACTTGGATATGGGACCCAAGCACCTAAGTGGGACCCCAAAAGCAAGTACATCACTCTTCCTGAAAACAAAATCTGTACACACTGTGGCAAGATTAGTCATTACAAAAATGAAGGTAATGCAAAAGAAAAGGCCAGTCAAAAGAACAAAATCTTTGTTCAAGAGAAAAATAGGATGCCTGGATGGGCCAAAAGGAATTTAATTTACCCCTTTTCCTATAGAAAGAGACCCAAACTAGTTTGGGTTCCTAAGACTAACCCTTGATTTCTTTTTGCAGGTCCAAGAGAAGGGAAGTAGCCAAATATGGTACATGGATAGTGGCTGCTCAAAACATATGACTGGAAGCAACAACTAGTTCCTTTCACTTGAGGACTTAAAAGAAGTTAATGTATCCTTTGGAAATGCAAAGAAATGTGAGATTATTGGGGTTGAAAAGGTAGGTAAGACAGACTCACATTCCATTGAGAATGTCTACTTGATAGATGGCTTGAAATATAGCCTAATCAGTGTATCACAACTGTATGACAGAAGTAACCTTGTAGCATTTACCTCTACCAAATGCTTTATGATTAATCTTATCACTGACAAGATTATTTTGTAGGGAAAAAGAGTTAATAATATTTACATTGTAGATTTGTTCACTCTTTCAGAAATTGAACTCACTTGCTTAAGTGTGTTGGACAATGATCCCCTCCCGTGGCACAAAAGACTTGGTCATGCAAGTCTGAATCAACTCAAAAAATTAGTCTCCAAGACCTGATGATAGGGTTACCTAACATCAAGTTCAAGGAAGACAAAGTTTGTGAGACTTGTGCAAGGGGGAAAGCAGGTAAGATCATCCTTTAAAAGCAAGAAAATGGTAAGCACAACCAGGACGATGGAACTGGTTCATATGGATCTCTTTGGTCCAATGAGAACATTGTGCAGAGGTGGTAAGAAATATGTGATGGTACTTGTTGATGATTATTCTAGGTTTACCTGGGTACTGTTTTTAACAACTAAGGATGAAGCATTTGGCATGTTTACTGCCTTTGTTAGAAAAACTCATAAATAACTAGGTAATCAACTTGCATCAATCAGGTCTGATCATGGAACTAAATTTAAAATTGCTAAGTTTGTTGAATTTTGTGATGAGCATGGTATATATCATAATTTTTCTGCCTCTAGGACTCTTTAACAAAATGGAGTAGTTGAAATAAAGAATAAGACTCTTGAAGATATGGCTAGGACTATGCTTCTTTCTAGTAAACTGCCTCATAGCTTCTGGGCAGAGGCTGTAAATACTGCATGTTACATCATTAATAGATGCATGACTGAACCTTTTGTAGATAAGACTCCCTATGAGTTATTTAAAGGGAGAAAACCAAATATATCCCATCTTAGGGCATTTGGATGCAAGTGCTTTGTGTGCAATAATAGAAAAGACTCCCTAGATAAGTTTGATCCCAGAAGTGATGAGGAAGTATTCTTGGGATATTATTCAAATAGCAAAGCTTATAAGTGTACAACAAAAGAACTTTGTGTGTAGAAGAAAGTGTACATGTAGTTTTTGATGAAATTAACATTCTTTCTGAGAGATAGGAACATGAAGATGAATTCATTGGACTGGTAAATAAATTGAGTGAAGTCACAGCTTAAGCTAAAGATGAACCAAAAGAAGGAACAAGTTTTGGAACATGTTCTTCCATCCAGGGCAACCTGACAGGGGGAACTAAACAAAGAAGAGCTGAAACCAATCCCATAATGGAACCTGTCCATGACCATGTTCCTCAGCAACAGAATATGGAAGAAACATCAAGCAGAAACCAATTGGTTGTGAAACCTTACAAGTATCAAAGTTCTTATCCCATTGAGAACATAATTACTTATCCAACATCTGGAGTTAAAACTAGATCACAATTAAAGAATCTGTGTGCTTTTTATACTTTCTTATCTCTTATTGAACCTAAAAATGTTACTGAGACTTTGCAAGATGCAGATTGGGTCAATGCAATGCAAGATGAACTCAATCAGTTTGAGAGAAGTCAAGTTTGGCATCTAGTTCCAAGACCCAAGGATAGTTCAGTAATTGGCACTAAATGGGTCTTCAGAAACAAGCTTGATGAAGATGGAACAGTTACAAGGAACAAGGCAAGACTGGTGTTCCAAGGTTATAGTCATGAGGAGGGCATAGATTATGATGAGACTTTTGCTCTAGTTGCAATACTGGAGGCAATAAGACTCCTCATAGCCTTTGCAGCACACATGAAATTCACTCTTCATCAGATGGATGTCAAAAGTGCCTTCCTGAATGGCTACCTAAAAGAAGAAGTGTTTGTCAAAAAACCTCCATGGTTTGAGAGCAAGGAGTGTCTGCAACATGTGTACAAATTAGACAAGGCTCTCTAGGACTCAAATAGGTTCCTAAAGCATGATATGAACGACTTTCCAAATTCATGCTTGAACATTGCTACAAGAGAGGTAAAATTGACAGTACTCTATTCCTAAGAGAAAAAGGTAAGGATATTCTTGTAGTACAAATATATGTTGATGACATAATTTTTGGGGCAACCATTGACAAACTAAGTAAGGATTTTGCCAAATTAATGGGGAGTGAGTTTGAAATGAGTATGATGGGTGAGATTAACTTTTTCTTAGGTCTACAGATCAAACAAAACCCAAATAAAACCATGATCCATCAACAAAAATATGCAAAAGAGTTGATTAAGAAGTTTAAAATGGATGAATCAAAGAAATAGACACACCCATTACAACAGTTACTAAGTTAGACATAAATGAACCTGGTTCATCTGTTGATCAGAAGTTGTATAGGGGTATGATTGGCTCACTTTTGTATCTTACTACTAGCAGACCTAACATAGTTTTCAGTGTAGGGCTATGTGCTCGTTTTCAGGCAAATCCTAAGGAATCTCACTTGACTGCTATTAAGAGGATACTGAGATATTTGAAAGGCACTACTGATCTCTGTCTTTGGTACCTTAAAGGTAGTAATTTTAATCTAGTGGGGTATGTTGATGCTGACTATGCAAGTTTCCTTGTAGATAGGAAGAGCACCTCAGGTATGGCTCCCTTTCTTTGTTCATGTCTTGTATCATGGGCCACTAAAAAGCAGAATTCAGTGGTCTTATCCACTGCTGAGGATGAATATGTTGCTACAGTCTCTTGTTGTGCTCAATTATTGGGGATCAAACAACAACTGATAGATTTTAGCATTGAAGCTGGTTGTATCCTTATCTTTTGTGATAACACTAGTGCTATAAGTATGACAAAGAACTCAGTTCATCATAAGAGGACTAAGCACATAGATGTTAGACATCACTTCTTAAGAGATAACTATGACAAAGAATTGATTACCATAGAATTATGTGCTACTGATAAACAAATTGCTGACATCTTTACTAAAGCACTAAGTAAAGAAAAACTTTGAAAAGAACAGGTTGGAATTAGGGATGATTAAGATCATCTAATGGGACCAGCTCAGAATGCACAATGAAAAAAATGGAAAAAAATATTGAAAAAAATTTATTTTGGCTAGGAATCTAAACTTGTGTAAATATCTAGATTAATTTTTACTCAACTTCATACTATAAATAGTATACTCCTGTGATATGTGTTAATATAACTCACTGATCTCTTACAAAATTTTCTCTATTGTGGTAAATTGAGGCATGGTCAAGATAATTCTAAATGAAGAACATGGTTCATCAGTATTGTTTCATCTGAATGCCAAGGTATGTTTTCTATACTCTGCATAATTAGAAATATAAATATTTAAATCACGAGATTATTCAACTCCTTAGAGAATCCTATCCATTTGTTTTTGAACCAGTTCCGTCCTCATTAGAATTCTAACCACAAAAATTGCCTAAAATATAGGGAAACCTAACCGTTCGTTCAACCTGCAATTTCAGGTTGATTAGACCGCTAATTGACCGCTAAAGCTACCGTTATCCATTAAATGAGTCATTCCCTTTAAATAATCATTATTACTTCCTGCCCCTCATAATTCAAAACCGTCAAAAACCTTCTTCACTCTCAATTGCTTTCTCCAAAGGTTTAACTCACCAATTCTCTCAAGAAATCAGCTATAATGACAAATCCACACGACAACTCTGGAACTCCTCCACAGCCCACTCTCTCTGATTCATCTACCCCTCCTCCACCTAGCCCGACTCCCGAACCCAGGCTAAGGAGAGTAAAAATGCTTGCTCGCAAAACAGTGGCATCTGGTTCTCTCTCAAAGAAATTGAATGAGAAATTAAAGGCAAGTCAGGCTCAAGATTTTAATTCTGACTCTGATTCTCAGTCGTACAAATCTGCTAGTGAGGGGGAAGGAACTGAGTCTTCTGACTATGAGAAGTCTCAAAAATCTTCTAAGGTAAGTTCTTCTTTGACCTAAAATTTAGAAAATAGGCTTACTTTGGTTGGGCCTATCGGAGATGTGGAATTACCTGAGTTAAGAAGGAGTGGAGGTACAAAGAAATTTGAAAAAGAAAAGGAGAGAGATGGTGAATGTGGTGATATGAGGAGAAAAGAGAAAGGAGTGGTTGATTACTCACCCACTGTTGTATTGCTTGTACCTGCTATTTGTGGAGTTGCACATGAAACTGTTGAAGAAAGTGGCAAGACAGAGGGAAGCGGTTCTGGTGAAGCTGCTGAAGGGTTAGTTAATCTAAGTTCACAATGAGATGAACCTGTTTCATCAATTGAAGAAACCCTAGAAGATATTCTGAGAAAGGTAGGTGCAAGTTACGATCCAAAGAAAAGGAAAACTCCCACACCAAAAGCCCCCAGTGTTGTTAAACCTTCCAAGAAACGAAAGGCTTTATTCCCAACAACTACTGATACTACCTTGCCAAAGGGATGAGCCACAAGAAACATGGTGAAATAGAGTGAGAGTGATCTACAAAAGGCTTTGGCTAAAAGTAAGAAGAAAAGGATGGATAAAGGAAAAGGTAAGGTTGCAGAATCCTCAGAAGCTGTTGATATTGAGGAGATGGAACAGGTCCATCAGGAGAAAGTTACAGCAGTGGAGGTTCAGACCCCTAAGCCCAAAAAAACCAAGACTTCTTCCAAGAAGTCTTCCTCTGTGTTTGAGGCTCCCGAACCTTCATTGGCCAAAAGGACAAGGTCTGCAGTAAAAAGCAAACAAGTTAGAGTTTCTAAAGATGAGGAATGAAGTGGTGATGAAGAAAGTGAGTCTGATGGTGAACAAGACAAACTGGCCATGTTTGGAAAAAGAAAAATTTTGAAGGGAAGATTGCTGAAAGATTTGGTGGAACTAGGAATGGTTTGTTTGGTTGACACACTATCTGCTAAGGGATGGAAGGACATGGTCCTTAGATGGATGGGAGATTGGCTAGAAATGAAATCATTGAATTCATGGCAAATGTTTAAGTCAAAAATGGCAGGGTTACAAGCAAAGTCAAAGGAGTTCAAGTGACATTTGATGTAGAGAAACTGGAAGAGATTCTAAACATCCCTGCTGAGGGATATGATGATTACACCAGACAGGAATGGCCAAGTCTGGATTCCCTTCCTTCTGCCCTTACAATCACTAGGAGATTTTGTGATGTAGCAGAAGTGAATGAGGCCAAGTTTGTGCACAAGAGTGAAATGAAGCCACAACACAAAGTCATTTTTGAGTTTGTCAACAAGTGCCTACTGCCCAGGCAGGAGAGAAGGCATATTGCAAATTATATGGACTTAGTTATGATGGAGTGCCTTGAAAGTGGAAGGCAAATTAATTGGCCTACATTCATTATCAAGCTACTGGACAGGGTTATCAATGGTTCCAAGGCTCATGCTACACCCTATGTCTTTATTCTGACTACAATTCTGGATAGGTGCTATATGCCTCTGAAGAAATGGGACATGGCTACAAGCAAGGATTACTTTGGTATTAATACTTTGCTTGCTTGTGATTACTTAGTCAATGCCATCCCAAATGAACCCATTTCATCCAATAAGACTCCTATCAACAGTAAAGTCAAGGCTCTTGTTCAGGAAAGTGAGGCCAAGGATGTTGAGATAGCTAGGCTAAAGGCTCGTGTGGCAGAGGTGGAATCTAAGAGGGATGCTCTTAGAACTGAGCTCACCAAGGAAAAGGAAAAGAATAATGGAATTCTTCACAATATGCTGAATCTTCTCCAAGCCCAAAACCAACCCTCTAGCTCTCACAAGCCTTAGGAACTCTAGCCTTTATCTCCTGAACTTGTCTAGTACCTTCAGTGACCCGGATTAGAGATTTTTATTTCTTTTTGCTCATGTTTTAAATATTTTTGCTTTCTAGTTGTGGATTGTGGTAGCAACATATCTTCTATCAATGATATCTAATGTTTTTGCTCTTGTTAAATGTTAACATTTCCTTGATAGTTTAAATATGTTTGCTTGATTACTGATGATTAATCCATGATTGCACTTGTAGTTTCCCCAGTGGCCATGAGTACTTATTAAAATCTGGGACTTACACTTTGTTTATGCAACTTTTTGATGATGCCAAAAGGGGGAAGAGATATTGTACTTTAAATATTCTGAATAAGTGATATTTATAACCTAATTAACAAGGTCCTTGATGATAAGTGAATTTTCTAAACTTTGTATTGGTGGTTAAGCTGAGTTCTTACAAGGTCAGTGTAAGTAAAAAGCACAGAGTTTGTCATCATCAAAAAGGGGAAATTTGTTGGCCCAAGTAATTGTGAAGTTTTGAAGACTGATAAAAGGAACTCAGACATGGACCAGGTCCATCTTGTTAAGCACAGTCATGATCAATCCAAACATGTGAGATGCACGTGAAAGAGATAAATCTAACTTATCAGAAGTAATATCTCTTGATCTGATCGAAAAGGTTGCATATTAGATAAGGAGAGAAAGACTCCTTACACGAAGAAAATACAGTTTAAGAAAAGGATAGTGTTAGAGTATAAGATCAACTAGAACTCTTCTACCATAGAAGAGTAGCATCTGTATCCCAGTCAATCTCTAATTACTAACCCATTAAATATCAATAATCTTCTCTTTTCCAGATAATGCACATAAGCAGAAGTTAAATGTAAATGGAGAGCAAAAGATCAAGGCAATTTTGCAAGCAATTTAGGTGTGATTCAAGCGTGCAATCCTGAAGCTACTTGAACAAGATAGAAGAACCACTTCCAAATGTCTATATTTTATTCTAGTTCAATTGTAGCAGGTGATTTTACATTGTACCTTTCATCTTTTATAGAAGCAATTGTATTAGGTACCTAGAGTGTTAAAGTTAGAGTTAATTTGAAGTTGTCGCAATAGTTGAGGCTGTGTGCCACAACGAGATTAGAGTTAATCCTAGGTTTACAAAAGAGTTTTTGTAAATGCAGTTTTTGGCACAGTGATTTTAGTGGAAGTTTGAGAAAATCCTACTGTAAACGCAGCACCAGATCAAATGGAGCACACCAACTCTCGCTGATCAAGGATCCTAATGAGGGGGACCGTCAGCTTATCTACCTGCACCTGCGGTCATGAAATGTAGGCCCCGGGAAATAGGGAATCCGTACGAATAATGTATTGAGTATGTAAGGCATATAATTAGTACATAAGAGACATAGATGAAACATGGAATAAGGAATTCCGCCTGTAAGTCTAAATAACTTTGTAAATCCTGAAATAGCTATAATGTCATACACATGCATGTAAATGTCATGTAATGCATAGGTATAGGTGCACATAACATTATCAAGCCTCTGAGGGCATCCCATCATATCATTTTGGCCACTGTGGGCAAAATTATCAACATATACCAGCTGATCAGGTGGTGATGCGTATATAACTCCGTAACCTTTTCCCATATCTCATATATGTACATATATATATATATATATATATATATATATATATATATATATACACGCATACATAACGCCATCTGGTCATGGTTCAATGTAAATGAATGCAATGCATGAGAAGTACATCAATAAAATCTTTCGGAGTATCATAAGACCATTATGCATCTGATAAATATCATGAAATAGAGTTTATCAACTTATGTATTTTTCGTGACCCATGAACAGACAATATAATAATTAGACTTATGGGAAAACAAGAATATATGCATCTCTAGCATTTGTACGAATACAGTCATTTATAGAATTTGTGCGTTTGCTCATTTCATTTGTGTTGTATAGATAATGCCGAAAGAAAGAAGGGATAGCCTTAACGTACCCGAACCGATTTTCTTCAGAAAGGTTGCACTGTATTCCCTTATAATTGCAAAATCTCACAACAGTAACATAAATCCAATGCTTACCAAGTGCTCCATCTTGTGTTATTTGGTATTGGGTAGGAAAATTTTATGATTTCCTTCAATATGGTGTAATGTGAGTTCCTAATGGAAAGAACAATATACTTGAATCTCTTGAAAATTTAAGAGACCAAATGAAGCAAAATGGTCACACATCTCTTAAGTGTGTTTGAATGGGTGTGGGCCCACTTCAAGTGGTGACTAAGCTACTTTAATCTTCTAAAATATGACATCTTGCAAGACTTTTAAGAGTCTACCACGTTTTTGGCCTCTTAGGAACTAAGATCCATTGGCAAAAGTATGTAAAAAAGTTGCTTAAAAGGTTTAAAATGGAAGATTCCAAAGAAATCGACACTCCTATTGCAACAGCTACAATGCTGGATATAGATAAACCTGGTTCATCTGTTGATCAGAAGTTGTATAGGGGAATGATTGGCTCATTGTTGTATCTCACTGCTAGCAGACATGACATTGTTTTCAGTGTAAGCCTTTGTGCAATATTTTAGGTGAATCCAAAGGAGTCTCACTTGACTGTTGTCAAGAGGATTTTGAGATACCTAAAAGACACCAATGATCTATGTCTATGGTATCCAAAAGGTAGCAATTGCAATCTAGTAGGATATGCTGATGTTGATTATGTAGGTTTGCTTATGGATAGAAAGAGAACCTCAGGTATGTCACACTTTCTTGACTCATCTCTTGTGTCTTGGGCTACCAAAAATCAAAATTCTATGGTTGTATCACCATCTTTTGTGATAACACTAGCGCAATTAATATGACCAAGAACCCAGTTCATTATAAGAGAACTAAGCACATAGATGTTAGGCATTACTCTTTGAGGGACAACTATGAAAATGGTTTGATCACTATAAAATTTTTGCTACTGACAAGCAAATAGCATACATCTTCACCAAAACACTACGTAGAGATCACAATGAAATGAACATGCTAGAATTAGGGATGATTAAGATCACCTAAAAGGACCAGTTCAAAATTTCACAATCGAAAAAAAAATAAAAAATATATATATTTTTTTGTTTAGAAAATCCGTAAAATTTTGTACATAATTAGATTAGATTCTGCTCAGTCTCATACTTTTAATAGTATACTCTTGTGCCATAAGTTAAAATGACTCATTAATCTCTGATGATATTATCTCCATTTTCTTGAAAACTTTAGACTTACATAAAAGAATTCTCAGTGAAGAACCTGGTTCATTAAGATTACTCGGTATGTTTTCTACACTCTGCATAATTGGAAATAACTTTATTTGAATCACGATTAAAAGCAGAGTCTCATCTAATCCCGAATCCTTTTTGGACTTTTCCATTACTAATGAACTAGTTCCGTTCAAAAGACTCCTAACCGCATTAAGTGCCTAGATTCTAGAGATAGTCTTGAATGTCTTTTTAAACTGACTTACAGTTTGATTAGACTTCTGCAAAAGTTGCCGTTACTCAAGTAAACCCCTCCACTTTATATTGATTAGGAGTTATCTGTTTCTTCACTTCTAAACTTTCAAGCCTTCTAAGTTCTCTCAAATTTCTCTCCTTCTCTACTCTCACACAATCACTTTTCTAAAGCTTCCAAACTTAGCAATGGCAAACCCTTCTAAAAATCCTTCATCCCCATCAAAGGAAACCATACCCATGCCATCTATCACCCCTTCAACCGCACCAACTTCCAAGAAAAGAGTAAAGATGATGGCTCGCAAGGTTGTCGTTGTTGGAGAGTAGATCAAGAAAATAAAAGAACAATTGAAAGCGGGTATGGAAGAAGAACCATAGAAATCTGATGAATCATTCAAATCTACTACTGAAGGGGAAGAAATTGTTTCTTATGAGACTGAACAGGTAACATCTGGCCCTAAAATTACTCCTGAAACTATCTCTGAGGTTGCTACAAATTTGGAGCAGAGGTTTGTGGTGGTAAGATCTATAGCAAGTGTTGAAACTACTAAGTCTGGAAGGGTTGGTGGTAAAAATGAAAAAGAAAAAGAAAAAAGAGAGTGAGGGTGCTTGGAGTGTTGTGAGGGGAAAGCAAAAAATACCCATTCATGTTAGTCTAACCAAAGAAACGGGTGCAGTATTTGTTTGGGGAGAGGAATCTGCTGGAATAGAGGAGAGTGTGAGGAAAACGGGGGGAAGTGGGCCTGGAAAAGCTGCTGAAGGGCTGGTTCAACTTAGGAAAAATGTAGATGAACCTGTTACATCTGAACAAGAAACCCTTGCAGACCTACTGAAAAGAGAAACTGAGAGTTATAATCCAAAGAAGAAAGGAAGTTCAAAGGCTAAAACTCCTGGCACTGCTAGGGTAAACAAGAAAAGGAAGTTGCCCCTTCTGTCACTATTGAAATTCCTCCCACAAGATGAAGAGCCAGAAGAAGCAGAATGAGGTAGAACTAGAGAAAACCTTAGAAGAAAGTAGAAGAAAAGCAGCTGCTAAGGGAAAGAAGAAGATGGGCGAGCTGAGGTTGTTGACATTGATGAGATGGACCTGATCATTCGAGAAGACGATGATTATGATGTTGAGAAAGACAAGATGGTCAAATTTAGAAAGAGGACTATCTTGAAAGGCAGACTCCTCAGGGACTTGGAGGAGGAAGGAATGGTGATGCTTTTGGAAAAGTTAAAATTGCAAGACTGGAAGGACATGGCCCTTCAAATGCATGGCAGGCTGGCCAGAAATGAAATTGTAGAGTTTATGGCCAATTATGAGATAAAAGATGAAAGGGTCACCAGTGTGGTGAAAGGAGTGGAAGTCACTTTTGATGCAACGGAGCTAGGAGAGATCTTGGGTGTACCTGCTGAAGGGTATAGTGACTATACAAAGCTTAAATGGCCAAGCCTAGAGAATCTCCCTACTGCCCTTGCCATTACTAGGAAATTTGGTGATAATGAAGAGGAACTTGAGCCCACAGCTATTTACAAAAGTGATATGAATCCATCCCACAAAGTGTTATTCGAATTTGTAAACAGATGTGTGCTGCCAAGGTAGGAAAGGAGGCATATGGCCACATTCATGGACATAGTCCTTATGGAATGTTTGGAGAGTGGGAGGCAAATCATTTGGCCTGGATTTATAATTCAGCTTCTGGATAGGGTTCTAAATGGCACCAAGACTCATGCTATACCCTATGGCTTTATTCTCACTATTTTACTTTCACATTTCAAGGTACCCATCAAGAAATGAGAGGTTGGTACAAGCAAGGATCATTTTGGGACAAACACTCTAACTACTTGTGACTATGAAGTCCAGACCACTCCCAAAGAACCTGGTTTATCCAAGAAATGCCAGTGAATAGCAAAGTGCGAGCTTTGGTTCAAGAAAGTAGGGCTAAGGATGCTGAGATTGATAGGCTGAATAAGAGGTTGGCAGAGGTGGAGACTGAGAGAGATGCTCTCAAAGCTGAGCTAGCAAAAGAAAAAGAAAAGAAAAATGACATTCTTCAAGATACGATGAAACTGCTCCAAGCCAAAAACCAAGAACCCAGCCCTTCCCATCCTTAAGCCTCCTAGCCTAGTGTAGATCAACCAGTGACCCAATTCAGGATTTTTTATTTCTTTTGCTCATGATTCCAATATTTTTATTTCTTCTTATGCTTTGTGGTAGGATCATATCAATCATCAATGAAATTTACTGTCTTTTGCTCTAACTGTTTGTTTATATTTCTTAGATGGCAAATATCCTTAAGTTGATATATGATGATTAATCCATGATCGCATTTGAAGTAGCCCCAATGACCAAGACTAATTTTTAAAATCTGGTTATCTTAATTATATATGCAACTTTTTGATAATGCAAAAAAGGGAAAAAGGTTTTGTTTTAAACAGTGATATTTATAACCTAATGAACCTGGTCCTTGACGATAAGTGATAAGAAGGTAAAATATTCTAACATTGAGTTGAAGTAGGGCCTAAGCTTATGAAAAGCACAGAATTTGTCATTATCAAAAAAGGGGAATTTGTTGGCCCAAGTGAAGTCTTGTTTTGAAGATTGACAAAGGAAACTCAGGCTTGAACCAGGTCCATCCCCTGTGTACACAGACACGGGCAAATTCGAGCATAAGAGATGCACATGAAGGAGATAAGTTTAACTTGATATATCTGATATTTCTTGATCAAAAAGGTTGCATAATTGATAAGGAAAAGGACTCCTTACTCAAAAATAACACTATCCAAGATAAGGAAGGAGTTAGATGTTGAAGTTAACTAGAACTCTTCAAATAAGGAAGAGTAGCATTAGAACTCTAGTTGTTTTCTATTCTACTAACTCTATAAATCGCAGGATGTTCTCATTTGACAGGTACTCACAAAAGCTGAAGTTAAATGTGAGTTAAGAGCAAAATAGCAAGGCATTTTGTAAGCAATTCTTGTGTGATTCAAGTGTGTGAACCTGAAGCTGCATGAACTAGATAGAAGAACCAGTTCCAAGTATCTGTTTTTTATTCTAGTTCAATTGTAGTAGGTGTTTTCATATTTTACCTTCCAGCTTTATTTAGACGCAATTGTAATAGGTACCTTGAGTATTCAAGTAAGAGTTAACTTGAAGTCATCGCAACAGTTAGAGGATGGTTACCGCAACGGGATTAGAGTTAATCCTTAGGCTTACAAATTATTTTGTAAATACTATTTTGGCTAAGTGATTTAGTGAAGTGTTGGGGAAAATCCTACTGAGTAGTAGGTCGTGGTTTTTTAACCTTTTGAGCCAGGTGTTTTCTACGTAAAAATCCTTGTATTCTTTGCTTTCCGCATTTATTATTTCAGCAACAGTAGGTTAATGAACACTTAGAAGAACCAAATTCTTCGATAATTAGTACACGCAAAAAGTTGAACACCACACAAATCACCCTCTTATGTGATATTGAAGTTAAAACATCATCAATACCAATAAACATCCTTAAGCTCAACTGAAGGTTCAGCTCTCTTACTTTTTATACAATAATAAATATCATGCTTCAACTATTTCTCTAGAATATTTAAATAAGTTTGGTAAATTCACTTTGTTTGGAACTTAGCTCGCGGATGTTTTCTTTGGATAAATTTATCTTATGGACTTAAATGCAGTAGGCTATGTGACAATTTATTTTCCTTTATTTTACGTGATCGCTGTTTATAAATCTTCTGTTATTATTTATCAATCTTTTGTTATGGTTGTAGGAAATATGCCTAAGTATTCACCTTCAAGGTGAATTCAGAATATATATTCGATCAATTCAATTTTTAAGCTTTTTTGCACCAAACTCTTTATCTTTTAATTTGAATTCAAAATTTAATATATATGTTAAAATTTAATTGGGTAATTTTTTCTTACTTTTTGTTGTTATGCATTGAAAAATATTGGGTTAAGTTGAACCGATGGAATATATATAAAACTCCATCTGCCATATTCCACCATAATTCAATCTTGAGAAAATTTGCTCCTGAATTATGCAAAAAAATTTAAATATGCCAGTCATTAATAGCTTCGACAATTACGCCCTTGTTGTCACAAAAGTGAGCGATATTTGCTAACGGAACCGATTAGTATAGTTTAATATGGGAAAAAGGATAAATATTTCCGCTTAACAATGCGGCATGGTCTCAACATACAATGGGAGTAGGAGGAGTGACAAACGGGTGGGTCGGGTCGGATATGATTTTAAATCTGATTTGATAATATTTGCTCTTTTACCTAAATATTTCTTTGTAAGCATGATACCTGACGCAATAATTTTTTATTGACCAACTTTCTATTATGGAATGTGTATGGCATCTGCTAGCGACAATCGTTTAGAGTTTAGCGTATAAGCTTATGCAACTTTAGCTTTATGTTTTTCCATGATTATATCGTTCAAACCGTACACCTTTTAGTACACACATGTTCTGCTGAAGACCTCTCATTTATTCATCATAAGCAAGATGCAAAATGGAGTTCCTCTAACTCAACACTTTCACAGCTATATCTCTTATCGATCGTCTTTTTGAATGTAGGCATCATCTTATTACGAATAAAATAGAAGTTCGGAATTTGAATTTTTATAAGTGAGCTCTACCACACGATCTAGAGTAAAAAGAAAGAGTGACAGCTTGCCACGATATAGTATTTTTGATAAGTTGTTCTTCTTTACTTCTTGTTTATTATCAATATTATTTTGTTTTTTATCAATATTATTTACTGATTTTTCTTACAATTTGAAAGCGATTTTGCATATAATATTGTAACGACTCGACCGGTCGTTTTAAACTTTTGCACTTTGATCGCCAGTTCCCGAGCATGACTTGCCCCATGTAACGTATTATGACTGATGTAGATCGTTGGTTTTGGTTTTAAGGAAAAATCAGAATGAATTTGAAGGAACAGTCTCAGTTGAAAGCTTTGAATTTGAAAGGTTTGACTAAGAGTTGACTTATTTGTATATGAGCTCAGATCGGAAATTTTATGTTTTGGATAGCTTTGTTGGGTGATTTATGACTTAGGAGCATGATCGGAATGCATTTTGGAAGTCCGTGGAAGGATTTGGCTTGAATTGACAAAGTTAATATTTTGGCGAATTCCGGTTGATATGTGAGATTTTGATCCAAGGGTCGGAATGAAATTTCGAGAGTTTTTATACTTCTTTATGTCATTTGTGATGTGTGCATGAAATTTTAGGTCATTTGGACGTCGTTTGGTCGACTTTTTGATCAAATTCGGATTTCGGAAGTTTTGGAATTCTTAGGCTTGAATCCGAGGGTGATTTGATGTTTTGATGATGTTTTGATGTTATTTTGAGCATTCCGAAGGTTGTAACAAGTTTGAATTATGTTATGGGGTGTGTTGGCATGTTTGGTCGGGGTTCCATGAGGCTCGGATATGTTTTGGAGGAGTTTTTGGAAGATTTTTGTCGTTTTGAACATAAGCATGTAATGATCCAAAGGTCCATATTTAGTTCTAGAGATCGAAATTTGATTTCGAGACTTCCGAAATTTTGATAATGAATTATAGGACTGATCTGAAAAGTTTGGTCTAATTTCATCAAGTCGCGATTGGGTTTTTGACACGAAACATGAGTTAATTGTTTAACGAGCGAAATGGGTATTGAACTGAGCAAATGAGCTCCGAATTGAGTTTCGACTGAAGGGTTATGTTCGTATTATTATTTTTGACTCATAGGAACAAGAATCATTGAATTTCGCGTTAGTATGATGGAGTTAGAGCTTTTTTAGTGAAAAGAAAAACTGTTGCAATTTTCTAGGCAGTTTTTGCATTTTTTGCACGTGTGAACAGTAACTGCACCTGCATGAACAATATTCGTGTACAGTATGATGTACAGTAAACATGAACAGTATCCGTGTACAGTACCCGTGTACAGTACATATGAACAATACCCCGTATACAGTACCCCATGAACAGTACCATGAACAGTAAAATGCGTGAATAGTAACCACGGAAATTCTCGACAGAATGTTGAGTTCTTAAACATTTTCCATTTTCACCAAATTGGAGCTCGGGGAGAGGTGATTTTCGGGAGATTTTCAAAGAAAACAACGGGGTAAGTGTTCTTAACTTAATTTTGGTTAGATTACCTGAATCTATTACTAGTTTTGGCATTTAATTGATGATTTTAGTTGAGAAAATCTTGAAAACCCTCTTGGTTTAATTTGAAGATTTGAGGGTCGAGTTGATGTCGGATTTTAGTAAAATTGGTATGGTTGGACTCGTGGTTGGATGCGGTTTCATATTCCCTAAATTTTGTTGTGTTCCGAGACATGGGCCCCACGGGCAAATTTTGAGTACAATTTCGGATTTTTAATGGAAAGTGTAGAATTTCATATGGAATTAATTCCTATAATTTTTATTAACTGAATCGAATTATTGTGGCTAGATCCGAGGCATTCGGAGGTCGATTTGAGAGACAAAGGTATCACGAGCTAGAGGATTAGCCGGTTCGAGGTGAGTAATGATTGTAAATGATGTCCTGAGGGTTTGAAACCTCGGATTTGCACATCGTAGTGCTATATTGAGGTGAGACACGCGCTGGATGATGAGCGCGGGGTCTTTTACTACCGGGGATTGTGACTTGGTCCATCCCGATTGATGATTTTACCGCATATTTGATTGAAACTTATTTGTTATCATCATGATTTGGGCTGATTTTCATACTTGGGCTTCGTGCAAATTATTTGAATCCTTTGGGAATTTTTATAACTATTTCCTCACTGTTTTGACTTATATTTAAACTCAGTCCTATTGATAATTATTGTTTTACAAACTCAGCCGCTTTTATGCAGATTTGAAAACTCAAATGATATTTCTAAATGGTATTTTGGGCTGAGAACTACTATTTTACAAATGCCCGAGGGGCTTATGATGATTTCCCGACTGAGTGAGGCCGAAGGCCATATGTGAGTATATGCTGAGTGATATGAGGCCGAGGGCCTGAGATACTATTTATGCCAAGAGGTTAAGAACTACATATATTAATTAATTACTAAGAAGAAACTACAATAATCTATTGTTAATTGGAAGCAAATATGCCAAAAATGGCTACAACACCAAGCGCAACTGTTCTTGTATTCTCAGTTCTGACCGTTCCCTTAAAAAGTAGTAAAATATTCTATTTATACTAGGCTGGAAAACCTGGATAAAAATACCCATGTAGGGTCAGTGCGGGCCGCACAAAACGGACTGCGACTGCACTGGCTCTTGGGCTTCATTTGTTTGATGACTTGAACTGGGGGATGTGGACCGCATGGGAGTGTACTGCGACCGCGAAGGCAACTGGCGCGATCCACGCAGACGTGACCGCGAACCGCGTAAGGACAAATGCCCTTTGATGAACCCTATGAACACGGACCGCACAGAGCTGGAGTGCGTCCGCGAAGCTTCTCCACCGGCCGTGTGAATCCTACTGCGTCCGCATGACCTTAAGCTTGAAAATGTCCAGTCTCTGAACCTCCTAGTGCAGCCACGGTCATTGTTACGTGGTCCACACTAGGCCCCTTTTTCTTCACTTCTCTTGGTCTTTGATACTTGAGCAGGTTTCACTCCTTTTTGAGCCGATCTTTGACATTTCATCACTTTGTCAATCAACCCTGCAATCAAGCACAACTTGTGAGCATTTTGGGACTGTTTTTGTATCAATTTATACTCAAAGCATAGGCAAGTAGGGACATAAACACTTTAAAATCCTAAATTATCAACTCCCTCAAACTTAAACCTTTGCTTGTCCTCAAGCAAACAAAATAAGACCCACCTCTTAAAGGAACATCCAAGTAATTCCAGCTATCCTAAAATAACCTCAGCAAGCATCAATTGGGACTAACAATTGCCCTCAATACGAATGCATCATTAACACATTTAAAACTTTAAAAACTATGGATCAAGTGTGACACAAGAGCATTAAGAGTTGACACATTTCATCAAAGAGCTTTTCTCACTTACTTTGGTCATTGTGGAACCCAAACTCTCACATCCTCAACTCTCCCTAAGCGAACCTCACCTTTTAAATATTGACACACAAATCGAAGCAAATGAAATTTCACTCATCTCTCTCAAAAAGGAAGGTCACAAGTCCGGCTCTAAGTACCATATACTTGCCCCTTATGTAAGTATCCACTAATATAAGCTCTCTTCAACTTGAGATCAAATAGGGCATTTTTGGAGTCATTGTGAAGGCTTTTAGGCAAGGGTAGGACATATTTTTATTCACGTGGGTTCAGTCTTCCCTTAAGCACTTCTTTTGATTCATTTCGGTGCAACTTTCTTGGCTCTTTTTGAGGATTTCACTTCTTCACAAGGGGTTAGAGAGACACATTGTCACTCTTTCTTATACAATTCAAAACATTTCTCCTTTTTCTACTTTCTCCACACCCTTTTCACTTTTGTGTTCCTTGAATCCCTTTTTATTCTTGTTCATATGGGACTTTCTTTTTGTCCTTTTTTCTTTTCTTGCTTTTTCATTGCCTTCTTTTCTTTCTTTTGTACCTTACTGCTTTGCTTCCTTTCTTGTCTCTCCCCCCAAACTTAGATTTTTGCCATTACTCAAGGGAAGATTTGGGTGCCGAGAGAGGGTAATCGTTTAGAATGGGTATATGCTTGTAGCATTGGTTCTTGAAAGAAAAAGGTTTAAGGCTCAAAAAAGGTTAACTAGGGATTATTTCATTGGAAGGCTATGAAATTGTTCAACTTAGCATTTGGATCAAGGAGAGCCTATAATCATTTCTCAAGTCAAATTTCACCTAGATTTCGCCTCAACAGACATTCAGGGCAAGTTCTAGACCATTAGCTTGGGACTTGGACTCAAATTTCAATTCCTCACCACACACGCTAGGAATTTGCTAAAGACATCGATTCGAGGGCCCACAACGACCTTAGTTATGATTTAAACACACAATGGTCGAAAAAACCACATGATGATCGTTTGGTCAACGCAAGAGTCCCAAAGCCACAACTTTCACCATCCTGAACACAACATTATGTCTTTGACTATGGGATCAAAGGCAAATGTGCTAGGCCCAAGTGAACCTTTTCTTGAGGTGCCTTTAATTAAGCTATCAAAAAAAATCAAGGAAACGGACTCAAACCCTTAAGAAGGTTGTCACGCCATCTATCATTGGGAAGAGCCACCCGGTTCGCACAATACTCCACCCTTGGGAAGAACCGTGGCATTAAGAAACCCAAGGGCTTATTGGAAATGCCAAAATCAAAACAAGCAGCTACGAGCCTAACTACAAAGCTAAAAATGAAAATTTTGCGAAAATAGAAAATAGAATGAATATATACAATAGGGGAGTAGAATATACAACGGGGGATGAATATATACAGAAATGTAAAGTTATATACAGCCCAAAGTAAAAAAAACACAAAATCAATAAAAATAAACTAATAATACATATATATACAGTCATCCAAAAAAAAGTAGGGCGCACCCCCACGAATAAAAGCTGGCATTGTCCTTAATGCCAACTATATAATAAATATCAAAACAAAAGAAAAGATATAGGATCTCCCTAGCCTGGTCCGTCTGCATGGGATCATCAGTGGTCCCCAAGTCCTCTGTATGTATGGGAATCTCAGACTAGTTCTCGATCTCCTGCTGCTCAGCTGCTGGGACTAGGGCCTGCTCCTAAACCGGCTGACTGATAGGTGAATCACTGTAGGGGGTCTCCTGTGGGTTTGGTAGCTCAATTACTGCACCAACTAAACTAGGGAGCTTCCTCTTCTTTCTTGGGGGCCTAGGTGCCTGCTCCTGCTCCTGCTGTAGCTGTGGCACTGGTGCTTCTGCTGGGGTTGGATCCCCGAATAACAAGTCTAAAGGCATCTGGTCTGCCAATAGCCTGTCCACATCAGTCCGTAGCACTCTCATCGACTCCTTGGACGCCCTTGACTTCCTCATCTTCTTATGCTCCTGGGCAAGCTCCCTCAAAGCCTTGCCATGTGAATCCACCGCCATAGTCAAGGCGTCCTGAGTCCTCATAATATTCTCTTGATTTTCCAGGAGCTTCTTCAGTGTGTCCTTAATGGACTGAGGAAACTGAGTAGTGGATGGTGCTGAATGGGCCTCAACTGTAGCAGACAATGTAGACAACTTGGATGTCGCAGCTGACATCCAATTGTTCAAACTGGCTAGTGTCTGGCTCAACTACTGGGCCGTGAAAGGATGAGTCCGAGAAGAAGGGACCCCCATATCAAATGAAGTACTGGGGCCAGCAGAGGAGGAGGGCCGTGGAGGCAAATCATCATCAGTGGTGACAGTAGGCATGGTGGAAGGCTCTGTGGGGGGATCAACCATAGACACTACCGCCACTGGCTCTTAGACTGGATAGCTGGAGTAGAGGAAGGCGGCTTGTAACTTTTGTCTTTCGGGTTGTCTGGCCCCTTCAAACTGTACCAGGAGAATGGAGCCACAGGTTTTACCTTGACGTCAAACGGTCTCTTCTCCACCTCCAAGTCCCGGAAATACATAGTAAGGGTGCTGGGAAAAGGGTAGTTCCGGTCATGCTCAACCCCTATTGCAGAAATGGTGCGGGACATCACATTGCCCACATTGATAGGATAACCTGCCATAATAGAAGCAATAAGAACTGCCCAGGCAAGTGGAATAGTCTGATCATGAGTAGTCGGGTCGAGCCGACTGTATACAAAGGTCAACCACCCTCTAGCCTTGAAGTTGAAAGTTCTCTGAAGTATTTTGGTCCCTGCTTGTAACCATTATGGAACCGTACCCGGGATTGCCAGGTACGAAGCTAACCACAAACAAACCTCCTTGCCCATTGCTAACTTTTCATTGTACAGGGACTCATCTTCGTCAATGAACCCCAAATACTCATTCAACGCCTTCCTGGTGAAAACCACATTTTTGTTTCTCACTTTCGTCACTTTAGTGCCTTTCAAGATATGAGCCACATTGCTATAAAACTCCTTGACCATATGCTCATTTACCTTTAAACAATTGTCTTTAAAGAACTCCCAACCCACTCGAGCCTGGAACTATCTATGCACATTGGGGTTTAGGGGTAGAAGGTCTTTGTCAATAAAGCTCCACTCAAGTATCAACTTCCGTGACGGCCACCATTCTCTAAATTTGTGGAATGCCATATGGCTAACAAATCGATCTTCCCAAACTTCAGGTTTTCTAGTTCTCTCAACACCCCAAACTTAAGGCACCCCACTGTCCGGTACCTCATTATCACTATTAGTCCCACCTTCTGCACTCTCCCCAGATACTAAAGCTGTGAGGGAGGTGGAGTATTCACCACTGCCTGCTGCTGAGCCACCAGACGACTCAAAAGGTATACGTTGTGGGGCTTGGGCAGTATGTGAAGCCGGGACTGCAGTAGCTGGCCCTGAATCAGAAGAGAGGTACTAAGAGGGTACGTACTCACTCCCTGATTGGTCGTCTATAACAATTTGTTTCCTTGTTTTCCATTTAGGTCGGGAAGTGAGTTTAACTTGTTTCCCTTTTCCTCCCCGGGAGGAGTCACCTCGGCCGGGTTGTTTATCACCTCTTCCTTGTTGTTTTACCATTGTCAGGATTATGAAGAAAGAATTCAATCTATCCACACAAGCAAGAATCTCAGTCTTGGACGTGGATGAACAGTAAATTAGGGTTCTGGGTTTCCAATTTGCAAAAAAGGTAAAATGAGACCCTTGGTATATATTTATAGAGCCAAAGTAGGACCCATACTTACCTACTAGCGCGGCTGCACAAAAGTGACCGCGGACCGCGCTGGGTTTATTTGTGTGACCCCTCATGATGAAACCTACGCGGACTGTACAAACGTGTAACGTGGCCGCGTCAGCCTACCGCGGACCGCACTAACTTGACCGTGGACGCGGTGAAGAACTTCAGAAAGTCCCCCTTTTGACTCATGCCAGCGCGGACCGCACAAAATGCACCACGGCCGCGCTGGCAATCTTCAGAGACTATGCCATTTTCCAACTTTGTTTTGCACTGCTTCAACACAATCCTTGCAACATCTCATAAATAGTTAGCTCAAAAATCCTAAGCTACACATGGGTTGCCTCCCAAGAAGCACTTGCTTTAACGTCGCGGCACGACGCATATTACCACCACATCACTTTAGATGAAGAAGCACCACTACGTGGCTGCTATCGAACTTTCCGAGATAATGCTTAACCCGGTGACCATTGACTCTGAAGATTTCACCATTTTTGTTTTTTAGATCAAGAGCACCAAATGGGGTCACGAATACAACTTCAAATGGCCCACTCCACTTTGACTTGAGCTTACCCGGAAATAGACGTAATCGGGAATTAAACAAGAGAACCATATCCCCAACTTTGAACTCCTTGCCCCAAGCATATTTGTCGTGAATGTACTTCATTTTGTCCTTATACAAGGACGAGCTGGAGTATGCATGGAATCTAAACTCATCGAGCTCATTAAGTTGTTCAATCCTCAGATTTGCAACAACATCCCATTCTAAGTTCAACTTCCTCAAGGCCCACATAGCCTTGTGCTCCAATTCCACCGGAAGATGGCAAGCTTTCCCAAACACCAACTGGTATGGGGACATACCAATCAGAGTCTTGTAAGCTGTCCGATAGGCCCAAAGATCATCATCCAATTTTTTCAACCAATCGGTCCTATTTGCATTTACAGTTTTAGACAAGATACTCTTAATTTCTCGGTTGGAGACTTCCACTTGACCGCTAACTTGAGGATGATAGGGGGTGGTTACTTTATGATTAACTCCATATTTGGCTAGCAATGAATCAAAAGCTTTGTTGCAAAAGTGAGATCCCCCATCACTTATGATAGCACGGAGAGTGCCAAACCTCGTGAAGATACTCTTTTTAAGAAATGCCACAACACTCCGGACTTCATTATTGGGCAAATACACGGCTTCAACCCACTTGGAGAAATAATATACTGCCACCAGAATGTAAGTGTTTCCATAAGAGCTCACGAAAGGACCCATGAAGTCGATGCCCCAAACATCAAAAATGTCTACCTCGAGAATTGTATTGAGGGGCATTTCATCCCTTTTTGAAGTTCCACCGGCTCGTTGGCATTCATCACATATTTTGACCACATCACCGGAATCTTTAAACAAAGTAGGCCAATAAAATCCGCAACTAATCACTTTAGAAGCCTTTCTCGCCCCGCCATGATGGCCACCATAAGGTGAGGAATGGCAAGCTTTCAAAATACCCAATTGCTCCTCTTCCGGGACACATCGTCGAAGCACACCATCGATGCAAATCTTAAACAAATAGGGCTCATCCCAATAATAATCCAAGCCATCCCGTTTGAGCTTCTTCCTTTGGTTAGAAGAGAGCTCACACGGGATGATTCCGGTAACAAGATAGTTTGCAATATCGGAAAACCACGGTATTCCACTCATTGACATCGTAAGGAGTTGCTCGTCGGGAAATGTATCATTGATCTCAAGGCCGTCACAAGGCCTCCCCTCCTCTTCCAAACGGGACAAGTGGTCCGCCACTTGATTCTCGCTACCCTTCCGGTCAACAATTTCTAAATCAAACTCTTGAAGGAGAAGAACCCATCTCATCAATCTTGCCTTTGAATCTTTCTTGGTCATCAAATACCTAAGGGCGGCATGGTCGGAGTGCAAAATAACTTTAGCCTCATAAGGTAAGGACGAAACTTTTTCATAGCAAAAACAATAGCCAACAACTCCTTTTCGGTGACTGTGTAGTTCCTTTGAGCCTCATTCATGGTCTTGCTTGAGTAGTACACCGGATGGAACATCTTGTTGATCCTTTGGCCTAAAACCTCCCCCACCGCAATGTCACTCACATCGCATATGAGCTCGAATGGTAAGCTCCAATTTGGTGCGGTGATGATGGGGGTAGTTGTCAACTTTTGTTTAAGGAGCTCAAAAGCCTCCATGCATTTCTCATCAAAAACAAACTTGACATCTTTCTCTAGCAATTTGAACAACGGGTTAACTACTTTAGAAAAATCTTTGATGAACCTCCGGTAGAAACCCGCGTGCCCAAGAAAACTCCTCACCCCTTTGACAGAAGTAGGGGAAGGAAGCCTTGAAATAACCTCTACCTTGTCCTTATCAACTTCAATTCCTCGCTTCGAGATCTTGTGACCCAACACTATACCCTCTTCTACCATAAAATGGCACTAATCCCAAATTAGAACAAGGTTGGTATCTTCACACCGGGCCAACACTCTATCCAAGTTTACCAAGCACTCCTCAAAAGAATCCTCAACCGCGCTAAAATCATCCATGAAGACCTCCAAGATATCTTCCACCATGTCAATGAAAATATCCATCATGCAACGTTGGAAGGTCGCTGGAGCATTACATAATCCAAATGGCATTCTGGAGAAAGTGAATGTGCCATAAGGACATGTGAAAGTCGTCTTCTCTTGGTCCTCCGGGGCAATGAGAATTTGATTGTACCCCGAGTAACCATCCAAAAAACAATAGAAAGCCCAGCCCGCAAGATGATCAAGCCTTTGGTCAAGGAATGGCAATGGGAAATGATCTTTTCTAGTCACCTTGTTCAACTTACGATAATCTATGCAAACTCTCCAACCCATCATTGTCCGAGTCGGAATAAGCTCATTGTTGTCATTGGTCACTACAGTCATTCCACCTTTTTTCGGTACGCATTGCACCGGAGAAGTCCATGAACTGTCAGAAATGGGATAAACCACACCTGCATCAAGCCACTTGATAACCTCTTTCTTTACCACTTCTTTCATAGCCTTATTTAGTCTTGTTTGATGCTCATGTGAATGCCTTGCATCCTCCTCCAATATGATTTTATGCATGCAAAACGTGGGGCTTATACCCCGAATATCAGCTAGAGTCCATCCGATTTCCCTTTTTCGCTTTTGAAGAACCACCAAGGTGGCCTTAACCTGCATGTTAGTAAGGCAAGAAGAAAGAATGACAGGTAAAGTAGAATTTGAACCCAAGAATTCATACCTGAGGTGTGGAGGAAGTGGCTTCAACTCCAACACTGGTGGCTCCTTAATCGATGGCTTTGTTGGTGGAGTTTTGCGGTTTTCAAGATCTAAAGATAGCCTTCTAGGCTCATAAGAATATTAACCCATACCATGCAATGCATTCACGCACTCTAATCTACTAGCATCATAATTGACATCCATGTTAAGAAGCACGGCCTCAAGAGGATCTTCCACATTGATCATGGAACTTGTGTCATCCACTATCACGGCTGTGACAATGTCCACAAAAGAACACACCTCCGTGCTATTTGGTTGTTTCATTAATTTGCAAACATGGAATACCACCTTCTCATCTCCCACTCGGAATGTCAACTCACCCGCTTCAACATCAAACTAATTCCTTCCCCATAGCTAGGAAAGGTCTTCCAAGAATAATCAGCACTTCAAAATCCACCTCACAATCTAATATGACAAAGTCGGCCGGCAATATGAATTTATCAACACGGACAAGAATATCATCGATTATGCCCATGGGTCGCTTCATCAATCGATCCGCCATTTGAAGTCTCATTGAGGTAGGTTGAGGTTGCCCAATTCCCAAAGTCTTGAAGACCGAGTACGACATCAAATTAATACTAGCCCCAAGTCACAAAGGGCATTAGCAAAATCCGCACTTCCGATAGTACATGGGATAGTAAAATCTCCGGGATCCTCAAGCTTGGGTGCCATTGAATGCACTATGGCACTCACTTGATGAGTCATTTTAATTGTTTCACACTCCATAGACCTCTTCTTTGTAACCAAATCTTTCATGAACTTTGCATACCCCGGCATTTGCTCAAGTGCCTCAACCAAAGGGACATTGATTGTGAGGCTCTTAAATATGTCAATGAATTTTTTTAATTGATTGTCACTCTTTTGCTTTGCTAACCATTGAGGATAAGGTGTAGGTGGCCTAGGCAAAGGTGCCTTGGCTTTTTGTACAACCGGGTCGGGCATGTCAATCACGTGTTCCCTAGACGGGTTCACAGCATCTTGAGTCTCTACCTCAGCCTCATCATTAATATCAATCCGCACATCATTGTTCGCATTTTGATTAACCACATCATCAACAATCAAAGGTACATCATCATCCCGCAACTCAATATCTTCATCCATAACTTGCTTTTGCATTGAGGCATTCACATCACCGCCTCTCCCACTTCTTGTTGTAACCACCATCACATGATTATTATTTCCACCCTTTGAATTCACCACCGTATCACTTCGTAGCGCACCCTTGGGACGAGTATTCAATGCTTGAGAGATTTGGCCTAATTGCACTTCCAAGTTCCGGATAGATGTGTTACGCGAAGCTAGTTGGGCCTCGGAATCTTGGTTCTTTTTCATCATTTTCTCGAACATTCTTTCAATTCTCCCCATATCACTTCCGGACGAACTCGGACCTTGAGAAGGAAAGGGGGGTGGATTGTTCGGTTGTTGGCACATGGGGTGCCTTTGAAAGCTTTGCCCCCGATTACCTTGGTTCCTGCTATTGTTCCACCCTCCTTGATTGTTGTTGTTACCCCAATTATTGTTACTACCATTCCAATTTCCTTGGTTGCTTTGATTACCCCAACTGTTGTTTTGGTTGTTGTTATTCCAATTACCTCCGCCTTGTTGTTGATTGCCCCAATTTCCTTGAGGATGCCATTGTTGATTTGAAGAGTTACCTCTATTCCCTTGGTAGTTGTTGACATATTGGACCTCTTCGCTTTCATCATCATAGCACTCATTTGAATAACCACCACCATCATTGTTGTTGTCATATTGTTCACAATTACCTTGAGGTTGTTGTCCTCTTTGCCTCCTTTTCAACATAGAAACACCTTCCATTGCATTGACTTGGCGCGGATTTTGGACTTGTTGCAATTGCACCTTTGCCAATTGATTCATACTTTTTGTAATCTCGGCGATGGCTTGGCCATGATCGTGCAATTCCTTATGCAAATGGATGACCGTGGGGTCTCCTTGGGCACATTTTCTCGGCTTTGCCATGCCAAAGAGGTGTCGGCCATTTCATCAAGTACATAACATGCCTCCTGGTAAGAAAGTTTCATAAAGTTCCCTCCGGCCAATTGGTTCACAATGCATTGATTTTTGGTGTTGATGCCCCGATAAAATGTTTGTTGAATCATAGCCTCGGTCATATTGTTATTAGGACATTCTTTCACCATTGTTCTATATCTTTCCCATATCTCGTGCAAAGGTTCTGTTGGCTCTTTCTTGAAAGCTATAATTTCATCCCTAAGAGCTGCCATATGACTTGGAGAGAAGAATTTGGCAATACATTTGTCCGCCAATTCATCCCATGTTGTAATAGAATGATTGGGAAGCCTTTCTAACCAATCCAATGCTTTACCCCGAAGAGAGAACAAAAAAAGCCTCAATCTCAATGCATCCTCGGACACGTTTGTCTCTTGCTACCCCAGCATGTATCTACGAACCCCTTTAAGTGCTTGTAGGCATTTTGATCGGAGGCACCCGTGAAATACCCTCTTTGCTCGAGCAAGGTCAGCATAACATTTGGGATTTGAAAGTTCCCCGCCCAGATTCAGGGAGGAACAATAGCACTGGCGTATCCTTGATTTGGTAAAACTCTGGGAGCCACTCTCGGTGGTGCCAGGGGAGGGTCTGGAATATTGTTGTTCTCATTTGCATTTACATTGACATGTCGGCCTCTCCGTGGAACTTGAGGTAAGACCTCATCTGGTTCTAGATCCTCTACCTCCTCCCCCGCTATCACATTGCTGAGAGGGTCATTTGCATTAAGAGCCATTGTACCTGATTGATAGACACAAACAAAATTAGTAAACAAGAAGGAAAGAGAAGCAAAACACAAAACTAACTAAACAGATAGTCAACACCGGCAACGGCGCCAAAAAGTTGATCGCTGCCGACTCGACACTACACTATGGTAGGAAGAGCGGATCGCAATAGCTTTTACCCGAATAGAGGTCCGGGATTGAATTTCTACAGGGAGCTAGTAGTGGAGTTGTATTTTCTGTCTAGCCTAGAGTTGCGGTTGTGCTTCTAATGTCACTTCAAGTATCTTTTGAGTTTTTGTATTTATAACTACTATTATAAAACTACGGATTAAAGCTAGATTATGCTAGGAGAATATTGCTAAGTTGTAATTAATGGGAAGGAAGAGCACTAGGGTTGTGGCATTACCTTGGTGGCTAATTGACAGGTAGATGTTACTTAGGTTCGATTGACTTATTTGGGGCTTATGCTATAACCGTTGCACAATTTTACCCACTCTCACACCTCTCGGTAGAGAGAGTGATTTTGCCCAATTGACTCTCTCGAGACCAATTGGGTTGGCAAATTAGACCAAGCGACTAGGGTTCAAGTAGGGTGATTACTCTCTCGAGATTTAACCCATTAATTGGGACTATTATTTCTCATGAGTCCATCCCAATTCCTTGTTGGGTCAATTTTGAGGTCATAGACTCTCTTTCTCAAGAAGAGTTAAATCCACAAAGCTTGAATTTGTGTTTGCAACCACCAATTCTAAATTAAATCATAAAATCAACCCAAATAACAAACACTCATAGTCAATCTAACCCTAGATGGCAACACCCATCAATTACCCATACTAGGGTTGAGTCACAACCCTAGCTATTGGGTTTAGCTACACATAATTAAAGAAGAAACTGAAGAAATAGATGAAGCACTACACATATTAATTAATTACTAAGAAGAAACTACAATAATCTATTGTTAATTGGAAGCAAATATGCCAAAAATAGCTACAACACCAAGCGCACCTGTACTTCTGTTCTCAGATCTGACCGCTCCCTTAAAAAAATAGTAAAATGTTCTATTTATACTAGGCTGAAAAAACTGGTTAAAAATACCCATGTGGGGACAATGCGGGCCGCACAAAACGGACCGCGGCCGCACCGGCTCTTGGGCTTCAGTTGTTTGATGACTTGAACTGGGGGATGCAGACCGCGTGGGAGTGTACCGCGACCATGAAGGCAACTGGCGCGGTCCACGCAGACATGACCGTGGACCGCATGAGGACAAATGCCCTTTGCTGAACCCTATGAACGCGTACCGCACAGAGTAGGAGTGCGGCCGCGAAGTTTCTCTGCGGGTCGTGTGAATCCTACCACGGTCGCGTGACCTTAAACTTGAAAATGTCCAGTCTCTGAACCTCCTAGTGAGGCTGCGGTCATTGTTACGCGGTCCGCACTAGGCCCCTTTTTCTACACTTCTCTTGGTCTTTGATACTTGAGCAGGTTTCACTCCTTTTTGAGCCGATCTTTGACATTTCGTCACTTTGTCAATCAACCGTGCAATCAAGCACAACTTGTGAGCATTTTAGGACTGTTTTTGTATCAATTTATACTCAAAGCATAGGCAAGTAGGGACATAAGCACTTTAAAATCCTAACTTATCAATGACAAAAAATTAATATATACAATCAAGCTATGGAAGCTCATCACATATATACCATTAATATATCTTTATTATATCATATAAATATACACAAAAAAATAAACAAATATAGATATACGGAATACCATCATTATACCATCTATATTTATATATGCACACTTTAACCAAAGCAAAATACACGCGCTGATCTTTCTAAGAATATATGTGATGGATATAAATTATTCTTATATTTTGATAAAAAAATATAATATTTTAGATATAAAACATGACCAATTTATATCATATTCTCGCACTTTTCTAACAATTCTTGCAAGAAAAAGAACACATGGAAAAAGAGAAAAAGAGAACCTACAGTTCAAGGTAGAAGGATACATCCGTGGCATCTTTATCTAAGTCTACACAAAGTCAAGAGATACAAAGGTTATGGCTAATTCTGACCAAAATTTCATGACAAATTGCCATGTCAATTTCTCATCAAGGCCATATGATATTATTGATATTATCTTGCAAATTCTCACCAAGGTCTTGTAAAAATTTTCCTATAAATAGGCATATATTTGTAGAAGAAAGATCATTCCTCTTTGTATCCAATTTCCTATCTAGTTTTTTCTAAGTTTCTAAAGAGAAAGAGAAGAGTAATCTTAGTCTCTTCCTCTAGTCTTTCTCTTTGTAGTAAAAATATTCTTAGTCTTTTGAAAGTATATTTTATCTTTTCTTACTCCATAATGGAGTAATTTCTTTTTGTTGGGATAGTTGATAAAGCTTGATACAATTATAATACTATCTCAGTTTCAATACATTCTTGGCCTGAAACTGTGATGACATCACTCGCTTTTAAATTGAATTATATGTTTTTTAGGCCTTGAAAATCTCATTTAGCATCACCTCGATTTGGGTGCGCAGTCCAGACGCGTAACCGAAAAGCTTATATGTGAAAATATGTAAAAATGATAAATTTTGATTATAAAATGAATAAATTTGACTTCGGTTAATGTTTTGGGTAAATGGACCCGGACTCATGATTTGACGGTCCCGGAGGGTAAGTAGGAAAATATGGAACTTGGGCGTATGCCCGGAATCGAATTCCGAGGTCCCAAGCCCGAGAAATAAATTTTTAAAGAAAATTATTTTCTGAAATTGCTTAAAGGAATTTGAAATGAATTTCGATTAGAACATGTTGGTATAGGGCCCGTATTTTGGTTCCGGCACCCGGTACAGGTTTTATATATGATTTAAGATGATTGTTTGGAGTTTGGTAAGAAACGGAATCCGTTTGACGTGATTCGGACCGGAAATCCAAAGTTTGATGCTTTAAGAAGTTTTGAAATATTCATTGATTTTGAGGTTAATTTCGTTGTTATTGAGGTTATTTTGGCGATTTGATCGCACGGATAAATTCATATGATGTTATTGAGTTAGTACGTATGTTTGGTTTTGAGCCCCGAGGGCTCGGGTGTGTTTCGGATGTGTTTCAGAAGGTATTTGGAACTCAAAAAGTTGCAGGTTTCTGTTGTTCAGTGCCCAGGGATTTTACTCTTCGCGTTCGCGTGGTCCCTCTCGCAAACGTGTAAGGCAAATTTCCCAGGTGCCACATTTCTACTTCGCAAACGCGAAACTTGAGACACGAACGTGAGGCTGAGGTAGGGAATACCTTTCGCGAACGCGTCCATGCACTCGCGAACGGGGAAGGCTAAGTCCTGGGGAGGGGTCACCATTTTGTTCATCGTGAATGCGGCCACTGGACCGTGAACGCGGCCACTGGCCCGCGAACGCGTAAGCTTGAGGAGCCAAAACTCCGCGAACATGAGCCAACTTCCGCGAACGCGAAGGTCTGTCAGACCTAACTCATCGCGATGACCAATTTCGCCCAGTTATTTTAAGTTTCAAAAACAGAATTCCATACGGGATTTTCATTATTTTTCACAAACTTCATCTTCTCCACACCTCTTGGATGATTTTTGAAGAAGAACTTCACCACAGCTTCGTAGGTATGTAATCCTAAGCTCGTTTCTTCCATTTTTATCAATACCCACTAGATTTCTAGACCTAAAATATGTTATTAAGGGTAGAAATTAGGGATTTGGGTAGAGTTAGGGCTTTTTTGATTATTTGGGAATTTGACCTCGTTTTGGGGTCAGATTTCAAAACAAATTATATATTTGGGCTCGTGGGTGAATGGGTGATCAGGTTTTGGTCCGAACCTCATGTTTCGACCAAGCGGGCCCGGGGTCGATTTTTGGATTTTGGGAAGAATGATTAGAAAGCTATAATTAAGTATTGGAATTAGATTGTTTAGATTTTATTGATGTTATTAAGTCGATTATGTCTAGATAAAATTGATTTGGAGCCAAATTCGAAAGGAAAGGCGGTATTTGAGGATGAGTTGGCTGTGGAAGTTCGAGGTAAGTGTTTGGTCTAAGTTTAGCTTAAGGGATTAGGAGTTGTGTCCTATTTGCTATTTGCTTCTTATTGAGTACGACGTATAGGCATGGTGACGAGTATCTATACATTGGTATCAAGCATGACCATGGGTCTTATATTGTGATTTTCATGACTTCGTTGTATTATTCATGACTTGGTGAAGATTTCTATTTATTATGTAAACTTGTGGAAAGAATTGTGACCTATGAACATCGAGGAGCGTTGCCTCCAGTTGTGAAGTGAATTGTGAAGTAAAAGTGAGAAAGAGAAGATATTATTATGTTGCCCCCTTGTTGGGCTATTGTTGAGTTGTGGTTCCATTGCATTGTGTTTTTAATTTATATTACGGATGTTTAGGTTGATGATTCTTTGTGTTAGGTGTTGTAACAAGCTTAGTTATAGCTGAGGTAGTTACGTGTTGTCACAAGTTTGGTTATAGTTGAGGTATTTAGGTGTTGTAACAAGTTTGGTTATATTTGAGGTTGTTAGATGTTGTAATAAGTTTGGATATAGTTGTTTCTCCCTTGCCGGGATATTGTTTGTTGATATTATTGTTCCCTTGCCGCGATTCCTTGTGATTATTGTTGGCTTGTACATGGGAGCGGGTGGTACGCCTACCACAAGATATAATGAAATAGGAGGTGGTGATACACCTACCACAAGATATAATGAAATGGGAGCAGGTAATACGCCTACCACAAGATATAATGAAATGGGAGCGGGTGGTACGCCTACCACAAGATATAGTATGCCTACCACTAGATAAATGAAATAGGAGCGGGTGGCATGCCTGCCGCAAGATATAACGAAATGGGAGTGGGTGGCACGCCTGCCATGAGATACATGAAATGGGATCGGGTTGCACGTCTGCAACAAGATGTAAAAAGAAAGTGAAATCCGCCTTTGTTTTCCCTATTCTTGTTAGTGGTTGGATTTTGATTCCTTTATAGTTCTTTTGATATTTTGTTTTTACCTGTTATTCCTGAAGCATGTTTCCCCCTTCCATCTTTACTTGTTTATTTTTGTATTTCTTTCCAATATATATTTGAAATGCACAAATTTATTTGGTAGTCTGGTCCTAGCCTCGTCACTACTTCGCCGAGGTTAGGCTGAGCACTTACCAGCACTTGGGGTCGGTTGTGCTGATACTACACTCTGCACTCTTTTGCGCAGACCTCAGTGTTGCAGACTTCGGACCGCAGTGAGATTGTTGAATCTTGTTCATCAGGTGATCCAAGGTGGCCCTGCAAACGTTCGTAGGCCTTGGTGTCTCCTTCTATCTACTTTACTGTTTCTACATGTATTTCCAAAGACAGTGTTGTATTTAATTCTTTCAGTCCTTTATTTGTAGAATTCTTAGACCGTCTGTGAAACTATGACATCAATTCTGGGTAGTCGAGACTCAAATGGTTGTAATAGATATTCATGTTCAGATGGCTTACTGTTTTCTTCCGCTTATGTTATATTCCGTCGTTTAAATGTTATTTCTTTGTAATTGTTAAAGAGAACAAGATTGGTAAAGAGGTATATGGTTCAATAATTGTCTTGCCTAGCTCATATTAGTAGGCTCTATTACGACTCCCAAGGGTGGGAAATCCGGGTCGTGACAAGTTGGTATCAAAGCTCTAGGTTATATGGGTCTCACAGTTCACAGACAAGCTTAGTAGAGTCTGAGAGATCGGTACGGAGATGTCTGTATTTATCCCCAGAGGCTACAAGGTTAGGAAAAACTTCGCATCTATTCTTTCTTGTCGTGCAATTTTGATCTCTCAATGCTAAATTGAAACCTCTACTCTTGTCCTTTCGCGAATGGCGAGGTCGGGTACCGCTTCTTCAGCCGAGCAGCAACATAGACCGGTGATAAATCAGCTATGTCTTTGGAGGCTATGTGGAGGTTGGATAAGTTTCACCAAGCTCTTCACTACTTTCAGCGGTGCATCTTCTGAGGATCCCCAAGATTATCTAGGAAGCTATCATGAGGTTCTCGGGAACATGGGGATCGAGGAGACCAATAGGGTTAAATCTTTCTACTTTTCGCTTGTCTGGATCTGCAAAGACCTGTCGGAGGGATTATTGATTGGATATACCAGTTAGGTCATCGGTTTTGACTTGAGAACAGTTCACACAGCTATTTCTGGAAGACTTTCTCTACATCACTCAGAGAGAGGTCTATCAGAGGCAGTTTGAGCATCTGCAGTAGGGTTCTATGACTGTTACTTAGTACGAGATCAAATTCATTGACTTGGCTTGTCATGCTCTTATCATACTTCCCACTGTGAGAGAGAGTGAGGAGGTTCATTGAGGGACTCATCCAGCCCGCTCAGTTAGCTGGAGGTGGAGGTAGAGGTATTAGGGGTGGAGGTAGAGGTATTAGAGGTGGAGGTAGAGATGCTAGAGGTAGAGGTGCAGGTACTATTCTGGTTTGTGGTAGGGAAGCTTCGATTTTATTTTGCACTGTATCTGGTCATGCCTAGTGATTCATTGAGTGCTCCTATTTATGTGTCTACACATTTGGTGATTCTATTATGGTAGGTCGAGTCCATCGCTCTTGTATAGTTGTGATTGGGGGTCTTGAAACTCGTATAGATTTGTTGCTTCTAGACATGGTCGATTTCGTTGTTATATTTGGGATGGACTGGTTATCACCTTACCACGCTATCTTGGACTATCATGCCAAGACTGTGACCTTAGCTTTACCGGGTTTGCCTCATTTAGAGTAGAAAGGAACTCCTGGTCATTCTACCCGTAGTGTTATCTCTTATGTGAAGGCTCGGTGTAGGGTCGAGAAAGGGTGTTTGGCCCATTTGGCATATGTTCGTGATTCTAGTGTTGTGGTTCCTTTTATTGATTCTGTGCCCATTGTTCGTGAGTTCCCTAAGGTATTCCCTTTAGACCTGCCGGTTATGCCACCCGACAGGGACATTGATTTCTATATTTATTTGGCTCCGGGCACTCAGCCCATTTCTATTCTGCCGTATCATATGGCCCCGCTTGAGTTGAAAGAGTTGAAGGAGCAGTTGCAGGACTTGCATGAGAGGGGTTTCGTTAGGTCGAGTGTCTCGCCTTGGGGTGCACCGGTGTTGTTTGTTAAGAAGAAGGACGGATCGATGAGAATATGTATTGATTACTGGCAATTGAACAAGGTTACAATCAAGAATAAGTATCCATTACCGAGGATTGATGATTTGTTTGATCACCTTCAGGGTGCCAAGGTATTTTCAAAGATTTATTTGAGATCTGGCTGCCATCAGTTGAGGATTAGGGCATTTAATGTCCCTAAGACAGCTTTCCGCACTCGGTACAGACATTATGTGTTCTTGGTGATGTCATTCGGGTTGACAAATGCCCCAGCAACTTTTATAGATTTGATGAACCGAGTGTTCAGGCCTTATTTGGACTCATTCGTAATAGTTTTCGTTGATGATATTTTGATATATTCCCGTAGCCAGGAGGAGCACGAGCAGCATCTCAAAGTGGTTCTTCAGATTTTGAGGGATAGCCAGTTATATGCTAAGTTCTCGAAGTGTAAGTTCTGGTTGAGTTCAGTTGCATTCCTAGGTCATGTTGTATCAGCAGAGGGTATTCAGGTTGATTCAAAGAAGATTGAGGCAGTCAAGAACTGGCCTAGACCAGCATCAGCTATAGAGATTCAGAGTTTCTTGGGATTGGCAGGTTACTATCGTCGGTTCGTGGAGGAGTTTTCATCTATCGCAGCCGCGATGACTAGGTTGACCCAGAAGGGTGCCCAGTCCAGATGGTCGAACGAGTGTGAGGCGAGCTTTCAGAAGCTCAAGATAACTCTGACTACGACACCGGTGTTGGTTTTGCCCACAGGTTAAGGGCCTTATGCAGTTTAGTGTGATACGTCTCGTATTGGGCTTGGTGTAGTATTGATGCAGGATGGAAAGATCATTGCCTACGCTTCACGGTAGTTGAAGATTCATGAGAAGAATTATCCGGTTCATGATTTGGAGTTGGCAGCCATTGTTCATGCGTTGAAGTTTTGGAGGCATTATATGTATGGCATGGCATGTGAGGTGTTCACGGATCACAAGATTTTTCGGTTTTTTTCAAGCAAAAGGAGTTGAATTTGAGGCAGAGGAGGTGGTTGGAGTTGTTGAAAGACTACGATATCACCATCTTATATCACCTGGGAAAAGTCAATGTGGTGGCTGATGCTTTGAGTAGGAAGTCAGCCAGTATGGGTAGTCTTGCTTATATTCCGGTCAGTGAGAGACCGCTTGCTTTAGATGTTCAGGCTTTGGCCAATCAGTTCGTGACGTTGGATGTTTCTGCGCCTAGTCAGGTGTTAGCTTACGCGGTCACTCGTTCTTCTTTATTGGAGCGTATCCGTGATCGGCAGTATGATGATCCCCATTTGTATGTTCTCAGAGACACGGTGTAGCACGGAGGTGCCAAGCAGGTTACCTTACGTAATGATGGAGTTTTGAGATTGCAGGGTCGAGTTTGTGTGCCTAATGTGGATGGGCTCTGAGAGTTGATTTTAGAGGAGGCCCATAACTCCCGATACTCTATTCATCCGGGCGCCACAAAGATGTATTAGGATTTGCGGCAGCATTATTGGTGACGGAGAATGAAGAAGGAAATCGTAGAATTTGTGGCTTGGTGTTTGAATTATCAGCAGGTTAAGTATGAGCATTAGAGGCCTAGTGGTTTGTTCCAGAAGATTGAGACTCCTGAGTGGAAGTGGGAGTGGATCACTATAGATTTCATTGTTGGACTCCTACAGACTCAAAGGAAGTTCAATGCAGTGTGAGTTATTGTTGATAGACTGACCAAGTTAGCGTATTTCATTCCTGTGCCAGTCTATTCTTCCGAGAGGTTGGCTAAGATCTATATCCGGGAGATTGTTCATCTTTATGGTGTGCCCGAGTCTATTTCGGACTGAGGTACGCAGTTTACCTCACGTTTCTGGAGAGCAGTTCAGTGAGAGTTGGGCACACGGGTTGAGTTGAGCACATCATTTCATCCTCAGACAAACGGGCAATCCGAACAGACTATTAAGAGTTTGGAGGATATGCTCCGAGCTTGTGTCATTGACTTTGGAGGCTCATGGGATTAGTTTTTTGCCTTTAGTAGAGTTTGCCTATAATAACAGCTACCAGTCGAGTATCCAGCTGGCTCCTTATGAGGCTTTACATGGTAGGCGATGTTGGTCTCCGGTTGGATGGTTTGAGACAGGAAAGGCTCAGTTATTAGGTACGGATCTAGTTCAGGATACCTTGGACAAGGTCAGGATTATTCAGGATAGGCTTCGTACAGCTCAGTCCAGGCAAACGAGTTATGCCGACCGCAGGGTTTGAGATTTGGCTTTCATGGTCGGTGAGCGGGTATTGCTTTGAGTGTCTCTTATGAAGGGTGTGATGACATTTGGGAAGAAGGGCAAGCTTAGCCCTAGGTTCATTGTCCCGTTTGAGATTCTTGATATAGTGGGAGAGGTGGCTTATATACTTGCATTGCCACTGAGCTTATCAGTCGTGCATCTAGTGTTTCATGTGTCCATTCTTCGTAAATATCACGGCGATCCATCCCACATGTAAGATTTCCGCACTGTCCAGTTGGACAAGGACTTGTCTTATGAGGAGGAGCCGGTAGCTATTCTAGACCGGCAGGTTCGTAAGTTGAGATCGAAGAGTTATCCTTCTGTTCGTATTCAGTCGAGAGGTCAGCCTCCTGAGGTATCGACTAGGGAGTCCGAGTCCGATATGCGGAGCCGTTATCCCCATCTTTTCCCTGACTCAGGTACTTCCTTCTTATGTCCGTTCGAGGATGAACGGTTATTTTAGAGGTGGAGCATGTGATGACCCAAAAGGTCATCACTTGCTTTTAAATTGAATTATGTGTTTTCGAGGCCTTGAAAACCTCATTTAGCATCACCTCGATTTGCGTGCATAGTCCGAGCGCATAGCTGGAAAGCTTATATGTGAAAATTTGTGCAAAATGATAAATTTTGACCATAGATGAATAAATTTGACTTCGGTCAATGTTTTGGATAAACGGACCCGGACCCATGATTTGACGGTCCCAAAGGGTAAGTAGGAAATATGGGACTTGGGCGTATGCCCGGAATCGAATTCCGAGGTCCCAAGCCTGAGAAATTCTTTTTAAAGAAAATTGTTTTCTGAAATTGTTTAAAGGAATTTGAAATGAATTTCGATTAGAACATGTTGGTATCGGGCCCGTATTTTGGTTCCGGCATGCGGTACATGTCTTATATATGATTTAAGACGATTCTGTGGAGTTTGGTAAGAAACGGAATCCATTTGACGTGATTCGAACAGTAAATGCATTGTTTGATGCTTTAAGAAGTTTTGAAATATTTCATTGATTTTGAGGTTAATTTCGTTGTTATTGAGGTTATTTTGGCAATTTGATCGCAAGGATAAGTTCGTATGATGTTATTGAGTTAGTACGTATGTTTGGTTTTGAGCCCCGAGGGCTCGAGTGTGTTTCGGATGTGTTTTGGAACTCAAAAGGTTGTGGGTTTCTGTTGTTCAGTGCCCAGGGATTTTACTCTTCGTGTTCGTGTGGTCCCTCTCGCGAACACATAAGGCAAATTCCCCAGGTGCCAGATTTCTTCTTCGCGAACGCGAAGCTTGAGATGCAAACGCGAGGCTGAGGGGGGAATACCCTTCGCGAACGCGTCCATGCACCCGCGA
Source organism: Nicotiana sylvestris (assembly GCF_000393655.2). Classification (NCBI taxonomy): domain Eukaryota; kingdom Viridiplantae; phylum Streptophyta; class Magnoliopsida; order Solanales; family Solanaceae; genus Nicotiana; species Nicotiana sylvestris. The sequence continues at coordinate 73,579,568 of NC_091063.1, read as the reverse complement.
ATGCGTAAGGTTAAGACTAGGGGAGGGGTCACCATTTTGTGCATCGCGAACGCGGCCACTGGCCTGCGAACGCGTAGGCTTAATGAGCCAAAGCTCCGCGAACGTGAGCCATCTTCCGCGAACGCGAAGATCTGTCAGGCCTAACTCATTGTGAACGTGATGAGTTTATCGCGAACGCGATGACCAATTTCGCCCAGTTATTTTAAGTTTCAAAAACAGAATGCCATACGGGATTTTTATTATTTTTCACAAACTTCATATTCTCCACACCTCTTTGGCGATTTTTGAAGAAGAACTTCACCATAGCTTCGTAAGTATGTAATCCTAAGCTCATTTTCTTCCATTTTTATCAACACCTACTAGATTTCTAGGCCTAAAACATGTGATTAAGGGTAGAAAATTAGGGATTTGGGTAGAGTTAGGCCTTTTTGATTATTTGTGAATTTGACCTCGTTTTGGGGTCGGATTTCAAAACAAATTATATATTTGGGCTCGTGGGTGAATGGGTGATCAGGTTTTGGTCTGAACCTCGTATTTCGACCAAGCGGGCCCTGGGTCGATTTTTAGATTTTTGGGAAGAATGATTAGAAAACTATAATTAAGTATTGGAATTGGATTGTTTAGCATTTATTGATGTTATCAAGTCAATTATGTATAGATACAATTGATTTGGAGCCGAATTCGAAAGGAAAGGCGGTGTTTGAGGATTGAGTTGGCTGTGGAAGTTCGAGGTAAGTGTTTGGTCTAACCTTAGCTTGAGAGATTAGGAGTTGTGTCCTATTTGCTATTTGCTTCTTCTTGAGTACGACGTATAGGCATGGTGACGAGTATCTATACGTTGGTGTCAAGCATGACCGTGGGTCTTATATTGTGATTTTCATGACTTCGTTGTATTATTCATGCCTTGGTGAAGATTTCTATTAGTTGTGTAAAGTTGTGAAAAGAATTGTGACCTATGAACATTGAGGAGCGTTGGCTCCAGTTGTGAAGTGAATTATGAAGTAAAAGTGAGAAAGAGAAGAGAACATTATGTTGCCCCCTTGCCGGGCTATTGTTGAGTTGTGGTTCCCTTGCATTGTGTTCTTAATTGATATTATGGATGTTTAGGTTGATGATTCTTTGTATTAGGTGTTGTAACAAGCTTAGTTATAGCTGAGGTAGTTAGGTGTTGTAACAAGTTTGGTTATAGCTGAGGTAGTTAGATGTTGTAACGAGTTTGGTTATAGCTGAGGTAGTTAGGTGTTGTATCAAGTTTGGTTATATATGAGGTAGTTAGATGTTGTAATAAGTTTGGTTATAGTTGTTTCTTCCTTGCCAGGATATTGTTTGTTGATATTATTATGCCCTTGTTGGGATTCCTTATGATTATTGTTGGCTTGTCCATGGGAGTGGGTTGTACGCCTACCACAAGATATAATGAAATGGGAGCGGGTGGTACGCCTACCACGAGATAAACGAAAAGGGAGCGGGTGGCATGCCTGCCACGAGATATGATGAAATGGGAGCGGATGGGTGGTCCGCCTGCCATGAGATACAGGAAATGGGATCGGGTTACACGCCTGCAACAAGATTTGAAAAGAAAGTGAAATTCTACCTTTGTTTTCCCTATTCTTGTTAGTGGTTGGATTTTGATTCCTTTATAGTTCTCTTGATATTCCGTTTTTACCTGTTATTCCCCGAAGCATGTTTCCCTCTCCCATCTTTACTTGTTTATTTACATATTTCTTTTCCACTATATATATTTGAAATGCACAAGTTTATTTGGTAGTATGGTCCTAGCCTCATCACTACTTCGCCGAGGTTAGGTTGGACACTTACCAGTACATGGGGTCGGTTGTGCTGATACTACACTCTGAACTCTTTTGTGCAGATCCCAGTGTTGTAGACTTCGGACCGCAGTGAGATTGCTGAATCTTGTTCATCAGGCGACCCGAGGTAGCTCTGCAGGCGTTCGTAGGCCTTGGCGTCTCCTTCTATCTACTTTCCTGTTTCTACATGTATTTCCAGAGACAATGTTGTATTTAATTCTTTCAGACCTTTATTTGTAGAATTCTTAGATCGTCTGTGAACTGTGACACCAGTTCTGGGTAGTCGAGACTCAAACAGTTGTAATAGATATTCATGTTCAGATGGCTTATTGTTTTCTTCCGCTTATGTTATATTCCGTCGTTTAAATGTTATTTCTTCATAATTGTTAAAGAGAATAAGATTGGTAAAGAGGTAGATGGTTCAATAATTGGCTTGCCTAGCTCACATTAGTAGGCATCATCACGACTACCGAGGGTGGAAAATCCGGGTCGTGACAGAAACTCTATTTACATTTCATATTGTGATGGCTGATGATTTTTTAATCATTATTATCACATCTACATATTTTATATCTAATTATTCTTATATTAATTTTGTAATTCTCACGGAGAAAAATTAATATATAATAACTGATGAATAGAATATTAGAGTGAAAGTAATTTTTAGTAAGATTATTATTTTAAGTCTGTAATCTTGCTTTCCTCAGTTTTAATTCTCATGGAGGAATTGTTGAAGGCAAGATTATTGATTTTCTAGTAAAAATATTCTCACAAAGTTTTTACTACATGAGTAGAGTCAAAGTAATTTTTAGCAAGATTATTGATTTTCTAGTAACAATATTCTCACGGAGTTTTTACTACGCTTGAGCAAAATTCAGACAAGATATTTCAGTTTAATCATCACTAGTTTTAAATCAATTAATTGACATAACCTCACGGAGTGTTAATTATTTATTTATTTCTTAGTGTAAAAATATAATTGTATTAGCAATAAGCAATTATTCTTTAGAGAAATACTTATGAAACTGAGATTTTACTGTAATGATATATCAAGTGAATTCAACTATTCCCAACTCTTTTTAAATATAAACTTTTCGGAAGAAATTTGTTTTAATTTATAATTTTAAACACACCTTTCATCAATTTGGTTCTCTCGAATAGTAGTCAAAATATTACAAGTTTGTAGCTTAGATTGTCCAATCTCTGTGGGACGATATCATAAACTATACTAGAATTTGACAAAGTACGAGCAGAAAATCCTATGCACACAAGCTTCGTCAAATTTTTGGCGCCGTTACCGAGGATTGGCACACATCTACTTCAGATTAAATATTTTATTACTAATTTGAGAATTTATTATTATTGTTAATTTTTCCTTCAAAATGTTATCTCCTACATACTACTATCATAATTGTTACTATTATTAAGAGCAATTCTATATAATATTGTAAAAAAGCATATAAAAAAAAAAGAAAAAAGAAATCCCTCATAGTTAGTACTTCAACCTACTCTATTTTATATTTTATTATTATATTATTATTGTTAGTACTAACATCTATATAATAGTATAATATATTAGTTTTGTGATTCACAATTTCATTTTTTTATTTGTCATTTTTTTAAGTATATTTTATTATTATTATTATTATTATTATTATTATTATTATTATGATAAATGTAAGTACTTGTTTTTACTATTCTAGTTCTAAAAGTATCCTTTGTGCTATTCAATATTACTATTATAACTATTATTTTTACTATATTTTTATAAAATAATATTTTATTCATTTTTTTTAATTGATAGTACTTTAATCCTTCAACATACTTGATTTATTATTGATTTTTTAATATAATATAATTAGTATTATATTATTTCTTTTGATGGTTAGTTACAACTTACTATTTTAGTTAACTATAATATTACTGTACTGTTTTTTTAATTCATTTTTAAAACTATCTATTACTGTTTTAGGAACTGTATTTATTTTATTTAATTTCAGATAGTTTATGACTCACTCTTCTGCAAAAGAGTTGACCAATTACGATCCTGAAATTGAAAACATTTTGCGATTGTGCAGGAAAGGACAAATATCGTCTCAAAACATAACTTGTAACAGAATGGAGCACCAATTAGAAGATGATAACAATCCACTATAAATTTTACCACATGCTCATGTAGAGGAGCAGTTTGATGAAGTGGCGCCAAGACAAGCAAATAGAATCCTAAGGGATTATGTAAGACCTGATCGCTTTAACTGTGAATCTAGTGTCAGGAAACCTCCAGTAGCAGCCAATAACTTTAAAATCAGGACAGGCCTGATTCAAACAATTCAACAATCTTGCATTTTCACTGGTTATCTAAGTGAAGATCCACATAGTCATTTAATTGACTTTTTAGAATTGGTTGAAACCGCAAAGTATAATGGAGTACCTCCTGAAGCAATTAAGTTAAGTCTATTTCCTTTTTCTTTAAAAGGAGAGGCCAAAACTTGGTTATAAAGTTTGCCGCAAGGGTCTATTACCACATGATACCAAATGACTCAGAAATTTTTAAATAAATATTTTTCCCTGCTAAAACAACAAAGTTAAGACAGGATATATCTAACTTCTTACAGACTGACACTGAGTCAGTTTATCAAGCATGGGAAAAACAATGTTAAGGAAATGTCCACATCATGACATTCCTGAACATATGCAGTTGTACATTTTTTATTGGTTTGAAACCATCTTCTAGAAATGTAATAGATGTCGCTGCAAGAGGTTCCATAATGGGAAAAACCACAGAAGAAGCATTGCAATTGCTTAATGAAATTTCTGCAAAAGCCATACAGTGGTCATCTGAGCGTGTAATCATTAAGAAAGCTGCTACAATAAATCAGGTGAATGCTTTAAATATACGAACACAACAGATTGTTTTTTTGGCACAAAAATTTGAATCTTTTCAGGTAAATACATAACAACCAAGCTAGTCTGAGGCTTGTGACTTGTGTGGAGGAAACCATCTAAACCACGAATGTCAAGCAACCAATCAAAATGATGAACATGTCAATATCATCGGATACAAGCCGTATCCTTTTGGAAGTCCATTACCACAAAAAATCCAGGATTTCAATGGAGTAATGCAAATAGTGCTGAAAACTCTCAAAACTACCAAAAGCAACAGGTACAGAGTCCACCCGGATATCAAAATCAAAATCATGGACAGCAAAATTTCAGGCCTTATCAGCAAGCAACTCCATATCAGCAAAGGCCTCAACAAGGCCATCCAAGTTTTGATGACCTTTTGTACAAGTACATTAAGGTTACTGATGAAAAAATAGAAAGTCAAAATTCAGCTCTAAAAAATCTTGAAATTCAGTTAAGCCAATTGGCAACTCTTGTGTCTGAAAAGATTCAAGGTCCTTTACCAAGCAATATAGAGAAAAATCCAAAAGAACACCTTAAGGCCATTGCCTTACGGTCAGGTATGACTCTTGATGAACCCTATGCAAACAAACAAGAAAAGAATCAATCAGAACAACAGGTAGGCAAGGGTGAGAATGTTGAGACACCCTCTCAACCATTGGAAGAGAAAGAAGCCAAGAAAAAAGAAGAAAAAAAATATTAAAATTTGACTTCTTTCCCTGTTACAATTCCCTTCCTACAAAAGATGAAAATAGAAAAGCTGGATAATCAATTTGCAAAGTTTTTGGTGATTTTGATATAAATTCACATTAACATTCCTTTTACTAATGCTTTATTGTAAATGCCTTCATATTCCAAATTTTTGAAAGAAATTTTATCAAGCAAAAGGAAATTGGAAGAAGTTTCTGTGGTAATGCTTACTGAAAAATGCAGTGCTATACTTCAAAATAAGCTACCACAAAAACTCGATGACCCGGGTAGTTTTACCATTCCATGTACTCTGTGAGGAGCATATATTGAAAAAGCACTTTGTGATTCTGGAGTTTCAATAAATTTGATGCAATTTTCTATTTTTTAAAAATTAGATCTTGGTGAAATGAAAGACACAGGTGTTTCATTTCAATTTGCTGATCAAAGTACCAAAAGACCAAAGGGAATAATTGAAAATGTTCTTGTAAGAGTTGATAAATTTATTTTTCCTGTAGATTTCATAGTGCTTGAAATGAAGGAGTGTTTTGATGAACCAATTATTTTGGGTAGACCATTTCTTGCAACAGGCAGGGCAATCATAGATGTCCATCAAGGACAACTAATTTTACGAGTTGATGAAGAAAGAGTTATTTTCTAAGATTCTTAGAAGATGATACATCATCTTCATGCTTTTCAATTGACATGATTAATAATCTTATAGATGTATTCAAAGATGATCAATTAATTTCTGACTCAATGAAAAGATGTTTGGCCAAATTTGGCACCACACAGGATGAGAATCCGACTATCAGAAATGAGGCAAAATTATTGGAAAAAGATTATGAGGAAGGAGGCATGCCATTAGAAGAAGTTCAACCAAAAATTAAACTCAAAACTCTCTCTTCTCGTTTGAAATATGTCTATCTTGAGCATGAGTTATTACCTGTAATTATTTCATCTTCTCGAACTACAGAAGAGGAAAAACGATTGATTGAAGTATTAAAAGCACACAAAGGAGCCTTGGGATGGACTGTAGAAGATATCAAAGGGATTAATCCAGCAATTTGTATGTACAGAATCCTCATGGAGCATAAATACAAACCGATAGTCCAATCCCAAAAAAAAATCAAACCCAGCAATGCAGGAAGTGGTAAAAAGGAGATTGTAAAGCTTTTGGCGCAGGTATTATTTACCCTATTTTAGAGAGCCCTTGGGTAAGTCTTGTTCAGGTAGTACAAAAAAAAGGGAGGGTTGACAGTGATAAAAAATAAAAATAATGAACTAACACCTACCAGGACCGTCACAGGATGGAGAGTCTATATAGATTATAGACGTCTTAATGATGCCACTAGAAAAGATCACTTTCCTTTGCCATTTATTGATCAAATGTTAGAAAGAATTGCAGGATATGGGTATTGTTTTCTTGATGGATATTCAGGGTATAACCAAATACTAATCGCACCAGAAGATCAAGATAAAACAACTTTCACATGTCCTCATGGAACATATGCATATAGGAGAATGCCATTTGGTTTGTGCAATGCTCCTGCCACATTTCAGCGTTGCATGTCAGCAATTTTTTCTGACATGACTGAAAAATTTCTTGAAATTTTCATGGATGATTTTACACTCTTCGGCAAGGGTTTTGAGAATTGTCTTCACCATTTAACCTTAGTTCTTAAGAGATGTGAAGAGACAAATTTAATTCTTAATTGGGGAAAATGACATTTTATGGTTACTAAGGGAATTGTTTTAGGATATAAAATTACTTCTAAAGGGATAGAAGTTGATAAGGCTAAAATTAAACTTATAGCAGGACTACCCCCTCCCACAACTATTAAAGGCATTAGAAGCTTTCTAGGTCATGAAGGGTTTTATAGACGGTTCATAAAAGATTTTTCAAAGATTTCAAAACCATTTACTAACCTTTTAATGAAAGATGTTAAGTTTGAATTTTCAGGTGAATGTATGAAATCCTTTGATGCCCTTAAAGAAACATTATCAACTGCCCATATAGTTGTGTTCCCTGATTGGAACCAACCTTTTGAGGTCATGTGTGATGTTAGTGATACAGCAGTTGGAGCTGTTTTAGGTCAGAGAAAAGATAAGATTTTTCGTCCCATTTACTATGCCAGCAGGACAATGAATGAGGCTCAACTAAATTATGCCACGACTGAAAAAGAACTACTAGCAGTGGTATTTGCATTTGATAAGTTTCGTTCCTATATGATAGGAACCAAGGTCCCTATTTTTACTGATCATGCGGCTCTAAAATAACTCTTAGCAAAACAAGATGCGCGACCTAGATTGTTAAGATGGATTTTACTTCTCCAAGAATTTGAGCTTGAAATAAAAGATAAAAAGGGAATAGAGAATCAGGTAGCTGACCATTTGTCTAGATTAGAGAACCCTCTACTTGAGTCATGTGATGTAAAAGAAGAGTTTCCTGATGAACATATTTTTTCTATCAACTCAGTTGTGACTCAACCACCCTGGTTTGCAGATATTGCAAATTACTTGGTTGGAAAATGGACACCCCAAAATCTCACTTACCAACAGAGGAAAAAATTGATATCTGATGCTAAATATTATTTGTGGAATGACCCTTACTTGTTTAAAATTTATGCATATAATATTATCAGAAGATGTGTACCAGAAGAAGAAATGACCAAAAGTTTGTATCATTGCCACGATGGAGCAGTTGGAGGACATTATGCAGCAAATCGAACTACCTTCAAAGTTCTAGAGGTTGGATTTTTCTGGCCAATACTTTTTAAGGATGCTCGTGTCTACGTTGCACTGTGTGACAAGTGTCAAAGAACAGGTAATATCACTAAGAGAGATGAGATGCCATTGCAATCAATACAGGTATGTGAAATATTTGATGTATGGGGAATAGATTTTATGGGTCCTTTTCCTTCATCTCATTCTTTTGAATATATCCTTGTGGCTGTGGATTATGTTTCAAGATGGGTTGAAGTCATCCCAACAAGGAAAAATGATGCTCAAACTGTGTGCAATTTTCTCAAGAAAAATATTTTTACCAGGTTTGGTACACTACGAGTCATCATTAGTGACCAAGTGTCTCATTTTATGGATAGACAATTTTCAGCATTATTGTCAAAATATGGTGCGACTCACAAAACAGGAACACCATACCATGCTCAAACACAAGGGCAAGTTGAGGTTTCTAACCGTGAATTAAAAAGAATACTTGAAAAAATTGTTGGAATCTCCATAAAAGACTGGGCTTCAAAATTAGATGACACATTGTAGGCATATCGAACGACATTTTAAATACTAATTGGTACTTCTCCCTATCGATTAGTCTTTGAAAAAGTTTGTCATCTTCCAGTTGAATTAGAATACAAAGCTTTTTGGGCGTTGAAAGCATTGACTTTGAATTAACCTCTACTGGTAAAAATAGATTTTCTCAAGTCAATGAATTGGAAGAACAAAGATTAGAAGCCTGTGAAAATGCCAAAATTTTTAATGAAAAAACCAAAAAATGGCACGACAATTTAATCCGACAGAAAACTTTTAAAATTGGAGATCATGTACTTCTATACAACAGTAGACTCAGGCTATTTCCAGAAAAATTAAAATTCAGGTGGACGGGTCCTTACAATGTTACAGATGTTACTCCATACGGAGCAATTGAAATTCAACAACCCAATGGAGGAGACAAATTTAAGGTAAATAGTCACAGGTTAAAATTATATTTTGGAGGGAATTTTGAGCAACAACCATTTGTTACTTTGATAGATTAATGAAGTCTACAATTAATAAGTGAAGCTGGCGACGTTAAACTCAGAACTATAGTTCCTTACCCGTAGCCATTGAGGGTGAAGCAATGGATCCACATAAGTCCAACATAGATTTAAATAGTTAAATGCTTAATAAATTGATCTGATTAATATCCAGGTTATTGTACAATTAGAACATCTCATTAAGGCCTCTACAAAAACAGAGTCACTTATATAGGAGTAACTCCATGGTGATCGGTATGCCTAAGTAACTGGTTGCTTAACTATTTAATAATGTAATTCATATGTTGGCACATGTAATTTTCTAGTTTATATACAAACTAGACTTGTTATTTATACGCAAAAGGTGTGTGGCTGTAGTTTCTTTCAAGCTTTCTTCTGCAGTTGTATATTTGAAAGTTAAAAAGATTTTTACCTATCTATCTATCTATCTATCTATCTATCTATCTATCTATCTATCTATCTCTCTCTCTCTCTCTCTCTCTCTCTCTCTCTCTCTCTCTATATATATATATATATATATATATATATATTATAATTTTGCCTCTTGTAAAGTGTTAATTTACCAAAATAAAACTCTTATCATTCTATGTCAAATATATATTTTTCATATTTACCACATAACTTTCTTATTTTTAAGTTTATTTTTATGAAGGCAAGAATAAATATCTTCAATACTTAGAAAGACATTCTGAGATTGAGAAGCATTATGATCAAAAGCAAGTAGAACTTATAATCTATATGCTAGAACTTGCCTCAAATGTCTTTCGAGGTGAAATCCTAGACAACACTGATTTTTGAAATATGAATTTAGGCTTTCTTTGTTTACCTCAGTCTTTTCTAGATATTGCACAAAAATTTACTACAAAAAAATGAATCCCTAGCACCTATTTTGAAGCTTAAAGACCTAATTTTTTTCTTTTGATATCTAAGTATGCCCAAATTTAAATATCACATTCATGCTTATGATTTGAAAAGTCCTTTTTCAGAAATTAAATTTGGAGCTCATTTGGAAAAAGAATTAGAATTAAAAAAAAAAGGAGATATTGATCTTATGTTCAAGTATTATAAGTAAAAAAAAAATCAATAGAAAATATTTGGAAACTCTGATCTTAGAAATATTCTACTCCAAAACTGAAAAGGCAAGTCACTACAAATATAAGTTTTAACCTACCAGCTTGATGTCAACATTACAAGCCAGAGAAAGTCCTAAAAGATTTTAGAAATCAGTATTTAGTCTACATTAGTGGAGATAGACATAAAGGACAAGCCTATGGACAAAAGATGAAGAATACTCAATGCAAATGATCATAAAGTTATCAATTTCAGAGAAGTCTAAAAAAGAAAGAAGGTACATTTTTTGTTGAATAAAAATAAAAGTAAAAATAAGGTAAAAAATTGATGAATATAGAAAATTTATAAAGTTTGAAAGCATGAATGATTTTATTTGATTAAATTTTTATTTTTCAAGAGTAGCCATAATTTAAACAAAAATAGTAATATATATTTATTTATTTTCAAAATTCTTTTCCTCAAGGACGAGCAAAAATTCAAGTGTGGGGGTATTTGATGGATATAAATTATTCTTATATTTTAATAAAAAAAATATAATATTTTAGATATAAAACATGACCAATTTATATCATATTCTCGCACTTTTCTAACAATTTTTGCAGGAAAAAGAATACATGGAAAAAGAGAAAAAGAAAGAACCTACAGTTCAAGGAAGAAGGATACATATGTGGCAACTTCATCTAAGTCTACACAAAGTCAAGAGATACAAAAGTTATGGCAAATTCTCACCAAAATTTCATGACAAATTGCCATATCAATTTCTCATCAAGGCCATATGATATACTGATATTATCTTGCAAATTCTCATCAAGGTCTTGTAGAAATTTTCCTATAAATAGGCATATATTTGTAGAAGAAAGATCATTTCTCTTTGTATCCAATTTCCTATCTAGTTTTTTCTAAGTTTCTAAAGAGAAAGAGAAGAGTAATCTTAGTCTCTTCCGCTAATCTTTCTCTTTGTAGTAAAAATATTTTTAGTCTTTTGAAAGTATTTTTTAGCTTTTCGTACTTCATAATGGAGTAATTATTTTTTGTTGGGATAGTTGATGAAGCTTGATATAATTCTAATACTATCTCAGTTTCAATACATTCTTGGCCTGAAACTCTATTCACATTTCATATTGTGATGGAATAATATTTTTTTAATCATTATTATTACTTCTACATATTTTATATCTAAGTTATTCTTATATTAGTTTTGTAATTCTCATGGAGCAAAATTAATATATAATAACTGATGAATAGAATATTAGAATGAAAGTAATTTTTAGTAAGATTATTATTTCAAGTCTGTAATCTTGCTTTCCTTAGTTTTAATTCTCACGGAGGAATTATTAAAGGCAAGATTATTGATTTTCTAGTAAAAATATTCTCACGAAGTTTTTACTACACTTAAGCACATAATATTAGAGTTAAAGTAATTTTTAGCAAGATTATTGATTTTCTAGTAAAAATATTCTCATGAATTTTTCCAACGCTTGAGCACAATTCAGTCAAGATATTTCAGTTTAATCGTCACTAGTTTTAAATCAATTAATTGACATAACCTCACAGAGTGTTAATTATTTATTTATTTTTTAGTGTAAAAATATAATTGTATTAGCAATAAGAAATTATTCTTTATAGAAATACGTATGAAACTGAGATTTTATTGTAATGGTATATCAAGTGATTTCAATGATTCCCAACTCTTTTTAAATATAAACTTTTCGGAAGAAATTTGTCTTAATTTATAATTTTAAACACACTTTTCATCAATTTGGTTCTCTCAAATAGTAGTTAAAATATTATAAGTTTGTAGCTTAGATTGTCTAATCTCTGTGGGACGATATCATAAACTACTAGAATTTGACAGAGTACGAGCAGAAAATCCTATAAACACAAGCTTCGTCAATATGGTATTATTAATTATACATGATTGTTATTGTATAATCATCTAAATTTTATTTCTTATACCAAACATATAAATAATTTATAATATATACATACCATATACATACCTTATATATTTTTACTAAATATGTGTATTTTATATTTTTCAGAATATAAGGATAAGGATATTTATGGTAAACATACATGCTTTATTCCAATATTATACATATTATTAATTATACATAATTTTTTAATTAAAAATCAATGAAAGAAAACATATTGAGTGAATGTATATTTCAGTTGAATAAGAGTAGCAATCGCTTATAAAATTATAATAACATGAAAGTTCTGTAATTTACTTGTGATGGGTAGAATTTGTATATCAATAGTTATATGTTATTATTTGTATAATAACATGAATAAGAGCTTCATTTTTGGATGAAAGATCATTTTCCTTTTATTCTTGCTTACTTTTAGGGATTAGTAACTACCATCCCTATTTTAATGGGATTGAGTGATTTTCTGTTAGGAAATGTATTTATTTAGTTGCCATAAATGTAAAATAATTATTGTTGCTAGGTTTTTGAAATATTTACTCAAATATTGCTTATTTATGTTTTTTCCTCATTATTTTATTGTTCAGAGTCGCAACTTGGAATTGATTTTGAGTGTTCCAAGTCACCTTTTATTTGAATCCATAATTAAATGGAGGTTTGACTCTGTTATTATTGTATGCGAAAATAAAATCTGGGTAAGATATTCTTTTGACCAGGGAGAAGGTATAAGGTATTCCCCAAGTCCCGTGGTTCTATCACGATTGCTTTATTGACTTAAACTTGGCTTGAATTAATTTTGGATACATTGTGCTTTATTGGTTTACATATTTTACCTATCCGCTTTTATTTATTAAAATTGATAAAGAATGATATAAATAATATTAAATTGTCCTAACCACACCATGCAAGTGAATATGAGATCGAGACGAATTTTATTAATTTTGTCATAACAGAGCTATGCAAGCGAATCCACAATTATAACAAATGATTATTAGCACGTTATTATTTTCAAAAAATTACAATATTTGTGCTTTGAGCAAATTAATTTTTTGAAAATTATTAAATGTTACTACCGCGCTACGCAATCAAATCCGCGATTATGGAAAAAGGATTAGAAATTAATTAAAACTATTGGATATGAGATGAGATTATTGAGTTAATTTATTGAAGGTCATCACGCTATGTAAACAAGTCCGTGAATAAAAGGTTAAAGTGCATGTAACAGCTCAGCCCGCTAGTGATATTGTCCGCTCTAAGCCTAGGCCCTTACGGGTTTAAAACGCGTCACTAGGGTCTAAGGCTTGTTAACTTATATACCCAACACCCCACTTGTGTTTTGCCGATGTGGGACACTGTCTAAACTCTGGGGTGTTACATACACCCTCTTTTATAAACTTAGCGTCCCCGCTGAGGTTTGCCCCACTGCATGGAGACGCTGAGGTTTGCCCCACTATATGAGATTCACCTAGACTCAGCATTGACGTTTGCCCCGCCTAATCGGGATTTGCCTAAACTCAGACCCACCATCGGCAAGACTGACATAAGAGTGGCTCTGATACCAACTTGTCATGACCCAAAACTAACCCTGTCGTGATGGCGCCTAACGTGGTACTAGGCAAACCTACACACTACCACACCCAATCAATATTTTCATTTTTAATACAAAACTAAAGCTATTTAACAATAAACCTACATAAGGAGTTTAAACCAAAATAACAAGCCACTTAATCAAGGTACTCGCGCTCACTGGAGGTGTACAGACTCCGGAAGGGTTCCTACAGCCTAAGCTCTATAACAAGCCACCTCGTGGCATAAATCAATCAGGCCCCCGACCTCATAACAAGCCACCTCGTGGAATAAATCAACTAGGCTCGCGGCCTCATAAAAATCATGAATCAATAACAACATGTTGCGGCGTGCAGCCCAATCCCATAATATCCTCACAACACAGGCCCTCGACCTCACTCAATCAAAAACCTAGCCACTCGGGATATCAATAAAATAGGGTGATCAACTCAAAATATCATTTTATGCATCAAAACAGAGTAATAAAGACTGAGTTATGAAATCAGTAAACATAACATGACTGAGTATAGATCATAAATCAAAAACAGTGAGAGGATAATAAGAAAAAGCCTCTAAGGGTCCAAACAGCTCTGGCACAAGGCCCAAATATGGCATTCAGCCCAATTTATAGGAAATTCTTTCTAAAACACATAAGTATCATATAATTTAAGTCAAATACGCAACTTTATAGTTGCTACGGGACAGACCAAGTCACAATCCCCAATGGTGCACGCCCACACGCCGTCAACTAGCATATGCATCACCTCAAAGTAGTAAAGCAATGTGAAATCTGGGGTTTCATACCCTCAGGACTAGATTTACAATCATTACTTACCTCAAACAAGCCAATTCCAATACCGAGCAAGTCAAGCGATGCTCCAAAAATGCCATCTCGCGCGTTCCGACCTTCGAAGGGCTCGAAACTAACCAAAAACAACTCAAATACATCAAACAATGCTAAAGCAACCAATCCCAATTGAAAAAGGTTGAATCTTTAATCAAAAGCCCAAAATCGGCCAAAAAGCCGAACCCGGGCCCGCATTTCGGAACCCGACAAAACTCACAAAATCCGACAACCCATTCAATTATGAGTCCAACCATACTAGTATCATCCAATTCCGACTCCAAATCGATGTTCAAAACTTAAAAATTCACTTTATGAAACTTTAGACAACCCCCCCCCCCAAATTTCACTTTGAAATCATCAATTAAATACCAAAAATGAAGACGGATTCAGGAAATATAACCAAAACCGAGTAGAGAACACTTACTCCAGTACATATGATGAAAATCGCCTCAAAAATTGCCCAAATCCGAGCTCCCCAACTCAAAATATGACCAAATGAACAAACCCTTATTTTATATGTTTTTCTGCCAGCTATTCCGCCTCGATTCTCATGCCAAAACGATCCCGAAATTTGCTTTTGATGCCTCCAATGGATTCCTTGTGAAAGTTTGGTCAAGTTAATTAGGCTCTTGAATCACTCCATTTGACCTTATATTGAAAGAGATATATTGGTTTCAATATTTGAAAATAGTGCAGATTTTTTAAATACGAATTCAGTGGCAAATTCGTAATTAATCTGAAAAATCGGGCAACACAATTCTTAGTAAAATGACCATAAAATCCTCATACGATGTCCAAATTCGACGATTA
This sequence comes from Nicotiana sylvestris, assembly GCF_000393655.2. Lineage (NCBI taxonomy): Eukaryota > Viridiplantae > Streptophyta > Magnoliopsida > Solanales > Solanaceae > Nicotiana > Nicotiana sylvestris. The sequence continues at coordinate 73,564,174 of NC_091063.1, read as the reverse complement.
TTTTTGCTATGGCTCCGTCATTACGATACAGATCTAATGATTTAATAAAAACATAAATCAGAGTTTATTTGCTTAATGTAGTACCATTTATGCTTGAAAAACGACATCGAAACATAAAAAACGAGCGCAACACAACCGAATTCTATCTGAAACTCACTCGAGCCCCTCGGAACCCTATTCGAACATACCAAAAAGTCTCATATCATATCACGGACCTACTTGAGGTCTGAAAACACATATAATGAAACAACGAATCACACCTCAATTCGAAATCAATGAACTTGAGACTTCAAACTTCCACAACCGATGCTGAAACCTATCAAATCATGTCCAATTGTCCTCAAATTTTGCATGCAAATCACATTTGACATTACGGACCTGCTCCAACTTCCAAAATCGGAATACGACCCCGATATCAAAAAGTCCACTCCCGGTCAAACTTTCCAAAATTCTAACTTTTGATGTTTCAAGCTAAATTCTACTACGGACCTCCAAATCACAATCTGGACGCGTTTCTAAGTCCAAAATCACCCAATGGAGCTAACGGAACCATCATAAATTCAATCCGAGGTTTGTCACACCTCCGTTTTACACTCCCGAGAGATATAAGGGAGTTTTTCCAATTTAAGTGACATTGTTCGAAATGGGATTATTTATTTATCAGAGTCGCCATCTGGGATAGTTTATTTGGTGTCCCAAGTTACCAGTTTATTTTAAATCCCAAATCGAGGAAATTCGACTTTCCTTTTGAAGTCTGAGAACCAGAAATTCTGAATAAGGAATTCTGTTAATCCGGGAGAAGGTGTTAGGCATTCCCGGGTTCCGTGGTTCTAGCACGGTCGCATAAACAATTACAATTGGCCTATTATCTGATTTTAATACATGTTTTAGCCTATGGTATATTTTAACTTATTAACCGCTTTTAACTAATTTTAGGAAGATTCAACGTTATTTAAAACACGCCTTGAACCACGCCACATGAAATGCACCCGCGGTCCACGATATCTTTTATTTAACGTTGTTGAGAATTGGAATCGGGTCACATAAAATGCACACCCAAATTTAGATAAATAAAGGAAATTAATTTAAAATATCACGCCTAAAGAAACTACAAATTTTCAAGTTTAAAACAAGATTTGCGAGGGCCATAGAAAGTTCAATTGATGACACACCTCGATTTAAGGAGTTTGTATTAATTATCCGAGGGCCATGGGTTATCTAATTTTGCACTATGGCACACATTGATTCTAATTTTAAAGGATGTTTGAACTAAACTTTTGAGGGCCATAAATTATATCTTACTTAATATGGCACGCCTCAAGTCTAATTGTTCAAAATGATTTCTTATTTTTTAAGTCATGAGGGCCATAAACTATTGGTGCCTTTTAATATGGCACACCTCACTTAATTAACGGAATCCAATTAATTAAACACTGAGAGAATTGGAATTTTATTTTTAAACTAATGTTCAAACTAACTAAAAGAAGATTTGCTTTAAAGAGACAACAAGTTCGATTATTTGAAAATGGCTTAGGCCATCGACATCAGTTAAATGAGAAATTAGAGAGGCAGGCCCAAGAATAACAAGGCCTATAATTCCGTTTCAGGTGGCCTCAAGGTCCAGGCCCAAAGAATGACCCAAATCTTTTGGGAACTAGGGGTTAGGGAGTGCTGGACTCGAGATCGAGTCTCCATGGCACGCGAAAAAGCATCTGAACATCAGGGATATCAACATGTGCCCAACATGGCTTTCAACAATACACAACTATTTAGCAATCATACTCAAATCAATATCCATCTAACTCAATAAACAACTGTGTGAGATTTCAATTCTAATTAGGCCCCTCTTCAACACATACAATAGCCAATCAAACCTCATGAGACTGGCAAGTAAACAAGTCTAAATTTAATCATCATTATCGACTTTAACATGCTTACAAGCAACCAGGAGTAATTCTATACATGGCTCGACCCTTAAAGTTAATAGCCCAGATCATTTCCTTTGTCTAAAATGACTGTATATTGACTATTATCTTGGAAATAAATCAGCTGACCACTTAGTGAAATAGAGTACTACATGACTTCGCAGACTACACTTACTGGTATAGACTCCAATTAAAAGTTTTTATCCCCCAGCCTATACTTGTCATTTTAGCAAGTTCAATTAGAAATCAACACCAAAACAAACACTGATTTCAGCACAACTAAAGCAAATCTAAAACACATGTAACTCGACTGAACCTTCTACTGCAGAAATCTTAATAGTCCCAAAATTAAATACAATGATAAGAGTTCAATTATAAAAACCAGAAATTAGCTAGAAGATACAGTGAATCAAGCAATTAAACACAATGTATTGCAGCAATACAACTGAATCATAAACAGATGAATTGATGCTATGCTTTAAACTCCATTTTCCGTTTTTCATACTTGAAGTATAGCTTCACATTCAGTGGAGTCCATGAATATGTACCTGATTACAGCAATCAAAACAAGGAAAAAATAAGCTTGAAGTCTAAGAGGAAACAACAGCAGTAGTCAGCAATGGAGCAGTGATAGAACCAACAAATCAAACCAAACTTCAAACCAATTTGAATCCATTTAAACCCAGATACACGACCTTGTAATCTTTTTAGAAATTATAACTCTCAGAGGAATCAAAGAACCAAAAACCAAGCCAAATTAAAGCAAATTTCAGTACTTTTTCATTTGAAAGAAAACTCAACAGTTTCTAAAGTTTTTCAGTGTTTATTTGTCTCCCCCTCCAAAAATTTGACTTGATAGTGAAGAAACAACCTTTCATAGAGAAGTTTAAGGACAACAGAAATGATTTCAGTTTTTGTCCCTTTACTCCTTTTTAAATTTTCGTTTATGCTATTTAGTCCTTAATTTCAAAATCTGTTTTTCAAGACAATCCCAAACCCACCATCCTAGAAACTTCCTAAATCAGTTATGAGAAATTCCCTTACCTAAATTCCCTAAACTACCCTTAAAACCCTTGTTATTTACCCTTGGAACCATATGGGTCAAATTGACCCAACCAATAAAACCAGGGTTTTGCCAAACCCGGACTGAACCCCATTTCTTTGGGCTTCTGATTTAACAGAGCTTCAATTCAAATCAAAAACTCACAGAAATAATGGGATACTCGGAGTTGTATGAACTCCTGGAACCAAAGATTCCAAATAAAGACAAACAAGAGGGAAATTTGAGCGAGAACTAAAACATAAGAAACAAAACATACTGGCTAGAATTACAAACATGCTGAAAAGATTTTAAAATAAAAATGAAAGAAAAGGAGAAGAAACAGAAAAAGATGAAGAACTAAGAATACAAACGAAAAGAAATTAAAGAAAGAGAATACCGAATACCTAAACACAAGCAGACAAGAGCTTGAACGACTTCTGGAAATCTCAATTTTGACCGAAATGGACATTAATTGTGTGTTCTCAACGAAAACACATGAATAAAGTCAACTTCAGCCTCAATCCTTCATTGAAACTCGCCAATTTGGAAGATTTGGGATTTTAGGGTTTGAAATCGGATTACTTCGATTGAAGATTCGAGAGATCCTAGGGTGATTCGAGGGAATTTAGTTAGGTATTGGTAAAGGGGAGGTTGTGAGGATCCTGGGGTGTGAATTTGGGGTTGATTGGAGCCGGTGCCGCCACCGGAGAGGGTTGGGTATTTTAAGGGCGACGCTAGGGTTTTCTTGAGGGTCTCTGAAGAGGAGATGAATGAGAGAGATGGAACCGGGGGGAGGGGGTCAGGCGTTTCATACACTTATATGTATTTAGGTGAGCCAGTTTTGGACCGTTCGATCAAGTGAGATCAACGGTCCTGATTGGGGGTAATTGAAACATGGTCGTTTGGATCAGGCTAGGAGTTTGGACCGGGTTGGGGCATGATTTGGGACTATTTTGAGCGGTTAATAGGGGAAGTTTAATTGGGCAGGGGAGGTTAAATCGAAAGAGCCCAAAAATCAGTCTTCTCAATTCCTTTTTCTTTTTCTTTCAGTTTTCAAAAATTCTTTTATTTTTTAAATTAAAAAATAAAAACCTAAATTAATTCTTAAAAACTAAATTAACCTACAAAATTATATTAAATACTCAATATAATATTTACAAAAATTAATTAAGTCCTAAATTAAAATAAAAAGCTATGAAATTCAAAATTAAAGAGTTAAAATGTCAAAATGAGTTATTCTTTTTTTTTTGTGATTTTTCATATTTCATAAAACAAACTAATTTACTAGTGAATCTAAAAATGTAAAATTAAATCCTAAATGCAAATGCAATGTATCTTTATATTTTTTATGAATTAAATAAAATTAAAAATGCACATAAAAATGTAGATAATTAGAAAAATTCTACAATAATTCCTAAAATAACAAATAATTAAAAGAAAAATCTAATTTTTTGGAATTCTGTTGGAGTAATTCATGTGAGGAAAAATCACGTGCTCACAGCTGCCCCTCTTTGCTCGGAGACACGAAGGGTTTTCGGGCAAAGATAAAATGTGCAATTATGAGGGATTTTTGCCCATTTGAAACTCCATGAGAAGCATTTTTGAAAAGATCCTGACCGAACCTTGCTTCAAAGGTTGCCTACATATCCTTGGCTATAAAGGATCAGGTCAGTGTAGTTTTGGAAGTTTTGGTAGCTGGGACTACCGAGAAGTTGTGATTTCATTGCGGTTGCTGCTGTTTCTGCTTGCTGAGCTCCTTATTACACCAAAAATGAAAAATAAAAAGCTAAACTAGCTAAGCCTACCAACTACGAGTTACAAGATTCCTATCTATAAATCTTCTGAAGTTTGATCTTGAGTCTTGGCTAGTTATTCCTGCAGACTTTGATCTGAATCTTGATGCTCGTTAGCTGCAATCGCTGGTTCATTCTTCTTCAGCTTTTCGGATCAAGGCGGGACGTGCAAAACTTGTGACTTCAATCATATCTTGAGCAGTCCGCATCTTTTCTCCGCTTCTATACTTAGAGTTCAACTTCTTTTCTTGTTTTTCTTTTCTTTTATTTGGGTTGAGACTTCTTCTTTTGGTAATCTCAAACCTTGTGCCTTACAGTGAAAACCTATTCGGGCACCAAAGCAAACAAACGAACGAAATTTTTCTGCCCCAGTTTTCACTAGGAAAATTTTGTGAGTTATTGTGACAAAATCTAAACTACTTCTTTATTGAAAGCAATAAATTCAGGATTGTGTATCCTTGAGAAAAAGAGACCAGGGAATGGAGACCCTATATCTAAAAATAAAATCAACCAGGGAGTGGAGACCCTGTGGCGGAAAAAAGGCGACTAGGGAATGGTGACCCTATGTCTAAAAAATCTCAACTAGGGATTGGAGACCCTATGTTGGCAAAAGGCGATTAGGGGATGGAGACCCTATGTCTGAAATCTCAACTAGGGATTGGAGACCCTATGTTGGCAAAAGACGACTAGGGGATGGAGACCCTATGTCTAAAAAATCTCAACAAGGGGCTGGAGACCCTATATTGGCAAAAGGTGACTAGGGAATGGAGATCCTATGTCTACAAAATCCCAACTAGGGGTTGGAGATCCTATGTTGGCAAAAGGCGACTATGGGATGGAGACCCTCCGTCTAACAATCTCAACTAGGGGCTGGAGACCCTATATTGGCAAAAGGCGACTAAGGGATGGAGACCCTATGTCTAAAAAATCTCAACTAGGGGTTAGAGGCCCTATGTTGGCAAAAGGCGACTAGGGGATGGGGCCCTATGATGGCAAAAGGCGACTAGGGATTGAGACCCTATGTCTAAAAATCTCAACTAGGGATTAGAAACCCTATGTTGGCAAAAGGCGACTAGGAGATGGAGACCCTATGTCTAAAAAATCTCAACTAGGGGTTGGAGACCCTATGTTGGCAAAAGGCGACTAGTGGATGGAGACCCTATGTCTCAAAAATCTCAACTAGGGTATGAAGACCCTATGTTGGCGAAAGACGACTAGGGGATGGAGACCCTATGTCTAAAAAATCTCAACTAGGGGTTGGAGACCCTATGTTGGCAAAAGGCGACTAGGGGATGGAGACCTTAAAAAATCTCAACTAGGGGTTGGAGATCTTATGTTGGCAAAAGGCGACTAGAAGATGGAGACCCTATGTCTAAAAATCTCAACTAGGGGTTGGAGACCCTATGTTGGCAAAAGGCGATTAGGGGATGGAGACCCTATGTCTAAAAAATCTCAACTAGGGTTTGGAGACCCTATGTTGGCAAAAGGCGACTAGGGGATGGCGACCCTATGTCTAAAAATCTCAACTAGGGGTTGGAGACCCTATGTTGGCAAAAGGAGACTAGGGGATGGAGACCCTATGTCTAAAAAATAATTTCAACTAGGGATTGGAGACCCTATGTTGGAAAAGCGTAAAAGATTGGGATTAGGGATCCTAAGCTACCAATTTTTTTTTTCTCTTTTTTTTTTCTTCTTATCTTTTTTTTTATTTTGTTTCCTTTTTTTTTATTTCATCGAATGAGTAAATGCGGGGAAAATTTGGAGGGGATTTCCCTTTTTATAGATTGTTGCTGCAAAGCTGTTTCTAGCACTTGCGCATTTTTCTTTTTTGGTTGCACCTACTTATTACACGTTTGCTTTGGATTGCACCTGTTTCAAATTTTCAAACAAAGAACAATTGTTAGTTTGAAACGGTGGCTGATTTTGTGGCCTTGATTGTTTTTGATCACTTGATCTCAGCCCAACTCTTTGGTTGAGAACCTCTGCTGCTTGCTGGCTTTTTTAAAGATTGATCTCTCTCTTAAAACCGAGGAACTCAAATTTCCAAACTTTCCAGATGACGGTTCACCCGTGTGGGGCTTTGGTCCTTTCACCTTATTCTGCCTCTAGGGGCTTATGACTTTGGATTTCTTTTCACTTTCAATAACTTTGATTTCAGGGCATCGGCCATCATAGCCAGTCGGGATCGACTTGATGCACCCGCTGAGGCTGGGTATTTTCTTCAGACTTGGCTTTTATTAAGCATAACCCTGTAAAACCAATATTGCCACCTTTTCTTTGTATTAGTTTCGGAACAAAGTTAGCCCGAAATGGATTCAAAGAAAAGTAAAGAAAGGACAAAAAAGGGAATTTAAGGAGAAGTGTCCCTTTAGGGGAGGAAAGAAGGACTTATCTAGAGTGCATGTAGACTTCAATAGACATGACATGCTTCTTGGACTGGATGCCTGATCTACACTACTATCCAACTTCTCATAAACCCAATGCGACCCGTGTTTTAAAATCAAGAAACCTTGCTAGGAGTCTTTCGGTGCCAATGGTGGTGAGGGATTTCTTCTTTTCGATCAACGACGCCCTTTGCGGGTTTTCGCTAATCGACCTCTCTCATTTCTCTTCCCACTATCGCCTTATAGTGCTCTTTATGAGTTTTCACTAGCAAGACTCTCTCATTTTTAGTTTCTCTACTCGTCATCGCCTTATGGTGCCCGTAGGTTTTCACTAATAAGACTCTCATTTTATTTCTCTCATCTTGATTGCGTCGAATCCAAACAACTACATTCTGCGATTTTGAACACCTTTCACCGATTGATCGAAAGGACTTGAACAAGGTTTGGGTCAAAAGAATTTGGATCAAATTATAACTTGGAACCATTCAAACGGGATCATCACCGAACCATTATAACATCTGCCCCAATTTCACTTTTTGGGGGAAAATTGGATTTTTGTTTTGGTATGACTGAACCCCAGAAAGAGGATGCCTATGTATCATTTCGGAATCAAGTTGAACGTAGTTCAGGGAACATTTTGTTTTTGTTGTTTTGCTATTTTTCTTTTTCTTTTCTTTTGTTTTGATGATAATTTTTTTTTTTTTGCAAAATACTTCAAGTTCGAAAGAGGGTAATAAAAGAAAGGTAACCGACTCAAAGGGTTAGCAAAGGATTTGACTGTTTGGGGTAGAGAGAATGAAAGCCTTCGTCATCCCAATCGGATAATGTTGTTGCTGTAGAAAGACTAGACATAATACCTTTTGACTGCAGCTGCATTTACAGCTGTTTCGGGATCATTTCCTTCGATGTCTCTCAGGTATAACGCCCCCCTTGGTAACAATTTTGTGATAATGTATGGGCCTTTCCAATTAGGAGCAAATTTTCCTTTTGCTTCTTGGTGGTGAGGGAGAATACGCCTCAAAATGAGTTGCCCCACTTCGAAGTGCCTAGGCCTCACTTTCTTGTTGTAAGCACGAGCCATTCTTTGTTGATACAACTGCCCGTGGCAAACTGCGGCCATTCGCTTTTCATTGATCAAGGTTAACTATTCCAGACGGGTTTTGACCCACTCACTGTCTTTAATTTTAGCTTCAACAATGATTCGAAGAGAAGGGATTTCAACTTCCACGGGTATTACAACCTCAATGCCATAAACCAAAAGATACGTGGTTGCTCTCACTGATGTGCGCACAGTTGTGCAATATCCCAATAATGCAAATGACAACTTTTCATGCCGCTGCTTGGAACTTTGGAACATTTTTCTCATAATATTCTTGATATTAGATAAGGTTGAATCTTCTTAAAAATAAACCAAAGCGGTTTTAAGGTTAAAAATGCACATAGGTTTAAAAGTATTTTAAAATCAGATAATTGAGCCAAAAATAGTAGTTGAGTGACCGTGCTAGAACCACGGAATCCGGGAATGCCTAATGCCTTCTCCTGGGTTAACAGAATTCCTTACCCGGATTTCTGTGTTCACGGAATGTAATACAGAGTCAACCTTTTCCTCGACTCGGGATTTGAACCGGTGACTTGGGACACCATAATTATCCCAAGTGGCGACTCTGAATTTAAATAAAATAATCGCGTTTCGATTGTCACTTTAAGTTGGAAAAAACTCCCTTATATACTCCTCTTCCGGGGGTGTAGAAAAAAAGGAGGTGTGATAGCTCTGGCGACTTTGCTGGGGATCGAACCCAGAATCTCTGGTTCAGGATTCAAGAATTCGAGCTTAGAATAATTGTTATAGCTGACTTTATCCATTATATGATTTTGTTACATGATTTGGGCCTAATGTGCTAATTGATTGCTTTTACCGCTTTGATATTCCGTGAAATGTATATAAACTGTTGCGAAATCCCTCCTCTCTCAGAGTCTTCTAAATCATGAAGAAGTGTGCATTTCGTGTGACTTATTTTCTGTTAGAGTCATATTCCAAATTTAGAACGAGGTTCGGACAAGTTGCAAAGCCAGTGAAGCTTCTGTATTCCCGGTACGCTTCCCCCCCTCAGCTTGAGTTGTCCGCTCGGGTAAGCCAGGTCCAGAACCATACCCAGGTTTTGAACCTAGTATAACAAGATCTCATGCCAGATCCCTAGTAGGAACGTTTGCTTGCATCATGTGCATTTAACTTTGGAGACTCAACACAGGGGTTGGGTCTGTCTAGGACAGGTATATTAAAAATGAAAAAGACCATCCTGATGCATCGGTTTAAAATAGCCGAATGTCCCCAAAAGGGCACCGGAAGGTCGTTTTTGCGAGAATAGCTACCTTTGGTTGTTTTGCAAGGTTTTGCCGGTTAACGAGCACAACCTTAAAATCTTCGTTTTCGGAGTGCTAAAAGGTCGTATTGGTAAGGTCGGATATTTTTGTGAAAATTTTGAAAAAATGGTTATTTTCTTGAATCAAAATGAGTCATAGTTTTCTTTTAATTAAAATAACCTTAATAAATGTGCAGGATGAGCACAATTCAAAATGAACCTTTCTCAGTTCGTGAAGAGATCCCTTTGGAGTTACATATATGGTGGCATGATTTGGGGGATGATAGCAGGAAAGTTGTGACAAAAGCGTTGTGGCGGTTTTATCGGGCTCTTGCAGGTTAAGCCAAGAAAAGAAGTGATTGAGGCATTGATACCATTTTGGGACCCAACACATAATGTATTCCACTTTGCTGATTTCGAGTTAACTCCTACACTGGAAGAGATAGCGGGCTATGCTGGTTTCGTGAGGAATCTTAGAAGTCAATACTCGGTAGCACCGAGAATAGTAACCCCTCAAAAATTTTTGGACTTGTTAAGCATCAGTCGGGACATTCGAGACAGAAATTTGGCCAAAGGATTCTGTACCTTCTACTTTTTGTATCAACATTACGGGAATCCTCGTGGCTTCAAAACGCCAGATACCGGTCTTAATCATGCGAGAAACCAAGGCGAGTGGGAAGCTCGGAGAGGATTAGCTTTCATAGTGGCGTTCCTGGGTATTTTGGTTTGCCCCAGAAAAGACGGGAACATAGAGTTGGGGCTTGTAGGGATAGCTGACTTCATGATGAAAACGGCAAATGGGACTATAGTGCCGTTGATCTTGGCGGAAATCTACTGAGCTCTGACCCATTGTCGAGAAGGAGGGAGGTTCTTTGAAGAGTGCAATATGCTATTACAACTATGGATGGAGGAACACCTTTGCCACCGTCCCGGATACTTGAATTGTGGCATGATTGGCCTTGAATGCATCGAAAAACATGAAAAGTGGGTAGAGGGTAATGAGTTCCCGGATGGTACGGAAGCATGGCATGCTCATTTGAGATCTTTGACTGCAAACAAGATCGAATGGACGATCGGGTGGCTCTCGGTCAGTGAAGTAATCTATATGTCGGCAGAGGTGTGGTTTTTGCTGTTGATGGGTCTTCGGAGTATCCAGCCTTATGCTCCGCACAGAGTCCTACATCAGTAAGGCCGATACCATACCATCCCACATGATGAAGATTTAAGTCGGCAGGTCATTGAGTTAGAACGAAAAGCTGCCTTCCCAGAAGAAAAAGTGCGTCAGATTTGGCATTAGTGCAGATTCTTAGGGCCTAATACGCAATTACGAGATCTATCCAGAGGCGAGGTGGAGCCTAGTTATACTTCTTGGTATGGTAAAAGATCCCGAGTTCCTCATGAGCCCAAAAGGCCCGCAAAGAGACCCCATGTCCAACAATTCACCGACGGAGCACAAGTGCAATGGGACTGGTTTACCAAAGAAAACGAGTACAGGGTTACCATAAGCAAATTGGAAAAACAAGTCAGAGAACTTCAATTCAAGAATAGTTTGCAAGTCGCGGCGGACGAAGGAGAAAAGAAAAAGCTAGCCAAAGAAAATGAGGTCCTTCGAGCCCAAATTCAAAAAATGAAAAAAGCGGCAGAAAACCCCACCCGAAGTGCCAAAGATGAAAAACTCATAGATAACCTGAGGCAGAAAGTGTGTGACTATAGTTTTGATTTGAATAAAATAGAAAGTGAACTAGCCAGGGCTCGAAAGCAATTGGCTAAAAACGCAGATGAACGAGCACGCCTGGTTAAGTAGTTGAAAGAAAAGTACGACAATGAGGTCGCGGGATTAAAGAAAAGGGTCATCGCCACGAAAAACAAAATGATCAAACAGGCGAAAGACTTCAAGGTTGTAAAAGAGAACATTGTTATACAGCATTGGCCCAATTAGAAATAGATTTTCAACAACTTTAGGAGCAGAATCATATGGCTGAGCAAACTTTGGAAGCCAGGGCCCAGCAGATCGGGCGTTTGTTACAAGAAAAAAGTGTCATAAGAGAGAGAATTAGAAACATCGCCGATTACATTGTTGTGAAGTGCCACGCCTGTGAGGATATGACTCGCACCACCTTCTAGGTGGCAGTGATGCCATTTGTTAAACAGATAATGAGTGACTTGGATCGACTTCAAAGGGATCTCACATATATGCCCGTGGCGAGACCGAATGATGTCCCGCGAGCATTAGGAGCATTAATGTATTCATGATTTTTCATTTAAGTCTGTATTTCCTTTTCCATTAGAGTCTGTCCATTGTTTTGAGTCTGTATTTTCTTTCTGCTGGAGTCTGTTAGTTGTTTTCGAGTTTGTATTTTCTTTATTGGAGTATATTCGGAGTCTGTATTTCGTCTTTGCATCAGAGTCTGTTAGTTTCCTTTGGAGTTTGTTAGTTTTGAGTCTTTGTAATCAAAGCATTTGCTTTTTATGAAAATTGAAAATCCCAAAATGTTTTATTATTTACTTTCACACTTATCTCCCAGAACTACGCTCGGTCTGATTCATGCGGGGTCATGATACATAGGCAATCTCCATAGGATTCGACCATAACCAAAAGAAAAGAGAAGAAAAAGAAAAAGAGAGAGGAAAAACAAGAGAGAAAAGAAAAGAAAAAAGAGAAAAATAAGAAAACCAAGAGAAAGAAACAATGGCAAAACAAGAGGAAAATGAGAGGATAAAAATAAAGAAAAAGCAAAGGCAAGAATGGAAAAGAGAGAAAAAGGGGGAAAAGAGAAATTGCAAATGGAAATAAGGAAAAGTCGGGATGATGCAAGTAGTCGATCAAATGCATAATAGAAACGGTTAACTACTTAGGTGCATTCATTCCCCAAATGTGCGGTTACTAATTTGTTAAAGCCCTAATCACTAACAAGGTTGTTGCTGATATGTTGAGTCCAGACAGGTGGTTAGTTGATTGGCATTCTAGCAACTCACTCCTACAACACCCGATCAAAAGACAAGCTGAACATGGCCAACCAAGAACCGGAGACAATTATTGTTGATTCGTCAAAAGAGGTGGAAGAATTGGATGTTAATACGATGAAGGAAGAGATGTATAAGTTAAAGCAGCAAATGGCTGAAATGTACCAGGCCTGGGCAAAGGGTCATCCACCACAGGTTTATCCCGCCAACCCTGCTTATATCCCGCCATCGGCCCAACCTCAGGAGCCTCCCACTGTGAACTCATCTCCAGCCTTTCCCCTCTACCAACAATGTTATGGCACCATTTCCCATACTTCTCAAGCTCCACCACCCAAACAAGTCTCATACCCTCCTCCACCAGTCACTCCCATTTTTGTGGCACCTCCACCTACTGCATTACACCGATCTTCCACTGAACCTCTATTCCAAACTCACGACAACCAGTATTATCCCCCTGAACCCACCTTCAATGTTCCGGAACCATATTCTTACACCCCTCATCTCGATCTCCCGGCAGAGACCGAGAAACCATCCAAAAATCCCGAACATGAGGAGATGATCAGGAAGGTCAAAAGCTTGGAACAATCGCTTAGAGATATGAGGGGTTTGGGAGGTCAAGTAAGCGTGGCCTATAAGGATTTATGTTTGTTCCCAGATGTTTAGGTACCAGCAGGGTTCAAGATGCCTAAGTTTGATCTGTACGATGGGCATGGTGACCCAGTAGCACACTTAAGGGGATTTTGCAGCAAGATGAGAGGGGCGGGCAGAAGAGATGAATTATTGATGACATATTTCAGCCAAAGTCTGAGCGGATCGGCATTGGAATGGTATACCAGACAAGATCACAATAGGTGGTACACATAGGACGATTTGGCCCAAGACTTTGCCTGTCATTTTCAGTACAATCTTGAAATTATCCCAAAGCATCTGTCATTGACGAAGATTGAGAAAAAGCCTGGTCAGAGTTTCAAGGAATATGGATTCTATTGGAGGGAGCAAGCAGCGAGGGTTGAACCCCCGATGAAAGAAAGTGAGATGGTTGATTATTTCTTGCAGGCCTTGGAGCCCACTTATTTTGGTCATTTGGAGTTAGCAGTGGGCAAGTCCTTTAATGAGGTTGTAAAAATGGGAGGCATGGTAGAAGAAGGACTCAAGTCTAATAAAATCATGAGCTACTCAGCAATTAAAGCAACCACTCAGGCCATTCAAAATGGTACTGGGGGTGTACTCGGGAAGAAGAAGAAAGTGGATGTTGCGACAATTGAGTCGGGAGCTTAGGTCGGATCCAGGGGCCCTTCACCTTACTACACCCAGCTTCGACCCTATCACCAAATTTACCACCACACTCCATATAGCCCACCATGACACTACTACCCACCGCCAAATCCCTATTTTTCTGTCCATCACGCACAAACATGCACTCAACCTCCCGCGCACGCACAATGGCGTGCGCCAGTCTCACAAAATACATACCCAGCTCCATAAAATGCCTATCCACCCCCAAGAGCCTACCGAAACCCCCCTGGAACAGGTTTTCGGCCCAATCAGGCCACCAAGAATGAGAGGTTGCAGAAGAAGAAGACTTCCACTCCATTGGGAGAATCCTATACCAGTTTGTTCCGCAGGTTGAGACAATTGGGTATGCTGAGTCCGATTGAACCAAAATTGCCAAATCCTCCCCCGAGGAATCTTGATCACTCCGTGAGTTGCAAATATTGTTCTGGCACCCTAGGGCATGACACAAAGAAGTGCTGGCAATTGAAAATAGTTATTCAATAGCTCATTGATACTAATCGGATTGAGGTCCAAGCTCCGAAGGCACCTAATATCAACCAGAACCCATTGCCAGCTCATCGAGAGATGAATATGATTGAGATAGTGCATAAGGAAGGGGATCCTAAGAAGCCTTCGCAAACTGTCATGATGATTTGGTCCAGTGATGCTAGGCCGTTCGAAAAGTCAACAAGTGAGAAGTTCGCGATCAAGTTGAATAGGGAAAATAGTGAACCATCTGTGGTGGTCAAGAAGGGGTCCTCAAGTGATGTCGCAGGGAAACATGAAAGAGCGAATGTGGTTGTGCCGGGAGTGGCGAACAAGCCTGTTGTAATTGTGGAAGGTGTCTGCATAGACCCTGTCATTATCAAGCCGGTAATTCAATTACCAATAGTCAATAGTAGGGCGGTCCCGTGGAATTATGAACGAGTAACAGTGACTTACAAGGGTAAAGAAGTTAAAGAAGAAGTATGTGAGACCCATGGTTTGACTCGATCGGGGAGATGCTTTGCCCCCGAAGACTTGAGAAAAGCTAAAAGCTCCAAAGATAACCTAGTATTGGTGAAGAAAGTTGTGACTGAGGAAGAAGAAGAGGAGTTCTTGAGAAAAATGAAAGTGCAGAATTATTCCATTGTGGAGTAGTTGAGAAAGGCACCGGCTCAGATTTCATTATTGTCATTATTGATCCATTCAGACGAGCACCGTCGGGCTTTGATGAAAATCCTGAATGAGGCCCGCGTTCCTAACAAAATCTTAGTAAACCACTTGGAAAAGATAGCTAACAAGATATTTGAAGTGAACAGAGTCACTTTTTCTGATGATGAGTTGCCCATGGAGGGTACCGAGCACAATAGAGCCCTCTATCTGACAGTGAAATGCGAAGACTCTATGGTTACTCGGGTGATGGTCGACAATGGTTTCAATGCAAACATTTGCCCGCTTTCCACTCTAAACAAGTTGAAGGTGGATGATGAAATAATTCACAAGAACAGTATCTGCATTCGGGGATTCGACGGTGGAGGGAAAGATTCAGTCGGGGACATAGCTCTTGAGCTTACAATAGGGCCAGTTGAGTTTACCATGGAATTCCAAGTGCTCGACATGGTTGTTTCTTACAATCTGCTGTTAGGTTGACCCTGGATTCATGCTGCCAAAGCGATCCCGTCTACTCTGCATCAAATGGTCAAGTTTGAATGGGATAGACAGGAAATCGTTGTGCACGGCGAAGATAATTGGAGTGTTCCCAGCGATGCCATTGTTTCATTCATAGAGTTCGAGGACGACAAGGGGCCATGGGTTTATCAGGTTTCTAACACAGTATCGATAGAGAAAATTCCAGAAGGGAAGTGCGTTCCAACCCTGAGGGTAGCTTCCGTATCAGTCATGGTAGCTACCGAAATGTTGAAAAATGGTTTTGTACCGGGCAAGAGTTTGGGTGCATCTCTGCAAGGTATCGTACAGCCAGTTTCTCTTCCTAAAAACTTGGATACATTTGGTCTGGGATTCAAGCCCACAGTCGCTGACGTAAGAAGAGCCAAAAAAATGAAATAGAAGGCATGGGCCCTTCCAAAGCACATCCCACGGCTTTCCAGATCATTTGTTAGGTCTGGCACCAAGAAACGCCCAGAAGCAACAGTTCCCAGTTCAGTGGTTGATGTAGATAGAGATTTGATTGAAAAGTTCGAGAGCTTATTCGCCAATGTGAACATGTTGGAAGTTGGAGAGGGCTCGAGTAAAGCGGATATGCAGTTTGTTGGGCTCAATGCAAAGATTAACAATTGGGAAGCTACCCCTCTCCCCACCAGGAAGGAGTTTTGGTAGTTTGCTTTGATTTTTCTTTCAGTTTATCTGGATTACTCCAGGGTTGTAATTCAGATTCT
This sequence comes from Nicotiana sylvestris, assembly GCF_000393655.2. Taxonomy (NCBI): domain Eukaryota; kingdom Viridiplantae; phylum Streptophyta; class Magnoliopsida; order Solanales; family Solanaceae; genus Nicotiana; species Nicotiana sylvestris. The sequence continues at coordinate 73,548,053 of NC_091063.1, read as the reverse complement.
ATGTTTCGTCTGTTTGGATGTATAAACCTTGTTATCTTAATTTCAATGAAATGCAATTTCCCTTTTTTCTTCCTTCCTGATAGTTTTATTTTTGTTTTTCTTTTCTTCTTTGTACAATTCTTTTTATGCTAGTTTCAATGATATGACATGCATGAGGAATCTCCGGCCTAGTCTTAAAAGCCAATCTAATTCTGAAATAGTAATTCAAGAAATAGAGTGTGATGGTGAATCGGAATATGACGAGGATGAAGCCTTTGAAGAGATTAGTAAAGAATTAAGCCATTTTGAAGAAAAACTCAAGCCTAACCTGAGTGATACAGAAGCAATCAATTTAGGGGACCAAGATAATATCCGGAAAATTAAAATAAGTGTCCATCTTGAACCACAACTCATAGAGGAGATAATTAAAGCAATGTTCGAGTATAAAGATGTTTTTGCATGGTCCTATGACGATATGATGGGTCTAAGCACTGACTTGGTAGTTCACAAACTGCCCACCAACCCAGCATTCCCCCCTGTCAAGCAAAAGTTGAGAAAATTTAAAACTGACATGAGTGTGAAGATTAAGGAAGAGGTCACCAAATAGTTTGAGGCCAGCGTCATTCGAGTCACCCGGTATCCCACCTGGTTAGCCAATGTTGTGTCTATGCCGAAGAAGGATGGTAAGACTAGGGTGTGTGTTGATTATCGAGATCTCAACAAGGCAAGTCCCAAGGATAACTTCCCATTGCCGAACATCCATATATTGATCGATAATTGTGCCAAACATGAAATTGATTCTTTTGTGGATTGTTATGTGGGCTACCACCAAATCTTAATGGATGAGGAGAACACAGAAAAGACGACATTCATCACGCCATGGGGAACGTACTGTTATCGGGTCATGCCATTTGGTTTAAAAAATGCTGGGTCAAGCTACATGAGGCCAATGACGACCATATTCCACGACATTATACACAGGAGATCGAGGTTTATGTGGATGATGTGATTGTAAAGTCTAGAAAGTAGTCTGACCATGTCAGAGATCTGAGAAAGTTCTTCCAATGGCTTTGCAGGTACAATCTCAAGCTCAATCCTGCAAAATTTGTGTTCGGTATTCCGTCTGGAAAGTTGTTGGGATTCATAGTCAGCCGTCGAGGTATTGAATTAGACCCATCAAAGATCAAAGCTATCCAGGAATTGCCACCCCTAAAGAACAAAACTGAGGTAATGAGTCTGTTGGGGAGATTTAATTACATCAGTCGATTTATTGCTCAGCTCACGACAACTTGTGAGTCTATCTTCAAATTTTTAAAGAAAGATGTTGCGGTCAAGTGGACAGATGAATGTCAGGAAGCATTTGATAAGATAAAAGGGTACTTGTCAAACCCACCTGTGTTGCTTCCGCCAGAACCAGGAAGACCTTTGATTCTGTATTTGACGGTCTTGGACAATTCATTTGGTTGTGTGTTGGGTCAGCATGACATTACCGGCAGGAAGGAGCAGGCCATCTATTATCTCAACAAGAAGTTCACATCTTACGAGGTTAAGTACAATCATCTTGAGAGGACGTGTTGCGCCCTCACTTGGGTGGCACAAAAGTTGAAGCACTATTTGTCATCTTACACTACTTACCTCATCTCTCGTTTGGATCCGTTAAAGTATATCTTTTAGAAGCCTATGCCTACAGGGAGGCTCACAAAGTGGCAGATTTTGCTCACAGAATTTGACATTGTCTACGTGACTCGGACTGCGATGAAAGCACAAGCATTGGCCGACCATTTGGCTGAGAATCCTGTGGATGAAGAATACAAACCTTGGAAGACCTATTTCCCTGATGAAGAGGTAATGCACGTTGATGAATTGGAATAGATTGCAAAGCCAAGATGGAAACTTTTCTTTGATGGGGCTGCTAACATGAAAGGCGTTGGGATAGGAACGGTACTTGTTTCTGAAACAAGGCATCACTACCCTGTTATGGCTCAACTTCGGTTCTACTTTACTAACAATATGGCTGGTACTTCCATTCTTCACTTATGTTGTACTTAGAGGCTCCGTAGACAGGTTATGGGTGGTGTCTGATGTTGGGAATTGAACTAGAAGTGTTGGTATTTGGCAAACCTGTTTTGCATAATATCTATAAACTTGTAATATTTTGGAAATCGTAAATGGATATCTTTTGAATAATGGGAAAAGAATGTGGAACACTTTATTCTCCTCATGTATATCTCTTGATATTGATTTTATATTGGTCATGGGTAAAATTGGACAGAAGGCATCAAGTAGGCTTGCTTGACCGAGGTATCTCGATTGAGTACCAGTCACGCTCCCCAAGGTCGGGGTGTGACAGAACCATGAAACATTTATAATGTCATGCATATCCGTATAAATGTCATACCATGCATATATATATATGCGTACATAACATCATCAAGCCTCTGAAGGCATCCCATCATATCATCTCAGCCTTTGTGAGCGAAATCATCAATGTATACCAACTGATTAGTACTTGGTTCCAGTTTAAGGTATACTGGTGAATCTTTATTTGGTTAACCGAGTATTTTATTGATTCTTTACTAGCTATTTCTTTAATTGAACCCTTATGTACTTGCACCTAATTGTCTAACTTGTACTTGATGCCCTACTTGATTTCTTTCCTTAAACATTTTTCTGCCCATTACCGTTGGTTGATTACCCCTTAATTAAAGGGGTACTTGCATTTATATGATTTTGATTATTACTTGGTTCCATAATTACTATACTACTGTGATTCTTGCCTTATTTTTACCTAATTTTGAACTATTATATATGCACACTCTCTCATTAACACAAACACACGAACACATTGGGTTCAAAACTTTCTCTCACACAAAAACTCTCTTCTGGTCTCTTTTCTCTGGTTACTTGCTATTGTTCTAAGTCAGACGGTTGCAAGTCAAGGCTGATTATGCTACTCTCTTGCTCCTCACTTTGTGTTTACTACCTTCTTTACTGGTATGCTCTAGTTTCAATTCAAGTTCCAAAAACGATATGGCTTTTTATTACTTCAATTCATCCTGTTTCTAGTTTACTTTTACTTATGGTTTGCTGTGAAACCTATAGTTAATATGTTTATGTGATTAGCATGTTAGGTACTGCCCTTCCTTAGGATCAGTATAAGCATGTTACCCCCTTCTATGTAGTTTGTCTCCATGTAATCTTGCTCTATCTGGTTTCTGGTATGAATCTCCTTGTGATGTAAGTCTGCACCTCTAAACTTGCTGATTCTGTGACTATGTCTAATCAGCGTTTTTGAGCATATCTGTACCAATTCCAAGGACTTCTACCTGCTATGTGTTTACCATTATGGGCTTTATCTATCCCCAATTCCTATTTACCCCTGTGAAGGCTTGTGATCCTAAACCTGTCTTGGTTCTTGTTCTGTGTGTGATGCTAAACATGTGTTGGCTTTGAGATTGGTCTATTGTTTGTTGATTGTTCTACTCTTTTCAAAACTATCTCATTGAATAACTCCTCTATTGTTTTACTAAATTATTTCAAGAAAACCTCTTTTTAATATTGTTTTCCCACTAAAACCCTTCAAACTGTGTCAAACATTCTCACTCTACACCTAAATCATTAGGTTCTACCCCCTCCAGTATGTGTACTGCCTTGGGATCCTCTTGAGAATCTTCTGAACTCTGGGACATTGAGGCTGGTCACTCCAAACCTCCTTCTCACCAAGTCGCCTCCTTCTCGCCAAGTCGCAAAGAGGGGATGCATCATGTGTCTTTTTATCAAGCAGGAAGAAAGAGACGCAAAATATAATTCTTCGAGGGAGGTGGCATATCAACTAGTATCTCTCTGAAGTCACGAAATTGTAAGGAAGAAACACCAAGTGGTTCCCCGCCAATCATATAGACATCACTTTCATCTTTTTGGACTGATATTGAGATTGATTGCGTTTATTTATAAACCTGCAAGATAAGAAAAAAAGTGCAACCCATGGTGTCGGCGACACGACACATCAATATGGATGGTGATCACTGTGACGTGTACTTCTTTGTCGAATCTTGAAGGATGAAATACTCTACAGATTGTTCTGTCAAAGCTTAAAAAATAGGAAGCTCCATGAACATTTTAACCAAGTTGCAAGAAAGAGTTATCCCACGCCAAAGCTTGAAGGTGTAGGATGCTCCACGAACACTCTAGCCAAAGGTTACTCGGTTAATCATTGCTATCATCAGTATACTCTGGCCGCACTGTGCTTTGCAATTTTTGAAGCTGGTAGTGAGCTTTGAAATTCCTTCTTATTTGCTTAAACAGAACTGACATTGGAAACATCTTAGAGAAATAAACCAAAAAGAAATAAAATGCAATGATTTTTAGAGTTAAGGATAAGAAAATCCAAAACTGGAAGACTATCTGAAGAGGAAAAGAAAAGAGACTTATCTGAGTGGAGTGGCTGGCACCAACGATCATGACATGAATTTCGGATTAATCGGCCCAATCTGTCCAACCGATCAACTTTCAGTTGCCATACTTTGTTGCCCCGGAATTTCCATAACCTGATTTCTTCACCAAAACCTTGACCTTGTTCGGCCTGCGGTGCCTTGAAGGGTTTTCACCAACAAGCCTCTCTCATTTGTTCATCTCTCAACTCACCTTCGCCCTATAGTGCCCGTGAGGGTTTTCAACAATAAGACTCTCTCATTTGATTTCTCTCAGCTCCCGTCGCCTAATGGTGCCCGTGAGGGTTTTCACCAATAAGACGCTCTCATTTTCAATATTTTCTGCTTGGACCAGAGTGTTGCCCTTGATATGAATCGCCGCCATTTACCTGACTTGGCATCTCTCGAAGACTGATCGGAAGGTATTTCTTTGGACCGTAATGTGGGCTTTTGGATGGGGTTAGAAATAAAGGATATCAAAGGCTCAAAACAATTCGAATGGGTTCAAAATTGCAACTTTCGGAATCAGATTTCTTACAACAACCACAACTTCTTCCCTAGTTTCTTTGCTTGGGGACTTTTGAATTTTATTTTGATGGGACCGAACCGTGAGGATGCCTACGTATCCTTAAAAGAAATCAGGTCGGACGTAGTTCATGTCATAGAAATTACTTTGTTGTTGTGATTTTCTCTTTTCTCTTTCTTCTTTTGTTTCTCTTTTTTTTGCTTTCTTTTTCTCTTTTTGTTGTTTTTCTTCTTTTTTTTCTCTTTTCATTCTTTTCATTCTTTCCTTTCTCTTTTCTCTTTTCTTTCTCTTTTTCTCTTCTTCCTTTACTTATCTTTTACGCTTGTGTTTCCGATGTTTGCTACTGATTCCGAAAGAGGGATATGAAAGAAAATAAATAAGGCTCAAAGGAGGTAACAAAGGATAAAGTGTTTAGATAGCAGAACAAAATGCCTTCATCATTCCAAATCTTCAAAAGTATGCCAAGTATAAACAAATATAAATTAACCCAAAGAAAATCATACATAGTATCTCTTGACCATATCGGAATTGATGGTCATCTCTACACACTTGCCTTCTACATCCGTTAAATACAAAGTGCCATTTGACAACACTCTAGTTACAATGAATGGCCCCTGCCAATTTGGGGCGAACTTGCCTTTTGCTTTGGCCTGATGAGGTAGGATACGTTTCAATACTAACTGGCCCACTTCTTGTTATATGCTCTTGCTATTCTCTGTTGATACAACTGGCCATGACAAATTGCTGCCAATCTTTTCTCGTTGATTAAACTCAATTGTTCCAAGCGGGTTTTGACCCACTCATCGTCATTGATTTTTGCCTCCGCGACAATTCGAAGGGATGGAATTTCCACTTCTGCGGGTATCACTGCTTCGGTGCCATATACCAACGAATAAGGAGTCGCCCCTACTGAAGTACGAACAGTAGTGCGATAACCCAGCAATGCAAAAGGTAGCTTTTCATGCCACTGCCTAGAACCCTCCACCATTTTTTGAAGTATCTTATTTATGTTCTTATTGGCTGCCTCGACTGTTCCATTCGCCTTGGGGCAATATGGGTGGAATTGTGATGTGTAATATTGAACTGTTGACACACCTCTTTCATCAGATGACTATTAAGATTAGCTCCATTGTCTGTAATGATCACCTTTGGTATCCCAAATCGGCAAATGATATTTGAGTGCACAAAATCAACCACCGCCTTCTTGGTTATAGACTTGAATGTTTTAGCCTCTACCCACTTGGTGAAGTAGTCTATGGCCACCAGAATGAACCTGTGCCCGTTTGATGCTGATGGTTCAATTGGCCCAATGACATCCATGCCCCATGCAACAAAAGGCCACGGTGCAGACATCGTGTGTAATTCCGATGGTGGAGAATGAATCAAATCTCCGTGCACTTGGCACTAATGACATTTACGCACGAAACTGATACAATCTCGCTCCATAGTGAGCCAATAATAACCTGCTCGGAAAATCTTCTTTGCCAACACGTACCCACTCATGTGCGGTCCACAGACTCCAGAATGTACTTCGATCATAATAGCTATAGCTTTCCTAGTATCTATGCATCTCAGGAGCCCAAGATCTGGAGTCCTTTTGTACAGAACCCCTCCGCTGAAGAAAAATCTGCTTGCCAAACGCCTAATTGTTCTCTTTTGATCACCTGTGGCTTGTACTAGATGCACCCACATCCTGATGTATTCCTTGATATTGTGAAACCAAGGCTCCCCATCGAGCTCTTCTTCCACCACATTACAATAAGCATGCTGATCGTGGATCTGAATTTGCAAAGGATCCATATAAGCCTTATCGGGATGGTGCAACATTGACGCCAGAGTAGCCAAAGCATCGGCGACCTTATTGTAAATCCTTGGAGTATGCCTGAACTCTATTGATTGGAACCGTTGACAAAGATCCTGCAAGCACTGTCAGTACGGTATGAGTTTTAAATCTCGTGTTTCCCATTCTCCTTGAATCTAGTGCACTAGAAGGTCCGAGTCACCCAAGACCAAGACTTCCTGGACATCCATATCCACAGCCATCCTCGAACCCAGCATGATGTAAAGTGGGATAAAGTGCCAACAAAAGTTCCATCGGCAGAATGATGTAGTAATGTCATAGGAGATGCAGAGGTTCAGTTAAAGGGGTCAGAGGTGTGAAACAACGGTTCGGGTATAGAACACTCGGTCATCCAAAGTCATGGGGGTTTGAAAGTCAGTCAGAAAGTCAAGCGGTTCTTAGACAGTACAGAGGAAGCCAATCAAAACAAAGCATGGCAGCGGAGAGGTCTTCAGCAAAGAATGTCGTCAACTAACCATCACATTTTAAACTGACAATATTTTTCCTTGATTGAAACAGGGGCAGAAAATTTTGGTTGTTCCGGGAAAATCCGCCGCAGGGGAAAGGCAAGCACCAGACAGGTTTGGTGTTTGATTTTTAGGACCCGCCTGGATAATGGGATTTAATTTGAAATTCTTAGGAGCCTCCTGGAAAATGGGACCTAGTTAAAATTCAAAACAATCACGAGTAGCAAAGTCTAGCATAAATGTACCCCAAGGAATATAAGTTTGTTTCAAAGTTTGCATATTTAAGATAGGATTCAATTAAGAGTTGTCAGGACCCTCCTGAATAATAGGACTTAGCTTTAAGATTTCGATTAGATAACAACATTTAGCGTACGTTCTAGTGTAGGGTAATATAATTTAGCCGCAAGAATGTCACTTTTAAGATAATACTTGATTTTTGATTTTCAGGACCCTCCTGGATAATGGGATTTAGTTTTTAAATTCTCAGGACCCTCCTGGATAATGGGATTTAATTTAAAATTCTCATGACCCTCCTGGATAATGGGATTTAGTTTTTAACTCTTCAGGACCCTCCTGGATAACGGGATCTAGATTTTAAAATTCTTTGAGATTTTCTGGTAAAATGATTCAATTAACGCTCACAAATGCGCCTAGCACCAAACTAGGGCAGAAGTTTTCTTTGTTTTTGTCTATTTTGTGGAAATCAGGCGACCACCTGGAGAACAAAGGAATACATTTCAAGTTCAATAATCAGGCACCCACCTGAAGAACATGGGAATACGTTTCAAGTTCAACAATCAGGCGCCCACCTGAAGAACAAGGGAATACGTTTCAAGTTCAGCAATCAGGTGCCCACCGGAAGAACAAGGGAATACATTTTCAAGTTTGGGCAATCAGCCGCCCACCTGGAGAACAAAGGAATACATTTTTTTTAAGTTTCGGTAATCAGGCGCCCACCTAGAGAACAAGAGAATACATTTTTCAAGCTCAGCAATCAGGCGCCCACCTGGAAAATAAGGGAATACATTTCAAGTTCAGCAATCAGGCACCCACCTGGAAAACAAGGGAATACATTTTTCAAGTTCAGTAATCAGGCGCCCACCTGGAGAACAAGGGAATACATTTTTCAAGTTCAGTAATCAGGCGCCCACCTAGAAAATAAGGGAATACATTTTTCAAGTTCAGCAATCAGGCGCCCACTTGGAAAACAAAGGAATACATTTTTCAAGTTCAGCAATCAAGTGTCCGCCTGTAGAACAAGGAATACATTTCAAGTTCAGCAATCAGGCACCCGCCTGGAGAACACGGGAATACATTCATGTTTCAGCAATCAGGCGTCCACCTGGAGAAAGGAAAATGTCTCAAATTACAATTCAAAGCGGCAACAAGAGGATTCCACCGGTAGAATACAAGTCAACAAGGCAACAAGAACCACAGGAGCAAGTTTGGAAATATAGATAGGATTTAGTAATTCATAGATCATAGTTTAGGCTAGCTTCTTTTATTTTTTTGTGGTGTAATAAGGGATTCAATAAGTAGTAGCAGCAGCAATAGTAAAAGCACAGCTTCATAGTAGTCCTAGCTACCAAAACTTTCCGAACTCCACTGACCTGATTCCTTTATAGCCAAGGATATGTAGGCAACCTCGGAAGCATGGTGCGGTCAAATCTTTCAAAAATGCTTCCCACGGAGTATTCAAACGGGCAAAAATAGCCCGTATCTGCTCACTTTATCTTTGCACGAAAACTCTTCATGTTTCCGGGCAAAGAGGGGTAGCTGTGAGCACGTGATTTTTTCCCTATATGAATTACTCCCATAAATTCAAAACAAAATAATTTTCCCATTATTTGCAATTTCGTAGATTTTTGTAGCTTCTTGTTAATTGTTTGCATTTGTCCATGCGTGTTTAATTTTGTTTAATTCATGAAAATACAAAAAATGCATTGCATTTGCATGTAGGACTCAATTTTACATTTTTAGATTAATTAGTAAATTAATTTGTTTGACAAAAATAGAAAAATCAAAAAAATGACTCATTTTTGCATTGAATTTTGTAGCTCTCTTTTAATTTGGAATCAATTAATTGCTGTGAATATTATGTTGAGTAATTAGTTTAATTTGGTAAATTATTTTGTTTTTAAGAGTTAATTTGGTTTGTTAATTAATTTGAACAAAAAAGAGGGAAGAAAACAATTGAAATTGAAAAGAAAAGGAAAGAGAATAAAAAAAGGCTGTTGATTTTGGGCCATTTTGTCACAACCCAAATAATTTCCCTCCAAAACCCGTTTAACCCAGGCCTAGGCCAGCCAAAACCCGGTCAAGCCCCATTTAAAACCCAAACGACATCGTCCGGAGTTCCTATAACTCAAATACATCCAAGCCCTTCCTCCCCATTCATCCAATGGCCCAAAAACCCCTACCTTATCTTAAACAAAACTGTCCGAAAGCTCCTCAAACAACCTCGTCCGAACATTCACTTCATCTCCCTCGTCTCCATGAACCCTAACGCCCGCCGCCTCAACTCCTCAACCTCTCCGGTGGCAGCGCCGGCCCCAATCACTCCCAAATTGATACCCCAAAACCCCAACTCCTACCTCAGGTTGAATCCACAAATATTTTCCCTCGAATGTCCCTTGAGCTTCTCGAATCTTAGAGCAAAGCATAACCCTAAAGCCCTAATTTCTCCCACTCAAGACCTTTGTGAAGAATTCAGGTTCGGTCAGACTTTATTCGTGTTTTTTGTTAAAAAACACATGATTAATCTCCGATTGAGCCGAGATTCTGAAGATTGGAAGTTCTTCTGCATTTCTTACGGTTTAGGCTATTTTTAGGTATGATGTCTTTAATTTCTGAGTTTGAATTTTTTATATGAGCTCCTTTATTGTTTGTTTCTGTTTCCTGTGTGTAAATTTCGATTTTTTCTTTTCTTCTCTGATCTTCTGATACTTTGAACTTTTTGCATATTTTCCCACTTTGAGTTAATTAGTGTTTCTGAGGCTGAATTTTAGTTTAAATTGGTTTGCCCTTGATATTTGGGCTTTTAAAGCATTGGGTCGAAAACCTGTTGTTTCTGTTCCATCTTCTTCTTCCTCTTTTCTTTGAATTCCTCTGTGAGACCTCGAGTCAAGTTGGGCTCAAAAGAAAAGGTCTGGCCCAGAGATTACAGGCTGAGACCCACTAAGTAAATTTGGGTCAGCTTGACCCAGTTGGTTTAAAAGGTAAATGGTAGTTGTTTAAGGGGTAGTTTGGGAAATTGGGGTAGGGAATCTTTTGATAACTGTCTAGGAAGCTTCCTAGAAGCTTCAAAAAGGTCTTACTTGGCCTGCAAGTCAGAAGTTTAGGGATTAAACAGCAAAGATGAGAATTGGAAAGGGACTAAGGGGGTGAATATCTGAAAGCTGCCCTACTTCCTGGTCTATAAAGGCATGCTTTATTGCATTGAAAGAGGGGGGCTTAAGAGATAAAAAAATTTGAAAAATACAAACAGCTGCAAAATTACTGTTTCATTGAGTTTCCTTGGTGATTTCTTAGATTTCGCACTCCTGAATCGAATTCTGACTTATCTGAGGGCTGAAATGACTTGATTTTGAGAGATTCAAGGGATAAAAGTCAGAAAAATATAAACGACTGGACTTCTACTATTTTATTGATATTTCTTCAGTGATTTTGGATTTCTTTTGAACTTCTGAAACCATTTTACTCATCCGAATGAGAAATGGATTAAGCTTGGTCGTCAAAAATCTAGTTTAAAGTTGTGTTGGGCTGTTGATTGGTCAAAATTTGTTATTTGGAGTTATTGTACATCATTTCTGGGATTGGAGTTGATTTGCTGACTGTTTTGTCACTGATCCCTGCTACTTATTTGTTGGTTGTTCACCTCTGTTTTCTTTCCATTTTCCAGGTACCTTCTTAGCTTACGATTGAGGAACGATTGTTGAACATGTAACATGAGTGAAGTTCTGTTAAATGAAGAATGCATTCGAAGCTGATTCCCCCTGTTTCTTTTACTACTTTCATATCCTGTTGATTGGTCAAAATTTGTTATTTGGAGTTATTGTACATCATTTCTGGGATTGGAGTTGATTTGCTGACTGTTTTGCCACTGATCCCTGCTACTTATTTGTTGGTTGTTCACCTCTGTTTTCTTTCCATTTTCCAGGTACCTTCTTAGCTTACGATTAAGGAACGATTGTTGAACATGTAACATGAGTGAAGTTCTGTTAAATGAAGAATGCATTCGAAGCTGATTCCCCCTGTTTCTTTTACTACTTCCATATCCTGTGAATAGACTTTGAACTATAGATGTTAATTAAGGTCTCTTCTTTTGAAATCGTGTGTGTGAGAGTGACCTGCAGTAGTATTATACATTTTTAGTGATAAATGGATTGTGGACTCTATCTATTTAGTTTTCTTTTAATAAATTTGGAATGAATGATGGGAAAGGGATCTATTAGGGCCTTATGACAGGATTTAATACTTTGGGTGTAGACCATTGCTTAGTTTATATTGAAGACCTTTTCCGCTTTGGCAATTTGACCATTGGTGAAGCCAATGTTCAGATTTGTGTTTTAAAACTAGTTGGAAGTTGAATTTGAATTCAGCATGGTTTTAATATCGATGTATAATGTTATATCAAGTTGACATGATAAAAGTAGAGAGCTAAGTAAACTTTTGGTGCTTGGTCTTTTAAAATCAGATGTTTGTGGTATTAAATCAATTTTAATGCTCCTAGTTGATGTCAATTGATTGTTGTTTCGAGATTGGTAAGATTGAAAAGCTTGTCTTCATTCAAGATAGTTGATCTATCACGTTTGCATTGGAAAGACCACCTGTTTGTGTACAGCTTCTAAGTTTAGTTACAATTGTTTTTCTCACAATTTTAAAGAGTGTGTCTTCAATTCATATGCTGAAGGTGTCAATTTACCATAAAGAGCTCATGTCCTTGTGTCTGACTTACTTTGCAATCACCAAATAGGCAAGGATATTTGTTTTAATTGAATGTATTCATGTCAGCTGTGATCTTTCATGGATTTTGGTATTGTCTATGACGAGTGTTTGTCCAGTAATGCGTTGTACGAGTTACTAGCCAAGGATGTTAATATTTACAATGAGATTTGAACTCAAATGGGCTAACGGGTTTAGGAATTAATTTTGGTATTAAAAGGAATATTTTGGCCATACGAGAATCAGCTTTGTTCGGACCGGTTCATTAGAGATCCTGGCTTCGCCCATTTCCATTATACGCGTAAGTTTTTGTTTCCATTTTTTATATAACAACATTACCGGAACATATAGAAATCGGGGCGTGCCATTTAGCAAATTTCCATGGCCCTTGCAAAGTTAAAAACGCGTAGTTACTTTAGGCGCGTTATTTAATAACATTATCTTCCTAAACTCGGGTGTGCATTTCATGTGACCCAACTCCAAATATCAACAACGTTAAATAAAATGTGTCGTGGACCGCGGGTACATTTCATGTGGCGTGGTCCAAAGACGTGTTTTCGATAACGTTGAATCTTCTTAAAAATAAACCAAAGCGGTTTTAAGGTTAAAAATGCACATAGGTTTAAAAGTATTTTAAAATCAGATAATTGAGCCAAAAATAATAGTTGAGCGACCGTGCTAGAACCACGGAATCCGGGAATGCCTAACACCTTCTCCCGGATTAACAGAATTCCTTACCCGGATTTCTGTGTTCGCGGACTGTAATACAGAGTCAACCTTTTCCTCGACTCGGGATTTGAACCGGTGACTTGGGACACCATAATTATCCCAAATGGCGACTCTGAATTTAAATAAAATAATCCCGTTTCGATTGTCACTTTAAGTTGGAAAAAACTCCCTTGTATACTCCTCTTCCGGAGGTGTAGGAAAAAAGGAGGTGTGACAGGCCTATTATCTGAATTTAATACATGTTTTAGCCTATGGTATATTTTAACTTATTAACTGCTTTTAATTAATTTTAGGAAGATTCAATGTTATTTAAAAAACGCCTTGAACCACGCCACATAAAATGCACCCGCGGTCCACAACACCTTTTATTTAATGTTGTTAAGAATTAGAATTGGACCACATAAAATGCACACCCAAATTTAGATAAATAAAGGAAATTAATTTAAAAATATCGCGCCTAAAGCAACTACAAATTTTGAAGTTTAAAACAAGATTTTTTAGGGCCATGGAAAGTTCAATTGATGGCACACCTCGATTTAAGGAGTTTATATTAATTATCTGAGGGCCGTGGGTTATCTAATTTTGCACTATCGCACACCTCGATTCTAATTTTAAAGGATGTTCGAACTAAACTTTTGAGGGCCATAAATTATATCTTACTTAATATGGTACGCCTCAAGTCTAATTGTTCAAAATGATTTCTTATTTTTTAAGTCATGACGGCCATAAACTATTGGTGTTATTTAATATGGCACATCCAATTAATTAAATATTGAGAGAATTGGAAATTTATTTTTAAACTAATGTTCAAACTAACTAAAAAAGATTTGCATTAAAGAGACAACAGGTTCGATTATTTGAAAATGGCATGTGCCATAGACAACAGTTAAATGAGAAATTAGAGAGGCATGCCCAAGCATAATGAGGCCTATAATTCCGTTTCAGGTGGCATCAAGATCCAGTCCCAAAGAATGACCCAAATCTTTTGAGAACTAGGGGTTAGGGAGTGCAGGACTCTAGATCTAGTCTCCATGGCACGCAAAAAAGCATTTGAACATCAGGGGTATCAACATGAGCCCAACATGGCTTTCAACAATACACAATTATTTAGCAATCATACTCAAATCAATCTCCAGCTAACTCAATAGGCAACTGTGTGAGATTTCAATTCTAATTAAGCCCCTCTTCAACACATACAATAGCCAATCAAACCTCATGAGATTGTCAAGTAAACAAGTCTGAATTTAAAAATCATTCTCGACTTTAACATGCTTACAAGGAACCATGAGTAATTTTATACATGGATCAACCCTTAAAGGTAATATCCCAAACCATTTCCTTTGTCTAAAATGACTGTATACTGACTATTATCTTGGAAACAAATCAGTTGACCACTTCATAAAATAGAGTAATACATGAATTTAAATAGCAGACTGGTATAGACTCCAATTGAATGTTTTTATCCCCCAACCTATACTTGTCATTTTAGCATGTTCAATTAGAAATCAACACCAAAACAAACACTGATTTCAGCAGATCTAAAACACATGTAACTCGACTGAACCTTCTACTGCAGTAATCTTAATAGTCCCAAAATTAAATACAATTATAAGAGTTCAACTATCAAAACTAGAAATTAGCTAGAAGATACAGTGAATCAGGCAATAAAACACAATGTAATACAGAAATACAACTGAATCATAAACAGATGAATTGATGCTATGCTTAAACTCCATTTTTCCATTTTTCATAATTCAAGTCTAGCTTCACATTCAGTGGAGTCCAGGAATATGTACTTGATTACAGCAATCAAAACACGGAAAAAATGAGCTTGAAGTCTAAGAGGAAATAGCAGCAGTAGTTAGCAATGGAACAGTGATAGAACCAGCAAATCAAACCAAACTTCAAACCAATTTTAATCCTTTTAAACCCAGATACACGACCTTGGAAGCTTTTTAGAAATTATAACTCTCAAAGGAATCAGAGAACCAAAAACTAATCCAAATTTAAGCAAATTTCAGTACTTTTTCATTTGAAAGAAAACTCAACAGTTTCTAAAGTTTTTCAGTGTTTATTCTTCTCCCCCTCCAAAAATCTCACTTGATAGTGAAGAAATAACTTTTTATAGAGAAGTTTTAGGGCAACAGAAATGATTTCAGTTTTTGCCCCTTTACTCCTTTTCAAATTTTTGTTTTTGCTATTTAGTCCTTAATTTTAAAATCTGTTTTTCAAGACAGTCCCAAAACCACCTTTCTAGCATCTTCCTAAATCAGTTATGAGAGATTCCCTTACCTAAATTCCCTAAACTACTCTTAAACCCCCTATTATTTCCACTTGGAACCATATGGGTCAAATTGACCCAACCAATAAAACCAGGGCTTTGGCAAACCGGGACAGAACCCCTTTTTTTTGGGCTTCTGATTTAACATAGCCTCAATTCAAATAAAAAAATCACATAAATAATGGGCTACTCGGAGTTGTATGAACTCCTGGAACCAAAGATTCATAATAAAGCCAAAAACAGAAGGGAAATTTGAGCGAGAACTAAAACATAAGAAACAAAATATACTGGCTAGAATTACAGACATGCAGAAAAGATTTTAAAATAAAAAGGAAAGAAAAGGAGAAGAAGCAGAAGAAGATGAAGAACTAAGAATAAAAACAAAAGGAAATTATAGAAAGAGAATACCGAAATACCTAAACACAGGCAGACAGGAGCTTGAACGACTTTTGGAAACCTCGATTTTGACCGAAATGGACATTAATCGTGTGTTCTCAACGAAAATACACGAATAAAGTCAACTTCAGCCTCAATCCTTTACTGAAACTCGCCAATTTGGAAGGTTTGGGATTTTAGGATTTGGAATCGGATCACTTCGATTGAAGATTCGAGAGATCCTAGGGTGATTCGAGGGAATTTAGTTAGAGATTGAGAAAGGGGAGGTTGTGAGGATCCTGGGGTGTGAATTTGGGGTTGATTGGAGGCGGTGCCGCCACTGGAGTGGGTTGGGGATTTTAAGGGCGGCGCTAGGGTTTTCTTGAGGGTCTCCGAAGAGGAGATGAATGAGAGAGATGGAATGGGTGGGCCAGGCCTTTCATACACTTATATGCATTCAGGTGAGCCAGTTCCGGACCGTTCGATCAAGTGAGATTGACGGTCCTGATTGGGGGTAATTGAAACGGGGTCGTTTGGATCAGGCTGGGAGTATAGACCGTGTTGGGGCATGATTTGGGCCTATTTTGAGCGGGTAATGGGGGAAGTTTAATTGAGCTGGAGAGGTTAAATTGAAAGAGCCCAAAAATCAGTCTTCTCAATTCCTTTTTCTTTTTCTTTGAATTTTCAAAAATTCTTTTTCTTTTCAAATTTAAAAATAAAAACCTAAATTAATTCTTAAAAACTAAATTAACCTACCAAATTATATTAAATACTTAACATAATATTTACAAAAATTAATTAAGTCCTAACTTAAAAGAAAAAACAATGAAATTCAAAATTAAAGAGTTAAAATGCCAAAATGAGTTATCTTTTTTTTTGGTGATTTTTCATATTTCATAAAACAAACTAATTTACTAATTAATCTAAAAAAATGTAAAATTAAATCCTAAATGCAAATGCAATGTATCTTTGTATTTTTCATTAATTAAATAAAATTAAACATGCATACAAAAATTCAGATAATCAGAAAAATTTTACAATAATTCCTAAAATAATAAATAATTAAAAGAGAAATCTAATTCTTTGGAATTCTATAGGACAAGGTCAAATTACAAAAAGTCAAAACTTGGTCAAATCTTTCAAATTTAAAGCTTCTAGTTGAGAATCATTCTTCCAAATCATTTCCGAATAACCTAAACACCAAAACCGGCGATTCACATAAGTCATAATACTTCCTACGGAGCTACTCATGCCCTCAAACAATCGAGCGAAGTGAAATTGCTCAAATGAACAATCGGGTCGTTACATCCTCCCCCACTTAAACATATATTCGTCCTCGAACGTGCCCAGAGTTGTTCCAAAAGCCATCAACTCGCTGTATAATTTGACTATTCATATACCCGGGGTGATCCCACATTACCTTATCCCATATAGGTCTGATAACGCAACATGACTAAAATTTCTTAATCCAATCTAGTTCATAAGTCTTAGGGCCCAATTTCCAACATCTGGAATTTTCTATAAGATGAGAACTTCACATCTACACACTGTATAAGTCCGCACAAGCTGTATCAAACCATATCCGTAACCCAAGATGTAATCACATGATATACCACATAACTCAAACACTCATGACGATAACTCCTAATAACTGTAGCTGCTCAAAACAACCTAATACCGGTAATACACCTCTTAACAAACAAAGCCTCATTCTAACACTTTTATATACTGTGAATGATGAAAGAAACACGCAGAAACTCATAACCATTCGTTAGATCAACAAGTCATGGAGCTCCCTCTTCTCCGACAGGGACTATAGCAGATTTCTAAGTCGACTTCCGATATTATCCTTCCAATCATGTCGTAACCAATTCTAATAGTATTCATTCTAGGTCCAATGACCTCATCTCATCCAACATGACCACTCTGATGACATAACACATCAATAACAATCCAAATCCATAACTTGTGCAACTCGTGCCCCAATAGCAACTTCCCAAATGTACTCAAATCATGAAAAAAATGACTCAAATGAGAGGACTTTCCCGCAAGCTTAACAAGTACTACCACAATGAAATACTGAAAATTCATCACACCCCATAGGACCATCACACGAATCTAACATAAAGGTTCATACCTCAACATAATTTCATTGCAATGTGTGCCCCATCCAAACACTAATCCATGGCATATACCTCAAGCACCTTGCTCAAAATCAATAACCACGTGCAATGTGACATCAAGTACTCAAATTACATTACTATAACCACGGAGAAGCAAATGACATAACACTACATGAAACTCAAAAGAGCATAACCAATACGCCATCAACCAAGCAATACCAATACTCTTCCAGCTCAAATTCTGCTATAAGACCCCAATAGAACCGCACCATATGTGCATATAACCAACAAATCATAACTCCTCGTAACATAGAGCAGTAGCTCATAGATCACTCTAGAACACGAATAAGCTTAACAACAATCGAATGGCATATCCCTCAACAATAGCAGTTTGAAGTCAACAAATCCGACCCGATACAGAACACACCTCCATGTTGGGCCTACCAATGAACCCCAAATCATCTCTGGTCCCCCATGATAGATAAATAACCCTTTGAAAGTCTAAAATGACTAAATCACAACACATACTAACCTCTTACTAACCTTGGCTACTTTTTACGGTCCACAACTACGAAGCAATCTACTCACGAGAACTCCCGGTCTCTAAATCCATAGAACATATGAATCACCATCTCTGATCTCAACTCCACTTCATGAATGCCCACACTTCTCCAATTACACAGTCACCTCACGAGGAATACGTCTAAAATTCTTCTGTTCCACAAAGCAAAATTTGAACTTCAGTAGTCGATCAAACAAGAGAGTGCCATAATACTAATGAAGTATCCATAACTCTCACACATCTCCCTTTCTAAAATGTATACTCTCATCAAGCCATAGCAGTTAGTAATATCATTTACCAAGCCATCCGAAACTGTCCATGCTTCCTAAGAATTTATGACTTTCCTTTTAGAATAGAACTGTGACCTTACATATGCAAATCCCAATCCTACACAACATACCGCATATACCATGTCATCCCATGATAAATATGAGAACTTCATAATTCACTCCAAGTCACAAGAAAGTACATACTCAACTAGCCAAGAACTTTCCATTTGACCCCATCTAGGAGAATATCACTATAGATCGCATGCTCCTCACACCAATAAAAGATATACCTCTCTAATTGTGGTAGAAATCATCCAGAACTCTCCGAATCCCATTTGCTCAAAACCCAACCGTTAGGACTGAATCTTTCTAACACAACCAAGCTACGTAGGTCACCAAAACTCTAGAGCATTTCCATGAAACACCTATAGAAACTCCTTACCTCATAAACACCCAAAGAACTAATCATACCCATTACCATGCCGATCCAACCTACTACTAAGTTGTCATATCTATTCGAGTTCCTTCTGAATTGCATTCACATTAATAATTCTCCTCAACACCTCAATCCTGAACCCAAAATCACCACACGAGACCCTAACATAAACCACACTACCCTAAGGCTCATAAGCTGCTGAAGCTCTCTTAAGAACCCCAAAAGTACCTGAGACAACCCGGCCAGTTGTCTCATTAGTTACCACTCTGTTTCCACCATTTCTACTTCTTATTGCTTTATCTATTGGTTCTATATGTGTTCGGGTTGGTTGGCTCGGGTTCGGAAGGGATTTGGTAAGGTTTGAGACACTTAGTCTCTTTTGAGGAAGCTTAAGTTGGGAAAGTCAACCAGATGTTGACTTATGTGTTATAGAGCTCATATGTGAGTTTTGATGGTTTGGATAGCTTCGGGAGGTTATTTGGGACTTAGGAGCGTGATCGGAATGAGTTTTGGAGGTCCAGAGTAGATTTATGCTTGAATTGGCGAAATTGGATTTTTGGCGATTTTCGGTTGATAGGTGAGATTTTGATATAGGGGTCGGAATAGAATTTCAAGAGTTGCAGTAGTTGCGCTGTGTCATTTTGGATGTTTTTGCAAAATATTAGGTCATTCGGATGTGGTTTGATTGGTTTTTGATCAAAAGCTTAACTTAGAAGATTTTGGAATTTCTAGGCTTGAATCCGATGCGAATTTAGTGTTTTGATGTTGTTTTGAGCGTTCTGAAGGTTGGAACAAGTTTGAATGAGGTTATGGGATATGTTTGCATGTTTGGTTGAGGTCCCGAGGGCCTCGGGTGAGTTTCGGGTGGTCAATTGGACCATTTCATGATGTTTGGAATTGCAGAAAATTGTAGATCAGTGTTGCAGAGAAATGACCTTCGCATTCGCGAGTGGGTCCTCGTGTTCGCAAAGGGTTAGTTGGTAAAGGCTAGGATTTAAGCCTTCGCGTTCTCAAGGAAGGCTATGCATTCGCGAAAGGCTGGGTGTTTGGACATCGCGTTCGTGTGAAGCGGACCGCGTTCGCGTAGAGGAATTTGGTCAGTTGGACTTGAGGTATTTTATTCATCGTGTTCGCAAGAGGGGTAACGCGATCGCGAAGAGTGGTCTTAGGGTAACATCGCATTCACGATGGGAAGGTCGCAACCATGAAAGAGGAAATTTTGGTCAACGTTGATTTGTCCTTCACGAATGCGAGGCATTGACCGCGTTCGCGAAGAAGGATTTCAGGCCTGGGCAGAAGGTTTAAATAGTCGTCTTGTCCGCAATTTTGACGTTTATTTCAACCATTTTTGACCATTTTTGGAGATTTTTGAAAAGGATTGAAGAGGTATTCAAGGGGAATAACTTGGAGGTAAGATTCATGGACTTAAAACTCGATTCTTATGTGAAATCCACCTAATTAATCATGGAATCTAAGCCTAAAATTGAAGAATTAGGGCTTGAAATTGGAAACCTAGAATTTGAGATTTGAGGGGTCATTTGTGATTGGATTTTGATTATTTTGGTATGTATGAACTCGGGGAGTGATAAGGAATCCATTGATGTAATTTTTACCAAAATCCGAGATGTGGGCCCGGGGCTCGGGTTTTGGTAATTTTGGGATTTGTGTTGTAAATTAATTATTTTCGCTTGGGCTTCGTTCCATTAGCATATTTTCACACCGTGATTCTAATTTTGGATAGATTTAAGGCACGTGGAAGCCGATTCGAGGGGCAAAGGCATCGCGGGCTATAGTTTTGACCGTATTGAGGTGAGTAATGATGTCCTGAGGGTATGAAACCCCGAATTTGCACATCATTGTGTTATTTTGAGGTGACGTACACGCTTGATGACGAGCATGGGGTCATGCACTATTGGGGATCGTGACTTAGTCCGTCCCGAATAACTATTTTACCACATATTTGACTAAAACCTATTTGCTATCATCATGTTTTGTGTTGAACGCCATATTTGGGCCTTATGCCAACTTTTTGAACCCTTATGGGATTTTTATTGATATTTCCTCACTGTTTTGATTTTATACTTGAACTCAATCATGCTATGTTCCACTATTTTCATAACTCAACCATGTTTACTCTGTTTAACACTTAAATGATCTTTTATATGATATTTTGGGCTGAGAATTATGTTTTACTATTGCCCGAGTGGCTTGCGAGGATTTTGATTGAGTAAGGCTGAGGGCCTATATTATGAGGAAACACTGATTATGATTATGAGGCCGATGGCCTGAGATATGTACGCCATGAGGTGGCTTGTTGATATGAGGACGAGAGCCTAGTGATGATGCCATGAGATGGCTTGATACTGTGCTTGGGCCGTAAGGGGGCCCTCCAGGAGTCTGCACACCCCTAGTGAGCCAGGTACCCATGTGATGTGAGATGTAGCCCGAGGGGCTAGTATTGTTCTAAGATATTGCCCGAGGGGCGGATTTTTTGATATTGTTCCTGAGGGGCGAATATTTATGTGTTTATCTTTCTTATTTGTTTGTCATTACCTGTTTAATTGTTAAAAAGGTATTTCATGAAGTGTAAACCGAACTTAAATGACTTTACATATCTTTACGGATTCACTATTTTTACTGGTTTTACTTCTTCATTATAGCCTGTAATGTGCCTCACGTGTTTTCATATCTCTCAGTCGTTTATTTATGGTTATTACTCACTGAGTTGGAGTACTCACTTTACTTCATGCACCCCGAGTGCAGATTCAGACGCATCTGGTCCTGCTCCCGAGTGTTGATCTTTCCAGCTCAGGCGGATCAAAAGATTATCTATGTAGTTGTCGGCGTTCCCAGCCTAGATTTTCTTCTCTTATCTTATTTCTCCTTATTTTAGATGTGTATTGAACTCTGTAGTATTTCTTGTCTTATTTCGGATTTTTAGATGCACATGACTAGTGACACCCCAGTATCGGGCTGTGTTAGGTTGTATTCCGCGAATTGTTTGTGTTGTCACTGCATACTTTTGGATTTATATCATGTTTAAGACTAAATGCTTATTGTTTAATTGCTTAAAACTAGATTGGAAATGTGTCGGCTGGACTTGTCTTCACGTGAGGCGCCATCATGACTGAGTCTGGGTTTTGGGTAATAACAAGTTGGTATCAGAGCCTAGGCTACATAGGTCTCACGAGTCATGAGCAGGTTTAGTAGAGTCTCGCAGATTGGTATGGAGATGTCTGTATTTATCCCCGAGAGCCTGCAGAACCTTTAGGAAAAACTTCATATTCTTGAAATTCTTTTCGTGTGAATCTATTGATCCGAGTACTAAACTTCTGTTATTCTATTCTCTCACAGATGGTGAGGACATGTGCTACCGGTCAGGATGGACGACCACCAGTACCACCAACTATGGCCACTAGAGGCCGAGGATGCGGTCGTAGTCGTGGTAGGGGCAGAGGTGTGGCTCGCACAGCAGCTAGGGTAACACCTGTAAATCTACCAACCGCCCCAGTTCAGGATCAGGTCCCAGTTATGGACGCTCCAGCAGCACTAGCTCAGGCACCAGTTGTGCCCATTGTGATTCTGGGTCTTCAAGAGGCCTTGGCTCAGATTCTATCAGTTTGCACTGGCCTAGCTTAGGCGGTCTCAGCTACTACAGCCGTAACTACTTCTCAGGCCGGGGGGAGGCAATCAGACTCCCACTGCTCGTACACCTGAGCAGGTCGTGTAGGGACTTCAGACGTCGGGGGCACATCCAGCCTAGCCGATTGCAGCTGCTTAGGACTCTATAGTTCCTTCCATGCCAGAGACGAGCAACGTAGGTTGGAAAGGTTTGGTGGACTTCAGCCTCCGACCTTCAGTGGTGCAGAGGGAAAGGATGCCTAGGGTTTCTTGGATAAGTGTTAGAGGATGCTTCGTACAGTAGGTATTTTGTAGACCAGCGGGGTCGCTTTCACTACTTATCAGTTTTCTAGAGCTGCCTTCACTTGGTGGGAAGCTTTTGAGAGGCGTAAGCCTATTGGTGCTGCACCCCTTACCTGGAAGTAGTTCTCCGTTCTCTTTCTTGAGAAGTATATCACATAGTCTCGTAGAAAGGAGCTGTGCAGGAACTTTGAGTGGTTGTGTTAGGGAGAGATGACTATGACACAGTATGAGATGAGGTTCTCTGAGCTTGCTTGTCATGCTATTTGGTTGGTTCCGACAGATAGAGAGAGGATTAGGAGATTTGTTGATGGCCTCACTTATCAGCTTTGTATTCTCATGACCAGGGAGAGGGTGACTGGTGTTACTTTCGAGGCGGTTGTGGATATCGCCCATGAGATTGGTTCTGTTCATTGCCAGGAGCGAGAGGAGAGGGAGGCCAAGAGGCCTCGAGGATCTGGTAGTTACAGCAGTACTCCTTTGAGAGGTTAGTTTCAGCACGGCAGAGGCCGTCCATTCAAGCATGCTCAGCCAGCTCACCCAGGTTATCATGGGGTGTCATCGGGTCAGTATTATCACATTTCCCATCAGGGCCAGTCATCACTTAGTGCCCTTCTAGCTTAGAGTTCGTCCCATGCTCCATCAGTTCAGGGCTCTTCTATGCCAGGTGTATCTGCTAGTTACTCCGATGCGAGGGGTTCTCTTTAGTCCCCTTTTTCAGCACCTAGGAGTTGTTATGAGTGTGGAGAGATGGGTCATATATGGAGGCAGTGCCCTCGTCGTCTTGCGGGTTTATCTCAACAGAGGGGTCAGTTATCGGCTTCAGCGCCAGTTACTTTATCACCACCGACCCAGCCAGCTAGGGGTGGAGGTCAGTCAACTAGGGGTTGTCCTAGAGGGGAAGGTCGATCAGGTGGCACTCAGGCCCATTTCTATGCACTTCCAGCTAGACCCGATGCTATTGTTTCAGATGCTATTATTACAAGTATTGTTTCAGTCTGCCACAGTGATGCCTCTGTATTATTTGATCCCGGTTCCACCTTTTCTTATGTTTCATCATACTTTGCTAATTATTTGGGTATGCCCCATGAGTCTCTTACTTCACATGTTCATGTATCTACCCCGGTGGGTGATACTATTGTTGTTGACTGTATGTATCGGTGGTATATGGTGACTATTAGGGGTCTGGAGACCCGTGTGGATCTTTTATTATTGTGTATAGTGGATTTTGATGTCATTTTAGGCATGGATTAGCTATCTCCATGTTGTGCTATTCTAGACTGTCATGCCAAGATAGTCACATTGGCTATACCGGGGGTGCCACGGATTGAGTGGCGAGTTGTGACAGATTATGTTCCCAGTAGAGTGATCCCATTCTTGAAGGCCCAGCGTATGGTTGGGAAGGGTTGTCTTTCATATCTAGCCTTTGTGAGGGATGTCGGTGCTGAGACTCCCAGTATTGATTCTATTTCAGTTGTGAGGGATTTTCTTAATGTATTTCCTATAGACCTATCGGGCATGCCACCAGACAGTGATATTGAGTTTGGTATTGACATGGTGCCGGGCACTCAGCTTATTTCTATTCTTCCGTATCGTGTGGCACCGGCGGAGTTGAAGGAGTTAAAGGAGCAGCTTTAGGAGCTCCTTGAAAAGGGGTTCATTCGGCCTAGTGTGTCACCTTGGGGTACGCCGGTTCTATTTGTGACGAAGAAGGATGTCACTATGAGGATGTGCATTGATTATAGGCAATTGAACAAGGTAACAGTTAAGAACAAGTATCATTTTCCTCGCATTGATGATTTATTTGACCAGCTTCAGGGAGTAAGAGTTTTCTCCAAGATTGATCTCCGTTCGGGTTATCATCGGTTGAAGATCAGGGACTCGGATATTCTTAAGACCGCTTTCAGGACCCGATATGGTTATTATGAGTTCTTGGTGATGTCTTTTGGGCTGACCAATACTACTCCAACCCTGAGGTGCTGGAGTTCAGGCACCCGACACGCCTATAACCACTACTACTCCAGCCCTTCAGGAGACATTGGCACAGTTTATGAGTATGTACACCATGCTGGCTCAGGCAGGGTTACTTCCACTTGCTGCAGCCATATCCCAGGCCGAGGGAGGGGCACAGACTCCCGCCTCCCGCACTCTTGAGTAGCGAGTGCAAGTTGAGAAGGTCCCAGAGATCATTCCTGTACAGACTACAGTACCAGTTCATCCCGAGGATGGGGCAACTGCTTCTGAGGATGAGCAGCGGAGACTCGAGAGGTTCAAGAAGTATGATCCTCCGGTTTTCAGTAGACTAGCGACAGATGATGCCTTGGGATTTCTGGAGGATTGCCATCGTATTCTTCGCACTATGGGTATTACCGGATCGAGCGGGGTTTCCTTCACTTCTTTCCAACTTCGGGGAGCCGCCTATGAGTGGTGGCGCACCTATGCATTAGACAGTCCAGACGAGGCTGCTTCACTGACTTGGACCTAGTTCTCAGATATGTTCTTGAGAGAGAGAGTTCCTCAAAGCCTTAGAGACACATGGGGCGTAGAGTTTGAGCATTTGCACCAGGGAGCTATGACTGTTTCAGAGTATGTTATCTGTTATGCCAGATTGGCTAGGTATGCACTAGCCTTGGTTGATACTGTCCGCGAGAGGGTTTGCTGGTTTATTGAGGGGATTATTCCTCCCATCAGATCTAGCATGGCTCGTGAGTTGGATATGGACATTTCTTATCAGCATGTGGTGAGCATTGCTAGGAGGATTGAGGGTATTCATGCTAGGAAGAGAGAGGAGAGGGAGGCCAAGAGGTCTCGTGAGTCGGGCCATTATTCTGGTGTCCGTACCCACGCTGCAGGTCGTCATGGTAGGGTCTATATGAGTCGCCCCATTCATTCAGCTCTTCCAGCAACCAGCAATGCTCCAACTCCTCCCAGATCTCAGGAGCCATATTATGCACCTCCGGTTTCTAATGCGCCTCCTGTGCGGGGTGCTTTCAGAGATCAGTCTAGCATACCTGTCCCTAGCCAGTCACATCCACCACATCCTCCCAGAGCTTGTTTCGAGTGTGGTGACACACGCCACTTGGTGAGGGAGCACCGTAGACTTGGGAGGGGTGCACCTCCACAGACTTCTCAGCCACAGTGTGCCCCGTAGAGTTCTCAGGCTATGGTTACATCTCCAATTGCTACCCCACCTACTCATCCAACTAGAGGTGGAGGTCGGGGAGGTAGAGGTCTCCCTAGAGGGGGAGTCCAAGCCAGATATTATGCCATTCCTGCTCGTATCGAGTTTGTTGCCTCCGATTCTGTCATCACAGGTATTATACTGGTTTGTCACGGAGATGCATCGATTCTATTCGATCCAAGCTCCATTTATTCTTATGTGTCTTCTTATTTTGCTCCGTATTTGGGTGTAGCACGAGATTCGTTGAGTTCTCCTGTTTATGTTTCTACTCCTGTGGGAGATTCTCTTGTTGGGGATCGCGTTTATCGGTCGTGTTTAGTTACTATTCGTGGTTTTGAGACCAGAGCAGATCTATTGTTACTCAACATGGTTGATTTTGATATTATTCTGGGCATGGACTGGTTGTTGCCCTATTATGCTATTCTTGATTGTCAGGTCAAGATCGTGACACTGGCTATGCCAGGTATTCCGCGTGTTGAGTAGAGTGGTACTTTAGATCACACTCCCAGTAGAGTTATCTCTTTTCTTAAAGCTCAGCGTATGGTTGGAAAGGGGTGTGCTGCGTATTTAGCTTATGTGAGAGACATCAGTATTGATACTCCTTCAGTTGATTCAGTTCCAATTGTACGGGATTTTCCTAATGTGTTTCCAGCTGATCTTCCAGGCATACCGCCTGATAGAGATATTGATTTTGGCATTGATTTGTTGTCGGGCACTCAGCCCATTTCTATTTCCCTATATTGTATGGCTCCTCCTGAGTTGAAGGAGTTGAAGGATCAGTTACAAGAATTGCTTGATAAGGGTTTTATTCAGCCCAGTGTATCGCCTTGGGGTGCTCCTGTCTTGTTTGTGAAGAAAAAGGATGGTTCTATGTGTATGTGTATTGATTATCGCCAATTGAACAAAGTTATAGTTAAGAATCGTTATCCTTTGCCTCGTATTGATGATCTGTTTGACCAGCTTCAGGGCGCACAGGTGTTTTCTAAGATTGATTTGCGCTCAAGTTACCATCAGTTGAAGATTCGGGAACCATATATATCGAAGACTGCTTTCAGGACTCGGTATGGCCATTACGAGCTCCTTGTTATGTCATTTGGGCTGACCAACGCCCCAGCAGCCTTTATGCATTTGATGCACAGTGTGTTCCGGTCGTATCTTGACTCGTTCGTCATTGTCTTTATTGATGATATTCTGGTGTATTCCCGGAGTCGGGAAGATCATGAGCAGCACCTGGGAACTGTGCTTCAGACTCTGAGAGAAAAGAAGTTATATGCTAAGTTCTCGAAATATGAGTTTTGGTTGGATTCAGTGGAATTCTTAGGCCACGTGATATCGAGTGTAGGTATTCAGGTGGATCCGAAAAGGATAAAGGTCGTGCATAGTTGGCCCAGACCATCCTCAGCTACTGAGATCCACAATTTCCTTGGTTTGGTTGGCTACTACCGTCGTTTTGTGGAGGGGTTTTCATCGATTGCAGCCCCTATGACCAGGTTGACCCAGAAGGGTGATCCACTTCAGTGGACATAGGAATGTGAGGCGAGCTTTCAGAAGCTCAAGACAGCCTTGACCACAGCCCCAATTTTGATACTGCCTACAGGCTCGGGGTCTTATACAGTCTATTGTGATGCCTCGAGGGTTGGCCTCGGAGCGGTGTTGATGCACGATGGTAAGGTGATTGCCTACGCATCCAGATAGTTGAAGATACATGAGAAGAACTACCCTGTTCACAACCTTGAGTTAGCTGCCATTGTTCACGCCCTGAAGATTTGGTGCCATTACTTATACGGTGTGCCTTGTGAGATTTATACTGACCATCGGAGCTTGCAGCACTTGTTCAAGCAAAAGGATCTAAATTTGCACCAGAGGAGGTGGTTAGAGTTATTGAAGGACTATGACATCACCATCTTGTATCACCCGGGCAAGGCCAATGTGGTGGCCGATGCTTTGAGTCGTCGGGCGGAGAGCTTAGGGAGTTTGGCATATCTACCAGCATTAGAGAGGCCTATGGCAATGGATGTTCAGGCTTTAGCTAGCCAGTTTGTGAGATTGGACCTTTCGAATCCCAGTCGAGTCCTAGCTTGTGTGGTTTCTCGGTTTTCCTTATTTGACAGTATCAGGGAGCGGCAGTATGATGACCCTCATTTGCTTGTCCTCAAGGACAAGGTTCAGCACGGTGATGCCAGAGATGTGACTATTGGTGATGATGGGGTATTGAGGATGCAGGGTTGGGTCTGTGTACCCAATGCTGATGGTATTCGGTTTGATATTGGAGGAGGCTCATAGTTCGGGGTATTCTATTCATCCAGGTGTCGCGAAGATGTATCGGGATTTGAGGCAGCACTATTGGTGGAGGCGGATGAAGAAGGATATAGTTGGGTTTGTAGCTCGGTGCCTCAATTATCAGCAGGTGAAGTGTGAGCACCAGAGACCAGGTGGGTTACTTCAACAGATAGAGATTCCGGAGTGGAAGTGGGAGCGGATCACCATGGACTTTGTAGTTGGGCTCCCACAGACTTTGAGAAAGTTCGATGATATTGTTCGTCTGCATGGTATCCCAGTTTCCATCATTTCAGATAGAGGTACTCAGTTCACATCACGGTTCTGGAGGGCCGTTCAACATGAGTTATGTACTCGGGTAGAGTTGAGTATAGCATTTCACCCTCAGACGGACGGACAGTCCGAGCGCACTATTCAGATTCTTGAGGATATGCTCCGCGCGTGTGTGATTGAGTTTGGAGGGTCTTGGGATCAGTTCTTGCCATTGGTAGAGTTTGCTTACAACAATAGCTATCAGTCTAGTATTCAGATGGCACCGTATGAGGCTTTAAATGGGAGACGGTGTCGATCTCTGGTAGGTTGGTTTGAGCCGGGCGAGATTAGATTATTGGGAACAGACTTAGTTCAGGGTGCCTTGGAAAAGGTTAAGGTGATTCAAGACAGACTCCGTACAGCCCAGTACAGACAGAAGAGTTACGTGGACCGGAAAGTTCGTGATGTTTCCTATATGGTTGGTGAGCGGGTTCTGCTTCGGGTTTCGCCTATGAAGGGCGTCATGAGATTTGGAAAGAAAGGGAAGTTGAGTCCAAGGTTTATTGGCCCTTTTGAGATATTGAGGCGAGTTGGGGAGGTTGCTTATGAGCTTGCCTTACCTCCCAGCTTGGCAGGAGTGCATCCAGTATTTCATGTTTCGATGCTCCGGAGGTATCACGGTGACCCGTCGCACGTGCTGGATTTTAGTTCAGTCCAGCTGGACAAGGATCTATCCTATGTTGAGGAGCCAGTGGCAATATTGGACAGGCAAGTTAGAAAGTTGTGGTCAAAGAACATTTCTTCGGTAAAGGTTCAGTGGAGGGGCCAGCCAGTCGAGGAGGTGACCTGGTAGACCGAGCAGGATATGCGCAGCCATTACCCTCATCTTTTCACTACTTCAGGTATGTCTCTATGCTCGTTCGAGGACGAACGAATTTTTAAGTGTAGGAGGATGTGACGACCCGGCCGGTCGTTTAAAGAATTATTGCCCCGATCCCCTATTAACTGTTTTCCCCAAGTTTATTTCTGCTAATGTAATTTGCCGGGATGCTCGGTTTTGAGTTTTAAGGAGTTTTGGGACACTTAGTCTCTAAATGAGAGCTTAAGTGTTAAAAAGTTGACCAAAGTCGGAATAGTAGGGAGACAGCCTCGGAATGGAAATCTGACACTATTAGCTTCGTTAGGTGAATTTGGGGCTGGGAGCGTGTTCGGAATGTGTTTTGGAGGTCCGTAGCTAATTTAGGCTTGAAATGCCGAAGTTTGAATTTTTGAAGTTTCCGGTCCGATAGTGAGATTTTGATCCGAGGGTCGGAATGGAATTCCGGAAGTTTCAGTAGCTCCGTCATGTCATTTGGGATGTGTGTGCAAAATTTCAGGTCATTCGGACGAGATTTGATACAGTTTTTGATCGAAAATATAATTTAAGAGTTCTTGGAGTTCTTAGGCTTGAATCCTATGTAAAATTGGTGATTTGATGTTGTTATAAGCATTCCGAAGTGTTGATCGAGTTAGAACGATGTCATGGGATGTGTTGGTATAATTGGTTTGAAGTTTCAGGAGTTCCGGGTAGGCTCTGGGATGTTTTGGTGCAAAAATCATTGTTGTAGCAGGTCTATAGGGGTTGCAGGCCCCAGAACTCACTCACGTGGTCCGCACAAAAATTAGTGCGCCCGCGTTGAGTACTGTGCGGACAGCACAAAAGCGGGTGTGGCCGCGGTAGGCGTCGCGCGGACCGCACAAAGTGGGGCGCGGCCGCGGTGAAGGGCCATTCCGCTGGTCCTACTTCGTAAGCTCATATCGTTTGTTCTACAAGGAATTTTGAGGTGACTTAAAAATAAAAGTTGTAGCTCTTCGTGTATAGTTTCCATAAAGGTAAAGATATCGCAATTTGGAAATCTGTAGCAAAAGTTATGGCCAAAATACTAAAGCATGTCACTGTAGAGGGAGGCCTATGCGGCCGCACGTTGCCTTTGTGCGGACCGCACTGGCTTGCGCGGGACGCGTGAGTTTTGGTGCGGACCGCAGTAGTTGGAAACCTGAGGGGTACCTATAAATATGAGGTTTTGGGTTTTATTTAATATTTTGACCTAGAGAGCTCGGATTTTGACAATATTTCGAAGGTTTTTCAAGAAATTCATCGGGGTAAGTGATTTTAACTCAGATTTGGCTAGAATACATGAATCTAACACTGAATTCATCATTTAGTTCATGATTTGAGAGGGAATTTGGGAAGAAAATTGTGAAACCTTTCAAAAATGTAAAATGATGATTTAAAGAACCAAATAGTGTCGGAATTGTATAATTTTCGTATGGTTAGACTCGTGAGAGTGCGAGGTTTCTGGGAATATAAATTTTTACCGATTCCGAGACGTGGGCCCGAGGGGCGTTTTGGTCATTTTCCATAATTTTGCGTATTAGCTTTGAATTAAAACATAGGATCATTTGTTTGAGATGATATTTACAATATGCAATTGAATTGATTAGATTTGGGCCATTTGGAGTCGGATACTCGTGGCAAAAGCGTGGTTTCTAGTTGATTTTGAGTCGGTTCGAGGTAAGTGGCTTGTCTAACCTTGTGTGGGGGACCTTTCCCCTTAGGATGTGCTATATTTCATAATTGAAATGTCATGTACGTGAAGTGACAAGCGCGTACCTGAGCTAATTGTTGAAAATCCGGTTTTTCCTTAAGTATTTTAATTGAGTTCTTTTCTTGTTTTATTCGACTTGTGAATTTATCATGTTGCTAGTCTAGAAAGGCATGTTTAGTTGACTTAATTGCCTATTTGCTTAAATTGCCTGAATTGCATTACGTGAAGCATGTTAGGCTAGAAATAAATGTTTACTTGGTACGAAATTAGCGTTTAATTTAATATTCTTGTGTGGATGCTCTGTGTTTTAAATTGGGACTATGGGTTAGATTCCCGGGAGATTCCCACTGTACATTTACTTTGGGACTATGGGTTAGATTCCCGGGAGATTCCCCCCTGCACATTTACTTTGGGACTACGGGTTAGATTCTCGGGAGATCCCCCGCACATATATTGAGGATACCGAGAGATCCTCGCGATACCAAGAGATCCCTAGTACATATTGAGGATACCAAGATATCCTTGGGATACCAAGAGATCCCTGGCTTATATTGAGGATACTGAGAGATCCTCGGGATACCAATAGATCCCTAGTACATGTCGAGGATACTAAGAGATCCTCGGGATACTTAGAGATCCCCGGTTACTTTCCTTATGGTTTGCTTTCATCATTGTTTCCGTTATTGTACTCTTATTATCCTGCATAGATTCTTACTGTAGGTTCTCAATTGCACTGCTTATCTTATCCTGCCATCTTTATATTTTATATAACCTCAGTAGGGCCCTGACCTTCCTCGTCACTACCCAACCGAGGTTAGGCTTGGCACTTACTGAGTACCGATGTGGTGTACTCACGCCTCTTCTGTGCATGTTTTTCATATGCAGATCCAAGTACCTCTACTCAGGCGCACTATCAGTGAGGCAGGAGGACTACGAAGACTTCGAGGTAGATCTGCTGCATTCGCAGACCGACGAGTCTCCCTCTTTATTCTATCTTTAGTACTTAGTTATCTTCCCTTCCATTTGTTAGATATTCTGGAGTTTGGAGCCTCACTATACATTTCTGTAACCTGTGTTTTCCCTTAAGTTTCTGGGTTTTGGGATTGTTTTAGTCTTGAGATATTGAGTTGTATATGCTGAGCGGCATTCAATATAATTTCCTTTTTAGGTAATTAAATATGGTATTCTATTTTTCCACAATTGTTATGTTTCCGTAAGTGTTAGGCTTACCTGGTCACGGAGACTATGTGTCGTCATGACATGTTCACGGTTGGTGAACTAGGGTCGTGATATCAAACTACAGAGGATCAGACGTAAAGAATCAACCATACATAAATTCAAAATTCACATTAAACTTATATAACAACTGAGGCATTGAATCAGCACATAAGAGGAATGAAAAGAAAGGGAGGAAGAAGAAAACCTTGAACCAAATAATGATCTTTCCAGTAGGTAATCCAAGAGCAAATAAGAAAAATAGTTCAGGACCTCGATGAGGCAGAATCTCATCGGACGACACTCGAACCTCGACGGAATAAGATGTAGACCATGTTGTCCGAAACTTCAAGCATCTCAACCTCGATTTTCAATTGATCGAAGACAGGGAAACTAAAACGTGACTAAACAAAAGCTTATGTTGGTGTGTATGTGTGTGAGCAGTGAAGAGCAACGACTGGAGTAGATTGGAGGAGTTCTGACCGGCGGCTTTCGATGAAGGGTGGTGCGTGTGGAGAAGGAGATCGAGCAGCTCCTCTGTATTATTATCGACGCTGCTTCATCTCTTAGCCTTAGGATCTCGAGGTTAGCTCTTCATTGAAGAGGAAGAATGGGGGGTTGGTCGTTTGGGGTGGGATTTGTGAAGAAGACGAGGTCAGAGGGTGGGTCTCATGTATTGCTGCGCTGAGGCGCTGATTCTTTTTGTGAAAGGGTGGTGTGAAGACGATAGCAGAACGGATGGACCAGCCTTTTTGGAAAAATAGCGGATCCTTGTTTTGAGTGTATAGGGCTTTTGTATTTTTGTGTTTCCTTATCCTTTCTTCCAGAGAAACAGCTAATGGTTATGTGTAAAGTCTAGGTCTTAGGTCAATAAGGTGTAGGTTCTTTTATAGTCTATGTCTAGGGTTTTAGGGGTATTGGGCTTGGGTTATTATGGGCTAGGTCCAAAAATTAGGCCTAAAAATGGGTCGTTTGAGCCCGGATTTTATTCTTTCCTCTCGAACGAGACTAAAATACGATCTCATTTATTAATTAGTCCTACTTAAGTAAAATAACTGTTAAAATAAGACTGACCGTTAAAACAGAACTATTTTTTGGTATTTTTCAAGATTAAAAATGACTACAACACATTAATGAAACTATTTTTTTTATCATTTTTATTTTCTTGTAATAAAATAAAGTAAAAGAGTCAAAATTAATTGAAATAGCGATATTAGGCCTAAATAAAATATATACATGCTAAAACATAGAAACTCTTGGGGAGGGTCAAAAATCACATGTCTACAGTTGCCCCTCTTTGACTAGAATATGAAGTATCTTCAGACAAAGAACGACTAGACAGGTTTTTTGACCCGACCCTTATTTGGAGAGACTAAAACTAAGAGAAAAGGAAAATGTGACAGAGCCCTGGTATCTGAGCTGCCTACATATCCTTGGCTATAAAGGAATCAGGCCACGTGTAGTTCAGAAGTGAGATGATGGAGTATACCGAGGTGGAGAGCCGATCGAGGTGTCATTCCGTCGAGGTTCTGGTCTGCGGTCCTGTTATTATATCAAAAATCAAAAATGAAAAAGACTAGCTAAGCCTGTCAACTATGAGTTACAAGATTCCTATCTAGAAATCTTCTGAAGCTTGATCTTGAGTCTTGAATGGTTCTTCATGCAAACTTTAGATTTGAACCTTGATGCTTGCTAGTTGCAGGTGCTAATTCATTCTTCTTCAGCTTTTTGGATCAAAACCGGACATACCATGCTTGTGACTTCAGTCATGTCTTAGGCAGCCCACATCTTTTATCAACTTCTGCATTTGGATTCACTACTTGCCTTTCTCTTTTTTTTTATTCTGGATTGTGACTAACTTCCGTTAATCATCTTGGACTATTGACTTGCATTCTTGCCGCGAGCTTCTTTTATTGCTGACTTGAATTGCATTCTGAAGTGAATTCCCTTATTCTCCAGGTGGCGCCTGATTGCCAACATTTGAACTGTAGTCTCTTGCTCTCCAGGTGGGCGCCTGATTGTCAAAACTTTAAATTGTATTCCCTTGCTCTCCACATAGGCGCCTGATTGCCAAAACTTTAACTGTATTCCCTTGATCTCCAAGTGGGTACCTAATTACCAAAACTTGAACTATATTCCCTTGCTCTCCAGGTGGGCGCCTGATTGCCAAAACTTTAACTGTATTCCCTTGCTCTCCAGACCAAAACTTTAATTGTATTCCCTTACTCTCTAGGTGGGCTCATGATTGCCAAAACTTTAAATGTATTCCCTTTCTCTCCAGGTGGGCGCTTGATTGCCAAAACTTGAATTGTATTTCCTTGCTCTCTAGGTGGGCTCCTGATTGCCAAAACTTGAACTGTATTCCCTTGCTCTCCAGGTGGGCGCATGATTGCCAAAATTTGAGTTGTATTCCCTTGCTCTCCAGGTAGGCGCCTGATTGCCAAAACTTGAACTGTATTCCCTTGCTCTCCAGGTGGGCGTCTGATTGCCAAAACTTGAACTGTATTCCCTTGCTCTTCAGGTGGGCGCATGATTGCCAACACTTGACCTGCTTTCCCTTTGTTCTCCAGGTGGGCTCATAATTTCCAACACTTGAACTGCTTTCCCTTTGTTCTCCGGGTGGGCTCCTGATTACCAACACTCGAATTGTTTTCCCTTTATTCTCTAGGCGGGCTCCTGATTACCAACACTTGAATTTCTTCCTTTCCTCTAAACCTTGAATTGTTTTCCCTTTGTTTTCCAGGTGGGCGTCTGATTGTTGAACTCGACCCGCTTTCCTTTGAAACTACTTTCCCTTGAGACTTGAACTCTCTTCCCTTGTTTCTCCAAGTGGGTGCCTGATTGCTGAACCTGAATTGTCCTCTTCTTGAAACTACTTTCCTTTTGAACTATCTTCCCTTTTTTCTCCAGGTGGGTGCCTAATTGCTTAAGCTTTAACTGTCTTTTATTATTGAAACTCGTGTTGTCTTCCCTGGTTTTTTAGATGGGTTCCTGATTAAAATAAACAGACAATACAAAAGAAATTTTTCTGCCCCAGTTTGATATTGGGAACATCTATGAGTGTTAACCGATTCTTGTTATCAAAATAAATTCTAAGCTAACTTTCCATATCCTAAAAATTTCAAACCAAGTCTCATCTCAAAAGTGAAAAACTTTAAATGCTAAATTGTACTTCCCCAAAGTAGAACTTACGCTAAATCTTGTTATCTATGAAGGTATTGAAATTTAACTAGGTCCCATTATCCAGGATGGTCCTGAGAACCCCTTTTTTCTTCTTTAAAGAAATTAAATCCCATTATCTAGGAGGGCCCTGAAAAGCCGAGAATGAACTTACCTGAGCCATGCTTTCTTCCTAGAGTATCTCTGCAGAACGAACAAAATTCCTTGCCCCTGAACCATGCTTTTCCTCATAGAGGACTCCTGTAGATCGAACAAATTTTCTTTCCAATTCTCAAATCGCCTTTATGCTGACAAAATTTGGGCACGATACTTGAAAAAAAATCAAACTTCCAAACTTTGATTTGGACACAATTTTCATCCCTGTTTCAAACAAAGAAAACTTGTGAGCTTATAAATATGGTGGTTGGTTTGTGGCCTTGACTTTGAGGGCGATTACTCCTTCACTTCCCATGATAATTTTGATTTCAACTCGAAAGACCTTGCTTGTTTATTGGCTAACTACTTTCTCTACCACCCTTTTCACAGAAAATACCTCTGATCCGTTCAAACCCAACATCCTCTATCTGTTGCATTTTGCTTATGAATTGACGTTTACCGAACCTTTGTATTCCACATGAATCCCAAAGCACGTTGATTATTACCAACTCAGTGCGTGTACTATTTTTCCCTAGCGTATGCCACTGGCCTTGGCCTTGAGGTCTATTGCTCCTTCACTAGACATGATAACTTTGATTTCCACTTGGAGGACCTTGTTTGTCATTGGTTAACCACTTTCTCTGTCAACCTTATCACAGAAAATACCTTTGATCCATTCACCCAACATCCTTTATCTGTTGCATTGTTCCTGAATTAACAATAGCAAACCTTTGTATTTCACATGAATCCCAAAGTACGTTAATTGTTACCAGCTCAGTGCGCCCGCTACTTTTTCCTGACTTATGCCACTTTGATGTGTTAGCCAGAACCCTTTTTGTGCAATTGGAAAGCTGGTGGCAAATTTTGAATTCATTTCTCACTTGTTCTGACCAAACATACTTAGGAAGAGGAAGTAAACGAGACAAAAGGAACAGAGTAAAGGACAATGGAAAGAGATGATTCCTAACAAGAAAACTACAAAGTAGAAACTTATCAGATGTAGATACCAACTCTAATGACCATAACATGCAACTTTGGATTAAGTGTCATAATCCGTCAAGCAAGTTTGATGTTCAACTCTTGTTATACCCCTAAACCGTAAAAATGGGCTTCAATGCTCCGATTATCCAATCTGATTCACGATCCTTATTCGACTTGTAGTGACCGAAGGGTTTTCACCATCAAGCCTCTGTCATTTTGTTCTTTCTCTCAACTCACCATTGACTTATGGTGCCTGTGAAGGTTTTCACCAATAAGGCTCTTTCATTTTATTTTTTTCTTCTTATTTCTTCTGATTCTGCAGATGCAAGGCCTTAACCAGGGTAAAAACATCATACGCTCCTGGCATGGCTAACTCAGCACTCTCAAAGATTATCTAGGAGGTCTTTTTGGACTGTAATGTGGCTTTTGGACAGGGTTAGAAAGGAAGGATATCACAAAGGCTCAAAACAACTAAGAAATCGGGGTTAATTTATTTACAACTTTTGGAATTCATTCTAAAAACTTTGCCCCAATTTTGAAACAAGGGAATTTGACTCTTTTGTTTTTCTTTTTGAGATGAAATTTCTAAGAAATACTGCCCCACTCTCAACTTCATGGGATTACGAAATATTTAATTTTGTATGACTGAACCGTAAGGCTACCTTCGTATCTTGTGGTGACAAGAATCAGGTCAAACGTAGTTCACAAAGATACATTTTGTTGTTCCTATTTTTCTTTTTCTTTCTTTTCTTTCTTTTTTCTTTTCTTTCTTTTTTCTTCTTTTTTTTTTCTTTTCCCTTTTTTTATCTTTATTTTTCTCTTCTTTTTTTGAAATTTCCTTTTGAAATGAACTTTCTACAATAAACTTATGGGGACATGAATTGTTTTCTTTTTTTTATGACTCTAACTTAATTACAAAAGAGGGGAGGCCGAAGAAATCAGTACAGGCTCAAAAGGGTATCGAATGGTATAAGTGTTTGGGTAGCTGAAAGAGGGCCTCTCAATCCCTGAAAATGCCAAGTACAACACATGCAACTTGAGGAAGAAAATTGAATATCATGCATAATATTTCTTTTGCGGCTTCGGCATTGATATCACTGATATACCTTCCATTTTTCTTTAGCGCCTTGTCAAGTACAGAACTCGCATTGGGCAATTTCTCCTTCACAATAGATACCCTCCGTCAATTCGGAGAAAACTTTCTTGACTTTATCTTGTAACTTGAGATACACTTGAACTCAAAGTTGCTTGCTTCAAATTGTCTGGGATGCACTCTCTTTTAACGAATCCTTATCATCCTATTAACTTTCCAAATTATCTACCCTAGTTTCACACAGTTTGGGCTTCAAATGATCTAAAAATGTCTTTACTTATTTCCCTCAAATGTCCCTATCATCTTCAAAATTGTTTCATTGCTTCATGACTAAACTAACTTTTAAGACTAGGCTAAGAATTATGCGTGCATGTCATGTCACCAGAGTCAGCAGGAAAAGAACTATAAAAGGGAAAGAGAACTAAACAAATACTGACTAGAAATAACAGAAAATAGGAAATTGCATTAGACAGATGGTGAAAGGGTTTGGACAACCAAAACAAGTAAAATAAGCTGGGGTTACAACCCTGGAACAAAACCAGACAACCCTAAACAAGCTACTACGACTAAAAAAACTAGGCAAAATAAAAGGATAGGAGAGTTTGAGTCACAAGATAATATCCGGATTACAACCATGAAATATCGGACAAGAGAAATGACAACCAAATAATCTACCAAGACTCCTCCCAAGCTAGCCAAGAAATGAGCGTCTTTCCAATCATCAAGCTCAACATCTTAGCCACTAAGTTCTGCATTAACAGTACTAGGACCTTAGCAAGTCTCCATCACATTGACTTTAGCAAATTACATGTGGGATCCTTTTGCCGGCTTGTTCTTAAGACCAACCTTTGATAGCGCTAAAAGCTTCGCAACACGTAGACCTCCGAGGATCTCAGAAGAATTCTCATATTTCTTTTCAAAACAAATCATACCCACCATATGCGTTTCATTATGAACAGGCGATGGACTTCGGCTAGTGTCTACTACATCTGGATTTTGCACGACAATGTCACTTGCATCAATAAGCTTCTGAATTGCTCTTTTCAAATGGAAACACTTTTTTATGCTGTGACCTGGGGCATCAAAGCAATATGCGCACCTTTGAGAATAATCAAAATTCTTTGGAAGAGGGTTCGACATTTTTATATGAATCGGCTTCAACATGTCCAATTGCCTCAACCTTTGGAACAAACTAGCATATTATTCTCCAATGGGAGTGAAAGTCTCTTCCTTTTGCTTTTGCCTTTTCATCTTGTACTCTGGCCTCGGTTGGAACCTTTTGCGGGCAGGTGGTTGATATGCTTGAGGGGGTGGGTAAGACATTTGTGGAAGTGGTGTAGGCCATCGCGTTTCTCGTGGGTGTGGAGCATATGGTGGTGCATTGTGGACGGAGTACTAGGAAGGAGATGTGTGACTTTGGCAGTTTTGTGGAGGGAAGTAGCATTGGGGAGGATTATTTGGAGCACAGGGATAGCCATGGGGTCGATATCGAGGCTCAAAGCGTTGAGTAGGAATGCCCACTGGATCATGTCATTGGCACGGCTCAACAACATCTTTTCTACTTCTCTTTCTTCCATCCAAACTTACTGAGATGTTCTGAATGTCTTTTGTAGTGTCTTTCAATGTAGAATAACTCATGATTTTTCCTGACTTGATTCCCTCTTCTACCATCTCCCCCATTTTTACCACATCATTGAAAGGTTTACCCAAGGACGAGATCAAATGACTGAAGTAAGTAGGACCCTGGGCTTGTAGGAAAAGCTCAACCATTTCTTCTTCACTAATCGGGGGACTGACCTGAGCAGCTTGTTCCCTCCATCTGAGCCCAAACTCCCTAAAGCTTTCCTCCGATTTCTTTTCCATATTATATAGGGAGGAGTGGTCTGGGATAATGTCTATATTGTATTGAAAGTGTCGAACAAAATATTGAGTCATGTGATGCCATGTATGCCACTTACTGACATCTTGACGTGTATGCCATTCCAAGGTTGCCCCAGTTAGGCTCTCACTGAAATATGCCATCAACAAATCGTCTTTCCCGCCAACACTTCTCATTTCACTGCAATAACCCATCAGATGGGCTACCAGATCTCCACGTCCATCATACAAGTTAAACTTTGGCACTTTAAACCCTGCGGGCAGATAAGCATCAGGGAACATACACAAGTCATTATAAGACATGTTAATCTGATTTCCCATCCCTTGCATGCTCATTAAGGACTGTTGTATACCTTTAAGCTTCATGGATATCTCCTCTCGCCCTTCTTTTCTTGCCGACTTCTCATTTTCAACATGAAGCTCATTCTGAGGGCTATGATGGTATGAGTCAAGGGCCTTGTGGGAAACCTCTGAGAGGTAATATTGGGCATCATGAGTTTTGAGTGAGTGTTCATTGTTGGACCAAAGAAGGGAAGATTGTTGAGAAGTTGTGATCGCGAAGATAGTGGATGTGACAGGTGGGCGATTTTTGGGAAAGGTAGTTGGAGGACGAGTGATGGAGCTGTTAGGGTGGTTGGGAAAGCTGTGATAAGCAGGTGGATCTGGAGAGTATGGGGATCATCTGGCACTATGACCGGAATTTGGGTAAGGGTAGCATCTAAGAAGCTAGGTGGTGGTGAGGGTGGTGCCTTCTCAGTCATCCAAGCATGATACATGTTTTCCATGTGTTGTCTTAACACCCTTACCTCTTTAACCAACCCATTTCCCTATTCAACCAATTGCTTTTGTCCACCAGTATCAACTGACTCAATTCCATTGCCGTCTGCCATTGCTTTTTGACCTTATGTTGTAGAGAAGAGTTACCACTTTAAGAACCACAAACCAACCACCCTTCTGCTATAATGAAGATAACAAAAGGAACAAGATGAAGTCATCACGTTTGTCTTAGGGCATTTAACATAAGATAATCTCACATTACGTGCAATGCACTTAGTCACAGTTATCGGTTCTAACATGACTTCGAGGGTATGAAGGTCATATGGCATCATCCCAATTTATTCATTTCAGTCTTCTCTTTCTTTTCTTTTCTAGCACTTCTCGACTTGCTCATTTCCCTTCCTCTTTTCCTAATTATCACTGTTTTCTTTCCTCTCCTTCTCACACCCCATAATTTCATCACTCTTTTTTTCTTTTTTTCCTTTTTCTTTTAATAGAAAAAAAAATAATTTGATCGAACCCTATGTAGGTTGCCTACGTATCATGATGCCACATGAATCAGATCTTTGTGTAGTTCGGAAAAATCGAGAATAGACTAAACAAACTAACGTCCCCCCCCCCCTCTCTTTTTTACTTTAATGACCACTCTGATGAGAAAAGGGAAATAAAAGAAGCAAAATTTTTTTTTTTTGAGTTTTCTACACTTAATGTTCTATAACCTATTCTAAACTCAAGCATAACGAGCATATATATTTTTCTCTTTTTTTCTGAAACAAATACTCTATGAGAATTATTAAGGAAAATCCTAGAAGAGAAAAATATTTTTTGATTCTTTTTTTAGGAAGGAAATATAAAGAATAAACCAAAGAAAAATATTTGAATTTTGGTTTGATATCCCAAGGAAAGATTTCGAAACAGGAAATGAACAAGATAAAAAAAAATTGGATTTCAATTTTTAGTTACCTAAGGGAGAAACTCTGAAAATAAACCAAAGAAAAAGTATGTTGTTTTTTTTCTTCTATGTACAATGTCCTGAAGTTATAGTAAAAATAAAAAGAATTTTTTTTCTATTCATTTTCATTAATTTCCCAAAGAATAACCTCAAAAGAAATATTTTTTGGATTTTTGGAATTAATATCTTAAAGAAAACTTTTAAAGAGTTACTAAAAAAATTCTTTTTTTTTTTGAATTTTTAGTCTTAATATACTAAAGGAAATATAAAAGAAATTTTTATTTTGAGTTCTAGATATTAATTTCAAAGGAAAACCACAAAAGATTTTTTTTAACTTCTAGAGTTAGTATTCTAAATAAAACTTCTAACACAAATATAAAACGTGAAACCTCTTTTTTTTTGTTTGGATTTTTGATTTATAACACATCCTTTTCCAATACAAAATAGAAAATACAATAACAAAAGACTCGACATTACTGTACAAAACTAGAAGGTAAAAGACGACATAAAAAGAAAAACAGACTCAAAACATAATAAATAAAAACTTCTCCTTAAGCAACTCCTGAATGAGCGACCCTGACTGGATGGTCCTAAGGCGTCTGTCATGCCCAAACTTCGGTAAGTAAATCTACACCTATATGAGAAAATTAAGACCAAATAAAGTTAACTACCTAGAACGCTATGTGAGATAATAACCCTTCCTGTTGGACACATACAAGACATGATTGTGACTATTTTTCTAAAATTAACTTATGTGGCTAAAGTGGCTAAAATGCAAATTTGGCTAAGACCCCGCGAATTCAAGAACCTAAAATTTACTAGGAAGACCAGACCCTATGTGGGTTGCCTACGTATCACGTCCCGAAAGACGAGAATCAGGTATGTGTAGTTCGGGACAATTGGATACGGGCGAGAAATAAAAATAACAACTAATTCAGAGAAAAATTATTTTTTATTTTTTTTTGTTTTGAAAAATGATGAAATATGTAAACTCTTTTTGGATTTTCTTTTTCTCTTTTTATTTTTATTTTTTTTTTTTGAAAAAAATGATGGGGAAAGTGCAAAATCTTTTTGGATTTTCTTTTCATTTTCGTTTTTTGTCTTTTTCTTTAAAAAATGTGAAAAGTGCAAGAAAATCATAAATGGGCCTTACTTGCTTAATGTTTTACACTTCGCCCTCTTTTTTTCTTATTTATCCTCAAACCTCATTGGTCCGCCAAATGACCCATTTTACCCTTGAAAATTGCAATATGTAGCACATAGGATGCATCAGGATGGTCTTTTATTTTTGGGCACACCTGTCCTAGACGAACTCAACCTTTGTGTTGAGTCCCCAAAGTCAGATGCACGTGATACAAACAAGCGTTCCTACTAGGGATCCGGCATGAGGCTGAGTTATTATAAGTTCAAAACCTGGGTATATTGTTCTAGACTTGTGTACCCAAGCGGACAACTCAAGCTGGGGGGGGCTACGTACCAGGAACCAAAAGGCCATTCGGCTTTGTAGCTTGTCCGAGCATCTTCTTACTTTAAGGTATGACACTAACAGAAGAGGAGTCACGCCAGCGTGCACATCCCCGAAGATGAGAAGAGAAGGTTTCGTAGCAGTTTATATATAGTTCAAATAATATCAAAGCAGTAAAAAGCAACATTTAGCACATTAGGCCCAAACATGTAAATAAAATCAGACAATAAATAAAGCCAAATATAACAATTATTCTAAGCTCGAATTCTTGAACCCTGAACCAGAGATTCTGGGTTCGATCCCCAGCAGAGTCGCCAGAGCTGTCACACCTCCTTTTTACTACCCAGAAGGGTGTATAAGGGAGTTTTTTCCCAATTTAAGTGACAATCGAAACGAGATGATTTTATTTAAAATTCAGAGTCACCACTTGGGATAATTTATGTTGTCCCAAGTCACCGGTTTTGAATCCTGAATCGAGAAAATATATAGTCAGCGGTTATTTATAGTCAGCGAACACAGAAATCCGGGTAAGAAATTCTGTTAACCCGGGAGAAGGTGTTAGGCATTCCCGGGTTTCGTGGTTCTAGCATGGTCGCTCAACTATTAATAATTGGCCTAATTATCTGATTTAATTACACATTTTAAACCTACGTGCCCTTTTAACTTTTTAGCCGCTTTTAATTATTTAAAGAATTAATTCAAGGTTATTTAAAATATATCTTGAGTCATGCTACATGAAATGCACTCGTTGTTCACGACACGTCCTATTTAACCTTGTTGGAAATTAGAACTGGGTCACATGAAATGTACCCCCGGATTTTAGCAATTACAAATCACAACTGCGTCACAGGAACTGTACCCGTAGCTAAGATAATTAAAGAATTAGCGCGCCTAAAGCAAACTATGAATGTTCATTATTCTTCCTAAAGCTAATTTGAGATTGTTGTGGGGCTACGAATAATGGAAAAGTGAAACAGTTTCTAGAATTTGCAAAGGAAGAAGGAAACTTATGCATTCTTGCCCCAAATTTGACCCAATAATAGGTCAAAACTCTGGCTCTAATAAAAATGCCCTTTAAACATAAGAACTGCAAATCACCCTAATTTTAAGTTTTGTTTGTCCAATTCCACTCTTTGTTGATTTTAATTGAACAAGAGTTTTATTTTGCACGTTGATTCACATGAATAAAGATGACTTAATTTCTTATCGTTATAACCCACCAAAAATTAAAGAAAAATCTCAACATATTAACACAAAATATAGAACAAAAATATAATAGACAAACTATTCATAAATAGAAACCAAAGATAAAGAAACCAATATTTCATCACATAATACTCATCAAAAATAGGGGAAAATCAGTTCAAACTACAGAGGATCAGACGTAAAGAATCAACCAAATATAAATTCAAAATTCACATTAAACTTATATCACAACTGAGGCATCGAATCATCATATAAGAGGAACGAAATGAAATGGAGGAAGAAGAAAACCTTGAACCAAATAATGAGCTTTCCAGTAGGTAATCGAAGAGAAAATAAGAAAAATAGTTCAGGACCTCGATGAGGCAGAATCTCGTCAGACGACACTCGAACCTCGACGGAATAAGATGTAGACCATGCTGTCCGAAACTTCAAGCATCTCAACCTCGATTTTCAATTGATCGAAGACAAGGAAACTGAAACATGACTAAACAAAAGCTTCTGTTGGTGTGTATGTGTGTGAGCAGTGAGGAACGGCGACTGGAGTAGATTGGAGGAGTTCTGGCCGGTGGCTTTCAATGAAGGGTGGTGCGTGTAGAGAAGGAGATCGAGCAGCTCCTCTGTA
Organism: Nicotiana sylvestris; assembly: GCF_000393655.2. NCBI lineage: Eukaryota > Viridiplantae > Streptophyta > Magnoliopsida > Solanales > Solanaceae > Nicotiana > Nicotiana sylvestris. Next base: position 73,503,369 of record NC_091063.1, on the reverse strand, counting down.
TTATTATCGACGCTGCTTCATCTCTTAGCCTTAGGGATCTCGAGGTTAGCTCTTCATTGAAGAGGAAGAATGGGGGTGGGTCGTTTGGGGTGGGATCTGTAAAGAAGACGAGGTCAGGGGGTGGGTTTCGTGTATTGCTGAGTCTTGTGTATTGCTGCGCTGAGGCACTGATTCTTTTTTTGAAAGGGTGGTGTGAAGAAGATAGCATAACGGATGGACCAGCCTTTTTGAAAAAACAGTGGATCCTTGTTTTGAGTGTATAGGGCTTTTGTATTTTTGTATTTCCTTATCCTTTTTTCAGAGAAATGGTTGATGGTTATGTGTAAAGTCTAAGTCTTAGGTCATTAAGGTGTAGGTCCTTTTATAGTCTAAGTGTAGAATTTTAGGGGTATTGGGCTTGGGTTATTATGGGCTAGGGAATTATAGGCTAGGTCCAAACATTAGGCCTAAAAATGGGTCGTTTGAGCCCAAATTTTATTCTTTCCTCGCGAATGAGACTAAAATACGATCTCGTTTATTAATTAGTCCTACTTAACTAAAATAACTTTTAAAATAAGACTGACCATTAAAATAAAACTATTTTTTGGTATTTTTCAAGATTAAAAATGACTACAACACATTAATGAAACTATTTTTTTGTAATTTTTATTTTCTTGTAATAAAATAAAGTAAAAAATTCAAAATTAATTGAAATAGCAATATTAGGCCTAAATTAAATATTTACATGGTAATTTATAGAAAATATTGGGGAGGGTCAAAAATTACATGTCTACACATATACCCTGTATTGTGATGCTTCGAGAGTTGGTATTGGTTGTGTATTGATGCAGGAGGGTAGAGTTATTGCTTATGCTTCTTGTCAGTTGAAGCCCCATGAGAAGAACTACTATGTTCATGATTTGGAGTTGGCTGCTATAGTTCACGTGTTGAAGATTTGGAAGCATTACTTGTATGGTGTGTCTTGTAAGGTGTTTACTGATCATCGTAGTCTCCAACACTTGTTCAAACAGAAGGATCTCAATTTGAGGCAGCGAAGGTGGTTGGAGTTGCTTAAGAATTATGATATCACAATATTGTACCATTCGGGAAAGGCCAATGTGGTGACCGTTGCTTTGAGCCAAAAGGCGGTGAGTATGGGGAGTTTGACATATATTCCGGTTGGGGAGAGACCTCTTGCAGTTGATGTTCAGGCCTTGGCCAGTTGGTTTGTGAGTTAGATATTTCGGATCCCATCCGGGTATTGGTTTGTGTGGTTTCTCGGTCTTCCTTATATGATTGCATCAGAGAGCTCTAGTATGATGATCCGCATTTGCTTGTCCTTAAGGACAGAGTTCAGTGCGATGATGCCAGAGATGTGACCATTGGTGATGATGGGATGTTGAGAATGCAGGGCTGGATATGCGTGGCCAATGTGGATGGGCTTCGGGAGTTGATTTTGGAGGAGGCCCATAGCTCGCGGTATTCCATTCATCCGGGTACTGTGAAGATGTATCAGGATTTGAGGCAGCATTATTGGTGAAGGAGAATAAAGAAAGACATTGTGGGATTTGTAGCTCGGTGCCTCTATTGTCAGCAGGTGAAATATGAGCATCAGAGACCGGGTGGCTTGCTACAGTGGGTGGATATTCTAGAGTGGAAGTGGGAGCGGATAACTATGGACTTTGTAGTTGGACTTCCACGGACTTTGAAGAAGTTCAATACTATTTGGGTGATTGTGAATTGGCTAACCAAATCCGCGCACTTCATTCCTGTGTGTACTACTTATTTTTCAGAGCGGTTGGCAGAGATCTATATCTGAGAGATTGTTCGATTGCATAGTGTCCCAGTTTCCATCATCTCAGATAGGGGCACTCAATTTACTTCGCAGTTTTGGAGGTCTGTGCACGAGAGTTGGGTACTTAGGTTGAGCTGAGCATAGTTTTTCACCCTCACACGGATGGACAGTCCGAGCGCACTATTCAAATATTGGAGGACATGTTGCGTGCTTGTGTCATTGAGTTCGGAGGGTCATGGGATCAGTTTCTACCGCTTGCAGAGTTTTCTTATAACAACAGCTACCAGTTGAGTATTCAGATGGCTCCATATGAGGCTTTGTATGGGAGGACGTGTAGATCTCCAGTTGGTTGGTTTGAGTCAGGTGAGGCTAGGCTATTGGGGATAGACTTGGTGCAGGATGCTTTAGAAAATGTGAAGGTGATTCAAGAGAGGCTTCGTACAGCGCGATCGAGGCAAAAGAGTTATGCTGACAGGAAGGTTCGAGATGTGTCCTACATGGTTGGCGAGAAGGTTTTATTGAAGGTTTCGCTTATGAAGGGTGTTATAAGTTTTGGGAAGAAAGGTAAATTGAGTCCTCGGTTCATTGGTCCTTTTGAGGTGCTTTAGAGGATTGGGGAGGTGGCTTATGAGCTTGCTTTGCCACCCAGCTTGTCAAGTATGCATCCGGTATTTTATGTTTCTATGCTCCGGAAGTATATTGGTGATCTGTCTCATGTTCTGGATTTCATCACGGTTCAGTTGGATGATGATTTGACCTATGATGTGGAGCCAGTAGCTATTTTTGGTCGTCAGGTTCGAAAGTTGAGGTCAAAGGATATAGCTTCAGTGGAAGTGCAGTGGAGAGGTCGGCCCGTAGAGGAGGCAACCTGGGAGACCGAGCGAGAGATACAGAGCAGATATCCTCACCTGTTTGGGGCTTTAGGAATGTTTCTTGACTCGTTCAAGGACGAACATTTGTTTAAGTTGGGGAGGATGTGACGACCCGGCCAGTCGTCTCATGAGTTACCGCTTTGTTTCCCCCATTTCTACTTCTTATTGCTTTATCTATTGGTTCTATATGTGATTGGGTTGGTTGGCTCGGGTTCGGAAAGGATTTGGTAAGGTTTGAGACACTTAGTCTCTTTTGAGGAAGCCTAAGTTGGAAAAGTCAACCAGATGTTGACTTATGTGTTAAAGGGCTCGGATGTGAGTTCCGATGGTTCATATAGCTTCGGGAGGTGATTTGGGAATTAGGAGCGTGATCGGAATGAGTTTTGGAGGTCCGGAGTAGATTTAGGCTTGAATTGGCGAAATTGGATTTCTGGCGATTTTCGGTTGATAGGTGAGATTTTGATATAGGGGTTGAAATGGAATTCCGAGAGTTGCAGTAGTTCCGTTGTGTCATTTGGGATGGGTGCACAAAATTTCAGGTCATTCAGATGTGGTTTGGTTGGATTTTTTATCAAAAGCGTAATTTAGAAGATCTTGGAATTCTTATTCTTGAATCTGATGCGAATTTGGTGTTTTGATGTTGTTTTGAGCGTTCCAAAGGTTGGAACAAATTTGAATGAGGTTATGGGATATGTTGGCATGTTTGGTTGAGGTCCTAGGGGCCTCGGGTGAGTTTCGAGTGGTCAATCGGACCATTTCATAATGTTTGGAATTGCAGAAAATTGTAGATCAGTGTTGTAGAGAAATGACCTTCGCGTTCGCGAGTGGGTCCTCGCGTTCGCGGAGGGTTAGTTGGTAAAGGTTGGGATTTAAGCCTTCATGTTCGCAAGGAAGGCTATATGTTCGCGAAGGGCTGGGTGTTTGGTCATCACGTTCGCGTGAAGTGGACCGTGTTCGCGTAGAAAAATTTGGTCAGCTGGACTTGAGGTATTTTATTCATCGCGTTTGCGAGAGGGGTAACGCGATCGCGAAGAGTGGTCTGAGGAAAACGTCACGTTCGTGATGGGAAGGTCGCGATCACGAAAGATGAAGTTTTGGTCAAAGTTGATTTGTGCTTCACGAACGCGAGGCGTTGACCGCATTCGCGAAGAAGGATTTCAGGCCTGGGCAGAAGGTTTAAATAGTCGTCTTGTCCGCGATTTTGGGATTTATTTCCACCATTTTTTATCATTTTTGGAGATTTTTTAAGAGGGTTAAAGAGGGATTCAAGGGGAATCACTTGGAGGTAAGATTCATAGACTCAAAACTCGATTCTAATGTGAAATCTACCTAATTAATCATGGAATCTAGGCCTAAAATTGTAGAACTAGAGCTTGAAATTGGAAACCTAGAATTTGGTATTTGAGGGGTCATTTGTGATTGAATTTTGATGCTTTTGGTATATATGAACTCGGGGAGTGATAAGAAATCCATTGATGTAATTTTTATCGGAATTCGAGACATGGACCCGGGGGTCAGGTTTTGGTAATTTCGAGATTTGTGTTGTAAATTGATTATTTTCGCTTGGGCTTCATTCCCTTAGCATATTTTGATGTTGTGATTCTGATTTTGGAAATATTCGACACAAGTTGAGACCGATTCGAGGGAAAAAGGCATCGCGGGCTAGAGTTTTGACCGGATTGAGGTGAGTAATTATTGTAAATGATGTCCTGAGGGTATGAAACCCCGGATTTGCACATCGTTGTGCTATATTGAGGTGTCGCACATGCTTAATGACGAGCATGGGGTCGTGCACTATTAGGGATCGTGACTTAGTTTGTCCCGGATGACTATTTTATCGCGTATTTGACTGAAACCTATTTGTTATCATCATGTTTTGAGCTGAACGCCATATTTGGGCCTCGTGCCAACTATTTGAACCCTTAGGCGATTTTTATTGATATTTTCTCACCTTTTTGATTTTATACTTGAACTTAGTCATACTATGTTCCACTATTTTCATAACTCAGCCATGTTTACTCTGTTTTAACACTTAAATGATCTTTTAAATGATATTTTGAGCTGAGAATTATGTTTTATTATTGCCTGAGTGACTTGCGAGGATTTTGACTGAGTAAGGTCGAGGGCCTATGTTTTAAGGAAACACTGATTATGATTATGAGGTCGAGGGCCTAAGATATGTACGCCACGAGGTGGCTTGTTGATATGAGGTCGAGAGCCTAGTGATGATGCCACGAGATGGCTTGATACTGCGCTTGGGCTGTAGGGGCCTCTCCAGGAGTCTGCACACCCCCAGTGAGCGCGAATACCCATGTGATGTGAGATGTAGCCCGAGGGGCTGATATTGTTCTAAGATATTGCCCGAGGAGCGGATTTGTTGACATTTTTCCTGAGGGGCGAGCATTTATGTGTTTATCTTTCTTATTTGTATGTCATTACCTGTTTAATTATTAAAAAGGTATTTCATAAAGTGTAAACCAAACTTAAATGACTTTACATCTCTTTACTGATTCACTGTTTTACTGGTTTTACTACTTCATTATAGCCTATAATGTGCCTTACGTATTTTCATATCTCTCAGTCGTTTATTTGTGGTTATTACTCACTGAGTTGGAGTACTCACTTTACTCCCTGCACCCTGTGTGCATATTCAGGTGCATCTAGTCCCGCTCCGGAGTGTTGATCTTTCCAACTCAGGCGGATCCGAAGATTCTCTAGGTAGTTGTTGATATTCGCAGCCCAGAGCTTCTTCTCTTATCTTATTTCTCCTTGTTTTAGATTTGTATTGAACTCTGTAGTATTTCTTGTCTTATTCCGGATTTTTAGATGCTCATGACTAGTGACACCCTGGTATCGGGCTGTGTTGGGTTGTATTCTGTGAATTGTTTGTATTGTCACTGCTTACTTTTGGATTTATATCATGTTTAAGACTAAATGCTTATTGTTTAATTGCTTAAAACTGGATTGTAAATGTGTCGGCTGGCCTTGTCTTCACGAGAGGTGCCATCACGACCGGGTTTGGGGTCGTGACAATACCACAATCGAGACATCCACTCCACAGAGACCTTTTATGAAATTTAAAGTTGTTCATCTTACTTTCCTAATACTGAAATGTAGAATCCACAATGATGTAAAAATATTACGAGCCTCGACACCATCCAATGTAACTCTCAGCTTCTAGCCACATACGAACCAACAAAAATTCTCAATTGCCACATATAAATTTTGAATTCATTAGAACCGTTCTCGAGAGTTATCCACTTTGCTCAAATCTCAATTAGATTGATCAAATGGGTTGATCGACCTGAGCCCCATTAGCACTCCAACACCCAAGGATTTAACCCCACTTTAATGCAACCAGATAAATTTCTACTCCACGCACATTACATCCTTAACCAATAACAACTAAAATCATTCCATGATTCTCATATACTCATAAAACCTAACTCATATCCAGAAATTCCCTTTACTCGAGTCATCCTTGATCTCAACCTCTACAAGTCATAACTGATTCACCAGTATACCTCAATTAGGGGCAAGTAGGGCATCAACCTCTCATGTTACCACTTAAATCGTTCGTTTTTCCTTTCTCTTTACTTTTGCCTTTAGGATCACTTGGTGGAGGAGGAGGTGGAGGACCTCTAGATCAAGTGTGATATGCGGATAATGCTAGTATGCACGAACCAACCTTGGAGAATGAGAATAAATAAAATAAAAGAAAAACCAAAGGTAACCAAATTAGTAAGGGGTATTGAAAGAATGCTTGCAATATTAAACATGCCTTGCAAAATAAATTCGCTTCCTATTTTGGGGACCTCGGTGTGCTCAAGGTAGGCCTAACGACACATAGACTTGGAGAAAATTGATGTCATAATGACATATGCCTTATTACACTTGAAATATAAACTAAACTAGAAAGCAGTAAAATAGCATTCCCCTAATCTACTCTGTCTCAGAAGGACCTTCCCCGTGCTTGGATCTTTTGACTCCAATGATCAGATCTCCTATGTTTTCCAGGAGCTCTCCTTCATTGCCATGCATGTTTTGATATCCTGCAATACTTTTTCTCATTTTGCCTTCAAGTTCCATCAACCCTTGCTCCAAATATTCCAATCTTTTTGTTGACTTGGTGGCAATTTTCATCCATTCATTGATTGCTGCCATATTAAATTTGTGTTGCTTAAGATGCATAGCTTCATATTCAAAGACCCTCTTGCGTAACATCATGTACTTGACTTGTGCTTCAGCATCATCATCTATGATCCTATTTTTCAGATTAATACCCGACTTGATGTCTTCTATTATATCATCCACTAGCCATGATGATTAGAAGTACGCATGACTAGCATGATATCTGTCTGGCTCAATACTATCCTTTTCCATAATGACTTTCTAATTCCATATATGCTGTACTTTGAACTTGAATGGTATAATGTCCCCTTTAAAGTTTACTTTGTACTGGACCATATTTGAAACTCGAGGTATAACCTATTTTCTTCCCACTTTCTCATTACCCTTATGGGAGCATAAGGATAAATTCCCCTCAACCCGATCAGTACTAGATGAGTAGTCTCTCTTGACCTGATGATGAACTCGCTGCTAGGAAACTATTCGAACATCTAATGTACCTGCTCGTCCGTCAGATTGGTGAAGAAGTGCACCCATCTCACAACATTTCTAGGTTCTGCAAACCTATATGTGATAAATATCATTCTCTTTGGGTGATGGTGAGCTATGTGGTCATTCAATGGTTGACGCAGGAGATCCTAGCAATACACTCCTGTTTGAAAATGTTCTGCAATTAATTTTCTCACCAAATCCTCAAGGATGAGGAGGCACCAACCTTTCTCTCGCCAAACCTGTAAAAAAAAAAAGAATTATGTTACCCGAATAATCCTCCCAATTTCGGTCTTTGATTCAAAGATTTACTCTAAATGGATTAAATAGGGTGGAACATCGAGCTTTGTATATATCGTATCTCTCAGAGTCTTCTTTTAAATGGAACAAATGACTCGTGATTTGGACTTTCCTATCTTGAGATATGAAGTTTTCATCGAGAGTGCACAAAGTTGTGTGATCAGCAGGCCAGATGCATTGATCAACTTCAAATATTAATTCCATCTGTTCCAGAAGGTGTTTGGGGTGAAATTTTTATATGTTTGTTTACCGTGGAAATGGTAATAATAATTAAATTTATTGATGGGACTCTAAAAATACGTGATCTATTTTTGTGCTAGTTGTTAAGCAGTTGATGCTATGTGTGTGAGACTTAGAAACGAAATAAGAGTTTAGAATAGAGTAATAATCGAACCGATGGGATGACAATCGGGGCCTCGAGCTGGTAGATTCGGGGGCCTCGAGGTCGATTCCAGAGCTCGGGTGTGAGCTATCGAGGGTGATCGGGATAAGGCTAACAGTTATAAGATAATTAACGAAGGCTCTTAATGGCCAATGGTAAGCAATAAATGATGAACAAATTGAGAGATAGTAAATAAAAGCAATAATATCAAGAGAGTATGTTAGAGAGCAAATGAAATGTTCTTGTATATTTTTGTGTGGAGCAACTAAAAACAACATGTCTTACAAAGTGACAAGGGCCCCGTTTATATAGGAGGGAATACCCAACATAGTACAAAAGACATTAATTACAAAGATATGGTGATGGGACAGCTAGATATTACACCCTTATTCGGGTTTAGAGTAGGCTAACAGGCTTTGTCAGTCCTGGCCGTGCACCTTGGAAACTCCTTATTTCTACCATGGTCACGGTCAACACTTCCCCAAGGCGGGGCGTCGACAGACTTCGTGAGATTGAACTAAATCCTTTATAAACTCGTGCAACACAAACCATCTAGTACTTCAAACCATCTGCATATCTCGCATTCACCCTCGTAACAGTCAAGACAAATCTCATACGCGATCCAATCTCAATCTGAAGCACATATAATTCACTGGTTAAGGAGGACTCGTTACAAAACAGCATAGGTATCACACGCCCTCAGGACACCCCGCAGGAGATAACTCACATGCTTCGTCTCAAACTAACATCTCTTTATACCCTTCCACCATCATAAGCATCACGCAATCGCTTAATCTTCCTGAGTCTGAACTCATATCATGACATGAAATCTACTTCATTCCCCAACTAAACAACATGAAAAGATCCTTCAACACACCTATAACTCGGAGCTATATATCAAATCAAGATGGAAATCAAGCACCAAATAGTTCTTTCTATCCTCAAGCAGACCCTCCTCGTCACATCCAAATCATATGAACACATCTTGCAGTCACATCATACTCATCATGTAACCATACATACATCACTTACACTAATAGGGATACTACCGAACATATAAATCTAAAAGCACGCGCTCACACAATCAACACCTCAGTGCTCAAGCTACAAGCAAAGCTCGGCCCCAAGTCCTCTAGACTGGCCCAACATCAACACACATAAATCACATCTTGCCTCTCGTTCAGGGAATTACAAGTCGCCAATGCACAGCTGATATCGGGCACTCATGCGCGCACACGAACGCATGGAAGGAATTTCAAGAGTTACATTTCAAGCTGATTCAATGTCGCACAATAAGAATTCAAGAATGTGGGATTTCCTAAAGGTTCTACAGCCTCCCGAAGATAAGTACAGACGTCTTTGTACCGATCCGCGAGACTCTTCTAAACCTGCTCATTACTCGTGAGACCTATGTAACCTAGGCTCTGATACCAACTGTAACAGCCCAGCCCGCTAGTGATATTGTCCGCTCTGGGCCTAGACCCTCACGGGTTTAAAATGCGTCACTAGGGTCTAAGGCTTGTTAACTTATATACCCAGCATCTCTCTTGTGTTTTGCCGATGTGGAGCACTATCTAAAGTCTGGGGGTGTTACAGTGCGCCTACTAGTTGCCTAGCATTTAATTAATTAATTAGAAGGAAAAGAGTTAATTTAATAAAAAAAATCTGATTTTTATTATAATTTTTTAGCCTTATTGTTTGGAAAAATTATGCAAATAAAATTGTTGGACGAACTCTATTTATTTTAAAGAAATAAGCCAACTTCTTATAAAGGAGAAATGGGAGTAATTAGATTGTTGGAATTTATTATAAGAAATGGGCCAGCTAGCTTAATAGACATTGGGCCTGCAGAAATTGAGCTTTTGTCCCGTATCTTATTCTTGAGATAATCCCCATGGCCCACCGGATTTGCAAAAAAGAGATAATGGTCCAAAATAAATATTTCTCATCTTAGTTATTACCAAGGATCACTAATAATAAAGCAATAAAGTCATTGTTAAGGTTCAAAATTCCAAAATCATCAAAGAAGCTTAACAGATCATGCTTAATGCTTAAATCAACATTTAACATACGAATTTAAGATAAAATGACATAAGCACATAATAAGGTAATCAAATTAAAGTCAGCATCCTTATCATGAATAAATTGCATTCAAACTCAAAAACTAGCACTGTTTGAGAAACCTAACGTGTTCTCTTTTATTACTAAGACTGAAAGCTCAAAATAAAATTACTTCCAGTTAACTCACTTCTTAAAGCAAGTCACAAGTCCCAGTAGAAGAGAAACACCAAATACTACATCAACGGACCAACAAACAAACTGATTCTAGCTTAACCTTAAGAAAGAAAGAAAATATTATCTTTTTCTATAATAACTTCCTAACAAAACTAAACTTAGCTAGCATGATTCTCGCACCAGAATTTGTAGGTTCGGTATTTCTATTAAATTCCTTCTCATGACTTAACCAAGAACAGTTCCTAATGACTTTTAAAAAGAAGACTCGTCCGGCTTTATACTATATCAAAATAGAGCTTTAGACCTTGAACAAAAATTAATATTAACATATTTTCTTATATTGATACATGAGAAAAAAATAAGACAAAGAGGCAGTGGCGGCGGGTAGTGGTGGTTGCCGGAATTTAGGGCTCAAAATAATACTATGTGATAGATCAAGGAAATAACTACACACTCATGTAGGCAGGGGCATATGCAGGAATTTTTGTAAGCGGTGTCGAAATTTATAAAAGATTTTGAATTCAATTGTAGTTCATCACAATTTTTAACTACAAAAGCTCTCTCAAATATTTACGAAAGAAAAATGTGCTACTTGAGGTTTGAACCTTTGACCTCTTAGAGCAAAATCAAACACAAAGCCAACACACCAAGGCACAATTTATGTCAAGTGGTGTCATTTTTTCTTACTTATCCGTTTCTGTACAGTATTAATACATATATTTAGTAAAATTTTCCGATCAAGCGGTGTCGCATGACACCGCTTGAGGAAGCGTGCATCCGCCCCTGCATGTAGGGTATTAAATATATAGGGTATTAAATGATGGTGAGGTCTCAAACTTGACGAATTTAAAGAGAAATGGGTGGCTAGGATTTTGGTTTTTTGGAGATTCATGGAGTTTGGTTGGGATTTTGAGTCCTTGAGTTGGAGATATGGAAAGAGGAAGAGGAGAAGAGGAGATGGTGCAATTTTGGGGGTGTTTGAGGGCTGGCCACCGGGGACACCGCCGTAGAGAGAGGTGGCGGCAGAAGAGGGGGAATTAGAGATGAGAGAGAGCTTTAGGGTTTGGTGTTAGGAGAATGAGGTCAACAATCTGATTATTAGAGCTTTATATAAGTCATATGAGATCGATTTTGCACCGTTGGATCAGAGGAAGTAGGTGGCCAGGATTTGATCTTGAATACTTAACCAAAACGACATAGTTTTGATCTAAAACTAAGTCGTTTGGACCCTCCTCTGGCCGCCCCATTTGGACTTGATCTGTGGCTCTTTGGGCTATTGATTTTGGGCCAATTTTGGCTCAATTTTCAATTAAAATACACTAGCCCAATCCCTTAACCCCTAATTATCTTTTTATTTCTAAAGAAAATGTACAACTAGAAAGAAATTTTTTTTAGTATAGATAATTTAAGATTGAATACATACGGAGACACTTAAAGTTGACATGATTTTTCATTTAGACACCTAAACTTAAGGGTGTTCCGATTGAGCACTTATGCTGCCCGAAACTTATTCCAATTAAGCGCTTCTTGCTGAGTTGGCACATAGAGTGAGTTTCACCCAATATAAGCGCGTGAAGAGCCCAAAAAATAGATTTTTTCTTCTTTTTTTTCTCCCCCCCCTCCTCCTCCTCCTCCTCCTCCTCCTTCTCTTCTCCACTACCATTTCCACCATTGCCTCCTCCATTTTCACCATTATTGTGCCTCCACCATTGCTTTAGTTGGAAAGTCTGAACCAACAATTGTCCCTATTGATTAAAACTGAAATGAGTTTGAGTTTTTCATTTCAAATCAAAACACCATTAATGGGGTCTTTAAAAAGTTTGAAGGTTTAAAATGGGTTACTTGATTTGATGAAAGTTTGAGAAATTAATGTTGGGGGTTGTCTTCGGGTCGTCGTAGGAAATCCTTAGCTGAAGTTATAACAAATTTGGAGGAGTTTCTCTTAAAAAATTGAATTAAAATCGTGGTTGGAACAAGAACACATATGAAGATAGTGAAGTACACCAAGAACACTGATTTCCAGAACACCAATGTCTCATTTTTTTAAAAATATGTTCTTTCTTGGGTGTAAATGTTTTTCTTTTCTTTTTGAGATTGTTATTTATATTTTGTTTATTAAATAGATTTAACATAGTTTTTCCTTTTTTTTACTCAAAAATGATATATGTCCATTTTTTAATTTGTCATTTGCCACGTCAGCAGCGAGTGCATTGTACAAACTTTGTAAGTTTGGCTAATTTTCAAAGAAGTACTTAATTGGAATGAGTTTTGGGTAGTATAAGTGCTAAATAGGAACACCCTCAAGTTTAGGTGTCTAAATGAAAAATCGTGTCAATTTTAAGTGTCTCCGTATGTATTCAGCCATATTAAAGATGCAAAGTAAATATATAAATAAAAGGTAAAAATAGTTTTGTTATTTTTAATAAAGGAATGATAATAAAAATGCACAAATAACTTAAAATCAACCAAAAATTAGTATTTGTAGGAGAATTAGAAGCGATCAAAAATTAGGTGTTCACACAAAATAACAAGTGCGCGACATCGCGATTTGTTCAAATAAATTCTGTAATTGTTTAATATATTAAAAGCAATATAGAAGCGATAATGTATGAAAGGTTTTAAACATGTAATAATTTAGATAACTAAGCCAAGTATTAACTGTTAAGCGACCGTGCTAAAACTACGGAACTCGGGAATGCCTCACACCTTCTCCCGGGTTGACGGAATTTCTTACCCGGTCTTCTATGTTTACGGACCATAAATAGAATCAACTTTCTCGATTTAGGATTCTAAAATAAATCGGTGACTTGGACACCATAATAATTATTCGAAGTGGCGACACTAATTATATATATAATCTTATTTCGAATAATGTTACTTTAATTGGAAAAACTCTCTTATCTTCGAAAAAAGGAAGAGTGAAAGCTTTGGTGACTCTGCTGTGGATTGAACCCAGAATCTCTGGATAATGGTTTAGAATTCGATCTTAGAATAACTATTATACTTTGCTTTTGTTTATTATCTGATTTTTTTACATGTTTGAGCCTAATGTGCTAAATGCCGCTTTTTACCGCTTTGATATTGTTTGAACTGTATATAAAACTGTTATGACACCCTTCTTCTCTCTGAGTCTTCTAAATCTTCTGGGAAGCATGCACTTCACGTGGCTTATTTTCTTTTAGAGTAATAACCCTAATTTTAGAACGAGGATCATACAAGTTTCAATGCCAGTGAAATTTCTGTATTCCCGGTATGATGCACCCCTTGACTCGAGTTTTCTGCCGGGTAAGCCAGGTATAGAATAACACACCCCATGATTTAAAACTAGAATGACATAGACTCATGTCGGATCCCTAGTAGGAAAGTTTATTGGCATCACGTGCATTTGACTATGGGGACTCAACACGGGAGTTGGGTCTATCTAGAATAGGTGTGCCCAATATAAAAGATCATCGTGATGCATTTTACGTGCTACTCGTACATATGTTTGTTTTGTCTTACATATTGACCGGCTTCTTGAATAGGGAAATAAAAACCAAGAGCGGGGCAGGAGAGAAAATTTTCCCGGTTCCTGAAAAAATCTAGGTATTTGAAAACCCTGAAACTCTGCCGCAATTTTGAAGAAAAAAAAGTCATTACAAAATAACCAATGTTTTCAAAAAGTCATGTTTTTCTATTGTGTCAACACTTGCCGAACTATGCAGGTCTGATTCTCACTGGATGTGAGATAAGTAGACAAATCTCATCGATTCTATCCCATAATAAAAAAAATCCAAAAATATTTTCCTTTACTTCCTTCTTTAGTCTTTCTTTGAGGTTCCAATTTTTAAAAATCCAAAAATATTTTCTTTTAATTTTTTCTAAAAATTCAAAAATATTTTCAGTCTTCATTAGAAACTTTTCTTTCGAAATTGAAAAAAAATTGAAGATTCAGAAATATCTTCTTTTTTCTTTAGAAGACTTTCTTTCATAAAATCAAAATAAAATTCCATAAATTCAAAAATATTTCCTTTCTTCTTTAGAAGTTTTTCTTTCAAAAAAGAAAAGACAAAAACAAATCAAAATCCAAAAAAAAAATATTTTCTTTCTTCTTTAGAAGACTTTCTATCAAAAATTCCAAAAGAAAAATCAAAATCCAAAATATTTTTCTTGTTAGGATCTTTTGTGGTATGATTTTCATATATATATATATATATATATATATATATATATATATATATATATATATATATATGTGTGTGTGTGTGTGTGTGTGTGTGTGTGTGTAAAATGATGAATAAAATAGAAAAAGAGTTAGCTCATTTACTTCGTTCTTGGTATTCCTGAACTACATAATGATCTGATTCATGCGACATCATGATACATAGGCAATCCTTCGGATTCGATCATTGCCATTAAATAAGTTGAGTGAAAAAAAAGAGAAGAAAGAAAAAGAAAGAAAAGAGTGATAAAAGTAACAGAGAAAAACAAGGAGCGACAAAAAACAAAAAGAGAAAATAAATGGGTGGCCAAAGCAAAAAGAAAAGAAAAAAGAGCGGTAAAAGCAAAAGTGTCACGACCCCAACCCCGGTCATGATGGCGCCAACACAATGCTAGGCAAGCCCGACCATTCAACAACATTATCCCAAATTCTTATTCAGATTATAGATAAATATCACAGAGAATTTACTAAGTCTTTTCATTCAAGTGTATAATTAATAATAAAATATGTGAAAGTTCAATTAAATTACCACACCATAGCCCAACAGAATATGGTGTTACGAATATGAGCCTCTAATACAGAATATCTACCTATTACAAGTTTGTCTAGGAAAAATACGAAATAAAAGATAGAGATAGAGGGGAGAGATCAAGGCTGCGAACGCCATGCAGCTACCTCAATACTCCCGGATACTGCCTGCTCAGCTAAACAATTCTTCACTTAGCCTGTGGTGTACCTGGATCTGCACGCAAGGTGCAGGGAGTAATGTGAGTACTCCGACCCAGTGAGTAATAAACATAAAGAAGCTGAGAATGGGAAAAACGGAGCGGTAACCTATGAGACGATGGGTCGGGTCGTCACATCTACTTGTCATGACCCCAACCCTGGTCATGATGGCGCCCAACACACTGCTAGGCAAGCCCGACCATTCAACAACATTATCCCAAATTCTTATTCAGATTATAGATAAATATCATAGAGAATTTACTAAGTCATTTCATTCAAGTGTATAATTAATAATAAAATCTGCGGAAGTTCAATTAAAATACCACACCATAGCCCAACAGAATCCGGTGTCACGAATATGAGCCTCTAATACAGAATATCCACCTATTACAAATCTGTCTAGGAAAAATACGGAATAAAAGATAGAGATAGAGGGGAGAGATCAAGGCTGCGAACGTCATGCAGCTACCTCAATACTCCCGGATACTCCCTGCTCAGCTAAACAATTCCTCACTTAGCCTGTGGTGTACCTGGATCTGCATGCAAGGTGCAGGGAGTAATGTGAGTACTCCGACCCAGTGAGTAATAAACATAAATAAAGGCTGAGAATAAGAAAACACGTTAAGGCACACAACATTCTATACAGAAGCAGTGAAATCATTTAAAATAAAAATTCAGTAAAACATCATGTGAAATTTCTTTTAAAATAGTAAAACAGGTAATTTGGTAGTAAAATGACGAGTAGAAATCTGCCCCTCGGGCTCAATATCAAAACAACAAGTAGAAATCTGCCCCTCGGGCTCAGTATCAAAATAATAAGTAGAAATCTGCCCCTCGGGCTCAGTATCTCAGAACAGTATCAACCCCTCAGGCTCAGAACAGTATGAAGCAACCAGTCAATGAAATAAGAGCACATAATTATTATGGCAGATAATGCAGATAAGGAATAAATACATGAGTGCAATGCAATGCATATGATGGTACCCTCTGGTACCCACTGCGGCGTGCAGCCCGAGCCATCCATATTTATTTATCATCGACGGCGCTCACTGGGGGTATGTACAGACTTCGGAGGGGCTCCTACAGCCCAAGCGCAATATCAAGTCATCTCGTGGCATCAAATCTAGGCCCTCGGCCTCATATCATTATCAATATAATCACCCAGGCTCTCGGCCTCAATATCAATGTAACACTGCTGCGGCGCGCAGCCCGATCCATGCTCAGTCCAGAAATCATCATAAGCCCCTTGGGCATTTGTAAAACAGTAGTTCTCAGCCCGAAATATCATTTAGAAATATCATTTAAGTTTTCAAATCTTAGAAAGATGGCTGAGTTTGCAAAACAGTATTTAAAACCTTGGACTGAGGTCAAATGATATGCAAAATATGCGAAAGCAGTGATATCAATCCCTGAAGGATTCAAATAATTGGCAAGAAGCCCAAATGTAACAATTAAATCCAAGTAAGGATGATTCTCAATTTAGTTCAAGTAGAAAACACGGTAAAAACATCTCTCGGGATGGACCAAGTCACAATCCCCAACGGTGCTCTACCCCACGCCCGTTATCCGGCGTGTAAGTCACCTTAATATAGCGTTATGATGTGAAATTCCGGGGTTTCAAACCCTCAGGACATCATTTACAACAATTACTCACCTCAAGACGGTCAAAGTCTAGCTCGCTATGCCCTTGCCTCTCAAATTACCCTCCTCGTGTGATGAATCTGCCCAAAATCACAACGAATATGTCGCATTATGCTAAAGAGACAATACCCAATCGAAAAATATCAAAATTCACGAATTTGACAAAACCCGAGCCCCGGGCCCACATCTCGAAAAATCAGAAAATTAACATCACCGGATTCCTTGTCTCGCCACGAGTCTAACCATAAATATTTTACCAAAATCTGACATTGGATTGGCTTTCAAATCTTAAAAATTCATCTTTAGGGAATTTTAGAAAATCATTCATATTTCTTCAAATATCAATAATCTAAAGCCAAAAATGAAGATTTATTCATGGAATATAATCACAAGAGAGTCAAGAACACTTACCCCAAGCATTCCCATAACTTCTCGCTCAAAATTGCCCAGAATCTGAGCTTGAAAGTTCAAAACATGAAAGAAAATCGGACTGCTCTTTTTCTATACTGTCCAGAATTTTCAGCTATTGTTCATGCGTGTTACTGTACACGGTACTGTTCACGGGGTACTGTATACAGTATTGTTCATGGGGTGCTATTTCTGCAATTTTCTCCAATTTTCCTAAGTTCGAAATCACTCCGAGATACCTCCGAAACACTCCCGAGCCCTCGGAGCTCCTAACCAAACACATACACTAACTCAACAACATCCTACTAACTTAACCGTACGATCAAATTGCCAAAATAACGTCATATACCACGAATTAAGCTTTAAAATCCAAGAATTCTTTCAAATTTCATAAAAATCAAATTTTCCATTTTGAGTTCGAAACACGTCAAACGGCGTCCGTTTTCAACCAAACTTTACAGAAAGTGCTTAAACCATATATAAGACCTGTACCGGGCGCCGAAACCAAAATACGGGCTCGATACCATCACTTTATAATCAAAATTTATTTACATTTTCCTTAAATATTTTTTCAGAAAGCAATTTTACTCAAAAATTTATTTCTCGAGCCTGGGACCTCGGAATTCGATGATTCTTGTTCCTATGAGTCACAAATAATAATACAAACATATCCCTTCAGTCAAAACTCAATTCAGAGCTCATTTGCTCAGTTCAATACCCATTTCGCTCGTTAAATAATTAACTCATGTTTCGCGTCAAAACCCAATCGCGACTTGATGAAATTAGACCAAACTTTCCAGATCACTCCTATAATTCATTATCAAAATTTCTGAAGTCTCAAAATCAAATTTCAATCTCTAGAACTAAAAATGGACTTTTGGATCATTACATGCTCATAATCGAAACGCCAAAATCTTCCAAAAACTCTTCCAAAACATATCCGAGCCTCATGGGACCCCGACCAAACATACCAACATAACTCATAACATCATTCAAACCTGTTCCAATCATCAAAACACCTCAAAGAACATCAAATTACCCAAAACTCATCGAATTCAAGCCTAAGTTTCCAAAAACTTCCGAAATACACTTTCGATCAAAAACCCGACCATATGTTGTCTGAATAACCTGAAATTTTGCACACACATCAGAAATGATATAACGAAGCTACTGCAACTCTCGGAATTCAATTCCGACCCTCGGATCAAAATCTCACCTATCAACCAGAATTCGCCAAAATACTGACTTCGCCAATTCAAGCCTAATTCTACACCGGACCTCCAAAACCACTTCCGATCACACTCCTAAGTCACAAATCACCTCCCGGAGCTAACCGAACCATCAGAATTCACATCTGAGCCCTCTAAATCATAAGTCAATGTCCGGTTGACTTTTCCAACTTAAGCCTTCTTAAAAGAGACTAAGTGTCTCATTTCTTATCAAAACCACTCCAAACCAAGTCGATCACATAAGATACGGATAATAAAGCATAAAGAAGCTGAGAATGGAAAAAATGGAGCGGTAACCTATGAGATGACGGGTCGGGTCGTCACAAAAAGGAGAGCATGAATGAAAATGAAAAAGGCATAGAATGAAAATGGGGCAAAAAAGCAGGGATGAAACATGCAACCGTTGCAAACACATAGTAGAAACATTTAACTGTTTAGGTGCATTGCATCCCAACATGTGGTTTCCTATCTATTAAATGTCTCAAAACTAACAAGGTTGTTGCGTGTGCAATTTAGCAAGGTTTTATTCAGGTGGTTGGTTTTGTTGCTAATCTGGCTTCCCAGCCGTATTTCACAGTATCTAAAGGCAAGGTTCATATAGCCTACAAAATTTATCTACCAATTATTAACCCCAAGGATAGTCCGACAGCGGTTATTCCACAACCAGAATTAGCAACTACTGTAGAGAACAGAATAATGCGTGTCTGTATGCTAGAGATGTGGGACGCATTGTCAAGTGCAATCCCTGGGTTTTCTGAGTTGATCTCGAGATCATGTAGGGCTGCCAACGTCTTTATATCCAACCCATTTATCCCATGCGGGTACCCTCCAATGTCGTTTAACGGTCTCAGAATACCTTCTGTGGTTTGCCCCCAGACGTCGGCTTCAAAGGCACCGCTAGCAATGTTCTCTGCAACACTAGTCTGCACCTTAGCACAACCAACTATACAACGCCCGTATGTTGAGCCTCCAATGTTCACCTTTTAGGGTCCACAATTTTAACTAGAAATAACATATGTGACCCCTAGTCATATACTCAACCACCGCAATATGACTTCTTAGTGGAGCAAAAAATGGCTGTCAAGAATCCCGAGCAAGAGGAAATGGCTCGGAAGATGAAAAACCTGGAAAACAACCTGAAAAACATGCAAGACCTAAGTGGCCAAAAGAGTGTCTCATACTCCGACTTGTGCATGTTTCCCCATGTCCACTTGCTAGCTAGATTCAAGATGCCAAATTTGAAAGGTACGATGGGCACGAAGATCCGATCATTCATCTAAAACGATAATGTAACCAGCTGAGTAGCGCTGGTGGAAAAAGGAGTTGTTAATGACCTATTTTGGATAAAGTATCACCAGAATTACTTTCGAGTGGTACATGGATCAAGAAATTATCCATTGGCATGTGTGGGACTATTTGGCCAGAGATTTTATCTGTCAGTTCCAGTATAATGTGTACATCGCTCCTGATAGAAACTCTTTGTCCAGTTTGAAAAAGAAAACTGCTGAAAGCTTCCGTGAATATGCAGTCAAATGGCACGACAAAGTCGCCAGGATAAAGCCTCTAATGGACAAAGCAGAAATGGTTGCAATTTCCTATAGGCCCAAGAGGTGGATTACTTTCAAAACATGATGTCCGCTATGGGTAAGTCGTTCGCTGAGGCTATCAAAATTGGGGAGATGCTCTAAAATGGTTTAAAATGGGTCGAATATTGAGTCATGCTTCCTTTAAGGCTATATCACAAGCCGTTCAAAATGGTTCAGGGGGGGGGGGTTGATGAACAGAATCGGGCGAGAAGATGGAGCCATGATGGCTTCGAGCTTGAGGGGGCCTGCATGTCATTCAACCAATCGTATATGCTTCCTAAGGTCTCACAAGACTATTATCCCCATCAAGATGCTTCTTATGTCGTGTCACCGCCTCGCTATACGGTGATGAATGCACAACTTTACATGCGGCTATAACATTATACACAAAACTGAGCTCCACCTTCCAGAAATGCTCGTCCCTACCAAGCTCCATATAATCCCCAACAAAATATTCCCCAATTTAATCCTCTCCCAAGAGAGCCTCCCAAAAGGAATCAGTTCATCCCTATTGGTAAGTCATACTTAAGTTTGTTCCAAAAGCTAATAAGGCTAGGTCTGCAGCAGCTAGTGGCCCTAAACTAGCTGAACTCCGAGCCCCCATTGCACTAAGCGGATGCTAGATGTGAATATCACTCTGGAGCAGTGGGACATAATATAGAGGATTATTGGACCCTCAAAAGGTCAATAGAAGACTTGATTGAAGCTAAAAGAATCGTTCCTAAAGATGAAGAGGCGCCCAATGTGACCAACAATCCTTTGCCTAATAATGGGTCAGTCATTGGAATGATCTGTGATGATGCGGAATTTGATCTGGCGCTAAAATCCATTGTAGCCATCGTCGTGGCTAAAGAAAAACCTGAAACAGTCGCCAAACCATGAAAAGTTCCATGTCTGATGGGAATCTCGGTAGCCGGTTTTGCTGTCCTTTCTACGTTCAAATTATTTCAGTGTGTGATCCGGATGTTTTACTTTATTGTCTTACTTTCTGATGTAAACCCTTCTATCTTTAAAATTCAAAACAATTTCGAATGAAATCGACATTTCATTATCCACGGATGTCTCTCTTCTTATTCTTTTCACTTTTTTATTCTCTTTTTTCTGTTCTGTCAATGCAGATTTTAATAACATAACATGCTTGCGGAATTCATGCCCAGATCCTAAAATGATGTCAGACTTTGAAATAATGAATCAAGAAGCAGAATGAGTTGGATATAAGGCTTGTAAGAAAATAAATAAAGTATTGGAACTGAAGTGCGCGTTTCGCGCGACTTGACCAACTCAAGTGCTCTTTTCACCCATGCATGGTTACGATACATAAATCCAACTCAAGTGCGCGTTTCACGCGGCTTGACCAAAACTTCAAACAATTAAAATAAACACGTTGTTAATCACGGGTACGTTTCACGTGGCATGACTTACGATGTATATAAAGTAGCACGTGTGCAACATCGTGACTTGTTCAAATAAATTCCAAAATTGTTTAAAATAATTAAAAGCGGTATAGAAGTGATAGCATATAAAAGGTTTTAAACATGTAATAATTTAGATAACTAAGCCATGTATTAATTGTTAAGCGACCGTGCTAAAATCACAAAACTCAGGAGTGCCTCATACCTTCTCCCAGATTAACAGAATTTCTTACCCGCTCATATGTGTTCGCGGACCATAAATTAAGGCTTTAGGATATGTTGATGCCTTTGGTTGAGGTCTCGGGGGCCTTGGGATGAATTCGGATGGTTAACGGAGAAAATTTTTGGAGTGAAGTTGCTGCAGCAGCTGTTCTTCTGGTATTTTTGCATCTGCAGTTTGGGGACCGCAGAAGCAAAAATTCCCCATCTCTCCAGGAACCGCAGATGCAGTATATTTTCCGCAGAAACGGTACCGCATCTGCGGGTAAAGGGCCGCAGATGCAAAATATTCCTTTAGGTGGGAAGTCACAGATGTGACACTTTTTCCGCATAAGCGGGACTGCAGATGCGGCCACATGACCGCAGATGCGGAAACTGCTGGGCATTATTTTAAAAGGGGTTCCGCGACTTGAGGGTTTATTTCCACCATTTCCAATCGTTTTTGGAGCTCCTTGAAAGGGATAAGAGAAGGGTTCGAGGGTAATTACTTGGAGATAACATCCTTGACTTTATAACTCATTTTTATGTGATTAAAGACCTAATTAGTGGTGAAAAATTTGGAAACAAATGGGTAATTAGGGCTTGAGTTTAAGAGACCTTTGAATGAGGATTTGAGGAGCTATTTGGACTCCGATATCAGTGTTCTTGTTATGTATAGACTCGCGAGAGTACAAGGTTTCTGAAAATGTAAATTTTACCCGATTCCGAGATGTGGGCTCGAGGGGCGTTTTGGTCATTTTTATATAATTTCACGTATTAGCTTAGAATTTAATCATAGAATCAGTTACTTGAAGTGTTATTTACATTATGAAATTGAATTGAATAGATTTGGGCCATTTGGAGTCGAGTACTCATGGCAAAGACGTGGTGTCGGGTTGATTTTGAGCTGGTTTGAGGTAAGTGGCTTGTCTAATCTTGTGTGGGGGACCTTCCCCTTAGGATTGATATATTTGGTAATTGAAATGCCTTGTACGTGAGGTAACAAGTGCGTACTTGTGCAAATTGTTGGAAATCCGGTTTTCTTTAAGTAATTACTAGCATGTTTCCTTTCATGTTTCTATTACTTGCACTATTACGCTTGTTGTTAGCTTAGGAAAGCATGTCTAAGTGACTTAATTGCTTTATTTGTTCAACCTGCCTTACTTGAATTCTGTGCAGCATGCTAGGCTAGAATCACTTGTTGCCTCAATATGAAATATTGCCATTTCTGTATATCTTCCTCCTGCTGCTGCTGTGTATTTATTTTGGTCCTACGGATGTGGGATTCCGGTAGTTCCCCCTTGTCTGTTTACTTTGGGACTACGGGTTAGATTCTCGATAGATCCCCCTACACATTTACTTTGGGACTGCGGGTTAGATTCCCGATAGATCCCCTACACAGTTATATAGAACTACGGGAATACACCCGGTAAATTCCCCCAATACTGGGTATTTATATTTGGGACTGCGGGTTAGATTCCCGATAGATCCCCGCGCACTGATAGTTGGACTACGGGACGGGATCCCGGGAGATCCTTCGGATATATATGATGGACTACGAGACGGTATCCCGGAAATCCACTGGACAGTTGTAATTGGGACCACAGGATGGTATCCTGGAAGATGCTCGATTGTTATCTCTGTGTTGAGCTGTATTTACCTTCCGTGATTTTTTCTGACTCCGTTCTAGTTGTTGTTGTTCTTTTAATCCTATGTTATTTCTTGTCGTTGCACTTATTTATACTGTTTTATTCCACACTGTTAACCCTTATCTCTTATTTAATCTTAGTAGGGCCCTGACCTTCCTCGTCACTACCCAACCAAGGTTAGTCTTGGCACTTACTAAGTACCGTTGTGGTGTACTCATGCCTCTTCTGCGCATGTTTTTCATGTGGAGATCCAGGTACCGCTACTCAGGCCTACCATCCTTGAGGGAGGCGACTACCTAGAGAC
This sequence comes from Nicotiana sylvestris, assembly GCF_000393655.2. NCBI lineage: Eukaryota > Viridiplantae > Streptophyta > Magnoliopsida > Solanales > Solanaceae > Nicotiana > Nicotiana sylvestris. Next base: position 73,479,835 of record NC_091063.1, on the reverse strand, counting down.
TTCGAGGTACATCTACCGCATTCGCAGACCGAGAAGTCCCTTTCTATTCCTGCATTTAGTATTTAGCCCTTATGTACTTTTGTTCTTGTTAGAAATTCCGGAGAATGGAGCTATGTAGTGTTTTTCTCAGCTTATGGATTCGTGAGTTTTCGGGTTTTGGGATAGTGTATCAGATTTTGAGAAGTGATGTGTATATGCCGAGCGACATTTAAATATTGTTTCCTTCAGTTGTTTTCAGCTTTTGATTATTTATTCCGCAAGTTAGTTCATTTTCTGCATCGTTAGGCTTACGTAGTCGTAGAGACTAGGTGCCATCACGATGGTTCACGGAGGGCGAACTGGGGTCGTGACAACTTCCTTTTGTGTCTTCCTGAGGTCGTTTAGATCCTTCACCAATCGACTCACATTCCTTTTTATACAGATATATATTTTCAAAGAACTCAGCATTATCTGATTCTATAGCCGTATTATTATGAATGTCAGGATTTTCTGATATATGAACCAGAAATCGATATGGTTTACTATTAGTTGCATATCCTATCAAAACACAATCAACGGTTTTCGGTCCTATTTTTACCCTTTTGGGTTTAGGAACTTGCACTTTTGCCAAACACTCCCACACTTTAAAGTAATTCAAGTTGGGCTTCCTTCCTTTCCATTTTTCATATGGAATAGATTGTGTTTTGCAATGGGATATTCGATTTAGTATTCGGCTAGCCGTAAGAACGGCTTCCCCCCACAAGTTCTGTGGCAAACCAGAACTTATCAATAATGTGTTCATCATCTCCTTTAATGAATGATTCTTTCTTTCTGCAATCCCATTAGATTGGGGTGTGTAAGGGGCCGTTGTTTGATGAATAATTCCATATTCTAAATATATTTGTTCAAAAGGAGATTCATATTCACCACTCATATCACTTCTTATCATTTTGCTTTTCTTGTTAAGTTGTGTTTCAACTTCATTTTTGTATTGCTTGAATGCGTCTATTGCTTCATATTTACTATTAAGTAAGTAAACATAGCAATATTGAGTACTATCATCAACAAAAGTTATGAAATACTTCTTTCTACCGCGAGATAGTATTGACTTCATGTCACAAATATCTGTGTGAATTATGTCTAAAGGATTTGAATTCCTTTCAACTGACTTATAAGGATGTTTAACATACTTAGATTCCACACATACTTGACATTTTGATTTGTCACATTCAAACTAAGGCAATACTTCCAAATTAATCATTTTCCGCAAGGTTTTATAATTAACATGACCCAAATGTATATGCCATAATTCATGACTCAAGTAAGTAAGACGAAGCTGAAATTTTATTATTATTTTCAACAACCATTACATTCAGCTTGAAAAGACCCTCAGTGAGGTAACCTTTTCCTATAAACATTTCATTCTTACTTATTACAACCTTATCAGAAACAAAAATACATTTGAAACCATTCTTAACAAGAAGTCCAGTAGAGACTAAATTTTTTTCTAATCTCGGGAACATGAAGGACGTTGTTCAAAGTCACAATTTGTCGGAAGTCATTTTGAGAAATATCTTCCCACATCCCTTTACTCTCAATGTGACTTGACATGTTTTGGTCAATGGTGCATTCTGGTCGTAGCTTTAGGCGTTGCTCTTTTTGATTTATCGGGTATCTTGGAGAAGAAATGGAGTGGACTCTGTTGACTTTCACTACCTGATTGTTGAAAAGGGGGTCGTGGGCAACCTGGTCGTGGTGGTCAGATTTTGACCAATACAAAAGTAAGTCCCTGTAATAATGCATACCTCTCAGTTGTAAGTATAGATTGTGATGGAATGTTACCCCAAAACCCTAGAATCCAGTCTCCATTATGATTCCGAATTACTCCACCAATGCCATTCTTATTCAAAGATGATGTATTAGAACCATCTGTGTTTAGCTTATAAATATTAGGCTTTGGAGGTATCCATTATAAAGGAGTTCTTACATGCCTTTGTATTTTATGAGTAGAAGAAGTAAGATAGCAAAATTCAGTAGCCTGCTGAGTAGTGAAGTTGACACTGATGTGCTTATGTAAGTGTTCATAAATATTTTTACTTCTAGTGGTCTAGATATTCCAAAGACTTAAAGGCACATAAGTATGTGAATTATTATTATGAGGGAATTTTTTATCTCTATAATTAATTGATTTAATAAGTCATTCATGTGGCATATTGAAGTTAGTAAGTGTTTAACATATCCCCCATTCCTAATTCATGCTAATATGCTACAACATTTTCACACTTGAAGAAAATGTGAGTGGCGATTCTTCTTCCTTGTGACAATATTGACATGCAGAATTCGAAATAATATTAAGATGATGAAGGAATTGAAAAGTAGGCAATCTATTATGATTTAGAAGCCAAATGAAATATTTAATCTTTGGATGTATTGGAAGCTTTCATATCCAACAGAATGTTGGTACTATATTATGCTTATTATCAAAAGTATTTTCTAGGGCCTTATACGTAGAATTAACCGTGAATTTTTCATTTGGAGTTAAAGCCCAGTAAATGCTATCATTTGTAATATTATACCTAGAAATGTATTGAGTTGTGATATGTTTTTGGATATCCTTTGGTAGATCAAAAGATAAAAGATCCCATTTCCAACCCTCATTATAAATAGTGTGAATATTCATGTGATGATGCAAGTAAGGTAATGGACCATTAATTAATGAACGAAGAGTCAATCCATTTTTAATCCAGCAGTCGTGCCAAAATTTATATTTTTACCAGTTCCAATATTCCATTTTAAACCAATTTGGCAACTTGTCCAACCTTGTAATATGCTACACCAAGTTGTGGAGAAATACGAAGAAGGAGTTCGATGAACAAATTTATTAATTAAGATGTTAGCCCAAAGTTGTTGAGGAGAATGGAATACTCTCCATGCTAGACTTGCTAGCAAAGCAGTATTCTTTTGTCATAAATTTTGGATTCCTAGACCTCCTATTTCTCATGGAGTTATTATTTTCTTCCTGATGCTAAAGCTGAAGTTAGAAAATCAAAGTTGTCAACTCAGGTTTTATATTGGTCCATAGGAGCATACTCCATTATTGGTTGATCTATGTAATGAGTTTGTGCAATATATTGATGGAAAGTCTCATCTATCTGACTGTGAAAGCTTTGAATCGAAGGTGGCACAACCATCATGCTTGCAAGCATGAGCAGAGAATAAGATAGTGGTGCACTAAAAGCCGAGTGTTGACAGGTAAACAGAAGATGTTACTTTCTGCTAGAATTTTGAGAAAGTTGTGTAGCACGAACTTGAAAACTTAAACCCAGTGAGCATCCTTTTGGTAGCCAACATGTGGATTCATCTACCCCAGGAGGGGCTATGGAAACTTTCTTATCTCGAGCATTTGATTGTATAGTAGTAAATGTAGATGGTGTCCACAGTGACATGTCTACGATGCTTCCATTTATAAGTGCATTCAAGCTTTGACAAATGCTAAAATTGTACGGGAAGTAGATTGCTACGGCGATACGCTTGTAAAGGTGCTTAACTGCTTGCATCTCACGTTTGAATATTCATTGATGGACCGGTTTATTCCCTTTGTCATTGATGAAGGAAGGCAGATAAACAAAATGATGTATTACTACGCAAATATGGCTGTTCAAGAGAAGACTTTTACCTAACTTTTCAGGTGAAGAGTTAATCATCAGATTCTTCTCTTTTTCTTTTTTTAGTTTACAGAAAAATCTTTATTAATCCAAAGAAAAAATTAATATAGTATGTAATAAAATTTGTCTATGGATTTTAAATTGGGCAAAAAACATAATTAGGCAAAATTTAAAGAAAATTTCCAGAAACGTAGCAGTAATAGCTATTTTACACACATGGCAATTAAATAATTATATTTCTAGCCGTCACCTTTAAACCATGTACCTATAATCACGCACCCAATGCATTTATTTCCTTAATAAAAATGTTCTTAGTACTTTTAAACATTTTTTCCAATATTTTAAAACAATCCCTAACATATTTAAATGGTAATTTTTTTTTCTATGTTTTTGTTGGAAACTAATTCATTCCATAACAGATTTTCTACTTTCCATACATGAATATTTTACTAGATAAAAAAGTATATGTACCTTTATATTCAACTTAAACTCCAGCAAAAGTATATATCTTTATATTTTGAAAAAATAAAATACATATGTTTCAAGAAAAATAAAGTGTGTGTATATATATATATATAAACCATGTAATTTTATATCATGATTATACCAAGGAGTACTTTCTTATTAAAATGATCAAAGGTATATTATTACCTTAGTATACACAGTATTTCTCATTAAAATGGTATATTCTTAAATAGTTCACAAAAGGTGTTTTCTTACATTAATATTTGAATACATGGCGTTTCTACCAAAAAATATTATACCAAGTATATGTAATATAATACCTTAATACCATTATAACATATATTGAATTATACTATATATATAAATACATTAGTATACCTCTAAAAATGAATTATATAATATATAATACTATACTTCAATAAAGATATAATATAATTGAGTTATACCATGTATATCACCTTTTTCGCTATATTAATAAAATAGAGTACACATAATTTCTCTACAAATTTATACCAAATATATATAATGAATCATTGAATATGTAGTATTAGTTTCATCATGATTGAATGAATAAAATGAGTGTAACGGTTAAAGAAGAGATAGACTGAATCCCTATTTTAAAATAGGAGAGAGAGTGTGAAAAGATAAATATCCCATAATTTGTGCGTTGTAGCTGCTCATTAATTATGTTTCATAATCTCTATCTACCATTAGTGTAAAAAAGTTTGCCATTTATGGAATAAACAAAGAGTAGAATTATTTTCTTAAATATTTTTTAAAAAGTGACTTGCTGTGTATTTTTCCCTTTTAAAAATTTCTGTCTTAAAGTTCGTACTAGGCCTAGACTCATTAAGTCCTTGAGAAGGATTTATATGCATAATAGGCAACAATTGTACAAATTACAATTATTAACACCTCCTTTTGTAGCTCAAAAATTCAATGCAATTACCTCTAGTTTAGAAAATTATCTATGACATCTCAAGCAGTTTAATGTTTCGTTATATTGGTGTTACCAACCTTTCATCCCTTTAAGGGCATCTCCAATCTTTACCCTATTTTCGGTCCCCAAAATGGAGATTTCCTTATTTTGGGGACAACTTAGTTCAACCATTCCCCCATTTTTTCCCCCAAACTTTTTTATATTCTTCTCTCTTTTCTATATTATATTATTATCTTTCATTTCAATTTTATTTTTTAATTTCCATTAAACAAATTCCATCTTTTATTTTTATTAATTTGTAATTTCTATTAAAACAATTCCACAAAATTTTAAATAATGTAATTTGTAAGCAATTATCCATTTAAAAAATGGATAACTAGTGAGTTTAACTTTTACATTTGTAAAGCCTCAAATTGGGGTTCCTCAAGTTTGAGAGACTAGAAATTCTCTCAAAAGTGATCATATTCAAGAAGTCGTTGATAATATGGTTACCTGCTTTCGATCCGTCCCATATCCGATCTCACCCGCCCGTTTGCCACCCCTAGTTCTGAAATATAAACTTATTCTTCGAATTTTAGCAACTCAACATATAATTCAACGTCCAAATCTACTCCAAATGAGCTAAAATTCAAACACAACTTTCAAAAATTATAAAGAACAAATCCTAATCACCAAATTGTAAAATAACAATAATTCTAATGTACCCATTTTACAACCAAGAAGAAGAAGAAATCTAAGCACAACCTACAACGGTATTTTGCAACTAAAAAGAATAAGAAGAAATCAAACTGCTCCTGGATACATGCGACATGGATACATAGTAGAAAAAAGTAGCAGCAAAGCTCCTAAATACATGGGACATAAATACATAAAAGAAGAAAGCAACAATGAAAAGAAGAGAAAAGCGTATCTAAAATTATCCAAAAATTGGATATCGGTTAAAAAAAATTTTTAAAAAAATAAGTACAAATTAAATGGAGTGACCAAATAGAGCGCGTGTTATTTTACCATAAAACCATACTCCCTCCATTCCAACTTGTGACCCTATTGCATTTTCAATCTATCAGAAATAGCATTTTTTTAAAAGATAATAATTTAATTTTAAATTTTTTATTATATCTTTAATGATAAGCTTTATAGCCATGTTAATATTATATTAGGTTTAAAATCACGTATGTTTTAATTTTTTTTAATCGTCACGCAAATATTACTATGACTTTTAAGGTGCGAGTTTTAAACGTTTTTTTGTTTTTTGTTTTTTGTTTTTGTTTCTTAAACTCAATTCCTAGTCTAGGATCACAAACAATAAAAGAAATGAAGTATATCATACTTTCCACTTGCAACGATATCCGCGAAAAGCCAACTGCAAATATCATATCGATTTTGTTCATGAACTTTTATAGTGCTTGTTTTATAATATTACATTTTTGTTTTGCTGATTGGCATTAAGTTATATACATTGTTAATTTTACTCTATTAGATCATTCAAATGATATCTACGTAGTAATCAACTTCTTGCAATGTGATATAAATGCACAACCTTAAACTTGAATGAAGAACAGAAAAGGGCCTAAACTACCCCTATTGTTTGATAAATGGTTTACTTATAGCCTCTGTCCATCTATCAGTCCCAAAATACATATTCCGTCCATCTAGTTGTCACGACCCGAATTTCACACCCTCGAGAGCCGTGATGGCGCCTACTGGTGAAATCTAGGCAAGCCAAATTATCCTAATTACTTAACCTTTTCCAGTTTAAACTATTATCAGTGATGAGTAGATATCATGCAAATAGAGAAAATAATTAAGCGGAAGACAAAATCTGACAACTTATCTTAATACAAAACTGCGGAAATCTAAATACAACTCTACCCAGAATTTGGTGTCACAACTTCACAGACGATCTAAGAATACTACATACAAAGTCTGAAAGATAAAATGAACACTGTTTCTGAAATGAGTAAAGGAAACAGGATAAAGGAAAAAATAGGAGGTACGACAAGGCCCGCGGACGTCTGCAGGACTACCTCATGTCGCATGTGTGGGCTGAAGACAGCACCCTCACTGCGGTCCAAGCACTCCGGTATCAGTATTTGCACACAGTGCAGAGTGTAGTATCAGCACAATCGACCCCATGTGTTGGTAAGTGCCTAGTCTAACCTCGACGAAGTAGTCACGAGGCTAGGACCAGACTACCAAATAAACCTGTGCAATATAACATACAAAAATAATAGGAAGCAGATAACAATGATGGCAACAATGATCAACCAGTGATATAAAGAGCATGCAACAAGAACACCATAAATGTTTCTCAACAAATAATAGATACAAGTGCAATCAATTTATCAAGTCCTTCAAATATAAATCTTTCGCCTATAAATCCTTCAAGTAATAATCTCTAAGATAATATGCTTTTCAATGAATATATCTCAAATATATTTCCTTTGAATAAATATCTTTCAAATAAGCATCTTTTGAATATAATTCTTTCGAGTAAAGGTCACTTTGTGACGCCTCATTCACTTAACATAAAGTAGAGTACAACTTCCAACCCAATTAGAAAATCAATAGGAAAAGATGAAGTTATTTTTTTAGAAATAATTTGATAAAGAAGATACCCTTTTCAATTAAAGTACAATATCAAATGAATCATTACCTTTAATACGAGAAATCAATAAATCAAAACATAGTAGAAATTTCTTTTTAGGTAAAGTACAACCTCAAATGGTTTAAGGAAAATTTAGTTGAGAAATCAATTGAGTTAAAAATGTAACAATTGTTGAATTTTGGAGTATTGACCATAAAAAGGGGTAAAAACAGAATATTAAGAGAATTATAAAGGAATCAAAATCTAACCACTAACAAGAATAAGAAAAACAAAGGCAGATTTCACTTTCTTTTCACATCTTGTTGCATGCGTGCAACCCGATCCCATTTCCTGTATCTCGTGGCAGGTGTCACCCGCTCCCATTTCATGTATCTCGTGGTAGGCGTACCACCCTCTCCCATTTCATTATATCTTGTGGTAGGTGTACCACTCGCTCCCATTTCATTATACCTTGTGGTAGGCGTACCACCCGCTCCCATTTTATTATATCTTGTGGTAGGGGTACCACCGCTCCCATTTCATTATATCTTGTGGTAGGCGTACCACCCATTCCCATTTTCTTATATCTTGTGGTAGGCGTACCACCTGCTCCCATTTTATTATATCTTGTGGTAGGGATACCACCCGCTCCCAGTTACAAGCCAACAATAATCACAAGGAATTCCGGCAAGGGAAAAAAGAGCAATATAACAACTTCCCGGCAAGGGAACAATGATGTTTCAACAACATCCCGGCAAGGGAACAATACTATCAAAACAAACATCCCGGCAAGGGAACAATAATATCAAACAAACATCCCGGCAAGGGAACAATGGTGATAATAACATATGAAGCGCAATAAACCACAACGGAGTCATAACAATTATAATACAAGACTCACGGGCATGCTTGACACCGACGTATAGATACTCGTCACCATGCTTATACGTCATACTCCACAATTAACATGTAGCAAATAAGACACAACTCCTAATCCCTCAAGCTAAGGTTAGACCAAACACTTACCTCGCTTTGCAACCAATTCAAAATTCCAACAAGCCTTTGCCTCGCGAATTCGTGCCCGAAATTCTCAAATCTAGTCATAAACAATTCGATTCAGTCAATAAAAATTATAGGAATTAATTCCATATGAAATTCTACATTTTCCATTAAAAATCCGAAATTGCACTAAAAATTTGCCCGTGGGGCCCACGTCTAGGAACCCGACAAAAATTACGGAATATGAAACCTCATCTAACCACGAGTCCAACCATACCAATTTTACTAAAATCCGACATCAACTCGACCCTTAAATCTTCAAATTAAACCAAGAGGATTTTCAAGATTTTCCCAATTAAAATCACCAATTAAATGCCAAAACTAGTAATAGATTCGGGTAATCTAACCAAAATTAAGTTAAGAACACTTACCCTATTGTTTTCTCTGAAAATCTCCCGAAAATCGCCTATTCCCGAGCTCCAATTTGCTAAAAATGGAAAACGGGACTTTGTCCCATTTTCAGAACTTAATGTTCTGTCCAGAAAAATTCCGGGTACTGTTCACGAGGTACTATACACGTACTGTTCACGGGGTACTATTCACGGGGTACTGTACACGGTACTGTTCACGGGGTACTGTACATGATGCTGTAAAAAAAACAGCAGCTTCCCAAAGAGAATTCCAGCAGCTTTTTCTACCCGTTGACCTTCCGAAATTCACCCGAGGCCCTCGAGACTTTAACAAAATACACCAACAAGTCCTAAAATATGATACGGACTTAATCGAAACCTCAAATCACATCAAATAATGCTAAAACGTGAATCACATCCCCGTTCAAGCCTAATGAAACTAAGAACGTCCAACTTCTATATTCGATGCAAAAACCTATCAAATCAAGTCCGATTGACTTCAAATTTTGCACACAAGTCATAAATGACATAACGAAGCTATAAAAAATTTCAAAACTAGATTTCAACCCCGATATCAAAAAGTCAACTCTCCTGTCAAACCTAAGAAATCTTTAGCCTTAGATTTCTAGATTCCGTCAAATGGCGATAATTTGATCTAGGGACCTCCGAATTCGATTTCGGTTATATGACCAAGTCCAAAATCACGATACGGAACTACCGAAATGGTAAAAAAATTTATCCGGGTTCGTTTGCTCAAAATGTTGACTGAAGTCAACTCAGTTGAGTTTTAAAGCTATAGTTCAAAATTTAATCCATTTTTCACATAAAAACCTTCCGGAAAATTATACGGACTGCGCACGCAAGTCGAAAAATTATTGATACCGCTTTTTAATGTCTTAAAATATCGAGATGATTATTTAATTTAAAGATGACATTTTGAGTCATTACACTAGTAGTCCAAAAGTATACATTACGTTAATTTTATTAATTAACATACCCCTAGGTTTAACGGCAGACCAGCTGGACCTTCCAATTAATGCGTTGGCGTCTTTTTACTGGGCCACGTGACACTCTTATCCAAAAACAAATCAGAGTAAACTAAAAAAGCTAGCATCAATTGTTTCAACATTTTCGTTATCTGATGGGTTCAAATTCGGCTCAACAGCTTGAACACCATTGACGACCACACGAGGAACGGAAGGGGAAGAAAGTGCCCGATCACCGTTTTTTTGAATTGCTTCATGAGAATTAGGTTGACAACTGACTTCATTATGATCATGAAAAGCTTGAGGAACATCAGTACCAACTATTTGATCTGCGGAATTGTATGGCTTGGGCATTTTGTAGAACACCTGGTAATCCAAATTTGCAGAATTGCCTTTTTGAATTGTTGTGGAGATTGAGACGATGAAGTTTCGGTTTGATGAGTTGGAAACGATCTCTTGAACAACAGGAATCGTTTGGCATTGGTCTTGGGCCGATTGGTTCACCAGAACTCCATGCACAACCATCTAGTGCATTTTTGGACTGTTCAGATGATCGGAGATCCCAATTCTGATGGCGAAATCCTCCAAATTTTGGTGGGGAGATTGATATCAATCTAATTTTTACTTATTTTAAAAAAAGTTTAACCGATATCCAATTTTTGGGTAAATTTAGATACGCTTTTCTCTTCTTTTCATTGTTGCGTTCTTCTTTTATGTATTTATGTCCCATGTATTTAGGAGCTTTGCTGCTACTTTTTTCTACTATGTATCCATGTCGCATGTATTTAGGAGCAGTTTGATTTCTTCTTAACTGCAAAATACTGTTGTAGGTTGTGCTTAAATTTCTTCTTCTTCTTCTTCTTAGTTACAAAATGGGTTCGTTAGATTTATTATATTTTACAATTTGGTGATTAGGATTTGTTCTTTATAATTTTTGAAAGTTATGTTTGAATTTTAGCTCATGTGGAATAGATTTGGACGATGAATTGTATGTGGAGTTGCTAAAATTCGAAGAATAAATTTATATTTCAGAACTAGGGGTGGCAAACAGGCGGGTCAGATCGGATATGGGATGTGCCGAAAGCGGGTAATGAAAAAATGAATAACTTATTCGACCGACTAATATTTAATTCGGATAAAAAAAAAGTTAACCGGCGAATAATATGGGTAACCATATTATCAATGACTTCTTGAAATCACTTTTGAGATAATTTCTAGTCTCCCAAACTTGAAGAACCCCAATTTGAGGCTTTACAAATGTAAAAGTTAAGCCTATTAGTTATTTATTTTCTAAATGGATAATATGGTTCTTATCTATATTTGACCCGTTTAAAAAAATCATTATCTCACCCATTTTTAGTGGATAATATGGATGGTTAACTGTTTTCTTTTAACCATTTTGCCACTATTATTCAGAATTTAAGATCTGAATTCAAAAGTTACATTTAAGGAATAGAACTACATAAGATTCGTTTTTTCTAAAGTTGCATTGGAAAGATAAAAGAACTTATGATCTGATTTTCTAAAGTTCATTGAAGAGATAGAACTACTTAAAATCCAATTTTCTGAAGTTGCATTAAAAAGATATAAGTACTTCAGATCTGATTCTGAAGTTGCATTGAAGATATAGAATTACTTAAGATCCGATTTTTGAAGTTGCATTGGAAATATAGAAGAACGTCAATTGTCATTGAAGATATAGAATTACCTAAGATTCGGTTTTTTGAAGTTGCATTAGAAAGATAGAAGAATTTCAATTGCATTGAAGAGACAGAAGAACTTCAGATGTGAGTGAGTATATTTTATAATGTGCAATGCGTGTATAACTTCAATGGCGGCTCAAAAGTGGGTATTTATAAACTTCCCCGGTTTTATGAGATCATTGTGAAATCGGGCTAGAGGGAAAGCCAGTCGAAAAAAATGATAATGTATAGCTGATCTCAAAATAATAGCCGAATATATATATAAGATTGGAAAGAAGAGATGAACAGAGTGAGTTAAAAAAAGGGTAATTGTCACACCTCCTTTTTACCCACCCGAGGGAAGTATATAAGGGAGTATTTCTAATTTAAGTGACATTATTTGAAGTGGGATTATTTTATTTATTTTTCAGAGTCGCCACTTGGAATAAATTATTTGGTGTCCCAAGTCACCGGTTATTTTAAAATTCCAAATCGAGGAAAATGTATTTTTTAAAGGTCTGGGAACCAGAAATTCTAGATAAGGAATTCTGTTAACTCGGGAGAAGGTGTCAGACATTCTCGAGTTCCATGGTTCTACTACGGTCGCTTAGCGATTTATACTTGGCTTAAATTATTTAACTACTCGTTTTTAGGAACTATGTGCATTTATCTTTTTACCGCTTTTAAATCACTTGAATTAGTCATAAGTAAATAATTGAGTTACGCGTACGTATACTCTTTTCTTTTGGCGCGTCAAAATCATGTCACGCGAACGTGTCCACGATCAATAACGCTTTTTGTTGAATTATTAAGAAAGTTTGGTTGAAGTTGCGCGAACACATCCCTCAAGTCTTTTTAGAAATCGCAATCATATGACGCGGACGTATACACAATCACGATAGTAGATTAAGAGTACACCTAAAGCTTTCTAGCGATTGAAAATATTTGATGTCAATTAATTTGCAAAGGATGGGATAACTACATGTATTTTGAAAAAAGATTGGGCCAACTTAAATAATGAGATCTAAAATTACTTCAGGCCCGAATCTGTTTCATCTAAACCGAATCAAAAGTCCAAACATCAATTTTGTCACAAACTATTAACAATTTGCTTTCAGCACCATTAAAACTTAGTCTACTTTCACTTTAAATTTGACAAAAGGATAAAATTAATTCATAAACAAAGCAAAAAAAAAAAAAAAACTTTGCATAGGTACCTACAAGAATTTACAGAATATGACAACTCACTTTTACTATTGAATTTATTTAAAAATAATTTTTTTTAATCATAATGTTATGTGTATATATATATCAACTCAAAGTAGTCACATTTAGTACGTCACAATCCCAATCAAGAATGTTTACCCCTACCAAAAAAAAAAAAACGTTTCACCAAGTTTTCCAAGCTAACGAGAACGGCCCTTACGGTGACCTTACAAGAGAAACGTTTTACAAGCAACAGAAAATCATGCATAAAGAAGAGATGAAAATTGACCTCCAATATAACTTCTACAAATCCATAAGACTAAGACGTTCGTTAGGCCACTAATCGGAACTCGACGCAGCAACTCGTATGAACCTCGCCGGCGACGACCTCGAGCACAGAGCTTCACGGGATTAAATTATTTAACTCTCATGAGTTTTTTTGGAGGAAGAAAAAGCAGCAGCTGCTACCTTCTTTTTCTCAAGCAGCTGTGTTTTTCCTTTTCTAACAATGCTACTGCGCAGCTTTTCTTCTTTCAGCTATAGGGTTCTCTTTTTGCTCGTTTGTGAGTGTGCGTCTTCTTTAATTTTGGGAGGATGATAAAGAGTAGAGTTTCATGGCTAGAGTTTTATGGGTTTTTGGTGCTATTTTGTGATTGACTCTCCGGAGACGACGGCTTAAATGGTGGCGATGGCAAAAGCTACAGAATTGGAGAGAGGTATGGGGAAAGACGAGAATCGGGGTAGTGGAGTCGCTGGTGAGGCATAGATGGAGGAGGCTGACGGGCGTGAGTTAGGGTGCTGCTGGAGGAAGTGATGTGGTAGGTGTTGTGTGAAGTGGTGTTAGCTGCTGTTAAGAAGCCATGGAATTTCCTCTATGAAGAAGATGGGGACTCGATAGGAGGGGGGTCCTTTTTTGGTGTTTAGCGGGTGATCTCAATTTTTAGGTCTAGGACTATGTTTTAGGTGTAGATACTATTATATAGGGCTAGGGATTAGGTTAGAGGTATGGGCGTAGGAATTATGGGCTAGGTCCAAAAATTAAGCCTAAAAATGGGTTGCTCGAACCCAAGTTCTATTTTTTTCCCACGAACGAGATTAAAAGTGCGATCTCATTTATTAATTAATCATACTTAAGTAAAATAACTATTAAAATAAGACTGACCGTTAAAATAAACTATTTTTTTGGTATTTTTTCAAGATTAAAAATGACTACAAAACATTAAAGAAACTATTTTTTGTAATTTTTATTTTTTTTGTAATAAAATAAAGTAAAAAAGTCAAAATTAATTAAAATAGCTATATTAGGCCTATATTAAATATTTACGTGCTAAAATATGAAAAATCATGGGGAGGGTCAAAAATCGCATGTCTACAGTAATCTGTGACGACCCAACCCTAGAGAGTCGTGATGGCACCTACTGGTGAAAGCTAGTGTCACGACCCAACCCCCGAACCCGGTTGTGATGACGCCTCTCATGAAGACAAGGCCAGCCAAACCAAAACGAAACACCTCTTTTAAATAGTTAATCATCATAAACAGTAATAACATATAATATAATACTCATAAATTGCGGAATTTAATGATAATAACCGCAAGAACCATCCCGACACAGCCCAAACCGGGGTGTCACAATTCATGAGCTACTACAGAATCTGCTATAGGTCTACAAAGTACGAAATCCAATACAACAGATTGAAGAAAACATAAATGATAGAGGATAAGAGAGACAAGGGGCTGCGGACGTCAACAGCTACCTCGTAACTCCAAATCACCGCCTAGCCTGGACAGAATCAGCGCTCAGGTGCGGACTCTGCTATGCCTGAATCTGTACACACGGTGCAGGGAGTAATGTGAGTACTCCGACTCAGTGAGTAATAATTATAAATAATGGCTGAAAGTATGAAAACACGTAAAGGCACAAAGCAACTCCATATCAAGCAGTAAAAATCACTTAAAGAAGTAAATCAATGAAGACATCAAATGATATTCCTTTTAAAATAAGTAAAACCGGTAATTTAACAGGTAAATAACAAGTAGAAATCCGCCCCTCGGGCATAGTATCAATCGCTTAGCATAGTATCAGCCCCTCGGGCTCACTCTCAGTACAGTATCAGCCCCTCGGGCTCAGTATCAATCACTCAGAACAGTATCAGTCCCTCGGGCTCACTCTTAGAATAGTATTAGCCCCTCGGGCTACCTTACAATCACTCATATCAGCCCCTCGGGCATAATATCAATCACTCAGAACAACGGGTACCCGCGCTCACTATGGGTGCGCAGACTTCGGAGGGGCCCCCTTACGGCCCAAGCGCTATATCAAGCCACCTCGTGGCATCATCACTCAACATATCCTCACATCACTCAAGACACTGCATGGCATATAAAGTATCTCAGGCCCTCGGCCTCATATCACTCGGCCTCACATCACTCAAGCCACCGCATGACATAAATAGTAACTCAGGCCCTCGGCCTCATATCACTCAACATATCCTCACATATGGCCCTCGGCCTCACTCAGTCCGAAAATCATCATAAGCCTTTTGGGCATTAGTAAAATAGTAGTTCTGTCACGACCCCAACCCCGGCCGTGATGGCGCCCAACACAATGCTAGGCAAGCCCGACTAATTAACATCTCACAATCTCTTTCTTTGTAATTCAATACCAATTTTCGGGATTTAATACCAATTTAATATAAATAGAAGTGTGGATTTAACAGATGAAATGTGCGGAAATCATAATCATGAAAAATCTCTGTAAAACATCCCACTGATCCGGTGTCACAAGTCTGAGCCTCTAATACAAGGTTTCAACAATCTAATATAGAAATATGTCGAAAATGAGGAATAATAAGTGGAGATAGAAGGAGAAATCGGGTCTGTGAACGCCATACAGCTACCTCGATAACTCCGATGAAAACAGAACGGCAAGAAAGCTCGCTCTATGCCTCAGGAATACCTGTACCTGCACACATGGTGTAGGGAGTAATGTGAGTACTCCGACTCAGTGAGTAATAACAATAAATAATGGCTGACAGTATGAAATCACGTAAAGGCACTAAGCAGTTCTATATCAAAACAGTAAAATCATTTAAGCAGCAGTGAATGAGGAAATTATGTGAAATTCTTTAAACCACGTGAAACAGATATAATCAGTATAAATCAGCTCCTCAAACATTTCAATTCATCTATTCGTTCTTATCCGCAGTTCTCAATTCATATACTTCTCATGATAATCGAATCAATAACTATATATATCGCTGTGGCGTGCAGCCCGATCCGTATATCGCTGTGGCGTACACCCCGATCCATAATAATAATAGTCGACTGCGCTCACTGGGGGTGTGCAGACTCCGGAGAGGCTCCTTCAGCCCAAGCGCTATATAATTGCTGCGGCGTGCAACCCGATCCATATAAGTAATAGCTGCGGCGTGCAGCCCGATCCATAATATGTATAATATATATATCTGCTGTGACGTGCAACCCGATCCATATCATGTAAAATATATATCTACTGCGGCGCGCAACCCGATCCATATCATATAAAATATCCTTACTATTGGGTCCTCGACCCCTCTCAGTCATTTAAAAATCACAACCTCTCGGGCATAATGTATGGCCGGGATCTCAGCCCTCATATCTCTTTCTATTTATGATTAACATTTCAAAAATCTGGTTCATATCATTCTTAAGCAATTGAAAACATGACTGATGATATAAATTCTTTAACAAAATAAGTGAGCAAAACTAGTCAAAAATCCCCTAAGGGTTCTACAGGTCGGCACAAAGCCCCAAGCATGGCAACAAGCCCAATTCACAATAATAAAGTATATGTCTCAATCAAAAATGTAGTAAAATATCATCCGGGATGGACCAGGTCACAATCCCCATAGCATTGAACCTTACGCTCGTCACACAGCGTGTATCTCAACTTAGTATAGCACTACGTTGTGCAAATCCAGGGTTTCAAACCCTCAAGATATCATTTAAAATCATTACTCACCTCAAACTGGCCAAAACTCTAGCTCGCTATGCCCTTGCCTCTCAAATTGGCCTCCACACGCGTCGAATCTATCAAAATCAGAACAAACACATCACAATATGCTAAGGGAACAAAGCCCAAGCGAAAACATTTGAAAAATATCAAAAATCCCGAAATTAGCAAAACCCGAGCCCCGGGCCACATCTCGGAATCGGGTAAAATTTACATTTTCAGAATCCTCATACCCTCACGAGTCTAACCATACCAAAATTATCCAATTCAGATACCATTTGGTCCTTCAAATCATCATTTTACATTTTTGAAAGGTTTCACAATTTTCTTCCCAAATTCCATCCCAAATCACGAATTAAATGATGAATTCAGTGATAGGTTCATGTATTCTAGCCAAATCTGAGTTAAAATCACTTACCCCGATGAATTTCTTGAAAAACCTTCGAAAAATTGCCAAAATCCGAGCTCTCTAGGTCAAAACATTAAATAAAACCCAAAACCTCGTATTTATAGGTACCCCCTCAGATTTCAGCTACCGCGGTCCGCACCAAATCGACCGCGATCCGCACAAGCCATGCGGTCCGCGCAAAAACGACCGCGGCTGCACAGGCCTCCCTCTAAAGTGAGAGACTTTAGTATTTTGGCCATAACATTTGCTAAAGATGTCCAAATTGCGATATCTTTACCTTTCTGAAAACTAGACACGAAGGCCTACAACTTTCGTTTTTGAATCATCTCAAAATTCCATGTGGATCAAAAGATAAGAGCTTCCGAAGTTGGACCAACGATCTGCAGATCTTCATGACCGCGGCCCATGACCTTTTTCCGCGCCCAACACTAGACCAGCGTGCCCAGCGCTTATTCTACCGCGGCCAACGCTAACAATTTTGCCCCCATCCATTTTCTAAGTTCTGAAATGTCCGTACTCGCTCAAAACTCACCCGAAACACACCCGGAGCCATCAGACCTCAACCCAAACATACCAACACCTCCCATAACATCATTAACACCTAGTCGAGCTTTCGAATCACTCAAAACAACATCAAAACACCAAATCAACTTCGGATTCAAGCTTAAGAACTTAGAAATTTCAAATCCCACAAACAATGCCGAAACATATCAAATCAGGTCCGATTGACCCCAAATTTTGCACACAAGTCATAAATGACATAATGAAGCTACTGCAACTCTCGGAATTTCATTCCGACCTTTATATCAAAATCTCACCTATCAACCGGAAATCACCGAAATATCAATTTCGCCAATCCAAGCCTAAACCTTCCACGGACTTCCAATATGCATTCCGATCACGCTCCTAAGTCCCAAATCACCTAACGGAGCTAACCAAATCATAAAAATTTCCATTCGAGATCAAATACACATAAGTCAAATTTTGGTCAAACCTTTCAAATTTAAGGCTTCAAACTGAGAACTGTTCTTCCAATTCATTCCGATTACCTTGAAAACCAAAACCAACGATTTACATAAGGCATAAGGTATACACGGGGCAAGTCATGCCCGAAGATTGGCGATCAAAGTGCAAAAGTTCAAAACGACCGGTCGGGTCGTTACATCCTCTCCCACTTAAACATACGTTCGTCCTCGAACGTGCCAAGAGTTGTTCCAAAAGCCAACCAATTGCTAAATAACTTCACCATGCACATGCCCGAGGGTGATCCCACGTCATCCTATCTCATATAGGTCTGATAACACATTGTAACTAAAAATTTTACAGTCCAAATCCCATAAACCATAGAACCACATTTCCACTTCTAAAGTTATCGATACGATCAGAATCTCACATCTATTTTCATAATTAGCCCGAATAAGCTGTAACAAACCATATATGCTATCTCCGGTGCAATCACATGATATACCATATAACTCAACACTTGTAGTGATAACTTCTAACCACAGTAGCGACATACAACATCCGCATACCGATAGAAAAACTCTTATCAACTAAAGTCTCATCCCAACACTTTCATATACTGCCAATGATCACTAAGACACACGATAAGCCATAACCATTTCCCTGATTAACCATTCAAGAGGACACTCTTCCTTTGGCCAATACCACAACAAATTTTTGAGCTGAAGCTCGATATTATCCTTCCAATATGCTGAAATCGAACACGTTCGTATTCATTAAAGACCCCCAATGATCTCCTCTAATCCAACACATTACTATGGTGACATGACACATCCATACAGTCCTAAGTCACAACTTGCACAATACAGGCATCAATACGTAACAGTCCGAACATACTCAAATCATGAAAATGACTCAAATGAAAGAGATGTACCTCAAGATCACCGGTACCACCACAACACTATGCTGAGAACCCGTCTCACATCATAGGAACAAAACACACGAGTCTAACCCGCAAGGTCATACCTCCACCTAACTTCGCTACGATATGCGATCCTATCCAATACTGCCCCACATGAACCACCTTAAGTCACTAGCCCGAAATCGACTACCACACACAATTTGATATTTAGAACCAAAGCAATTCATCATACTCATGGTGAAGTAAATAACATACACCATGCAAACCCGAAAGGACATAACCGATACGCCATTCACCGAGCAACACCCAATTACTCTTCCCGCTCGACTTCCACTACGAGACCCCAATAGAATCGCACCACATGTACCTATAACCAACAAATCATAACATCTCGCAACACATAAAGGTAACTCATGGATCTCCCTATATTACTAATAAGCTCAATAACAATCGAATCAATACACCTCTCAACAGTATAATTCAGAGCCAACCAAGCTGACTCAAATTAGAACACACATCCACATTGACCTGCAACGAGCTCCTTATCACAATATCCTGGAGTTGCTCTTCAACTCCTTTAACTCTGCCAGTACCATACGATACAGTGCCCGGTATCAAATCAATACCGGAATCAACAACTTTGCCCGATGACATGCCCGACCACAAGAAACATAGCCGAAAAGTCCCTCACCATCGGAACTAAATCAATGGTAGGAGCCTCTACACTAACATCTGTCACGAAAGCCCAAATAAGGAAGACAATCCTTCCCAGCCGTCCGCTGGGCCTTCGAAATATAAAATCACTCCACTAGGGCATAATCCTACAGACCTCGCCACTCAATCCGTGGCATTTCCGGCATAGCCAACAATGTCGCCTTAGTGCAATAGTCCAGAATGACACAATACGGAGACAACCAGTCTGAACCCAATATCACATCCAAAATATAATATACCAAGCAACAAAAGATTTGCTTGGTTCTCTAGATCCCGATAATCACTAAACAGTGCCGATACACATGACTCACAACCTCCACATAGCCCGAATATGAGAACTCCCTGTTTCCAACTCCATATGGCCCATGAATCCACATATCTGGTTCCAATTTCGCCGTCTAAATGCATACCATACCTCGAATACTCAATCATTCCACGAGAGATAATCTAGAATTCTTTTATGCCACCAAGCAAACACGAGTATCAGCAGTCGTTCTAACCAGAAAATGCTGCAATACTACCAAAGTATCACCAACTAAATCACGTTGCTTTTATTTTTCTGAGACATATAATCTCGTCAAATCATTTCCTTAATCATCTGAAGATCCCTTCTCAAACCATCTGACGTTCATTTTTCTAATTATCTGAAACTGCCCGCTGCCTAAGAGTTTTATGAACTCCCTTCCAGAACTGAACTGAACCTTACACACACTAATCTCGATCCTCTACTACATATCGCACATACCATACCATCCTAGTATTACATGAGAACTTCATCTCCCTTACGAGCCACAGACATCTACGTACTCAACTAGTCAAGAACTTTCCATTGATCCCATCACGAAGAAAAATCACTATACATCACATGCTCCGCATGCCTATAGAAAATATACATCTCCAAACCGCAGTAGAAATCCTCAAGGACTCCCCGAATTCCATTTGCACAAATTCAATTTATCCTTCTACTAGACCAAGCTAAGCAAGCCATCAAAACCTAAGAGCATTGCTGCAAAATACCTGTAAGAACTCATTACCTCGAACACACACAAGGAGTTAATCATATCCTTACCATACTGATCCGGTCTACTATCAAGTTGTTCCATCTATCTAAACTTCCTTCTGATTCATCTTCAACTTGCAATTCCCTCTTGATATAGCACCATAATTCTTCAACCCAAGCTTACCACACAAGATCCAAGCATAAAACCACATTGTCTAAGAATCATAACCCGCTGACTACTCTCTCAAATATTCCAAAAAGCATTACATTCGAAATACTTCGCTCTGAAGAACTTCCTGCGGATCTAAATCCGTTACCTCCTAATATTAATACATAGAATCCCATAATTAATATAAACACCACAAGTCTTGACGTCTTCCAAGGAAAACTCAGTTTCTATCCATAAGTACAACTTGAAAGCCTCCAATTATTGCATGTAAAATTTGAACACAATAGGACCATTCTCTAGAGGCATCCACTCTACTCAAACCGCAGTTAGATTGATTAAACGAACAAAACAACATGTGCTTCATTTGCGCTCCGATAATGCAGAATGTGACCTCATTTCAATATAACCAAGCAACTTCCTGCCCTATGCATCGAGCATTCCTTACCAACCACAACTCAAGTCATTCCCTGATTCTCGTACACCTATAAGGCATAAAATAACCTTTATTGAAATTTCCTTTACTCGAGCCATAACTGATTCACAAATACGCCTCAAACTGGAACCATTAGAGCACATAACCGTGCAATCAATTATTCAATAGCGGACTCCCCCACTTGGCTAAAAGCCATATATCAAAACACGCACCATAACTTATAATGCGTATACTCTATTGTTTCCATAATACCATAGTGAGATTAGACTCAGTCCTTCATAAGCTCTTGAAACACTGACCATCAGGTACTTTAACTCTATACAAATCTCGCATTCACTCTCGTAACAGTTAAGCCCACTCTATTAAGTGACCCAAATTTAAATTTCAACACATATGTTTCACTTGTGAAGGAGATCTTCTAACAGACAGCATAAGGATCACACAATCTCAGAACACCGCAGGAGACAACCCACCTGCTTCGCCTCAATATAACATTTCTGTATACCTTCCACTGTCATACACATTACATAGTCACTTAATCTTCCTGAGTTTGAACTCATACCGCAATATGAAATTTACTTCACTCCAACTAGGAGACATGAAAAAATTCTTCACGCGCCCATAACTCGGGGCTACACATCCAACCACAATGGAAATCAAACACTTAATAGTTCATGTATCATCCATCAGACCTTCCTCGTCACTTTCAAGTCATATAGATACCTTTCGCAGTACCAACATACTCTTCACATAGTTGTCAGCCATCACTTATACTAATAAGGACAATACCGCACATATAAGTTCAAAACACTTTCTCACACAATCAGCACCTCGGTGCTCAAGCCATAGGCAAAGATCCGACCTCAAGTCCTCTAGACTGGCCCAACATCAAACTTACAGAGATCATATCTCGCCCCTCGATCAGGAATCGCAAGCCATTGATGCACATTTGATACTAAGCGCTCATGCGCGCATACGAACGCGTGGAAGGAATTTCAAGAGTTATTTTTCAAGCTGAATCAAGGACGCACGATAAGAATTCAAGAATATGAAGTTTTCCTAAAGGTTCTGCAGCCTCTCGAGGATAAATACAGACGTCTCCGTATCGATCCGCGAGACTCTACTAAACCGGCTCATGACTCGTGAGACCAAGTAACTTAGGCTCTGATACCAACTTGTCACGACCCCAACCCCAGCCGTGATGGCGCCCAACACAATGCTAGGCAAGCCCGACTAATTAATATCTCACAATCTCTTTCTTTGTAATTCAGTACTAATTTTCCGGATTTAATACCAATTTAATATAAATAGAAGTGTGGATTTAACAGATGAAATGTGCGGAAACCATAATCACGAAAAATCTCTGTAAAAGAGCCCACTGATCCGGTGTCACAAGTCTGAGCCTCTAATACAAAGTTTCAACAATCTAATACAGAAATATGTCGAAAATGTGGAATAATAAGTGGAGATAGAAGGAGAAATCAGGTCAGCGAACGCCAGACAGCTACCTCGATAACTCCGATGAAAACAGAACGGCAAGAAAGCTCGCTCTATGCCTCAGGAATACTTGTACCTGCACACATGGTGCAGGGAGTAATGTGAGTACTCCGACTCAGTGAGTAATAATAATAAATAATGGCTGACAGTATGAAACCATGTAAAGGCACTAAGCAGTTCTATATCAAAACAGTAAAATCATTTAAGCAGCAGTGAATGAGGAAATCATGTGAAATTCTTTAAACCAGCTAAAACAGATATAATCAGTATAAATCAGCTCCTCAAGCATTTCAATTCATCTATTTGTTCTCATCCTCAGTTCTCAATTCATATACTTCACACGATAATCGAATCAATAAATATATATACCGCTGCGTCGTGCAACCCGATCCATAATAATAATAGTCGACTGCGCTCACTGGAGTTGTGCAGACTCCGGAGGGGCTCCTTCAGCCCAAGCGCTATATAATTGTTGCAGCATGCAGCCCGATCCATAATATGTGTAATATATATATATCTGTTATGGCGCGCATCCCGATCCATATCATGTAAAATATATATCTGCTATTGCGCGCATCCCGATCCCTCTCAGTCATTTAAAATATATATCCTCACTATTGGGTCCTCGACCCCTCTCAGTCATTTAAAAATTACAGCTTCTCGGGCATAATGTACGGTCGGGATCTCAGCCCTCATATCTCTTTCTATTTATGATTAACATTTCAAAAATCTGGTTCATATCATTCTTAAGCAATTGGAAACATGACTGATGATATAAATTCTTTAACAAAATAAGTGAGGAAAACTAGTCAAAAATCCCCTAAGGGTTCTACAGGTCGGCACAAGGCCCCAAGCATGGCAACAAGCCCAATTCACAATAATAAAGTATATGTCTCAATAAAAAATGTAGTAAAATATCATTCGGGATAGACCAGGTCACAATCCCCAAAGCATTGAACCTTACGCTCATCACACAGCGTGTATCTCAACTTAGTTTAGCACTACGTTGTGCAAATCCGGGGTTTCAAACCCTCAGGACATCATTTAAAATCATTACTCACCTCAAACTGGCCACAACTCTAGCTCGCTATGCCCTTGCCTCTCAAATTGGCCTCCACGCGCGTCGAATCTATCCAAAATCAGAACGAACACGTCACAATATGCTAAGGGAACAAAGCCCAAGCGAAAACATTCGAAAAATATCAAAAATCCCAAAATTAGCAAAACCCGAGCCCCGGGCCCACGTCTCAAAATCGGGAAAATTTACTTTTTCAGAATCCACATACCCTCACGAGTCTAATCATACCAAAATTATCCAATTCCGATACCATTTGGTCATTCAAATCATCATTTTACATTTTTGAAAGGTTTCACCATTTTCTTTCCAAATTCCATCCCAAATCACGAATTAAATGATGAATTCAGTGATAGGTTCATGTATTCTAGCCAAATCTGAGTTAAAATCACTTACCCGATGAATTTCTTGAAAAACCTTCGAAAAATCGCCAAAATCCGAGCTCTCTAGGTCAAACTATTAAATAAAACCCAAAACCTCGTATTTATAGGTACCCCCTCAGATTTCAGCTACCGCGGGCCGCACCAAATCGACCGCGGTCCGCACAAGCCAGTGCGGTCCGCGCAAAAACGATCGCGGCCGCACAGGCCTCCCTCTGTAGTGACAGGCTTTAGTATTGTTGCCATAATTTTTGCTACAGATGTCCAATTTATGATATCTTTACCTTTCCGAAAACTAGACACGAAGGCCTATAACATGCGTTTTTGAATCATCTAAAAATTGCTTGTGTATCAAAAGATATGAGCTTCCGACGTTGGACCAACGATCTGCGGATCTTTATGACCGTGGACCGCGACCATTTTCCGCGCCCAGCACTAGACCAGCGCGCCCAAAGCTAATTTTACCATGGCCAGCACTAACAATTCTGCCCCCATCCATTTTCTAAGTTCTGAAATGTCCGTACTCGCTCAAAACTCACCCGAAACACACCCGGAGCCATTAGACCTCAACCAAAATATACCAACACCTCCATAACATCATTAACACCTAGTTGAGCTTTCGAATCACTCAAAATAACATCAAAACACCAAATCAACTTCGGATTCAAGCTTAAGAACTTAGAAATTTCAAATCCCACAAACAACGCCGAAACATATCAAATCAGGTCCGATTGACCCAAAATTTGCACACAAGTCATAAATGACATAACGAAGCTATTCCAACTCTCGGAATTTCATTCCGACCTTTATATCAAAATCTCACATATCAACCGGAAATCGCCGAAATATCAATTTCGCCAATCCAAGCCTAAACCTTCCACGGACTTCCAAAATGCATTCTGATCACGCTCCTAAGTCCCAAATCATCTAACGGAGCCAACCAAATCATAAAAATTCCCATCCGAGATCAAATACACATAAGTCAAATTTTGGTCAAACCTTTCAAATTTAAGGCTTCAAATTGAGAACTGTTCTTCCAAATTCATTCCGATTATCCTGAAAACCAAAACCAACGATTTACTTAAGGCATAATGTATACACTAGGCAAGTCATGCCCGAAGACTGGCGATCAAAGTGCAAAAGTTCAAAACGATCGGTCGGGTCGTTACAAGTTCTCAGCCCAAAACATGATCTAGAAATATCACTTAAGTTTCAAATCTGAGTAAAAGTGGATGAGTTTGTAAAATAGTAGATATCAACAGGACTGAGTTAAAATAATAAGTCAAGTAGTGAGGAAACAATGATAAAAATCCCCGAAGGGTTCAAATAGTTGGCACGAAGCCCAAATATGGCAATCAAACCAAATCATGATGATAATAAATGAATTTCAGTCAAATATTCAGTAAAATCATCAATCGGGATGGACCAAGTCACAATCCCCAGTAGTGAAAGACCCCACGCTCATCATCCAGCCCGTATCTTGCCTTAATATAGCACTACGATGTGCAATCCGGGGTTTCAAACCCTCAAGACATCATTTACAATCATTACTCACCTCGAACTGGCTAATTCTCTAGCTCGTGACGCCTTTGCCCCTTGAATTATCCTCCACACGCGTCGAATCTATCCAAAATTAGAACGAATACGTCACAATATGCTAAGGGAACAAAGCCCAAGCGAAAACATTCGAAAAATATTAAAAATCCTAAAATTAGCAAAACCCGAGCCCCGGGAACACGTCTCGGAATAGGGTAAAATTTACGTTTTCAGAATCCTCATACCCTCACGAGTCTAACCATACCAAAATTATCCAATTCCGATACCATTTGATCCTTCAAATTATCATTTTACATTTTTTAAAGGTTTCACAATTTTCTTCCCAAATTCCATCCCAAATCACGAATTAAATGATGAATTCAGTGATAGATTCATGTATTCTAGCCAAACCTGAGTTAAAATCAGTTACCCCGATGAATTTCGTGAAAAACCTTTGAAAAATCGCCAAAATCCGAGTTCTCTAGGTTAAAATTTTAAATAAAACCCAAAACCTCGTATTTATAGGTACTCCTCAGATTTCAGCTACCGCGGGCCGCACCAAATCGACCGCGGTCCGCGCAAAATGACCGTGGCCGCAGAGGCCTTCCTCTGCAGTGATAGGTTTTAGTATTTTGGCCATAACGTTTTCTACTGATGTCCAAATTGCAATATCTTTACTTTTCTGGAAAATAGACACAAAGGGCTACAACTTTTGTTTTTGAATCACCTCAAACGTCCTTGTAAATCAAAAGATATGGGCTTCTGAAGTTGGACCAACGGGAAGGTTCTTCACCGCGGCCACGCCCACTTTTGTGCGGTCTGCCTACAGTGGTCGCGCCCCCTTTTGTGCGGTCCGTACAGCACTCACCGCGGGTGCACTCATTTTTGTGCAGACCGCGTGGGTGAGTTCCGGGGCCTGCAACCCTCCTGGACCTGCTACAGCTATGATTTTTGGCCTAAAATATCCCGGAACCTACCCGGAACCCCCGAAACTTCAAACTAATTGTGCCAACATATCCCATGACATCGTTCAAACTTGTTCAACACTTCGGAATGCTTACAACAACATCAAATCACCAATTTAACATAGGATTCAAGCCTAAGAACTCCAAGAACTCTTAAATTATGCTTTCGATCAAAAGGTCTATCAAATCTCGTCCGAATGACCTGAAATTTTACACACACATCCCAAATGACACAACAAAGCTATTGCAGCTCTCGAAATTCCATTCCGACCCCTATATCAAAATCTCGCCTATCAACTGGAATTTGCCAAAATATCAATTTCACCAATTCAAGCCTAAATCTTCTCTACAACTTCAAAACCCATTCTGATCGCACTCCTAAGTCACAAATCACCTCCCGAAGCTAACCGAACCATCAGAACTCACTTCCGAGCCTTCTAGCACATAAGTCGACATCCGGTTAACTTTTCCAACTTAAAACTTCTTAAAAGAGACTAAGTGTCTCATTTCTTACCAAATCCTCTCCGAACTCGAACTAATCAACCTGATCACATAAAACACGGATAACGAAGCATAAAGAAGCTGAAATGGGAAAACAGAGCAGTAACTCATGAGACGACTGGCCGGGTCGTCACATCCTCCCCAACTTAAACAAACGTTCGTCCTCGAACGAGTCAAGAAACATACCTGAAGCCTCAAACAGATGAGGATATCTGCTCCATATCTCCCGTTCGGTCACCCAGGTAGCCTCCTCCACGGGCCGACCTCTCCACTGCACTTTCACTGAAGTTATATCCTTTGACCTCAACTTCCGAACCTGGCGACCCAAAATAGCTACTGGTTCCACATCAAAGGTCAAATCATCATCCAACTAAACCGTGCTGAAGTTCAAAACATGAGACGGATCCCCAATATACTTCCGGAGCATAGAAACATGAAATACCAGATGCACACTCGACAGGCTGGGTGGCAAAACAAGCTCATAAGCCACCTCCCCAATCCTCTGAAGCACCTCAAAAGGCCCAATGAACCGCGGACTCAACTTGCCTTTCTTCCCAAACCTCATAACACCCTTTATGGGAGAAACCTTCAGCAAGACCTTCTCACCAACCATATAGGACACATCTCGAACCTTCCGGTCCACATAAATCTTCTGACGTGACTGCGCTGTACGAAGCCTCTCTTGAATCACCTTCATCTTCTCTAAGGCATCCTGAACCAAATCTGTCCCCAATAGTCTAGCCTCGCCAGGCTCGAACCAACCAACCGGAGATCTATACCGCCTCCCGTACAAAGCCTCATACGGAGCCATCTGAATACTCAACTGGTAGCTGTTATTGTAAGCAAACTCTGCAAGCGGTAGAAACTCATCCCATGAACCTCCAAAGTCAATAACACAAGCACACAACATGTCCTCCAATATCTGAATCGTACACTCGAACTGTTCGTCCGTCTGAGGATGAAAAGCTATGCTCAACTCCACCTGAGTACCCAACTCTCGCTGAACAGATTTCCAAAACTGGGAAGTAAACTGAGTACCTCTATTTGAGATTATGGAGACCGGAACACCATGCAACCTAACAATCTCCCAGATATAAATCCCTGCAAACCGCTCTAAAGAATAGGTAGTACACACAGGGATGAAGTGCGCGGACTTGGTCAGCCGATCCACAATCACCCAAATAGCAATGAACTTCTTCAAAGTTCGAGGAAGACCACTCACAAAATCCATGGTGACTCTCTCCTACTTCTACTCGGGAATATCCATCTGCTGAAGCAAGCCACCCGGTCTCTGATGCTCATATTTCACCTACTGACAATTGAGACACCGAGCTACAAATCCCACGATATCTTTCTTCATTCTTCTCCACCAATAGTGCTTCCTCACATCCTGATACATCTTCGCGACACCCGGATGGATAGAATATCACGAGGTATAGGCCTCTTCCAGAATAAACGCTCTAAGCCCATCCACATTGGGCATACAAATCCGGCCCTGCATCCTCATCACACCATCATCACTGATGGTCACATCTCTGGCATCACCATGCTAAACTCTGTCCTTAAGGACAAGCAAATGAGGATCATCATACTGGCGCTCTTTGATGCGATCATATAAAGAAGACCGAGAAACCACACATGCCAATACCCGATTGGGCTCCGAAATATCCAATCTCGCGGACCGATTGGCCAAGGCCTGAACATCAACTGCAAGGGGTATCTCCCCAACTAGAATATATGCCAAACTCCCCATGCTCACTGCCTTTCGGCTCAATGCATCGGCCACCATATTGGCCTTTCCCGGATGGTACAATATAGTGATATCATAATCCTTAAGCAACTCCAACCATCTCCGCTGCCTCAAATTAAGATCCTTTTGCTTGAATAAATGCTGAAGACTGCGATGATCAGTGAACACCTCACAAGATACGCCATACAAGTAATGCCTCCAAATCTTCAATGCATGAACTATGGCAGCCAACTCCAAATCATGAACGGGGTAGTTCTTCTCATGGGGCTTCAACTGACGAGAAGCATAAGCAATAACTCTACCCTCCTACATCAAGACACAACCAATCCCAACTCTCAAAGCATCACAATACACAGTATATGAACCCGAAGCTGATGGCAAAACCAACACTAGAGCTGTGGTCAAGGCTGTCTTGAGCTTCTGAAAGCTCTCCTCACACTCGTCCGACCATTCAAATGGAGCACCCTTCTGAGTAAACTTGGTCAAGGGCGATGCAATGGATAAAAATCCCTGAACAAACCGGCGATAATAGCCTGCTAACCCAAGAAAGCTACGAATCTCTGTGGCTGAGGATGGTCTAGGCCAACTCTGAACCGCCTCTATCTTCTTTGGGTCAACTTGAATACCCTCACTGGACACCACGTGTCCCAAGAAAACCACTGTACTGAGCCAAAACTCACACTTGAAGAACTTTGCATAAAGCTTTTTCTCCCTCAATCTCTACAACACAACTCTCAAATGCTCTGCGTGCTCCTCCTGACTATGCGAGTACACCAGGATATCATCAATGAATACTATAACGAACGAATCAAGATAAGGCCGGAACACGTTGTTCATCAAATGCATGAATGATGCTGGGAATTGGTTAGCCCAAAAGACATAACAAGAAACTCATAATGACCATATCTGTTCTTGAAAGCAGTCTTAAGAATATCTGAATCCCTAATCTTTAACTGGTAATAGCCCGAACGGAGATCAATCTTGGAGAACACTCTCGCTCCCTGAAACTGATCAAATAAATCATCAATGCGAGGCAAATGAAACTTGTTCTTAATTGTTACTTTGTTGAATTACCTATAATCGATGCACATTATCATTGTGCCATCCTTCTTCTTCACAAACAGAATGGGCGCACCCCAAGGTGACACACTAGGCCGAATGAACCCCTTATCTAGGAGTTCCTAAAGCTGTTCTTTCAATTCCTTCAACTTTGCTGGTGCCACACGATATGGAGGAATAGAAATGGGCTGAGTGCCCGGCACCAGGTCAATACCAAAATCAATATCCTTGTCCGATAACATGCCCGGCAGGTCTGCAGGAAAAACATCGGGAAAATCTCTCACAGCTGGAACAGAATCAATACTAGGAGTCTCAACTCCAACATCCCTCACAAATGCTAGATATGAAAGGCAACCCTTCCCAACTATACGTTGGGCCTTCAAGAAGGATATCACTTTACTAGGAACATAATCAGTCACACCACGTCACTCGATCCGCGGTATACCCGACATAGCTAAAGTGACTGTCTTAGCATGACATGACCAAAATGACATCAAAATCCACCATGCTCAATAGAAATAGATCTGCTCGGGTCTCCAAAACCCCAATAGTCACCACACATGACCGGTACACACGGTCTACAACAACAGTATCGCCCACCGGGGTAGATACATAAATAGGTAAAGCAAAAAACTCCCAAGGCGTACCCAAATAATGAGCAAAGTATGATGACACATAAGAAAAGGTGGAATCGGTATCAAATAATACAAAGACATCTCTATGGAAGACTTAAACAATACCTGTAATGACAGCATCCAAAGTAATGGTGTCGGGTCTACCTGGGAGTGCATAGAAATGGGCCTGACCGCCCCCTGATCGACCTCCCCCTCTAGGGCGACCCCTGGCTGCCTGACCTCCACCCTAGCTGGCTGGGCGGGTGGTGAAGTAACTGGAGCAGAAGTCGAGGGTTGACCCCTCTGCTGGGACGAACTAGCAACACAATGAGGACACTGCCTCCACACATGTCCAAACTCTACACACTTAAAACAACTCCCAGGTGCTGGATAAGGGGACTAAAGGTAACCCCTCACACCGAAGTGACCAGCTGATGCACTCGGCATAGAAGAACCCTGAGCTGATGGGGCACGAGATGAACTCTGGGCTGGAAGGGCACTTAGTGATGACTGGCCCTGCTGAGATCCATGATGACCATGATCCGAAGATGCTCCGTGATACTCTAGGCGGGTTGACTGAGCAGGCCTGAAAGAACGGTCTCTACCATGCTGAAACTGGCCCCTCGATGAAGCACCACTATAACTGCCAGATCCTTGAGGCTTCTTGGCCTCCCTCTCCTCTCGATTCTGATGGCTAATTGTCTCAATCTCACAAGAGATATCGACCACCTCCTTGAATGTAGCACCCAACACCCTCTCTCGGGTCATATGAATATGGAGGTGATAGTTAAGGCCATCAACAAATCTTCTGATCCTCTCATGATCTGTCGGAACCATCCAAATGGCATGACGAGCCAACTCAGAAAACCTCGACTCATACTGTGACACAGTCATATCCCCTTATCGCAACCACTCAAATTGTCTACGCAGCTCCTCTCTGCGGGACTGCGGCACATACTTCTCCAAGAAGAGAGTGGAGAACTGCTGCCAAGTAAGGGGCGCTGCTCCAACCGGCCTACGCCTCTTATACGCCTCCCACCATGTAAAGGCAGCCCCAGTAATCTGAAAGGTGGTAAATTCCACACCACTAGTCTCAAGAATCCCTATTGTACGGAGCATCCACTGACACTTATCAAGAAAACCCTGGGCATCCTCGCCCTCGGCACCACTGAATGACGGAGGCTAGAGTCTACCAAACCTCTCAAGACGATGCTGCTCATCATCCGGCATAACTGGAACAACAAACTCCTGAGCTGGTGTAACTGGCTGAGCTGGAGGTGCCCCCAGTGTCTGTAGTCCCTGCACTACCTACTCAGGTGTGCGAGCAGCGGGGGTCCACGAATTAAATGATGAATTCAGTGATAGATTCATGTATTCTAGCCAAATCTGAGTCAAAATCACTTACCCCAATGAATTTCTTGAAAACCTTCAAAAAATCGCCAAAATTCGAGCTCTCTAGGTCAAAATATTAAATAAAACCCAAAACCTCGTATTTATAGGTACCCCTCAGATTTCAGCTACCGCAGGCCGCACCAAATCGACCGCGGTCCGTGCAAAAACGACCGCGGCCGCACATGCCTTCCTCTGCAGTGACAGGATTTAGTATTTTGGCCATAGCATTTGCTAAAGATGTCCAAATTGCAATATCTTTACCTTTCTGGAAACTAGACACGAAGGGATACAACCTTCGTTTTTTAATCACCTCACAATTCCTTGTAGATTATAAGATATGAGCTTCCGAAGTTGGATCAGCAGGAAGGTTCTTCACCGCGGTCGTGCCCACTTTTGTGCGGTCCGTGCCACGCCTACCGCGGCCGTGGCCGCTTTTGTGCGGTCCGCACAACACTCATCGCTGGCGCACTCATTTTTGTGCGGACCGCGTAGGTGAGTTCCGGGGCCTGCAACCCTCCTGGACCTGCTACAACTATGATTTTTGGCCTAAAACATCCCGAAACCTATTCGGGACCCCCGAAACCTCAAACTAATTGTGCCAACACATCCCATGGCATCGTACAAACTTGTTCAACACTTCGAAATGCTTACAACAACATCAAATCACCAATTTAACATAGGATTCAAGCCTAAGAACTCCAAGAACTCTTAAATTATGCTTTCGATCAAAAGGTCTATCAAATCTCGTCCGAATGACCTGAAATTTTACACACACATCCCAAATGACACAATGAAGCTACTGCAACTCTCGAAATTCTATTCCAACCCCTATATCAAAATTGCCTATCGACCGGAGTTTGCCAAAATATCAATTTCTCCAATTCAAGCCTATCTCTACAACTCCAAAACCCATTCCGATCGCGCTCCTAAGTCACAAATCACCTCCCAAAGCTAACTGAACCATCAAAACTCACTTCCGAGCCTTCTAACACATAAGTCGACATCCGGTTGACTTTTCCAACTTAAACCTTCTTAAAAGAGACTAAGTGTCTCATTTCTTACCAAATCCTCACCGAACTCGAACTAATCAACTCGATCACATAAAACACAGATAACGAAGCATAAAGAAGCTAAAATGGGAAAACGGAGCGGTAACTCATGAGACGACTGGACGGGTCGTCACAGCTAGGCAAGCCAAATTATCCTAATTACTTAACCTTTTCCAGTTTTAAATCATTATCAGTGAAGAGTAGATATCATGTAAATAGAGAAAATAATTAAGCGGAAGACAAAATCGAACAATTTATCTTAATACAAAACTGCGGAAGTCTAAATACAACTCTACCTAGAATTTGATGTCACAGCTTCACAGATGGTCAAGTAATAATCTATAAGATAATATGCTTTTCAATGAATAAATTTCGAATATATTTCCTTTAAATAAATATCTTTCAAATAATTATCTTTCGAATATAATTCTTTTGAGTAAAGGTCACCTTGTGACGCCTCATTCACTTAACATAAAGTAGAGTACAGCTTCCAGCCCAATTAGGAAATCAATAAGAAAAGATGAAGTTATTTTAAAAAATCATTTGATAAAGAAGATACCCTTTTCAATTAAAGTACAATATCGAATGAATCATTACCTTTAATATGAGAAATCAATAAATCAAAACATAGTATAAATTCCTTTTTACGTAAAGTACAACCTCAAATGGTTTAAGGAAAATTTAGTTGAGAAATCAATTGAGTTAAAAATGTAACAATTGTTGAAATTTGGAGTATTGAACATATAAAAAAGAGAGGGTAAAAACAGAATATCAAGAGAATTATAAAGGAATCAAAATCCAACCACTAACAAGAATAAGGAAAACAAAGGAAGATTTCACTTTCTTTTCACATCTTGTTGCAAGCGTGCAACCCAATCCCATTTCCTGTATCTCGTGGCAGGCGTGCCACCCGCTCCCATTTCATGTATCTCGTAGTAAGCGTACCACCCGCTCCCATTTTATTATATCTTGTGGTAGGCATACCACCCACTCCCATTTCATTATATCTTGTGGTAGGCGTACCACCCGCTCCCATTTCATTATATCTTGTGGTAGGCGTACCATATCTTGTGGTAGGCGTACCACCTGCTCCTATTTCATTATATCTTGTGGTAGGCGTACCACCCGCTCCCATTTCATTATATCTTATGGTAGGCGTACCACCTGCTCCTAGTTACAAGCCAACAATAATCACAAGGAATCCCGGCAAGGTAACAAGAGCAGTATAACAACTTTCTGGCAAGGGAACAATGATATTTCAACAACATCCTGGCAAGGGAACAATACTATCAAAACAAACATCCCGGCAAGGGAACAATAATATCAAACAAACATCCCGGCAAGGGAACAATGGTGATAATAACATATGGAGCACAATAAATCACAACAGAGTCATAACAATTATAATACAAAACTCACGGGCATGCTTGACACCAACATATAGATACTCGTCACCATGCCTATATGTCGTACTCCACAATTAAAATGTAGCAAATAAGACACAACTCCTAATCCCTCAAGCTAAGGTTAGATCAAACACTTACCTCGCTTTGCAACCAATTCAAAATTCCAACAAGCCTTTGCCTCGCGAATTCGTGCCTAAAATTGTCAAATCTAGTCATAAAATATTCGATTCAGTCAATAAAAATTATAGGAATTAATTCCGTATGAAATTCTACATTTTCCATTTAAAATCCGAAATTGCACTAAAAATTCGCCCGTGGGGCCCACATCTCGGAACCCGACAAAAATTACGGAATATGAAACCTCATCCAACCACGAGTCCAACCATACCAATTTTACCAAAATCCGACATCAACTCGACCCTCAAATCTTCAAATTAAACCAAGAGGGTTTTCAAGATTTTTCCCAACTAAAATCACCAATTAAATGCCAAAACTAGTAATAGATTCGGGTAATCTAACCAAAATTAAGTTAAGAACACTTACCCCATTGTTTTCTTTGAAACTCTCCCGAAAATCGCCTCTTCCCGAGCTCCAATTTGACAAAAGTCCCATTTTCAGAAATAAACGTTCTGTCCAGAATTTCGATACTGTTCACGATTGTTCACGGGGTACTGTTCACGATACTATTCATAAGACTGTTCACAGGGTACTGTTCACGATACTATTCATAAGACTGTTCACGGGGACTGTTTACGGTACTGTTCACATGCTGTGAAAAAAATTATCAGTTGTCCAAAGAGAAAATTCAGCAGCCTTTTATATCCGTTAACCTTCCGAAATCCACCCGAGGCCCTCGGGACTTCAACAAAATACACCAACAAGTCCTAAAACATGATACAGACTTAGTCGAAACCTCAAATCACATCAGATAATGCTAAAACCGTGAATCACACCCCAATTCAAGCCTAATGAAACTAAGTACGTCGAACTTCTATATTCGATGAAAAAACCTATCAAATCAAGTCCGATTGACTTCAAATTTTGTACACTAGTCATAAATGACAAAATGAAGCTATTAAAATTTTCATAACTGGATTCCGACTCAGATATAAAAAAGTCAACTCTCCTGTCAAACTTAAGAAATCTTTAGCGTTAGATTTCTAGGTTCCGTTAAATGGCGATAATTTGATCTAGGGACCTCCAAATTTACTTTCAGGCATTTGACCAAGTCCCCATTCACGATACAGAACTACCGGAATGGTCAAAACTTTTATCCGAGGTCGTTTGCTTAAAATGTTGACCGAAGTCAACTCAATTGAGTTTTTAAAGCTCTAGTTCACAATTTAATCCATTTTTTTACATAAGAACCTTCCGAAAAATTATACGGACTGCTCATGCAAGTCGAGGAATTATTGATACCGCTTTTCAAGGTCGTAAAAATACCGAGATGATTATTTAATTTAAAGATGATATTTTGGGTCATCACATAATCTTAGTTCATAATTTGGATAATATTGTAACTATACAAGTCTATAGAATAAGAGAGAGAGAGAGTACCAAGTAGGATTTTCACAATATAAGAGTTTAATTGCAAAAAATAATTTTATTGTTAATGTCCATTAATCGTAATAATTATACCCATCTAGAAAGCTTTGCTAGGAGCCTTACCCAAAGTTTAGAAGAATTTATATTAGACATAGAAACCGGATTCTATTCGATAGTAGATTTGGCCGTATATTTTATCTACCTACAACATAATAGTAGTGTCTGTTCAGATATATATAGAAAACAACTGCATCTAATATTGTTAATATTATCATACCATCAATCATATCATTTATACCATCTAAGTAGAAGATTTTAACCCCACTAAAGACATACACTACCATTTTATACTTTAAGACTTTAACTTTAATCCAAAACCCCCTCTTATATTGGTATCAGAGCAAGAAGATTTTTGGACCAAAAAGTTTATGAAACAACATATTTTTGCTAAATACATAAGTTACCATCACCACCTAATATATATTAGTTTTGAGAGCATTAGAAATAACAGAGAATATAGAGAAACATTAGAATCACAACAAAGGCTTTTTGAAAACCCAGAACTAGATATTTTAAATACTGAAAATTTTCAAAATTTCCTTCTTTTTGAAATAGAAAGAACTAATATTGAAATACAACAAGAAAAGGATTATATTCGAACCATCAGAAATAAGATAAAACATATCCCATTAGGGTAACATATATGTTAAGACAACATCATTTAGCTAAAGAAATAGCTTGTAACTATTGGATTTTAGATAGAAATATATAGAGAAAAGAAGAATTAAAGAAAATACTACGAAAGACTAAGACTCTATTAATATCAACTTTAGAATTAGCTAAACAAATAAAAGAATCAGATCTAAAAATAAATAGAGAACCAAGTTATATAGTAAAACGTAGTATTAGTTTAGAAACCATATCAGCTTTAGAGTGGAAAATACAACATATAGAAGGAGAAATATATTTAGAAAATCAAAGAATAAAATTCTTTAAGAACCGAAAAATTTGGATACCATTAGGTTGAACAAATTAGATAAATTAAAGAACCTAGAATATTTAGATTTAAAAATATACCCAGAAAAGAAGTATAGAATATTAAAACATAATACGGTAATAAAGTGTAATTTTAGTAGTGGACAACATATATTACATACCGAAGATAAACAATACAATACTTTAGTAGATTTAATAATAAACTTGTAACGACCCGATCAGTCGTTTTGAGATTTTTCGCTTTGATCACTAGTTCTCGGGCATGACTTGCCCCGTGTTATGTATTATGACTGATGTAGATCATTGGTTTTGGTTTTCAGGGAAAAAAAATCGGAATGAATGTGAAAGAATAGTCTCAGTTGAAAGCTTTGAATTTGAAAAGTTTGACCAAGAGTTGACTTATGTGTAAATGATCTCGGATCGGAATTTTTATGATTTGTCTAGCTCCATTAGGTGATTTATGACTTAGGAGCGCGATCGTAATTGGTTTTGGAGGTCCGGTGTGGAATTTGGCTTGAATTGGCGAAAGTAGTATTTTAGCGATTTCCGGTTGATAGGTGAGATTTTGATCCAAGGATCGGAATGGAATTCCGAGAGTTTTTGTAGCTTCATTATGTGATTTGGGATGTGTGTGCAAAATTTCATGTCATTCGGAGGCGATTTGGTCGGGTTTTTTATCAAATGCGTGTTTCGGAAGTTTTTGGAAAATTTAGGCTTGAATTCGATGTGAATTGATGGTTTTGATGTTGTTTGAGGAGTTTTTTTGATTAGAAAAAGTTTGAATGATGTTATGGGGTGTGTTGGAATGTTTGGTCTGGGTCACATGAGGCTCGGATAAGTTTTGGAAGAGTTTTTGGAAGATTTTTGTCGTTTTGAGCATAAGCACGTAATGATCCAAAGGTCCATTTTTAGTTCTAAAGATTGAAATTTGATTTCGAGACTTCCGAAATTTTGATAATGAATTATAGGACTGATCTGGAAAGTTTGGTCTAATTTCATCAAGTCACGATTGAGTTTTTGACGCGAAACATCTGTTAATTGTTTAACGAGCGAAATGTATATCGCACTGAGCAAACGAGCTCCGAATTGAGTTTCGATTGAAGGATTATGTTCGTATCATTATTTGTGACTCATAGGAACAAGAATCATCGAATTCAGAGTTGGTATGGTGGAGTTAGAGCCTTTTTAGTGAAAATAAATGTTGCTGGTGCAGAAGGTTCTGGTGTGCACCTTTAGCGACCAAATTTGGCACCTTTAGCGACCGGAAAGGTCTTTTAGCGACCAGAATGGGCTTTATTAGTGCTGTTCTATTTTTTTTAGCTCATTTTTACGTTTTTCTTGTGAAAGAACACGGCTTGGGGCGATTTTTGAGCAAGAAATCATGGGAAATCTTGAGGTAAGTCACTTGTAATCATTTCTACTCCATAATATTGAATTATCATCGAATAATCCGACTAGATTACATGTTTTTGAGGAGTAAATTGGGGATTTAGGCCTACGGATTTGAAAATAAGATTTGAAGATTTGAGGGTCGAGTTGATGTCCGATTTTGGTAAATTTTATATGTATAGACTCGTGGCGAGATAAGAAATCCGTTGATGTTAATTTTTCTGAATTTCGAGAAGTGGGCCCGGGGCTCGGGTTTTGCCAAATTTCGGGATTTTGATGTTTTTCAGTTATTTTCGATTGGGTATTGTTCCTACAGCATAATGTGACATATTCGTTCTGATTTTGGATGGATTCGACGCATGAAGAGGCCAATTCGAGAGGCAAGGGCATAGCGAGCTAGACTTTTGGCCGTCTTGAGGTGAGTAATTGATGTAAATGATGTATTGAGGGTTTGAAACCCCGGAATTTCATATCGGAACGCTATATTGAGGTGACTTGCACGCCGGATAACGGGCGTGGGGTACAACACTATTGGGAATTGTGACTTGGTCCGTCCGGAGAGATGTTTTTACCGTGTTTTCTACTTGAACTAAATTGAGAATCATCCTTACTTAGATTTGACTGTTACATTTGGGATTCTTGCCAATTATTTGAATCCTTCAGTGATTGATATCACTGTTTTCGCATATTTTGCATATCATTTGATCTCAGTCCAAGGTTTTAAATACTGTTTTGAAAACTCAGCCATCTTTCTAAGATTTGAAAACTTAAATGATATTTCTAAATGATATTTCGGGCTGAGAACTATTGTTTTACGAATGCCCAAGGGGCTTATGATGATTTCTGGACTGAGCATGGATCGAGCTGCATACCGCAACAGTGTTACATTGATATTGAGGCCGAGAGCCTGGTTGATTACATTGATATTAAGGCCGAGAGCCTGGTTGATTACATTAATATTGAGGCCGAGAGCCTGGTTGATTACATTGATATTGAGGCCGAGAGCCTGGGTGATTATACTGATATTGATATGAGGTCGAGGGCCTAGATTTGATGCCACGAGATGGCTTGATATTGCGCTTGGGCTGTAGGAGCCCCTCCGGAGTCTGTACACACCCCCAGTGAGCGCCGTTGACGATAAATAAATATGGATGGCTCGGGCTGCACACCGCAGTGGGTACCATAGGGTACCGTCATATGCATTACATTGCACTCATGCATTTATTCCTTATCTACATTATCTGCCATAATAATTATGTGCTCTTATTTCATTGACTGGTTGCTTCATACTGTTCTGAGCCTGAGGGGCTGATACTGTTCTGAGATACTGAGCCCGATGGGTAGATTTCTACTTATTATTTTGATACTGAGCCCGAGGGGAAGATTTCTAATTATTATTTTGATACTGAGCCCGAGGGGTAGATTTCTACTTATTATTTTGATAATGAACCCGAGGGGCAGATTTCTAATTATTATTTTAATACTGAGCCCGAGGGGCAGATTTCTACTTGTTATTTTGATACTGAGTCTGAGGGGCAGATTTCTACTTGTTGTTTTGATATTGAGCCTAAGGGGCCGATTTCTACTCGTCATTTTACTGCCAAATTACCTGTTTTACTGGTTTAAAAGAAATTTCACATGATGTTTCACTGAATTGTTATTTTAAATGATTTTACTACTTCTGTATAGAATGTTGTGTGCCTTAACGTGTTTTCTTACCTTTAGTCATTATTTATAATTATTACTTACTGGGTCGGAGTACTAACATTACTCCCTGCACCATCTGTGCAGTTATAGGTATTCCTGAGGCATAGAGCGAGTTTTCTGCTGTTCAGTTTTCATCGGAGTTATCAAGGTAGCTGCATGGCATTCGCAGACCCGTTTTCTCCCTTATCTTCTATTATTTATGATATCTTCAGACTTTGTTCCTAATTCCATACTTTGTAGAATTTTAGTTAACTCTGTAGTAGCTCATGACTTGTGACACCCCAGTTAGGGCTGAGTTGGGTTGGATTTCCGTATTTTATCTATACTTTTCGCTATTGGATATTATTAAACCATGTTTATACTATAATTGTGTTAATTAATTGTCTTAAAAGGATGAATTGGGTTGAATGGATGGCCTTGTCTTCATGAGAGGTGCCATCACGACCAAGTTCGGGAATTGGGTCGTGACAAGTTGGTATCAGAGCCTAGGTTACTAGGTCTTGCGAGTCATGAGCAGGTTTAGTAGAGTCTTGCGGATCGGTACGGAGACGTCTGTATTTATCCTCGAGAGGATGTAGAACCTTTAGGAAAACTTCATATTCTTGAATTCTTATCGTGCGTCCTTGATTCAGCTGAAAAAAGTAACTCTTACAATTCCATCCATGTGTTCGTATGCGCGAGCGAGCGCTCAGTATTAGATGTGCCTTGATGGCTTGTAATTCCCCGGTCGAAGGGCGAGACGTAATCGCTGTGAGTTTGATGTTAGGCCAGTCTGGAGGACTTGAGTCTAGATCCTTGCCTATGGCTTGAGCACCGAAGTGCTGATTGTGCGAGCAAGAGTTTT
This sequence comes from Nicotiana sylvestris, assembly GCF_000393655.2. Taxonomy (NCBI): domain Eukaryota; kingdom Viridiplantae; phylum Streptophyta; class Magnoliopsida; order Solanales; family Solanaceae; genus Nicotiana; species Nicotiana sylvestris. The sequence goes on along the minus strand of NC_091063.1, from coordinate 73,438,609 downwards.
GAAATTATATGTCCGGTATTGTCCCTATTAGTGGGAATGATGGTTGGATAGCCACGTGAGCAGTATGTTAGTATTGTGAGATATATCTATATGACTTGGAGGTGACGAAGAAGGGCGGCAGGATGATAGATGAACTATTAAGTGTTTGATTTTCATTGTGATATGATGTGTAGCCCCGAGTTATGGGTGCGTGAAGAATTTTTTCATGTCTACTATTTGGAGTGAAGTAAATTTCATGTTATGGTATAAGTTTAGACTCAGGAAGACTAAGTGATTGTGTAATGTTAATAACGGTGGAAGGTATACAAAAATATTAATTAGAAGTGAAACAGGTGGGTTATCTCCTGCGGAGTGTTCTAAGGTGGTGCGATTCTTATACTGTCTATTAGAAGATCTCATTTACAAGTGAAGAATATGCTTTGAAATCTAAATTTGGTCGCCTAGAGAGTGGGCTTAACTGTTATGTGAGTGGATGCAAGAATTGCAGAAGAGTTAAAATTCCAAATGATTTGTGTTTCCACAAGCTTACGAAGGAGTGAGTTCAATCTCACTATGGTATTATGGCAATAATAGAGTATGTGCATTATGATTTATTGAGTGCGTTTTGATCTATGTCTTTGAGCCAAGTTGGGGAGTTTGCTATTAAATAAGTTGATTGCACGATTATGTGCTATATTGGTTCCAGTTTGAGGCGTGTTGGTGAGTCAGTTATTGCTTACGGGGATTAAGGTCGATCAGGTGGTGGACGGGCCTGTTTTTTTATGCTATTGTTTTAGATGTTGTCATTACAGGAATTGTCCAGTCTGCCACAGAGATGCCTCTGTATTATTCGATCCCGGTTCCACCTATTCTTATGTGTCCTCATATTTTGCTCATTATTTGGGTACACCCCGAGAGTTTCCTTCTTTACCTGTTCATGTATCTACCCCGGTGGGTGATATTGTTGTTGTGGACCGTGTGTACCGGTCATGTGTTGTGATTATTGAGGGTCTGGAGACCCGAGTTGATCTATTGCTATTGAGCATGGTGGACTTTGATGTTATATTGGGCATGGATTGGTTATTTTTGTGTCATGTTATTCTAGACTGTCATGCTAAGACAGTTACTTTGGCTATGCCGGGTGTACCGCGGATCGAGTGGCGTGGTATGACTAATTATGTTCCTAGAAGAGTAATTTCTTTCTTGAAAGCCCAGCGTATAGTTGGGAAGGGTTTTCTGTCATATCTAGCGTTTGTGCAAGATGTTGGAGTTGAGACTATTAGTATCGATTCTATCCCAGTTGTGAGGGATTTTTCATCCATTGCATCGCCCTTGACCAAGTTGACTCAGAAGGGTGCACCGTTTGTATGGTCAGACGAATGTGAGAAGAACTTTCAGAAGCTCAAGACAGCTTTGACCATAGCTCCAGTGTTGGTTTTTCCATTAGCTTCAGATTCATATACCGTATATTATGATGCTTTACAGATGTTTTATGGCAATATTTTTGGGTTGGTGACCTACATGGCCTGGTCAAGCCAGAGGAATTTTGTTTTGATAACTTGGGTATGTGTTAGCAGATTTGAAAGTTTTCTTGATGGTTTTTACCATAGTTCGAGCCGTATATCTTCTACCGGTGCGCGAAACATATTGTATATTACGAACTCCTCCTAAATGGGAGCAAATAGAAGATTTCTAACTGCCGGAATGTAATTTTCCTATAGCCTAGAAATTTCTAATGAGATTTTGTGTTTTCAACAAGATGGTATGATAGACGTGGTGTGTGGTACATGATTAATATTTCATGTGCAACGTGGCAGTTCATTCTTAAAGGGAAGGTCACGAGTTTTGGATGGAATAGTCAGTTTCAGGTATTTAGATGAATGTTATAACTGCTTGGTAAGACCTTAGAAGGGTGCACACTATATTTTAACCAACAAATGTCTATTGGTATTTCAACACCACTTGGTTGATCGACTGCCAATATTTCGATCTTGCTATGTATTATAGGAAAATTTTGAGAATAATTATCATGAAATGATCATACTTGAGGGATGTGTCAGTCATTGAGTGCTGAGGTTGTGATCAGTTACAGTGATTTATGTAATCTAGGAATTTGGAAACGGGGAATTCTCAAAAATATACTATTTCGGGATTGTGGCATGTTTGAGGTGAGTGTCTTATCTAAACTCTTTGGATGCACTAGTTGAGCTAATTGATGGTGATAACTATGCGATGTGAGCGAGAATATATGTGAGGGTTGAACCTGTGTGCAAGCACCGAGCTAATATTCATGCTCGGAAGATACGTAGGCTATGATATGCCTAGAGTGGGATATTGGGCTAAGGTATAATGTTTCTCGTATTCGTAACTCTGTTAAGAACTATATGGACTATACTTGAGATTTCCAAGATGCTAAATTCCAGAACAAACTTGGTAATTACTAATTTTATGTTAACTTGCTAATTTAAGCTATGACAGCGCAGTTTGCTCATGCCTACGATATAGAGTGTTATTTATTCCAGTCAAGGAGAATGAGAATCTTGTTTCAGTTAGCATATACATGTGTACTTGTTGGATTGCTTCTATATGATATGCTTGGACTGGAGGTCTGTGACCGTGCCAGGTGGATTATGTTATTGGCAGCTAAGTTGCTCTTGAGGTTGATGTCAATGTGAGCTATAGAAGAGCCGGTTATTATTATTCTATTCATATATCTTGGTTCCACTGTGATTGACGAGCCCATAGCATATCGTTGGGGTGGTACTTGTGGAACGTGCAAAGCGGCTCTTTTCTTTAAGGTATTCTCCTTTTTTGGGGTAACCAGATGGTGCAATAGTGAGGTTTTCCGGTATGGCATTGTATTATGTACTTCTCCGTGGGTATGGTTATTCACTGGTAGTACTAGATATCAAATTGTGCTTGGTTGATGATTTTGAGCATGGTGACTTGGGGCGTCTCATGTGAACTAGTATTTGGATAGGGTCGCGCATGGCAGCAAAGCTATGTGGAGATATGACCTTCCGGGTTAGATTCGTGTGTTATATTTCTATGATGTGAGACGGGTTCTCAGCCTTGTGTTGTGGTGGTGCTGGTGAGCTTGAGGTACAACTCTTTCGTTTGAGTCATTTTTATGAATTGAGTATGCTCGAACTGTTGCTTATTGGCGCGCGTATTGTGCGAGTGGTGGCTTAGGCCTGTATTGATGTGTCATGTCACCAGAATAATGTGTTGGATTAGAAGAGATCAGTGGGATCATTAATGAAAACGAACGGATTTGATTTCAGCATGTTGGAAGGATAATATCGAGCTTCGGCTCAGAAATTTGATGTAGCATTTGCCAAAGGAGAAGTGGCTTCATAAATGGTTGATATGGAAAATGGTTATGGCTTACCGCTTGATTTAGTTAGCATTGGCAGTATGTAAAAGTGTTGAGATGACACTTTAGTTGATACGAGTTTTTTTTATCGGTATTCGGGTGTTGTGTGCAACTGTTGTGATTAGAAGTTATCACTACAAGCGTTTGAGTTATGTGGTCTATCATGTAATTGCACCTGAGGTTGCAGGTATCAGTTATTACAGCTGGTTCGGGCTTATTCTGAATATAGATGTGAGGTTCTGACCTTGTGTATGATTTCGGAAATGAAAATGTGGTTCTAAGGTTATGGGCTAGATTGTGTTGTGAAATTTCAGTTATATTGTGCTATCAGAACTATATGAGATAGGGTGACGTGGGATCACCCCCGGGTATGTGTTTGATAAGGTTATTCAGCTATTGGTTAGCTTCTAGAACAACTCTGGAACGTTCGAGGACGAACGTGTGTTTAAGTGAGGGAGGATGTAACGACCCGACCGGTCGTTTTGAGCTTTTGCGCTTTGATCGCCAGTTCTCGGGCATGACCCGTGTTATGTATTATGACTGATGTAGATCGTTGGTTTTGGTTTTCAGGAAAAAAAATCGGAATGAATTTGAAAGAATAGTCTCAGTTGAAAGCTTTGAATTTGAAAGGTTTGACCAAGAGTTGACTTATGTGTAAATGATCTCGGATCGGAATTTTTATGATTTTTCTAGCTCCATTAGGTGATTTATGACTTAGGAGCGTGATCGTAATTGGTTTTGGAGGTCCGGTGTGGAATTTGGCTTGAATTGGCGAAAGTAGTATTTTAGCGATTTCTGGTTGATAGGTGAGATTTTGATCCAAGGGTCGGAATGGAATTCTGAGAGTTTTTGTAGCTTCATTATGTGATTTGGGATGTGTGTACAAAATTTCATGTCATTCGGAGGTGATTTGGTCGGGTTTTTGATCAAATGCGTGTTTCGGAAGTTTTTGGAAAACTTAGGCTTGAATTCGATGTGAATTGATGGTTTTGATGTTGTTTGAGGTGTTTTGTTGATTGGAAAAAGTTTTAATGATGTTATGGGGTGTGTTGGCATGTTTGGTCGGGGTCACATGAGGCTCAGATAAGTTTTGGAAGAGTTTTTGGAAGATTTTTGTTGTTTTGAGCATAAGCACGTAATGATCCAAAGGTCCATTTTTAGTTCTAGAGATTGAAATTTGATTTTGAGACTTTCGGAATTTTGATAATGAATTATAGGACTAATCTGGAAAGTTTGGTCTAATTTTATCAAGTCGCGATTGGGTTTTTGACGCGAAACATCTGTTAATTATTTAACGAGCGAAATGGATATCGCAATAAGAAAACGAGCTTCGAATTGAGTTTCGATTGAAGGACTATGTTCGTATCATTATTTGTGACTCATAGGAACAAGAATCATCGAATTCAGAGTTCGTATGGTGGAGTTAGAGCCTTTTTAGTGAAAATAAAAATTGTTGGTGCAGAAGGTTCTGGTGTGCACCTTTAGCGACCAGATTTGGCACCTTTAGCGACCGGAAAGGTCTTTTAGTGACCAGAATGGGCTTTATTAGTGTTGTTCTATTTTTTAGCTCATTTTCACGTTTTTCTTGTGAAAGAACACGGCTTGGGGCGATTTTTGAGCAAGAAATCATGGGAAATCTTGAGGTAAGTCACTTGTGATCATTTCTACTCCATAATATTGAATTATCATCGAATAATCCGACTGGATTACATGTTTTTGAGGAGTAAATTGGGGATTTAGGCCTAGGGATGTGAAAATAAGATTTGAAGATTTGAGGGTCGAGTTAATGTCCGATTTTGGTAAATTTTATATGTATAGACTCGTGGCGAGATAAGGAATCCGTTGATGTTAATTTTTCTGAATTTCGAGAAGTGGGCCCGGGGCTCGGATTTTGCCAAATTTCGGGATTTTGATGTTTTTCAGTTATTTTCGATTGGGTATTGTTCCTACAGCACAATGTGACATATTCGTTCTGATTTTGGATAGATTCGACGCACGAAGAGGCCAATTCGAGACGCAAGGGCATAGCGAGCTAGACTTTTGGCCGTTTTGAGGTGAGTAATTGATGTAAATGTGTCACGACCCCAACACCGGCCGTGATGGCGCCCAACACAATGCTAGGCAAGCCCGACCAACTAACATCTCACAATCTCTTTCTTTATAATTCAATACCAATTTTCGATATTTAATACCAATTTAATATAAATAGAAGTATGAATTTAACAGATGAAATGTGCGGAAACCATAATCACGAAAAATCTTTGTAAAACAGCCCACTGAACCGGTGTCACAAGTCTGAGCCTCTAATACAAGGTTTCAACAATCTAATACAGAAATATGCCTAAAATGCGGAATAATAAGTGGAGATAGAAGGAGAAATCGGGTCTGCGAACGCCATGCAGCTACCTCGATAACTCTGATGAAACCAGAACGGCAGGAAAGCTCGCTCTATGCCTCAGGAATACCTGTACCTGCACACATGGTGCAGAGAGTAATGTGGTACTCCGACCCAGTGAGTAATAACAATAAATAATGACTGACAGTATGAAATCACGTAAAGACACTAAACAGTTCTATATCAAAACAGTAAAATCATTTAAACATTAGTGAATAAGGAAATCATGTGAAATTCTTTAACCAGGTAAAACAGATATAATCAGTATAAATCAGCTCCTCAAGCATTTTAGTTCATCTATTCGTTCCTATCCTCAGTTCTCAATTCATATACTTCTCACGATAACCGAGTGAATAAATATATATACCGCTGCAGCGTGTAGCCCGACCCATATATCGTTGTGGCGTACAGCCCGATCCATAATAATAATAGTCGATTGCGCTTACTAGGGGTGTGCAGACTCCGGAGGGGCTCCTTCAACCCAAGCGCTTTATAATTGCTGCGGCGTGCAGCCCGATCCATATAAGTAGTTACTGCGGCGTGCAGCCCGATCCATAATGTATATAATATATATATATATATATATATATATATATATATATATATATATATATATATATATATATATATATCTGCTAAGGCACGCAGACCGATCCATATCATATAAAATATCCTCACTATTGGGTCCTCGACCCCTTTTAGTCATTTAAAAATCACAGCTTCCCGGGCATTATGTACGGTCGGGATCTCGACCCTCATATCTCTTCCTATTTATGGTTAACATTTCAAAAATTTGGTTCATATCATTCTTAAACAATTGGAAACATGATTGAGGATCTAAATTCTTTAACAAAGTAAGTGAGGAAAAACCAGTCAAAAATCCCCTAAGGGTTCTACAGGTCGGCACAAGGCCCCAAGCATGGCAACAAGCCCAATTAACAACAATAAAGTATATGTCTTGTAGACACCGGATTTTTGACCCTCCCCGAGAATTTTCACATTTTTAGCGTGGATATGTGAAATTGGGTCTAATATAGCCATTTGAACTATTTTTACCATATTTCGTTGCAAAAGGAAAAAATTACAAAAAATATATATATAAATTTTAGTTTATGTATTTCTCATAAACTTGAAAAAATACAAAAAAAATTGTACTTTATTTTGGTACTTTATATAAATTCGAAATTTACAAAAAATATATAATTCTATTAATGATTTGTAGTCATTTTAAATTTTGAAAAAATACAAAAATGTTACTTTATATTTTATCTTTATATAAAAACGAAAATTACAAAAAAAAGAGTTTTATTAATATTTTGTAGCTATTTTAAATCTTGAAAAATATATTAAAAAAGGATATAGTTTTGTTTAAATATTAGTCTTATTTTTGTAGTTATTTTGCGTACATAGGATTAGTCGAACAACGTCGTATTCTTAATCGGGTCCGGGCAAAAGAATAATATTCGGGTTCAAATTACCCTCTTTTAGGCCGAATTTCGGACCTAGCCCATAATAATCCGAGTCCACCACACATGAGGGGACACGCGTGGGGAACACGGACGGAATCCCATACACGGGGAACCCCACCGCGCATGGGGGACATGAATCTTGGACCCCTACACACGTGGGGTCCGTTGTCTTGGCCAAAGCTACAAAGGCACGCGGGGGGATTTTAAAGAGAGGGGGATTTTTTAAAAATGAAAAAGGGACAGACTGTGGAAAAATTTTGAAAGCTTGGGACTGTTCATTCATCTTCTCCAAAAGGAGAAGAACAAAAACCCTAGTGAAACCCACCTCCGACCAGCCTCACCAGTCGACGACCACGACCAACAACGAACCAAGTACCACCTCCGTAGACACCACCCAAACCAGTCGCACCTCTCCCCGACGCCGGAATCACCGCCCAAACCAGTCCGGCAACAGCCACACGACCTGCAAAAACCCTTCACCAACCCACGTCCAAACGCCATAGCCCCCGGGAAACCACCTGCGTCTAAGCACCACCACCAAAACCAACCAGTCCGACACCCCCTCGACCTTACTATCATCGCCACCACCCAAACACCATGTCCGAAAACCACCCTCAACCCTAACCCAAAACCACCGTGAAACCCACCACTACTGTCGCGTCCCCAGCAGTGAACGAAACCAGCTCCCTCCGTCGACCGCCTGCTGAACCAACAACGCCATGAACGACCACTCTTCCTTCTTCTAGCTCCATTAAACCAGTCGACAACCAATCAACCAAACCCAGCTCGCCTCCTTCCCCAGCGACGAACCAACGCGCCATGCCAAGCGATTATCCAATCGCCACTCGCATGTCCAGTTGCTGCGTTGCTGTGTCGTTGAGCAGCTCAGCCGTTGCTTCAGTCCGGTGAGGTTGTTTTTTGCTCGTCGAGGTCCGGTACGTCGAGGTTGTTGTCCGAGGCGTCAAGGTCCGCCTACGGTTCGTCGCGTTTCAAGGATAACGCTGCCTCGCGGTTAGTTGTTTTTTTTCCAGATTTGTTTGAGGCATTGTTGGCATTTTCCCTCGTTGCTTCAGTAGACTTTTAGTTGTTCCTGCTCATATGTATATGGTTATTCACTTGTTTTGTTTTATATGAGCATATGGTTGAGATTCTGGCAAAAGGTGCATAATTATGCCTAGTTTTCTTTTTGTTGTTGTTTTGTTTCTATTACTTGTATTATTAGGGAACATTGAAGTTAGGTTATAGATTTATTTTTACGCGATTTTGCTCAATAGACATAGTCTAGTGCCATGCTCTTAGGAGTTGCGTAAATATGGGCTTAAACCGTTGGTAGGAGTAATCCTTTGAAATCAGAAGCCTAAGTGTGTCATTTTAGCAAATTCTATGTTCATCGCAAAGTAGCAAAAACGTAGTTATTCTAGCCTTGTCCTTTTTCAAAAAAAAAAAGAAAAATAAATAAATCAATAAAATGAGACGGGCTTCGAAAAAATGCACAAGCTGCGGGGCCCTCTAAATGTATGTATTAAAATAATTAGACTTCGGGACATGCCGTTTAGCGAATTTTTACGGCCTTCCACAAAATAACAACACGCTAGCTGCTTTAGGCGCGCCTTTAATAATTTATTCTCCCTAACTCGGGTGCACATTTACGTGACCCAAATCCAAATCTCAGCGAAGTTGAAATGTGTCTCTAAATCGCGGGTACATTGATTGTAACGTGGTTCGAGATGCATGTCCACGACGTTGCAAATTCCTTTTAAAAAATAAGAATGAGATGAGCCTCGCTGAATAAAAATACAAATTGCGGGGCCCTCAGTAAATACTTGTTTTAAAATTACTTAGAATTCAGGAGGGTCGTCTAGCGAAGTTCACGGCCTTCCCAAAATAATAACACGATAGTCTCTTTAGGCGCGTGTTTAATAATCTACTTTCTTAAACTTGGGTGTGCATTTCATGCGACCCAAATCCAAATCCCAAAACATCAAATAAAATATGTTCCGGATTGTGGGTGCATTTCATGTGACGCAGTCCAAGGACATGTTTTAAGCGATGTTCACATTCTTTAAAAATCACAATAAAAGCGGTCAAGAGTAAAATTTGCACATAAGTTCATATTGTATAAAATCAGATAATCAAGCCGAATATAACAGTTGAGCGACCGTGCTAGAACCACGGAACTCGGGAATGCCTAACACCTTCTCCCGAGTTAACAGAATTCCTTATCCGGATTTCTGGTACGCAGACTGTAATATGGAGTCATTCTTTTCCTCGATTCGGGATTAAAATTGGTGACTTGGGACACCTTAAATCTCCCAAGTGGCGACTCTGAAATAAATAAACCAATCCCGTTTCGATTGTCCTTTAATTGGAAAAAACTCCCTTGCGCCTCTCGCGGGTGCGGAAAAAGGAGGTGTGACAGCTCTGGCGACTCCGCTGGGGAGAACATGACCCAGAACCACTGGTTCAGGGTTAAGAATTCGAGCTTAGAATAATTGTTATTATTTGGCTTTATTTATTATCTGATTTTATTACATGTTTTGAGCCTAATGTGCTAAATGCTGCTTTTACCGCTTTGATATTATTTGAACTGTACATATAAACTGTGCCGAAACCATTCACTTCTTACCTCCGGGGAGAAGCTCGCTGGCCGAGACTCCCTATTCTTTTAGTGTCAATACCTGAAATAAGAAAGAGGTCAGACAAGTTACAAAGCCGGACGATCCCGCGGGTCCCCGGTATGTAGCCCCCTCCTCGACTCGAGTTGTCCGCTCGAGTACACAGTCTAGAACAAATACCCAGGTTATGAACCTAGAATAACTCAGCTTCATGACGGATCCCTAGTAGGAACGTTTATTTGCATCACGTGCATTTGACTTTGGAGGCTCAACACAGGGGTTGGGTCTGTCTAGGACAGGTGCACCAAAAAATTTAAATGACCATCCTGATGCATCTTACTTGCTACTACTTGCGCATTTATTTGATTCGGACTTGTGTGTTGACTGACTTGCGAATATCAGGAATAATATTTTGAAACTGAAAAATAGCGGTTAGGGAATTGATTGTTTATTTTTGAAGAAAAAAAAAACCAATACACAAATACTGTCAAAACTCTGCCGAGATTTTGAGAAAATGAGAAAAAAATGTCTTATTAGTTTGTTTTATTAAAAGCAAAGGAAAAATAGAAAAAAAATCATCATTGTTCTGTTTTGTTTTTTTTTTAAAAAAAAAATAGAAAAGAAAATAGTTTGTTTTGCCATGAAAATGAAAATGAAAAAGAGTCTTGTTTTTAAAAATATTTTATTTTTATTTTTATTTTGTTTGTCTATGAAAATGCCAAAAATAAAAATAAAAAAAAGTCGTGTGTTGAACGTGGTTTTATTATTTATATATATATATATATATATAATCCAAAAAGTATTTTTTTTACTTCCAAAATATATATATATATATATATATATATATCTTTATTTGTTGCAAAGAGTATTTGTCATGCCAAGAAAATTCAAAGTAAAATTCCAAAAAGATATGTCTTGCAAAAATAATATAAATATCTTTATTTTCCATTGTTGATAAAAAAAATAATAAAAATGTTTTTTTTTAAAAAAAAAATCCGAAAATATTTTGATTCTTCTTTCAAAATTGAAAAGAAAATTCAAAATTCAAAATATGTTTTAGAAGAATTTCTTTTATTAAAATTAAAATTCCAAAAATATTTTCTTTTTTCTTTAGAATAAGAGAAAAAAAAAACAACGAATGAAAATTCAAAAAAAAAAAAAATCTTAGAAGTCTTTCTTTTAAAAAGAAAATCTATCAAAATGCAAAAAATACTTCCTTTAAAGTAGTTCTTTCACAAATTCAAAAAAGATAATAAAAAAAAGAAGAAGTTAGTTCATCTACTTATTCTTGATTGACCGAACTACGCGGGTTTGATTCTCACCGGATGTGAGATACGTAGGCAACCCTCATCGGGTCCAACCCCACCTTCTCAAAAAAGAAGGAATGTTTTTTGTTTTTCGTTAATTTGTTTGTTTGTTATGAATGAAAAATAATAGTCTATTTGATTGTTGTGAAAAAAGAATAATAATAAAAAAAATAGAAATGGAAAAGGGTCTTCTCAAAAATAGTTTATTTGCCCGAACTACGCGGGTTTGATTCTCACCGGATGTGAGATACGTAGGCAACCCTCATCGGGTCCAACCCCACCGTTTTGCTAAAAAGCCAAAAACAAACAAATAATAATCATAAAAAAAAAATATGTCAAATTTTAGTTTTGTCATAAAGAAGTCGGGTGACGCTGTTTTATCAAGACATAGCCGAATGTTCCCGAAAGGGACGCTGGAAGGCTGACTTTGCATAAACAGCCACCTTTGAGTCATTTTTTAAGACTTGGTCCGATTGACCCACACAGCCTTAAAAATCTTCGTCCCCGAGACGTTGACAGGCCGTGTTTGCAGTATTGAGTTTCCTATTTTCGAAAAACAATAAAAGAGTCATAACTAAGTCAGGAGATGCTGTTTGTTATAAATAGCCGAATGTTCCCGAAAGGGACGCCGGAAGGCTGACTTTGCATAAACAGCCACCTTTTGGGTCATGTCTAGGAGTTTGGTCCAGTTGACCCACACAGCCTTAAAAATCTTTGTCCCCGAGACGCTGAAGGGCCGTGTTTTGCAACACCAAGTTTTTATTGTAATTGAAAAAAAAAGAGTCGACGGTCAGGTGAATACCGTTCAAATTTTGTCATAATAAGCCGAGCCAGCTTCGGCCGCGTCTTAAACCGTTCTTGCCGAAATGGCCTTAGAGTATCTTTCAGTTGTCGAAAGGTTATTTTCGTAAAAGAATGGACAAGTTTGTAAAGTGTCAAAATAATCCTCCCCGGCCTCAAAATTCATGTGAAAATTGGAAGGGGCCACATTTGCAAAAAATAACCATTTGGTTAAAATTAGCAAACGGAGGAAGGAAGTTGGCCATTTGTTTTGAAGTTTATAAATCTTTTGACTAGAATATGCGATTTTTTTGATTTTCAAGTTTGTGGGTTAATAATTAAATCCTTGAAACCCAGTTTGTTTTAATATGAAATTGAAAAAATGTTCATTATTGTTTATCTTTTATGGTCACGAACTACGCAAGGTCTGATTCATGCGGGGTCATGATACGTAGGCAATCTCCATAAGATTCGACCACAACGAAAAGAAAAGCAAAAAAAAAAAAGGGAATGAAAAAATGAAAAAAAAAACAGAAAAATGAAAAAAAGAGAAAAGAAAAAATCGGAAAAAAAGAAAGAAAAAAAAAGAAAGAAAAAAAATCGGAAAAAAAGAAAGAAAAGAAAAGATGTTGTTAATGATGAGGACCGACTGAGTCCATTCTAACCTGTTTTGTTTCGCAAATAAAGTTAAGGTGGTTGGTTTGTGGTAAGCCGGACAATGACACACAAAATCCTTTGCTTGCATCTCATGATACACACTTTGCTGGGATCAGGCCTGATAACAGAAGCACTCGAATCCTATTGGGGACTTGCTGACGGAGGATGATGATATTAAAGCTGGTAATGGTCTTGACAATACTGATGCAAAGCTCAGTGGCTAATATGCCAGTTTTGCTAAAGTGGGAGGACGCTCCGTTCCTTGGTTAACAAGAAAGAGGCATTTGGTGGCTTATTTTGTTGTAATTTCTGTTGTTCGGATTATTAGGATTGTAATTCGGATTTTGTCCTGTGTCAAACCTTCTTATCTTTCCATTTTTTTTGTCATAGCAGTTTGTTTAAATTTTGTCCAGTTTGTTTTAGGATTTTATTCTGGTTTGTTTTGTTATTCAAACCATTCCACCGGTAGTCTAAAGCAAATCCGGTCTTTTATTATTTCCAGTCATCTCTTTTGTTTAGTCCTTTTATCATTTTGTGATTCCATGTCGATTCTAGGGACGTGACCTGCGCACACAGTTTGGGCCTAGTCTTTAAAGTTAATCATAAAACTCCAGAAAGGCGATCAAACCATTTAAAGAAATAAGGACGGTTGAGATTATTCAGAGCCCGGGTGATATGGAACTGGGGCAAGTAAAACACAAAGAAAAACGTCTAAAAGCAAGATTCGCCAAATTGGCATGAGGGTCGATAATGAGAATGAGAGTGTCGCCCAATGGTGCTTTAGAAGTGACAAATGAACAAACAGATGTTGAATATAGTTGCCGAGTCAAGCACCATCAGAAGAGACTATAAATTTAAATTGTGTTGTTTGCACTTGGCATGTTTTGAAGACTGGAATGACGAAGGCATTTTGTTCTGCTACCTAAACACTTTATCCTTCGTTACCCCTTTTGAGCCTTACTTACTTTTCTTTCATACCCCTCGTTCGGAATCAGTAGCAACGACTAGAAGATGCGAACATAGAAGATTAAAAAAAAAAAAAAAGCAAAACAACAACAAACAAAAAAGGCAAGAAAAAAAGCAAAAGAAAAAAAAAGAAAGATAAGAAATGAGTGAAAAGAAAGTCAGAAGAAAATAGAGGAATTGGGAACTACGTTTGACCTGATTCCTCAAAGAGGATACGTAGGCGCTTCACGACTCGGTCATAGTTTTGAAAAATAAAAAATAAAAATTCAATTAAGATATCCCCAAGCAAGAAACTGGGGCAGAGGTTGCGTTCGTTGTAAATAAATCTGGTTCCGAAAGTTGTAATTAATAACCCAGAATCGATGCACTTTTGAGCCTTTAATACCCTTTCTTTCTAGCCCTATCCAAAACCCACATTACGGTCCAAAGAAAGACCTTCTGATCAGTCTTCAAAAGATGCCAAGTCAGACAAATGAAGAGTCTTACCGGCGAACATAACATTCTGTTCCACAGCAGAAAGGACTCTAATCTCCAACAGAAAGAGTCATACCAGAAACACTCCAAAATCCCCAGCTGGAGAGAGATATAAAACGAGAGAGTCTTATTGGTGAAAACCTTCACAGGCACCATAAGGCGATGAAAGCTGAGAGAAAACCAAAATGAGAGAGACTTGATAGTGAAAACCCTTCGGGCACTACAAGTCGAATAAGATTGAGAATCAGAGGGGGAATCGCCAATGGAAGATCTTAAAAGATGATTGACGGCAGAGGATAGGCCACATACGCATGTCATGGCCATTAGAGTCGGTATCTGCGTTTGATAGGTTTTTATTTATAGTTTCTTTTGTAAAAGAGTCATCGTTTCCTTTGTCTTTTATATTCTGTTCCTTTTTTTTATCTTTTTCCTTGCATAGAAAAATCCCCAATAGAGTCTGTCTGGTCAGAACAAGTGTGAATTGACTTCAAAATATGCCATCAGCTTTCCAATTATGTCAGATGAGATCTGACTAGTGCATCCAAATGGTATAATCGTCAAGGAACAAGCGCGAGGCCAGTGTCAAAAAGATATCCCCAAAAGGTAGTTGACAAAAAGATGGACAAGTGTCAAGAGGGATACCATTGCCTTTACCAAAAGTTATAAACCTCAAGGCCAAGGCCCATGAACAAAGCAAGGAAAGCAGTGTGCATGATTTGGGAAAATTCATGCTAGACTAAAAGGTCGGGGAAATGTCAGTTTCCGAGCTATGCCACAAAAGAAGAGGGATATCCCCAGCAGAAAGGGATTGCACCCAGCAAATAAAATCGTCCCCAACAAGTTGTGCAACGCAAAACAAGGAAGGAAAAAAGGAAAAGCCATCCCGTTGGGAGTATCACAACCAACCACCATGTTTTAAACTAACAATTTTGTTTGATTTGAAACAGGTAAAGGAAATGGCATTGATGAAGAAACGTATGCCACAAGGGATATTGTCAAACTGGGGCAGAAAATTTCCTTCCATTTAGAAAATTTTCTGGAAGTCAGGTATCCCCAGCTGATAACATTTTACCCCCCAACAGGTAAGTAAATAATCCCCACCAAGTTTTCGCGTTTAGACATTTTCAAGTCTTAAGGATATTTTGGGTTCATCCGCCCTCAAATAGGATATGTCGGGTTCATCTGCCCTCAAATAGGATATGTTGGGTTCATCCGCCCTCAAACAGGATATGTTGGGATCATCCGCCCTCAAATAGGATATGTCGGGTTCATTCGCCCTCAAATAGGATATGTCGGGTTCATCCGCCCTCAAATAGGATATGTCGGGTTCATCCGCCCTCAAATAGGATATGTCGGGTTCATCCGCCCTCAAACAGGATATGTTGGGTTCATCCGCCCTCAAACAGGATATGTGGGGTTCATCCGCCCTCAAACAGGACATGTTGGGTTCATCCGCCCTCAAAACAGGATATGTCGGGTTCATCCGCCCTCAAATAGGATATGTTGGGTTCATCCGCCCTCAAATAGGATATGTTGGGTTCATCCTCCCTCAAACAGGATATGTTGGGATCATCCGCCCTCAAACAGGATATGTTGTGTTCATCCGCTCTCAAATAGGATATGTCGGGTTCATCCGCCCTCAAATAGGATATGTCGGGTTCATCCGCCCTCAAACAGGATATGTCGGGTTCATCCGCCCTCAAATAGGATATGTTGGGTTCATCCGCCCTCAAACAGGATATGTTGGGTTCATCCGCCCTCAAACAGGATATGTTGGGATCATCTGCCCTCAAACAGGATATGTTGGGTTCATCCGCCCTCAAATAGGATATGTCGGGTTCATTCGCCCTCAAATAGGATATGTCGTGTTCATCCGCCCTCAAACAGGATATGTTGGGTTCATCCGCCCTCAAACAGGATATGTTGGGTTCATCCGCCCTCAAACAAGATATGTTGGAATCATCCGCCCTTAAATAGGATATGTTGGGTTCATCCGCCCTCAAATAGGATATTTTGGGTTCATCCGCCCTCAAATAGGATATTTTGGGTTCATCTGCCCTCAAACAGGATATGTCGGGTTCATCCGCCCTCAAATTGGATATGTCAGGTTCATCCGCCCTCAAATAGGATATGTTGGGTTCATCCGCCCTCAAATAGGATATGTTGGGTTCATCCGCCCTCAAATAGGATATGTTGGGTTCATCTGCCCTCAAATAGGATATGTTGGGTTCATCCGCCCTCAAATAGGATATGTTGGGTTCATCCGCCCTCAAATAGGATATGTTGGGTTCAGTCTTTATATTTCCAGAGTTGAAGTTGGGAGCCCGCCCAGATAACAGAGGCATACATTTAGTCCTTTTATTTCAAGTGTTGAAATTGGGAGCCCGCCCATAATAACAGAGGAATACATTCAGTCTTTACTTTAAGTGTTGAAGTTGGGAGCCTGCCCATAATAACAGAGGAATACATTCAGTCTTTACTTTCAAGTGTTGAAATTGGGAGCCCGCCCAGATAACAGAGGCATACATTCAGTCTTTACGTTTCAAGTATTGAAGTTGGGAGCCCGCCCAGATAACAGAGGCATACATTCCACGTCTTTACCCATAGGAGATGTATTTCCTCCTAAAGTTTATTTTTACCCATAGGAGATGCATTTCCTCCTAAGTTCAGTTTTACCATAGGAGACGCACTTCCTAAATTAAGTTTCACCAGTAGGAGATGCACTTCCTAAGTTAATTTCACCAATAGGAGACGCACTTCCTAAGATTATTGTACCAATAGGAGACGCACTTCCTAAGTTCAGTTTCACCATAGGAGACGCACTTCCTAAGTTTATGTTACCCATAGGAGACGCACTTCCTAAGTTCAGTTTTACCATAGGAGACGCACTTCCTAAGTTCATTTTACCCAATAGGAGACGCACTTCCTAAGTTAAGTTTCACCAATAGGAGACACACTTCCTAAGCAAGTTTTACCAGTAGGAGACGCACTTCCTAAGTTCAGTTTTACCCAATAGGAGACGCACTTCCTAAGAAGTTTCACCAATAGGAGACGCACTTCCTAAAAATAATTTCACCAGTAGGAGACGCACTTCCTAAACAAGTTTCACCAATAGGAGACGCACTTCCTAAAAATAATTTCACCAATAGAAGACGCACTTCCTAAGGAGACGCACTTCCTAAGATAAGTTTCACCAGTAGGAGACGCACTTCCTAAGGAGACGCACTTCCTAAGTTAAGTTTCACCAGTAGGAGACGCACTTCCTAAGTTAAGTTTCACCAGTAGGAGACGCACTTCCTAAGTTAATTTCACCAGTAGGAGACGCACTTCCTAAGTTAAGTTTACCAGAAGGAGACGCACATCCTAAGTTAATTTCACCAATAGGAGACGCACATCCTAAGAATAGTTTCATCAATAGGAGACGCACTTCCTAAGATAAGTTTCACCAATAGGAGACGCACATTCTAAGTTAAGTTCACCGATAGGAGACGCACTTCCTAAGTTTATTTCACCCGATAGGAGACGCACTTCCTGAAAAGTTTCACCAATAGGAGACGCACTTCCTAAGTTTAGTTGTACCAATAGGAGACGCACATCCTAAGTTAGTTTTACCCAATAGGAGACGCACTTCCTAAGAAAAGTCTCACCAATAGGAGACGCACTTCCTAAGTTTATTTCACCAATAGGAGACGCACTTCCTAAGTTTATTTCACCAACAGGAGACGCACTTCCTAAGTATAGTTGTACCCATAGGAGACGCACTTCCTAAGTATAGTTGTACCCATAGGAGACGCACTTCCTAAGTAAGTTTTACCAATAGGAGACGCGCTTCCTAAGTTTAGTTTTTCCCAATAGGAGACGCACTTCCTAAGTTTATTGTACCCAATAGGAGACGTACTTCCTAAGTTCAGTTTTACCATAGGAGACGCACTTCCTAAGTTTATTGTACCCAATAGGAGACGCACTTCCTTAAGTTTAGTTTTGCCCATAGGAGACGCACTTCCTAAGTTTACTTTTACCCCATAGGAGACGCACTTCCTAAATTAAGATTTCACGCATAGGAGACGCACTTCCTAAATTATTTTCATTCATAGGAGACGCACTTCCTAGTTCAAAATCATTAAGGTTTCACCCATAGGAGACGCACTTCCTAAGACTATTTTACCCCTAGGAGACGCACTTCCTAAGTTTAATTTCGTGCATAGGAAACGCACTTCCTGAATTAAGTTTACTTTAGGAGACGCACTTCCTAGTTTGGCTTTTTCAGGTTATACTTTTACTTTAGGAGATGCACTTCCTAGTTTGGCTTTTTCAGGTTATACTTTATTTCAGGAGACGCACTTCCGGAATTGAGATTTCACCCTTAGGAGATGCACTTCGTAGTTTGGTTCATTTTGAGTTCGACCATAGGAAACACCATTCCTAGAGTAGTTCTTTGAAGTTTTCACCCTTAGGAGACGCACTTCCTAGTTTAGCTCATTCCAATTCAACCATAGAAGAAGCACTTTCTAGTTTGAGTCATTGAGGTTTTTATTTTAGCAGACACATTTGCTAGCAAGTGTTTTGGTTTTACCCATAGGAGATGCACATCCTAGCCTAGTCTTTAGTTTACTCTCATCATTGCATCAGTAGGGTAAGTGAGTTACAATTTTGTTAACGACTCACAAATCTTCCCAGTACAAACTGGGTTAGGAAATTTTGTTTGTTTTGTTTGTTTTGGTTGTCAGGGATCCGCCTGTAGAACGGAGGTTGTTGCATGTCGAAGATCGAAGAAGTCAGGAGTCCGCCTGTAGAACGGAGGAACATTTTTCAAGATCAAGCAGTGACCCACTGGAAAGCAGAAGGTTACAACAAAAATCCCCAGCATTCAATCCAAGTTAGAAGCTCGCCTCAAGAATGCGAATCAATAGTCTGGGATGATCAACAGAAGCTGGTCACAAAAACAAAAACAAGAAGAAAAAGAGAAAAAGGAAAAATAAAAAGAACCCAAATTACGGAAGTGGAGAACAAATGTGGTCTGCTCAAGAACTAGCACCTACAACTAGCAAGTCAAGGTTCAGATCCAAAGTCTGTATGAAGCACCATTCAAGACTCAAGACCAAGTTTCAGAAGACTTAAAGATATGAATCCTTGTAACTAGTAGCTGATAGGCTTAGTTAGTCTTTTTCAGTTTTCATTTTTGATGTAATGACAGGACCACGGACCGGAACCTCAACGGAACGGCACCTCGATCGGCTCTTCACCTCGGTACACTTTACCATCTCTCTCATTTCCGAACTACACGTGGCCTGATTCCTGTAAAACCAAGGATATGTAGGCAGCTCAGATACCAGGGCTCGGTCACATTCCCTTCCTTTCCTTAGTGTAGTCCGTCCAAGTAATGGTCGGGTCAAAAACATGTCTAGTCATTCTTTGTCGGAAAACTCTTCGTGTTTCCAGTCAAAGAGGGGCAGCTGTAGACACCGGATTTTTGACCCTCCCCGAGAATTTTCATATTTTTAGCGTGGATATGTGAAATTGGGTCTAATAGAGCCATTTTAACTATTTTTACCATATTTCGTTGCAAAAGGAAAAAATTACAAAAAATATATATATAAATTTTAGTTTATGTATTTCTCATAAACTTGAAAAAATACAAAAAAATTGTACTTTATTTTGGTACTTTATATAAATTCGAAAATTACAAAAAATATATAATTCTATTAATGTTTTGTAGTCATTTTAAATTTTGAAAAAATACAAAAATGTTACTTTATATTTTATCTTTATATAAAAACGAAAATTACAAAAAAAAGAGTTTTATTAATATTTTGTAGCTATTTTAAATCTTGAAAAATATATTAAAAAGGATATAGTTTTGTTTAAATATTAGTCTTATTTTTGTAGTTATTTTGCGTACATAGGATTAGTCGAACAACGTCGTGTTCTTAATCGGGTCCGGGCAAAAGAAATAAAATTCGGGTTCAAATTACCCGCTTTTAGGCCTAATTTAGGACCTAGCCCATAATAATCCGAGTCCACCACACATGAGGGGACACGCGTGGGGAACACGGACGAAATCCCATACACGGGGAACCCCACCGCGCATGGGGGACATGAATCTTGGACCCCTACAAACGTGGGTCCGTTGTCTTGGCCAAAGCTACAAAGGCACGCGGGGGGATTTTAAAGAGAGGGGGATTTTTTAAAAATGAAAAAGGGACAGACTGTGGAAAAATTTTGAAAGCTTGGGACTGTTCATTCATCTTCTCCAAAAGGAGAAGAACAAAAACCCTAGTGAAACCCACCTCCGACCAGCCTCACCAGTCGACGACCACGACCAACAACGAACCAAGTACCACCTCCGTAGACACCACCCAAACCAGTCGCACCTCTCCCCGACGCCGGAATCACCGCCCAAACCAGTCCGGCAACAGCCTCACGACCTGCGAAAACCCTTCACCAACCCACGTCCAAACGCCATAGCCCCCGGGAAACCACCTGCGTCTAAGCACCACCACCAAAACCAACCAGTCCGACACCCCCTCGACCTTACTGTCATCGCCACCACCCAAACACCATGTCCGAAAACCACCCTCAACCCTAACCCAAAACCACCGTGAAACCCACCACTACTGTCGCGTCCCCAGCAGTGAACGAAACCAGCTCCCTCCATCGACCGCCTGCTGAACCAACAACGCCATGAACGACCACTCTTCCTTCTATTAGCTCCATTAAACCAGTCGACAACCAATCAACCAAACCCAGCTCTCCTCCTTCCCCAGCGACGAACCAGCGCGCCATGCCAAGCGATTATCCAATCGCCACTCGCATGTCCAGTTGCTGCGTTGCTGTGTTGTTGAGCAGCTCAGCCGTTGCTTCAGTCCGGTGAGGTTGTTTTTTGCTCGTCGAGGTCCGGTACGTCGAGGTTGTTGTCCGAGGCGTCAAGGTCCGCCTACGGTTCGTCGCGTTTCAAAGATAACGCTGCCTCGCGGTTAGTTGTTTTTTTTTCCAGATTTGTTTGAGGCATTGTTGGCATTTTCCCTCGTTGCTTCAGTAGACTTTTAGTTTTTCCTGCTCATATGTATATGGTTATTCACTTGTTTTGTTTTATATGAGCATATGGTTGAGATTCTGGCAAAAGGTGCATAATTATGCCTAGTTTTCTTTTTGTTGTTGTTTTGTTTAAGTTTTGTTTCTATTACTTGTATTATTAGGGAACATTGAAGTTAGGTTATAGATTTATTTTTACGCGATTTTGCTCAATAGACATAGTCTAGTGCCATGCTCTTAGGAGTTGCGTAAATATGGGCTTAAACCGTTGGTAGGAGTAATCCTTTGAAATCAGAAGCCTAAGTGTGTCATTTTAGCAAATTCTATGTTCATCGCAAAGTAGCAAAAAACGTAGTTATTCTAGCCTTGTCCTTTTTCAAAAAAAAAAAGAAAAATAAATAAATCAATAAAATGAGACGGGCTTCGAAAAAATGCACAAGCTGCGGGGCCCTCTAAATGTATGTATTAAAATAATTAGACTTCGGGACATGCCGTTTAGCGAATTTTTACGGCCTTCCACAAAATAACAACACGCTAGCTGCTTTAGGCGCGTCTTTAATAATTTATTCTCCCTAACTCGGGTGCACATTTATGTGACCCAAATCCAAATCTCAGCGAAGTTGAAATGTGTCTCTAAATCGCGGGTACATTGATTGTAACGTGGTTCGAGATGCATGTCCACGACGTTGCAAATTCCTTTTAAAAAATAAGAATGAGATGAGCCTCGCCGAATAAAAATACAAATTGCGGGGCCCTCAGTAAATACTTGTTTTAAAATTACTTAGAATTCAGGAGGGTCGTCTAGCGAAGTTCACGACCTTCCTAAAATAATAACACGATAGTCTCTTTAGGCGCATGTTTAATAATCTACTTTCTTAAACTTGGGTGTGCATTTCATGCGACCCAAATCCAAATCCCAAAACATCAAATAAAATATGTTCCGGATTGTGGGTGCATTTCATGTGACGCAGTCCAAGGACATGTTTTAAACGATGTTCACATTCTTTAAAAATCACAATAAAAGCGGTCAAGAGTAAAATTTGCACATAAGTTCATATTGTATAAAATCAGATAATCAAGCCAAATATAACAGTTAAGCGACCGTGCTAGAACCACGGTACTCGGGAATGCCTAACACCTTCTCCCGGGTTAACAGAATTCCTTATCCAGATTTCTGGTACGCAGATTGTAATATGGAGTCATTCTTTTCCTCAATTTGGGATTAAAATTGGTGACTTGGGACACCCTAAATCTCCCAAGTGGCGACTCTGAAATAAATAAGCAAATCCCGTTTCGATTGTCCTTTAATTGAAAAAAACTCCCTTGTACCCTCGCGGGTGCGGAAAAAGGAGGTGTGACATGTCTCAATAAAAAATGTAGTAAAATATCATTCGGGATGGACCAAGTCCCAATCCCCATAGCATTGAACCTCACGCTCGTCACACAGCGTGTATCTCAACTTAGTATAGCACTACGTTGTGCAAATCCGGGGTTTCAAACCCTCAGGACATCATTTAAAATCATTACTCACCTCAAACTGGCCAAAACTCTAGCTCGCTATGCCCTTGCCTTTCAAATTGGCCTCCACGCGCGTCGAATCTATCCAAAATCAGAACGAATAGGTCACAATATGCTAAGGGAACATAGCCCAAGTAAAAACATTCGAAAAATATCAAAATCTCGAATTTAGCAAAACCCGAGCCCCGAGCCCATGTCTCGAAATCGGGTAAAATTTACATTTTCAGAATCCTCGTACCCTCACGAGTCTAACCATACCAAAATTATCGAATTCCGATACCATTTGGTCCTTCAAATCATCATTTTACATTTTTGAAAGGTTTCACAATTTTCTTCCCAAATTCCATCTCAAATCACGAATAAAATGTTCAGTGATAGATTCATGTATTCTAGCCAAATCTGAGTTAAAATCACTTACCCCGATGAATTTCTTGAAAACCCTTCAAAAAATCGCCAAAATCCGAGCTCTCTAGGTCAAAATATTAAATAAAACCCAAAACCTCGTATTTATAGGTACCCCTCGGGTATCAGCTACCGCGGGCCGCACCAAAACTCACGCGGTCCGCGCAAAGGCAACATGCGGCCGCACAGGCCTCCCTCTGCAGTGACAGGCTTTAGTATTTTGGCAATAACTTTTGCTACAGATGTCCAAATGGTGATATCGTTATCTTTCTGGAAACTAGACACGAAGGGCTACAACTTTAATTTTTGGATTATCTCAAAATTACTTGTAGATTAAAAGGTATGAGCTTATGAAGTAGGACTAGCGGATCGTTCCCCACCGCGGCGGCACACCATTTTGTACAGTCCGCATGACACCTACCGCGGCCGCACACCACTTTGTGTGGTCCGCACAGCACTCAACGCGGGCGCACATATTTTTGTGCGGACCGCGTGAGTGAGTTCCGGGGCCTGCAACCCCTGTAGACCTGCTACAGCTATGATTTTTGTACTAAAACATCCCGGAACCTACTCGGAACTCCTAGAACTTCGAACCAATTGCACCAACACATCCCATGACATCGTTCAAACCGGAATTTGTGAAAATATCAATTTCGCCAATTCAAGCCTAAATCTTCTCTACAACTCCAAAACCCATTCCGATCACGCTCCTAAGTCACAAATCACCTCCCTAAGCTAATCGAACCCTCGGAACTCACTTCCAAGACTTCTAACACATAAGTCAACATCCGGTTGACTTTTCCAACTTAAATTTTCTTAAAAGAGACTACGTGTCTCATTTCTTACCATATCCTCTCCGAACTCGAACTAATAAACTCGATAACATAAAACATGAACAACGAAGCGTAAAGAAGCTGAAATGGAGCGGTAACTCATGAGACAACTGGCCAGGTCGTCACAAAATGATGTCCTGAGGGTTTGAAACCCCGGAATTTCACATCATAACGCTATATTGAGGTGACTTGCACGCTGGATAACGGGCGTGGGGTAGAGCACCATTGGGAATTGTGACTTGGTCCGTCCTAAGAGATGTTTTTACCGTGTTTTCTACTTGAACTAAATTGAGAATCATCCTTACTTAGATTTGATTGTTACATTTGGGCTTCGTGCCAATTATTTGAATCCTTCAGGGATTGATATCACTCTTTTTTCATATTTTGCATGTCATTTTATCTCAGTCCAAGGTTTTAAATACTGTTTTGCAAACTCAGCCATCTTTCTAAGCTTTGAAAACTTAAATGATATTTCTAAATGATATTTCGGGTTGAGAACTATTGTTTTACGAATTCCCAAGGGGCTTATGATGATTTCTGAACTGAGCATGGATCGGGATGCGCGTCGCAACAGTGTTACATTGATATTGAGGCCGAGAGCCTGGTTTATTACATTGATATTGAGGCCGAGAGCCTGGGTGATTATACTGATATTGATATGAGGCCGAGGGCATAGATTTGATGCCAAGAGATGGCTTGATATTGCACTTGGGCTGTAGGAGCCCCTCCGGAGTCTGTACACACCCCCAGTGAGCCCCGTCAACGATAAATAAATATGGATGGCTCGGGCTGCACGCCGCAGTGGGTACCAGATGGTACCGTCAAATGCATTGCATTGCACTCATGCATTTATTCCTTATCTGCATTATCTGCCATAATAATTATGTGCTCTTATTTCATTGATTGGTTGCTTCATACTGTTCTGAGCCTGAGGGGATGATACTGTTCTGAGATACTGAGCCCGAGGGGCAAATTTCTACTTATTATTTTGATACTGAGCCCGAGGGGCAGATTTCTAATTACTATTTTGATACTGAGCCCTAGGGGCAGATTTCTACTTATTATTTTGATACTGAGCCCGAGGGGCAGATTTCTAATTATTATTTTGATACTGAGCCCGAGGGGCAGATTTCTACTTGTTATTTTGATACTGAGCCCAAGGGGCAGATTTCTACTTGTCATTTTGATATTGAGCCCGAGGGGCCAATTTCTACTCGTCATTTTACTGCCAAATTACCTGTTTTACTGGTTTAAAAGAAATTTCATACGATGTTTCACTGAATTGTTATTTTAAATGATTTCACTACTTCTGTATATAATGTTGTGTGCCTTAATGTATTTTCGTACCTTCAGTCATTATTTATAATTATTACTCACTGGGTTGGAGTACTCACATTACTCCCTGCACCATGTGTGCAGGTACAGGTATTCCTAAGGCATAGAGCGAGTTTTCTGCTGTTCAGTTTTCATCAGAGTTATCGAGGTAGATGTATGGCGTTCGCAGACCCGTTTTCTCCCTTATCTTCTGTTATTTATGATATCTTCAGACTTTGTTCCTAATTCCATACTTTGTAGAATTTTAGTAAACTCTGTAGCAGCTCATGACTTGTGACACTCCGGTTAGGGCTGAGTTGGGTTGGATTTCCGTATTTTATCTATACTTTTCGCTATTGGATATTATTAAACCAGTTTATACTATAATTGTATTAATTAATTGTCTTAAAAGGATGAATTGGGTTGAATGGCTGGCCTTGTCTTCATGAGAGGCGCCATCACGACCAGGTTCGGGAATTGGGTCGTGACAAAACTTTGGAGAGAAAACTCAGGAAAATAATAAAAACATAATAAGAACACTAGAACTTGTGGAAGCATTACAAACTAAACAAAGGAAGACTCTAGAAAAATTAGAACAAAATTTAGATTTCCTAAAATCACAAGAACTAGAAATAGACAGAAAAATACAATTTCTGAACAATAAGTTTAATCTAGAAAAAATACCTACGAAAAACGAAATAGAAAAATTAATTAAAACTATTACAGAAAAGCCTAAAGAATTAGAAATACAAACAACCAGATTAGTAGAAAAAATAACACATCAAGTAGAAGTATTAAAAAGTGAGATAAGTACCTTAAAAGAAAAGATAGACACAATTAAAGAAAGCTCTTTCATGAGTGATTTACAACTAGAACTAGATCCTGTATATGAGGAAGCATTAAAATTCACAGAAAGAATTCAACCCAATCTAGAAGGACTGACTAGTTATACTCCTCAAGGGAAAGCGGATCAAACAATAATAAAACAGAATAATACTTTAATAGTATTACTTTTAGAAATTAATAGAAAGCTAGATAAAATTATTAAAGAAAAGGAGATAAAAACTGAAATTCCAAAAGTAGACGATTTAATAGAACAATTAAAAAGAGTTGAAATTACACCACAAAAAGATAAAACAAAAATAAAAAAATCACAAAAATGGACCTTTTTCCAGGTGGATCAAGAACAACAAACGAAGAAAGAACACGAATAAGTTTTTCAAATAATAGAATAGGTAATAATATGTTAGCAAGAATTTTAACTAGAAAAAGATAAGAAGAAAATCAGAAATTAGACGAAATAATTGATATAGACAAAGACATACAAATTTTTCAACAAAATCAACTAAGGTTACTTAATCCAAAAATATTATATAATACGGGTTATTTTTCAAATAATTCTCAATTATATAGGCATTACAGAGAAGAGCAATTATCAACCATAGGAAATAAAGTGGCAACATTGAATTTAATTAACCCAGAATCAGTACGACAAATAAAAAATTATAAAAAGAATTTAATGCATATAGGATTAATAGTAATAGGATTAAAAGGACTAACTAGAAAAAATTTAGGAACTAAAGTACTAGTAGTAGTATATGATGACAGATGGTCAGATCAAAAGAAATCTATAATAGGTTTAACAGAAGTAGACATGACCAATAATGGAAGAAAATTTTATATTAGCCCTGACTTCATGATAAATTTAGCAGAATTTGGAAAAAATATTAAAATAGGAATACAGACTAAAGGATATGAGGAAATGAATAATGGAAATAATCTACTGATATGTGTAGGTTTCATAGGAAAAATGACAACTAATCGTAATACAAAATTTAGAATTAAGGTAGACGATGTAGTTGAAGTAATGGAAAATAAGGGGATAAAATTAATAAAACCTATTAAGATAAACCCAGAAGAATATGCTGGATTAGAATGGAACCTAGAAGATTTTGCAAAGCCAAAAATATTTAAACTAGAATCTCATTAAATGTATACAAACTCAAAAGGAGAAACCTCAATTAGATTTACTGATTATAATTATTCTACCCAAAAAGAAACAGATGATGGAACTGAAAGTACGGTAGAAAATAATGATACTGAATTTATGAATGTCGACATAATACAAGATGAATTTGAAGTAGATATAGCATTAGAAAAAGCAAGGAGACTAGTTAAAGAAAATAAAAATAAGACTTTCCAATGTAAAGAATGTAAAATTGGAAAGTTAACCTTAAGCGAAGTAGAAGAACATTTTAAGAAATGCGAATTAAGAATAGATAACTAGGGATATAAAAAGGAAAGTATTTCACAGAAAAAATCGGATAAATTCGACCAAATTTTTGAAGAAATACAAGATAGTTATGAAGAAACAGAAATAGAATCTCTAATAAGTCTAAAAGAATTAATGGAATTAACTAGTTCTAGTCCAAGCCCGTTTCAGAGAACAACTCATCAAAGTACAATAGATACCAGCACGGGAAATGTACCAAAAAAAAGAGTATATAGAGTAGATCATGTGACAGAGATAGAAAATGTAAAACCATCAGGAAAAATGATGCCCATAGAAGAACCTATAAGATTACAGGAACGAGGAAGTAAGGGTAAAATACTAAATATAGCAGCTCATGACCCACAAATGTGGAACTCAGTAATAGACCTATGGAAACGAATAGTACTGGCAAACTTTATAAAAACTTATAATGACACAGACGCAGAAACAATGTATAAATATATGAAGACTTTCTTATGATAATTAACAAAGGGCTTATGCGAAGCCTATAAGTCAGAATTTCCACGGGACTTTCAAACCTTAATAGCAATTGGGCCAAATCCTTATAATTTTACAAATAAAATACATAGCTTAATCACAGGCAAAGATCAAAATAGTGGATTAGTAGTATTACAGAAGAATGCTTTAATAAAATTAGAACAATTAAGTATAAGCAGTTGGTTTCATATAAAAAAAAATTTAAATGATTATTTTTATTATTGTACTATTAGTGGAAACGCTTTCGATCTAGACTTAGGTAAAAAATTATTTAATAAACTACCAGGAGTCTTAGGAAGAGAAATAGAAGAACGATGGTATAAAAGAGAGGGAGTAATACAAAATCATTATGCAAAATGGTCTATATGACACAAAGTACAACATATAATGGAAATACTACAAGAAAAATGTACTCATATACAAATACAAAAATAACTAAAACAGAACAATATGAGTTTCTGTAGATCAACTGTGTATACAACACAAAGTTATGACAAAAATGAATATAAAAGGAAGAAATCTAGAAAATATAAACCTCAATACAATAAGGGATATAATAGAAAAAGTTATTATCTTAGAAAATCATCAGCTAGAAAACCATACCTAGATAGAGATAGACATGTTAGAAAGTATAGAACAGATAGAAACTATAAAATAAACTAGAATGCTTTACTTGTGGTAGTGTAGAACACTTAGCAAATACGTGCCCAAAAAGAATTAATAATAAAACAAGAAGTTTACATTTAATAGAAGATTTTTAAGAAAGTCTAATAAATGTAGACGAATATATGTCAGATAATGAAAGCATATACTCTATAGTAAGTGTAGATATAGAAGAAAAAACTCAAATAGATACCTTAGAATCAGAGGAAGAAGAATTAATAAATGAAATAGGATTAGAAAAATTAGATTTAGAAGAAAATACTTTTGTAAACATATCAGAAGAATGTACCCATAATTTTGAAAGAAATAAAGGATTAGATAGTAACCAGTATTTTTTATATGCAAATAGTACCCTAGTAGAAATAAAAGAGCTAAATGTAAACTATGCTATCTAGAAGGATGTATTGCATGTATAGAAAAAGATTTTGAAACAAAAATAAATAAAGAAGAAAAATACCAAGAAATAAATGATTCAACCATGAATTTGAGAATAATGATGTTAGAAGCTAGAATAAATGAATTAGAAAAAAGAATACAAAAAATGGAAAAGGGAAAAGAGAAATTGGAAGATATAAAAGAAACAACAGTAGAGGAAGAACTAATGAGTACAGAAAATTATGATGCGCTTGTGACGACCCGGCCAGTCGTCTCATGAGTTACCACTCCGTTTCTCCCATTTCAGCTTCTTTACACTTCATTATCCGTGTTTTATGTGATCCAGTTGATTAGTTCGAGTTTGGAGAGGATTTGGTAAGAAATGAGACACTTAGTCTCTTTTAAGAAGGCTTAAGTAGGAAAGGTCAACCGGGTGTTGACTTATGTGTTAGAAGGCTCAGAAGTGAGTTTCGATGGTTCGGTTAGCTTCGGGAGATGATTTGTGACCTAGGAGCGCGATCGGAATGGGTTTTGGAGTTGTAGAGAAGATTTAGGCTTGAATTGGCGAAATTGATATTTCGGCAAATTCCGGTTGATAGGCGAGATTTTGATATTGAGGCCGGAATAGAATTCTGAGAGTTGCAGTAGCTTCATTTTGTCATTTGGGATGTGTGTGCAAAATTTCAGGTCATTCGGACGAGATTTGATAGGCCTTTTGATCGAAAGCATACTTTAAGAGTTCTTGGAGTTCTTAGGCTTGAATCCTATGTTAAATTGGTGATTTGATGTTGTTGTGAGTGTTCCGAAGTTTTGAGCAAGTTTGAACGATGTCATGGGATGTGTTGGTGCAATTGGTTCGAAGTTCTGGGAGTTTTGGGTAGGTTCCGGGATGTTTTAGTGCAAAAATCATAGTTGTAGCAGGTCTACAGGGGTTGCAGGCCCCGGAACTCACTCACGCGGTCTGCACAAAAATAAGTGCGCCCGCGTTGAGTGCTGTGCGGACCGCACAAAAGCGGGCGCGGTAGGCATCGCGTAGACGGCACAAAAGCGGGTGCGGGCGCGGTAGGCATCGCGCGGATCGCACAAAAGTGGGCGCGGCCGCGGTAGCTGAAACGTGAGGGGTACCTATAAATACGAGGTCTTGGGTTTTATTTAATATTTTAACCTAGAGAGCTCGGATTTTGGCGATTTTTCGAAGGTTTTTTAAGAAATTCATCGGAGTAAGTGATTTTAACTCAGATTTGGCTAGAAAACATGAATCTATCACTAAATTCATTATTTAATTCGTTATTTGAGATGTAATTTGGGAAGAAAATTGTGAAACCTTTCAAAAATGTAAAATGATGATTTGAAGGACCAAATGGTATCGGAATTGGATAATTTTGGTATGGTTAGACTCGTGAGGGTATGAGGATTCTGAAAATATAAATTTTACCCGATTTCGAGACGTGGGCCCGGGGCTCGGGTTTTGCTAATTTCGAGATTTTTGATATTTTTTCAAATGTTTTCGCTTGGGCTTTGTTTCCTTAGCATATTGTGACGTATTCGTTCGGATTTTGGATAGATTTGACGCGCGCGGAGGCCAATTCGAGGGGCAAAGGCGTCGTGAGCTAGAGAATTAGCTAGTTCGAGGTGAGTAATGGTTGTAAATGATGTCCCGATGGTTTGAAACCCCGGATTGCACAACGTAGTGCTATATTGAGGCAAGATACGCGCTGGATGATGAGCGTGGGGTCTTTCACTACTGAGGATTGTGACTTGGTCCATCCCGATTGATGATATTACCGAATATTTGACTGAAATTCATTTGTTATCATCATGATTTGGGCTGATTGACATATTTGGGCTTCGTGCCAACTATTTGAACCTTTCGGGGATTTTTATCACTGTTTTCCTCACTATTTGACTTATTATTTGAACTCAGTCCTATTGATATCTACTGTTTTACAAACTCAGCCACTTTTACTCAGATTTGAAACTTAAATGATATTTCTACATCATGTTTTGGGCTGAGAACTACTGTTTTACTAATGCCCAAGGGGCTTGTGATGATTTTGGACTGAGTGAGGCCGATGGCCATATGTAAGGATATGCTGAGTGATATGAGGCCAAGGGCCTAAGATACTTTATATGCCACGAGGTGGCTTGCGTGATGTGAGGCGGAGTGTTGAGTGATGATGCCACGAGGTGGCTTGATATAGCACTTAGGCCGTAAGGGGCCCCTCCGGAGTCTGCACACTCACAGTGAGCGCGGGTACCTATTGTTCTGAGTGATTGATGCTATGCCCGAGGGGCTGATATGAGTGATTGTGAGGTAGCCCGAGGGGCTGATACTATTCCGAGAGTGAGCCCGAGGGGCTGATACTATACTGAGAGTGAGCCCGAGGGGCTGATACTATGATGAGCGATTGATATTGTGCCCGAGGGGTGGATTTCTACTTGTTATTTACCTGTTAAATTACCTGTTTTACTTGTTTTAAAAAGGAATATCATTTGATTCTTCACTGATTTACTGCTTAAAGTGATTTTACTACTTAATATTGAATTGCTTTGTGTCTTTACGTGTTTTCATACTTTCAGCCATTATTTATAATTGTTACTCACTGAGTCGGAGTACTCACATTACTCCTTGCACCATGTGTGCAGATTCAGGTATCGTAGAGTCCGCTCCTGAGTGCTGATTTCTCCCAGTCCAGGCAGTGATTTGAAGAGTACGAGGTAGCTGTTGGTGTTCGTAGCCCCGTGCCTCCCTTATCCTATCATTTCCATGTTTTTTTCTGAACTATTATATCGGATTTTGTGTTCAGTAGACTTGTATCCAGACTTCTTAGTTGCTCATGACTTGTGACACCCCGGTTTGGGCTGTGTCAGGATGGTTCTTGCTGTTGTTAACGTTAAAATTTCGCAATTTATGAGTGTTATATTATATGTTATTACTGTTTATGATGATTAACTGTTTAAAAGAGGTATTCCATTTTGGTCTGGCTGGCCTTGTCTTCACGAGAGGCGCCATCACGACCGGGTTCGGGGATTGGGTCGTGATAAGTTGGTATTAGAGCCTAGGTTACTTAGGTCTCATGAGTCATGATCAGGTTTAGTAGAGTCTCGCGGATCGGTACAGAGACGTTTGTATTTATCCTCGAGAGGCTTCAGAACCTTTAGGAAAACTTTGTATTCTTGAATTCTAATCGTGCGTCCTTGATTCAGCTTGAAAAAGTAACTCTTGAAATTCCTTCCACGCGTTCGTATGTGCGCATGAGCGCTTAGTATCAGATACGCCTTGATGGCTTGTGATTCCCTGGTCGAGGGGTGAGATATGATCTCTGTGAGTTTGATGTTGGACCAGTCTAGAGGACTTGAGGCCGGATCTTTGCCTACGGCTTGAGCACCGAGGTGCTGATTGTGTGAGTAAGTGTTTTGAACTTATATGTGCGGTATTGTCCCTATTAGTAGAAGTGATGGCTGACAACTATGTGATGAGTATGTTGGTACTGCGAGAGGTATCTATATGACTTGGAAGTGACAAGGAAGGTCTGATGGATGATAGATGAACTATTAAGCGTTTGATTTCCATTGTGGTTGGATGCGTAGCCCCGAGTTATGGGCACCTGAAGAATCTTTTCATGTCTCCTAGTTGGAGTGAAGTAAATTTCATGTTGCAGTATGAGTTCAGACTCAGGAAAAAAAAGAATTAAGTGACTGTGTAATGTGTATGACGGTGGAAGGTATATAGAAATGTAATATTGAGGCGAAGCAGGCGGGTTGTCTCCTGCGGTGTTCTGAGATTGTGTGATCCTTATGCTGTCTGTTAGAAGATCTCATTCACAAGTGAAACATATGTGTTGAAATTTAAATTTGGGTCACTTGGTAGAGTGGGTTTAACTGCTACGAGAGTGAATGCGAGATTTACATAGAGTTAAGTACCCGATGGTCGGTGTTTCAAGAGCTTATGAAGGACTGAGTCTAATCTCACTATGGTATTATGGAAGCAACAAAGTATACGCGTTATAAGTTATGGTGTGTGTTTTGATCTATGGCTTTGAGCCTAGAGTGGGAGGTCGACCAGGGGTCGGTCAGGCCCGTTTCTATGCACTTCCTGGCAGGCCAGATACTATTGCTTCAGATGCTGTCATTACAGGTATTGTTTCAAGCTGCCACAGAGATGCCTTTGTATTATTTGATCCCGGTTCCACCTTTTCTTATGTGTCATCATACTTTTCTCATTATTGGGGTACGCCCCATGAGTTTCTTGCTTTGCCTATTCATGTATCCACCCCAGTAGGCGATATTGTTGTTGTAGACCATGTATACCGGTCATGTGTGGTGACTATTGGGGGTTTGGAGACCCGAGTGGATCTATTGCTATTGAGCATGGTGGATTTTGATGTCATTTTGGGCATGGATTGGCTATCCCCATGTCGTGCTATTCTAGACTGTCATGCAAAGATAGTCACTTTGGCTATACTAGGTGTACCGCGGATCGAGTGGCGTGGTATGAACGATTATATCCCTAGTAGAGTGATCTCTTTCTTGAAGGCCCAGTGTATGGTTGGGAAGGGTTGCCTTTCATATCTAGCATTTGTAAGGGATGTTGGAGCTGAGACTCCTAGTATCGATTTTGTCCCAGTTGTGAAGGATTTTCCCGATGTGTTTCCTGCAGACCTATCGGGCATGCCACTGGACATGGACATTGATTTTGGTATTGGCCTGGTGCTGGGCACTCAGCCCATTTCTTTTCCGCCATATCGTATGGCACCAACAGAGTTGAAAGAATTGAAAGAACAGGTTCAAGAACTCCTAGATAAGGGGTTCATTCGGCCTAGTGTGTCCCCTTGGGGTGCACCGGTTTTATTTGTGAAGAAGAAGGATGGTACGATGAGAATGTGCACTGATTATAGGCAATTAAACAAAGTAACAATTAAGAACAAGTATCCTTTGCCTCGCATTGATAATTTATTTGATCAGCTTCAGAGAGCGAGGGTATTCTCCAAAATTGATCTTCGTTCGGGTTATCACCAGTTGAAGATCAGGGATTCAGATATTCTTAAGACTTCTTTCAGAACCAGATATGGTCATTATGAGTTTCTTATTATGTCTTTCGGGCTAACCAATGCCCCAGCAGCATTCATACATTTGATGAACAACGTGTTCTGGCCTTATCTTAAATTGTTCGTGATAGTATTCATTGATGATATCCTTGTGTACTCGCGTAGTCAGGAGGAGCACGCGGAGCATTTGAGAGTTGTGTTGCAGAGATTGAGGGAGGAGAAGCTTTATGCAAAGTTCTCCAAGTGTGAGTTTTGGCTCAGTATAGTGGCTTTCTTGGGACACGTGGTGTCCAGCGAGGGTATTCAGGTTGACCCAAAGAAGATAGAGGCTATTCAGAGTTGGCCTAGAGCGTCCTCAGCCACAAAGATTCGTAGTTTTCTTGGGTTTGCAGGCTATTATTGCCGGTTTGTTTAGGGATTTTCATCCAATGCATCGTCCTTGACCAAGTTGACTCAGAAGGGTTCTCCATTTGTATGGTCGGACGAGTGTGAGGAGAGCTTTCATAAGCTCAAAACAATCTTGACCACAACTCTAGTGTTGGTTTTGCCATCAGCTTTAGGTTCATATACTATGTATTGTGATGCTTCGTGAGTTGGGATTGGTTGTGTGTTGATGCAAGAGGGTAGAGTTATTGCTTATGCTTCTCGTCAGTTGAAGCCCCATGAGAAGAACTACCCCGTTCATGATTTGGAGTTGGCTGCCATAGTTCATGCATTGAAGATTTGGAGGCATTACTTGTATGGCGTATCTTGTGAGGTGTTCACTGATCATTGTAGTCTTCAGCATTTGTTCAAGCAAAAAGATCTTAATTTGAGGCAGCGGAGATGGTTAGAGTTGCTTAAGGATTATGATATCACTATTATGTACCATCCGGGAAAGGCCAACGTGGTGGCCAATGCATTGAGCCGAAAGACAGTGAGTATGGGGATTTTGGCATATATTCCAGTTGGGGAGAGACCCCTTGCAGTTGATGTTTAGGCCTTGGCCAATCGGTTCGTGAGATTGGATATTTCGGAGCCCAGTCGGGTGTTGGCATGTGTGGTTTCTCGGTCTTCCTTATATGATCGTATCAGAGAGCGCCAGTATGATGATCCGTATTTGCTTGTCCTTAAGGACAGAGTCCAGCATGATGATGCCAGAGATGTGACCGTCGGTGATGATGGTGTGTTGAGGATGCAGGGCTGGATTTGTGTGCCCAATGTGGATGGGCTTAGAGAGTTGATTCTGGAGGAGGCCCAAAGCTCGCGGTATTCCATTCATCCGGGTGCCGCGAAGATGTATCAGGATTTGAGGTAGCACTATTGGTGGAGAAGAATGAAGAAAGATATCGTGGGATTTGTTGCTCGGTGTCTCAATTGTCAGCAAGTGAAATATGAGCATCAGAGACCGGGTGAGCATCAGAGACCGGGTGGCTTGCTTCAGCAGATGGTTATTCCCGAGTGGAAGTGGGAGAGGGTCACCATGGATTTTGTGAGTGGTCTTCCTCGGACATTGAAGAAGTTCGATGCTATTTGGGTGATTGTGGATCGGCTGACCAAGTCTGTGCACTTCATCCCTGTGTGTACTACCTATTCTTCAGAGCGGTTGGTAGGCGTCGCGCGGACTGCACAAAAGCGGGCGCGGGCGCGGTAGGCATTGCGCGGACCGCACAAAAGTGGGCGCGGCTGCGGTAGCTGAAACCTGAGGGGTACCTATAAATACGAGGTCTTGGGTTTTATTTAATATTTTAACCTAGAGAGCTCGGATTTTGGCGATTTTTCGAAGGTTTTTCAAGAAATTCATCGGGGTAAGTGATTTTAACTCACATTTGGCTAGAATACATGAATCTGTCACTGAATTCATCATTTAATTTGTGATTTGAGATGGAATTTGGGAAGAAAATTGTGAAACTTTTCAAAAATGTAAAATGATGATTTGAAGGACCAAATGGTATCGGAGTTGGATAATTTTGGTATGGTCAGACTCGTGAGGGTATGAGGATTCTGAAAATATAAATTTTACTCGATTCCAAGACATGGTCCCAGGGCTCGGGTTTTGCTAATTTCGAGATTTTTGATATTTTTCGAATGTTTTTGCTTGGGCTTTGTTCCCTTAGCATATTGTGACGTATTCATTCTGATTTTGGATAGATTCGACGCGCGTGGAGGCCAATTCGAGGGGCAAAGGCATCGCGAGCTAGAGAATTAGCCAGTTCGAGGTGAGTAATGGTTGTAAATAATGTCCTGGGGGTTTAAAACCCCGGATTGCACAATGTAGTGCAATATTGAGGCAAAATACGCGCTGGATGATGAGCGTGGGGTCTTTCACTACTGGGGATTGTGACTTGGTCCATCCCGATTGATGATTTTACTGAATATTTGACTGAAATTCATTTGTTATCATCATGAT
This sequence comes from Nicotiana sylvestris, assembly GCF_000393655.2. NCBI lineage: Eukaryota > Viridiplantae > Streptophyta > Magnoliopsida > Solanales > Solanaceae > Nicotiana > Nicotiana sylvestris. The sequence goes on along the minus strand of NC_091063.1, from coordinate 73,402,247 downwards.
TTGGGCTGATTGCCATATTTGGGCTTCGTGCCATCCATTTGAACCCTTCGGGGATTTTTATCACTGTTTTTCTCACTGCTTGACTTATTATTTGAACTCAATCCTATTGATATCTACTGTTTTACAAACTCAACCACTTTTACTCAGATTTTAAACTTAAATGATATTTCTACATTATGTTTTGGGCTGAGAACTACTATTTTACTAATGTCCAAGTGGCTTGTGATGATTTTGGACTGAGTGAGGCCGAGGGCCATATGTGAGGATATGCTGAGTGATATGAGGCCGAGGGCCTGAGATACTTTATATGCCACGAGGTGGCTTGAGTGATGTGAGGCCGAGTGCCGAGTGATGATGCCACGAGGTAGCTTGATATAGCGTTTGGGCCGTAAGGGGCCCCTCCGGAGTCTGCACACTCACAGTGAGCGCGGGTACCCATTGTTCTGAGTGATTGATTCTATGCCCGAGGGGCTGATATGAGTGATTGTGAGGTAGCCCGAGGGGCTGATACTGCACTGAGAGTGAGCCCGAAGGGCTGATACTATGATGAGCGATTGATACTGTACCCGAAGGGTGGATTTCTACTTGTTATTTACCTGTTAAATTACCTGTTTTACTTGTTTTAAAAAGGAATATCATTTGATTCTTCACTGATTTACTGCTTAAAGTGATTTTACTGCTTAATATGGAATTGCTTTGTGTCTTTACGTGTTTTCATACTTTCAGCCATTATTTATAATTGTTACTCACTGAGTCGGAGTACTCACATTAGTCCCTGCACCATGTGTGCAGATTCAGGCATCGCAGAGTCCACTCTTGAGTGTTGATTTCTCCCAGTCCAGGCAGTGATTTGGAGACTACAGGTAGTTGTTGGCGTTCGCAGCCCCGTGCCTCCCTTATCCTATCATTTCCATGTTTTTTTTCTGAACTATTGTATCGGATTTTGTGTTCAATAGACTTGTATCCGGACTTCTTAGTTGCTCATGAATTGTGACACCCCGGTTTGGGCTGTGTTGGGATGGTTCCTGCTGTTGTTAACGTTAAAACTCCGCAATTTATGAGTGTTATATTATATGTTATTACTTTTTATGATGATTAACTGTTTAAAAGAGGTATTCCGTTTTGGTCTGGCTGGCCTTGTCTTCACGAGAGGCACCATCACGACCGGGTTCGGGGATTGGGTCGTGATAGCGCTGATATGTTAAGAAGATAAAAGATTAAGTACAATAAAATTTTTAGCAAGAATCAAAATAGAAGATTACGAAATAGAAACATTAGCTCTAGTAGATTCCGGATGCACAAAATGTATAATAAATAAAACGATAGCTCCTCCAAATCTAATCAAAACCTTAGATAAGCCAGTTGCAGCTATGCAAATGGATGGAACCCATAATATATACAAACATTATGTAGATAAACCACAAATTAGCTTTATAAATACATGTTTAGATTTCTATAAACCTAGCTATAAGGTAGACAAAATCTGGGTAAGAGACTTAAACATAAATGTAGACTTTGTATTAGGATTAAGTTTTATATTACATAATAATGGTAGCTGTCTACTCAGTAGAGATGGAGTAATATTCTTTAAAAACATTACACAAACACCGGTACAAACAATATAAACTGCAACCAGGATAAGGACACGACTGAACACAAGCCAGAAAAACCTGCAAGAAAATCAGGAAGAATGTTGTAAAGAGTGTAAAGATAAAAATACATGTTGTAAGATTAAAGAAGAATCTAAAACCTTAATACTAGAAGAAAATGAAGATAGAGATATATTAGAAAAAAACTATACTTTAATAGATATCGAAACAGAATTATACAATTTTAAAACAGGATTACAAAAAATAGGAATAATAAAAAACAAAAAAGATCTGGATAATATAATAAAGATATTAGATGAAATAGAAATAATAGGAGAAAAACCTTTAAAACATTGGGAAAATAATAAAGTGATGTGTAAATTGGATATAATTAATCTAGAATATATAATTAAAACAGCTTCAATAGAAGCTACAAATCAAGATTTTTAGAAGACTTCAACATTCAAATTAAAGAACTTATGAATTTAGGTGTAATAAGAAGATCTATATCTAAACACAGGTCAGCAGCTTTTATGGTTAGAAATCATAGTGAGATAGTAAGAGGAAAAACAAGAATGGTAATAAACTATAAAAGACTTAATGATAACACTAGAACAGATGGATATAAGTTGCATGATAAAACATAATTAATAAATAGAATACAAGGAAAAAAGATATTCAGTAAGTTTGACTGTAAATCAGGGTATTGGCAAGTAAAAATGCATGAAGAAATCATTGAATGGACAACATTTACTTGTCCAGAAGGATATTTCGAATGGTTAGTAATGTCGTTCGGACTAAAGACAGCTCCACCAATTTTTCAACGAAAAATGGATAATATATTTGGAGAATATAAGAGATTTGTTTTAGTATATGTAGATGATATATTAGTATTTAGTAAAGATACTAAAGAACATTTAGGACATCTACAGACAGTATTTAGGTTATTTGTAGACAATAGAATAATAATTAGTAAAAAGAAAATGAAACTATGTAAAAATTATATAAATTTTCTAGGAGTAATTTTAGGGGATGAAAAAATTAAATTACAACCCCATATAGCCAAAAAAGCTCTAGAAATGCCAGATAAATTGGATAATACCAAAGAGCTACAAATAATTTTAGGAATAGAAAATTATGAGAGAAATTTTATAAAAGACTTAGGAAAAATAGCATAACCATTATATGCTAAGACAGGCTCTACAGGACAAAAACATTTCAACACAGAAGACATTAAATTAGTACAAAAAGTTAAAGAAAAAATAAAAAAAATATTCCTGATTTAAACATGCCATTAGAAACAGACTACTTGATTATAGAAACAGACGGTATATTTGAAGGATGAGGAGTAGTTTTAAAAGCAAAACCAAATAAATATAGTGATAAGAATACAAAAAATATATGTGCTTACCAAAGTGGTAAATATAGAGAAAAAAGAAATATGAGTAGTATAGATGCAGAGATATTAGCTGTAATTTACGAATTAAATAGTTTTAAAATATATATATTAAATAAACAAGAAGTAACAATTAGAACCTGATTGCGAATCCATAGTTAAGTTTCACCAAAAGATAAACGCAAAAATAGTAGTAGAAGAAGATGGTTAAATTTTATTGATACTATATCAATATATAATTTAGTTTTTGAACATATTAAAGGAAAAGATAATAATTTAGTAGATTAGTTAAGTAGGCTTAAAATTACTGTCAATTAATAAAAAAATATTTTACATGTACAGCATGAGACCAACAGTTTCCAAGACTGAAGACAAAGGGAAGGGCATTCAAGCCTCACCCTCAGACAAATACTTGCAGACAGTATTAGGTAATCTTCATTTTAAGCCACACCCTTTTGCAGAACAGACTAATATAGAAAGATTAAGTTTTGGAAAACATAATTTAATATTCTTTCCACCATCAAACATGTCGTTTAGAGTTCTACCAGAATGTGTCATAGACAGACCTCAAAGGTGTCTAACTAATAACTTATGGATAACATATTATAAAAAAGATACTAAATATTTTATAGCGGCTCTTAATGTCTTAGGACAATATTTTACAGATAAAAACCAAGACAAAAGATTTAAGCGCTATGGAGTTATACATGGTAAGACAAAGGGTATTTTTCGCACATGGTTAGAAGTACTAGACTCTATTAAAGATATAGAAAAACCGATTTTCAAAGGTTTTAATGACTTTACTAAAGCATTAGATTATGCAAGAGGAATACTAGGACCAAACTACTATATCTCCCCATGTCACGACCCCAAACCGGCTCGGTCGTGATGGCGCCTCTCGGGGTGTCACTAGTCATGAGCAACTATAAGGGTCTGAATACAACAAAAGTCTAAAAATGTACTAAAGACAGTAACAACAATGGGGGGAAGGAAGCGGTGCTGCGAACGTCATGCAGCCACCTTGCTAACTCTGATGACTCCGCGGCTGAGCTATCAACACCTGCTACCGGGTTCCGATATACCTGAATCTGCACACGAGGTGCAAGGAGTAATGTGAGTACTCCAACCCAGTAAGTAATAAGAGTAAATAAAGGCTGAGCAGTAGAAAACAATGAATCCACATTTACGTTGGGTTCAATAAACACAACAGGCTTTCAAATCATAATACGAGTCAATCTTCCCTTTTAAAATCCAGCTTTTAGTAAAAATCATCTTTGAAATACCTTCCAACAGTTTTAGTAGGGGTTCAATACCATTTAAAATAATAATAGAGATTAGAGTCATAATCGTCCCCTCGGGCAAAGCATAGTTCGTAAAACAGCTCCTCAAGCAAAACAGTAATCACAAACACTTCATAACTTGAAAATTTCAGTGGAAATAACCAATGTCAAATCAGTGATTAATTTCTGAACATCTCATAAACCCCAGTTTAAATAAAAATTGTTTTAAAACATTTGTGCAACTTTCTGACAGAGACTCAATATAAAGATGAGGGAAAACAGTCAATAAATCAATATATTTGATAGAAACTCATTTTAAGAGGAGTGAAATCAATAAGTTCATAAACAGGCTTCTCATGCAAAACACCACTCATATGCATGTATATATCTATCGCCCCTCGGGATAGCCTCTCTGTCACTCGTGACTCAACTCAATCAGTACTCGCACTCAGCATTCACGCTCAATTGGTACCATATAGTAACCGCTGCGGCGTGCAGCCCGATCCGTATATCTCTCACAATAACTGAAATCAAAGTAACCGCTACGGCGTGCAGCCCGATCCATGCATCGCTATGGCGCACAGGCCGATCCATATAAAAGTCGACTGCGCTCACCGGGGGTGTGCAGACTCCGGAAGGGCTCCTACAGCCCAAGTGCTATATTGCTGTGGCGCGCAGCCCGATCCATATAAGTATCGCTGCGGTGTGCAGCCCGATCCATATATATATATATATATATACACATTGATGCGGCGTGCAGTCCGATCCATAGATATATAATCCTCACAACTAGGCCCTCGGCCTCTCTCAGTCATTAACCTCACCATCAGACTCTCAGTCTATCTCAGTCATCAATCTCACAATCATACCCTCGGTCTACCTCAGTAAAACAGGGAACTCAGGACAAAACAATTTCCACATGTTAAGAATATAGTGATAAAGCCAGATTTGAGCAATAAACAGGTAAAACATGACTGAGAATATGCTTTCAAACAAATAGAGTTAGGAAATATAGTAAAAATGCCCCTAAGGGTCTCAACAAGTCGGCACAAGGCCCCAAACATGGTATACATCCCAAAAATATAATAATGTCAAACAATTAACTATCAAATACGCATTAAAATATTCGTTCGGGATGGACTAGGTTAAAATCCCTAGCGGTGCTCTACCCCACGCTCGTCATCCAGCGTGCAAGTCACCTCAAAGTAACACAACGACGTATAATCCGGGGTTTTAAACCCTCAGGACAGTATTTACAATCATTACTTACCTTAAACCGGCTAATCTTCTAGCTCGCGATGCCTTTGTCTCTCAAATCGACCTCTGAATGCCTCGAATCTAGCCACAATAATTCGATTCAGTTAATAAAAATTATAGGAATTAATTCCATATGAAATTCTACATTTTCCATTAAAGAAATTGCACTCAAAATTCGCCCGTGGTGTCCACATCTCGGAACCCGTCAAAAATTACGGAATATGAAACCTCATCCAACCACGAGTCCAACCATACCAATTTTACTAAAATCCGACATCAACTCGACCCTCAAATCTTCAAATTAAACCAAGAGGGTTTTCAAGATTTTCCCAACTAAAATCACCAATTAAATGCCAAAACTAGTAATAGATTCGGGTAATCTAACCAAAATTAAGTTAAGAACACTTACCCCGTTGTTTTCTCTGAAAATCGCCTCTCCCTGAGCTCCAATTTGGTAAAAATGGAAAATGGAATTCGTCCCATTTTCCAGAACTTAACATTCTGTCAGGTACTGTTCACACTGTTCACGGGGGTACTGTTCACACAGGTGAGGTCACTGTTCACACGAGCGAAAAATGCAGGAACTGCCCAGAAAATTGCAGCAGCTTTTCTTTTCACTAAAAAGGCTCTAACTCCATCATGCGAACTCGGAATTCGATGATTCTTGTTCCTATGAGTCACAAATAATAATACGAACATAGCCCTTCAGTAGAAACTCAATTCGGAGCTCATTTGCTCAGTTCAATACCCATTTCGCTCGTTAAACAATTAACTCGTGTTTCATGTCAAAAACCCAATCGCGACTTGATGAAATTAGACCAAACTTTCCAGATCAGTCCTATAATTCATTATCAAAATTACGGAAGTCTCGAAATCAAATTTCGATCTCTAGAACTAAAAATGGATCTTTGGATCATTACATGCTTATGCTCAAAACGGCAAAATCTTCCAAAAACTCTTCCAAAACTTATCCGAGACTCATGAGACCTCGACCAAACATGCCAACACACCCCATAACATAATTCAAACTTGTTCCAACCTTCGGAACGCTCAAAACAACATCAAAACATCAAATCACCCTCAGATTCAAGCCTAAGAATTCCAAAACTTCCGAAATCCGAATTCGATCAAAAAGTCAACCAAACGACGTCCAAATGACCTAAAATTTTGCATACACATCACAAATGACATAACGAAGCTGCAACAGCTCTCGGAATTCCATTCCGACCCTCGGATCAAAATCTCACCTATCAACCGGAATTCGCCAAAATATTAACTTTGCCAATTCAAGCCAAATCCTTCCACGGACTTCCAAAATGCATTCCGATCGCGCTCCTAAGTTATAAATCACCCAACGAAGCTATCCAAATCATAAAATTTCCGATCCGAGCTCATATACAAATAAGCAACTTTTAGTCAAACCTTTCAAATTCAAAGCTTTCAACTGAGACTGTTCCTTCAAATTCATTCCGTTTTTTCCTGAAAACCAAAACCAACGATCTACATCAGTCATAATACATTACACGGGGCAAGTCATTCCCAGGAACTGGCGATCAAAGTGCAAAAGTTCAAAATGACCGGTCGGGTCATTACATCCTCCCCCACTTAAACAAACATTCGTCCTCGAACGTGCCCAGAGTTGTTCCAGAAGCCAACCAATTGCTGAATAACTTTACCATGCATATACCCGGGGGTGATCCCACGTTACCCTACCTCATATCGGTTCGATAACACAATATAACTGAAATTTCACAATCCATCCTAGTCCATAAACCATAGAACCACATTTCTGCTTCTAAAATCCTCAATACGATCAGAACCTCACACCTATACTTTGAATAGACCCGAACTAGCTGTAGTAACCCATGCCTGCAACCTCAAGTGCAGTTATCCGATATACCACGTAACTCAAACACATGTAGCGATAACTTCCATTCATAGCAGCTGCACACAACATCCGAATACCGGAAGAAACCTCTTTTCAACTAAAGTCTCATTCCAACACTTCCATATACTGCCAATGATAAATGAAACACACAATAAATCATAACCATCTCTCAGATCAGTCATCCATAAGGTTACTTCTCCTTTGGCAAGGACCATAGCAAATTTCTGAACCGAACCTCGATATTTACCCATCAAACATGCTGAAATCGAATCCGTTTGTATTTATTAATGATCCCCAACGATCTCCTCTAATCCAACACATTACTCTAGTGACATGACACTTCCATACAAACCTAAGCCACCACTTGCACAATACACAACAATCCGAACATACTCAAATCATGAAAATGACTCAAATGAAAGAGCTGAACCTCAAGTTCACTAGTACCACCATAACACAAGACTGAGAACCCGTCTCACATCATAAGAACAAAACACACGAATCTAACCTGCAAGGTCATACCTCCACATATATTCACTGCAATGCGCGACCTTATTTAAACACTGCTCTACATGGAACCACCTTAAGTCACTATGCTCGAAATCGACAACCACACATAATTTGATATCTGGAACCAAAGAAATTCATCATACTCACGGTGAAGCAAATAACATATACCACGCATACCGATAGGACATGACCGATACGTCGTTCACCGAGCAACACCAAATTACTCTTCCCACTCGACTTCCATTATGAAACTCCGATAGAACCACACCATAGGTGCCTATAACCAACAGATCATATCATCTCACAACCTCTAATACCCAATCATTCCACTATAGATACTCTAAAATTTTCCTGTGCCACCAAGCAAACCCGAATATCACCAGTCGATCTAAAAAGAAGGTGCCGCAATACTACCGAAGTGCTATCAACTTAATAACATTGCCCTTTTACTAAATCATATACTCTCGTCAAATCATTTCCAATTAGAAGTACCATTTCCTTAATCATCTGAGGTTACCCGCTACTTAAGAGTTTCATGAACTTCCTTTCAGAACTGAACTGTAACTCATCTAGCCAAGAACTTCCATTGATCCCATCTAGAAGAAAAATAATTACATATCCTATGCTTCTCACACTCGGAGAAATTGCACATCTCCAACCACGGTAGAAATCAATAAGAACTCTCCCAATTCCATTTGCACAAATTCAACTGCTAAGACTGAATCCTTCTAACTAGACCAAGCTAAAAAAGCCATCAAAACCCAAGAGCATTGTTGCAAAATAGTTGTAGGAACTCATTACCTCGAACACACACAAGGAATTCAACATATCCTTACCATACCGATTTGGTCTACTATCAAGATACCCCATCTATCTATATTCTTTCTGATTCATCTTCAACTTGATATTCCTTCTTGCTGTAACACCACAATTTCCTCAACTTAGGCTTATCACACAAAACCCAAGCATAAAGCTACACCGTCTAAGGCTCATAATCCGTTGAATACTCTTTAAGTGTTCCCCAAAGCTATTACCTTCACCTTCCCGATACTGATATATAGAATCCCATAATTAATATAGAAAATACCACAAGTCTTACCATTTTCTACTGAAAACTCAGTTTCTATCCATAAGTACAACTTAGAAGCCTCCAATTATTGCATGTAGAGTTTTGAACACAATAGGACCATTCTCTAGAGTCATCCACACTACTCAAACCGTAGTTAGATTGATTAAATGAACCGAACAACCTGTGCTTCATTAGCACTCCGACATGCAGAATGTGACCTCATTCCAATATAACCAAGCAACTTCTTGCCCTATGCACCGGGCATTCCTTACCAACCACAACTCAAGTCATTCCCCGATTCTCGTACACCCATAAAGCATAACATAGCCTTTATTGAAATTTCCTTTACTCGAGCCATAACTGATTCACAAATGTGCCTCGAACTGGGACCATTAGAGCATATAACCGTGCAATCAACTATTCAATAGCGGACTCCCCCACTTGGCTCAAAGCCATAGGTCAAACACGCACCATAACTCATAACACATATGCTTTATTGCTGCCATAATACAATAGTGAGATTAACTCAATCCTTCATAAGCTCGTAGAACACAGACCATTTGGTACTTCATATCTTCTACAAATCTCGTATTTACTCTCATAACAATTAAACCCACTCTCTTAAGCGACCCAAATTAAATTCACATATATATATTTCACTTGTAAATGGGATCTTCTAACGGATAACATAAAGATCACACAACTCCAGAACACTTTGCAGGAGATAACCCACCTGCTCCGCCTTAACTAACATTTATGTATACCTTCCACCATCATAAACTGTACGCAGTCACTTAGTCTTCTTGAGTCTGAACTCATACCGTTACATGGATTTTTTTTAATTCACTCACAACTGGGAAACATGAAAAGATTCTTCACACGCCTATAACTCGGGGCTATACCTCAAATCAAGATGGAATTCAAGCACCTAATAGTTCTTTTATCCTCCAGTAGACCCTTCTTGTCGTTTCCAAATCATATAAATATATCTCGCAGTACTAACATACTCATCACATAGTTACACAACTGTCACTTCCACTAATAGGGACAGTACCGAACATATAAGTTTAAAATACTTGCTCACACAATCAACACCTCGGTGCTCAAGCCATAGGCAAAGATCTGGCCTCAAGTCCTTCAGACTGGCCCAACATCAACTTACAGAGATCACACCTCGCCCCTCGATCGGGAAATCACAAACCATCAAGGCACATCTGATACTGAGCGATCATGCGCGCATACGAACGCGTGGAAGGAATTCAAAGAGTTACATTTCAAGCTGAATCAAAGGACACACGATAAGAATTCAAGAATGTGAAGTTTTCCTAAAGGTTCTGCAGCCTCTCGAGGATAAATATAGACGTCTCCGTACCGATCCGCAAGACTCTACTAAACCTGCTCATGACTCGTAGGACCTATGTAACCTAGGCTCTGATACCAACTTGTCACGACCCCAAACCGGCCCAGTTGTGATGGCGCCTCTCGTGAAGACAAGGCCAGCCGACACAACACTCACCTTAACCCTTCAAGCATTAAGAGTCATTTTTAAGTCTTTAAATTAAACAATGTTTTATAATAAAATCCTAGAATAATAATGCGGAATAAAATACCAGCCCGACATCGGGGTGTCACTAGTCATGAGCAACTATCAAGGTCTGAATACAACAAAAGTCTAAAAATGTACTAAATACAGTAACAACAATGAGGGGAAGGAAGCGGTGCTGCGAACGTCATGCAGCCACCTTGCTAACTCTGATGACTCCACGACTGAGCTATCAACACCCGCTACCGGGTTCCGATATACCTAAATTTTCATACTAGGTGCAGGGAGTAATGTGAGTACTCCAACCCAGTAAGTAATAAGAGTAAATAAAGACTGAGCAGTAGAAAACAATGAATCCACATTTACACTGGGTTCAATAAACACAACAGACTTTCAAATCATAATACGAGTCAATGTTCCCTTTTAAAATCCAGCTTTTAGTAAAAGTCATCTTGAAATACCTTCCAACAGTTTCAGTAGGGGTTCAATACCATTTAAAATAATAATAGAGATTAAAGTCATAATCGGCCCCTCGGGCAAAACATAGTTCGTAAAACAGCCCTTCGGGCAAAACAGTAATCACAAACACTTCATAACTTGAAAATCTCAGTGGGAATAACCAATGTCAAATCAATGATTAATTTTTGAACATCTCATAAACCCCAGTTTAAATAAAATTTGTTTTAAAATATTTGTGCAACTTTCCGACAGAGGCTCAATATAAAATGAGGAAAAACAGTCAATAAATCAACATATTCGATAGAAACTCATTTTAAGAGGAGTTAAATCAATAAGTCCATAAACATGCCTCTGAGGCAAAACACCCATTACTAGAAAGTGACTTTATTGGAACAGTTATTGTGCAACGATTTTGTAACTGTTACAATAGATCATATATTAGAACGGTTAGACCGTCCTAATAGAGTCAAAAGATTTTTGGAACACTTCTGAAGAACAAACGTTCCAATAATATAATAACCGTTACTATAAGTGAATATATGGAGACGGTTTGTAAAAGCGATACCATAGAGTTACCTGTGGGAACGATTTTATAAAATAAAAGTATATTGGGACAGTTTACTTTTACCTCCTTACTTTCCCTCCTATATTTTTATTAAAAACATTGACCCCACTAATATTTTAATAACTCTTTAATATTTGACATAGAAGGTTCTGTCACTCTCTCTAAACTCTGTCTCAAAATTAAACCTTGAACACCGTCTCTCTCAACCTCAACCTAGAACACATCGACCTCACCATCAATGGACTCTGTCGGGCAGCTCCGGTGACGGACGGCAACTGCCGGTGATTGACGACCAGTTTCGGCTAACATACGAGCAATCTCCGAGGTAGGCTATCGATTTTCCCCTGTTTGATGTTTGTATAACTATTCAATTTTCTCTTTCTTTTTTCCCTTATGTTTTCTTTAATTTGGCGTTTGGATTTCTTCTCCTTAAGAATAGGAGCGCTTTTGGCCTCAGTTGCATCGTCGTTTTCGACTCCAATGGCGTTGTTGTTATTGTTGTTGTTTGAAGGTCTTTGCTTCTGCTTTGTTTGTATTACATGATACATTTGTGATTCTAGTTTGCAAAATTGGGGGATTTATTTGTTAGGTTTAGATTTTCTGTTTGAAACCATGAGATTTTCTTTATTCGATGTTTGCTATCGATGTTTGCTTTCTTGGTTATTCAAAAACATTGTTTCGCTGCTCTCTTTTTGCTTTCTCTGGTAATATTTTGGGGGCTTTTTTCTTTCTCGAGTAATTTTTTCTTTCGCTGCTCCTATTTTTGTTGCTCCTATTTTCGCTGCTCCTTTTTCTTTCTCCTTATCTCTCCTTTTTTTTTTCTCCGGTAATATTCAGAAAAATCATTTCGCTGCCCCAATTTCTTTGGTAATAGTTTCTTTATTCGATGTTTGCTATCGATGTTCGATCTTTGCTGTGATTTCTAGTTTGTAAAATTGGGGGATTTATTTGTTAGGTTTTGATGTTCTGTTTGAAACCATGAGATTTTTGTTCGACGTTTGCTATCGATGTTCGATCTTCCCTGTTCGCTTTTTTGGTTATTCAGAAAAATCTTTTCGCTGCTCCTTTTTTCTTTCTGTGGTAATATTTTTGATAAACATATTCTTTTACTTCTGTTCAATTATGCTTGTGTTGCTTTCACTTAAAATTGTGAGATTCGTTCATGTCTGTGCTTTAGTCTAATGGGTAAGTGTTTGCCTTCACGTCTATTAGACATTGGGGTTATTCTTCTCAGACAAATTGCTTGCCTTTCTGAATATACAGATTCAAGAAAAATTGATACAGATTGAAGAAAAATTGCTATTTGAATGATGATTCAATTTTTATTTGTAAAAAGAAAAGGAATTATATATTGATGTCCTTTCGTCATTTCAAGAGTGTTTCTACCTTTTCTGGTTCTTTAATTTATGAACCTTATTTCCAAAATCACTTAGTCAAAGCTTCACTTAAATAGTATCGAAAACTTTTACAAAATTATTTTACTACATACCTTATGATACATGTGCAACGCACGTGCCGAGAGACTAGTCATACTATTCTAAAAGTGGGAAGGTCCTAAAGTCAAAGTTGAATTATCAAAATATCCATCAAAAACTAAATGGCTATTTTACCCTTCTCTTAATTTTATCCAACAAATTATTAATAAGGCTGTTATCAGCCAAATAGTCTGAATGAGGGTACTAAAGAGTTGTAACAGATAAGGGTAACGAAGAGTTGCATCATAGCTAAGAATCCAATAATTGTCCCCTTGTTCACTTCTGTACATCGAGTCTCTGATTTCTTTTACCAGAATTCTGTCTTTCTAGCTTATTTTGCTTGCTAAGTTTCACCTGTTGCTTTCTTAATTTGTCTCATCTTCATTGCATATTCTTTCTTATTCAGTGAAGAATTGATAAAATCATAATTGCTCAATAGCTTGCATGACTGCATAACCAACAGAAGCATGGAAAGCATATAAATTTTCATGCATTTTCCCTTGATGACATTGCCTCTAAGGAATTATAAACTTACTGGAGTATCTCCAACGACAACAATGTTCACTCTTTGACCAGTGACCTCACAAAGTGATTATATTCTCTTCTTTTTTTATCCTTAATGTCTATATCAATTGAATCATTTGGTTCAAGATTCTCATGAGTTCCTTTACATGATCTCTGCAGTTTTAATTAATTAAAATTGTTAATATAATGGGGCATGATCTTACAATTATTTGTCTTAAAATAGAAATAGTAAGGTTTGAATATTGTAGAAAAGAGTAATCAACCTTAAGAAGACAATTATACCAAGCTAACTGATATCAGAATGTATAAAGGATATGGAAAGATCACAAATAGCTAGAAGAACACACATAGAGTTGGTGGAAAAATCTATTTTTTTTATTTTATTCAGAAAATATCTGAAGATTACACGAGAATACTAGCTATTGGTACATTTATGTCTTTCCTCTCTTGGACATCATCAAACCTTTGCCTTCTTATTTTTTCTCAGGGTGCTACTCGCAAATTAGCTACATAGAGAAAGAATATAGAGGGCGTTGAATCTATTGGTGTAGCAGCGAAGCGAGTGAAGCTGCCAGCCTATTTAATTAAAAAAGAAGGGATCATTGCACTTTTATTAAAACACGACCAGCAACAACAGCGACTAGCGTTCCCTTTTCAACTTCAACAGAGATTCAGTGGCAACAGGTATGTGATGATTTCTTCCTCCTCCTCCTTCTTCTTCTTGTTCTTCTTCAGCATCCAAATAGCAGTGAAATAATGGCGAATTTTTTTTACCTTCGATTCTTCTTTCTAAGTCTTCTCCTCTTCGCTAAAATGCTACCTAGTTCTTCTTTCATTATTTTTATGCCGCCTAGTTTTAACAGAATGGTATATTGCCCTTCCTCTGAATATCATAAGGAGGTTCAACTTCGGAATACATGTTAGGAGGTTCAACTTCGGAATTCATGGTTAGGAGCAGTTTTCTAAATATTTCCCGCTGATGATATGTATCTATTAAGTTATTATTTTCTAGGGGTGAACTGGGGTGCAAAAGACACTATTCATTACTAACTAGTAAAGGGCTGCAAGATGAACTAGGGTGCAAAAGGCACAATTTCTCAGTTGAAAAAGCTTCCTAAATGCACAACCACAGGGCCTTGAGCTTACTAATCCCAAAAGCTGGTGTACATATCAGAAAAATGTACATATCAGAAAGGTGAAAAACCTACAAGTATGCTTATATCTTTTTTGTTGAACTTTATAAAATTAAAGCATCATAGTAAACCATTTAATACAACTAAATGTAATGAAACTGGCTCTCCCTAGTTTCCAAATGGTGCAGTATGAAACCTAATGATGCAGAAAAAGCAGATTGATTCCTTTTCTCCAGTAAGTCCTTAAATCCAAAGTCCAAGCAATTCCTTTTAAAAGCCAGATCCAAAATCTGTGGTTTCAGTTGGATGCTACATTCTCTGATGGCACTGCTCCCCTCATTGACTATTGATTTTGTCACGCTCAAAATGAAATGGAAGAAACTAGTGCTTAGTGAGTCCGTAGATGCATTTGCATCTATCATGGGGCCTGGAACTTTTTGTATACAAACTCATCTATTTTGTATACAAACTCATCTATTTTGACTTTTGAATTGTTTGACCAAACAATGTATCCATATTTTGTTTTTGTATATGGATAATGCTAGTTGGATATGGTGTAAACAATTTCATAGAATAGGAAACTATTTCTCATTTTGCTTCCATAAATATCAGAAATTACAATTTGTTGCAATAGAGAATATAACCGTTCCAATAGACCTAGCAAATAATAAGAGCAGCCCTTGATAACTGTTCCAATATGTTATAATATCTGTTGCAATAGGGGTATTGATAATTGTTTCAATATATCACACAAACCGTTGCAATATATCATGAAAATCGTTGCAATAGACTTAAAAAAATCAGCTGTATTATTTTACCATGACGGTTTATAACCGTCCCAAATGAAAAGGAAACTGTTCCTGTAGATAGAATAGTGGTAGCAGTACAAACCATTCCAATACCCTATCTATGGAGACGGTTTGTAAACTGTTGCAAATAACCGTTCCAATAGACCTATTGTAACACGGAATCCCGGAACGCGTCCAAATTCGTCCCATTAGCCCTATAAGGGCGGTTAGCTTATTTGTTGCAACAGTTTTCGAAGGGTTGCCATAACTCCAATTTCTAGTAGTGACCACTCATATGTATGTATATATCTATCGCCCCTCGGGATAGCCTCTCTGTCACTCGTGACTCAACTCTTACCAATCAGTACCCGCACTCAGCATTCATGCTCAATTGGTACCATATAGTAACCGATGCGGCGTGCAGCCCGATCCATGCATCGTTGTGGCGCACAACCCCATCCATATAAATAGTCGAATGTGCTCACTGGGGGTGTGTAGACTCCGGAGGGGCTCCTACAGCCCAAGCGCTATATTGCTGCGGTGCGCAGCCCGATCCATATAAGTATCGCTGCGGCGTGCAACCCGATCCATATAAATATCGCTGCGGCATGCAGCCCGATCCATAGATATATAATCCTCGCAACTAGGCTCTCGGCCTCTCTCAGTCATTAACCTCACCATCAGACTCTCAGTCTATCTCAGTCATCAATCTCACAATCAGACCCTCGGTCTATCTCAGTAAAACAAGGAACTCATGCCAAAACAATTTCCACATGTTAAGAATATAGTGATAAAGCCAGATTTGAGCAATAAACAGGTAAAACATGACTGAGAATATGCTTTCAAACAAATAGAGTGAGGAAAGATAGTAAAAATGCCCCTAAGGGTCTCAACAAGTCGGCACAAGGCCCCAAACATGGCTATATCCCAAAAATATAATAATGTCAAACAATTAACTATCAAATATGCATTAAAATATTTGTTTGGGATGGACTAGGTCACAATCCCTAGCGGTGCTCTACCCCACTCTCGTCATCCAGCGTGCAAGTCACCTCAAAGTAACACAACAACGTATAATCCGGGGTTTCAAACCCTCATGACAATATTTACAATCATTAATTACCTCGAACCGGCTAATCCTCTAGCTCGTGATGCCTTTATCTCTCAAATCGACCTCCGAATGCCTCCGAATCTAGTCACAATAATTCGATTCAGTTAATAAAAATTATAGGAATTAATTCCATATGAAATTCTACATTTTCCATTAAAAATCCGAAATTGCACTCAAAATTTGCCCGTGGGGCCCACATCTCGGAACCAGACAAAAATTATGGAATATGAAACCTCATCCAACCATGAGTCCAACCATACCAATTTTACTTAAATCCGACATCAACTCGACTCTCAAATCTTTAAATTAAACCAAGAGGGTTTTCAAGATTTTTTCCCAACTAAAATCAACAATTAAATGCCAAAACTAGTAATAGATTCGAGTAATCTAACCAAAATTAAGTTAAGAAAACTTACCCCGTTGTTTTCTCTAAAAATCTCCTGAAAATCGCCTCTCTTCGAGCTCCAATTTGGTAAAAATGAAAAATGGGATTCGTCCCATTTTTTAGAACTTAACATTTTGTCCGGTACTGTTCACACTGTTCACGGGTACTGTTCATGGGGTACTGTTCACGGAGTATTGTACATGGTACTGTTCACAGGGTACTGTACACGATAACAACCGTGAACTCGTCAACAACCGTGAACTCGTCAGTCAAAAACCCATTCCCACATTGAGTTTGCATTCTTTTGAAAAACCCCATAGCTTTTCTAGGGAACCCGTGATGAGTTAAGCTTGAAATGATTGAGTTATAGCTCGCAACATTTGGATCAGGCATTACATCGATCAGCTGGAAGGTTTTCTCAAAAAGACCCTTTTGAGAGTAAACTGACAACATTGTGTTCCAAGATTGGGCGTTCTTGTCTAACAGTTCATTAAAGGCCTGTTGCGCATACTCTATGGAACAACATTTAGAGTACATGTATATCAGACGGTTGGCGAGGAATGTGTTAAAGGTTAATGCCGTCTTGATCAGACGGGAGTGTATGAGTCTCCCAAGCTTGAGATCATTAGTTCGGATGCAGTTTGAAAGGAGGCGCGCAAAGTGATGCACAGGCTCAGCAGATATTGCTTCACTTGATTGCATGAGAGCAGATTATTTCTATAATTAACAAAAATATTCAGGATTAGCAAGGGAAGAATATGTCGCAGAATGCATGAAATAATCGTATATTTGAAATCTTATGGATTTTCACATTGGTTGTGATTTGCGAATTTAAAATTTTCGTGACAAATATTTTTGTCGACTTATCATGATTTATTTAGTAATAGTTCCAAAATTACAATAGGGAATTGTAGCTAATATAGAAAACATGTACATTTAATTCTTGTTGAAACAATATTAGGGAGTACTAATTTCTTTATTTGGAAAACGGCTTAAAGTACCCCTATCGTATGCTAAATGGTTTATAAAACTCCCGTCCATCTATTCGTCTGAAAATATACATTACGTTAATTCTATTGTCAAAATTACACCGCGACTAATGGTACTTCATGTGGGCCTCTCATTAAATGATGTGGCATTCTTTCATTTGTCCCCGTAGCTCAGTGGGGATGAAATTATATTTGGGTAAATTTCGACCCATTTAACTGATCCGACTCCCTTTTTTATGTGGGTCAACTCTCCGTACAGTGCGACTGCTGTGAACAGTAACACAGTCGTGCTTTAATGCACACTGCTCCGCCATCCGTCGGTGAAAAGCCACCGGACCACCACCAAAAGATGCGCCTTCCAATTGCGCACTAACCTCAGCAAACCATTTCCCAAAAAAATTCCCCAGCTGCTACAGATTTGCAAAATGGTGTTGGAATTACTGTAGCACAAAATCGCCTGGTCACTCGTTTCTGGGTCAAATTGAGCCATTCCAAGCACTGGGGATTCTTCTCCAGGTCCATGAGCTCGTTTGGATTGGCTTAAAAAAGTGGCTTTTAAGTATAAGGGCTTAAAAGCACTTTTTAAGTGCTGGAGCTTGTTTTATAAATAAGTAGTTAAATATTTGGATAAAAGTGCTGATACTTAAAAAAAGTTATTGAAGTGTTTGGTAAATAAGTGCTGGTAAGCACTTGTTTCTGTAAAATGACTGAAATATCCTTAAAGTTGTTAACACTATAAAGAAAATGATTAATATTTTATTCTAAATTAATACATATACAAAAAAATTATAATTTAGTTCATTTTCAATTTAAACTGATTGCCTAAATATAAATTATTTATTTAAATAACATGCAATAATCTATTATTTCACCAAAATATATTTTTTCGTCTCATAGCTTCAAATTCTTTGTTAACATGTAGACTCATTGAAAATTTTGATTTAGAATATAGTTTCACCAATTTAAAAAAATGAGGGATTCAACAACAATCTTTTAAAAAAAAAGGTTATGGAACCAAAAAAGAAACTAAAACAAAATAAATAGTTCGGCGGTGATGGAATTTGGAAGGCACAAATTGGAAATGGCAAAGGAAAGGAGAAAAAGAAAAGATTATAGAATTTGGAAGGCAGGGATTGAAAATGGCGGAGGAAAGGAGAAAAAGAAATGATTGGGTATTTTGGAAATTATACATAAGTATCAGGGATAGCTGTGTAAAATACTTGGTTAAAGAGGGGTGACTTTTAAGCTAGAAAAAAAAAAAGTTGGGATTACCCAACTCATCACTTTTGGCTTAATTTGGACCTTTTGACTTAAAAGCAGTTTGACCTTTAAGCTGATTTTAAGTTTGCCAAACACCTCAGCCAGCTTTTAAGCCCATCCAAACAAGCTCTATATTTGGGTAAATTTTGACCCATTTAACCGATCCGACCCTCTTTTTATGTGGGTCAACTCTCAGTACAGTGCGATTGCCGTGAACAGTAACACAGTCGTGCTTTAATGCACACTGCTCCGCCGTCCGTCGGTTAGAAGCCACCGGACCACCACCAAAAGATGCGCCTTCCAAATGCGCACTATCCTCAGCAAACCATTTCCCAAAAAAATTCCCCAGCTGCTACAGATTTGCAAAATGGTGTTGGGATTGCTGTAGCACAAAATCGCCTGGTCACTCGTTTCTGGGTCAAATTGAGCCATTCCAAGCAATGAGGATTCTTCTCCAGGTCCATGAGCCCGTTTGGATTGGCTTAAAAAAGTGGCTTTTAAGTATAAGGGCTTAAAAGCACTTTTTAAGTGCTGAAGCTTGTTTTATAAATAAGCAGTTAAATGTTTGGATAAAAATGTGGAAACGTAAAAAAAGTTATTGAAGTGTTTGGTAAGCACTTATTTCTATAAAATGACTGAAATATCCTTAAAGCTGTTAACACTATAAATAAAATGATTAATATTTTATTCTAAATTAATACATATACAAAAAAATTATAATTTAGTTCATTTTCAATTTAAACTGATTTCCTAAATATAAATTATTTATTTAAATAACATGCAATAATCTATTATTTCACCAAAATATATTTTTTCGTCTCATAGCTTCAAATTCTTTGTTTACATGTAGACTCATTGAAAATTTTGATTTAGCATATAATTTCACCAATTTAAAAAAATGAGGGGTTCAACAGCAATCTTTTAAAAAAAATTGTTATGGAACCAAAAAAAACTAAAACAAAACAAATAGTTCGGCGGTGATGGAATTTGGAAGGCACAAATTGGAAATGGCAAAGGAAAGGAGAAAAAGAAAAGATTATGGAATTTGGAAGGCAGGGATTGAAAATGGCGGAGGAAAGGAGAAAAAGAAATGATTGGGTATTTTGGAAATTATACATAAGTATCAGGGATAGTAGTGTAAAATACTTGGTTAAAGAGGGGTGACTTTTAAGCTAGAAACAAAAAAGTATCACTTTTGGCTTAATTTGGACCTTTTGACTTAAAAGCATTTGACCTTTAAGCTGATTTTAAGTTTGCCAAACACCTCAATAAGCTAAAAAATGACTTAAAAGTTGGTTTGACCAGCTTTTAAGCCCATCCAAACAGGCTCTATATGTGGGTAAATTTTGACCCATTTAACCGATCCGACCCTCTTTTTTATGTGGGTCAACTCTCCGTACAGTGCGACTGCCGTGAACAGTAACACAGTCGTGCTTTAATGCACACTGCACCGCCGTCCGTAGGTGAAAAGCCACCGGACCACCACCAAAAGATGCGCCTTCCGATTGAGCACTATTCTCAGCAAACCGTTACCCAAAAAAATTCCCCAGCTGCTACAGATTTGCAAAATGGTGTTGGGATTACTGTAGCACAAAATCGCCTGGTCACTCGTTTCTGGGTCAAATTGAGCCATTCCAAGCACTGGGGATTCTTCTCCAGGTCCATGAGCCCGTTTGGATTGGCTTAAAAAAAGTGGCTTTTAAGTATAAGGGCTTAAAAGCACTTTTTAAGTGCTGGAACTTGTTTTATAAATAAGAAGTTAAATGTTTGGATAAAAGTGCTGATACTTAAAAAAAGTTATTGAAGTGTTTTGTAAATAAGTGCTAGTAAGCACTTGTTTCAGTAAAATGACTGAAATATCCTTAAAGTTGTTAACACTATAAAGAAAATGATTAATATTTTATTCTAAATTAATACATATACAAAAAAATTATAATTTAGTTCATTTTCAATTTAAACTGATTGCCTAAATATAAATTATTTATTTAAATAACATGCAATAATCTATTATTTCACCAAAATATATTTTTTCGTCTCATAGCTTCAAATTCTTTGTTAACATGTAGACTCATTGAAAATTTTGATTTAGAATATAGTTTCACCAATTTAAAAAAATGAGGGATTCAACAACAATCTTTTAAAAAAAAATGTTATGGAACCAAAAAAGAAACTAAAACAAAATAAATAGTTCGGCGGTGATGGAATTTGGAAGGCACAAATTGGAAATGGCAAAGGAAAGGAGAAAAAGAAAAGATTATAGAATTTGGAAGGCAGGGATTGAAAATGGCGGAGGAAAGGAGAAAAAGAAATGATTGGGTATTTTGGAAATTATACATAAGTATCAGGGATAGCTGTGTAAAATACTTGGTTAAAGAGGGGTGACTTTTAAGCTAGAAAAAAAAAAGTTGGGATTACCCAACTCATCACTTTTGGCTTAATTTGGACCTTTTGACTTAAAAGCAGACATAAGTTTATCGCTAAAGACAAGTCCCACAGTCAGTTAGAAGAAATAAAAGAGTTGCTGCTTAAACTCGTAGATCCAATGAAGGATGCTGGATACATATTTCAAATTGAATGCTCATACTTTCTTGTAGATGATGCATTTTGTTGACATAATTAAAACAGGTAGTAACTATGTATAACAGTTTCTAATTTAACAATTAATATGAGGTCTGATGGTTGGTTACCTACTTTGCTGAAAATTTGGGAAAGGAAAAGTGAGGGAGAAATTTTGTTTTTCAAGATATTACTCCATCACTTACACTAAAGATAAGAAACATGATCATAAAATGTGAGGCACTGTAATTCATGCTGCTTGAAGCTTCAGAGATATTAATGTTATGAGCAGCAGATAGATCCATCATTAACGTGCCTGTACTCACCTCTTTGGTGCACAGGTAATGTTTCTGTGCCTTGATTTAGTGCTTTTCATTTTGGTAAGAAAAATCTGAATGTTCTTTCACATAGACCTGTTAACTATCACAACCTATCATATTTTATGAACAACTGGCTTCATGTTTTTCATTCAAAGATCCCATTCCCACCATCCAAATGTTTCTTAAGGGAAAAATGGTATCGATGCCATTCCTACACTTCTCCTCAATCATGAACTATTTAAAATTCTTAATGTTTTTAAGTGCCTCAACATATCTATATTATTAGAACTATATTCTTTTTGACAACTAATTTTCTCTCAGTCATTGCTATTGATGGAAGGTTACTGAATAGGCATTCCTTGAGTTAAGTGCAAAACCAGTCTGCTCGAAGTTCATTGCAGCAATATTAAGAAGTTGGGATAGCCTAACAGGGAAAATATAAATCATGGGCTAGAATATTCAGAAGGTACGACATGTCACAGAGACAGCTCTAAGGTATACTACCAGCTCTGTTTAAATTTTTACTATGACAGTTTCTGAAGTTCTGGTTGATCCTGATCCATCATGCCTCTAACCTTTGCATTTAACATTGAGAGGGAATATCCATTGTGTGGTTCACAATTTTTATAACGCTTGAAGCTACTTATCTTCCAGACGTGCAGTTAAAAATCTTCAACTATTAAATACTCATTCTTCAAATGCAAAAAATAACGGCTTGTTAGGTTCTCCAAGCGAGGCAAATTTGGTTCTTAGAGAATTGAGATGAGGATTCTGTAGCAAATAAGGGACGATTTGCTGAAGCTTGAGTAATTTAATAGTAGTTTACCTCTATCAACATTACCTTTAAGACTTGCAATTGCAGAAGTTCCATCACTTTTTAATATTCATTCTTCAAATGCAGAAAATATTGGCTGCTAGGTTCTCCATAAAGTGAGGAAAAAAGGTTTTTAGGGATTTGATATGAGGATCTTTTAAGGCATAGGACCATTTGCTGAAGGTGAGTAATTTTAATCATGTTGAGAAATTGAGGCATCAAAAACTTATGTTATGTTCCCAAAAGCTACCCTTGCGTTATCCCCAGTCAAGCATCAATTTGAAGGGAAAAAATCTAAATGTTTGCAATTCTTTAATGTTGCTCCTCTCCTCCATTGGTCTTCACCTCCTACAAAATCTACAACTCCGATCTCTGAGAACTAGCAGTGGTTCATGACATGCTTGTTCCATTTTAATGGTTTTTATCCATATCATCATTTATGATCCGAATGTGAACCATTGGCCATTGACGCCGACCATTTAATCAAATTGTCTAGGAGACTTTGCTCTACCCATATACTTTATTCTTATTATTACTGTAATTCACTATCATGTCATTGTTTGTTTTCACATCTTTGACACTTCAGATTGATAATGTGTAGCTTCAGTATTCATATTAGTGTTATTTTCACAAGACACTCTAATGGTTTAGGAATTTGGTTTCTTTTGATATATGGTTGTATAAGACAAAATATGCCCTAAGGAAATTTAGCGTGAAGTGGCATTACGGAAAGGGCCAGTCGAGGTCGACCAGGAAGCAGTGAGATTCGCGGTCGGGCTGTCAACAACGACCGAGGTCGAGCACCAAGAATAGTACAATAACGGCTAGTTTTTATAATAGGATGTTAAAAAGAATATTCTATTCTCTGCACTTGTACTATTAGGGTTTGTTAGGGACATGTCTCATATAAAGAGGAAAAGAGACAATGGTGTAAGGCACATAATATTCACTTGACAAGAACACTTCTTGAAAAGAAGACTCTCTCTCTCCCTAGCAAAGATACTAACTTTACCTTTTCATCAATATTCTCACACACATTATTCCACACTTTTTCATCAGATCCGAGAATAGTTTCGACATTCTAGGATTCGTCTGTCATTTATCATTGTCAGGAAGAATAATCATCTATCTCGTTCATTATTGGCTGAATCATTCTCCTTATTTACATAAATGTCTAGGATTCGTCTGTCATTTATCATTGTCAGGAAGAATAATCATCTATCTCGTTCATTATTGGTTGAATCATTCTCCTTATTTACATAAATGTCATTTATTGCTATTATTGAAATTTGTATCACTATAATAAATAATGAAACAGTAAACTTTCTGAAACAGAAAACAAAAACATAAAGTTAGCAGCAACAGAATGTCGAAATAATGTCTGCAAAAATAATTTCGGAATAAATGGAGCCCACTGAATGCACAATGTGTCTGATAATAGGCTAGATTTATGTAATTTGGCGATTGTTTATGCCTTAGCTTGATTATGTTTCATTGTGATAATATAGTTAAATGATGATAAATTGGCTCTAATTGTGAATTTCACACGTTGTAGGAGTGAGTAGCATATATGAGGCCTTAAAGCTATGATTGGAGCTAAATTGAAGCAATAAAAGCCCCTAGGAGCTGAGTACGTGGGAAGACGAGAAAAAGAAGAGATGAAATGAAGACCTGGACTAGCGCGTCCATTAGTGCGACCGCGCTAGCCCAGTTCCGGAAGAGTAAATTGCAGGGGTAAAATTGGAAGTTCGGGGGTAAATCCACTTAACCTATAGAAGGTCTAGCTCGCCCAAGAGAGGATTATTAAGGTTTTCATAGCTTAGTTCAAGGCAAGGAGAGGCAAGAGGCAAGGAGGATAATTCAACATCGAGTTCTTCCTTTCTTCCTTTTGTTTTTACGATTTGTGATGAATTTGAATGTTGTTGTGATGAATCCTAGTATGAGTAGCTAAATATTTAGTCTAAGGTTTTGATGGAACCTATTGAAGGATGAACTTCTTGTTATGTTAATATAGTTGCCTGGTTTAATCTCTATTTGTTCAACTACGTTCTTGTTGTAGTTAATTGATAGGATCCTCAATTAGCTGTGCCTATTTAGTGTGCATAACTCGGGAGAGAGTGCATATTTAGGTAATTGTTGAATTGTTGTGAACTATTTGAGATATGTTTGAGGTTACGAAAAGGGTAATTCCCTGAATAAAACTTGGTAATTTCAAGTTCTATGATAAATTGTCGATTTGAGCTACGAAAGCGCACATAGCACATGCCTACACTTTTAGCATGTAATTATACCAGTCCAGGAGCATGAAATCTGATATTTTATCTATCATATACATGTGTTCTTGTATACTTGCTTTTGTGCGATATGATTTGGACTGTTATACCTGTGACCACGCTGGGCGGATTGATACTATAGCACGTGAGTTGTCCGTGCAGATCCAGACATTGATACTATAGCACGTGAGTTGTCCGTGTGGATCCAGATATTGATAATATAGCACGTGAATTGTCCTTGAGCATGTGAGTTGTCAGTGCGGATCTGTATATTGGCACTATATCGCGTGAGTTATCCGTGCAGTTGATATTTATGTGAGCTCTAGTAAAGCTAGTTACATTTCATGATTTCATACTTATTTATATCATTAAATTATTTAATTAAATGGAAGAAAATGAGAAATTTTGTAAAAACCATTCAAA
The DNA here is from genome assembly GCF_000393655.2 of Nicotiana sylvestris. Classification (NCBI taxonomy): domain Eukaryota; kingdom Viridiplantae; phylum Streptophyta; class Magnoliopsida; order Solanales; family Solanaceae; genus Nicotiana; species Nicotiana sylvestris. Next base: position 73,376,639 of record NC_091063.1, on the reverse strand, counting down.
ATGTAAAATAAGAATTGAGGAGTGATCCGATGTCGGAAATCTTTCATCTTTGCTTGCTAATCACTTAACTGATTACCCGATTTACTTGTATATCTTCCTTATATGTTGGATTGTTGGCTGAGCAGAACACTCTAAGGCTAAGAATTGTGAGCATAAAAATGGTTTTACCTGAGATTGTCCCTGATTTGATCATATACATGTTCTATACTTGTTGAAAATACTGAACTGCACAGGTGTTAGTGAGTATCATCTACAGTTCTTTCTTCTTTTACCTCGCCGAGGCTAGTTAGGATTCTTATTGAGTACATGGGGCCGATTGTACTCATACTACACTTCTGCACCTTGCGTGCAAATATTTGTGTTGATGTTGCTGTGTACGGCGAGGGCTGACATTGAAGATGTACCTGCATTCCACTTATGGCTATCATTTGTTGCATTTGATCCAGTTCGTTTACATTTCAAACAGACGATGTAATTATTTCAATTTAGTTTTGTAAAAATCTAAGTCTTAATGGCTCATGACTTGTACTACCAGTCCTTGGGAGCTCTTTGTATATAAGTCCATTTTTATTATCATTATTTCTCTCAGTAAATCTCATTTAAATTGGATTATTATTAAATTGGCTTACCTAGCGGGTGAAGTTAGGTGTCATCACGACTAATTAGATTTTGGGTCGCGACAACCGGCGGGTTTAGAGTGTCATAATCATTATTTATTTAGAAGATTAGATAACAAAAAAATACTACTTTTTTTTCCAGAAAATGTTGCTTTTCCCCAAACATATTTTGTGTCTTGCTGTCATGACCCCGGTTCTCCATTTGTGAACCATCGTGACGACACCTAGTCTCTACGACTAGGTAAGCCTAACAATGCAAAAAAAATAAACCAATTTGCAGAAGAAACAATTTAAAACCAAAAAATTAAATTAAATTATTAAATTTAAAGTGCCGCTTGGCATATACAATAATAACTCTCAAAAGCTAAACACATTTTTCCCAAAACCCGGAATCTCATGATAACAAGCTTTTGAAAGTCTACAATGTCTAACTCCAGAATATCTATCAAGGATACAAATATGGAAGGGCTAATACAAAAGGGAGAGTAGAAAAGGGACTCTTCGGTCTGCGGACGCGACAGATATACCTTTAAGTCTCTACGAACGCCTCGACTCAAGCATGGAAAGTCTGCGTAGAGGTATCTGGATCTGCATATGAAAAACATGCATAGAAAGGGCATGAGTACACCACATCGGTACTCAGTAAGTGCCAAGCCTAATCTTGGTCGGGTAGTGACGAGGAAGGTCAGGGCCCTACTGAGATTAAACAATATAAGGGATGACAAAATAAGATAAGCAGTACAGTTGAAAGCTGACAGTAAGAATTTAATACAGGATAATAAGGAATACAATAACTGGAATATAGATAAAACAATCACAAGGAAATACCAGTCTTCATAAGGATAATAACCGGAGATCTCTCAGTATCTCGATGATCTCTTAGTACCATCAATATGTGTCAGGGATCTCGTGGTATCCAAAGGATGTCTTGGTGTCCTCAATATGTACTAGGGATCTCTTGGTATCCCGAGGATCTCTTGATATCCTCAATATACGTGCCAGGGATCTCTTGGTATCCCGCACCTCAGCTCAAATTATAAATGCGTATAGGGGATCTCCCGTGATGCCGTCCCGTAGTCCCAAAGTAAAACACACAACAACAACACAAAGAATACTCAACTAAGCTCAATTTCGTACCAAGTAAAACAGGTAAGTCTAACCTAACATGCTTCACATAATACAATTAAGGCAGTTTAAGCAAGTAAGCAATTAAGTCAATTAAACATGCTTTTTCTAAGTTAACAACGGACTTAAATTTGCAAGTAGTATAAAACAGGAAAAAGGAACACAATTAAAATTACTTAAAGAAAATCGGATTTTCAACAATTAGCTCAAGTACGCACTCGTCACCTCACGTACAAGGCATTTCAATTATCAAATATACCAAATCTTAAGGGGAAGGTCCCTCACACAAGGTTAGGCAAACCACTTACCTCGAACCAGCTCAAATCAACCTGCAACCACGCTCTTGCCATTAATACTCGACTCCAATCCAATACGTGCGACGAATCACCGTGGTACCTCCGGAGCATCGAAACTTGAAATACCGGATGAACTCCTGCCAAGCTGGGAGGTAAGGCAAGCTCATAAGCAACCTCCCCAACACGCCTCAATATCTTAAAAGGGCCAATAAACCTCGGACTCAACTTCCCTTTCTTCCCAAATATCATAACACCATTCATAGGCGATACCCAAAGCAGAACCCGCTCTCCAACCATATAGGAAACATCACTAACCTTCCCGTCTGCGTAATTCTTCTGTCTGGACTGGGTTGTACGGAGTCTATCCTGAATCACCTTAACCTTTTCCAAATTATCCTAAACCAAGTCTGTGCCCAACAATCTAGCCTCACCCGGCTCAAACCAACCCACCAGGGATCTACACTGCCTACCATATAAAGCCTTATACGGTGCCATCTGAATGCTGGACTAATAGTTGTTGTTGTAAGCAAACTCTGCCAATGGCAAGAACTGATCCCAAGACCCTCCAAACTCAATCACACACACACGGAGCATATCCTCAAGAATCTGAATAGTATGCTGGGACTGTCCGCCCATCTGAGGGTGAAATGTTGTACTCAACTCCACCCGAGTACCCAACTCATACTGGACGGCCCTCCAGAACCGTGATGTGAATGAGTACCTCTATCTAAAATGATGGAAACTGGAATACCATGTAGATGAATAATCTCCCTGATATAAATCTCTGCTAGACGCTCCGAAGAATAGGTAGTACACACAGGAATGAAGTGCGTGGACTTGGTCAGCCGATCCACAATCACCCAAACATCATTGAGCTTTCTTAAAGTCTGTGGGAGCCCAACTACGAAGTCCATGGTGATCCACTCCCACTTCCACTCCGGAATCTCTATCTACTGAAGCAACCCACCCGATCTCTGGTGCTCATGCTGACAATTGAGGCACCAAGCTACAAACCCAACTATATCTTTCTTCATCCGCCTCCACCAATAGTGCTGCCTCAAATCCTGGTACATCTTCGCGGTAACCAGATGGATGGAATATCGCAAACTGTGGGCCTCCTCTAGAATTAACTCCCGAAGCCCATCAACATTGGGTACACAAATCTGACCCTGCATCCTCAATACCCCGTCATCACCAATAGTCACATCTTTGCCATCACCATGCTGAACCTTGTCCTTGAGGACAAGCAAATTATAGTGATCATACTAATGCTCCCTAATACGATCAAATAAGGAAGACCGAGAAACCACTTAATCTAGAACCCGACTGGGTTCCGAAAGATCTAATCTCACAAACTGGCTGGTTAAGGCCTGAACATCCATCACAATAGGCCTCTCCAATGCGGGTGAATTATCCAAACTCCCCAACTCTCTACCCATCGACTTAAGGCAACGACCACCACATTGGCCTTGCCCGGGTGATACAAAATAGTGATATCATAGTCCTTCAGCAACTCTAACTATCTCGTCTGGCATAAATTTAGATCCTTTTGCTTGAACAAGTGCTGCAAGCTCTGATGATCACTATAAATCTCACAAGGAACCCCGTACAAATAATGATGTCAGGTCTTCAGGGCATGAACAATGGCAGCTAACTCAAGGTCATGGATCGGATAATTCTTCTCGTGAACCTTCAACTGTCTGGACGTGTAGGCAATCACCCTACAGTCCTGCATCAAAACTGCTCCAAGGCCAATCCTCGATGCATCACAATAGACCATGTAAGACCCCGAACCTATAGGTAGTATCAAAATTGGGGCTGTAGTCAAAGCTATATTAAGCTTCTGAAAGCTTACCTCACACTCCTCTGTCCACATAACCTTTATTGAAATTTCCTTTACTCGAGCCATAACCGATTCACAAATACGCCTCAAACTGGAACCATTAGAGCACATAACCGTGCAATCAAATATTCAAATGCGGACTCCCCCACTTGGCTAAAAGCCATAGATCAAAACACGCACCATAACTCATAATGCGTATACTCTATTGTTTCTATAATACCATAGTGAGATTAGACTTAGTCCTTCATAAGCTCTTGAAACACTGACCATCGGGTACTTTAACTCTATATAAATCTCGCATTCAATCTCGTAACAGTTAAGCCCACTCTATTAAGTGACCCAAATTTAAATTTCAACACATATGTTTCACTTGTGAAGGAGATCTTCTAACAGACAGCATAAGGATCACACAATCTCAGAACACCGCAGGAGACAACCCACCTGCTTCGCCTCAATATAACATTTCTGTTACCTTCCACCGTCATACACATTACACAGTCACTAATCTTCCTAAGTCTGAACTCATACCGCAACATGAAATTTACTTCACTCCAACTAGGAGACATGAAAAAATTCTTCACACGCCCATAACTTGGGGCTACACATCCAACCACAATGGAAATCAAACACTTAATAGTTCATCTATCATCCATCAGACCTTCCTCGTCACTTTCAAGTCATATAGATACCTTTCGCAGTACCAACATACTCATCACATAGTTGTCAGCCATCACTTCTACTAATAGGGATAATACCGCACATATAAGTTCAAAACACTTTCTCACACAATCAGCACCTCGGTGCTAAAGCCATAGGCAAAGATCCGGCCTCAAGTCCTCTAGACTGGCCCAACATCAAACTCACAGAGATCATATCTCGCCCATCGATCAGGGAATCGCAAGCCATTGATGCACATTTGATACTAAGCGCTCATGCGCGCATACGAACGCGTGGAAGGAATTTCAAGAGTTATTTTTCAAGCTGAATCAAGGACGCACGATAAGAATTCAAGAATATGAAGTTTTCCTAAAGGTTCTGCAGCCTCTCGAGGATAAATACAGACGTCTCCGTACCGATCCGCGAGACTCTACTAAACCGGCTCATGACTCGCGAGACCAAGTAACTTAGGCTCTGATACCAACTTGTCACGACCCAACCCCGACCGTGATGGCCCCCAACACAATGCTAGGCAAACCCGACTAATTAACATCTCATAATCTCTTTCTTTGTAATTCAATACTAATTTTTGGGATTTAATACCAATTTAATATAAATAGAAGTGTGGATTTAACAGATGAAATGTGCGGAAACCATAATCACGAAAAAATTCTGTAAAACAGCCCACTAATCCGGTGTCACAAGTCTGAGCCTCTAATACAAGGTTTCAACAATCTAATACAAAAATATGTCGAAAATGCGGAATAATAAGTGGAGATAGAAGGAGAAATCGGGTCAGCGAACGCCATACAGCTACCTCGATAACTCTGATGAAAACAAAATGACAAGAAAGCTCGCTCTATGCCTCTGGAATATCTGTACCTGCACACATGGTGCAGGGAGTAATGTGAGTACTCCGACTCAGTGAGTAATAACAATAAATAATGGCTGACAGTATGAAACCACGTAAAGGCACTAAGCAGTTCTATATCAAAACAGTTAAATCATTTAAGCAGCAGTGAATGAGGAAATCATGTGAAATTCTTTAAACCGGCTAAAACAGATATAATCAGTATAAATCAGCTCCTCAAGCATTTCAATTCATCTATTTGTTCTTATCCTCAGTTCTCAATTCATATACTTCACACGATAATCGAATCAATAAATATATATACCGCTGCGTCGTGCAGCCCGATCCGTATATTGCTGTGGCGTACAGCCCGATCCATAATAATAATAGTCGACTGCGCTCACTGGGGTTGTGCAGACTCCGGAGGGGCTCCTTCAGCCCAAGCGCTATATAATTGCTGCAGCGTGCAGCCCGATCCATAATATGTGTAATATATATATTTGTTGTGGCGCGGAGCCCGATCCATATCATGTAAAATATATATCTGATATTGCGCGCAGCCCGATCCCTCTCAGTCATTTAAAATATATATCCTCACTATTGGGTCATCGACCCCTCTCAGTCATTTAAAAAATACAGCCTCCCGGGCATAATGTACGATCGGGATCTCAGCCCTTATATCTCTTTCTATTTATGATTAACATTTCAAAAATCCGGTTCATATCATTCTTAAGCAATTGGAAACATGACTGATGATATAAATTCTTTAACAAAATAAGTGAGGAAAACTAGTCAAAAATCCCCTAAGAGTTATATAGGTCGGCACAAGGCCCCAAGCATGGCAACAAGCCCAATTCACAATAATAAAGTATATGTCTCAATAAAAAATGTAGGAAAATGTCATTTGGGATAGACCAGGTCACAATCCCCAAAAGCATTGAACCTTACACTCGTCACACACCGTGTATCTCAACTTATTTTAGCACTACGTTGTGCAAATCCGGGGTTTCAAACCCTCAGGACATCATTTAAAATCATTACTCACCTCAAACTGGCCAAAACTCTAGCTCGCTATGCCCTTGCCTCTCAAATTGGCCTCCATGCGCGTCGAATCTATCCAAAATCAGAACGAACGCATCACAATATGCTAAGGGAACAAAGCCCAAGCGAAAACATTCGAAAAATATAAAAAATCTTGAAAATAGCAAAACCCGAGCCCCGGGCCCACGTCTCGAAAATCGGGTAAAATTTACTTTTTCCGAATCCACATACCCTCACGAGTCTAATCATACCAAAATTATCCAATTCTGATACCATTTGGTCCTTCAAATCATTATTTTACATTTTTGAAAGGTTTCACAATTTTCTTCCCAAATTCCATCCCAAATCACGAATTAAATGATGAATTCAGTGATAGATTCATGTATTCTAGCCAAATCTGAGTTAAAATCACTTACCCGATGAATTTCTTGAAAAACCTTCGAAAAATCGCCAAAATCCGAGCTCTCAAGGTCAAACTATTAAATAAAACCCAAAACCTCGTATTTATAGGTACCCCCTCAGATTTCAGCTACCGTGGGTCGCACCAAATCGACCGCGGTCCGCACAAGCCAGTGCGGTCCGCGCAAAAATGACCGCGGCCGCACAGGCCTCCCTCTGTAGTGATAGGCTTTAGTATTGTGGCCATAACCTTTGCTACAAATGTCGAAATTACGATATCTTTACCTTTCCGAAAACTAGACACGAAGGCCTACAACATGAATTTTTGAATCATCTCAAAATTCCTTGTGTATCAAAAGATATGAGCTTCCGAAGTTGGACCAACGATCTGCGGATCTTCATGACCGCGGCCAGCGACCATTTTCCGCGCCCAGCGCTAATTCTACCACGGCCAGCACTAGCAATTCTGCCCCCATCCATTTTCTAAGTTCTGAAATGTCCGTACTCGCTCAAAACTCACCCGAAACACACCCGGAGCCATCAGACCTCAACCCAAACATACCAACTCATTAACACCTAGTCGAGCTTTCGAATCACTCAAAATAACATTAAAACACCAAATCAACTTCGGATTCAAGCTTAAGAACTTAGAAATTTCAAATCCCACAAACAACGCCGAAACATATCAAATCAGGTCCGATTGACCCCAAATTTTGCAACAAGTCATAAATGACATAACGAAGCTACTGCAACTCTCGGAATTTCATTCCAACCTTTATATCAAAATCTCACATATCAACCGGAAATCGCCGAAATATCAATTTCGCCAATCCAAGCCTAAACCTTCCATGAATTTCCAAAATGCATTCCGATCACGCTCCTAAGTCCCAAATCACCTAACAGAGCCAACCAAATCATAAAAATTCCCATCCGATATCAAATACACATAAGTCAAATTTTGGTCAAACCTTTCAAATTTAAGTCTTCAAATTGAGAACTGTTCTTCCAAATTCATTTCGATTACCCTGAAAACCAAAACCAACGATTTACTTAAGGCATAATGTATAAACGAGGCAAGTCATGCCTGAAGACTGGCGATCAAAGTGCAAAAGTTCCAAACGATCGATCTGGTCGTTACAAGTTCTCAGCCCAAAACATGATCTAGAAATATCACTTACATTTCAAATCTGAGTAAAAGTGGATGAGTTTCTAAAACAGTAGATATCAACAGGACTGAGTTAAAATAATAAGTCAAGCAGTGAGGAAACAATGATAAAAATCCCTGAAGGGTTGGCACGAAGCCCAAATATGGCAATCAAACCAAATCATGATAATAACAAATGAATTTCAGTCAAATATTCGGTAAAATCATCAATCGGGATGGACCAAGTCACAATCCCCAGTAATGAAAGACCCCACGCTCATCATCCAGCGCGTATCTTGCCTCAATATAGCACTACGATGTGCAATCTGGGGTTTCAAACCCTCAGGACATCATTTACAATCATTACTCACCTCGAACTGGCTAATTCTCTAGCTCGTGATGCCTTTTCCCCTTGAATTAGCCTCCACGCGCGTTGAATCTATCCAAAATCAGAACGAATACGTTACAATATGCTAAGGGAACAAATCCCAAGCGAAAACATTCGAAAAATATCAAAAATCCTGAAATTAGCAAAACCCGAGCCCCGGGCCCACGTCTCAGAATAGGGTAAAATTTACATTTTCAGAATCCTCATACCTTTACGAGTCTAACCATACCAAAATTATCCAATTCCGATACCATTTGATCCTTCAAATTATCATTTTATATTTTTTAAAGGTTTCACAATTTTCTTCCCAAATCACGAATTAAATGATGAATTCAGTGATAGATTCATGTATTCTAGCTAAACCTGAGTTAAAATCAGTTACCCCGATGAATTTCATGAAAAACCTTTGAAACATTGCCAAAATCCGAGCTCTCTAGGTTAAAATATAAAATAAAATCCAAAACCTTGTATTTATAGGGTACTCAGATTTCAGCTACCGCGGGCCGCACCAAATCGACCGCGGTCCGCGCAAAAATGACCGCGGCCGCACAGGCCTTCCTCTGTAGTGATAGGTTTTAGTATTTTGGCCATAACGTTTCTACAGATGTCCAAATTGCAATATCTTTACTTTTCTGGAAACTAGACACGAAGGCTACAACTTTTGTTTTTGAATCACCTCAAAATTCCTTGTAGATCAAAAGATATGAGCTTCCGAAGTCGGACCAGCGGGAAGGTTCTTCACCGCGGCCGCGCCCACTTTTGTGCGGTCCGCCTACCGCGGCCACGCCCCCTTTTGTGCGGTCCGTACAACACTCACCGCGGGTTCACTCATTTTTGTGCAGACCGCGTGGGTGAGTTCCGGGGCCTGCAATCCTCCTGGACCTGCTACAGCTATGATTTTTGGCCTAAAATATTCCGGAACGTACCCGGGACCCCCGAAACTTCAAAATAACTGTACCAACACATCCCATGACATTGTTCAAACTTGTTCAACACGTCGGAACGCTTACAACAACATCAAATCACCAATTTAACATAGGATTCAAGCCTAAGAACTCCAAGAACTCTTAAATTATGCTTTCGATCAAAAGGTCTATCAAATCTCGTCCGAATGACCTGAAATTTTACACACACATCCCAAATGACACAACGAAGCTACTGCAACTCTCGAAATTCCATTCCGACCCCTATATCAAAATCTCGCCTATCAACCGGAATTTGCAAAAATATCAATTTCGCCAATTCAAGCCTAAATCTTCTCTACAACTCCAAAACCCATTCTGATCGCGCTCCTAAGTCACAAATCACCTCCCGATGCTAACCGAACCATCAGAACTCACTTCCGAGCCTTCTAACACATAGGTCGACATCCGGTTGACTTTTCCAACTTAAACCTTCTTAAAAGAGACTAAGTGTTTCATTTCTTACCAATTCCTCTCTGAACTCGAACTAATCAACCCGATCACATAAAACACGGATAACGAAGCATAAAGAAGCTGAAATGGGAAAACAGAGCAGTAACTTATGAGACGACTGGCCGGGTCGTCACATCCTCCCCAAATTAAACAAACTTTCGTCCTCGAACGAGTCAAGAAACATACCTGAAGCCTTAAACAGATGAGGATATCTTCTCTGTATCTCCCGTTCGGTCTCCCAGGTAGCCTCCTCCACGGGCCGATCTCTCCACTGCACTTTCACTAAAGTTATATCCTTTGACCTCAACTTCCGAACCTGGCGACCCAAAATAGCTACTGGTTCCACATCAAAGGTCAAATCATCATCCAACTAAACCGTGCTGAAGTTCAAAACATGAGACGGATCCCCAATATACTTCCGGAGCATAGAAACATGAAATACCAGATGCACACTCGATAGGCTGGGTGGCAAAGCAAGCTCATAAGCCACCTCCCCAATCCTCCAAAGCACCTCAAAAGGCCCAATGAACCGCGGACTCAACTTACCTTTCTTCCCAAACCTCATAACACCCTTCATGGGAGATACCTTCAGCAAGACCTTCTCACCAACCATATAGGACATATCTCGAACCTTCCGGTCAGCATAACTCTTCTGACGCAACTGCGCTGTACGAAGCCTCTCCTGAATCACCTTCACATTCTCTAAGGCATCCTGAACCAAATCTGTCCCCAATAGTCTAGCCTTGCCAGGCTCGAACCAACCAACCGGAGATCTACACCGCCTCCCGTACAAAGCCTCATACGGAGCCATCTGAATAATCAACTGGTAGCTGTTATTGTAAGCAAACTCTGCAAGCGGTAGAAACTCATCCCATGAACCTCCAAAGTCAATAACACAAGCACACAACATGTCCTCCAATATCTGAATCGTACGCTCGAACTGTCCGTCCGTCTGAGGATGAAAAGTTGTGCTCAACTCCACCTGAGTACCCAACTCTCGCTGAACAGATTTCCAAAACTGGGAAGTAAACTGAGTACCTCTATCTGAGATGATGGAGACCGGAACACCATTCAACCGAACAATCTCCCGGATATAAATCCCTGATAACCGCTCTGAAGAATAGGTAGTACACACAGGGATGAAGTGCGCGGACTTGGTCAGTCGATCCACAATCACCCAAATAGCAACGAACTTCTTCAAAGTCCGAGGAAGACCACTCACAAAATCCATGGTGACTCTATCCTACTTCCACTCGGGAATATTCATCTGCTGAAGCAAGCCACTGTAAGCACGTGATTTTTGACCCTCCCCGAGAATTTTCACATTTTTTAGTGTGAATATGTGAAATTGGGTCTAGTATAGCTATTTTAACTATTTTTTACTTTATTTCATTGCAAAAAGAAAAATTACAAAAAAAGTATATATATAAATTTTAGTTTATGTATCCCTCATAAACTTGAAAAAAAAATCAAAAATTGCACGTTATTTTGGTACTTTATATAAATTCGAAAATTAACAAAAAATATATATAATTCTATTAATGTTTTGAAGTCATTTTAATACAAAAAATATTATTTCATATTTTTGTCTTTATTAAAAAAAACGAAAATTACAAAAAAATAGTTTTATTAATATGTTATAGTTATTTTAACTTTAAAAAATACAAAAAAATATTACTTCATATTTTATCTTAATATTTACAAAAATTACAAAAATAGTTTTATTAATATTTTATAGTCGTTTTAACTTTGAAAAAATACAAAAATAGTACTTCATATTTTATTTTAATATTTACGAAAATTACAAAAAAATAGTTTTATTAATATTTTTGTAGCTATTTTAAAATCTTGAAAAATATTTAAAAATATATAGTTTCGTTTAAATACTAGTCTTATTTTGGTAGTTATTTTGCTTACATAGAACTAGTTAAGCAACGTATTCCTATTTCTCGGGTCCGGGCAAAAGAATAATATTCGGGTTCAAACTACCCGGTTTTAGGCCTAATTTTCGGACCTAGCCCATAATAAACCGTGTCCAGGACACGTGGGGAACCCCACCACGCGTGGGGGACATATGCCTCGAACCCCACCACGCGTGGGGCTCATTTTCATGGGCATTGAAACACGGACAAACACAAAGAAAGGGGGGACCAACGAAAAAGGGATTTTAAAAATTTTGGGAAAAGGGGGTTACTGTATAAAAAAGAAAAACGGACGAAAGAGAGGGGGAGGACTTTTTGAAAAAAAGTTGAAAAAAACTGGAGACTTTGGAACATACTACTGTTCCTCTTTCTTCTTAAAAGAAGAAAGGGAGAAAACGTTCAGAAAAAAAGAAAAAGAAAGGAAAAAAAAGAACGAGAAGGCATTTGGAATTTTTGGAAAGAGGTACTGTGGATCATCTTCTTCGCAGGAAGAAGAAAGAAAAACCCTACTGTCACCTTCCCTCCGTCGACCACCTGCCCCGACGCCATAACCTCCCACGTCCCAGCTGCCCAAACGACCACTGTTCCTCCATTTTCTTCAAAAAACCAGTCCGAAAACCCTACTGTCACCTTCCTCCTCCTTTGAACGAGACCTAACCAAGCTCACTCCTCCTCAACCCGTCACCTTCCCCGGCAGCCCCACCATCGTCAACCTCCAGCCCAGGACGACGACCTTCCCAGCTGCCCGTCAAAAACCACCAGCCCAGCTCCTCCCATCGTCCAAACACCACCACACCCCCGACGCCATAACGTGAAACCCCAGCTCCCTCCATCCCTTTCGGCACCCCCACGCACCAGCCCCCTCGCCGAAACATCACCAAACGCCCACCTCCTTCACAAACGCCATAACAACCACCCCGTCACCTTCCCCCAGCTAACGACCCCGCGTCCAAACCCACCGGCAAACACCCTCCTACCACCAGCTCCCTCCATCCCTTCCGACACCCTTACGTCGGAACCCAGCAGCCATCGTCAACCACGACCCAAACCACCATCAACGACCACCCCATCTCCTTCCTCCTCAAGAAAACCTAGGAAACAACCCTAGCAAAAACCTACTCCACCAGTCCGGCACCTGCTCGTCGACCACCTGCTCCGACGACACCAACTCTCTCACGTCCAAGCTCCAGCCATCACCACCACCAAACAGTTCCGCCACCAACTCCGTCCACCGTCGCCCAGCCATACCCCAGCCCAGCGAGCAGTGCTACTGCGGTTGCTGCGTTGTGTCGTCCAACCCCTCACGTCCAAACGATCACCTGGAAATACCAGTAGCAACCATGACCCATCCTCCGTCCGTTCGCGTTCGAGCTTATGGCGCGAGCTATTCCGTTTGAGCTTTGATGACTGTTTCTATGGTTTCCCATTTGAAGTCCGTTTGAGCGCCGATGTGAGGTTCCAGTTCGTTGGTTTCGTTTGCTTCATCTCGCCGACTATGGCTCCATTTCGGTTCGACAAATGAATTGTAAACCTCCAGCAGTGTTTGTAATTAGAGGTTCGTTTCTAATCTTTATTTGAGTGGATATCGGTTACTATCATGTCCGAGCTCGAACACATGTTATGTTGAAATTTTTTGTTTAAATCTGTCGAGTTTTAGTTTTGGTGTTTATGTTACTGCTATCCCAAATTGGCATGCTAGACGAAAAGTTGTGCCAAAGTGTTTTCATGATCGTGCCTAACTTGCCGAATTTGTAGTCGGATTGATTTAATAAGTCCTATCATAATTTTGCTAGTCATTATTCTGTAGGTTGCCATATGGATTAGTTCTAATGTATGCTCATGCTTAATTAATTTGGCAGGTTTAAACACTCTCTATTAGCCATACATCCTACTAGCCATCCATTGTTAGATTAATAAATTAGTATTTCCTTTTTAGAGACAAACAAATTAGAGAATTGTAGTTGGTTTAAGCTTACCCTTATATAAAAAAAATAATAATATAAATGAGACGAGCCTCGCCAAATGAAAACGCACAGATTGCGGGGCCCTCACAAAATATATGTATTAAATACTCAGATTCCGGGACGGGCCGATTAGCAAATTTCACGGCTTCCCCAAAATAATAACATGATAGTCTCTTTAGGTGCGTGTTTAATAACCTACTTTCTTAAACTTGGGTGTGCATTTCATGCGACCCAAATCCAAATCCCAAAACGTCAAATAAGATATGTTCCGGATTGTGGGTACATTTCATGTGACGCAGTCCAAAGACATCTTTTAAGCGATGTTCACATTCTTAATAATAATAATTAATAAAGCGGTTAAAAGATAAAATTTGCACATGGTTCATAATTGTATTAAAAATCAGATAAATAAGCCGAATATAACAGTTGAGCGACCGTGCTAGAACCACGGAACTCGGGAATGCCTAACACCTTCTCCCGGGTTAACAGAATTCCTTATCCGGATTTCTGGTACGCAGACTGTAATATAGAGTCATTCTTTTCCTCGATTCGGGATTAAAATTGGTGACTTGGGACACCCTAAATCTCCCAAGTGGCGACTCTGAAATAAATAAACCAATCCCGTTTCGATTGTCCTTTAATTGGAAAAAACTCCCTTGCACCCTCTCGGGTGCGGAAAAAGGAGGTGTGACAGCTCTGGCGACTCTGCTGGGGACGCGCCAGAACCACTGGTTCAGGGTTAGAAATTCGAGCTTAGATAAATTGTTATATTTGGCTTTATCTGATTTTTTACATGTTTTGAGCCTAATGTGCTAAATGTTGCTTTTACCGCTTTGATATTATGTGAACTGTATATAAATTGTGCCGAAACCCATCTTCCTTTCTGAGTCTTCTAAATCATGAAGAAGGGTGTACTTCGTACGACTTCTTTTCTGTATAGTGTCAAATCCCAATTTAGAACGAGGTTCGGACAAGTTGCTAAGCCGGTGAAGCTTCTGTATTCCCGGTACGCTGCCCCCCCTCGGCTCGAGCTGTCCGCTCGGGTAAGCCAGGTCTAGAACAAACACCCAGGTTCTGAACCTAGTATAACAAAGCCACATGCCGGATCCCTAGTAGGAACGTTTATTTGCATCATGTGCATTTGACTTAGGGGACTCAACACAGGGGTTGGGTCCGTCTAGGACAAGCAACCTGAAAATAATAGACCATCTTATGGCATCCTATGTGCTACATGTTGTATTCAGTCAAGGGCGAATGGGTCATTTGGTCATGTCCAGCATGATGTTATTTTAATCAAAGCATGGGGAACATTTGTGGAATCCAAGAAGCCTTGGAATTCATTATGTCCCCCATGCTTGCTTTTTGGGAAAACACATGGGGAACATTTGTGGAATCCAAGAAGTCTTGGAATTCCCATATGTCCCCCACGCTTCATATGTTGGAAAAAGCGCATGGGGAACATTTGCGAAATCCAAGATGTCTTGGAAATCCTTATGTTTCCCATGCCACATTTTGAAAATAACAATAAATATAAAAAAATAAAAATACATATAAAAACAAGGCATGAAAATTCAAAAGATTTTGTATGTTGTCATCATTTTCCACAAATTAGAAAATCGTGAAAAGATGAGGAAATGGCAGTGTACAGATATAACTACTTATTTTTAGAAAGAAAAAAAAACAAATGTCCAAGTAGTGTCGAAACTCTGCCGAAATTTTGAGAATATAAAATAAAAAAATATATGTCTTATTAGTTTGTTTTATTAAAGCAAAGGAAAAGTAGAAAAAATAATCATTGTTTTGTCTTATTTTTTTTAAAAAAAAAACATTAATAGAAAAGAAAATTGTTTGTCTTGCCATAAAAATGAAAAAAAAGAGTCTTGTTTTTAAAATATGTGTTATTTATTTGTTTATGAAAATGACAAAATTAAAATAATCCAAAAATATTTTCTCCATTATTGGCTTCTCTAGGAAGTCTTTCTAATTGTTTTCAAAAAAAAAATATAATATAAAATAAAATAAAAAAACAAATCCGAAAATATTTTGATTCTTTTTCAAAATTGAAAAGAAAATTCAAAATCCAAAAAAAAAAACATTTTGAGAAGCATTTCTTTTATTAAAAGCAAAATTCCGAAAAATATTTTCTTCTTCTTCTTTAGAATAAAAAAAAAGAGCAAATGAAAATTCAAAATATATCTTAGAAGTGTTTCTTGTAAAAAGAAAATCAATCAAAAAATGCTTCCTTTCTTCTTTTAAAGTAGTTCTTTTGACCGAACTACGCGGGTTTGATTCTCACCGGATGTGAGATACGTAGGCAACCCTCATCGGGTCCAACCCCACCTTTTGCTAAAATAGCTAAAAATCAAAAATTTTAATCTTGTCATAAATAAGTCGGGTGATGTCCAACCCACCTTTTGCTAAAATAGCCAAAAAACAAATAAATAAAAAATATATGTCAAATTTTAATTTTGTTGTAAAGAAGTCAGGTGACGCTGTTTTATCAAGACATAGCCGAATGTTCCTGAAAGAGACGCCGGAAGGCTGACTTTGCATAAACAGCCACCTTTGGGTCATTTCGAGATATGGACCCACACAGCCTAAAAATCTTCGTCCCCGAGACGTTGAAAGGCTGTGTTTGTAATATTGAGTTTTCTAATTTGAAAAACAATAAAAAGAGTCACAAAGAAGTCGGGTGATGCTGTTTTGTCATAAATAGCCGAATGTTCCCGAAAGGGACGCCGGAAGGCTGACTTTGCGTAAACAGCCACCTTTTGGGTCGTGTATGGGAGTTTGGTCCAGTTGACCCACATAGCCGTAAAAAGCTTCGTCCCCGAGACGTCGAAAGGCCGTGTTTGCAACACAAAGGTTTTGTCGTAATTTGAAAAAAAAAAACAAAGAGTAAACGGTCAGGTGAATGCCGTTTGGATGTTTAGTCAAAAAAAAAATGAAAGAATAAAATAAGCCGAGCCAGCTTCGGCCGCGTCTTAAACCGTTCTTGCCAAAATAGCCTTAGAGTATCTTTCAGTTGACGAAAGGTTATTTTCGTAAAAGAATGGACAAGTTTGTAAAGTGTCAAAATAATCTTCCCCGGCCTCAAAATTCATGTGAAATTTGGAAGGGGCCACATTTGCAAAAAATAACCATTTGGTTGCATTTGTCTAACAGAGAAAGGGAGCTGGAATTTTGTTTTTGAGTCTACCAATCTTTTGATTAGAACATGCGGTTTGTTTGATTTTCAAGTTTGCGGGTCATCTTTAAATCCTTGAAACCCAGTTTGTTTTAATATGAAAATTGAAAAAATTGTTTGTTATTGTTTATCTCTTATAGGTCTGAACTACGCAATGTCTGATTCATGCGGGGTCATGATACGTAGGCAATCTCCATAAGATTCGACCAAAACAAAAAAGAAAAGCCAAAAAAAAGAGAATGAAAAAAACGAAATGAAAAAAAAACGAAAAAAAAATGAAAAATGATAACAAAAAAAAAAAAGCGAAATGAAAAAATTGAAAAATGAAAAATGAAAAATTGAAAAATGAAAAATGAAAAAATAGAAAAAAAAAAAATTGAAAAAAGAAAAGAAAGGAAAAGATGTTGTCAATAATGAGGACCGACTAAGTCCATTCTAACCTGTTTTGTTTTGAAGCATAAACTTAAGGTGGTTGGTTTGTGGTAATCCGGACAATGACGCCCAGAATCCTTTGCTTGCACCTCATAATATACAGTCTGCGGGGATCAGGTCTGATAACAGAAGCACTTGAATCCTATTGGAAACTTGTTGACGGAGGTTGCTGATATTGAAGCTGGCAATGGTCTTGACAATACCGATGCAAAGCTCAGTGGCTAAGATGCCAGTTTTGATAAAGTGGGAGGACGCCCCGTTCCTTGGTTAACAAGAAAGAAGCAGTTGGTGGCTTATTTTGTTGTCATTTCTGTTTGTTCGGATTATTAGGATTGTAATTCGGGTTTTGTTTTGTGTCAATATCTTTCTTCTTATCTTTCCATTTTTGTCATAGCAGTCTGTTTAAATTTTGTCCATTTTATGTTAGGATTTTATTCTGGTTGTTTTGTTTGTTTTATTATTCAAACCATTTCGCCGGTAGTCTAATACAAAATCGGTCTTTTGTTTAGTTCCAGTCGTCTTTTGTTTAGTCCTTTTATCATTTCGTTCAATGCCGATTCTAGGGACATGACATGCGCACACACTTTGGGCCTAGTCTTTAAAGTTAATCATAAAACCCTGGAAAGGCGATCAGACCATTTAAAGAAAATAAGGACGGTTTGAGATTATTCAGAGCTCGAGTCATGTGGAACTGGGGCAAGTTAAGCACAAAGAAAACCGTTAAAAGCAAGATTCGCCAAATTGGCATGAGGGTCGGTCATGATAATGAGAGTGTCGCCCAACGGTGCTTAGAAATGACAAAGGAAAATAAAATGTTTGACATAATTGTCAAGTCCAGCACCATCAGAAGAGACTACAAATTTAAAGTGTGTTGTTTGCACTTGGCATGTTTTGAAGGCTGAAATGACGAAGACATTTTGTTCTGCTACCTAAACACTTTATCCTTCGTTAACCCCTTTTGAGCCTTATTTATTTTCTTTCATACCCCTCGTTCGGAATCAGTAGCAACGAAAAAAAGAAGAAAAAAAGAGAAAAAGAGAAAGAAAGAAAACAACAAAACGAAAAAGAGAGAAAAGAAAAAGTAAAAGAAAAGAAAAGAAAGATAAGAAATGAGTGAAAAGAAAGTCACAAGAAAAAAAGAGGAATTGGGAACTACGTTTGACCTGATTCCTCAAAGAGGATATGTAGGCGCTTCACGGCTCGGTCATAGTTTTGAAAAATGAAAAAATCATCAATTAAAATATCCCCAAGCAAGAAACTGGGGCAAAATTTGTGTTTGTTGTAAATAAATCTAATTCCGAAGGTTGTAATTAATAACCCAAAATTAACGCATTTTTAAGCCTTTTATACCCTTTCTTTCTAGCCCTATCCAAAACCCACATTACGGTCCAAAGAAAGACCTTCCGATCAGTCTTCAAAAGATGCCAAGTCAGACAAATGAAGAGTCTTACCGGCGAACATAACATTCTGTTCCACAGCAGAAAGGACTCTAATCTCCAGCAGAAAGAGTCATACCGGCGACACTCCAAATCCCCAGCTGGAAAGTGATACAAATGAGAGAGTCTTATCGGTGAAAACCTTCACAGGCACCATAAGGCGATGAAAGCTGAGAGAAAAGCCAAAAATGAGAGAGACTTGATAGTGAAAACCCTTCGGGCACTACAAGTCGAATAAGATTGAGAATCAGATGGGGAATCGCCGATTGAAGATCTTGAAAGATGATTGACGGTAGAGGATAGGCCACATACGCATGTCATGGCCATTAGAGTCGGTATCTGCATTTGATAGGTTTTTATTTATAGTTTCTTTTGTAAAAGAGTCGTTGTTTCCTTTGTCTTTTATTTTGTTTCTGTTATCTTTCTCCTTTCATAAAAAATTCCCCAATAGAGTCTGTCCGGTCAGAACAAGTATGAAATGACTTCGAATATGCCATCAGCTTTCCAAAATGAGATCTGACTAGTACATCCAAGTGGTATAGTCAGCGAGGAACAAGCGCGAGGCCAGTGTAAAAACATATATCCCCAGCAAAAGGCCCATGAACAGAGCAAGGAGAGCAGTGAGCATGATTTGGCAAAATCCATACTAGACTAAGAGGTCGGGGAAATGCCAGTTTCCAAGCTATGCCACAAAAGAAGAGGGATATCCCCCAGGAGGAAAGGATTATCCCCAGCACATAATATCATCCCCAACAAGTTGTGCAACGCAAAGCAAGGAAGGAAAAAGGAAAATCCATCCCGTTGGGAGTATCACAACCAACCACCATGTTTTAAACTAACAAATTTTGTCTGATTTGAAACAGGTAAAGGAAATGGCATTGAGGCAGAAACGCATGCCACAAGGGATATTATCAAACTGGGGCAGAAAATTTTCCTTCCATTTAGAAAATTTTCTGGAAGTCAGGTACCCCCAGCTGATAACATTTTACCCCCCAACAGGTAAGTAAATCAAGGGAGGTAGTCTTTGAAGGAAGAAGCTATGCAAAAACAAAACAAAAACAAAAAAGGGAATAAAATAATAATAATAATAATAATAATAATAATAATAAAAATGGGAAAGGTAGAAAAGGAAAAGTTCATCCCAATCCCCAGCAAGTATTCGAGGTAAGACATTTTCAAGTCTTAAAGATATTTTGGGTTCATCCGCCCTCGAATAGGATATTTTGGGTTCATCCGCCCTCGAATAGGAATATTTTTGGGTTCATCCGCCCTCGAATAGGATATTTTTGGGTTCATCCGCCCTCGAATAGGATATTTTGGGTTCATCCGCCCTCGAATAGGATATTTTGGGTTCATCCGCCCTCGAATAGGATATTTTTTGGGTTCATCCGCCCTCGAATAGGATATTTTGGGTTCATCCGCCCTCGAATAGGATATTTTGGGTTCATCCGCCCTCGAATAGGATATTTTGGGTTCATCCGCCCTCGAATAGGATATTTTGGGTTCATCCGCCCTCGAATAGGATATTTTGGGTTCATCCGCCCTCGAATAGGATATTTTAGGTTCATCCGCCCTCGAATAGGATATTTTGGGTTCATCCTCCCTCGAATAGGATATTTTGGGTTCATCCGCCCTCGAATAGGATATTTTTGGGTTCATCCGCCCTCGAATAGGATATTTTGGGTTCATCCGCCCTCGAATAGGATATTTTTGGGTTCATCCGCCCTCGAATAGGATATTTTGGGTTCATCCGCCCTCGAATAGGATATTTTTGGGTTCATCCGCCCTCGAATAGGATATTTTGGGTTCATCCGCCCTCGAATAGGATATTTTGGGTTCATCCGCCCTCGAATAGGATATTTTTGGGTTCATCCGCCCTCGAATAGGATATTTTGGGTTCATCCGCCCTCGAATAGGATATTTTGGGTTCATCCGCCCTCGAATAGGATATTTTGGGTTCATCCGCCCTCGAATAGGATATTTTGGGTTCATCCGCCCTCGAATAGGATATTTTGGGTTCATCCGCCCTCGAATAGGATATTTTGGGTTCATCCACCCTCGAATAGGATATTTTGGGTTCATCCGCCCTCAAATAGGATATTTTGGGTTCATCCGCCCTCGAATAGGATATTTTTGGGTTCATCCGCCCTCGAATAGGATATTTTTGGGTTCATCCGCCCTCGAATAGGATATTTTGGGTTCATCCGCCCTCGAATAGGATATTTTGGGTTCATCCGCCCTCGAATAGGGAGAGGAATACATTTTGTCTTTTCATTTCTGTTCTAGGTCACCCACCGGTATAATGCGGGCATATCATTTTTCATATCTTTACCACCAGGCGCCCACCTGAATAACGAGAGGAATACATTTCAGTATTTGCATTTCATGTTCCAGGCGCCCACCTGTATAACGAGAGGAATACATTTCAGTCTTTTACTTCAAGCGTTGAAATTGGGAGCCCGCCTAGATAATAGAGGCATACATTCAGTTTTTACTTTTAAGCGTTGAAATTGGGAGCCCGCCCAGATAATAGAGGCATACATTCAGTTTTTTTTAAGTGTTGAAGTTGGGAGCCTGCCCATAATAACAGAGGAATACATTCAGTCTTTACTTTTAAGTGTTGAAATTGGGAGCCCGCCCAGATAACAGAGGCATACATTCCACGTCTTTACCCATAGGAGATGCATTTCCTCCTAAGTTTTAGTTTTACCCATAGGAGATGCATTTCCTCCTAAGTTCAGTTTTACCATAGGAGACGCACTTCCTAAATTCAGTTCTACCAATAGGAGACGCACTTCCTAAATCCATTCACCAGTAGGAGACGCACTTCCTAAGTTCAGTTTTACCAATAGGAGACGCACTTCCTAAGTCCATTGTACCAATAGGAGACGCACTTCCTAAAAAGTTTCACCATAGGAGACGCACTTCCTAAAGCAAGTTTCACCATAGGAGACGCACTTCCTAAGCAAGTTTCACCAATAGGAGACGCACTTCCTAAGTTAATTTCACCGATAGGAGACGCACTTCCTAAGTTTATTTCACCAATAGGAGACGCACTTCCTAAGTTTCAGTTTCACCAATAGGAGACGCACTTCCTAAGTTTCAGTTTCACCAATAGGAGACGCACTTCCTAAGATAAGTTTCACCAGTAGGAGACGCACTTCCTAAGTCAGTTTCACCAATAGGAGACGCACTTCCTAAGCAAGTTTCACCAATAGGAGACGCACTTCCTAAGTTAATTTCACCGATAGGAGACGCACTTCCTAAGTTTATTTCACCAATAGGAGACGCACTTCCTAAGCAAGTTTCACCGATAGGAGACGCACTTCCTAAGTTTATTTCACCAATAGGAGACGCACTTCCTAAGTTTCAGTTTCACCAATAGGAGACGCACTTCCTAAGTTTCAGTTTCACCAATAGGAGACGCACTTCCTAAGATAAGTTTCACCAGTAGGAGACGCACTTCCTAAGTCAGTTTCACCAATAGGAGACGCACTTCCTAAGCAAGTTTCACCAATAGGAGACGCACTTCCTAAGTTAATTTCACCGATAGGAGATGCACTTCCTAAGTTTATTTCACCAATAGGAGACGCACTTCCTAAGCAAGTTTCACCGATAGGAGACGCACTTCCTAAGTTTATTTCACCAATAGGAGACGCACTTCCTAAGTTTCAGTTTCACCAATAGGAGACGCACTTCCTAAGTTTCAGTTTCACCAATAGGAGACGCACTTCCTAAGATAAGTTTCACCAGTAGGAGACGCACTTCCTAAGTCAGTTTCACCAATAGGAGACGCACTTCCTAAGCAAGTTTCACCAATAGGAGACGCACTTCCTAAGCAAGTCTTACCCAGCAGGAGACGCACTTCCTAAGAACAAGTTTCATCAATAGGAGACGCACTTCCTAGATTCATTTCACCCATAGGAGACGCACTTCCTAAGTTTAGTTCTACCAATAGGAGACGCACTTCCTAAGCAAGTTTTGCCCATTAGGAGACGCACTTCCTAAGAACAGTTTTTCCAATAGGAGACGCACTTCCTAAGCAAGCTTCACCAGTAGGAGACGCACTTCCTAATTTGATTCATTTGAAGTTTACCCGTAGGAGACGCACTTCCTAATCGAGATTTTATTCATAGGAGACGCACTTCCTAGTTCTAGTCACTGAAGTTTTCACCCTTAGGAGACGCACTTCCTAGTTTAGCTCATTCCGATTCAACCATAGAAGACACACTTTCTAGTTTGAGTCATTGAGGTTTTTATTTTAGCAGACACATTTGCTAGCAAGAGTTTTGGTTTTACTCATAGGAGATGCACATCCTAGCCTAGTCTTTAGTTTACTCTCATCATTGCATCAATAGTGTAAGTGAGTTACAAATTTTGCTAACGACTCACAAACCTTCCCAGTACAAACTGGGTTAGGAAATTTTGTTTGTTTTGTTTGTTTTGATTGTCAGGGACCCGCCTGTAGAACGGAGAAAACATTTTTCAAAATCAAGCAGTGACCCACTGGAGAACAGAAGGATTACAACAAAAATTCCCAGCACTCAATCCAAGATAGAAGCAACAAGAATCTCGCCCCAAGAATGCGAGTCAACAGTCTTAGAGGGTCAACAAAAGCTAGTCACAAAAAACAAAAAGAAGAAAAAAAAACAAAAAGAAGAAAAAAAAAGAAGAAAAAGAAAAAAAAAGAGAAAAATGAATGAATCCGAAGCACGGATGTGGAGAACAAATATGATCTGCTCAAGAACTAGCACCTACCACTAGCAAGTATCAAGGTTCAGATCCAAAGTCTGTATGAAGCACCATTCAAGACTCAAGACCAAGTTTCAGAAGACTTAAGAGATAGGAATCCTTGTAACTAGTAGCTGATAGACTTAGTTAGTCTTTTTCAGTTTTCATTTTTGTTGTAATGACAGGACCGCGGACCGGAACCTCAACGGAACGGCACCTCGATCGGCTCTTCACCTCGGTACACTTCACTATCTCTCTCATTCCCGAACTACACGTGGCCTGATTCCTGTATAACCAAGGATATGTAGGCAGCTCAGATACCAGGGCTCGGTCACATTCCCTCCCTTTCCTTAAGTGTAGTCCGTCCAAGTAATGGTCGGGTCAAAAACACGTCTAGTCGTTCTTTGTCGGAAAACTCTTCGTGTTTCCAGTCAAAGAGGGGCAGCTGTAAGCACGTGATTTTTGACCCTCCCCGAGAATTTTCACATTTTTAGCGTGAATATGTGAAATTGGGTCTAGTATAGCTATTTTAACTATTTTACCTTATTTTGTTGCAAAAAGAAAAAATCACAAAATATATATATAAATTTTAGTTTATGTATTTCTCATAAACTTGAAAAAAAAATCAAAAATTGCACGTTATTTTGGTACTTTATATAAATTCGAAAATTAACAAAAAATATATATAATTCTATTAATGTTTTGAAGTCATTTTAATACAAAAAATATTATTTCATATTTTTGTCTTTATTAAAAAAAACGAAAATTACAAAAAAATAGTTTTATTAATATGTTATAGTTATTTTAACTTTAAAAAATACAAAAAATATTACTTCATATTTTATCTTAATATTTACGAAAATTACAAAAATGGTTTTATTAATATTTTATAGTCGTTTTAACTTTGAAAAAATACAAAAATAGTACTTCATATTTTATCTTAATATTTACGAAAATTACAAAAAAATAGTTTTATTAATATTTTTGTAGCTATTTTAAAATCTTGAAAAATATTTAAAAATATATAGTTTCGTTTAAATACTAGTCTTATTTTGGTAGTTATTTTGCTTACATAGGACTAGTTAAGCAACGTATTCCTATTTCTCGGGTCCGGGCAAAAGAATAATATTCGGGTTCAAACTACCCGGTTTTAGGCCTAATTTTCGGACCTAGCCCATAATAAACCGTGTCCAGGACACGTGGGGAACCCCACCACGCGTGGGGGACATATGCCTCGAACCCCACCACGCGTGGGGCTCATTTTCATGGGCATTGAAACACGGACAAACACAAAGAAAGGGGGGACCAACGAAAAAGGGATTTTAAAAATTTTGGGAAAAGGGGGTTACTGTATAAAAAAGAAAAACGGACGAAAGAGAGGGGGAGGACTTTTTGAAAAAAAGTTGAAAAAAACTGGAGACTTTGGAACATACTACTGTTCCTCTTTCTTCTTAAAAGAAGAAAGGGAGAAAACGTTCAGAAAAAAAGAAAAAGAAAGGAAAAAAAAGAACGAGAAGGCATTTGGAATTTTTGGAAAGAGGTACTGTGGATCATCTTCTTCGCAGGAAGAAGAAAGAAAAACCCTACTGTCACCTTCCCTCCGTCGACCACCTTCCCCGACGCCATAACCTCCCACGTCCCAGCTGCCCAAACGACCACTGTTCCTCCATTTTCTTCAAAAAACCAGTCCGAAAACCCTACTGTCACCTTCCTCCTCCTTTGAACGAGACCTAACCAAGCTCACTCCTCCTCAACCCGTCACCTTCCCCGGCAGCCCCACCATCGTCAACCTCCAGCCCAGGACGACGACCTTCCCAGCTGCCCGTCAAAAACCACCAGCCCAGCTCCTCCCATCGTCCAAACACCACCACACCCCCGACGCCATAACGTGAAACCCCAGCTCCCTCCATCCCTTTCGGCACCCCCACGCACCAGCCCCCTCGCCGAAACATCACCAAACGCCCACCTCCTTCACAAACGCCATAACAACCACCCCGTCACCTTCCCCCAGCTAACGACCCCGCGTCCAAACCCACCGGCAAACACCCTCCTACCACCAGCTCCCTCCATCCCTTCCGACACCCTTACGTCGGAACCCAGCAGCCATCGTCAACCACGGCCCAAACCACCATCAACGACCACCCCATCTCCTTCCTCCTCAAGAAAATCTAGGAAACAACCCTAGCAAAAACCTACTCCACCAGTCCGGCACCTGCTCGTCGACCACCTGCTCGGACGACACCAACTCTCTCACGTCCAAGCTCCAGCCATCGCCACCACCAAACAGTTCCGCCACCAACTCCGTCCACCGTCGCCCAGCCATACCCCAGCCCAGCGAGCAGTGCTACTGCGGTTGCTGCGTTGTGTCGTCCAACCCCTCACGTCCAAACGATCACCTGGAAATACCAGTAGCAACCATGACCCATCCTCCGTCCGTTCGCGTTCGAGCTTATGGCGCGAGCTATTCCGTTTGAGCTTTGATGACTGTTTCTATGGTTTCCCATTTGAAGTCCGTTTGAGCGCCGATGTGAGGTTCCAGTTCGTTGGTTTCGTTTGCTTCATCTCGCAGACTATGGCTCCATTTTGGTTCGACAAATGAATTGTAAACCTCCAGCAGTGTTTGTAATTAGAGGTTCGTTTCTAATCTTTATTTGAGTGGATATCGGTTACTATCATGTCCGAGCTCGAACACATGTTATGTTGAAATTTTTTGTTTAAATCTGTCGAGTTTTAGTTTTGGTGTTTATGTTACTGCTATCCCAAATTGGCATGCTAGACGAAAAGTTGTGCCAAAGTGTTTTCATGATCGTGCCTAACTTGCCGAATTTGTAGTCGGATTGATTTAATAAGTCCTATCATAATTTTGCTAGTCATTATTCTGTTGGTTGCCATATGGATTAGTTCTAATGTATGCTCATGATTAATTAATTTGGCAGGTTTAAACACTCTCTATTAGCCATACATCCTACTAGCCATCCATTGTTAGATTAATAAATTAGTATTTCCTTTTTAGAGACAAACAAATTAGAGAATTGTAGTTGGTTTAAGCTTACCCTTATATAAAAAAAACAATAATATAAATGAGACGAGCCTCGCCAAATGAAAACGCACAGATTGCGGGGCCCTCACAAAATATATGTATTAAATACTCAGATTCCGGGACGGGCCGATTAGAAAATTTCACGGCCTCCCCAAAATAATAACACGATAGTCTCTTTAGGTGCGTGTTTAATAACCTACTTTCTTAAACTTGGGTGTGCATTTCATGCGACCCAAATCCAAATCCCAAAATGTCAAATAAGATATGTTCCGGATTGTGGGTGCATTTCATGTGACGCAGTCCAAAGACATCTTTTAAGCGATGTTCACATTCTTAATAATAATAATTAATAAAGCGGTTAAAAGATAAAATTTGCACATGGTTCATAATTGTATTAAAAATCAGATAAATAAGCCGAATATAACAGTTGAGCGACCGTGCTAGAACCACGGAACTCGGGAATGCCTAACACCTTCTCCCGGGTTAACAGAATTCCTTATTCGGATTTCTGGTACGCAGACTGTAATATAGAGTCATTCTTTTCCTCGATTCGGGATTAAAATTGGTGACTTGGGACACCCTAAATCTCCCAAGTGGCGACTCTGAAATAAATAAACCAATCCCGTTTCGATTGTCCTTTAATTGAAAAAAAAAACCCTGCGCCCCCTCGGGTGCGGAAAAAGGAGGTGTGACAGCCACCCAGTCTCTGATGCTCATATTTCACCTACTGACAATTTAGACACCGAGCTACAAATCCCACGATATCTTTCTTCATTCTTCTCCACCAATAGTGCTGCATCAAATCCTGATACATCTTCCCGACACCTGGATAGATAGAATACCCCGAGCTATAGGCTCTTCTAGAATAAACGCTCTAAGTTCATCCACATTGGGCATACAAATCCGGCCCTGCATCCTCAAAACACCATCATCACTGATGGTCACATCTCTGGCATCACCATGCTGAACTCTGTCCTTAAGGACAAGCAAATGAGGATCATCATACTGGCGCTCTTTGATGCGATCATATAAGAAAGACCGAGAAACCACACATGCCAACACCCGACTGGGCTCCAAAATATCCAATCTCACGGACCGATTGGCCAAGGCTTGAACATCAACTGCAAGGGGTCTCTCCCCAACTAGAATATATGCCAAACTCCCCATGCTCACTGCCTTTCGGCTCAATGCATCGGCCACCATATTGGCCTTTCCCGGATGGTACAATATAGTGATATCATTATCCTTAAGCAACTCCAACCATCTCCGCTGCCTCAAATTAAGATCCTTTTGCTTGAATAAATGCTGAAGACTGTAATGATCAGTGAACACTTCACAAGATACGCCATACAAGTAATGCCTCCAAATCTTCAATGCATGAACTATGGCAGCCAACTCCAAATCATGAACGGGGTAGTTCTTCTCATGGGGCTTTAACTGACGAGAAGCATAAGCAATAACTCTACCCTCCTGCATCAAGACACAACCAATCCCAACTCTCAAAGCATCACAATACACAGTATATGAACCCGAAGCTGATGGCAAAACCAACACTAGAGCTGTGGTCAAGGCTGTCTTGAGCTTTTGAAAGCTCTACTCACACTCGTACGACCATTCAAATGGAGCACTCTTCTGAGTAAACTTGGTCAAGGGCGATGCAATGGATGAAAATCCCTGAACAAACCAGCGATAATAGCCTGCTAACCCAAGAAAGCTATGAATCTCTGTGGCTGAGGATGGTCTAGGCCAACTCTGAACCGCCTCTATCTTCTTTGGGTCAACCTGAATACCCTCGCTGGACACCACGTGTCCCAAGAAAGCCACTGTACTGAGCCAAAACTCATACTTGGAGAACTTTGCATAAAGCTTCTCCTCCCTCAATCTCTGTAACACAACTCTCAAATGCTCCGCGTGCTCCTCCTGACTATGCAAGTACACCAGGATATCATCAATGAATACTATAACGAACGAATCAAGATAAGGCCGAAACACGTTGTTCATCAAATGCATGAATGCTGCTGGGGCATTGGTTAGCCCGAAAGACATAACAAGAAACTCGTAATGACCATATCTGGTCTTGAAAGTAGTCTTAAGAAATCTGAATCCCTAATCTTCAACTGGTAATAGCCCGAACGGAGATCAATCTTGGAGAACACTCTCTCTCCCTGAAGCTGATCAAATAAATCATCAATGCGAGGCAAATGATACTTGTTCTTAATTGTTACTTTGTTAAATTGCCTATAATCGATGCACATTCTCATTGTGCCATCCTTCTTATTCACAAACAGAACGGGCGCACCCCAAGGTGACACACTAGGCCGAATGAACCCCTTATCTAGGAGTTCCTAAAGTTGTTCTTTCAATTCCTTCAACTTTGCTGGTGCCACACGATTCGGGGGAATAGAAATGGGCTGAGTGCCCGGCACCAGGTCAATACCAAAATCAATATCCTTGTCCGGTAACATGCCCGACAGGTCTGCAGGAAAAACATCGGGAAAATCCCTCACAACTGGAACAGAATCAATACTAGGAGTCTCAACTCCAACATCCCTCACAAATGCTAGATATGAAAGGCAACCCTTCCCAACTATACGTTGGGCTTTCAAGAAGGATATCACTTTACTAGGAACATAATCAGTCACACCATGCCACTCGATCCGCGGTACACCCGACATAGCCAAAGTGACTGTCTTAGCATGACAGTCTAGAATAGCACGACACGGAGATAGCCAATCCATGCCCAAAATGACATCAAAATCCACCGCGCTCAATAGAAATAGATCTGCTCGGGTCTCCAAAACCCCAATAGTCACCACATATGACCGTTACACACGGTCTACAACAACAGTATCGCCCACCGAGGTAGATACATAAATAGGTAAAGCAAAAAACTAACAGGGCGTACCCAAATAATGAGCAAAGTATGATGACACATAAGAAAAGGTGGAATCGGGATCAAATAATACAAAGGCATCTCTATGGAAGACTGAAACAATACCTGTAATGACAGCATCCGAAGCAATGGCGTCGGGTCTACCCGGGAGTGCATAGAAATGGGCCTGACCACCCCCTGATCGACCTCCCCCTCTAGGGCGACCCCTGGCTGCCTGACTTCCACCCCTAGCTGGCTGGGCGGGTGGTGAAGTAACTAGAGCAAAAGTCGAGAGCTGACCCCTCTACTGGGACGAACTAGCAACACAATGAGGACACTGCCTCCACACATGTCCAAACTCTACACACTCAAAACAACTCCCAGGTGTTGGAGAAGGGGACTAAAGGGAACCCCTCACACCGGAGTGACCAGCTGATGCACTCGGCATAGAAGAACCCTGAGCTGACGGGGCACGAGATGAACTCTGGGCTAGAAGGGCACTGAGTGATGACTGGCCCCGCTGAGATCCATGATGACCATGACCCGAAGATGCTTCGTGATACTTTAGGCGGGCTGACTGAGCAGGCCTGAAAGAACGGCATCTACCATGCTGAAACTGGCCCCTCGATGAAGCACCACTATAACTGCCAGATCCTCGAGGCTTCTTGGCCTCCCTCTCCTCTCGATCCTGAGGGCAAACTATCTCAATCTTACGAACGATATCGACCACCTCCTTGAATGTAGCACCCAACACCCTCTCTCGGGTCATATGAATATGGAGGTGATAGTTAAGGCCATCAACAAATCTCCTGATCCTCTCACGATCTGTCGGAACCATCCAAATGGCATGACGAGCCAACTCAGAAAACCTCGACTCATACTGTGACACAGTCATATCCCCCTATCGCAACCACTCAAATTGTCTATGCAGCTCCTCTCTATGGGACTACGGCACATACTTCTCCAAGAAGAGAGTGGAGAACTGCTGCCAAGTAAGGGGCGCTGCTCCAACCGACCTACGCCTCTCATACGCCTCCCACCATGTAAAAGCAGCCCTAGTAAATTGAAAGGTGGTAAATTCCACACCACTAGTCTCAAGAATCCCTATTGTACGGAGCATCCACTGACACTTATCAAGAAAACCCTGGGCATCCTCGCCCTCGGCACCACTAAATGACGGAGGCTAGAGTCTACCAAACCTCTCAAGACGATGCAACCGGTTGAGCTGGAGGTGCCCCCGGTATTTGTAGTCCCTGCACTACCTACTCAGGTGTGCGAGCAGCGGGGGTCTGATTGCCTCCCCCGGCCCGTGAAGTAGCTGCTGCTGTAGTGGCTGAAACTGCTTGAGCCAGGCCAGTGCAAACTGATAAGATCTGTGCCAAGGACTCCTGAAGACCCGAAACCACGATAGGCACAGCTGGTGCCTGAACTGGTTTTGCTGGAGCCTGATCCGAAGTCGGGGCAGCTGGTGGATCAACAGGTGCTGCCCTCGCTGCTCTGCCTCTACCACGTCCACGACCGCGTCCACAGCCTATGGTGGCCTCAGTGGGTGGCACTGGTGGTCGTCCACCTTGTCCGGTAGCGCGAGTCTTCGCTATCTGTGAGAGAATTGAATATCAGAAGTTTAGTATTCGGATCAACAAGTTCACACGACAGGAGTTTCAAGAATATGAAGTTTTTCCTAAAGGTTCTGCAGCCTCTCGAGGATAAATACAGATGTCTCTGTACCGATCCGCGAGACTCTACTAAACCTGCTTATGACTCGTGAGACCTATGTAACCTAGGCTCTAATACTAACTTGTCACGACCCAACCCCCGAACCCGGTCGTGATGGTGCCTCTCGTGAAGAAAAAGCCAGCCAGACCAAAATGAAACAGCTCTTTTAAATAGTTAATCATCATAAACAGTAATAACATATAATATAATACTCATAAATTGCGGAATTTAACGATAGTAACCGCAAGAACCATCCCGACATAGCCCAAACCGGGGTGTCACAAGTCATGAGCTACTATAGAATCTGCTATAAGTCTACAAAGTACGGAATCCGATAAAACAGTCTGAAGAAAACATAAATGATAGAGGATAAGGGAGACAAGGGGCTGCGGATGTCAACAACTACCTCGTAACTCCAAATCACCGCCTAGCCTGGACGGAATCAGCGCTCAGGTGCGGACTCTGCTATGCCTGAATCTGCACACACGGTGCAGGGAGTAATGTGAGTACTCCGACTCAGTGAGTAATAATTATAAATAATGGCTGAAAGTATGAAAACACATAAAGGCACAAAGCAATTCTATATCAAGCAGTAAAAATCACTTAAAGTAGTATATCACTGAAGAAATCAAATGATATTCCTTTTAAAACAAGTAAAATCGGTAATTTAACAGGTAAATAACAAGTATAAATCCACCCCTCGGGCACAGTATCAATCGCTCAAAATAGTATCAGCCCCTCAGGCTCACTCTCAGTACAGTATCAGCCCATCGGGCTCAGTATCAATCACTCAGAACAGTATCAGCCCCTCGGGCTCACTATCAAAATAGTATCAGCCCCTCGTGCTACCTCAGAATCACTCATATCAGCCCCTCGGGCATAGCATCAATCACTCAGAACAATGGGTACCCGTGCTCACTATGGGTGTGCAGACTTTGGAGGGGCCCCCTTACGACCCAAGCGCTATATCAAGCCACCTCATGGAATCATCACTCAGCATATCCTCACATCACTTAAGCCACCGCGTGGCATATAAAGTATCTCAGACCCTCGACCTCATATCACTCGACCTCATGTCACTCAAGCCACTGCGTGGCATAAATAGTAACTCAGGCCCTCAGCCTCATATCACTTAACATATCCTCACATATGGCCCTCGGCCTCACTCAGTCCGGAAATCATCATAAGACCCTTGGGCATTAGTAAAACAGTAGTTCTCAGCCCAAAACATGATCTAGAAATATCATTTAAGTTTCAAATCTGAGTAAAAGTGGATGAGTTTGTAAAACAGTAGATATCAACAGGACTGAGTTCAAATAATAAGTCAAGCAGTGGGGAAACAGTGATAAAAATCCCCGAAGGGTTCAAATAGTTGGCACGAAGCCCAAATATGGCAATCAGCCCAAATCATGATGATAACAAATGAATTTCAGTCAAATATTCGGTAAAATCATCAATCGGGATGGACCAAGTCACAATCCCTAGTAGTGAAAGACCCCACGCTCATCATCCAGCGCGTATCTTGCCTCAATATAGCACTACGATGTGCAATCCGGCGTTTCAAACCCTCAGGATATCATTTACAACCATTACTCACCTCGAACTGGCTAATTCTCTAGATCGTGACGCCTTTGCCCCTCGAATTGGCCTCCACGCGCGTCGAATCTATCCAAAATTAGAACGAATACGTCACAATATGCTAAAGGAACAAAGCCCAAGTGAAAACATTCGAAAAATATCAAAAATCCTGAAACTAGCAAAACCCAAGCCCAGGCCCACGTCTTGGAATCGGGTAAAATTTACATTTTCAGAATCCTCATACCCTCACGAGTCTAATCATACCAAAATTATCCAATTCCGATACCATTTTATCCTTCAAATCATCATTTTATATTTTTGAAAGGTTTCACAATTTTCTTCCCAAATTCCATCCCAAATCATGAATTAAATGATGAATTCAGTGATAGATTCATGTATTCTAGCCAAATCTGAGTTAAAATTACTTACCCCGATGAATTTCTTGAAAAACCTTCAAAAAATCGCCAAAATTCGAGCTCTCTAGGTCAAAATATTAAATAAAACCCAAAATCTCGTATTTATAGGTACCCCTCAGATTTCAGCTACTGCGGGCCGCACCAAATCGACCCCGGTCTGCACAAGCCAGTGCGGTCCGTGCAAAAACGACCGCGGCCGCACAGGCCTTCCTCTACAGTGACAGGCTTTAGTATTTTGGCCATAACATTTGCTAAAGATGTCCAAATTGCAATATCTTTACCTTTCTGGAAACTAGACACGAAGGGATACAACCTTCATTTTTTAATCACCTCACAATTCCTTGTAGATCATAAGATATTAGCTTCCGAAGCTGGACCAGTAGGAAGGTTGTTCACCGTGGCCGTGCCCACTTTTGTGCGGTCCGCGCGACGCCTACTGCGGCCGCGCCCGCTTTTGTGCGGTCCGCACAGCACTCACCGCGGGCGCACTCATTTTTGTGGGGACCGCGTGGGTGAGTTCTGGGGCCTGCAACCCTCCTGGACCTGCTACAACTATGATTTTTGGCCTAAAACATCCCGAAACCTACCCGGGACCCCCGAAACCTCAAACTAATTGTGCCAACACATCCCATGGTATCGTACAAACTTGTTCAACACTTCGGAACGCTTACAACAATATCAAATAACCAATTTAACATAGGATTCAAGCCTAAGAACTCCAAGAACTCTTAAATTATGCTTTCGATGAAAAGGTCTATCAAATCTCGTCCGAATGACCTGAAATTTTACACACACATCCCAAATGACACAATGAAGCTACTGCAACTCTCAAAATTCTATTCCAACCCCTATATCAAAATATCGCCTATCAACCGGAGTTTGCCAAAATATTAATTTCGCCAATTGAAGCCTAAATCTTCTCTACAACTCCAAAACCCATTTCGATCGCGCTCCTAAGTCACAAATCACCTCCCGAAGCTAACTGAACTATCGGAACTCACTTCCGAGCCTGCTAACACATAAGTCGACATCCGGTTGACTTTTCCAACTTAAACCTTCTTAAAAGAGACTAAGTGTCTCATTTCTTACCAAATCCTCACCGAACTCGAACTAATCAACCTGATCACATAAAACACGGATAATGAAGCGTAAATAAGCTAAAATGGGGAAACAGAGCGGTAACTCATGAGACGACTGGCCGGGTCGTCACAGCTAGACAAGCCAAATTATCCTAATTACTTAATCTTTTCCAGTTTTAAATCATTATCAGTGAAGAGTAGATATCATGCAAATAGCGAAAATAATTAAGCGGAAGATAAAATCGAACAATTTATCTTAATACAAAACTGTGGAAGTCTAAATATAACTCTACCTAGAACTTGGTGTCACAGTTTCACAGACGGTCAAGTAATAATCTATAAGATAATATGCTTTTCAATGAATAAAATTCGAATATATTTCCTTTAAATAAATATCTTTCAAATAATTATCTTTCGAATATAATTCTTTTGAGTAAAGGTCACTTTGTGACGCCTCATTCACTTAACATAAAGTAGAGTACAACTTCCAGCCCAATTAGGAAATCAATAAGAAAAGATGAAGTTATTTTTAAAAATTATTTGATAAAGAAGATACCCTTTTCAATTAAAGTACAATATCGAATGAATCATTACCTTTAATATGAGAAATCAATAAATCAAAACATAGTATAAATTCCTTTTAAGTAAAGTACAACCTCAAACGGTTTAAGGAAAATTTAGTTGACAAATCAATTGAGTTAAAAATGTAACAATTGTTGAAATTTGGAGTATTGAACATATAAAAAAGAGAGGGTAAAAATAGAATATCAAGAGAATTATAAAGGAATCAAAATACAACCACTAACAAGAATAAGGAAAACAAAGGCAGATTTCACTTTCTTTTCACATCTTGTTGCAGGCGTGCAACCCAATCCCATTTCCTGTATCTCGTGGCAGGCGTGTCACCCGCTCCCATTTCATGTATCTCGTGGTAAGCGTACCACCCACTCCCATTTTATTATACCTTGTGGAAGGCATACCATCCACTCCCATTTCATTATATCTTGTGGTAAGCGTACCACCCGCTCCCATTTCATTATATCTTATGGTAGGCGTACCACCCGCTCCCAGTTACAAGCCAACAATAATCACAAGGAATCCCGGCAAGGGAACAAGAGTAGTATAACAACTTCCCGGCAAGGGAACAATACTATCAAAACAAACATCTCGGCAAGGGAACAATAATATAAAACAAACATCCCGGCAAGGGAACAATGGTGATAATAACATATGGAGCGCAATAAATCACAACAGAGTCATAACAATTATAATACAAAACTCACGGGCATGCATGACACCAACGTATAGATACTCGTCACCATGCCTATATGTCGTACTCCACAATTAAAATGTAGCAAATAAGACACAACTCCTAATCCCTCAAGCTAATGTTAGACCAAACACTTACCTCGCTTTACAACCAATTCAAAATTCCAACAAGCCTTTGCCTCGCGAATTCGTGCCTGAAATTGTCAAATCTAGTCATAAACAATTCGATTCAGTCAATAAAAATTATAGGAATTAATTCCGTATGAAATTCTACATTTTACATTTAAAATACGAAATTGCACTAAAAATTCGCCCGTGGGGCCCACATCTCGGAACCTGACAAAAATTACGGAATATGAAACCTCATCCAACCACGAGTCCAACCATACCAATTTTACCAAAATCCGACATCAACTCGACCCTCAAATCTTCAAATTAAACCAAGAGGGTTTTCAAGATTTTTCCCAACTAAAATCACCAATTAAATGCCAAAACTAGTAATAGATTCGGGTAATCTAACCAAAATTAAGTTAAGAACATTTACCCCATTGTTTTCTCTGCAAATCTCTCGTAAATCGCCTCTTCCCGAGCTCCAATTTGACAAAAATCCTATTTTCAGAAATAAACATTCTGTCCAGAATTTCGATACTGTCCACGGGGTACTGTTCACGATACTATTCATAAGACTGTTTACGAGGGACTGTTCACAGGGACTGTTTACGGGTACTGTTCACATGCTGTGAAAAAAATTATCAGCTGTCCAAAGAGAAAATTCAGCAGCCTTTTTATATCCGTTAACCTTCCGAAATCCACCCGAGGCCCTCGGGACTTCAACAAAATACACCAACAAGTCCTAAAACATGATACAGACTTAGTCGAAACCTCAAATCACATCAGATAATGCTAAAACCGTGAATCACACCCCAATTCAAGCCTAATGAAACTAAGTACGTCGAACTTCTATATTCGATGCAAAAACCTATCAAATCAAGTTCGATTGACTTCAAATTTTGTACACTAGTCATAAATGACATAATGAAGCTATGAAAATTTTCATAACTGGATTCCGACCCCGATATCAAAAAGTTAACTCTCCTGTCAAACTTAAGAAATCTTTAGCGTTAGATTTCTAGGTTCCGTTAAATGGCGATAATTTGATCTAGGGACCTCCAAATTCACTTTCAGGCATATGACCAAGTCCCCATTCACGATATGGAACTACCGGAATTGTCAAAACTTTTATCCGAGTTTGTTTTCTCAAAATGTTGACCGAAGTCAACTCAATTGAGTTTTTAAAGCTTTAGTTCACAATTTAATCCATTTTTTTTACATAAGAACCTTCCGGAAAATTATACGGACTGCTCATGCAAGTCGAGGAATTATTCATATCGCTTTTCAAGGTCCTAAAAATACCGAGATGATTATTTAATTTAAAGATGACATTTTTGGTCATCACATAATCTTAGTTCATAATTTGGATAATATTGTAACTATACAAGTCTATAGAAAAAGAGAGAGAGAGAGAGTACCAAGTAGGATTTTCACAATATAAGAGTTTAATTGCAAAAAATAATTTTATTGTTAATGTCCATTAATCATAATAATTATACCCATCTAGAAAGCTTTGCTAGGAGCCTTACCCAAAGTTTAGAAGAATTTATATTAGACATAGAAACTGGATTCTATTCGATAGTAGATTTGGCCGTACATTTTATCTACCTACAACATAATAGTAGTATTTGTTCATATATATATAGAAAACAACTGCATCTAATATTGTTAATATTATCATACCATCAATCATATCATCTATACCATCTAAGTAGAAGATTTTAACCCCACTAAAGACATACACTACCATTTTATACTTTAAGACTTTAACTTTAATCCAAAACCCCCTCTTATATTGGTATTAGAGCAAGAAGATTTTCGAACCAAAAAGTTTATGAAACAACATATTTTTGCTAAATACATAAGTTACCATCACCACCTAATATATATTAGTTTTGAGAGCATTAGAAATAACAGAGAATATAGAGAAACATTAGAATCACAACAAAGGCTTTTTGAAAACCCAGAACTAGAAGTATAGAATATTAAAACATAATACGGTAATAAAGTGTAATTTTAGTAGTAGAGAACATATATTACATACCGAAGATAAACAATACAATACTTTAGTAGATTTAATAATAA
This sequence comes from Nicotiana sylvestris, assembly GCF_000393655.2. Lineage (NCBI taxonomy): Eukaryota > Viridiplantae > Streptophyta > Magnoliopsida > Solanales > Solanaceae > Nicotiana > Nicotiana sylvestris. Next base: position 73,339,026 of record NC_091063.1, on the reverse strand, counting down.
ACTTGTAACGACCCGACCAGTCGTTTTGAGCTTTTGCGCTTTGATCGCCAGTTCTCGGGCATGACTTGCCCCGTGTTATGTATTATGACTGATGTAGATCGTTGGTTTTGGTTTTCAGGAAAAAAAAATCGGATTGAATTTGAAAGAATAGTCTCAGTTGAATTCGGAGGTGATTTGGTCGAGTTTTTGATCAAATGCGTGTTTCGGAAGTTTTTGGAAAACTTAGGCTTGAATTCGATGTGAATTGATGGTTTTGATGTTGTTTGAGGAGTTTTTTTTATTAGAAAAAGTTTGAATGATGTTATAGGGTGTGTTGGCATGTTTGGTCTGGGTCACATGAGGCTCGGATAAGTTTTGGAAGAGTTTTTGGAAGATTTTTGCCGTTTTGAGCATAAGCACGTAATGATCCAAAGGTCCATTTTTAGTTCTAAATATTGAAATTTGATTTCGAGACTTTCGAAATTTTGATAATGAATTATAGGACTGATCTGGAAAGTTTGGTCTAATTTCATCAAGTCACGATTGGGTTTTTGACGCGAAACAACTGTTAATTGTTTAACGAGCGAAATGGATATTACACTGAGCAAACGAGCTCCGAATTGAGTTTTGATTGAAGGACTATGTTCATATCATTATTTGTGACTCATAGGAACAAGAATCATTGAATTCAGAGTTTGTATGGTGGAGTTAGAGTCTTTTTTGTGAAAATAAATGTTGTTGGTGCAGAAGGTTCTGGTGTGCACCTTTAGCGACCAGATTTGGCACCTTTAGCGACCGGAAAGGTCTTTTAGCGACCAGAATGGGCTTTATTAGTGCTGTTCTATTTTGTTTTAGCTCATTTTCACGCTTTTCTTGTGAAAGAACACGACTTGGGGCGATTTTTGAGCAAGAAATCATGGGAAATCTTGAGGTAAGTCATTTGTGATTATTTCTACTCCATAATATTGAATTATCATCGAATAATCCGACTAGATTACATGTTTTTGAGGAGTAAATTGGGGATTTAGGCCTAGGGATTTGAAAATAAGATTTGAAGATTTGAGGGTCGAGTTGATGTCCGATTTTGGTAAATTTTATATGTATAGACTCGTGGCGAGATAAGGATTCCGTTGATGTTAATTTTTCTGCATTTCAAGAAGTGGGCCCGGGGCTCGGGATTTGGATGTTTTTCAGTTATTTTCGATTGGGTATTGTTCCTACAACACAATGTGACATATTCGTTCTGATTTTGGATAGATTCGACGCATGAAGAGGCCAATTCGAGAGGCAAGGGCATAGCGAGCTAGACTTTTGGCCATCTTGAGGTGAGTAATTGATGTAAATGATGTCCTGAGGGTTTGAAACCCCGGAATTTCACATCGTAACACTATATTGAGGTGACTTGCACGCCGGATAACGGGCGTGGGGTACAACACTATTGGGAATTGTGACTTGGTCAGTCCCGAGAGATGTTTTTACCATGTTTTCTACTTGAACTAAATTGAGAATTATCCTTACTTAGATTTGATTGTTACATTTGGGCTTCTTGCCAATTATTTGAATCCTTCAGGGATTGATATCATTGTTTTCGCATATTTTGCATATCATTTGATCTCAATCCAAGGTTTTAAATACTGTTTTGCAAACTCAGCCATCTTTCTAAGATTTGAAAACTTAAATGATATTTCTAAATGATATTTCGGGCTGAGAACTATTGTTTTACGAATGCCCAAGGGGCTTATGATGATTTCTGCACTGAGCATGGATCGAGCTGCGTGCCGCAACAGTGTTACATTGATATTGAGGCCGAGAGCCTGGTTGATTACATTGATATTAAGGTCGAGAGCCTGGTTGATTACATTGATATTGAGGCTGAGAGCCTGGTTGATTACATTGATATTTAGGCCCAGAGCCTGGGTGATTATACTGATATTGATATGAGGCCGATGGCCTAGCTTTGATGCCACGAGATGGCTTGATATTGCGCTTGGGCTGTAGGATCCCCTCCGGAGTCTGTACACACCCCCAGTGAGCGCCGTCGACGATAAATAAATAAGGATGGCTCGGGCTGCACGCCGCAGTGGGTACCAGAGGGTACCGTCATATGCATTGCATTGCACTCATGCATTTATTCCTTATCTGCATTATCTGCCATAATAATTATGTGCTCTTATTTCATTGACTGGTCGCTTCATACTGTTCTGAGCCTGAGGGGCTGATAATGTTCTGAGATACTGAGCCCGAGGGGTAGATTTCTACTTATTATTTTGATACTGAGCCCGAGGGGCAGATTTCTAATTATTATTTTGATACTGAGCCCGATGGGCAGATTTCTACTTATTATTTTGATACTGAACCCGAGGGGCAGATTTCTAATTATTATTTTGATACTGAGCCCGAAAGGGAGATTTCTACTTGTTATTTTGATACTGAGTCTGAGGGGCAGATTTCTACTTGTTGTTTTGATATTGAGCCCAAGGGGCCGATTTCTACTCGTCATTTTACTGCCAAATTACCTGTTTTACAGGCTTAAAAGAAATTTCACATGAGGTTTCACTGAATTGTTATTTTAAATGATTTCACTGCTTCTGTGTAGAATGTTGTGTGCCTTAACGTGTTTTCTTACCTTTAGTCATTATTTATAATTATTACTTACTGGGTCGGAGTACTCACATTACTCCCTGCACCATGTGTGCAGGTATAGGTATTCCTGAGGCATAGAGCGAGTTTTCTGCTGTTCAGTTTTCATCGGAGTTATCAAGGTAGCTGCATGGCGTTCGCAGACCCGTTTTCTCCCTTATCTTCTGTTATTTATGATATCTTCAGACTTTGTTCCTAATTCCATACTTTGTAGAATTTTAGTAAACTCTGTAGTAGCTCATGACTTGTGACACCCCAGTTAGGGCTGAGTTGGGTTGGATTTCCGTATTTTATCTATACTTTTCGCTATTGGATATTATTAAACCATGTTTATACTATAATTGTGTTAATTAATTATCTTAAAAGGATGAATTGGGTTGAATGGTTTGCCTTGTCTTCATGAGAGGCTCCATCACGACCAAGTTCGGGAATTAGGTCGTGACAAGTTAGTATCAGAGCCTAGGTTACTAGGTCTCGCGAGTCATGAGCAGGTTTAGTGGAGTCTTGCGGATCGGTACGGAGACGTCTGTATTTATCCTCGAGAGGCTGTAGAACCTTTAGGAAAACTTCATATTCTTGAATTCTTATCGTGCGTCCTTGATTCAGCTGAAAAAAAGTAACTCTTACAATTCCATCCACGTGTTCGTATGCGCGAACGAGCGCTCAGTATTAGATGTGCCTTGATGGCTTGTAATTCCCCGGTCGAAGGGCGAGACGTAATCGCTGTGAGTTTGATGTTAGGCCAGTCTGGAGGACTTGAGGCTAGATCCTTGCCTATGGCTTGAGCACCGAAGTGCTGATTGTGCGAGCAAGAGTTTTGAAATTATATGTCCGGTATTGTCCCTATTAGTGGGAATGATGGTTGGATAGCCACGTGAGGAGTATTTTAGTACTGCGAGATATATCTATATGACTTGGAGGTGACGAGGAAGGGCGGCAGGATGATAGATGAACTATTAAGTGTTTAATTTTCATTGTGATCTGATGTGTAGCCCCGAGTTATGGGCGCGTGAAGAATTTTTTCATGTCTACTGTTTGGAGTGAAGTAAATTTCATGTTACGGTATAATTTTAGACTCAGGAAGACTAAGTGATTGTGTAATGTTAATAACGGTGAAAGGTATACAAAATTATTAATTAGAAGTGAAACAGGTGGGTTATCTCCTGCGGAGTGTTCTAAGGTAGTGCGATTCTTATACTGTCTATTAAAAGATCTCATTTACAAGTAAAGAATATGCGTTGAAATCTAAATTTGGTCGCCTAGAGAGTGGGCTTAACTGTTATGTGAGTGGATGCAAGAATTGCAGAAGAGTTAAAATTCCAAATGATTTGTGTTTCCACAAGCTTATGAAGGAGTGAGTTCAATCTCACTATGGTATTACGGCAATAATAGAGTATGTGCGTTATGATTTATTGAGTGCGTTTTGATCTATGTCTTTGAGCCAAGTTGGGGAGTTTGCTATTAAATAAGTTGATTGCACAATTATGTGCTATATTGGTTCCAGTTTGAGGCGTGTTGGTGAGTCGGTTATTGCTTACGGGGATTAAGGTCGATCAGGCGGTGGACGGGCCTGTTTTTTATGCTATTGCTTTAGATGCTGTCATTACAGGAATTGTCCAGTCTGCCACAGAGATGCCTCTGTATTATTCGATCCCGGTTCCACCTATTCTTATGTGTCCTCATATTTTGCTCATTATTTGGGTACACCCCGAGAGTTTCCTTCTTTACCTGTTCATGTATCTACCCCGGTGGGCGATACTGTTGTTGTGGACTGTGTGTACCGGTCATGTGTTGTGATTATTGAGGGTCTGGAAACCCGAGTTGATCTATTGCTATTGAGCATGGTGGACTTTTATGTTATATTGGGCATGGATTGGTTATTTTTGTGTCATGTTATTCTAGACTGTCATGCTAAGACAGTTACTTTGGCTATGCCGGGTGTACCGCGGATCGAGTGGTGTGGTATGACTTATTATGTTCCTAGTAGAGTAATTTCTTTCTTGAAAGCCCAGCGTATAGTTGGGAAGGGTTGTCTGTCATATCTAGCGTTTGTGCTAGATGTTGGAGCTGAGACTACTAGTATAGATTCTATCCCAGTTGTAAGGGATTTTTCATCCATTGCATCGCCCATGACCAAGTTGACTCAGAAGGGTGCACCGTTTGTATGGTCAGACGAATGTGAGAAGAGCTTTCAGAAGCTCAAGACAGCTTTGACCATAGCTCCAGTGTTGGTTTTTCCATTAGCTTCAGATTCATATACCGTATATTATGATGCTTTACAGATGTTTTATGGCAATATTTTTGGGTTGGTGACCTACATGGCCTGGTCAAGCCAGTGGAATTCTGTTTTGATTGTGAGCAGATTTGAAAGTTTTCTTGATGGTTTTTACCATAGTTCGAGCCGTATATCTTCTACCGGTGCGCGGAACATATTGTATATTACGAACTCCTCTTAAATGGGAGCAAATAGAAGATTTCTAACTGCCGGAATGTAATTTTCCTATAGCCCAAAAATTTCTAATGAGATTTTGTGTTTGCAACAAGATGGTATGATAGACGTGGTGTGTGGTACATGATTAATATTTTCATGTGCAACGTGGCAGTTCATTCTTAAAGGGAAGGTCACGAGTTCTGGATGGAATAGTCAGTTTCAGGTATTTAGATGAATGTTATAACTGCTCGGTAAGACCTTAGAAGGGTGCACACTATATTTTAACCAACAAATGTCTATTGGTATTTCAACACCACTTGGTTGATCGACTGCCAATATTTCGATCTTGCTATGTATTATAGGAAAATTTTGAGAATAATTATCATGAAATGATCGTACTTGAGGGATGTGTCAGTCATTGAGTGCTGAGTTTGTGATCAGTTACGGTGATTTATGTAATCTAGGAATTTGGAGACGGGGAATTCTAAAAAATATACTATTTCGGCATTGTGGCATGTTTGAGGTGAGTGTCTTATCTAAACTCTTTGGATGCACTAGTTGAGCTAATTGATGGTGATAACTATGCGCTGTGAGCGAGAATATATGTGAGGGTTGAACCTGTGTGCAAGCACCGAGCTAATATTCATGCTCAGAAGATACGTAGGCTATGATATGCCTAGAGTGGGATATTGGGCTAAGGTACAATGTTTCTCGTATTCGTAACTCTGTTAAGAACTATCTGGACTATACTTGAGATTTCCAAGATGCTAAATTCCAGAACAAACTTGGTAATTACTAATTTTGTGTTAACTTGCTAATTTAAGCTATGACAGCGCAGTTTGCTCATGCCTACGATATAGAGTGTTATTTATTACAGTCAAGGAGAATGAGAATCTTGTTTCAGTTAGCATATACATGTGTACTTGTTGGATTGCTTCTATATGATATGCTTGGACTGGAGGTCTGTGACCGTGCCATGTGGATTATGTTATTGGCAGCTAAGTTGCTCATGAGGTTGATGTCAATGTGAGCTATAGAAGAGCCGGTTATTATTATTCTATTCATATATCTTGGTTCCACTGTGATTGACGAGCCCATAGCATATCGTTGGGGTGGTACTTGTGGAACGTGCAAAGCGGCTTTTTTCTTTAAGGTATTCTCCCTTTTTGGGGTAACCAGATGGCGCAATAGTGAGGTTTTCCAGTATGGCATTGTATTATGTACTTCTCTGTGGGTATGGTTATTCACTGGTGGTACTAGATATCAAATTGCGCTTGGTTGATGATTTTGAGCATGGTGACTTGGGGCGTCTCATGTGAACTAGTGTCTGGATAGGGTTGCGCATGGCAGCGAACCTATGTGGAGATATGACCTTCCAGGTTAGATTCATGTGTTATATTTCTTTGATGTGAGACGGGTTCTCAGCCTTGTGTTGTGGTGGTACTGGTGAGCTTGAGGTACAACTCTTTCGTTTGAGTCATTTTTATGAATTGAGTATGCTCGAACTGTTACTTATTGGCACGCGTATTGTGCGAGTGGTGGCTTAGGCCTGTATTGATGTGTCGTGTCACTAGAATAATGTGTTGGATTAGAAGAGATCAGAGGGATCATTAAGGAATACGAACGGATTTGATTTCAGCATGTTGGAAGGATAATATCGAGCTTCGGCTCAGATATTTGATGTAGCATTTGCCAAAGGAGAAGTGGCTTCATGAATGGTTGATATGGAAAATGGTTATGGCTTACCGCTTGATTTAGTTAGCATTGGCAGTATGTAAAAGTGTTGAGATGACACTTTAGTTGATACGAGTTTTTCTATCGGTATTCGGGTGTCGTGTGCAACTGCTGTAATTAGAAGTTATCACTACAAGCGTTTGAGTTATGTGGTCTATCATATAATTGCACCTGAGGTTGCAGGTATCGGTTATTACAGCTGGTTCGGGCTTATTCTGAATATAGATGTGAGGTTCTGACCTTGTGTATGATTTCGGAAATGGAAATGTGGTTCTAAGGTTATGGGCTAGATTGTGTTGTGAAATTTCAGTTATATTGTGCTATCAGAACTATATGAGATAGGGTGACGTGGGATCACCCCCGGGTATGTGTTTGGTAAGGTTATTCAGCTATTGGTTAGCTTCTAGAATAACTCTGGAATGTTCGAGGACGAACGTGTGTTTAAGTGGGGGAGGATGTAACGACCCGACCGGTCGTTTTGAGCTTTTGCGCTTTGATCGCCAGTTCTCGAGCATGAATTTACCCCTGTTATGTATTATGACTGATGTAGATCATTGGTTTTGGTATTCAGGGAAAAAAAATCGGAATGAATTTGAAAGAATTGTGTTAGTTGAAAGCTTTGACCAAGAGTTGACTTATGTGTAAATGATCTCGGATCGGAATTTTTATGATTTGTCTAGCTCCATTAGGTGATTTATGACTTAGGAGCACGATCATAATTGGTTTTGGAGGTCCGGTGTGGAATTTGGCTTGAATTGGCGAAAGTAGTATTTTAGCGATTTCAGGTTTTTGATCAAATGCGTGTTTCAGAAGTTTTTGGAAAACTTAGGCTTGAATTCGATGTGAATTGATGGTTTTGATGTTGTTTGAGGTGTTTTGTTGATTGGAAAAAGTTTGAATGATGTTATGGGGTGTGTTGGCATGTTTGGTCGGGGTCACATGAGGCTCGGATAAGTTTTGGAAGAGTTTTTGGAAGATTTTTGTCGTTTTGAGCATAAACACGTAATGATCCAAAGGTCTATTTTTAGTTCTAGAGATTGAAATTTGATTTTGAGACTTCCGGAATTTTGATAATGAATTATAGGACTAATCTGGAAAGTTTGGTCTAATTTCATCAAGTCGCGATTAGGTTTTTGACGCGAAACATCTGTTAATTGTTTAACAAGCGAAATGGATATCGCAATAAGCAAACGATCTCCGAATTGAGTTTCGATTAAAGGACTATGTTCGTATCATTATTTGTGACTCATAGGAATAAGAATCATCGAATTCAGAGTTCGTATGGTGGAGTTAGAGCCTTTTTAGTGAAAATAAATATTGCTGGTGCAGAAGGTTCTGGTGTGCACCTTTAGCGACCAGATTTGGCACCTTTAGCGACCGGAAAGGTCTTTTAGCGACCAGAATGGGCTTTATTAGTGTTGTTCTATTTTTTAGCTCATTTTCACATTTTTCTTGTGAAAGAACACGACTTGGGGCGATTTTTGAGCAAGAAATCATGAGAAATCTTGAGGTAAGTCACTTGTTATCATTTCTACTCCATAATATTGAATTATCATCTAATAATCCGACTAGATTACATATTTTTGAGGAGTAAATTGGGGATTTAGGCCTAGGGATTTGAAAATAAGATTTGAAGATTTGAGGGTCGAGTTGATGTCCGGTTTTGGTAAATTTTATATGTATAGACTCGTGGCGAGATAAGGAATCCGTTGATGTTAATTTTTCTGAATTTCGAGAAGTGGGATCGGGGCTCGGATTTTGCCAAATTTCGGGATTTTGATGTTTTTCAGTTATTTTTGATTGGGTATTGTTCCTACAGCACAATGTGACATATTCGTTCTGATTTTGGATAAATTCGACGCATGAAGAGGCCAATTCGAGAGGCAAGGGCATATCGAGCTAGACTTTTGGCCGTCCTGAGGTGAGTAATTGATGTAAATGTGTCACGACCCCAACCCCGGTCGTGATGGCGCCCAACACAATGCTAGGCAAGCCCGACCAACTAACATCTCACAATATCTTTCTTTATAATTCAATACCAATTTTCGATATTTAATACCAATTTAATATAAATAGAAGTATGAATTTAATAGATGAAATGTGCGGAAACCATAATCACAAAAATCTCTGTAAAATAGCCCACTGATCCGGTGTCACAAGTCTGAGCCTCTAATACAAGGTTTCAACAATCTAATACAGAAATATGCCTAAAATGCAGAATAATAAATGGAGATAGAAGGAGAAATCGGGTCTGCGAACGCCATGCAGTTACCTCGATAACTCTGATGAAACCAGAAGGGCAGGAAAGCTCGCTCTATGCCTCAGGAATACCTGTACCTGCACACATGGTGCAGGGAGTAATGTGAGTACTCCGACCCAGTGAGTAATAACAATAAATAATGACTGACAGTATGAAATCACGTAAAGACACTAAGCAGTTCAATATCAAAATAGTAAAATCATTTAAACATCAGTGAATAAGGAAATCATGTTAAATTCTTTTAACCAGGTAAAACAGATATAATCAGTATAAATCAGCTCCTCAAGCATTTTAGTTCATCTATTCGTTCTTATCCTCAGTTCTCAATTCATATACTTCTCACGATAACCGAGTGAATAAATATATATACCGCTGTGGCGTGCAACCCGATCCATATATCGTTGTGGCGTACAGCCCAATCCATAATAACAATAGTCGATTGCGCTCACTGGGGGTGTGCAGACTCCGGAGGGGCTCCTTCAACCCAAGCGCTTTATAATTGCTGCGGCATACAGCCCGATCCATATAAGTAGTTACTGCGGCGTGCAGCCCGATCCATAATGTATATAATATATATATATATATCTGCTACGGCGCGCAGCCCGATCCATATCATATAAAATATCCTCACTATATATATCGCGACATAATGTACGGTCGGGATCTCGGCCCTCATATCTCTTCCTATTTATGGTTAACATTTCAAAAATTTGGTTCATATCATTCTTAAACAATTGGAAACATGACTGAGGATATAAATTCTTTAACAAAGTAAGTGAGGAAAACCAGTCAAAAATCCCCTAAGGGTTCTACAGGTCGGCACAAGGCCCCAAGCATGGCAACAAGCCCAATTCACAACAATAAAGTATATGTCTCAATCAAAAATGTAGTAAAATATCATTCGGGATGGACCAAGTCCCAATCCCCATAGTATTGAACCTCACGCTCGTCACACAGCGTGTATCCCAACCTAGTATAGAACTACGTTGTGCCAATCCGGGGTTTCAAACCCTCAGGACATCATTTAAAATCATTACTCACCTCAAACTGGCCAAAACTCTAGCTCGCTATGCCCTTGCCTCTCAAATTGGCCTCCACGCGCGTCGAATCTATCAAAAATTAGAACGAATAGGTCACAATATGCTAAGGGAACATATCCCAAGTGAAAACATTCGAAAAATATCAAAATCTCGAATTTAGCAAAACCCGAGCCCCGGGCCCACGTCTCGGAATCGGGTAAAATTTACATTTTCAGAATCCTCGTACCCTCACGAGTCTAACCATACCAAAATTATCCAATTCTGATACCATTTGGTCCTTCAAATCATCATTTTACATTTTTGAAAGGTTTCACAATTTTCTTCCCAAATTCCATCTTAAATCACGAATAAAATGATGAATTCAGTGATATATTCATGTATTCTAGCCAAATCTGAGTTAAAATCACTTACCCCGATGAATTTATTGAAAAACCTTCGAAAAATCGCCAAAATCCAAGCTCTCTAGGTCAAAATATTAAATAAAACCCAAAACCTCATATTTATAGGTACCCCTCAGGTATCAGCTACCGCGGGCCGCACCAAAACTCACGCGGTCCGCGCAAGCCAGTTCGGTCCGCGCAAAGGCAACATGCGGCCGCACAGGGCTCCCTCTGCAGTGACAGGCTTTAGTATTTTGGCCATAACCTTTGCTACAGATGTCCAAATTGAGATATATTTATCTTTCTGAAAACTAGACACGAAGGACTACAATGTTTGTTTTTGGATTATCTAAATATTCCTTGTATATTAAAAGATATGAGCTTCCGAAGTAGGACCAGCGGATCATTCTCCACTGCGGCGGCACACCATTTTGTGCGGTCCGCATGACACCTACCGCGGCCGCACACCACTTTGTGTGGTCCGCACAGCACTCAACGCGGGCGCACATATTTTGTGCGGACCGCGTGAGTGAGTTCCGGGGCCTGCAACCCCTGTAGACCTACTACAACTATGAATTTTGTACTAAAACATCCCGGAATCTACCCGGAACTCCTAGAACTTCGAACCAATTGCACCAACACATCCCATGACATCGTTCAAACCGGAATTTGTGAAAATATCAATTTCGCTAATTCAAGCCTAAATCTTCTCAACTCCAAAACCCATTCCGATCACGCTCCTAAGTCACAAATCACCTCCCGAAGCTAACCGAACCCTCGGAACTCACTTCCAAGACTTCTAACACATAAGTCAACATCCGTTTGACTTTTCCAACTTAAGCTTTCTTAAAAGAGACTATGTGTCTCATTTCTTACCATATCTTCTCCGAACTCGAACTAATAAACTCGATAACATAAAACACGGACAACGAAGCGTAAAGAAGCTGAAATGGAGCGGTAACTCATGAGACAACTGACCAGGTTGTCACAAAATGATGTCCTGAGGGTTTGAAACCCCGGAATTTCACATCATAACGCTATATTGAGGTGACTTGCACGCCGGATAATGGGCGTGGGGTAGAGCACCATTGGGAATTGTGACTTGGTCCGTCCTGAGAGATGTTTTTACCGTGTTTTCTACTTGAACTAAATTGAGAATCATCCCTACTTAGATTTGATTGTTACATTTGGGCTTCTTGCCAATTATTTGAATCCTTCAGGGATTGATATCACTCTTTTCGCATATTTTGCATATCATTGTATCTCAGTGCAAGGTTTTAAATACTGTTTTGCAAACTTAGCCATCTTTCTAAGATTTGAAAACTTAAATGATATTTCTAAATGATATTTCGGGTTGAGAACTATTGTTTTACGAATGCCCAAGGGGCTTATGATGATTTCTGAACTGAGCATGGATCGGGCTGCGCGCCGCAACAGTGTTACATTGATATTGAGGCTGAGAGCCTGGTTTATTACATTGATATTTAGGCCCAGAGCCTGGGTGATTATACTGATATTGATATGAGGCCGATGGCCTAGATTTGATGCCAAGAGATGGCTTGATATTACGCTTGGGCTGTAGGAGCCCCTCCGGAGTCTGTACACACCCCCAGTGAGCGCCGTCGACGATAAATAAATATGCATGGCTCGGGCTGCACGCCGCAGTGGGTACCAGAGGGTACCATCAAATGCATTGCATTGCACTCATGCATGTATTCCTTATATGCATTATCTGCCATAATAATTATGTGCTCTTATTTCATTGATTGGTTGCTTCATACTGTTCTGAGCCTGATGGGATGATACTGTTCTGAGATACTGAGCCCGAGGGGCATATTTCTACTTATTATTTTGATACTGAGCTCGAGGGGCAGATTTCTAATTACTATTTTGATACTGAGCCCGAGGGGCAGATTTCTACTTATTATTTTGATACTGAGCCCGAGGGGCAGATTTCTAATTATTATTTTGATACTAAGCCCGAGGGGCAGATTTCTACTTGTTATTTTGATACTGAGCCCAAGGGGCAGATTTTTACTTGTTGTTTTGATATTGAGCCCGAGGGGCAGATTTCTACTCGTCATTTTACTGCCAAATTACCTGTTTTACTGGTTTAAAAGAAATTTCACATGATGTTTCACTGAATTGTTATTTTAAATGATTTCACTGCTTCTGTATATAATGTTGTGTGCCTTAACGTATTTTCTTACCTTCAGTCATTATTTATAATTATTACTCACTGGGTCGGAGTATTCACATTACTCCCTGCACCATGTGTGCAGGTACAGGTATTCCTAAGGCATAGAGAGAGTTTTCTACTGTTCAGTTTTCATCGGAGTTATCGAGGTAGCTGTATGGCGTTTGCAGACTCGTTTTCTCCCTTATCTTATGTTATTTTTGATATCTTCAGACTTTGTTCCTTATTCCATACTTTGTATCATTCTAGTAAACTCTGTAGTAGCTCATGACTTGTGATACTCCGGTTAGGGCTGAGTTGGGTTGGATTTCCGTATTTTATCTATATTTTCCACTATTGGATATTATTAAACCAGTTTATACTATAATTGTATTAATTAATTGTCTTAAAAGGATGAATTGGGTTGAATGACTGGCCTTGTCTTCATGAGAGGCGCCATCACGACCAGGTTCAGGAATTGGGTCGTGACAAAACTTTGGAGAAAAAACTCAGGAAAATAATAAAAACATAATAAGAACACTAGAACTAGTGGAAGCATTACAAACTAAACAAATGAAGACTCTAGAAAAATTAGAGCAAAATTTAGATTTCCTAAAATCACAAAAACTAGAAATAGACAGAAAAATACAATTTTTGAACAATAAGTTTAATCTAAAAAAATACCTACGAAAAATGAAATAGAGAACTTAATTAAAACTATTACAGAAAAGCCTAAAGAATTAGAAATACAAACAACCAGATTAGTAGAAAAATAACACATCAAGTAGAAGTATTAAAAAGTGAGATAAGTACCTTAAAAGAAAAGATAGACACAAAAAAAGAAAGTTCTTTAATGAGTGATTTACAACTAGAACTAGATCCAGTATATAAGGAAGCATTAAAATTCACAGAAAGAATTCAAACCAATCTAGAAGGACTGACTAGTTATACTCCTCAAGGGAAAGCGGATCAAACAATAATAAAACAGAATAATACTTTAATAATATTACTTTTAGAAATTAATAGAAAGCTAGATAAAATTATTAAAGAAAAGGAGATAAAAACTGAAATTCCAAAAGTAGACGATTTAATAGAACAATTAAAAAGAGTTGAAATTACACCACAAAAAGATAAAACAAAAATAAAAAATCACAAAAATGGACCTTTTTCCAGGTGGGTCAAGAACAACAAACGAAGAAAGAACAGGAATAAGTTTTTCAGATAATAAAATAGGTAATAATATGTTAGCAAGAATTTTAACTAGAAAAGGACAAGAAGAAAATCAGAAATTAGAGGAAATAATTGACATAGACAAAGACATACAAATTTTTCAACAAAATCAACTAAGGTTACTTAATCCAAAAATATTATATAATACAGGTTATTTTTCAAATAATTCTCAATTATATAGGCATTACAGAGAAGAGCAATTATCAACCATAGGAAATAAAGTGGCAACATTGAATTTAATTACCCAGAATCAGTACGACAAATAAAAAATTATAAAAAGAATTTAATGCATATAGGATTAATAGTAATAGGATTAAAAGGACTAACTAGAAAAAATTTAGGAACTAAAGTACTAGTAGTAGTATATGATGACAGATGGTCAGATCAAAAGAAATCTATAATAGGTTTAACAGAAGTAGACATGACCAATAATGGAGGAATATTTTATATTAGCCCAGACTTCATGATAAATTTAGCAGAATTTGGAAAAAATATTAAAATAGGAATACAGACTAAAGGATAAGAGGAAATGAATAATGGAAATAATCTACTGATATGTGTAGGTTTCATAGGAAAAATGGCAACTAATAGTAATACAAAATTTAGAATTAAGGTAGACGATGTAGTTGAAGTAATGGAAAATAAGGGGATAAAATTAATAAAACCTATTAAGATAAACCCAGAAGAATATGCTGGATTAGAATGGAACCTAAAAGATTTTGCAAAGCCAAAAATATTTAAACCAGAATCTCATTAAATGTATACAAACTCAAAAGTAGAAACCTCAATTAGATTTACTGATTATAATTATTCTACCCAAAAAGAAACAGATGATGGAACCGAAAGTACGGTAGAAAATAATGATACTGAATTTATGAATGTCGAAATAATACAAGATGAATTTGAAGTAGATATAGCATTAGAAAAAACAAGGAGACTAGTTAAAGAAAATAAAAATAAGACTTTCCAATGTAAAGAATGTAAAATTGGAAAGTTAACCTTAAGCGAAGTAGAAGAAAATTTTAAGAAATGCGAATTAAGAATAGATAACTGGGGATATAGAAAGGAAAGTATTTCACAGAAAACATTGGATAAATTCGACCAAATTTTTGAAGAAATACAAGATAGTTATGAAGAAACAGAAACAGAATCTCTAATAAGTCTAACAGAATTAATGGAATTAACTAGTTCTAGTCCAAGCCCATTTCAGAGAACAACTCATCAAAGTACAATAGATACCAGCACGGGAAATGTACCTAGAAAAAGAGTATATAGAGTAGATCATGTGACAGAGATAGAAAATGTAAAACCATCAGGAAAAATGATGCCCATAGAAGAACCTATAAGATTACAAGAAGGAGGAAGTAAGGGTAAAATACTAAATATAGCAGCTCATGACCCACAAATGTGGAACTCAGTAATAGACCTATGGAAACGAATAGTAGTGGCAAACTTTATAAAAACTTATAATGACACAGACGCAGAAAAAATGTATAAATATATGAAGACTTTCTTATGATAATTAACAAAGGGCTTATGGGAAGCCTATAAGTCAGAATTTCCACAGGACTTTCAAACCTTAATAGCAATTGAGCCAAATCCTTATAATTTTACAAATAAAATACATAGCTTAATCACACGCGAAGATCAAAATAGTGGATTAGTAGTATTACAGAAGAATGCTTTAATAAAATTAGAACAATTAAGTATAAGCAGTTGGTTTCATATAAAAAAAATTAAATGATTATTTTTATTATTGTACTATTAGTGGAAACGCTTTTGATCAAGACTTAGGTAAAAAATTATTTAATAAACTACCAGGAGTCTTAGGAAGAGAAATAGAAGAACGATGGTATAAAAGAGAGGGAGTAATACAAAATCCTTATGCAAAATGGTCTATATGACACAAAGTACAACATATAATGGAAATACTACAAGGAAAATGTACTCATATACAAATACAAAAATAACTAAAACAGAACAATATGAGTTTCTGTAGATCAACTGTGTATACAATACAAAGTTATGACAAAAATGAATATAAAAGGAAGAAATATAGAAAGTATAAACCTCAATACAATAAGGGATATAATAGAAAAAGTTATTATCTTAGAAAATCATCAGCTAGAAAACCATACCTAGATAGAGATAGACATGTTAGAAAGTATAGAACAGATAGAAACTATAAAATAAACTAGAATGCTTTACTTGTGGTAGTGTAGAACACTTAGCAAATACGTGCCCAAAAAGAATTAATAATAAAACAAGAAGTTTACAGTTAATAGAAGATTTTCAAGAAACTCTAATAAATGTAGACGAATATATGTCAGATAATGAAAACATATACTCTATAGTAAGTGTAGATATAGAAGAAAAAACTCAAATAGATACCTTAGAATCAGAGGAAGAAGAATTAATAAATGAAATAGGATTAGAAAAATTAGATTTAGAAGAAAATACTTTTGTAAACATATCAGAAGAATGTACCCATAATTTTGAAAGAAATAAAGGATTAGATAGTAACCAGTATTTTTTATATGCAATGGTACCCTAGAAATAAAAGAGCTAAATGTAAACTATGTTATCTAGAAGGATGTATTGCATGTATAGAAAAAGATTTTGAAATAAAAATAAATAAAGAACAAAAATACCAAGAAATAAATGATTCAACCATGAATTTGAGAATAATGATGTTAGAAGCTAAAATAAATGAATTAGAAAAAAGAATACAAAAAATGGAAAAGGGAAAAGAGAAATTGGAAGACATAAAAGAAACAACAGTAGAGGAAGAACTAATGAGTACAGAAAATTATGATGCGCTTGTGACGACCCGGCCAGTCGTCTCATGAGTTACCGCTCCGTTTCCCCCATTTCAGCTTCTTTACGCTTCGTTGTCCGTGTTTTATGTGATCGAGTTGACTAGTTCGAGTTCGGAGAGGATTTGGTAAGAAATGAGACACTTAGTCTCTTTTAAGAAGGCTTAAGTAGGAAAAGTCAACCGGGTGTTAACTTATGTGTTAGAAGGCTCAGAAGTGAATTTCGATGGTTCGGTTAGCTTCGGAGGTGATTTGTGACCTAGGAGCGCGATCGGAATGGGTTTTGGAGTTGTAGAGAAGATTTAGGCTTGAATTGGCAAAATTGATATTTCGGCAAATACCGGTTGATAGGCGAGATTTTGATACTGGGGTCGGAATAGAATTCCGAGAGTTGCAGTAGCTTCATTTTGTCGTTTGGGATGTGTGTGCAAAATTTCAGGTCATTCGGACGAGATTTGATAGACCTTTTGAACGAAAGCATAATTTAAGAGTTTTTGGAGTTCTTAGGCTTGAATCCTATGTTAAATTGGTGATTTGATGTTGTTGTGAGTGTTCCGAAGTTTTGAGAAAGTTTGAACGATGTCATGGGATGTGTTGGTTCAATTGGTTCGAAGTTCTGGGAGTTTCGGGTAGGTTCCGGGATGTTTTAGTGCAAAAATCATAGTTGTAGCAGGTCTATAGGGGTTGCAGGCCCCGGAACTCACTCACGCGGTCTGCACAAAAATAAGTGCGCCCGCGTTGAGTGTTGTGCGGACCGCACAAAAGCGGGCACGGTAGGCGTCGCGCAGACCGCACAAAAGTGGGCGCGGCCACGGTAGGCGTCGCGCGAATCGCACAAAAGTGGCCGCTACCGCGGTAGCTGAAACCTGAGGGGTACCTATAAATACGAGGTCTTGGGTTTTATTTAATATTTTAACCTAGAGAGCTCGGATTTTGGCGATTTTTCGAAGGTTTTTCAAGAAATTCATCGGAGTAAGTGATTTTAACTCAGATTTGGCTAGAATACATGAATCTATCACTGAATTCATCATTTAATTCGTTATTTGAGATGGAATTTGGGAAGAAAATTGTGAAACCTTTCAAAAATGTAAAATGATGATTTGAAGGACCAAATGGTATCGAAATTGGATAATTTTGGTATGGTTAGACTCATGAGGGTATGAGGATTCTGAAAATATAAATTTTACCCGATTCCGAGACGTGGGTCCGGGGCTCGGGTTTTGCTAATTTCGACATTTTTGATATTTTTCGAATGTTTTCGCTTGGGCTTTGTTCCCTTAGCATATTGTGACGTATTCGTTCTGATTTTGGATAGATTCGACGCGCGTGGAGGCCAATTCGAGGGGCAAAGGCGTCGCGAGCTAGAGAAATAGTTAGTTCGAGGTGAGTAATGGTTGTAAATGATGTCCTGGGGGTTTGAAACCCCGGATTGCACAACATAGTGCTATATTGAGGCAAGATACGCACTGGATGATGAGTGTGGGGTCTTTCACTGCTGAGGATTGTGACTTGGTCCATCCCGATTGATGATTTTACCGAATATTTGACTGAAATTCATTTGTTATCATCATGATTTGGGCTGATTGACATATTTGGGCGTCGTGCCAACTATTTGAACCCTTCGGGGATTTTTATCACTGTTTTCCTCACTGCTTGACTTATTATTTGAACTCAGTCCTATTGTTATCTACTATTTTACAAACTCAGCCACTTTTACTCAGATTTGAAACTTAAATGATATTTCTACATCATGTTTTGGGCTGAGAACTACTGTTTTACTAATGCCCAAGGGGCTTGTGATGATTTTGGACTGAGTGAGGCCGAAAGCCATATGTAAGGATATGCTGAGTGATATGAGGTCGAGGGCCTGAGATACTTTATATGCCACGAGGTGGCTTGCGTGATGTGAGGCCGAGTGCCGAGTGATAATGCCACGAGCTGGCTTGATATAGCGCTTAGGCCGTAAGGGGCCCCTCCGGAGTCTGCACACCCATAGTGAGCGCGGGTACCCATTGTTCTGAGTGATTGATGCTATGCCTGGGGGGTGATATGAGTGATTGTGAGGTAGCCTGAGGGGCTGATACTATTCCGAGAGTGAGCCCGAGGGGCTGATACTGTACTGAGAGTGAGCCCGAGGGGCTGATACTGTGCTGAGCGATTGATACTGTGCCCGAGGAGTGGATTTCTACTTGTTATTTACC
The DNA here is from genome assembly GCF_000393655.2 of Nicotiana sylvestris. Lineage (NCBI taxonomy): Eukaryota > Viridiplantae > Streptophyta > Magnoliopsida > Solanales > Solanaceae > Nicotiana > Nicotiana sylvestris. The sequence continues at coordinate 73,320,139 of NC_091063.1, read as the reverse complement.
TGTTAAAGTACCTGTTTTACTTGTTTTAAAAAGGAATATCATTTGATTCTTCACTGATTTACTACTTAATATGGAATTGCTTTGTGTCTTTACGTGTTTTCATACTTTCAGCCATTATTTATAATTGTTACTCACTGAGTCGGAGTACTCACATTACTCCCTGCACCATGTGTGCATATTCAGGCATCGCAGAGTCCGCTCGTGAGTGCTGATTTCTCCCAGTCCAGGCAGTGATTTGGAGACTACGAGGTAGTTGTTGGCGTTCGTAGCCCCGTGCCTCCCTTATCCTATCATTTCCATGTTTTTTTCTGAACTATTGTATAGGATTTTGTGTTTAGTAGACTTGTATCCGGACTTCTTAGTTGCTCATGACTTGTGACCCCCCGGTTTGGGCTGTGTCACGATGGTTCCTGCTGTTATTAACGTTAAAATTCCGCAATTTATGAGTGTTATATTATATGTTATTACTATTTATGATGATTAACTATTTAAAAGAGGTATTCCGTTTTGGTCTGGCTGGCCTTGTCTTCACGAGAGGCGCCATCACGACCGGGTTCGGGGATTGGGTCGTGATAAGTTGGTATCAGAGCCTAGGTTACTTAGGTCTCACGAGTCATGAGCAGGTTTAGTAGAGTCTCGCGGATCGGTACGGAGACGTTTGTATTTATCCTCGAGAGGCTGCAGAACCTTTAGGAAAACTTTGTATTCTTGAATTCTTATCGTGCGTCCTTGAATCAGCTTGAAAAAGTAACTCTTGAAATTCCTTCCACGCGTTCGTATGTGTGCATGAGCGCTTAGTATCAGATATGCCTTGATGGTTTGTGATTCCCTGGTCGAGGGGCGAGATATGATCTCTATGAGTTTGATGTTGGACCAGTCTAGAGGACTTGAGGCCGGATATTTGCCCACGGCTTGAGCACCGAGGTGCTGATTGTGTGAGCAAGTGTTTTGAACTTATATGTGCGGTATTGTCCCTGTTAGTAAAAGTGATGGCTGACAACTATGTGATGAGTATGTTGGTACTGCGAGAGGTATCTATATGATTTGGAAGTGACAAGGAAGGTCTGATGGATGATAGATGAACTATTAAGCGTTTGATTTCCATTGTGGTTGGATGCGTAGCCCCGAGTTATGGGCACGTGAAGAATCTTTTCATGTCTCATAGTTGGAGTGAAGTAAATTTCATGTTGCGGTATGAGTTCAGACTCAGGATAAAAAAAAGAATTAAGTGACTGTTACGAGAGTGATCCTTATGCTGTCTGTTAGAAGATCTCATTCACAAGTGAAACATATATGTTGAAATATAAATTTGGGTCACTTGGTAGAGTGGGCTTAACTGTTACGAGAGTGAATGCGAGATTTGCATAGAGTTAAAGTACCCGATGGTCGGTGTTTCAAGAGCTTATGAAGGACTGAGTCTAATCTCACTATGGTATTATGGAAGCAACAAAGTATACGCGTTATAAGTTATGGTGCGTGTTTTGATCTATGGCTTTGAGCCCAGAGGGGGAGGTCGACCAGGGGGCGGTCAGGCCCATTTCTATGCATTTCCTAGCAGGCCAGATGTTATTGCTTCAGATGTTGTCATTACAGGTATTGTTTCAAGCTGCCACAGAGATGCCTATGTATTATTTGATCCCGGTTCCAACTTTTCTTATGTGTCATCATACTTTGCTCATTATTTGGGTACGCCCCATAAGTTTCTTGCTTTACCTATTCATGTATCCACCCTAGTGGGCGATACTGTTGTTGTAGACCATGTATACCGATCATGTGTGGTGACTATTGGGGGTCTGGAGACCCGAGTGGATCTATTGCTATTGAGCATGGTGGATTTTGATGTCATTTTAGGAATGGATTGGCTATCCCCATGTCGTGCTATTCTAGACTGTCATGCTAAGACAGTCACTTTGGCTATGCCAGGTGTACTGCGGATCGAGTGGCGTGGTATGACCGATTATATCCCTAGTAGAGTGTTCTCTTTCTTGAAGGCCCAGTGTATGGTTGGGAAGGGTTGCCTTTCATATCTAGCATTTGTAAGGGATGTTGGAGCTGAGACTCCTAGTATCGATTCTGTCCCAGTTGTGAAGGATTTTCCCGATGTGTTTCATGCAAACCTGTCGGGCATGGCACCGGACAGGGACATTGATTTGGGTATTGGCCTGGTGCTGGGCACTCAGCCCTTTTCTATTCCGCCATATCGTATGGCACCAGCAGAGTTGAAAGAATTGAAAGAACAACTTCAAGAACTCCTAGATAAGGGGTTCATTCGGCCTAGTGTGTCCCCTTGGGGTGCACCGATTTTATTTGTGAAGAAGAAGGATGGCACGATGAGAATGTGCATTGATTATAGGCAATTAAACAAAGTAACAATTAAGAACAAGTATCCTTTGCCTCACATTGATGATTTATTTGATCAGCTTCAGAGAGCGAGGGTATTCTCCAAAATTGATCTCCGTTCGGGTTATCACCAGTTAAAGATCAGGGATTTAGATATTCTTAAGACTGCTTTCAGGACCAGATATGGTCATTATGAGTTTCTTATTATGTCTTTCGGGCTAACCAATGCCCCAGCAGCATTCATGCATTTGATGAACAGCGTGTTCTGACCTTATCTTAATTCGTTCGTGATAGCATTCATTGATGATATCCTTGTGTACTCGCGTAGTCAGGAGGAGCCCGCGGAGCATTTGAGAGTTGTGTTGCAGATATTGAGGGAGGAGAAGCTTTATGCAAAGTTCTCCAAGTGTGAGTTTTGGCTCAGTATAGTGGCTTTCTTGGGACACATGGTGTCCAGCGAGGGTATTCAGGTTGACCCAAAGAAGATAGAGGCTATTCAGAGTTGGCCTAGACCATCCTCAGCCACAGAGATTCGTAGCTTTCTTGGGTTTGCAGGCTATTATTGCCGGTTTGTTCAGGGATTTTCATCCATTGCATCGCCCTTGACCAAGTTGACTCAGAAGGGTGCTCCATTTGTATGGTCGGACGAGTGTGAGGAGAGCTTTCAGAAGCTCAAGACAGCCTTGACCACAACTCCAGTGTTGGTTTTGCCATCAGCTTCAGGTTCATATACTATGTATTGTGATGCTTCGAGAGTTGGGATTGGTTGTGTGTTGATGCAAGAGGGTAGAGTTATTGCTTATGCTTTTCGTTAGTTGAAGCCCCATGAGAAGAACTACCCCATTCATGATTTGGAGTTGGCTGCCATAGTTCATGCATTGAAGATTTGGAGGCATTACTTGTATGGCTTATCTTGTGAGGTGTTCACTGATCATTGTAGTCTTCCGCATTTGTTCAAGCAAAAAGATCTTAATTTGAGGCAGCGGAGATGGTTAGAGTTGCTTAAGGATTATGATATCACTATTCTGTACCATCCGGGAAAGGCCAACGTGGTGGCCAATGCATTGAGCCGAAAGACAGTGAGTATGGGGATTTTGGCATATATTCCAGTTGGGGAGAGACCCCTTGCAGTTGATGTTCAGGCCTTGGCCAATCGGTTCGTGAGATTGGATATTTCGGAGCCCAGTCAGATGTTGGCATGTGTGGTTTCTCGATCTTCCTTATATTATCGTATCAGAGAGCGCCAGTATGATGATCCGCATTTGCTTGTCCTTAAGGACAGAGTCCAGCATGATGATGCCAGAGATGTGACCGTCGGTGATGATGGTGTGTTGAGGATGCAGGGCTGGATTTGTGTGCCCAATGTGGATGGGCTTAGAGAGTTGATTCTAGATGAGGCCCATAGCTCGCGGTATTCCCTTCATCCGGGTGCCGCGAAGATGTATCAGGATTTGAGGCAGCACTATTGGTGGAGAAGAATGAAGAAAGATATCGTGGGATTTGTTGCTCGGTGTCTCAATTGTCAGCAAGTGAAATATGAGCATCAGAGACCGGGTGGCTTGCTTCAGCAGATGGTTATTCCCGAGTGGAAGTGGGAGAGGGTCACCATGGATTTTTTGAGTGGTCTTCCTCGGACTTTGAAGAAGTTCGATGCTATTTGGGTGATTGTGGATCGGCTGACCAAGTTTGTGCACTTCATCCCTGTGTGTATTACCTATTCTTCAGAGCAGTTGGCAGGGATTTATATCCGGGAGATTGTTCAGTTGCATGGTGTTCCGGTCTCCATCATCTCAGATAGAGGTACTCAGTTTACTTTGAAGTTTTGGAGAGCCGTGCAGAGAGAGTTAGGTACTCAGGTATAGTTGAGCACAGCGTTTCATCCTTAGACGGGCGGACAGTCCGAGCGTACTATTCAGATATTGGAGGACATATTGCGTGCTTGTGTTATTGACTTTGGAGATTCATGGGATAAGTTTCTAACACTTGAAGAGTTTGCTTACAACAACAGCTACCTGTCGAGTATTCAGATGGCTCCATATGAGGCTTTGTACGGGAGCCGATGTAGATCTCCGGTTGGTTGGTTCGAGCCCGACGAGGCTAGACTATTGGGGACAGATTTGGTTCAGGATGCCTTAGAGAAGGTGAAGGTGATTCAGGAGAGGCTTCGTACAACGTAGTCGCGTCAGAAGAGTTATGCAGACCGGAAGGTTCGAGATGTGTCCTACATGGTCGGTGAGAAGGTTTTGCTGAAGGTTTCGCCCATGAAGGGTGTTATGAGGTTTAGGAAGAAAGGCAAGTTGATTCCTCGGTTCATTGGGCCTTTTGAGGTGCTTCGGAGGATTGGGGAGGTGGCTTATGAGCTTGCTTTGCCACCTAGCATGTCGAGTGTGCATCCGGTATTTCATGTTTCTATGCTCCGGAAGTATATTGGGGATCCGTCTCATATTTTGGACTTCATCACGGTTCAGTTGGATGATGATTTGACCTTTGATGTGGAACCAGTAGCTATTTTGGGTCGCCAGGTTCGGAAGTTGAGGTCAAAGGATATAACTTCAGTGAAAGTGCAGTGGAGAGGTCGGCCCGTGGAGGAGGCTACCTGGGAGACCGAACGGGAGATACAGAGCATGTATCCTCATCTGTTTGAGGCTTCAGGTATGTTTCTTGACTCATTCGAGGACGAACGTTTGTTTAACTTGGGGAGGATGTGACGACCCGGCCAGTCGTTTCATGAGTTACCGCTCTGTTTCCCCCATTTCAGCTTCTTTATGCTTCGTTATCCATTTTTTATGTGATCGAGTTGATTAGTTCGAGTTCGGAGAGGATTTGGTAAGAAATGAGACACTTTGTCTCTTTTAAGAAGGCTTAAGTTGGAAAAGTCAACCGGGTGTTGACTTATGTGTTAGAAGGCTCGGAAGTGAGTTCTGATGGTTCGGTTAGCTTCGGGAGGTGATTTGTAACCTAGGAGCGCGATCAGAATGGGTTTTGTAGTTGTAGTGAAGATTTAGGCTTGAATTGGCGAAATTGATATTTCGGCAAATTTTGGTTGATAGGCGAGATTTTGATATTAGGGTCGGAATAGAATTCCGAGAGTTGCAGTAGCTTCATTTTGTCATTTGGGATGTGTGTGCAAAATTTCAGGTCATTCGAACGAGATTTGATAGACCTTTTGATCGAAAGCATAATTTAAGAGTTCTTAGAGTTCTTAGGCTTGAATCCTATGTTAAATTGGTGATTTGATGTTGTTGTGAGCGTTCCGAAGTTTTGAGCAAGTTTGAACGATGTTATGGGATGTGTTGGTGCAATTGGTTCGAAGTTCTAGGAGTTTCGGGTTGGTTCCGGGAAGTTTTAGTACAAAAATCATAGCTGTAGCAGGTCTATAGGGGTTGCAGGCCCCGGAACTCACTCACGCGGTCCGTACAAAAATAAGTGCGCCCGCGTTGAGTGCTGTGTGGACCGCACAACAGCGGGCGCGGGCGCGGTAGGCATCGCGCGAACCGCACAAAAGTGGGAGCGGCCGCGGTAGCTGAAACCTGAGGGGTACCTATAAATACGAGGTCTTGGGTTTTATTTAATATTTTAACCTAGAGAGCTCGGATTTTGGCGATATTTCAAAGGTTTTTCAATAAATTTATCGGGGTAAGTGATTTTAACTCAGATTTGGCTAGAATACATGAATATATCACTGAATTCATTATCGCGATAGCTGAAACCTGAGGGGTACCTATAAATACGAGGTCTTGGGTTTTATTTAATATTTTAACCTAGAGAGCTCGGATTTTGGCGATTATTCGAAGGTTTTTCAATAAATTCATCGGGGTAATTGATTTTAACTCGGATTTGGCTAGAATACATGAATCTATCACTGAATTCATCATTTAATTTGTGATTTGAGATGGAATTTGGGAAGAAAATTATGAAATCTTTCAAAAATGTAAAATGATGATTTGAAGGACCAAATGGTATCAGAGTTGAATAATTTTTGTATGGTCAGACTCGTGAGGGTATGAGGATTCTGAAAATATAAATTTTACTCGATTCCAAGACATGGGCTCAGGGCTCGGGTTTTGCTAATTTCGAGATTTTTGATATTTTTCGAATGTTTTTGCTTGGGCTTTGTTCCCTTAGCATATTGTGACGTATTTGTTCTGATTTTGGATAGATTCGAAGCGCGTGGAGGCCAATTTGAGTGGCAAAGACATCGCGAGCTAGAGAATTAGCCAGTTCGTGGTGAGTAATGGTTGTAAATAATGTCCTGAGGGTTTGAAACCCCGGATTGCACAACGTAGTGCTATATTGATGCAAGATACGCACTAGATGATGAGCGTGGGGTCTTTCACTACTTGGGATTGTGACTTGGTCCATCCCGATTGATGATTTTACCAAATATTTGACTGAAATTCATTTGTTATCATCATGATTTGGGCTGATTGCCATATTTGGGCTTCGTGCCATCTATTTGAACCCTTCGGGGATTTTTATCACTGTTTCCCTCACTACTTGACTTATTATTTGAACTCAGTCCTATTGATATCTACTGTTTTACAAACTCAACCACTTTTACTCAGATTTGAAACTCAAATGATATTTTTACATCATGTTTTGGGCTGAGAACTACTATTTTACTAATGCTCAAGGGGCTTGTGATGATTTTGGACTGAGTGAGGCCGAGGGCCATATGTGAGGTTATGCTGAGTGATATGAGGCCGAGGGCCTGAGATACTTTATATGCCACGAGGTGGCTTGAGTGATGTGAGGCCGAGTGCCGAGTGATGATGCCACGAGGTGGCTTGATATAGCGCTTGGGCCGTAAGGGGCCCTCCGGAGTCTGCACACCCACAGTGAGCGCGGGTACCCATTGTTCTGACTGATTGATGCTATGCCCGAGGGGCTGATATGAGTGATTGTGAGGTATCCCGAGCGGCTGATACTATTCCGAGAGTGAGCCCGAGTGGCTTATACTGTACTGAGAGTGAGCCCGAGGGGCTGATACTATGTTGAGCGATTGATACTCTGCCCGAGGGGCGGATTTCTACTTCTTATTTACCTGTTAAATTACCCGTTTTACTTGTTTTAAAAAGGAATATCATTTGATTCTTCACTGATTTACTGTTTTAAGTGATTTTACTGCTTAATATGGAATTTCTTTGTGTCTTTACGTGTTTTCATACTTTCAGCCATTATTTATAATTGTTACTCACTAAGTCGGAGTACTCACATTACTCTCTGCACCATGTATTCAGATTCAGGCATCGCAGAGTCTGCTCCTGAGTGTTGATTTCTCCTAGTCCAGGCAGTGATTTGGAGACTACGAGGTAGTTGTTGGCGTTCGTAGCCCCGTGCCTCCCTTATCCTATCATTTCCATGTTTTTTTCTGAACTATTGTATCGGATTTTGTGTTCAGTAGACTTGTATCCGGACTTCTTAGTTGCTCATGAATTGTGACACCCCGGTTTGGGCTGTGTTGGGATGGTTCTTGCTGTTGTTAACGTTAAAATTCCGCAATTTATGAGTGTTATATTATATGTTATTATTGTTTATGATGATTAACTGTTTAAAAGAGGTATTCCGTTTTGGTCTGGCTGGTCTTGCCTTCACGAGAGGCGCCATCACGACCGGGTTCGGGGACTGGGTCATGATAGCGCTGATATGTTAAGAAGATAAAAGATTAAGTACAATAAAAATTTTAGCAAGAATCAAAATAGAAGATTACAAAATAGAAACATTAGCTCTAGTAGATTCCGGATGCACAAGATGTATAATAAATAAAAAGATAGTTCTTCCAAATCTAATCAAAACCTTAGATAAGCCAGTTGCAGCTATGCAAATGGATGGAACCCATAATATATACAAACATTATGTAGATAAATCACAGATTGGCTTTATAAATACATGTTTAGATTTCTATAAACCTAGCTATAAGGTAGACAAAATCTGGGTAAGAGACTTAAACATAAATGTAGACTTTGTATTAGGATTAAGTTTTATATTACATAATAATGGTAGTTGTCTACTCAGTAGAGATGGAGTAATATTCTTTAAAAACATTAAACAAATACCGGTACAAACAATATAAACTGCAACCAGGATAAGGACACGACTGAACACAAGCCAGAAAAACCTGTAAGAAAATCAGGAAGAATGTTGTAAAGAGTGTAAAGATAAAAATACATGTTGTAAGATTAAAGAAGAATCTAAAACCTTAATACTAGAAGAAAATGAAGATAGAGATATATTAGAAAAAGACTATACTTTAATAGATATCGAAACAGAATTATACAATTTTAAAACAGGATTACAAAAAATAGGAATAATAAAAAACGAAAAAGATCTGGATAATATAATAAAGATATTAGATGAAATAGAAATAATAGGAGAAAAACCTTTAAAACATTGGGAAAATAATAAAGTGATGTGTAAATTGGATATAATTAATCTAGAATATATAATTAAAACAGCTTCAATAGAAGCTACAAATCAAGATTTTTAGAAGACTTCAAAATTCAAATTAAAGAACTTATGAATTTAGGTATAATAAGAAGATCTACATCTAAACACAGGTCAACAGCTTTTATGGTTAGAAATCATAGTGAGATAGTAAGAGGAAAAGCAAGAATGGTAATAAACTACAAAAGACTTAATGATAACACTAGAACAGATGGATATAAGTTGCCTGATAAAACAGAATTAATAAATAGAATACAAGGAAAAAAGATATTCAGTAAGTTTGACTGTAAATCAGGGTATTGGCAAGTAAAAATGCATGAAGAAAGCATTGAATGAATAACATTTACTTGTCCAGAAGGATATTTCGAATGGTTAGTAATGTCGTTCGAACTAAAGACAACTCCACCAATTTTTCAACAAAAAATGGATAATATATTTGGAGAATATAAGAGATTTGTTTTAGTATATGTAGATGATATATTAGTATTTAGTAAAGATACTAAAGAACATTTAGGACATCTACAAACAATATTTAGGTTATTTGTAGACAATAGAATAATAATTAGTAAAAAGAAAATGAAACTATGTAAAAATTATATAAATTTTCTAGGAGTAATTTTAGGGGATGAAAAAATTAAATTACAACCCCATATAGCCAAAAAAGCTTTAGAAATGCCAGATAAATTGGATAATACCAAAGAGCTACAAATAATTTTAGGAATAGTAAATTATGAGAGAAATTTTATAAAAGACTTAGGAAAAATAGCAGAACCATTATATGCTAAGACAGGCTCTACAGGACAAAAACATTTCAACACAGAAGACATTAAATTAGGACAAAAAGTTAAAGAAAAAATAAAAAAAATATTCCTGATTTAAACATGTCATTAGAAACAGACTACTTGATTATAGAAACAGACGGTAGTTTTGAAGGATGGGGAGCAGTTTTAAAAGCAAAACCAAATAAATATAGTGATAAGAATACAGAAAATATATGTGCTTACCAAAGTGGTAAATATAGAGAAAAAAGAAATATGAGTAGTATAGATGCAGAGATATTAACTTTAATTTACGGATTAAATAGTTTTAAAATATAAATATTAAATAAACAAGAAGTAACAATTAGAACCTGATTGCGAAGCCATAATTAAGTTTCACCAATTATAATTAATATTATACGGATTAAAATATTAAAAAGTATTTTACATGTACAACATGAGACCAACAGTTTCCAAGACTGAAGACAAAGGGAAGGGCATTCAAGCCTCACCCTCAGACAAATACTTGCAGATAGTATTAGGTAATTTTCATTTTAAGCCACACTCTTTTGCAGAACAGACTAATATAGAAAGATTACGTTTTGGAAAACATAATTTAATATTCGTTCCACCATCAAACATGTCGTTTAGAGTTCTACCAGAATGTGTCATAGACGGACATCAAAGGTGTCTAATTAATAACTTATGGATAACATATAATAAAAAAGATACTAAATATTTTATAGCGGCTCTTAATGTCTTAGGACAATATTTTACAGATAAAAACCAAGACAAAAGATTTAAGCGCTATAGAGTTGTACATGGTAAGACAAAGGGTATTTTTCGCACATGGTTAGAAGTACTAGACTCTATTAAAGTTATAGAAAAACCGCTTTTCAAAGGTTTTAATGACTTTACTAAAATATTAGATTATGCAAGAGGAATACTAGGACCAAACTACTATATCTCCCCATGTCACGACCCTAAACCGGTCCGGTCGTGATGGCGCCTCTCAGGGTGTCACTAGTCATGAGCAACTATCAAGGTCTGAATACAACAAAAGTCTAAAAATGTACTAAATACAGTAACAACAATGAGGGGAAGGAAGCGGTGTTGCGAACGTCATGCAGCCACCTTGCTAACTCTGATGACTCTGCGGCTGAGCTATCAACACCCACTACCAGGTTCCGATATACCTGAATCTGCACACGAGGTGCAAGGAGTAATGTGAGTACTCCAACCCAGTAAGTAATAAGAGTAAATAAAGGCTGAGCAGTAGGAAACAATGAATCCACATTTACGTTGGGTTCAATAAACACAACAGGCTTTCAAATCATAATACGAGTCAATCTTCCCTTTTAAAATCCAGCTTTTAGTAAAAATCATCTTTGAAATACCTTCCAACAGTTTCAGTAGGGGTTCAATACCATTTAAAATAATAATAGAGATTAAAGTCATAATCGTCCCCTCAGGCAAAGCATAGTTCGTAAAACAGCTCCTCGAGCAAAACAGTAATCACAAACACTTCATAACTTGAAAATCTCAGTGGAAATAACCAATGTCAAATCAGTGATTAATTTCTGAACATCTCATAAACCCCAGTTTAAATAAAAGTTGTTTTAAAACATTTGTGCAACTTTCCGACAGAGGCTCAATATAAAGATGAGGGAAAACAGTCAATAAATCAACATATTCGATAGAAACTCATTTTAAGAGGAGTGAAATCAATAAGTCCATAAACAGACCTCTCAGGCAAAACACCACTCATATGCATATATATATATATCTATCGCCCCTCGGGATAGCCTCTCTGTCACTCGTGACTCAACTCTTACCAATCAGTATTCGCACTCAACATTCACGCTCAATTGGTACCATATAGTAACCGTTGCGACGTGCAGCCCGATCCGTATATCTCTCACAATAACTGAAATCAAAATAACCGCTACGGCGTGCAGCTCGATCCATGCATCGCTGTGGTGCACAACCCGATCCATATAAATAGTCGACTGCGCTCACCGGGGGTGTGCAGACTCCGGAAGGGCTCCTACAGCCCAAGTGCTATATTGTTGCGGCGCGCAGCCCGATCCATATAAGTATCGCTGCGGCGTGCAGCCCGATCCATATACACATATATATATGTACATTGATGCGGCGTGCAGCCCGATCCATAGATATATAATCCTCAAAACTAGGCCCTCGGCCTCTCTCAGTCATTAACCTCAACATCAGACTCTCAGTCTATCTCAGTCATCAATCTCACAATCAGACCCTCGGTCTACCTCAGTAAAACAGGGAACTCAGGCCAAAACAATTTCCACATGTTAAGAATATAGTGATAAAGCCAGATTTGAGCAATAAACAGGTAAAACATGACTGAGAATATGCTTTCAAACAAATAGAGTGAGGAAAGATAGTAAAAATGCCCCTAAGGGTCTCAACAAGTCGGCACAAGGCCCCAAACATGGTATGCATCCCAAAAATATAATAATGTCAAACAATTAACTATCAAATACGCATTAAAATATTCATTCGGGATGGACTAGGTCACAAACCCCAGCGGCGCTCTACCCCACGCCCGTCATCCAGTGTGCAAGTCACCTCAAAGTAATACAACGACGTATAATACGTGGTTTCAAACCCTCAGGACAGTATTTACAATCATTACTTACCTCAAACCGGCTAATCCTCTAGCTCGTGATGCCTTTGTCTCTCAAATCGACCTCCAAATGCCTCGAATCTAGCCACAATAATTCGATTCAGTTAATAAAAATTATAGGAATTAAATCCATATGAAATTCTACATTTTCCATTAAAAATCTGAAATTGCACTCAAAATTCGCCCGTGGGGCCCACATCTCAGAACCCGTAAAAAATTACGGAATATGAAACCTCATCCAACCACGAGTCCAACCATACCAATTTTACTAAAATCCGACATCAACTCGACCCTCAAATCTTCAAATTAAACCAAGAGTGTTTTCAAGATTTTCCCAACTAAAATCACCAATTAAATGCTAAAACTAGTAATAGATTCGGGTAATCTAACCAAAATTAAGTTAAGAACACTTACCCCGTTGTTTTCTCTGAAAATCTCCCGAAAATCGCCTCTCCCCGAGCTCCAATTTGGTAAAAATGGAAAATGGGACGAATCCCATTTTCCAGAACTTAACATTCTGTCTAGTACTGTTCACACTGTTCACGGGGGTACTGTTCACGCAGGTGAGGTCACTGTTCACACGAGCGAAAAATGCAGGAACTGCCCAGAAAATTGCAGCAGCTTTTCTTTTCACTAAAAAGGCTCTAACTCCATCATACGAACTCGGAATTCGATGATTCTTGTTCCTATGAGTCACAAATAATAATACGAACATAGCCCTTCAGTCGAAACTCAATTCGGAGCTCATTTGCTCAGTTCAATACTCATTTCGCTCGTTAAACAATTAAATCATGTTTCATGTCAAAAACCCAATCGTGACTTAATGAAATTAGACCAAACTTTCCAGATCAGTCCTATAATTCATTATCAAAATTCCGGAAGTCTCGAAATCAAATTTCGATCTCTAGAACTAAAAATGGATCTTTGTATCATTACATGCTTATGCTCAAAATGGCAAAATCTTCCAAAACTTATCCGAGACTCATGAAACCTCGACCAAACATGCCAACACACCCCATAACATAATTCAAACTTGTTCCAACCTTCGGAACGCTCAAAACATCAAATCACCCTCAGATTCAAGCCTAAGAATTCCAAAACTTCCGAAATCCGAATTCGATCAAAAAGTCAACCAAACGACGTCCAAATGACCTAAAATTTTGCATACACATCACAAATGACATAACGAAGCTACAACAGCTCTCGGAATTCCATTCCGACCCTCGGATCAAAATCTCACCTATCAACCGGAATTCGCCAAAATATTAACTTTGCCAATTCAAGCCAAATCCTTCCACGGACTTCCAAAATGCATTCCGATCGCGCTCCTAAGTCATAAATCACCCAACGAAGCTATCCAAATCATAAAATTTCCGATACGAGCTCATATACAAATAAGCAACTCTTAGTCAAACCTTTCAAATTCAAAGCTTTCAACTGAGACTGTTACTTCAAATTCATTCCGATTTTTCCTGAAAACCAAAACCAACGATCTACATCAGTCATAATACATTACACGGGGCAAGTCATGCCCAGGAACTGGCGATCAAAGTGCAAAAGTTCAAAACGACCGGTCGGGTCATTACATCCTCCCCCACTTAAACACACGTTCGTCCTCGAACGTGCCCAGAGTTGTTCCAGAAGCCAACCAATTGCTGAATAACTTTACCATGCATATACCCGGGGGTGATCCCACGTTACCCTACCTCATATAGGTTCGATAACACAATATAACTGAAATTTCACAATCCATCCTAGTCCATAAACCATAGAACCACATTTCTGCTTCTAAAATCCTCAATACTATCAGAACCTCACACCTATACTTTCAATAGACCCGAACTAGTTGTAGTAACCCATGCCTGCAACCTCAAGTGCAGTTATCCGATATACCACATAACTCAAACACATGTAGCGATAACTTCCATTCATAGCAGCTGCACACAACACCCGAATACCGGTAGAAACCTCTTTTCAACTAAAGTCTCATTCCAACACTTCCATATACTGCCAATAATAAATGAAACACACAATAAATCATAACCATCTCTCAAATCAGTCATCCATAAGGTTACTTCTCCTTTGTCAAGGACCATAACAAATTTCTGAATTGAACCTCGATATTTACCCATCAAACATGCTGAAATCGAATCCGTTTGTATTTATTAATGATCCCCAAGGATCTCCTCTAATCCAACACATTACTCTAGGGACATGACACATCCATACAGACCTAAGCCACAACTTGCACAATACACGCATCAATACGCAACAATCCGAACATACTCAAATCATGAAAATGACTCAAATGAAAGAGCTGAACCTCAAGTTCAGTAGTACCACCACAACACAAGACTGAGAACTCGTCTCACATCATAGGAACAGAACACATGAATCTAACCTGCAAGGTCATACCTCCACATATATTCACTGCAATGCGCGACCTTATTTAAACACTGCTCTACATGGAACCACCTTAAGTCACTATGCTCGAAATCGACAACCACGCAACATTTGATATCTGGAACCAAAGCAATTTATCATACTCACGATGAAGCAAATAACATATACCACGCACACCCGATAGGACATGACCGATACGCTGTTCACCGAGCAACACCAAATTACTATTCCTGCTCGACTTCCATTATGAAACTCCGATAGAACCACACCATAGGTGCCTATAACCAACAGATCGTATCATCTCACAACCTCTAATACCCAATCATTCCACTATAGATACTCTAAAATTTCCCTGTGCCACCAAGCAAACCTGAATATCACCAGTCGATCTAAAAAGAAGGTGCTGCAATACTACCGAAGTGCTATCAACTTAATAACATTGCCCTTTTACTAAATCATATACTCTCGTCAAATCATTTCCAATTAGAAGTACCATTTCCTTAATCATCTGAGGTTACCCGCTACTTAAGAGTTTCATGAACTACCTTTCAAAATTGAACTGTAACTCATCTAGCCAAGAACTTCCATTGATCCCATCTAGAAGAAAAATCATTACATATCCTATGCTTCTCACACTCGGAGAAATTGCACCTCTCCAACCACGGTAGAAATCAATAAGAACTCTCCCAATTCCATTTGCACAAATTCAACTGCTAGGACTGAATCCTTCTAACTAGACCAAGCTAAGAAAGCCATTAAAACCCAAGAGCATTGTTGCAAAATAGCTGTAGAAACTCATTACCTCGAACACACACAAGGAATTCAGCATATCCTTACCATACCGATTTGGTCTACTATCAAGATACCCCATCTATCTAAATTCCTTCTGATTCATCTTCAACTTGATATTCCTTCTTGCTGTAACACCACAATTTCCTCAGCTTAGGCTTATCACACGAAACCCAAGCATAAAGCTACACCGTCTAAGGCTCCTAAGCCGCTGAATACTCTTTAAATGTTCCCCAAATCCATTACCTTCACCTTCCCGATACTGATATATAGAATCCCATAATTAATATTGAAAATACCACAAGTCTTACCATCTTCCACTGAAAACTCAGTTTCTATCCATAAGTACAACTTAGAAGCCTCCAATTATTGCATGTAGAGTTTTGAACACAATAGGACCATTCTCTAGAGTCATCCACACTACTCAAACCGTAGTTAGATTGATTAAATAAACCGAACAACCTGTGCTTCATTAGCACTCCGACACTACAGAATGTGACCTCATTCCAATATAACCAAGCAACTTCTTGCCCTATGCACCGGGCATTCCTTACCAACCACAACTCAAGTCATTCCCCGATTCTCGTACACCCATAAAGCATAACATAGCCTTTATTGAAATTTCCTTTACTTGAGCCATAGCTGATTCACAAATGTGCCTCGAACTGGGACCATTAGAGCATATAACCGTGCAATCAACTATTCAATAGCGGACTCCCCCACTTGGCTCAAAGCCATAGGTCAAACACGCACCATAACTCATAACACATATGCTTTATTGCTGCCATAATACCATAGTGAAATTAACTCAATCCTTCATAAGCTCGTAGAACACAAACCATTTGGTACTTCATATCTTCTACAAATCTCGTATTTACTCTCATAACAATTAAACCCACTCTCTTAAGTGACCCAAATTAAATTCACACACATATATATATTTCACTTGTAAATGGGATCTTATAACGGACAATATAAAGATCACACAACTCCAGAACACTTTGCAGGAGATAACCCACCTGCTCCGCCTTAACTAACATTTATGTATACCTTCCACCATCATAAACTGTACGCAGTCACTTAGTCTTCTTGATTCTGGACTCATACCGCTACATGGATTTTTTTTTAATTCACTCACAACTGGGAAACATGAAAAGATTCTTCACACGCCTATAACTCGGGTCTATACCTCAAATCAAGATGGAATTCAAGCACCTAATAGTTCTT
Organism: Nicotiana sylvestris; assembly: GCF_000393655.2. Classification (NCBI taxonomy): domain Eukaryota; kingdom Viridiplantae; phylum Streptophyta; class Magnoliopsida; order Solanales; family Solanaceae; genus Nicotiana; species Nicotiana sylvestris. The sequence continues at coordinate 73,303,519 of NC_091063.1, read as the reverse complement.
TTATCCTCCAGCAGACCCTTCTTGTCGTTTCCAAATCATATGAATACATCTCGCAGTATTAACATACTCATCACATAGTTACTCAACCGTCACTTCCACTAATAGGGACAATACCGAACATATAAGTTTAAAATACTTGCTCACACAATCAGCACCTCGGTGCTCAAGCCATAAGCAAAGATCTGGCCTCAAGTCCTTCAGACTGGCCCAACATCAACTTACAGAGATCACACCTTGCCCCTCGATCGGGAAATCACAAACCATCAAGGCACATCTGATACTGAGCGATCATGCACTCATACAAACGCATGGAAGGAATTCAAAGAGTTACATTTCAAGCTGAATCAAAGGACGCACGATAAGAATTCAAGAATGTGAAGTTTTCCTAAAGGTTCTGCAGCCTCTCAAGTATAAATATAGATGTCTCCGTACCGATCCGCAAGACTCTACTAAACCTGCTCATGACTCGTGAGACCTATGTAACCTAGGCTCTGATACCAACTTGTCACGACCCCAAACCGGCCTAGTTGTGATGACGCCTCTCGTGAAGACAAGGCGAGCCGACACAACACTCACCTTAACCCTTCAAGCATTAAGAGTCATTTTTAAGTCTTTAAATTAAACAATGTTTCATAATAAAATCCTAGAATAATAGTGCGGAATAAAATACCAGCCCGACATCGGGGTGTCACTAGTCATGAGCAACTATCAAGGTCTGAATACAACAAAAGTCTAAAAATGTACTAAATACAGTAACAACAATGAGGGGAAGGAAGCGGTGCTGCGAACGTCATGCAGCCACCTTGCTAACTCTGATGACTCCACGGCTAAGCTATCAACACCCGCTACCGGGTTCCGATATACCTAAATTTGCATACGAGGTGCAGGGAGTAATGTGAGTACTCCAACCCAGTAAGTAATAAGAGTAAATAAAGGCTGAGCAGTAGGAAAAAATGAATCCACATTTACGTTGGGTTCAATAAACACAATATACTTTCAAATCATAATACGAGTCAATATTCCCTTTTAAAATCCAGCTTTTAGTAAAAATCATCTTGAAATACCTTCCAACAGTTTCAGTAGGGGTTCAATACCATTTAAAATAATAATAGAGATTAAAGTCATAATCGGCCCCTCGGGCAAAACATAGTTCGTAAAACAGCCCCTCGGGCAAAACAGTAATCACAAACACTTTATAACTTGAAAATCTCAGTGGAAATAACCAATGTCAAATCAGTGATTAATTTCTGAACATCTCATAAACCCCAGTTTAAATAAAAGTTGTTTTAAAATATTTGTGCAACTTTCTGACAGAGGCTCAATATAAAGATGAGAGAAAACAGTCAATAAATCAACATATTCGATATAATCATAGGGGTGACGGGGTACATGTGATAGAGACAGATGAAGAATGGGATCCTGAGGGGTCAATCGGGCTTATTCGAGAAGGTGATGATTTTAAACCCGCAATCACACTCACTCCTTTTGTGGTGCAGATGCATCCATCAGTCGAGGTTGAGGTAATCGCATCGGTTCCATTTGAGGTAGAAGTGGCCTCGCCAACGGCCACACCTTTCACAGTGACAGTATAAACCACACCTCCTTTCAATTCCAAAGCCATACCTTGGGATTACGTTGCTGAAGCTAGGCAAAAAGGAAAGGCAAAGATGAAAGAATTTGATATTGCACAAGGAATGACCAGAACGGGAAGGATCTATACACCTAAACACTTAGGAGAATCAAGCAAGGAGGCTGCTACTAAGCAACCTATCATTAAAACTGGACCAGATGATCTTTGGAGGAAAGTACAGGCAAAGGAATGCTCCATTATCGATCATTTGAACAAAACACCCGCCTAGATATCCATCTTATCATTATTGCAAAATTTAGAGGCGCACAAGAATGCTTTGATGAAGGTGTTGAATGAAGATTATGTTCTTAACAACATCACCTGCGGAGAAATAGCCAACATGGTAGGGCAAGTGCTGGAAAGTCATAAGATTACCTTCCACGAGGATGAATTACTGCCTGAAGGTTTTGGTCACAAACGGGTATTGCACATCACAGTGTAGTTTGAAGATAAATATGCTACCAGGGTCCTGATAGATGGATGTTCAAGCCTTAACATTTGCCCATTGTCTACTATGAAAAGATTGGCAAAGGTTTTCATGAGATACGGGCAGGAAGCATGAACGTGAAAGCCTTTGATGGGTCTCAAAGGGCCACGATTGGGGAGATTAATCTTTGTCTGTAGATGGGGCCAACTTGGTTCAATATTGAATTCTAAGTGGTTGACATATTAGCTACATACAATTGTCTGTTGGGTCGACCTTGGATACATGCCGTTGGGGCTGTGGCTTCCACACTACACCAGGCCGTGAAGTTCGAATGTAACCATCAGGAGGTGATCATTCACATAGATAAAAGTAATCCTATTTACACTAGTCAAACTATCCTGGTTATCGGGAACAGAAGAAGTCTAGGAGGGGAAACTTATTACCACATCGAACATATCAATGTAGTTAACAAAGACAAATGGTGAAGTAACAAAATAGAAAGCATACTAGCATGGTCTGGGTATGAACCCGACAAAGGGCTTGGGAAGTATCTCCAGGATATTACTAACCCAATACAGCTGAAATGTCATGGTACAACCTTCGGGCTCAGATACCAGTATACATGGTAAGAGTATGATGATTGGTCTCCTCCATGGCGTGGTCTTTATTACCCTTTTGAACAACCAGAGCCACATTTGGGTCAGATTTTTCACCAGGATGATACAATATAGGGAACGACAGAAGAAACTTTAGCTGGGCTGAGAAATTTGTTCCTAGGGGACGAGGATATGGATTGCAGTGCAATAATTGAGGAGGAGGAGGAGGAAGAAGGCCACCATTCAGACTGTGGAGAAAGGATCCGTTCTCAGGAATTGGACTGCCACACCATCTCGTGCCCGCCGAGTCCCTAGGTAGCTTGGCATTTAGCCTAATTTTATTTCTATAGTCACGCTAGGCTTTTCAGATGTTTTCAGTAATTTTTTTCTTAAAAACGCATTTTGTTTCAAAATAATTGCTTGATTCATCGAGCCGTACTTGTTTTGGATACTTTCAAAAATTTAATCAAAATGCATTTCTATTTATTATTCATTGTTATCTTTCACACTTTTTTTTTCTACAGCATTATTATTACTTTTCCTGATGAACCGATGGTTGTGGCATATAATGAGACAACGCAACATAAGGAGAGTAACTCGGAGGAAGAAAATGAAATACCTGAGGAAATTGTCCGAGAGGTCAAGAACTTTGAGAATAAGTTTAAGTCCAGCTTGGACGAAACCGAAGCAGTAAATTTGGGAGACGCCGATACCATCAAGGAAACTCGCGTAAGCATTCACTAATCACCGCCAGGGAAGGAGGAGTACATTCATTTCTTGAGGGAATATGAGGATGTCTTTGCATGGTCATATGATGACATGACTGGTCTAAGCACATCCATAGTGGCTCACAAGTTGCCTACCAATCCAATGTGTCCGCCAGTGAAGCAGAAACTCAGAAAATTCAAACCAAACATGAGCTTGAAAATCAAGGAGGAGGTCACTAAGAAAATAAAGGCCAAAGTTCTCAGGTAGTTGAATACCCAACCTGGTTAGCCAACATTGTACCAGTTCCGAAGAAAGATGGGAAAGTCAAAGTATGTGTTGACTATCGAGATTTAAATAGAGCAAGTCCCAAGGATGACTTTCCACTGCCAAACATACATATCTTGATCGACAATTGCACCAAGCATGAGCTCCAATCCTTTGTAGATTGCTTCTTGGGTTATTACCACATCTGGATGGATATAGAAGATGCACAGAAAATAGCTTTCATTACACCGTGGGGGGTGTACAGCTATAAGGTGATGCCATTTGGTCTAAAGAATGATGGGACTACTTACATGAGAGCCATGATAACCATCTTCCATGATATGATACACAAGGTAATAGAGGTGTATGTTGACTATGTCATTATCAAATCCAATAGGGTCGTAGATCACATAGCGGATTTGAGAAAGTTCTTTGACAGGCTAAGGAGGTACAACATCAAATTGAACCTCGCAAAATATGCATTCGGGGGTTCCTGCAGGAAAACTTTTGGGATTCATTGTCAGGCGTCAAGGGATCGAGTTGGACCCGTCCAAAGTTAAGGCTATTCAAGAGTTACCGCCACCAAAGAGCAAGAAGGACGTAATGAGCTTCCTGGGACATCTCAACTATATCAGTCTCTTCATAGCACAACCCATATTTATATGAGAACCCATCTTCAAGATGTTGAGGAAAGATGCCGAAACGAGTTGGATCAAAAACGCTTTTGACTCATTTTAAGAGGAGTGAAATCAATAAGTCCATAAACAGGCCTCTTAGGCAAAACACCCACTACTAGAAAATGACTTTATTGGAACAGTTATTGTGCAACGGTTTTGTAACTGTTACAATAGATCATATATTAGAACGGTTAGACCGTCCTAATAGAGTCAAAAGGTTTTTGGAACACTTCTGAAGAACAAACGTTCCAATAGTATAATAACCGTTATTATAAGTGAATATATGGAGACGGTTTGTAAAAGCGATACCATAGAGTTACCTGTGGGAACGGTTTTATAAAATAAAAGTATATTGGGAAAATTTACTTTTTCCTCCTTACTTTCCCTCCTATATTTTTATTTTTATTAAAAACATTGACCCCACTAATATTTTAATAACTCTTTAATATTTGACATAGAAGGTTCTGTCACTCTCTCTAAACTCTGAGTCTCAAAATTAAACCTTGAACACCGTCTCTCTCAACCTCAACCTAGAACACATCGGCCTCACCATCAATGGACTCTGTCGGCCAGCTCCGGTGACGGACGGAAACTGCCGGTGATTGACGACCAGTTTCGGCTAACATACGAGCAATCTCCGAGGTAGGCTATCGATTTTCCCCTGTTTGATGTTTGTATAACTATTCAATTTTCTCTTTCTTTTTTCCCTTATGTTTTCTTTAATTTGGCGTTTGGATTTCTTCTCCTTAAGAATAGGAGCGCTTTTGGCCTCAGTTGCATCGTCATTTTCGACTCCAATGGCGTTGTTGTTATTGTTGTTGTTTGAAGGTCTTTGCTTCTGCTTTGTTTGTATTACATGATACATTTGTGATTCTAGTTTGCAAAATTGGGGGATTTATTTGTTAGGTTTTGATTTTCTGTTTAAAACCATGAGATTTTCTTTATTCGATGTTTGCTATCGATGTTTGCTTTCTTGGTTATTCAATAACATTGTTTCGCTGCTCTTTTTTTGCTTTCTCTGGTAATATTTTGGCGGCTTTTTTCTTTCTCGAGTAATTTTTTCTTTCGCTGCTCCTATTTTTGCTGCTCCTTTTTTTTTCTCCGGTAATATTCAGAAAAATCATTTCGATGCCCCAATTTCTTTATTCGATGTTTGCTATCGATGTTCGATCTTTGCTATGATTTCTAGTTTGTAAAATTGGGGGATTTATTTGTTAGGTTTTGATGTTCTGTTTGAAACCATGAGATTTTTGTTCGATGTTTGCTATCGATGTTCGATCTTCCCTGTTCGTTTTCTTGGTTATTCAGAAAAATCTTTTCGCTGCTCCTTTTTTCTTTCTCTGGTAATATTTTTGATAAACATATTCTTTTACTTCTGTTCAATTATGCTTGTGTTGCTTTCACTTAAAATTGTGAGATTCGTTCATGTCTGTGCTTTAGTCTAATGGGTAAGTGTTTGCCTTCACGTCTATTAGACATTGGGGTTATTCTTCTCAGACAAATTGCTTGCCTTTCTGAATATACAGATTCAAGAAATATTGATACAGATTGAAGAAAAATTGCTATTTGAATGATGATGCAATTTTTATTTGTAAAAAGAAAAGGAATTATATATTGATGTCCTTTCGTCATTTCAAGAGTGTTTCTACCTTTTCTGGTTCTTTAATTTATGAACCTTATTTCCAAAATCACTTAGTCAAAGCTTCACTTAAATAGTATCGAAAACTTTTACAAAATTATTTTACTACATACCTTATGATACACATGCAACGCACGTGCCGAGAGACTAGTCATACTATTCTAAAAGTGGGAAGGTCCTAAAGTCAAAGTTGAATTATCAAAATATCCATCAAAAACTAAATGGCTATTTTACCCTTCTCTTAATTTTATCCAACAAATTATTAATAAGGCTGTTATCAGCCAAATAGTCTGAATGAGGGTACTAAAGAGTTGTAACAGATAAGGGTAACGAAGAGTTGCATCATAGCTAAGAATCCAATAATTGTCCCCTTGTTCACTTCTGTACATCGAGTCTCTGATTTCTTTTACCAGAATTCTGTCTTTCTAGCTTATTTTGCTTGCTAAGTTTCACCTGTTGCTTTCTTAATTTGTCTCATCTTCATTGCATATTCTTTCTTTTTCAGTGAAGAATTGATAAAATCATAATTGCTCAATAGCTTGCATGACTGCATAACCAACAGAAGCATGGAAAGCATATAAATTTTCATGCATTTTCCCTTGATGACATTGCCTCTAAGGAATTATAAACTTACTGGAGTATCTCCAATGACAACAATGTTCACTCTTTGACCAGTGACCTCACAAAGTGATTATGTTCTCTTCTTTTTTTATCCTTAATGTCTATATCAATTGAATCATTTGGTTCAATATTCTCATGAGTTCCTTTATATGATCTCTGCAGTTTTAATTAATTTAAATTGTTAATATAATGGGGCATGATCTTACAATTATTTGTCTTAAAATAGAAATAGTAAGGTTTGAATATTGTAGAAAAGAGTAATCAACCTTAAGAAGACAATTATACCAAGCTAACTGATATCAGAATGTATAAAGGATATGGAAAGATCACAAATAGCTAGAAGAACAGACATAGAGTTGGTCGAAAAATCTATTTTTTTTTTTTATTCAGAAAATATCTGAAGATTACACGAGAATACTAGCTTTTGGTACATTTATGTCTTTCCTCTCTTGGACATCATCAAACCTTTGCCTTCTTATTTTTTCTCAGGGTGTTGCTCGCAAATTAACTACACAGAGAAAGAATATAGAGGTCGTTGAATCTGTTGGTGTAGCAGCGAAGCGAGTGAAGCTGCCAGCCTATTTAATTAAAAAAGAAGGGATCATTGCACTTTTATTAAAACACGACCAGCAGCAACAACGACTAGCGTTCCCTTTTCAACTTCAACAGAGATTCAGTGGCAACAGGTATGTGATGATTTCTTCTTCCTCCTCCTCCTTCTCCTCCTCTTTCTTCTTCTTCTTATTCTTCTTCAGCGTCCAAATAGCAGTGAAATACTGGCGAATTTTTTTTACCTTCGATTCTTCTTTCTAAGTCTTCTCCTCTACGCTAAAATGCTGCCTAGTTCTTCTTTCATTATTTTTATGCCGCCCAGTTTTAACAGAATGGTATATTGCCCTTCCTCTGAATATCATAAGGAGGTACAACTTCGGAATACATGTTAGGAGGTTCAACTTCGGAATTCATGGTTAGGAGCAGTTTTCTAAGTATTTCCCACTGATGATATGTATCTATTAAGTTATTATTTTCTGGGGGTGAACTGGGGTGCAAAAGACACTATTCATTACTAACTAGTAAAGGGCTGCAAGATGAACTAGGGTGCAAAAGGCACAATTTCTCAGTTGAAAAAGCTACCTAAATGCACAACCACAGGGCCTTGAGCTTACTAATCCCAAAAGCTGGTGTACATATCAGAAAGGTGAAAAAGCTACAAGTATGCTTAAAAAAAGTGGCTTTTAAGTATAAGGGCTTAAAAGCACTTTTTAAATGCTGGAGCTTGTTTTATAAATAAGCAGTTAAATGTTTGGATAAAAGTGCTGATACTTAAAAAAAGTTATTGAAGTGTTTGGTAAATAAGTGCTGGTAAGCACTTGTTTCTATAAAATGACTGAAATATCCTTAAAGCTGTTAACACTATAAAGAAAATGATTATGATAATATTTTATTCTAAATTAATACATATACAAAAAAATTATAATTTAGTTCATTTTCAATTTAAACTGATTGCCTAAATATAAATTATTTATTTAAATAACATGCAATAATCTATTATTTCACCAAAATATATTTTTTCGTCTCATAGCTTCAAATTCTTTGTTAACATGTAGACTCATTGAAAATTTTGATTTAGAATATAGTTTCACCAATTTAAAAAAATGAGGGATTCAACAGCAATCTTTTTAAAAAAAATGTTATGGAACCAAAAAAGAAACTAAAACAAAACAAATAGTTCGGCGGTGATGGAATTTGGAAGGCACAAATTGGAAATGGCAAAGGAAAGGAGAAAAAGAAAAGATTATGGAATTTGGAAGGCAGGGATTGAAAATGGCGGAGGAAAGGAGAAAAAGAAATGATTGGGTATTTTGGAAATTATACATAAGTATCAGGGATAGCAGTGTAAAATACTTGGTTAAAGAGGGGTGGCTTTTAAGCTAGAAAAAAAAAGTTGGGATTACCCAACTCATCACTTTTGGCTTAATTTGGACCTTTTGACTTAAAAGCATTTGACCTTTAAGCTGATTTTAAGTTTGCCAAACCCCTCAACAAGCTTTTATGCCCATCCAAACAGGCTCTATATTTGGGTAAATTTCGACCCATTTAACCGATCCGACCCTCTTTTTTATGTGGATCAACTCTCAGTACTGTGCGACTGCCGTGAACAGTAACACGGTCGTGCTTTAATGCACACTGCTCCGCCGTCCGTCGGTGAAAAGCCACCGGACCACCACCAAAAGATGCGCCTTCCAAATGCGCACTATCCTCAGCAAACCATTTCCCAAATAAATCCCCAACTGCTACAGATTTGCAAAATGGTGTTGGGATTACTGTAGCACAAAATCGCCTGGTCACTCGTTTCTGGGTCAAATTGATCCATTCCAAGCACCGGGGATTCTTCTCCAGGTCCATGAGCCCGTTTGGATTGGCTTAAAAAAGTGGCTTTTAAGTATAAGGGCTTAAAAGCACTTTTTAAGTGCTGAAGCTTGTTTTATAAATAAGCAGTTAAATGTTTGGATAAAAATGGTGAAACTTAAAAAAAGTTATTGAAGTGTTTGGTAAATAAGTGCTGGTAAGCACTTATTTTTATAAAATGACTGAAATATCCTTAAAGCTGTTAACACTATAAAGAAAATGATTAATATTTTATTCTAAATTAATACATATACAAAAAAATTATAATTTAGTTCATTTTCAATTTAAACTGATTGCCTAAATATAAATTATTTATTTAAATAACATGCAATAATCTATTATTTCACCAAAATATATTTTTTCGTCTCATAGCTTCAAATTCTTTGTTAACATGTAGACTCATTGAAAATTTTGATTTAGAATACAGTTTCACCAATTTAAAAAAATGAGGGATTCAACAGCAATCTTTTAAAAAAAAATGTTATGGAACCAAAAAAAAACTAAAACAAAACAAATAGTTCGGTGGTGATGGAATTTGGAAGACACAAATTGGAAATGGCAAAGGAAAGGAGAAAAAGAAAAGATTATGGAATTTGGAAGGCAGGGATTGAAAATGGCGGAGGAAAGGAGAAAAAGAGATGATTGGGTATTTTGGAAATTATACATAAAGATCAAGGATAGTAGTGTAAAATACTTGGTTAAAGAGGGGTGGCTTTTAAGCTAGAAAAAAAAAAGTTGGGATTACCCAACTTATCACTTTTGGCTTAATTTGGACCTTTTCACTTAAAAGCATTTGACCTTTAAGCTGATTTTAAGTTTGCCAAACACCTCAACCAGCTTTTAAGCCCATCCAAACAGGCTTTATATTTGGGTAAATTTCGACCCATTTAACCGATCCGACCCTCTTTTTTATGTGGGTCAACTCTCAGTACAGTGCAACTGCCGTGAACAGTAACGCAGTCGTGCTTTAATGCACACTGCTCCGCCGTCCGTTGGTGAAAAGCCACCGGACCACCACCAAAAGATGCGCCTTCCAAATGCGCACTATCCTCAGCAAACCATTTCCCAAAAAAATTCCCTAGTTGCTACAGATTTGCAAAATGGTGTTGGGATTACTGTAGCACAAAATCGCCTGGTCACTCGTTTCTGAGTCAAATTGAGCCATTCCAAGCACTGGGGATTTTTCTCCAGGTCCATGAGCCCGTTTGGATTGGCTTAAAAAAAGTGGCTTTTAAGTATAAGGGCTTAAAAACACTTTTTAAGTGCTGAAGCTTGTTTTATAAATAAGCAGTTAAATGTTTGGATAAAAATGCTGAAACTTAAAAAAAGTTATTGAAGTGTTTGGTAAATAAGTGTTGGTAAGCACTTATTTCTATAAAATGACTGAAATATCCTTAAAGTTGTTAACACTATAAAGAAAATGATTAATATTTTATTTCTAAATTAATACATATACAAAAAAATTATAATTTAGTTCATTTTCAATTTAAACTGATTGCCTAAATATAAATTATTTATTTAAATAACATGCAATAATCTATTATTTCACCAAAATATATTTTTTCGTCTCATAGCTTCAAATTCTTTGTTAACATGTAGACTCATTGAAAATTTTGATTTAGAATACAGTTTCACCAATTTAAAAAATGAGGGATTCAACAGCAATCTTTTAAAAAAAATGTTATGGAACCAAAAAAAAACTAAAACAAAACAAATAGTTCGGTGGTGATGGAATTTGGAAGACACAAATTGGAAATGGCAAAGGAAAGGAGAAAAAGAAAAGATTATGGAATTTGGAAGGCAGGGATTGAAAATGGCGGAGGAAAGGAGAAAAAGAAATGATTGGGTATTTTGGAAATTATACATAAAGATCAAGGATAGTAGTGTAAAATACTTGGCTAAAGAGGGGTGGCTTATAAGCTAGAAAGAAAAAAGTTGGGATTACTCAACTTATCACTTTTGGCTTAATTTGGACCTTTTGACTTAAAAGCATTTGACCTTTAAGCTGATTTTAAGTTTGCCAAACACCTCAACCAGCTTTTAAGCCCATCCAAACAGGCTCTATATTTGGGTAAATTTCGACCCATTTAACCGATCCGACCCTCTTTTTTATGTGGTTCAACTCTCAGTACAGTGCGACTGCCGTGAACAGTAACGCAGTCGTGCTTTAATGCACACTGCTCCGTCGTCCATTGGTGAAAAGCCACCGGACCACCACCAAAAGATGCGCCTTCCAAATGTGCACTATCCTTAGCAAACCATTTCCCAAAAAAATTCCCTAGTTGCTACAGATTTGCAAAATGGTGTTGGGATTACTGTAGCACAAAATCGCCTGGTCACTCGTTTCTGAGTCAAATTGAGCCATTCCAAGCACTGGGGATTCTTCTCCAGGTCCATGAGCCCGTTTGGATTGGCTTAAATAAGTGGCTTTTAAGTATAAGGGCTTAAAAACACTTTTTAAGTGCTGAAGCTTGTTTTATAAATAAGCAGTTAAATGTTTGGATAAAAATGCTGAAACTTAAAAAAAGTTATTGAAGTGTTTGGTAAATAAGTGCTGGTAAGCACTTATTTCTATAAAATGACTGAAATATCCTTAAAGCTGTTAACACTATAAAGAAAATGATTAATATTTTATTCTAAATTAATACATATACAAAAAATTTATAATTTAGTTCATTTTCAATTTAAACTGATTGCCTAAATATAAATTATTTATTTAAATAACATGCAATAATCTATTATTTCACCAAAATATATTTTTTCGTCTCATAGCTTCAAATTCTTTGTTAACATGTAGACTCATTGAAAATTTTGATTTAGAATATAGTTTCACCAATTTAAAAAAAATGAGGGATTCAACAGCAATCTTTTAAAAAAAATGTTATGGAACCAAAAAAAAACTAAAACAAAACAAATAGTTCGGTGGTGATGGAATTTGAAAGACACAAATTGAAAATGGCAAAGGAAAGGAGAAAAAGAAAAGATTATGGAATTTGGAAGGCAGGGATTGAAAATGGCAGAGGAAAGGAGAAAAAGAAATGATTGGGTATTTTGGAAATTATACATAAAGATCAAGGATAGTAGTGTAAAATACTTGGTTAAAGAGGGGTGGCTTTTAAGCTAGAAAAAAAAAAGTTGGGATTACCCAACTTATCACTTTTGGCTTAATTTGGACCTTTTGACTTAAAAGCATTTGACCTTTAAGCTGATTTTAAGTTTGCCAAACACCTCAACCAGCTTTTAAGCCCATCCAAACAGGCTCTATATTTGAGTAAATTTCGACCTATTTAACCGATCCGACCCTCTTTTTTATGTGGGTCAACTCTCAGTACAGTGCGACTGCCGTGAACAGTAACGCAGTCGTGCTTTAATGCACACTGCTCCGCCGTCCGTTGGTGAAAAGCAACCGGACCACCACCAAAAGATACGCCTTCCAAATGCGCACTATCCTCAGCAAACCATTTCCCAAAAAAATTCCCTAGCTGCTACAGATTTGCAAAATGGTGTTGGGATTACTGTAGCACAAAATCGCCTGGTCACTCGTTTCTGAGTCAAATTGAGCCATTCCAAGCACTGGGGATTCTTCTCCAGGTCCATGAGCCCGTTTGGATTGGCTTAAAAAAGTGGCTTTTAAGTATAAGGGCTTAAAAACATTTTTTAAGTGCTGAAGCTTGTTTTATAAATAAGCAGTTAAATGTTTGGATAAAAATGCTGAAACTTAAAAAAAATTATTGAAGTGTTTGGTAAATAAGTGCCGGTAAGTACTTATTTTTATAAAATGACTGAAATATCCTTAAAGCTGTTAACACTATAAAGAAAATGATTAATATTTTATTCTAAATTAATACATATACAAAAAAATTATAATTTAGTTCATTTTCAATTTAAACTGATTGCCTAAATATAAATTATTTATTTAAATAACATGCAATAATCTATTATTTCACCAAAATATATTTTTTCGTCTCATAGCTTCAAATTCTTTGTTAACATGTAGACTCATTGAAAATTTTGATTTAGAATATAGTTTCACCAATTTAAAAAAATGAGGGATTCAACAGCAATCTTTTTTAAAAAAATGTTATGGAACCAAAAAAGAAACTAAAACAAAACAAATAATTCGGCGGTGATGGAATTTGGAAGGCACAAATTGGAAATGGCAAAGGAAAGGAGAAAAAGAAAAGATTATGGAATTTGGAAGGCAGGGATTGAAAATGGCGGAGGAAAGGAGAAAAAGAAATGATTGGGTATTTTGGAAATTATACATAAGTATCAGGGATAGTAGTGTAAAATACTTAGTCAAAGAGGGTGACTTTTAAGCTAGAAAAAAAGAAGTTGGGATTACCCAACTCATCACTTTTGGCTTAATTTGGACCTTTTGATTTAAAAGTATTTGACCTTTAAGCTGATTTTAAGTTTGCCAAACACCTCAATAAGCTAAAAAATGACTTAAAAGCTGGTCAAACCAGCTTTTAAGCCCATCCAAACAGGCTCATAATTTCATCCCCACTGAGCTACGTGGACAAATGAAAGAATGCCACATCATTTAATGAGAGGCCCACATGAAGTGCCATTAGTCGCGGTGTAATTTTGACAATAGAATTAACGTCATATATATTTTCAGATGAATAGATGGACGGAATTTTTATAAACCATTTAGTATACGATAGGGGTACTTTAAGTTGTTTTCCAAATAAAGAAATTAGTACTCCCTAATACTGTTTCAACAAGAATTAAATGTACATGTTTTCTATATTAGCTACAATTCCCTATCGCAATTTTGGAACTATTACTAAATAAATCATGAGAAGTCGACAAAAATATCTGTCACGAAAATTTTAAATTCGCAAATCGCAACCATGTAAAATTCCATAAGATTTCAAATATACGATTATTTCATGCATTCTGCGACATATTCTTCCCTTGCTAATCCTGAATATTTTTGTTAATTATAGAAATAATCTGCTCTCATGCAACCAAGTGAAGCAATATCCGCTGAGCCTGTGCATCACTTCGCGCGCCTCCTTTCAAACTGCATCCGAACTAATGATCTCAAGCTTGGGAGACTCATACACTCCCGTCTGATCAAGACGGCATTAACCTTTAACACATTCCTCGCCAACCGTCTGATATACATGTACTCTAAATGCTGTTCCATAGAGTATGCGCAACAGGCCTTTAATGAACTGTCAGACAAGAACGCCCAATCTTGGAACACAATGCTGTCAGCTTACTCTCAAAAGGGTCTTTTTGAGAAAACCTTCCAGATGCTCCATGTAATGCCTGATCCAAATGCTGTGAGCTATAACTCAATCATTTCAAGCTTAACTCATCACGGGTTCCCTAGAAAAGCTATGGGGTTTTTCAAAAGAATGCAAACTCAGTGTGGGAGTGGGTTTTTGATTGACGAGTTCACGGTTGTTAGCGTGGTAAATACTTGTGCAGGTTTGGGTGCATTGAACTTGTTGCGTGAATTGCATGGGTTAGCAACTGTGATTGGTGTGAGGTTTAATCTTGTGGTTTGCAATGCACTTATTGATGCTTATGGGAAATGTGGCAAACCCGGGTACTCTTATTCTATTTTCTGTCAAATGAGCGAGACTGATGTATTCTCGTGGACTTCGTTGTTGGTTGCTTATATACGTACGTCTAGAATGCCAGATGCGTACTCACTTTTTGATCATATGCTGATCAGAAATGTGGTGGCTTGGACTGCTCTGATCACAGGGTTTGCACAAAATGGAGAAGGAGATAAGGCTTTGTGTACTTTCAAGGAAATGCTGGAAGAAGGTATTGTACCGCGTGCATCCACTTACGTTGGTGTCCTAAGTTCTTGTGCAGGCATACCTCTTATTGAAAAAGGTAAGCAAGTTCATGGACACATTTTTAGATGTACATGTTTAATTGATTTGCATAATGTTTTTGTAGTTAATGCTTTGGTTGACATGTATTCTAAATGTGGAGACATGATATCTGCTATGAGATTGTTTGAGAGGTTAGATGGGAAGGATCGAGTTACTTGGAACTCGATAATAAATGGATTTGCTCAAAATGGGAATGGAGTGATGTCTTTGTTCATGTTTGAGAAAATGATTGAAACAGATACAACACCAAATCATGCAACTTTTCTTAGGGTTTTATCTGCATGTAGCCACTGTGGTTTATTACCTGAAGGATTTCAATATCTCCATTCAATGGAGAGGAAATACGGTATAGTACCCCAGTTGGATCACTATGCCATCTTGATTGATTTACTTGGACGGAAGAATATGCTTGGAGAAGCTGCGGATTTGATCAAGAGAGCTCCTTGGGGAAGAGACAATATTGGAATGTGGGGCGCACTTTTGGGTGCTTGCAGGGTACATGGGAACTTGAAACTTGCTAGAAGGGTGGCAGAAAATCTATTTGAGCTGGAACCTGATAATGCTGCCAGGTATATTATGTTATCCAACATCTATGCAGCAGCAGGAATGTGGGGTGATGCCCGCACTCTGCGAAGGTACATCTATGACAGAGGATTGGTGAAAGAAACATCTTATAGTTGGATTGAGATAAACAATATCAGACATAAGTTTATCGCTAAAGACAAGTCCCACAGTCAGTTAGAAGAAATAAAAGAGTTGTTGCTTAAACTCGTAGATCCAATGAAGGATGCTGGATACATATTTCAAATTGAATGCTCATACTTTCTTGTAGATGATGCATTTTGTTGACATAATTAAAACAGGTAGTAACCATGTATAACAGTTTCTAATTTAACAATTAATATGAGCTCTGGTGGATGGTTACCTGCTTTGCTGAAAATTTGGGAAACGAAAAGTGAGGGAGAAATTTTGTTTTTCAAGATATTACTCCATCACTTACACTAAAGATAAGAAACATGATCATAAAATGTGAGGCACTGTAATTCATGCTGCTTGAGGCTTCAGAGATATTAATGTTACGAGCAGCAGATAGATCCATCATTAACGTGCTTGTACTCACCTCTTTGGTGCACAGGTAATGTTTCTGTGCCTTGATTTAGTGCTTTTCATTTTGGTAAGAAAAATCTGAATGTTCTTTCACATGGACCTGTTAACTATCACAACCTATCATATTTTATGAACAACTGGCTTTATGTTGTTCATTCGAAGATCCCATTCCCACCATCCAAATGTTTCTTAAGGGAAAAATGGTATCGATGCCATTCCTACACTTCTCCTCAATCATGAGCTATTTAAAATTCTTAATGTTGTTAAGTGCCTCAACATATCTATATTATTAGAACTATATTCTTTTTGACAACTAATTTTCTCTCAGTCATTGCTATTGATGGCAGGTTACTGAATAGGCATTCCTTGAGTTAAGTGCAAAACCAGTCTGCTCGAAGTTCACTGCAGCAATATTAAGAAGCTGGGATAGCCTAACAGGGAAAATATAAATCATGGGCTAGAATATTCAGAAGGTACGACATGCCACATAGACAGCTCTTAGGTATACTACCATCTCTGTTTAAATTTTTACTATGACAGTTTCTGAAGTTCTGGTTGATCCTGATCCATCATGCCTCTAACCTTTGCATTTAACATTGAGAGGGAATATCCATTGTGTGGTTCACAATTTTTATAACTCTTGAAGCTACTTATCTTCCAGACGTGCAGTTAAAAATCTTCAACTATTAAATACTCATTCTTCAAATGCAAAAAATAACGGCTTGTTAGGTTCTCCAAGCGAGGCAAATTTGGTTCTTAGAGAATTGAGATGAGGATTCTGTAGCAAATAAGGGACGATTTGCTGAAGCTTGAGTAATTTAATAGTAGTTTACCTCTATTAACATTACCTTTAAGACTTGCAATTGCAGAAGTTCCATCACTTTTTAATATTCATTCTTCAAATGCATAAAATATTGGCCGCTAGGTTCTCCATAAAGTGAGGAAAAAAGGTTTTTAGGGATTTGATATGAGGATCTTTTAAGGAATAGGACCATTTGCTGAAGGTGAGTAATTTTAATCATGTTGAGAAATTGAGGCATCAAAAACTTATGTTATGTTCCCAAAAGCTGCCCTTGCGTTATCCCCAGTCAAGCATCAATTTGAAGGAAAAAAATCTAAATGTTTGCAATTCTTTAATGTTGCTCCTCTCCTCCATTGCTCTTCACCTCCTACAAAATCTACAGCTCCGATCTCTGAGAATTAGCAGTGGTTCATGACATGCTTGTTCCATTTTAATGGTTTTTATCCATATCATCATTTATGATCCGAATGTGAACCATTGGCCATTGACGCCGACCATTTAATCAAATTGTCTAGGAGATTTTGCTCTACCCATATACTTTATTCTTATTATTACTGTAATTCACTGTCATGTCATTTTTTGTTTTCACATCTTTGACACTTCAGATTGATAATGTGTAGCTTCAGTATTCATATTAGTGTTATTTTCACAAGACGCTCCAATGGTTTAGGAATTTGGTTTCTTTTGATATATGGTTGTATAAGCCAAAATATGCCCTAAGGAAATTTAGCGTGAAGTGGCATTACGGAAAGGGCCAGTCGAGGTCGACCAGGAAGCAGTGAGATTCGCGGTCGGGCTGTCAACAATGACCGAGGTCGAGCACCAAGAATAGAACAATAACGGCTAGATTTTATAATAGGATGTTAAAGAAAATATTCTATTCTCTGCACTTGTACTATTAGGGTTTGTTAGGGACATGTCTCATATAAAGAGGAAAAGAGACAATGGTGTAAGGCACGTAGTATTCACTTGACAAGAACACTTCTTGAAAAGAAGATTCTCTCTCTCTCCCTAGCAAAGATACTAACTTTACCTTTTCATCAATATTCTCACACACATTATTCCACACTTTTCCATCAGATCCGAGAATAGTTTCGACATTCTAGGATTCGTCTGTCATTTATCATTGTCAGGAAGAATAATCATCTATCTCGTTCATTATTGGATGAATCATTCTCCTTATTTACATAAATGCCATTTATTGCTATTATTGAAATTTGTATCACTATAATAAATAATGAAACAGTAAACTTTCTGAAACAGAAAACAAAAATAGTAAGTTAGCAGCAACAAAATGTCGAAATAATGTCTAAAAAAATAATTTCGGAATAAATGGAGCCCACTGAATGCACAATGTGTCTGATAATAGGCTAGATTTATGTAATTTGGCGATTGTTTATGCCTCAGCTTGATTATGTTTCATTGTGATAATATAGTTAAATGATGATAAATTGGCTCTAATTGTGAATTTCACACGTTGTAGGAGTGAGTAGCATGTATGAGGCCTTAAAGCTATGATTGGAGATAAATTGAAGCAAGAAAATCCCCTAGGAGCCGAGTACGTGGGAAGACGAGAAAAAGAAGAGATGAAATGAAGACCTGGACTAGCGCGTCCATTAGCGCGACCGCGCTAGCCCAGTTCCAGAAGAGTAAATTGCAGGGGTAAAATTGGAAGTTCGGGGGCAAATCCACTTAACCTATAGAAGGTCTAGCTCGCCCAAGAGAGGATTATAAAGGTTTTCATAGCTTAGTTCAAGGCAAGGAGAGGCAAGGAGGATAATTCAACATCGAGTTCTTCCTTTCTTCCTTTTGTTTTTACGATTTGTGATGAATTTGAATGTTGTTGTGATGAATCCTAGTATGAGTAGCTAAATATTTAGTCTAAGGTTTTGATGGAACTTATTGAAGGATGAACTTCTTGTTATGTTAATATAGTTGTCTGGTTTAATCTCTATTTGTTCAACTACGTTCTTGTTGTAGTTAATTGATAGGATCCTCAATTAGCTGTACCTATTTAGTGTGCATAACTCGGGAGAGTGCATATTTAGGTAATTGTTGAATTGTTGTGAACTATTTGAGATATGTTTGAGGTTACGAAGAGGGTAATTCCATGAATAAAACTTGGTAATTGCAAGTTCCATGATAAATTGTCGATTTGAGCTACGATAGCGCACATTGCACATGCTTACACTTTTAGCATGTAATTATACCAGTCCAGGAGCGTGAAATCTGATATTTTAGCTATCATATACATCTGTTCTTGTATACTTGCTTCTGTGCGATATGATTTGGACTTTTATACCCGTGACCACGCCGGGCGGATTGATACTATAGCACGTGAGTTGTCAGTGCAGATCCAGACATTGATACTATAGCATGTGAGTTGTCCGTACGGATCTAGATATTGATAATATAGCACGTGAATTGTCCTTGAGCATGTGAGTTGTCAGTGCGGATCTGTATATTGGCACTATATCGCGTGAGTTATCCGTGCAGTTGATATTTATGTGAGCTCTAGTAAAGTTAGTTACATTTCATGATTTCATACTTATTTATATCATTAAATTATTTAATTAAATGGAAGAAAATGAGAAATTATGTAAAAACCATTGAAAATGTAAAATAAGAATTGAGGAGTGATCCGATGTCGGAAATCTTTCATCTTTGCTTGCTAATCACTTAACTGATTACCCGATTTACTTGTATATCTTCCTTATATGTTGGATTGTTGGCTGAGCAGAACACTCTAAGGCTAAGAATTGTGAGCATAAAAATGGTTTTACCTGAGATTGTCCCTGATTTGATCATATACATGTTCTATATTTGTTGAAAATACTAAACTGCACAGGTGTTAGTGAGTATCATCTACAGTTCTTTCTTCTTTTACCTCGCCGAGGCTAGTTAGGATTCTTATTGAGTACATGGGGCCGATTGTACTCATACTACACTTCTGCACCTTGCGTGCAGATATTTGTGTTGATGTTGCTTTGTACGGCGAGGGCTGACATTGAAGATGTACCTGCATTCCACTTATGACTATCACTTGTTGCATTCGATCCAGTTCGTTTACATTTCAAACAGACGATGTAATTATTTCAATTTAGTTTGTAAAAATCTAAGTCTTAGTGGCTCATGACTTGTACTACCAGTCCTTGGGAGCTCTTTGTATATAAGTCCATTTTTATTATCATTATTTCTCTCAGTAAATCTCATTTAAATTGGATTATTATTAAATTGGCTTACCTAGCGGGTGAAGTTAGGTGTCATCACGACTAATTAGATTTTGGGTCGCGACAACCGGCGGGTTTAGAGTGTCATAATCATTATTTATTTAGAAGATTAGATAACAAAAGAATACTACTTTTTTTTTCCAGAAAATGTTTCTTTTCCCCAAACATATTTTGTGTCTTGCTGTCATGACCCCGGTTCGCCATCCGTGAACCATCATGACAGCACCTAGTCTCTACGACTAGGTAAGCCTAACAATGCAAAAAAAGTAAACCAATTTGCAGAAGAAACAATTTAAAACCGAAAAATTAAATTAAATTAGTAAATTTAAAGTGTCGCTTGGCATACACAATAATAACTCTCAAAAGCTATACATATTTTTCCCAAAACCCGGAATCTCATGATAACAAGCCTTTGAAAGTCTACAACGTCTAACTCTAGAATATCTAACAAGGATACAAATATGGAAGGGCTAATACAAAAGGGAGAGTAGAAAAGGGACTCTTCGGTCTGCGGACGCGGCAGATATACCTTTAAGTCTCTACGAACGCCTCGACTCAAGCATGGAAAGTCTGCGTAGAGGTATCTGGATCTGCATATGAAAAACATGCATAGAAAGGGCATGAGTACACCACATCGGTACTCAGTAAGTGCCAAGCCTAACCTCGGTCGGGTAGTGACGAGGAAGGTCATGGCCCTACTGAGATTAAACAATATAAGGGATGACAGAATAAGATAAGCAGTACAGTTGAAAAACTGACAATAAGAATTTAATACAGGATAATAAGGAATACAATAATTGGAATATAGATAAAACAATCGCAAGGAAATACCAGTCTTCATAAGGATAATAACCGGAGATCTCTCAGTATCTCGAGGATCTCTTAGTACCATCAATATGTGCCAGAGATCTCGTGGTATCCAAAGGATCTCTTGGTGTCCTCAATATGTACTAGGGATCTCTTGGTATCCCGAGGATCTCTTGATATCCTCAATATACGTGCCAGGGATCTCTTGGTATCCCGCACCTCAGCTCAAATCATAAATGCGTATAGGGGATCTCCCGTGATGCCGTCCCGTAGTCCCAAAGTAAAACACACAACAGCAACACAAAGAATACTCAACTAAGCTCAATTTCGTACCAAGTAAAACAGGTAATTCTAACCTAACATATTTCACATAATACAATTAAGGCAGTTTAAGCAAGTAAGCAATTAAGTCAATTAAACATGCTTTTTCTAAGTTAACAACGGACTTAAATTTGCAAGTAGTATAAAACAGGAAAAAGGAACACAATTAAAATTACTTAAAGAAAATCGGATTTTCAATAATTAGCTCAAGTACACACTCATCACCTCACGTACAAGGCATTTCAATTATCAAATATACCAAATCTTAAGGGGAAGGTCCCTCACACAAGGTTAGGCAAGCCACTTACCTCGAACCAGCTCAAATCAATCTGAAACCACGCTCTTGCCACGAATATTCGACTCCAAATGGCCCAAATCTATTCAATTCAATTTCATAATGTAAATAACACTTCAAGTAACTGATTCTACAAAGAAATTCTAAGCTAAAACGCGAAATTAGGTAAAATGACGAAAATGCCCCTCGAGCCCACATCTCGGAATCCGGAGAAATTCATATTTTCAGAATCCTCACACTCTTACGAGTTCAGTCATACCAAAAGTACAAAAATCGGACCTCAAATGGTCCCTCAAATCATCACTCAAAGGTCTCTAATTAGTTAAGCCCTAACCCCCAAATTACCACTAATTTTCCTTAAATTTTCATGTTTATAATGATAAAAGTCACCTCAATAACGAGTTTGGGACTAAAGACATTACCCCATTGAATTCCTCCGAAAATCTCTCTTGAAACTGCTCCCCAAGGCTTCTTCCTATTTGAAAAAAGGTGAAAGTAGCTCAAATTCCCGAAGGCAAGAATTTATATGTTTCTGCCCAGCTAATCCGCTTCTGCGATGCGGTCCCGCTTCAGCAAGGACATGGTTTCATCTGCGACATTTCACTTAAATCCATTTTCCGCTTCTATGATAGACCTTCCTCACCTGCGGTCTCGCAGGTGCGTTACACTTCTCGCACCTGCGGCTCCTGGAGCTGCACCAAATTTCTGCTTTTGCGGTCCAATAGCCGCTTCTACGGCGCCGCGCTTGCGGTCCCACACACGCAGGTGCGGTTATGACAGGTTCAGCAATGCAAAAATCTCCCTAAGTCCAAATTCAACTTCTGTCAACCACCTGAAACTCACCCGAGGCCCCCAAAACCTCAACAAAACATGCCAACCAGTCCTAAAACATCATTCAAACTTGTTCCAACCTTCGGAACGCTCAAAACGGCATCAAAACACCAATTTAACATCGGATTCAAGCCTAAGAACTTCAAAAACTCACAAATTACGCTTTCGATCAAAATGTCTATTAAACCTCGTCCGAATAGCCTGAAATTTTGCACACAGGTCACATTCAACACTATGGAGCTACTTCAACTTCCGGAATTCCATTCCGACCCTCGGATCATAGTCTCACTATCGAACATGAAACTTCAAAAATTCAACTTTCGGCATTTTAAGCCTAAATTAGATATGGACCTCCAAAACACAATCCAATCACACTCCTAAACCCAAAATCACCCAACGGAGCTAACGAAACCATCCGAATTCCATTCCGTGGCCGTATTCACATTGTTCCAACTACGGTCAAATTTCCCAAACTTAAGCTCTCATTTAGGCACTAAGTGTCCCAAAACTCTCCGAAACTCAAAACCAAACATCCCGGCAAATCAAAATAGTAGAAATAAAACGAGGACAACTATTAATAGGGGATCAGGGCGTTAATTTTTAAGAAGATAGGCTGGGTCATCACATCCTCCTACACTTAAACATTCGTTCGTCTTTGAACGAGCATAGAGACATACCTGAAGTAGTGAAAAGATGAGGGTAAGGGCTGCCCATATCCTGCTCGGTCTGCCAGGTCGCCTCCTCGACCGGCTGACCCCGCCACTGAACCTTCACTGATGCAATGTTCTTTGACCTCAACTTTCTAACCTGCCTGTCCAATATTGCCACTGGCTCCTCAACATAGGATATATCCTTGTCCAGCTGGACTGAACTGCAATCCAATACGTGCGATGGATCACCGTGGTACCTCCGGAGCATCGAAACTTGAAGTACCGGATGAACTCCTGCCAAGCTGGGAGGTAAGGCAAGCTCATAAGCAACATCCCCAACACGCCTCAATATCTTAAAAGGGCCAATAAACCTCGGACTCAACTTCCCTTTCTTCCCAAATATCATAACGCCCTTCATAGGCGATACCCAAAGCAGAACCCGCTCTCCAACCATATAGGAAACATCACTAACCTTCCCGTCTGCGTAATTCTTCTGTCTGGACTGGGTTGTACTGAATCTATCCTGAATCACCATAACCTTTTCCAAAGTATCCTGAACCAAGTCTGTGCCCAATAATCTAGCCTCACCCGGCTCAAACCAACCCACCAGGGATCTACACCGCCTACCATATAAAGCCTTATACGGTGCCAACTGAATGCTGGACTAATAGTTGTTGTTGTAAGCAAACACTGCCAATGGCAAGAACTGATCCCAAGACCCTCCAAACTCAATCACACACACACGGAGCATATCCTCAAGAATCTGAATAGTATGCTGGGACTGTCCGCCCATCTGAGGGTGAAATGTTGTACTCAACTCCACCCGAGTACCCAACTCATGCTGGACGGCCCTCCAGAACCGTGATGTGAATGAGTACCTCTATCTAAAATGATATAAACTGGAATACCATGTAGATGAATAATCTCCCTAATATAAATCTCCGCTAGACGCTCCGAAGAATAGGTAGTACACACAGGAATGAAGTGCATGGACTTGGTCAGCCGATCCACAATCACCCAAACATCATTGAGCTTTCTCAAAGTCCGTGGGAGCCCAACTACGAAGTCCATGGTGATCCGCTCCCACTTCCACTCCGGAATCTTTATCTACTGAAGCAACCCACCCGGTCTCTGGTGCTCATGCTTCACATGCTGACAATTGAGGCACCAAGCTACAAACCCAACTATATCTTTCTTCATCCGCCTCCACCAATAGTGCTGCCTCAAATCCTGGTACATCTTTGCGCTACCCGGATAGATGGAATACCGCAATCTGTGGGCCTCCTCTAGAATTAACTCCCGAAGCCCATCAACATTGGGTACACAAATCTGACCCTGCATCCTCAATACCCCGTCATCAGCCATAGTCACATCTTTGGCATCACCATGCTGAACCTTGTCCTTGAGGACAAGCAAATTAGAGTGATCATACTAACGCTCCCTAATACGATCAAATAAGGAAGACCGAGAAACCACGTAATCTAGAACCCGACTGGGTTCCTAAAGATCCAATCTCACAAACTGGCTGGTTAAGGCCTGAACATCCATCACAATAGGCCTCTCCAATGCGGGTAAATTATCCAAACTTCCCAACTCTCTACCCATCGACTCAAGGCAACGACCACCACATTGGCCTTGCCCGGGTGATAAAAATAATGATATCATAGTCCTTCAGCAACTCTAACTTTCTCGTTTGGCATAAATTTAGATCCTTTTTGCTTGAACAAGTGCTGCAAGCTCTGATGATCACTATAAATCTCACAAGGAACCCCGTACAAATAATGATGTCAGATCTTCAGGGCATGGACAATGGCAGCTAACTCAAGGTCATGGATCGGATAATTCTTCTGGTGAACCTTCAACTGTCTGGACGTGTAGGCAATCACCCTATAGTCCTGCATCAAAACCTCTCCAAGGCCAATCCTCGATGCATCACAATAGACCATGTAAGACCCCGAACCTGTAGGTAGTATCAAAATTGGGGTTGTAGTCAAAGCTATATTAAGCTTCTGAAAGCTTACCTCACACTCCTCCGTCCACATAACCTTTATTGAAATTTCCTTTACTCGAGCCATAACTGATTCACAAATACGCCTCAAACTGGAACCATTAGAGCACAAAACCGTGCAATCAATTATTCAATAGCGGACTCCCCCACTTGGCTAAAAGCCATAGATCAAAACACGCACCATAACTTATAACGTGTATACTCTATTGTTTCCATAATACCATAGTGAGATTAGACTCAGTCCTTCATAAGCTCTTGAAACACTGACCATCAGGTACTTTAACTCTATACAAATCTTGCATTCACTCTCGTAACAGTTAAGCCCACTCTATTAAGTGACCCAAATTTAAATTTCAACACATATGTTTCACTTGTGAAGGAGATCTTCTAACAGACAGCATAAGGATCACACAATCTCAGAACACCGCAAGAGACAACCCAACTACTTCGCCTCAATATAACATTTCTGTATACCTTCCACCGTCATACACATTACACAGTCACTTAATCTTCCTGAGTCTGAACTCATACCGCAATATGAAATTTACTTCACTCCAACTAGGAGACATGAAAAAATTCTTGACACGCCCATAACTCGGGGCTACACATCCAACCACAATGGAAATCAAACACTTAATAGTTCATCTATCATCCATCAGACCTTCCTCGTCACTTTCAAGTCATATAGATACCTTTCGCAGTACCAACATACTCATCACATAGTTGTCAGCCATCATTTCTACTAATAGGGACAATACCGCACATATAAGTTTAAAACACTTTCTCACACAATCAGCACCTCGGTGCTCAAGCCATAGGCAAAGATCCGGCCTCAAGTCCTCTAGACTGGCCCAACATCAAACTCACAGAGATCATATCGCGCCCCTCGATCAGGGAATCGCAAGCCATTGATGCACATTTGATACTAAGCGCTCATGCGCGCATACAAACGCGTGGAAGGAATTTCAAGAGTTATTTTTCAAGCTGAATCAAGGACGCACGATAAGAATTCAAGAATATGAAGTTTTCCTAAAGGTTCTGCAGCCTCTCGAGGATAAATACAGACGTCTCCATACCGATCCGCGAGACTCTACTAAACCGGCTCATGACTCGCGAGACCAAGTAACTTAGGCTCTGATACCAACTTGTCACGACCCCAACCCCGGCCGTGATGGCGCCCAACACAATGCTAGGCAAGCCCGACTAATTAACATCTCACAATCTCTTTCTTTGTAATTCAATACTAATTTTCGGGATTTAATACCAATTTAATATAAATAGAAGTGTGGATTTAACAGATGAAATGTGCGGAAACCATAATCACGAAAAATCTCTGTAAAATAGCCCACTGATCCGGTGTCACAAGTCTGAGCCTCTAATACAAGGTTTCAACAATCTAATACAGAAATATGTCGAAAATGCGGAATAATAAGTGGAGATAGAAGGAGATAATAAGTGTAAAACGCCATACAGGTACCTCGATAACTCCGATGAAAACAGAACGGCAAGAAAGCTCGCTCTATGCCTCAGGAATACCTCTACCTTCACACATGGTGCAGGGAGTAATGTGAGTACTCCGAATAAGTGAGTAATAACAATAAATAATGGCTGACAGTATGAAACCACGCAAAGGCACTAAGCAGTTCTATATCAAAACAGTAAAATCATTTAAGCAGCAGTGAATGAAGAAATCAGGTGAAATTCTTTAAACCAGCTAAAACAGATATAATCAGTATAAATCAGCTCCTCAAGCATTTCAATTCATCTATTTGTTCTTATCCTCAGTTCTCAATTCATATACTTCACACGATAATCGAATCAATAAATATATATACCGCTGCGTCGTGCAGCCCGATCCGTATATTGTTGTGGCGTACAACCCGATCCATAATAATAATAGTCGACTGCGCTCACTGGGGTTGTGCAGACTCCGGAGGGGCTCCTTCAGCCCAAGCGCTATATAATTGCTGCAGCGTGCAGCCCGATCCATAATATGTGTAATATATATATCTGTTGTGGCGCAGAGCCCGATCCATATCATGTAAAATATATATCTGATTTTGCACGCATCCCGATCCCTCTCAGTCATTTAAAATATATATCCTCACTATTGGGTCCTCGACCCCTCTCAGTCATTTAAAAATTACAGCCTCTCTGGCATAATGTACGGTCGGGATCTCAGCCCTCATATCTCTTTCTATTTATGATTAACATTTCAAAAATATGGTTCATATCATTCTTAAGCAATTGGATACATGACTGATGATATAAATTCTTTAACAAAATAAGTGAGAAAAACTAGTCAAAAATCCCATAAGGGTTCTACAGGTCGGCACAAGGCCCCAAGCATGGCAACAAGCCCAATTCACAATAATAAAGTATATGTCTCAATAAAAAATGTAGTAAAATATCATTCGGGATAGAGCAGATCACAATCCCCAAAGCATTGAACCTTACGCTCGTCACACAGCGTGTATCTCAACTTAGTTTAGCACTACGTTGTGCAAATCCGGGGTTTCAAACCCTCAGGACATCATTTAAAATCATTACTTACCTCAAACTGGCCAAAACTCTAGCTCGCTATGCCCTTGCCTCTCAAATTGGCCTCCACGCGCGTCGAATCTATCCAAAATCAGAACGGACACGTCACAATATGCTAAGGGAACAAAGCCCAAGCGAAAACATTCGAAAAATATCAAAAATCCCGAAATTAGCAAAACCCGAGCCCCTGGCCCACGTCTCGAAATCGGGTAAAATTTACTTTTTTAGAGTTCACATATCCTCACGAGTCTAATCATACCAAAATTATCCAATTCTGATACCATTTGGTCCTTCAAATCATCATTTTACATTTTTGAAAGGTTTCACAATTTTCTTCCCGAATTCCATCTCAAATCACGAATTAAATGATGAATTCAGTGATAGGTTCATGTATTCTAGCCAAATCTGAGTTAAAATCACTTACCCGATGAATTTCTTGAAAAACCGTCAAAAAATCGCCAAAATCCGAGCTCTCTAGGTCAAACTATTAAATAAAACCCAAAACCTCATATTTATAGGTACCCCCTCAGATTTCAGCTACCGCGGGCTGCACCAAATCGACCGCGGTCCGCAAAAGCCAGTGCGGTCCGCGCAAAAACGACTGCAGCAGCACAGGCCTCCCTCTGTAGTGATAGGCTTTAGTATTGTGGCCATAACTTTTTCTACAGATGTCCAAATTATGATATCTTTACCTTTCCGAAAACTAGACACGAAGGCCTACAATTTGCGTTTTTGAATCATCTCAAAATTCCTTGTGTATCAAAAGATATGAGCTTCTGAAGTTGGACCAACGATCTGCGAATCTTCATGACCGCGGCCTGCGACCATTTTCCGCGCCCAGCACTAGACCAGCGCGCCCAGCGCTAATTCTACCACGGCCAGCACTAACAATTCTGCCCCCATCCATTTTCTAAGTTCTGAAATGTCCGTACTCGCTCAAAACTCACCCGAAACACACCCGGAGCCATCAGACCTCAACCCAAACATACCAACACCTCCATAACATCATTAACACCTAGTCGAGCTTTCAAATCACTCAAAATAACATCAAAACACCAAATCAACTTCGGATTCAAGCTTAAGAACTAAGAAATTTCAAATCCCACAAACAACGCTGAAACATATCAAATCAGGTTCGATTGACCCCAAATTTTGCACACAAGTCATAAATGACATAACGAAGCTACTGCAACTCTCGAAATTTCATTCCGACCTTTATATCAAAATCTCACATATCAACCGGAAATCACCGAAATATCAATTTCGCCAATCCAAGCCTAAACCTTCCACGGACTTCCAAAATGCATTTCGATCACGCTCCTAAGTCCCAAATCACCTAAAGGAGCCAACCAAATCATAAAAATTCCATCCGAGATCAAATACACATAAGTCAAATTTTGGTCAAACCTTTCAAATTTAAGGCTTCAAAATACAAAGAATTGTGGTAGGTGTACCATATCTTGTGGTAGGCGTACCACCTGCTCCCATTTTATTATATCTTGTGGTAGGTGTACCATATCTTGTGGTAGGCGTACCACCTGCTCCCATTTTATTATATCTTGTGGTAGGCGTACCATCCTCTCCCATTTCATTATATCTTATGGTAGGCGTACCACCCGCTCCCAGTTACAAGCCAACAATAATCACAAAGAATCCCGGCAAGGGAACAAGAGCAGTATAACAACTTCCCGGCAAGGGAACAATGATATTTCAACAACATCCCGGCAAGGGAACAATACTATCAAAACAAACATCCCGGCAAGGGAACAATAATATCAAACAAACATCCCGGCAAGGGAACAATGGTGATAATAACATATGGAGCGCAATAAATCACAACAGAGTCATAACAATTATAATACAAAACTCACGGGCATGCTTGACACCAACGTATAAATACTCGTCACCATGCCTATATGTCGTATTCCACAATTAAAATGTAGCAAATAAGACACAACTCTTAATCCATCAAGCTAATGTTAGACCACACACTTACCTCGCTTTGCAACCAATTCAAAATTCCAATAAGCCTTTGCCTCGCGAATTCGTGCCTGAAATTATAAAATCTAGTCATAAACAATTCGATTCAGTCAATAAAAATTATAGGAATTAATTCCGTATGAAATTCTACTTTTTCCATTTAAAATCCGAAATTGCACTAAAAATTCGCCCGTGGGTCCCACATCTCAGAACCCGACAAAAATTACGGAACATGAAACCTCATCCAACCACGAGTCCAACCATACCAATTTTACCAAAATCCTACATCAACTCGACCCTCAAATCTTCAAATTAAACCAAGAGGGTTTTCAAGATTTTTCCCAACTAAAATCACCAATTAAATGCCAAAACTAGTAATAGATTCGGGTAATCTAACCAAAATAAGTTAAGAACACTTACCCCATTGTTTTCTCTGAAAATCTCCCGAAAATCGCCTCTTCCCGAGCTCCAATTTGACAAAAGTCCCATTTTCAGAAATAAACGTTCTGTCCAGAATTTCGATACTGTTCACGGGGTACTGTTCACGATACTATTCATAAGACTGTTCACGGGGTACTGTTTACGGGTACTATTCACATGCTGTGAAAAAAATTATCAGCTGTCCAAAGAGAAAATTCTGCAGCCTTTTTATATCCGTTAACCTTCCGAAATCCACCCGAGGCCCTCGGGACTTCAACAAAATACACCAACAAGTCCTAAAACATGATACGGACTTAGTAGAAACCTCAAATCACATCAGATAATGCTAAAACCGTGAATCACACCCCAATTCAAGCCTAATGAAACCAAGTACGTCGAACTTCTATATTCGATGCAAAAACCTATCAAATCAAGTCCGATTGACTTCAAATTTTGTACACTAGTCATAAATGACATAATGAAGCTATGTAAATTTTCATAACTGGATTTCGACCCCGATATCAAAAAGTCAACTCTCCTGTCAAACTTAAGAAATCTTTAGCGTTAGATTTCTCGGTTCCGTTAAATGGCGATAATTTGATCTAGGGACCTCAAAATTCACTTTCAGGCATATGACCAAGTCCCCATTCACGATACAGAACTACCGTAATGGTCAAAACTTTTATCCGAGTTCGTTTGCTCAAAAGGTTGACCGAAGTCAACTCAATTGAGTTTTTAAAGCTCTAGTTCACAATTTAATCCATTTTCTTTACATAAGAACCTTCCGGAAAATTATACGGACTGCTCATGCAAGTCGAGGAATTATTGATACCGCTTTTCAAGGTCCTAAAAATACCGAAATGATTATTTAATTTAAAGATGACATTTTGGGTCATCACATAATCTTAGTTCATAATTTGGATAATATTGTAACTATACAAGTCTATAGAATAAGAGAGAGTACCAAGTAGGATTTTCACAATATAAGAGTTTAATTGCAAAAAATAATTTTATTGTTAATGTCCATTAATCGTAATAATTATACCCATCTAGAAAGCTTTGCTAGGAGCCTTACCCAAAGTTTAGAAGAATTTATATTAGACATAGAAACCGGATTCTATTCGATAGTAGATTTGGCCGTACATTTTATCTACCTACAACATAATAGTAGTATATGTTCAGATATATATAGAAAACAACTGCATCTAATATTGTTAATATTATCATACCATCAATCATATCATCTATACCATCTAAGTAGAAGATTTTAACCCCACTAAAGACATACACTACCATTTTATACTTTAAGACTTTAACTTTAATCCAAAATCCCCTCTTATATTGGTATCAGAGCAAGAAGATTTTCGGACCAAAAAATTTATGAAACAACATATTTTTGCTAAATACATAAGTTACCATCACCACCTAATATATATTAGTTTTGAGAGCATTAGAAATAACAGAGAATATAGAGAAACATTAGAATCACAACAAAGGCTTTTTGAAAACCCAAAACTAGATATTTTAAATACTGAAAATTTTCAAAATTTCCTTCATTTTGAAATAGAAAGAACTAATATTGAAATACAACAAGAAAAGTATTATATCCGAACCATCAGAAATAAGATAAAACATATCTCATTAGGGTAACATATATGTTAAGACAACATCCTTTAGCTAAAGAAATAGCTTGTAACTATTGGATTTTAGGTAGAAATATATAGAGAAAAGAAGAATTAAAGAAAATACTACGAAAGACTAAGACTCTATTAATATCAACTTTAAAATTAGCTAAACAAATAAAAGAATCAGATCTAAAAATAAATAGAGAACCAAGTTATATAGTAAAACGTAGTATTAGTTCAAAAACCATATCAGCTTTAGAGTGGAAAATACAACATATAGAAGGAGAAATATATTTAGAAAATCAAAGAATAAAATTCTTTAAGAACCGAAAAATTTGGATACCATTAGGTTGAACAAAATAGATAAATTAAAGAACCTAGAATATTTAGATTTAAAAATATACCCAGAAAAGAAGTATAGAATATTAAAACATAATACGGTAATAAAGTGTAATTTTAGTAGTGGAGAACATATATTACATACCGAAGATAAACAATACAATACTTTAGTAGATTTAATAATAAATTTGTAATGACCCGACCAGTCGTTTTGAGCTTTTGCGCTTTGATCACCTGTTCTCGGGCATAACTTGCCCCGTGTTATGTATTATGACTGATGTAGATCGTTTGTTTTGGTTTTCAAGGAAAAAAATCGGAATGAATTTGAAAGAATAGTCTCAGTTGAAAGCTTTGAATTTGAAAAGTTTGACCAAGTGTTGACTTATGTATAAATGATCTCGGATCAGAATTTTTATGATTTGTCTAGCTCCATTAGGTGATTTATGACTTAGGAGCGCGATCGTAATTGGGTTTGGAGGTCCGGTGTGGAATTTGGCTTGAATTGGCGAAAGTAGCATTTTAGCGATTTTCGGTTGATAGGTGAGATTTTGATCCAAGGGTCGGAATGGAATTCCGAGAGTTTTTGTAGCTTCATTATGTGATTTGGGATGTGTGTGCAAAATTTCATGTCATTCGGAGGTGATTTGGTCGGGTTTTTGATCAAATGCGTGTCTCGGAAGTTTTGGGAAAACTTAGGCTTGAATTCGATGTGAATTGATGGTTTTGATGTTGTTTGAGGAGTTTTTTTATTAGAAAAAGTTTGAATGATGTTATGGGGTGTGTTGGCATGTTTGTTCTGGGTCACATGAGGCTCGGATAAGTTTTGGAAGATTTTTGAAAGATTTTTGCCGTTTTGAGCATAAGCACGTTTTGAAAGATTTTAGTTCTAAAGATTGAAATTTGATTTCGAGACTTCCGAAATTTTGATAATGAATTATAGGATTGATCTGGAAAGTTTGGTCTAATTTCATCAAGTCACAATTGGGTTTTTGACGCGAAACATCTGTTAATTGTTTAACGAGCGAAATGGATATCGCATTGAGCAAACGAGCTCCGAATTGAGTTTCGATTGAAGGACTATGTTTGTATCATTATTTGTGACTCATAGGAACAAGAATCATCGAATTCAGAGTTCGTATGGTGGAGTTAGAGTCTTTTTAGTGAAAATAAATGTTGCTGGAGCAGAAGGTTCTGGTGTGCACCTTTAGCGACCAGATTTGGCACCTTTAGCGACCGGAAAGGTCTTTTAGCGACCAGAATGGGCTTTATTAGTGCTGTTCTATTTTTTTTTAGCTCATTTTCACGTTTTTCTTGTGAAAGAACACGGCTTGGGGCGATTTTTAAGCAAGAAATCATGGGAAATCTTGAGGTAAGTCACTTGTGATTATTTCTACTCCATAATATTGAATTATCATCGAATAATCCGACTAGATTACATGTTTTTGAGGAGTAAATTGGGGGTTTAGGCCTAGGGATTTGAAAATAAGATTTGAAGATTTGAGGGTCGAGTTGATGTCCGATTTTGGTAAATTTTATATGTATAGACTCGTGGCGAGATAAGAATCCGTTAATGTTAATTTTTCTGAATTTCGAGAAGTGGGTCCGGGGCTCAGGTTTTGCCAAATTTCGGGATTTTGATGTTTTTCAGTTATTTTCGATTAGGTATTGTTCCTACAGCATAATGTGACATATTCGTTCTGATTTTGGATAGATTCGACGCACGAAGAGGCCAATTCGAGAGGCAAGGGTATAGCGAGCTAGACTTTTGGCCGTCTTGAGGTGAGTAATTGATGTAAATGATGTCCTGAGGGTTTGAAACCCCGGAATTTTACATTTTAACACTATATTGAGGTGACTTGCACGCCGGATAACGGGCATGGGGTACAACACTATTGGGAATTGTGACTTGGTCCGTCCCGAGAGATGTTTTTACCGTGTTTTCTACTTGAACTAAATTGAGAATCATCCTTACTTAGATTTGATTGTTACATTTGGGCTTCTTGCCAATTATTTGAATCCTTCAGGGATTGATATCACTGTTTTCGCATATTTTGCATATCATTTGATCTCAGTCCAAGGTTTTAAATACTGTTTTGCAAACTCAGCCATCTTTCTAAGATTTGAAAACTTAAATGATATTTCTAAATGATATTTCGGGCTGAGAACTATTGTTTTACGAATGCCCAAGGGGCTTATGATGATTTCTGTACTGAGCATGGATCGAGTTGCGTGCCGCAACAGTGTTACATTGATATTGAGGCCGAGAGCCTGGTTGATTACATTGATATTAAGGCCAAGAGCCTGGTTGATTACATTGATATTGAGGCCGAGAGCCTGGTTGATTACATTGATATTGAGGCCGAGAGCCTGGGTGATTATACTGATATTGATATGAGGCCGAGGGCCTAGATTTGATGCCACGAGATGGCTTGATATTGCGCTTGGGCTATAGGAGCCCCTCCGGAGTCTGTACACACCCCCAGTGAGCGCCGTCGACGATAAATAAATATGGATGGCTCGGGCTGCGCCGCAGTGGGTACCAGAGGGTACCGACATATGCATTGCATTGCACTCATGCATTTATTCCTTATCTGCATTATCTGCCATAATAATTATGTGCTCTTATTTCATTGACTGGTTGCTTCATACTGTTCTGAGCCTGAGGGGCTGATATTGTTCTGAGATACTGAGCCCGAGGGGTAGATTTCTACTTATTATTTTGATACTGAGCCCGAGGGGCAGATTTCTAATTATTATTTTGATACTGAGCCCGAGGGGCAAATTTCTACTTATTATTTTGATACTGAACCCGAGGGGAAGATTTCTAATTATTATTTTGATACTGAGCCCGAGGGGCAGATTTCTACTTGTTATTTTGATACTGAGTCTGAGGGACAGATTTCTACTTGTTGTTTTGATATTGAGCCCGAGGGGCCGATTTCTACTCGTCATTTTACTGCCAAATTACCTGTTTTACTGGTTTAAAAGAAATTTCACATGATGTTTCACTGAATGGTTATTTTAAATGATTTCACTGCTTCTGTATATAATGTTGTGTGCCTTAACGTATTTTCTTACCTTCAGTCATTATTTTTAAGTATTACTCACTGGGTCGGAGTACTCACATTACTCCCTGTATCATGTGTGCAGGTACAGGTATTCCTAAGGCATAGAGCGAGTTTTCTGTTTTCATTTTTCATCGGAGTTATCGAGGTAGCTGTATGGCGTTCGCAGACCCGTTTTCTCCCTTATCTTCTGTTATTTATGATATCTTCAGACTTTGTTCCTAATTCCATACTTTGTAGAATTTTAGTAAACTCTGTAGTAGCTCATGACTTGTGACACCCCGGTTAGGGCTGAGTTGGGTTGGATTTCCGTATTTTATCTATACTTTCCGCTATTGGATATTATTAAACCATGTTTATACTATAATTGTGTTAATTAATTGTCTTAAAAGGATGAATTGGGTTGAATGGCTGGCCTTGTCTTCATGAGAGGCGCCATCACGACCAAGTTCGGGAATTGGGTCGTGACAAGTTGGTATCAGAGCCTAGGTTACTAAGTCTCGCGAGTCATGAGCAGGTTTAGTAGAGTCTTGCGGATCGGTACGGAGACGTCTGTATTTATCCTCGAAAGGCTGTAGAACCTTTAGGAAAACTTCATATTCTTGAATTCTTATCGTGCGTCCTTGATTCAGCTAAAAAAGTAACTCTTACAATTCCATCCACGTGTTCGTATGCGCGAACGAGCGCTCAGTATTAGATGTGCCTTGATGGCTTGTACTTCCCCAGTCGAAGGGCGAGACGTAATCGCTGTGAGTTTGATGTTAGGCCAGTCTGGAGGGCTTGAGACTAGATCCTTGCCTATGGCTTGAGCACCGAAGTGTTGATTGTGCGAGCAAGAGTTTTGAAATTATATGTCTGGTATTGTCCCTATTAGTGGGAATGATGGTTTGATAGCCACGTGAGGAGTATGTTAGTACTGCGAGATATATCTATATGACTTGGAGGTGACGAGGAAGGGCGGCAGGATGATAGATGAACTATTAAGTGTTTGATATTCATTGTGATCTGATGTGTAGCCCTGAGTTATGGGCGTGTGAAGAATTTTTTCATGTCTACTATTTGGAGTGAAGTAAATTTCATGTTACGGTATAAGTTTAGACTCAGGAAGACTAAGTGATTGTGTAATGTTAATAACGGTGGAAGGTATACAAAAATATTAATTAGAAGTGAAACAGGTTTGTTATCTCTTGCGGAGTGTTCTAAGGTGGTGCGATTCTTATACTGTCTATTAAAAGATCTCATTTACAAGTGAAGAATATGCGTTGAAATCTAAATTTGGTCGCCTAGAGAGTGGGCTTAACTGTTATGTGAGTGGATGCAAGAATTGCAGAAGATTTAAAACTCCAAATGATTTGTGTTTCCACAAGCTTATGAAGGAGTGAGTTCAATCTCACTATGGTATTACGGCAATAATAGAGTATGTGCGTTATGATTTATTGAGTGCGTTTTGATCTATGTCTTTGAGCCAAGTTAGGGAGTTTTCTATTAAATAAGTTGATTGCACGATTATGTGCTATATTGGTTCCAGTTTGAGGCGTGTTGGTGAGTCGGTTATTGCTTACGGGGATTAAGGTAGATCAGGCGGTGGACGGGCTTGTTTTTTATGCTATTGCTTTAGATGCTGTCATTACAGGAATTGTCCAGTCTGCCACAGAGATGCCTCTGTATTATTCGATCCCGGTTCCACCTATTCTTATGTGTCCTCATATTTTGCTCATTATTTGGGTACACCCCGAGAGTCTCTTTCTTTACCTGTTCATGTATCTACCCCGGTGGGCGATACTGTTGTTGTAGACCGTGTGTACCGGTCATGTGTTGTGATTATTGAGGGTCTGGAGACCCGAGTTGATCTATTGCTATTGAGCATGGTGGACTTTGATGTTATATTGGGCATGGATTGGTTATTTTTGTATCATGTTATTCTAGACTGTCATGCTAATACAGTTACCTTGGCTATGCTAGGTGTACCGCGGATCGAGTGGCATGGTATGACTGATTATGTTCCTAGCAGAGTAATTTCTTTCTTGAAAGCCCAGCGTATAGTTGGGAAGGGTTGTATGTCATATCTAGCGTGTGTGCTAGATGTTGGAGCCGAGACTACTAGTATCGATTCTATCCCAGTTGTGAGGGATTTTTCATCCATTGCATCGCCCTTGACCAAGTTGACTCAGAAGGGTGCACCGTTTAAATGGTCAGACGAATGTGAGAAGAGCTTTCAGAAGCTCAAGACAGCTTTGACCATAGCTCCAGTGTTGGTTTTTCCATTAGCTTCAGATTCATATACCGTATATTATGATGCTTTACAGATGTTTTATGGCAATATTTTTGGGTTGGTGACCTACATGGCCTGGTCAAGCCAGAGGAATTCTGTTTTGATAACTTGGGTATGTGTGAGCAGATTTGAAAGTTTTCTTGATGGTTTTTACCATAGTTCGAGTCGTATATTTTCTACCGGTGTGCGGAACATATTGTATATTACGAACTCCTCTTAAATGGGAGCAAATAGAAGATTTCTAACTACCGGAATGTAATTTTCCTATAGCCCAGAAATTTCTAATGAGATTTTGTGTTTGCAACAAGATGGTATGATAGACGTGGTGTGTTATACATGATTAATATTTTCATGTGCAACGTGGCAATTCATTCTTAAAGGGAAGGTCACGAGTTCTGGATGAAATAGTCAGTTTCAGGTATTTAGATGAATGTTATAACTGCTCGGTAAGACCTTAGAAGGGTGCACACTATATTTTAACCAATAAATGTCTATTGGTATTTCTACACAACTTGGTTGATCGACTGCCAATATTTCGATCTTGCTATGTATTATAGGAAAATTTTGAGAATAATTATCATGAAATGATCGTACTTGAGGGATGTGTCAGTCATTAAGTGCTGAGGTTGTGATCAATTACGGTGATTTATGTAATCTAGGAATTTGGAGACGGGGAATTCTCAAAAATATACTATTTCGGGATTGTGGCATATTTGAGGTGAGTGTCTTATCTAAACTCTTTGGATGCACTAGTTGAGCTAATTGATGGTGATAACTATGCGCTGTGAGCGAGAATATATGTGAGGGTTGAACCTGTGTGCAAGCACCGAGCTAATATTCATGCTCGGAAGATACGTAGGCTATAATATGCCTAGAGTGGGATATTGGGCTAAGGTATAATGTTTCTCGTATTCGTAACTCTGTTAAGAATTATCTGGACTATACTTGAGATTTCCAAAATGCTTAATTCTAGAACAAACTTGGTAATTACTAATTTTGTGTTAACTTGCTAATTTAAGCTGTGACAGTGCAGTTTGCTCATGCCTACGATATAGAGTGTTATTTATTCCAGTCAAGGAGAATGAGAATCTTGTTTCAGTTAGCATATACATGTGTACTTGTTGGATTGCTTCTATATGATATGCTTGGACTGGAGGTCTGTGACCGTGCCATGTGGATTATGTTATTGGCAGCTAAGTTGCTCGTGAGGTTGATGTCAATGTGAGCTATAGAAGAGCCGGTTATTATTATTCTATTCATATATCTTGGTTCCACTATGATTGACGAGCCCATAGCATATCGTTGGGGTGGTACTTGTGGAACGTGCAAAGCGGCTATTTTCTTTAAGGTATTCTCCCTTTTTGGGGTAACCAGATGGCGCAATAGTGAGGTTTTCCAGTATGGCATTGTATTATGTACTTCTCCATGGGTATGGTTATTCACTGGTGGTACTAGATATCAAATTGCGCTTGGTTGATGATTTTGAGCATGGTGACTTGGGGCGTCTCATGTGAACTAGTGTCTGGATAGGGTCGCGCATGACAGCAAAGCTATGTGGAGATATGACCTTCTGGGTTAGATTCGTGTGTTAT
The DNA here is from genome assembly GCF_000393655.2 of Nicotiana sylvestris. NCBI lineage: Eukaryota > Viridiplantae > Streptophyta > Magnoliopsida > Solanales > Solanaceae > Nicotiana > Nicotiana sylvestris. Next base: position 73,264,799 of record NC_091063.1, on the reverse strand, counting down.
ATTTCTATGATGTGAGACGGGTTCTCAGCCTTGTGTTGTGGTGGTACTGGTGAGCTTGAGGTAGAACTCTTTCGTTTGAGTCATTTTTATGAATTGAGTATGCTCGAACTGTTGCTTATTGGCGCGCGTATTGTGCGAGTGATGGCTTAGGCCTGTATTGATGTGTCATGTCACCAAAATAATGTGTTGGATTAGAAGAGATCAGTGGGATCATTAATGAATACGAACGGATTTGATTTCAGCATGTTGGAAGGATAATATCGAGCTTCGGCTCAGAAATTTGATGTAGCATTTGCCAAAGGAGAAGTGGCTTCATGAATGGTTGATATGGAAAATTGTTATGGCTTACCGTTTGATTTAGTTAGCATTGGCAGTATGTAAAAGTGTTGAGATGACACTTTAGTTGATACGAGTTTTTCTATCGGTATTCGGGTGTTGTGTGCAACTGCTGTGATTAGAAGTTATCACTACAAGCGTTTGAGTTATGTGGTCTATCATGTAATTGCACCTGAGGTTGCAGGTATCGGTTATTACAGCTGGTTCGGGCTTATTCTGAATATAGATGTGAGGTTCTGACCTTGTGTATGATTTCGGAAATGGAAATGTGGTTCTAAGGTTATGGGCTAGATTGTGTTGTGAAATTTCAGTTATATTGTGCTATCAGAACTATATGAGATAGGGTGACGTGGGATCACCCCCGGGTATGTGTTTGGTAAGGTTATTCAGCTATTGGTTAGCTTCTAGAACAACTTTGGAACATTCGAGGACGAACATGTGTTTAAGTGGGGGAGGATGTAACGATCCGACCGGTCGTTTTGAGCTTTTGCGCTTTGATCGCCAGTTCTCGGGCATGAATTGACCCTTGTTATGTATTATGACTGATGTAGATCGTTGGTTTTCAGGAAAAAAAGATCAGAATGAATTTGAAAGAATAGTCTCAGTTGAAAGCTTTGAATTTGAAAGGTTTGACCAAGAGTTGACTTATGTGTAAATGATCTCGGATCGGAATTTTTATGATTTTTCTAGCTCCATTAGGTGATTTATGACTTAGGAGCGTGATCGTAATTGGTTTTGGAGGTCCGGTGTGGAATTTGGCTTGAATTGGCGAAAGTAGTATTTTAACGATTTCTGGTTGATAGGTGAGATTTTGATCCAAGGGTCGGAATGGAATTCCGAGAGTTTCTGTAGCTTCATTATGTGATTTGGGATGTGTGTGCAAAATTTCATGTCATTCGGAGGTGATTTGGTCAGGTTTTTGATCAAATGCGTGTTTCGGAAGTTTTTGGAAAACTTAGGCTTGAATTCGATGTGAATTGATGGTTTTGATGTTGTTTGAGGTGTTTTATTGATTGGAAAAAGTTTGAATGATGTTATGGGGTGTGTTGTCATGTTTGGTCGGGGTCACATGAGGCTCAGATAAGTTTTGGAAGAGTTTTTGGAAGATTTTTGTCGTTTTGAGCATAAGCACGTAATGATCCAAAGGTCCATTTTTAGTTCTAGAGATTGAAATTTGATTTCGAGACTTCCGGAATTTTTATAATGAATTATAGGACTAATCTGGAAAGTTTGGTCTAATTTCATCAAGTCGCGATTGGGTTTTTGACGCGAAACATCTATTAATTGTTTAACGAGCGAAATGGATATCGCAATAAACAAACGAGCTTCGAATTGAGTTTCGGTTAAAGGACTATGTTCGTATCATTATTTGTGACTCATAGGAACAAGAATCATCGAATTCAGAGTTCGTATGGTGGAGTTAGAGCCTTTTTAGTGAAAATAAAAATTGATGGTGCAGAAGGTTCTGGTGTGCACCTTTAGTGACCAGATTTGGAACCTTTAGCGACCGGAAAGGTCTTTTAGCGACCAGAATGGGCTTTATTAGTGTTGTTCTGTTTTTTAGCTCATTTTCACGTTTTTCTTGTGAAAGAACACGGCTTGGGGCGATTTTTGAGCAAGAAATCATGGAAAATCTTGAGGTAAGTCACTTGTGATCATTTCTACTCCATAATATTGAATTATCATCGAATAATCCGACTAGATTACATGTTTTTGAGGAGTAAATTGGGGATTTAGGCCTAGGGATTTGAAAATAAGATTTGAAGATTTGAGGGTCGAGTTGATGTCCGATTTTGGTAAATTTTATATGTATAGACTCGTGGCGAGATAAGGAATCCGTTGATGTTAATTTTTCTGAATTTCGAGAAGTGGGCTTGGGGCTCGGATTTTGCCAAATTTCGGGATTTTGATGTTTTTCAGTTATTTTCGATTGGGTATTGTTCCTACAGCACAATGTGACATATTCGTTCTGATTTTGGATAGATTCGACGCACGAAGAGGCCAATTCGAGAGGCAAGGGCATAGCGAGCTAGACTTTTGGCCGTTTTGAGGTGAGTAATTGATGTAAATGTGTCACGACCCCAACCCCGGCCGTGATGGCTCCCAACACAATGCTAGGCAAGCCCGACCAACTAACATCCCACAATCTCTTTCTTATAATTCAATACAAATTTTTGATATTTAATACTAATTTAATATAAATAGAAGTATAAATTTAACAGATGAAATGTGCGGAAACCATAATCACGAAAAATCTCTGTAAAACAGCCCACTGATCCAGTGTCACAAGTCTGAGCCTCTAATACAAGGTTTCAACAATCTAATACAGAAATATGCCTAAAATGCGGAATAATAAGTGGAGATGGAAGGAGAAATCGGGTCTGCGAACGCCATGCAGCTACCTCGATAACTTTGATGAAACCAGAACGGCAGGAAAGCTCGCTCTATGCCTCGGGAATACCTATACCTGCACACATGGTGCAGGGAGTAATGTGAGTACTCCGACCCAGTGAGTAAAAACAATAAATAATGACTGACAGTATGAAATCACGTAAAGACACTAAGCAGTTCTATATCAAAACAGTAAAATCATTTAAACATCAGTGAATAAGGAAATCATGTGAAATTCTTTTAACCAAGTAAAACAGATATAATCAGTATAAATCAGCTCCTCAAGCATTTTAGTTCATCTATTCGTTCTTATCCTTAGTTCTCAATTCATATACTTCTCACGATAACCGAGTGAATAAATATATATACCGTTGCGTTGTGCAGCCCGATCCATATATCGCTGTGGCGTACAACCCGATCCATAATAATAATAGTCGATTGCGCTCACTGGAGGTCTGCAGACACCGAAGGGGCTCCTTCAACCCAAGCGCTTTATAATTGTTGCGGCGTGCAACCCGATCCATATAAGTAGTTACTACGGCGTGCAGCCCGATCCATAATGTATAATATATATATATATATATATATATATATATATATATATATATATATATATATGCTACGGCGCGCAGCCCGATCCATATCATATAAAATATCCTCACTATTGGGTCCTCGACCCCTCTCAGTCATTTAAAAATCACAGCCTCCCGGGCATAATGTACGGTCGGGATCTCGTCCCTCATATCTCTTCCTATTTATGGTTAACATTTCAAAAATTTGGTTCATATCATTCTTAAACAATTGGAAACATGACTGAGGATATAAATTTTTTAACAAAGTAAGTGAGGAAAACCAGTCAAAAATCCCCTAAGGGTTCTACAGGTCGGCACAAGGTCCCAAGCATGGCAACAAGCCCAATTCACAACAATAAAGTATATGTCTCAATCAAAAATGTACTAAAATATCATTCGGGATGGACCAAGTCCCAATCCCCATAGCATTGAACCTCATGCTCGTCACACAGCGTGTATCTCAACCTAGTATAGAACAACGTTGTGCAAATCCGGGGTTTCAAACCCTCATGACATCATTTAAAATCATTACTCAACTCAAAATGGCCAAAACTCTAGCTCGCTATGCCCTTGCCTCTCAAATTGGCCTCCACGCGCGTCGAATCTATCCAAAATCAGAACGAATAGGTCACAATATGCTAAGGGAACATAGCTCAAGCGAAAACATTCGAAAAAATATCAAAATCTCGAATTTAGCAAAACCCGAGCGTCGGGCCCACGTCTCGAAATTGGGTAAAATTTACATTTTCAGAATCCTCGTACCTTCACGAGTCTAACCATACCAAACTTATCCAATTCCGATACCATTTGGTCCTTCAAATCATCATTTTACATTTTTGAAAGGTTTCACAATTTTCTTCCCAAATTCCATCTCAAATCACGAATAAAATGATCAATTCAGTGATAGATTCATGTATTCTAGCCAAATCTTAGTTAAAATCACTTACCCCGATGAATTTCTTGAAAAACCTTCGAAAAATCGCCAAAATCTGAGCTCTCTAGGTCAAAATATTAAATAAAACCCAAAACCTCATATTTATAGGTACCCCTCAGGTATCAGCTACCGTGGGCCGCACCACAATTGGTACAATTGGTGCAATAGGTTAGAAGTTCTGGAAGTTTCGGGTAGGTTCCGGGATGTTTTAGTGCAAAAATCATAGTTGTAGCAGGTCTATAAGGGTTGCAGGCCCCGGAACTCACTCACGCGGTCTGCACAAAAATAAGTGTGCCCGCGTAGAGTGTTGTGCGGACCGCACAAAAGTGGGCGCGGTAGGCGTCGCGCAGACCGCACAAAAGATTGCGCGGCCGCGGTAGGCGTCAGGCAGATCGCACAAAAGTGGGCGCGGCCGCGGTAGCTGAAACCTGAGGGGTACCTATAAATACGAGGTCTTGGGTTTTATTTAATATTTTAACCTAGAGAGCTCGGATTTTGGCGATTTTTCGAAGGTTTTTCAAGAAATTCATCGGAGTAAGTGATTTTAACTCAGATTTGTCTAGAATACATGAATCTATCACTGAATTCATCATTTAATTCGTTATTTGAGATAGAATTTGGGAAGAAAATTGTGAAACCTTTCAAAAATGTAAAATGACGATTTGAAGGACCAAATGGTATCGGAATTGGATAATTTTGGTATGGTTAGACTCGTGAGGGTATGAGGATTCTGAAAATATAAATTTTACCAGATTCCGAGACGTGGGCCTGGGGCTCGGGTTTTGCTAATTTCGAGATTTTTGATATTTTTCGAAAGTTTTCGCTTGGGCTTTGTTCCCTTAGCATATTGTGTCGTATTCGTTCTGATTTTGGATAGATTCGACGCGCGTGGAGGCTAATTCAAGGGGCAAAGGCATCGCGAGCTAGAGAAATAGCTAGTTCGAGGTGAGTAATGGTTGTAAATGATGTCCTAAGGGTTTGAAACCCCGGATTGCACAACGTAGTGCTATATTGAGGCAAGATACGCGCTGGATGATGAGTGTGGGGTCTTTCACTGCTGAGGATTGTGACTTGGTCCATCCCTATTGATGATTTTACCGAATATTTGACTGAAATTCATTTGTTATCATCATGACTTGGGCTGATTGACATATTTGGGCTTCGTGCCAACTATTTGAACCCTTCGGGGATTTTTATCACTGCTTTCCTCATTGCTTGACTTATTATTTGAACTCAGTCCTATTGATATCTACTATTTTACAAACTCAGCCACTTTTACTCAAATTTGAAACTTAAATGATATTTCTACATCATGTTTTGGGCTGAGAACTACTATTTTACTAATGCCCAAGGGGCTTGTGATGATTTTGGACTGAGTGAGGCCGAGGGCCATATGTAAGGATATGCTGAGTGATATGAGGCTGAGGTCCTGAGATACTTTATATGCCACGAGGTGGCTTGCGTGATGTGAGGCCGAGTGCCGAGTGATGATGCCACGAGGTGGCTTGATATAGCGCTTAGGCCGTAAGGGGCCCCTCCGGAGTCTGCACACCCATAGTGAGCGTGGGTACCCATTGTTCTGAGTGCTTGATGCTATGCCTAAGGGGCTGATATAAGTGATTGTGAGGTAGCCTGAGGGGCTGATACTATTCCGAGAGTGAGCCTGAGGGGCTGATACTGTACTGAGAGTGAGCCCGAGGGGCTGATACTATGCTGAGCGATTGATACTGTGCCCGAGGAGTGGATTTCTACTTGTTATTTACCTGTTAAATTACCTGTTTTACTTGTTTTAAAAAGGAATATCATTTGATTCTTCACTGATTTACTGCTTAAAGTGATTTTACTGCTTAATATGGAATTGCTTTGTGTCTTTACGTGTTTTCATACTTTCAGCCATTATTTATAATTGTTACTCACTAAGTCGGAGTACTCACATTACTCCCTGCACCATGTGTGCAGATTCAGGCATCGCAGAGTCCGCTCCTGAGTGCTAATTTCTCCCAGTCCAGGCAGTGATTTGGAGACTATGAGGTAGTTGTTGGCGTTCGTAGCCCCGTGCCTCCCTTATCCTATTATTTCCATGTTTTTTTTCTGAACTATTGTATCGGATTATGTGTTCAGTAGACTTGTATCCGGACTTCTTAGTTGCTCATGACTTGTGACACCCCAGTTTGGGCTGTGTTACGATGGTTCTTGCTATTGTTAATGTTAAAATTCCGCAATTTATGAGTGTTATATTATATGTTATTATTGTTTATGATGATTAACTGTTTAAAAGAGGTATTCCGTTTTGGTCTGGTTGGCCTTGTCTTCACGAGAGGCGCCATCACGACCGGGTTCGGGGATTGGGTCGTGATAAGTTGGTATCAGAACCTAGGTTACTTAGGTCTCACGAGTCATGAGCAGGTTTAGTAGAGTCTCGCGGATCGGTACGAAGACATTTGTATTTATCCTCGAGAGGCTGCAGAACCTTTAGGAAAACTTTGTATTCTTGAATTCTTATCGTGCGTCCTTGATTCAGCTTGAAAAAGTAACTCTTGAAATTCCTTCCACGCGTTCGTATGTGCGCATGAGCGCTTAGTATTAGATATGCCTTGATGGCTTGTGATTCCCTGGTCGAGGGGCGAGATATGATCTCTGTGAGTTTGATGTTGGACCAGTCTAGAGGACTTGAGGCCGGATCTTTGCCTACGGCTTGAGCACCGAGGTGCTGATTGTGTGAGCAAGTGTTTTGAACTTATATGTGCGGTATTGTCCCTGTTAGTAGAAGTGATGGCTGACAACTATGTGATGAGTATGTTGGTACTGCGAGAGGTATCTATATGATTTGGAAGTGACAAGGAAGGTCTGATGGATGATAGATGAACTATTAAGCGTTTGATTTCCATTGTGGTTGGATGCGTAGCCCCGAGTTATGGGCACGTGAAGAATCTTTTCATGTCTCCTAGTTAGAGTGAAGTAAATTTTATGTTGCGGTATGAGTTCAGATTCAGGAAAAAAAATGAATTAAGTGACTGCGTAATGTGTATGACGGTGGAAGGTATATAGAAATGTTATATTGAAGCGAAGCAGGCGGGTTGTCTCCTGCGGTGTTCTGAGATTGTGTGATCCTTATGCTGCATGTTAGAAGATCTCATTCACAAGTGAAACATATGTGTTGGAATTTAAATTTGGGTCACTTGGTAGAGTGGGCTTAACTGTTACGAGAGTGAATGCGAGATTTGCATAGAGTTAAAGTACCCGATGGTCGGTGTTTCAAGAGCTTATGAAGGACTGAGTCTAATCTCACTATGGTATTATGGAAGCAACAAAGTATACGCGTTATAAGTTATGGTGCGTGTTTTGATCTATGGCTTTGAGCCCAGAGGGGGAGGTCGACCAGGGGGCGGTCAGGCCCATTTCTGTGCACTTCCTGGCAGGCCAGATGCTATTGCTTCAGATGCGTTCATTACAGGTATTGTTTCAAGCTGCCACAGAGATGACTTTGTATTATTTGATCCCGGTTCCACCTTTTCTTATGTGTCATCATACTTTGCTCATTATTTGGGTACGCCCCGTGAGTTTCTTGATTTACCTATTCATGTATCCACCCTAGTGGGCGATACTGTTGTTGTAGACCGTGTATACCGGTCATGTGTGGTGACTATTGGGGATCTGGAGACCCAAGTGGATCTATTGCTATTGAGCATGGTGGATTTTGATGTCATTTTGGGCATGGATTGGCTATCCCCATGTCGTGCTATTCTAGACTGTCATGCTAAGACAGTCACTTTGGCTATGCCAGGTGTACCGCGGATCGACTGGCGTGGTATGACTGATTATAACCCTAGTAGAGTGATCTCTTTCTTGAAGGCCTAGTGTATGGTTGGGAAGGGTTGCCTTTCATATCTATCATTTGTAATTGATGTTGGAGCTGAGACTCCTAGTATCGATTCTGTCCTAGTTGTGAAGGATTTTCCCGATGTGTTTCCTGCAGACCTGCCGGGCATGCCACTGGACAGGGACATTGATTTTGGTATTGGCCTGGTGCTGGTCACTCAGCCCTTTTCTATTCCGCCATATCGTATGGCACTAGCAGAGTTGAAAGAATTGAAAGAACAGCTTCAAGAACTCCTAGATAAGGGGTTCATTCGGCCTAGTGTGTCCCCTTGGGGTGCATCGATTTTATTTGTGAAGAAGAAGGATGTCACGATGAGAATGTGCATTGATTATAGGCAATTAAATAAAGTAACAATTAAGAACAAGTATCCTTTGCCTCGCATTGATGATTTATGTAATTAGCTTCAGAGAGCGAGGGTATTCTCCAAAATTGATCTCCGTTTGGGTTATCACTAGTTGAAGATCAGGGATTCAGATATTCTTAAGACTTCTTTCAGGACCAGATATGGTCATTATGAGTTTCTTATTATGTCTTTTGGGCTAACCAATGCCCCAGCAGCATTCATGCATTTGATGAACAGCGTGTTCTGGCCTTATCTTAATTCGTTCGTGATAGTATTCATTGATGATATCCTTGTGTACTCGCGTAGTCAGGAAGAGCACGCGGAGCATTTGAGAGTTGTGTTGCAGAGATTGAGGGAGGAGAAGCTTTATGCAAAGTTCTCCAAGTGTGAGGTTTGGCTCAGTATAGTGGCTTTCTTGGGACACGTGGTGTCCAGTGAGGGTATTCAGGTTGACCCAAAGAAGATAGAGGCTATTCAGAGTTCGCCTAGACCGTCCTCAGCCACAGAGATTCATAGCTTTCTTGGGTTTGCAGGCTATTATCTCCGTTTTGTTCAGGGATTTTCATCCATTGCATCGCCCTTGACCAAGTTGACTCAGAAGGGTGCTCCATTTGTATGGTCGGACGAGTATGAGGAGAGCTTTCAGAAGCTCAAAACAATCTCGAGCACAACTCTAGTGTTGGTTTTGCCATCAGCTTCAGGTTCATATACTATGTATTGTGATGCTTTGAGAGTTGGGATTGGTTGTGTGTTGATGCAAGAGGGTAGAGTTATTGCTTATGCTTTCCGTCAGTTGAAGCCCCATGAGAAGAACTACCCCGTTCATGATTTGGAGTTGGCTGCCATAGTTCATGCATTGAAGATATGGAGGCATTACTTGTATGGCTTATCTTGTGAGGTGTTCACTGATCATTGCAGTCTTCAGCATTTGTTCAAGCAAAAAGATCTTAATTTGAGGCAGCGGAGATGGTTAGAGTTGCTTAAGGATTATAATATCACTATTCTGTACCATCCGGGAAAGGCCAACGTGGTGGACGATGCATTGAGCCAAAAGACAGTGAGTATGGGGAGTTTGGCATATATTCCAGTTGGAAAGAGACCCCTTGCAGTTGATGTTTAGGCCTTGGCCAATCGGTTCGATAGATAGGATATTTCGGAGCCCAGTCGGGTGTTGGCATGTGTGGTTTCTCGGACTTCCTTATATTATCGTATCAAAGAGCTCCAGTATAATGATCCGCATTTGCTTGTCCTTAAGGACAGAGTCCAAGATGATGATGCCAGAGATGTGACCATCGGTGATGATGGTGTGTTGAGGATGCAGGGCTGGATTTGTGTGCCCAATGTGGATGGGCTTAGAGAGTTGATTCTGGAGGAGGCCCATAGCTCGCGGTATTCCATTCATCCGGGTGCCGGGAAGATGTATCAGGATTTGAGGCAGCACTATTAGTGGAGAATAATGAAGAAAGATATCGTGGGATTTGTTGCTCGGTGTCTCAATTGTCAGCAAGTGAAATATGAGCATCAGAGACCGAGTGGCTTGCTTCAGCAGGTGGTTATTCCCGAGTGGAAGTGGGAGAGGGTCACCATGGATTTTGTGAGTGGTCTTCCTCGGACTTTGAAGAAGTTCGATGCTATTTGGGTGATTGTGGATCGGCTGACCAAGTTTGTGCACTTCATCCCTGTGTGTACTACCTATTCTTCAGAGCGGTTGGCAGGGATTTATATCCGGGATATTTTTCAGTTGCATGGTGTTCCGGTCTCCATCATCTCAGATAGACGTACTCAGTTTACTTCGCAGTTTTGGAGAGCCATGCAGAGAGAGTTGGGTACTCAAGTAGAGTTGAGAACAGTGTTTCATCCTTAGACGGACGGACAGTCCGAGCATACTATTCAGATATTGGAGTACATGTTGTGTGCTTGTGTTATTGACTTTGGAGGTTCATGGGATAAGTTTCTACCACTTGCAGAGTTTGCTTACAACAACAACTACAAGTCGAGTATTCAGATGGCTCCATATGAGGCTTTGTACGGGAGGCGATGTAGATCTCCGGTTGGTTGGTTCGAGCTCGACGAGGCTAGACTATTGGGGACAGATTTGGTTCAGGATGCCTTAGAGAAGGTGAAGGTGATTCAGAAGAGGCTTCGTACATCGCAGTCGCGTCAGAAGAGTTATGCAGACCGGAAGGTTCGAGATGTGTCCTACATGGTCGGTGAGAAGGTCTTGCTGAAGGTTTCGCCCATGAAGGGTGTTATGAGGTTTGGGAAGAAAGGCAAGTTGAGTCCTCGGTTCATTGGGCCTTTTGAGGTGCTTCGGAGGATTGGGGAGGTGGCTTATGAGCTTGCTTTGCCACCTAGCTTGTCGAGTGTGCATCCGGTATTTCATGTTTCTATACTCCGGAAGTATATTGGGGATCCGTCTCATATTTTGCACTTCAGCACGGTTCAGTTGGATGATGATTTGACCTTTGATGTGGAGGCAGTATCTATTTTGGGTCGCCAGGTTCGGAAGTTGAGGTCAAAGGATATAACTTCAGTAAAAATGCAGTGGAGAGGTCGGCCCGTGGAGGAGGCTACCTGGGAGACCGAGCGGGAGATACAGAGCATGTATCCTCATCGGTTTGAGTCTTCAGGTATGTTTCTTGACTCATTCGAGGACGAACATTTGTTTAAGTTGGGGAGGATGTGACGACCCGGCCAGTTGTTTCATGAGTTACCACTCCGTTTCCCCCATTACAGCTTCTTTATGCTTCGTTATCCATTTTTTATGTGATCGAGTTGATTAGTTCGAGTTCGGAGAGGATTTGGTAAGAAATGAGACACTTAGTCTCTTTTATGAAGGCTTAAGTTGGAAAAATCAACCGGGTGTTGACTTATGTGTTAGAAGGCTCGGAAGTGAGTTCTGATGGTTCGGTTAGCTTCGGGAGGTGATTTGTGACCTAGGAGCGCGATCGGAATGGGTTTTGGAGTTGTAGTGAAGATTTAGGCTTGAAATGGCGAAATTGATATTTCGGCAAATTTTGGTTGATAGGCGAGATTTTGATATTAGGGTCGGAATAGAATTCTGAGAGTTGCAGTAGCTTCATTTTGTCATTTGGGATATGTGTGCAAAATTTCAGGGCATTCTGACGAGATTTGATAGACCTTTTGATCGAAAGCATAATTTAAGAGTTTTTAGGCTTGAATCCTATGTTAAATTGGTGATTTGATGTTGTTGTGAGCGTTCCAAAGTTTTGAGCAAGTTTGAACGATGTTATGGGATGTGTTGGTGCAATTGGTTCGAAGTTCTAGGAGTTTCGGGTAGGTTCCGGGATGTTTTAGTACAAAAATCATAGTTGTAGCAGGTCTATAGGGGTTGCAGGCCCCGGAACTCACTCACGCGGTCCACACAAAAATAAGTGCGCCCGCGTTGAGTGATGTGCGGACCGCACAAAAGCGGGTGCGGCCACGGTAGGCGTCGCGCGGACTGTACAAAAGCGGCCGCGGTAGGCATCGCGCAGACCGCACAAAAGTGGGCGCGACCGCGGTAGCTGAAACCTGAGGGGTACCTATAAATACGAGATCTTGGGTTTTAGATAATATTTTAACCTAGAGAGCTCGGATTTTGGCGATTTTTCGAAGATTTTTCAAGAAATTCATCGGAGTAAGTGATTTTAACTCATATTTGGCTAGAATACATGAATCTATCACTGAATTCATCATTTAATTTGTGATTTGAGATGGAATTTGGGAAGAAAATTGTGAAACCTTTCAAAAATATAAAATGATGATTTGAAGGACCAAATGGTATCGGAGTTGGATAATTTTTGTATGGTCAGACTCGTGAGGGTATGAGGATTCTGAAAATATAAATTTTACTCGATTCCAAGACGTGGGCCCGGGGCTCGGGTTTTGCTAATTTCGAGATTTTTGATATTTTTCGAATGGTTTTGCTTGGGCTCTTTTCCCTTAGCATATTGTGACGTATTCGTTCTGATTTTGGATAGATTCGACACGCGTGGAGGCCAATTTGAGGGGCAAAGGTGTCGCGAGCTAGAGAATTAGCCAGTTCGAGGTGAGTAATGGTTGTAAATGATGTCCTGAGGGTCTGAAACCCCGGATTGCACAACGTAGTGCTATATTGATGCAAGATATGCACTGGATGATGAGCGTGGGGTCTTTCACTACTGGTGATTGTGACTTGGTCCATCCCGATTGATGATTTTACCGAATATTTGACTGAAATTCATTTGTTATCATCATGATTTGGGCTGATTGCCATATTTGGGCTTCGTGCCATCCATTTGAACCCTTCGGGGATTTTTATCACTGTTTTTCTTACTACTTGACTTATTATTTGAACTCAGTCCTATTGATATCTACTGTTTTACAAACTCAACTACTTTTACTCAGATTTGAAACTTAAATGATATTTTTACATCATGTTTTGGGCTGAGAACTACTATTTTACTAATGCCTAAGGGGCTTGTGATGATTTTGGACTGAGTGAGGCCGAGGGCCATATGTGAGGATATGCTGAGTGATTTGAGGCCGAGGTCCTGAGATACTTTATATGCCACGAGGTGGCTTGAGTGATGTAAGGCCGAGTGCCGAGTGATGTGAGGCCGAGTGCCGAGTGATGATGCCACGAGGTGGCTTGATATAGCGCTTGGGCTGTAAGGGGCCCCTCCGGAGTCTGTACACCCATAGTGAGCGCGGGTACCCATTGTTCTGAGTGATTGATGCTATGCCCGAGGGGCTGATATGAGTGATTGTGAGGTAGCCCGAGGGGCTGATACTATTCCGAGAGTGAGCCCGAGGGGCTGATACTGTAATGAGAGTGAGCCCGAGGGGCTGATACTATGCTGAGCGATTGATACTCTGCCCGAGGGGCGGATTTCTACTTCTTATTTACCTGTTAAATTACCTGTTTTACTTGTTTTAAAAGGAATATCATTTGATTCTTCACTGATTTACCGTTTTAAGTGATTTTACTGCTTAATATGGAATTTCTTTGTGTCTTTACGTGTTTTCATACTTTCTGCCATTATTTATAATTGTTACTCACTAAGTCGGAGTACTCATATTACTCCCTGCACCATGTGTGCAGATTCAGGCATCGCAGAGTCCGCTCCTGAGTGTTGATTTCTCCTAGTCCACGCAGTGATTCAGAGACTACGAGGTAGTTGTTGGCGTTCGTAGCCCTGTGCCTCCCTTATCCTATCATTTCCATGTTTTTTATGAACTATTGTATCGGATTTTGTGTTCAGTAGACTTGTATCCGGACTTCTTAGTTGCTCATGAATTGTGACACCCCGGTTTGGGCGGTGTTGGGATAGTTCCTGCTGTTGTTAACGTTATATTATATATTATTATTGTTTATGATGATTAACTGTTTAAAAGAGGTATTCCGTTTTGGTCTGGCTGGCCTTGTCTTCACGAGAGGCGTCATCACGACCGGGTTCGGGGATTGGGTCGTGATACCGCTGATATGGTAAGAAGATAAAAGATTAAGTACAATAAAAAAATTTAGCAAGAATCAAAATAGAAGATTACGAAATAGAAACATTACCTCTAGTAGATTCCGGATGCACAAGATGTATAATAAATAAAAAGATAGTTCTTCCAAATCTAATCAAAACCTTAGATAAGCCAGTTGCAGCTATGCAAATGGATGGAACTCATAATATATACAAACATTATGTAGATAAATCACAGATTAGCTTTATAAATACATGTTTAGATTTTTATAAACCTAGCTATAAGGTAGACAAAATCTGGGTAAGAGACTTAAACATAAATGTAGACTTTGTATTAGGATTAAGTTTTATATTACATAATAATGGTAGTTGTCTACTCAGTAGAGATGGAGTAATATTCTTTAAAAACATTACACAAATACCGGTACAAATAATATAAACTGCAACCAGGATAAGGACACGACTGAACACAAGCCAGAAAAACCTGCAAGAAAATCAGGAAGAATGTTGTAAAGAGTGTAAAGATAAAAATACATGCTGTAAGATTAAAGAAGAATCTAAAACCTTAATACTAGAAGAAAATGAAGATAGAGATATATTAGAAAAAGACTACACTTTAATAGATATCGAAACAGAATTATACAATTTTAAAACATGATTACAAAAAATAGGAATAATAAAAAACGAAAAAGATCTGGATAATATAATAAAGATATTAGATGAAATAGAAATAATAGGAGAAAAACCTTTAAAATATTGGGAAAATAATAAAGTGATGTGTAAATTGGATATAATTAATCTAGAATATATAATTAAAACAGCTTCAATAGAAGCTACAAATCAAGATTTTTAGAAGACTTCAAAATTCAAATTAAAGAACTTATGAATTTAGGTGTAATAAGAAGATCTACATCTAAACACAGGTCAACAACTTTTATGGTTAGAAATCATACTGAGATAGTAAGAGGAAAAGCAAGAATGGTAATAAACTACAAAAGACTTAATGATAACACTAGAACAGATGGATATAAGTTGCCTGATAAAACAGAATTAATAAATAGAATACAAGGAAAAAAGATATGCAGTAAGTTTGACTGTAAATCAGGGTATTGGCAAGTAAAAATGCATGAAGAAAGCATTGAATGGACAACATTTACTTGTCCAGAAGGATATTTCGAATGGTTAGTAATGTCGTTCGGACTAAAGACAGCTCCACCAATTTTTCAACGAAAAATGGATAATATATTTGGAGAATATAAGAGATTTGTTTTAGTATATGTAGATGATATATTAGTATTTAGTAAAGATACTAAAGAACATTTAGGACATCTACAGACAGTATTTAGGTTATTTGTAGACAATAGAATAATAATTAGTAAAAAGAAAATGAAACTATGTAAAAATTATATAAATTTTCTAGGAGTAAATTTAGGGGATGAAAAAATTAAATTACAACCCCATATAGCCAAAAAAGCTCTAGAAATGCCAGATAAATTGGATAATACCAAAGAGCTACAAATAATTTTAGGAATAGTAAATTATGAGAGAAATTTTATAAAAGACTTAGAAAAAATAGCACAACCATTATATGCTAAGACAGGCTCTACAGGACAAAAACATTTCAACACAGAAGACATTAAATTAGTACAAAAAGTTAAAGAAAAAATAAAAACAATATTCCTGATTTAAACATGCCATTAGAAACAGACTACTTGCTTATAGAAACAGACTGTAGTTTTGAAGGATGGGGAGCAGTTTTAAAAGCAAAACCAAATAAATATAGTGATAAGAATACAGAAAATATATGTGCTTACCAAAGTGGTAAATATAGAGAAAAAAGAAATATGAGTAGTATAGATGCAGAGATATTAGCTTTAATTTACGGATTAAATAGTTTTAAAATATATATATTAAATAAACAAGAAGTAACAATTAGAACCTGATTGCGAAGCCATAGTTATGTTTCACCAAAAGATAAACGCAAAAATAGTAGTAGAAGAAGATGGTTATATTTTATTGATACTATAACAATATATAATTTAGTTTTTTGAACATATTAAAGGAAAAGATAATAATTTAGTAGATCAGTTAAGTAGGCTTAAAATTACTGTCAATTAATAAAAAAATATTTTACATGTACAGCATGAGACCAACAGTTTCCAAGACTGAAGACAAAGGGAAGGGCATTCAAGCCTCACCCTCAGACAAATACTTGCAGACAGTATTAGGTAATCTTCATTTTAAGCCACACCCTTTTGCAGAACAAACTAATATAGAAAGATTAAGTTTTGGAAAACATGATTTAATATTCGTTCCACCATCAAATATGTCGTTTAGAGTTCTACCAGAATGTGTCATAGACGGACCTCAAAGGTGTCTAATTAATAACTTATGGATAACATATAATAAAAAAGATACTAAATATTTTATAGCGGCTCTTAATGTCTTAGGACAATATTTTACAGATAAAAACCAAGACAAAAGATTTAAGCGCTATGGAGTTATACATGGTAAGACAAAGGGTATTTTTCGCACATGGTTAGAAGTACTAGACTCTATTAAAGATATAGAAAAACCGCTTTTCAAAGGTTTTAATGACATTACTAAAGCATTAGATTATGCAAGAGGAATACTAGGACCAAATTACTATATCTCCCCATGTCACGACCCCAAACCGGCCCGGTCGTGATGGCGCCTCTCGGGGTGTCACTAGTCATGAGCAACTATCAAGGTCTGAATACAACAAAAGTCTTAAAATGTACTAAATACAGTAACAACAATGAGGGGAAGGAAGCGGTGCTGCGAACGTCATGCAGCCACCTTGCTAACTCTGATGACTCTGCGGCTGAGCTATCAACACCCGCTACCGGGTTCCGATATACCTGAATCTGCACACGAGGTACAAGGAGTAATGTGAGTACTCCAACCCAGTAAGTAATAAGAGTAAATAAAGGCTTAGCAGTAGGAAACAATGAATCCACATTTACGTTGGGTTCAATAAACACAACAGGCTTTCAAATCATAATACGAGTCAATCTTCCCTTTTAAAATCCAGCTTTTAGTAAAAATCATCTTTGAAATACCTTCCAACAGTTTCAGTAGGGGTTCAATACCATTTAAAATAATAATAGAGATTAAATTCATAATCGTCCCCTCGGGCAAAGCATAGTTCGTAAAACAGCTCCTCGAGCAAAACAGTAATCACAAACACTTCATAACTTGAAAATCTCAGTGGAAATAACCAATGTCAAATCAGTGATTAATTTCTGAACATCTCATAAACCACAGGTTAAATAAAAGTTATTTTAAAACATTTGTACAACTTTCCGACAGAGGCTCAATATAAAGATGAGGTAAAACAGTCAATAAATCAACATATTCGATAGAAACTCATTTTAAGAGGAGTGAAATCAATAAGTCCATAAACAGGCCTCTCAGGCAAAACACCACTCATATGCATATATATATCTATCGCCCCTCGGGATAGCCTCTCTGTCACTCGTGACTCAACTCTTACCAATCAGTACTCGCACTTAGCATTCACGCTCAATTGGTACCATATAGTAACCGTTGTGGCGTGCAGCCCGATCCGTATATCTCTCACAATAACTGAAATCAAAGTAACCGCTACGGCGTGCAGCCCGATCCATGCATCGCTGTGGCGCACAACCCGATCCATATAAATAGTCAACTGCGCTCGCCGGGAGTGTGCAGACTCCGGAAGGGCTCCTACAGCCCAAGTGCTATATTGCTGCGGCGCGCAGCCCGATCCATATAAGTATTATTGCGGCGTACAGCCCGATCCATATACACATATATATATATATGTACATTGATGCGGCGTGCAGCCTGATCCATAGATATATAATCCTCACAACTAGGCCCTCAGCCTCTCTCAGTCATTAACCTCACCATCAGACTCTCAGTCTATCTCAGTCATCAATCTCACAATCAAACCCTCGGTCTACCTCATTAAAACAGGGAACTCAGGCCAAAACAATTTCCACATGTTAAGACTATAGTGATAAAGCCAGATTTGAGCAATAAACAGGTAAAACATGACTGAGAATATGCTTTCAAACAAATAGAGTGAGGAAAGATAGTAAAAATGCCTCTAAGGGTCTCAACAAGTCGGCACAAGGCCCCAAACATGGCATACAACCCAAAAATATAATAATGTCAAACAATTAACTATCAAATACGCATTAAAATATTCGTTCGGGATGGACTAGGTCACAATCCCCAGCGGTGCTCTACCCCACGCTCATCATCCAGCGTGCAAGTCACCTCAAAGTAATACAACAACGTATAATACGGGGTTTCAAACCCTCAGGACAGTATTTACAATCATTACTTACCTCAAACCGTCTAATCCTATTTTTGCTGCTCCTTTTTCTTTCTCCAGTAATATTCAGAAAAATCATTTTGCTGCCCCAATTTCTTTATTCGATGTTTGCTATCGATGTTCGATCTTTGTTGTGATTTCTAGTTTGTAAAATTGAGGGATTTATTTGTTAGGTTTTGATGTTCTGTTTGAAACCATGAGATTTTTGTTCGATGTTTGCTATCGATGTTCGATCTTCCCTGTTCGCTTTCTTGGTTATTCAGAAAAATCTTTTCGCTGCCCCTTTTTTCTTTCTCTGGTAATATTTTTGATAAACATATTCTTTTACTTCTGTTCAATTATGCTTGTGTTGCTTTCACTTAAAATTGTGAGATTCGTTCATGTCTGTGCATTAGTCTAATGGGTAAGTGTTTGCCTTCACGTCTATTAGACATTGGGGTTATTCTTCTCAGACAAATTGCTTGCCTTTCTGAATATACAGATTCAAGAAAAATTGATACAGATTGAAGAAAAATTGCTATTTGAATGATGATACAATTTTTATTTGTAAAAAGAAAAGGAATTATATATTGATGTCCTTTCGTCATTTCAAGAGTGTTTCTACCTTTTCTGGTTCTTTAATTTATGAACCTTATTTCCAAAATCACTTAGTCAAAGCTTCACTTAAATAGTATCGAAAACTTTTACAAAATTATTTTACTACATACCTTATGATACACGTGCAACGCACGTGCCGAGAGACTAGTCATACTATTCTAAAAGTGGGAAGGTCCTAAAGTCAAAGTTGAATTATCAAAATATCCATCAAAAACTAAATGGCTATTTTACCCTTCTCTTAATTTTATCCAACAAATTATTAATAAGGCTGTTATCAGCCAAATAGTCTGAATGAGGGTACTAAAGAGTTGTAACAGATAAGGGTAACGAAGAGTTGCATCATAGCTAATAATCCAATAATTGTCCCCTTGTTCACTTCTGTACATCGAGTCTCTGATTTCTTTCACCAGAATTCTGTCTTTCTAGCTTATTTTGCTTGCTAAGTTTCACCTGTTGCTTTCTTAATTTGTCTCATCTTCATTGCATATTCTTTCTTATTCAGTGAAGAATTGATAAAATCATAATTGCTCAATAGCTTGCATGACTGCATAACCAACAGAAGCATGGAAAACATATAAATTTTCATGCATTTTCCCTTGATGACATTGCCTCTAAGGAATAATAAACTTACTGGAGTATCTCCAACGACAACAATATTCACTCTTTGACCAGTGACCTCACAAAGTGATTATGTTCTCTTCTTTTTTTATCATTAATGTTTATATCAATTGAATCATTTGGTTCAAGATTCTCATGAGTTCCTTTATATGATCTCTGCAGTTTTAATTAATTTAAATTGTTAATATAATGGGGCATGATCTTACAATTATTTGTCTTAAAATAGAAATAGTAAGGTTTGAATATTGTAGAAAAGAGTAATCAACCTTAAGAAGACAATTATACCAAGCTAACTGATATCAGAATGTATAAAGGATATGGAAAGATCACAAATAGCTAGAAGAACAGACATAGAGTTGGTCGAAAAATCTATTTTTTTTTATTTTATTCAGAAAATATCTGAAGATTACACGAGAATACTAGCTTTTGGTACATTTATGTCTTTCCTCTCTTGGACATCATCAAACCTTTGCCTTCTTATTTTTTCTCAGGGTGCTGCTCGCAAATTAGCTACACAGAGAAAGAATATAGAGGTCGTTGAATCTGTTGGTGTAGCAGCGAAGCGAGTGAAGCTGCCAGCCTATTTAATTAAAAAAGAAGGGATCATTGCACTTTTATTAAAACACGACCAGCAGCAACAGCGACTAGCGTTCCCTTTTCAACTTCAACAGAGATTCAGTGGCAACAGGTATGTGATGATTTCTTCCTCCTCCTCCTTCTCCTCCTCCTTCTTCTTCTTCTTATTCTTCTTCAGCGTCCAAATAGCAGTGAAATACTGGCGAATTTTTTTTACCTTCGATTCTTCTTTCTAAGTCTTCTCCTCTTCGCTAAAATGCTGCCTAGTTCTTCTTTCATTGTTTTTATGCCGCCCAGTTTTAACAGAATGGTATATTGCCCTTCCTCTGAATATCATAAGGAGGTTCAACTTCGGAATACATGTTAGGAGGTTCAACTTCGGAATTCATGGTTAGGAGCAGTTTTCTAAGTATTTCCCACTGATGATATGTATCTATTAAGTTATTATTTTCTGGGGGTGAACTGGGGTGCAAAAGACACTATTCAGTACTAACTAGTAAAGGGCTGCAAGATGAACTAGGGTGCAAAAGGCACAATTTCTCAGTTGAAAAAGCTACCTAAATGCGCAACCACAGGGCCTTGAGCTTACTAATCCCAAAAGCTGGTGTACATATCAGAAAGGTGAAAAAGCTACAAGTATGCTTAAAAAAAGTGGCTTTTAAGTATAAGGGCTTAAAAACACTTTTTAAGTGCTGGAGCTTGTTTTATAAATAAACAGTTAAATGTTTGGATAAAAGTGCTGATACTTAAAAAAAGTTATTGAAGTGTTTGGTAAATAAGTGCTGGTAAGCACTTGTTTCTGTAAAATGACTGAAATATCCTTAAAGCTGTTAACACTATAAAGAAAATGATTATGATAATATTTTATTCTAAATTAATACATATACAAAAAAATTATAATTTAGTTCATTTTCAATTTAAACTGATTGCCTAAATATAAATTATTTATTTAAATAACATGCAATAATCTATTATTTCACCAAAATATATTTTTTCGTCTCATAGCTTCAAATTCTTTGTTAACATGTAGACTCATTGAAAATTTTGATTTAGAATATAGTTTCACCAATTTAAAAAAATGAGGGATTCAACAGCAATCTTTTAAAAAAAATGTTATGGAACCAAAAAAGAAACTAAAACAAAACAAATAGTTCGGCGGTGATGGAATTTGGAAGGCACAAATTGGAAATGGCAAAGGAAAGGAGAAAAAGAAAAGATTATGGAATTTGGAAGGCAGGGATTGAAAATGGCGGAGGAAAGGAGAAAAAGAAATGATTGGGTATTTTGGGAATTATACATAAGTATCAGGGATAGTAGTGTAAAATACTTGGTTAAAGAGGGGTGACTTTTAAGCTAGAAAAAAAAATGTTGGGATTACCCAACTCATCACTTTTGGTTTAATTTGGACCTTTTGACTTAAAAGCATTTGACCTTTAAGCTGATTTTAAGTTTGCCAAACACCTCAACCAGCTTTTAAGCCCATCCAAACATGCTCTATATTTGGGTAAATTTCGACCCATTTAACCGATCCGACCCTCTTTTTTATGTGGGTCAACTCTCAGTATAGTGCGACTGCCGTGAACAGTAACGCAGTCGTGCTTTAATGCACACTGCTCCACCGTCCGTCGGTGAAAAGCCACTGGACCACCACCAAAAGATGCACCTTAGAAATGCGCACTATCCTCAGCAAACCATTTCTCAAAAAAATTCCCCAGCTGCTACAGATTTGCAAAATGGTGTTGGGATTACTGTAGCACAAAATCGCCTGGTCACTCGTTTCTGGGTCAAATTGAGCCATTCCAAGCACTGGGGATTCTTCTCCAGGTCCATGAGCCCGTTTGGATTGGCTTAAAAAAATGGCTTTTAAGTATAAGGGCTTAAGAGTACTTTTTAAGTGCTGAAGCTTGTTTTATAAATAAGCAGTTAAATGTTTGGATAAAAATGCTGAAACTTAAAAAAAGTTATTGAAGTGTTTGGTAAATAAGTGGTGGTAAGCACTTATTTCTATAAAATGACTGAAATATCCTTAAAGTTGTTAACACTATAAAGAAAATGATTAATATTTTATTCTAAATTAATACATATACAAAAAAATTATAATTTAGTTCATTTTCAATTTAAACTGATTGCCTAAATATAAATTATTTATTTAAATAACATGCAATAATCTATTATTTCACCAAAATATATTTTTTCGTCTCATAGCTTCAAATTCTTTGTTAACATGTAGACTTATTGAAAATTTTGATTTAGAATATAGTTTCACCAATTTAAAAAATGAGGGATTCAACAACAATCTTTTAAAAAAAATGTTATGGAACCAAAAAAAAAACTAAAACAAAACAAATAGTTCGGCGGTGATGGAATTTGGAAGACACAAATTGGAAATGGCAAAGGAAAGGAGAAAAAGAAAAGATTATGGAATTTGGAAGGCAGGGATTGAAAATGGCGGAGGAAAGGAGAAAAAGAAATGATTGGGTATTTTGGAAATTATACATAAGTATCATGGATAGTAGTGTAAAATACTTGGTTAAAGAGGGGTGACTTTTAAGCTAGAAAAAAAAAGTTGGGATTACCCAACTTATCACTTTTGGCTTAATTTGGACCTTTTGACTTAAAAGAATTTGACTTTTAAGCTGATTTTAAGTTTGCCAAACACCTCAATAAGCTAAAAAATGACTTAAAAACTGGTTTGACCAGTTTTTAAGACCATCCAAACAGGCTCTATATTTGGGTAAATTTCGACCCATTTAACCGATCCGACCCTCTTTTTTATGTGGGTCAACTCTCCGTACAGTGCGACTGCCGTGAACAGTAACGCAGTCGTGCTTTAATGCACACTCCTCCGCCGTTCGTCGGTGAAATGCCACCGGACCACCACCAAAAGATGCGCCTTCCAATTGCGCACTATTCTGAGTAAACCATTACCCAAAAAAATTCCCCAGCTGCTACAGATTTGCAAAATGGTGTTGGGATTTCTGTAGCACAAAATCGCCTGGTCACTCGTTTCTGGGTCAAATTGAGCCATTCCAAGCACTGGGGATTCTTCTCCAGGTCCATGAGCCCGTTTGGATTGGCTTAAAAAAAGTGAATTTTAAGTATATGGGCTTAAAAACACTTTTTAAGTGCTGGAGCTTGTTTTATAAATAAGCAGTTAAATGTTTGGATAAAAATGCTGAAACTTAAAAAAAGTTATTGAAGTGTTTGGTAAATAAGTGCTGGTAAGCACTTATTTCTACAAAATGACTGAAATATCCTTAAAGTTGTTTACACTATAAAGAAAATGATTAATATTTTATTCTAAATTAATACATATACAAAAAAATTATAATTTAGTTCATTTTCAATTTAAACTGATTGCCTAAATATAAATTATTTATTTAAATAACATGCAATAATCTATTATTTCACCAAAATATATTTTTTGGTCTCATAGCTTCAAGTTCTTTGTTAACATGTAGACTCATTGAAAATTTTGATTTAGAATATAGTTTCACCAATTTAAAAAAATGAGGGATTCAACAACAATCTTTTAAAAAAAAATATTATGGAACCAAAAAAGAAACTAAAACAAAACAAATAGTTCGGCGGTGATGGAATTTGGAAGGCACAAATTTGAAATGGCAAAGGAAAGGAGAAAAATAAAAGATTATGGAATTTGGAAGGCAGGGATTGAAAATGGCGGAGGAAAGGAGAAAAAGAAATGATTGGGTATTTTGGAAATTATACATAAGTATCAGGGATAGTAGTGTAAATTACTTGGTCAAAGAGGGGTGACTTTTAAGCTAGAAAAAAAAGAAGTTGGAATTACCCAACTATCACTTTTGGCTTAATTTGGACCTTTTGATTTAAAAGCATTTGACCTTTAAACTGATTTTAAGTTTGCCAAACACCTCAACAAGCTAAAAAATGACTTAAAAGCTGGTCAAACCTGCTTTTAAGCCCATCCAAACAGGCTCATAATTTCATCCCCACTGAGCTACGTGGACAAATGAAAGAATTCCACATCATTTAATGAGAGGCCCACATGAAGTGCCATTAGTCGCGGTGTAATTTTGACAATAGAATTAACGTCATATATATTTTCAGATGAATAGATGGACGGGATTTTTATAAACCATTTAGCATACGATAGGGGTACTTTAAGCTGTTTTCCAAATAAAGAAATTAGTACTCCCTAATACTGTTTCAACAAGAATTAAATGTACATGTTTTCTATATTAGCTACAATTCCCTATCGCAATTTTGGAACTATTACTAAATAAATCATGAGAAGTCGACAAAAATATCTGTCACGAAAATTTTAAATTCGCAAATCGCTACCATGTAAAATTCCATAAGATTTCAAATATACGATTATTTCATGCATTCTGCGACATATTCTTCCCTTGCTAATCCTGAATATTTTTGTTAATTATAGAAATAATCTGCTCTCATGCAACCAAGTGAAGCAATATCCGCTGAGCCTGTGCATCACTTCGCGCGCCTCCTTTCAAACTGCATCCGAACTAATGATCTCAAGCTTGGGAGACTCATACACTCTCGTCTGATCAAGACGGCATTAACCTTTAACACATTCCTCGCCAACCATCTGATATACATGTACTCTAAATGCTGTTCCATAGACTATGCGCAACAGGCTTTTAATGAACTGTCAGACAAGAACACCCAATTTTGGAACACAATGCTGTCAGCTTACTCTCAAAAGGGTCTTTTTGAGAAAACCTTCCAGATGCTCGATGTAATGCCTGATCCAAATGTTGTGAGCTATAACTCAATCATTTCAAGCTTAACTCATCACGGGTTCCCTAGAAAAGCTATGGGGTTTTTCAAAAGAATGCAAACTCAGTGTGGGAGTGGGTTTTTGATTGACGAGTTCACGGTTGTTAGCGTGGTAAATACTTGTGCAGGTTTGGGTTCATTGAACTTGTTGCGTGAATTGCATGGGTTAGCAACTGTGATTGGTGTGAGGTTTAATCTTGTGGTTTGCAATGCACTTATTGATGCTTATGGGAAATGTGGCAAACCCGGGTACTCTTATTCTATTTTCTGTCAAATGCGCGAGACTGATGTATTCTCGTGGACTTCGCTGTTGGTTGCTTATATACGTGCGTCTAGAATGCCAGATGCGTGCTCACTTTTTGATCATATGCTGATCAGAAATGTGGTGGCTTGGACTGCTCTGATCACAGGGTTTGCACAAAATGGAGAAGGAGATAAGGCTTTGTGTACTTTCAAGGAAATGCTGGAAGAAGGTATTGTACCGCGTGCATCCACTTACGTTGGTGTCCTAAGTTCTTGTGCAGGCATACCTCTTATTGAAAAAGGTAAGCAAGTTCATGGACACATTTTTAGATGTACATGTTTAATTGATTTGCATAATGTTTTTGTAGTTAATGCTTTGGTTGACATGTATTCTAAATGTGGAGACATGATATCTGCTATGAGATTGTTTGAGAGGTTAGATGGGAAGGATCGAGTTACTTGGAACTCGATAATAAATGGATTTGCTCAAAATGGGAATGGAGTGATGTCTTTGTTCAGGTTTGAGAAAATGATTGAAACAGATACAACACCAAATCATGTAACTTTTCTTGGGGTTTTATCTGCCTGTAGCCACTGTGGTTTATTACCTGAAGGATTTCAATATCTCCATTCAATGGAGAGGAAATACGGTATAGTACCCCAGTTGGATCACTATGCCATCTTGATTGATTTACTTGGACGGAAGAATATGCTTGGAGAAGCTGCGAATTTGATCAAGAGAGCTCCTTGGGGAAGAGACAATATTGGAATGTGGGGCGCACTTTTGGGTGCTTGCAGGGTACATGGGAACTTAAAACTTGCTAGAAGGGTGGCTGAAAATCTATTTGAGCTGGAACCTGATAATGCTGCCAGGTATATTATGTTATCCAACATCTATGCAGCAGCAGGAATGTGGGGTGATGCCCGCACTCTGCGAAGGTACATCTATGACAGAGGATTGGTGAAAGAAACATCTTATAGTTGGATTGAGATAAACAATATCAGACATAAGTTTATCGCTAAAGATAAGTCCCACAGTCAGTTAGAAGAAATAAAAGAGTTGCTGCTTAAACTCGTAGATCCAATGAAGGATGCTGGATACATATTTCAAATTGAATGCTCATACTTTCTTGTAGATGATGCATTTTGTTGACATAATTAAAACAGGTAGTAACCATGTATAACAGTTTCTAATTTAACAATTAATATGAGCTCTGGTGGTTGGTTACCTGCTTTGCTGAAAATTTGGGAAAGGAAAAGTGAGGGAGAAATTTTGTTTTTCAAGATATTACTCCATCACTTACACTAAAGATAAGAAACATGATCATAAAATGTGAGGCACTGTAATTCATGCTGCTTGAAGCTTCAGAGATATTAATGTTACGAGCAGCAGATAGATCCATCATTAACGTGCCTGTACTCACCTCTTTGGTGCACAGGTAATGTTTCTGTGCCTTGATTTAGTGCTTTTCATTTTGGTAAGAAAAATCTGAATGTTCTTTCACATGGACCTGTTAACTATCACAACCTATCATATTTTATGAACAACTGGCTTTATGTTGTTCATTCGAAGATCCCATTCCCACCATCCAAATGTTTCTTAAGGGAAAAATGGTATCGATGCCATTCCTACACTTCTCCTCAATCATGAGCTATTTAAAATTCTTAATGTTGTTAAGTGCCTCAACATATCTATATTATTAGAAATATATTCTTTTTGACAACTAATTTTCTCTCAGTCATTGCTATTGATGGCAGGTTACTGAATAGGCATTCCTTGAGTTAAGTGCAAAACCAGTCTGCTCGAAGTTCACTGCAGCAATATTAAGAAGCTGGGATAGCCTAACAGGGAAAATATAAATCATGGGCTAGAATATTCAGAAGGTACGACATGCCACAGAGACAGCTCTGAGGTATACTACCATCTCTGTTTAAATTTTTACTATGACAGTTTCTGAAGTTCTGGTTGATCCTGATTCATCATGCCTCTAACCATTGCATTTAACATTGAGAGGGAATATCCATTGTGTGGTTCACAATTTTTATAACGCTTGAAGCTACTTATCTTCCAGATGTGCAGTTAAAAATCTTCAACTATTAAATACTCATTCTTCAAATGCAAAAAATAATGGCTTGTTAGGTTCTCCAAGCGAGGCAAATTTGGTTCTTAGAGAATTGAGATGAGGATTCTGTAGCAAATAAGGGACGATTTGCTGAAGCTTGAGTAATTTAATAGTAGTTTACCTCTATTAACATTACCTTTAAGACTTGCAATTGCAGAAGTTCCATCACTTTTTAATATTCATTCTTCAAATGCATAAAATATTGGCTGCTAGGTTTTCCATAAAGTGAGGAAAAAAGGTTTTTAGGGATTTGATATGAGGATCTTTTAAGGCATAGGACCATTTGCTGAAGGTGAGTAATTTTAATCATGGTTGAAGAAATTGAGGCATCGAAAACTTATGTTATGTTCCCAAAAGTTGCCCTTGCGTTATCCCCAGTCAAGCATCAATTTGAAGGAAAAAAATCTAAATGTTTGCAATTCTTTAATGTTGCTCCTCTCCTCCATTGCTCTTCACCTCCTACAAAATCTACAACTCCGATCTTTGAGAACTAGCAGTGGTTCATGACATGCTTGTTCCATTTTAATGGTTTTTATCCATATCATCATTTATGATCCGAATGTGAACCATTGGCCATTGACGCCGACCATTTAATCAAATTGTCTAGGAGATTTTGCTCTACCCATATACTTTATTCTTATTATTACTGTAATTCACTGTCATGTCATTTTTTGTTTTCACATCTTTGACACTTCAGATTGATAATGTGTAGCTACAGTATTCATATTAGTGTTATTTTCACAAGACGCTCCAATGGTTTAGGAATTTGGTTTCTTTTGATATATGGTTGTATAAGCCAAAATATGCCCTAGGAAATTTAGCGTGAAGTGGCATTACGGAAAGGGCCAGTCGAGGTCGACCAGGAAGCAGTGAGATTCGCGGTCGGGCTGTCAACAATGACCGAGGTCGAGCACCAAGAATAGAACAATAACAGCTAGATTTTATAATAGGATGTTAAAGAGAATATTCTATTCTCTGCACTTGTACTATTAGGGTTTGTTAGGGACATATCTCATATAAAGAGGAAAAGAGACAATGGTGTAAGGCACGTAATATTCACTTGACAAGAACACTTCTTGAAAAGAAGATTCTCTCTCTCCATAGCAAAGATACTAACTTTACCTTTTCATCAATATTCTCACACACATTATTCCACACTTTTCCATCAGATCCGAGAATAGTTTCGACATTCTAGGATTCGTCTGTCATTTATCATTGTCAGGAAGAATAATCATCTATCTCGTTCATTATTGGCTGAATCATTCTCCTTATTTATATAAATGTCATTTATTCCTATTATTGAAATTTGTATCACTATAATAAATAATGAAACAGTAAACTTTCTGAAACAGAAAACAAAAACAAAAAGTTAGCAGCAACAAAATGTCGAAATAATGTCTGAAAAAATAATTTCGGAATAAATGGAGCCCACTGAATGCACAATGTGTCTGATAATAGGCTAGATTTATGTAATTTAGCGATTGTTTATGCCTCAGCTTGATTATGTTTCATTGTGATAATATAGTTAAATGATGATAAATTGGCTCTAATTGTGAATTTCACACGTTGTAGGAGTGAGTAGCACGTATGAGGCCTTAAAGCTATGATTGGATCTAAATTGAAGCAAGAAAAGCCCCTAGGAGCCGAGTACGTGGGAATACGAGAAAAGGAAGAGATGAAATGAAGACCTGGACTAGCGCGTCCATTAGCGCGACCGTGCTAGCCCAGTTCCGGAAGAGTAAATTGCAGGGGTAAAATAAGTTCGGGGGCAAATCCACTTAACCTATAGAAGGTCTAGATCGCCCAAGAGAGGATTATCAAGGTTTTCATAGCTTAGTTCAAGGCAAGGAGAGGCAAGAGGCAAGGAGGATAATTCAACATCGAGTTCTTCCTTTCTTCCTTTTGTTTTTACGATTTATGATGAATTTGAATCTTGTTGTGATGAATCCTAGTATGAGTAGCTAAATATTTAGTCTAAGGTTTTGATGGAACCTATTGAAGGATGAACTTCTTGTTATGTTAATATAGTTGCCTGGTTTAATCTCTATTTGTTCAACTACGTTCTTGTTGTAGTTAATTGATAGGATCCTCAATTAGCTGTGCCTATTTAGTGTGCATAACTCGGGAGAGTGCATATTTAGGTAATTGTTGAATTGTTGTGAACTATTTGAGATATGTTTGAGATTACGAAGAGGGTAATTCCCTGAATAAAACTTGGTAATTGCAAGTTCTATGATAAATTGTCGATTTGAGCTACGATAGCGCACATTGCACATGCCTACACTTTTAGCATGTAATTATATGAAATCTGATATTTTATCTATCATATACATGTGTTCTTGTATACTTGCTTCTGTGCAATATGATTTGGACTTTTATACCTGTGACCACGCCGGGCGGATTGATACTATAGCACGTGAGTTGTCCGTGCAGATCCAGATATTGATACTATAGCACGTGAGCTGTCCGTGCAGATCTAGATATTGATAATATAGCACATGAATTTTCCTTGAGCATGTGAGTTGTCAGTGCGGATCTGTATATTGGCACTATATCGTGTGAGTTATCCGTGCAGTTGATATTTATGTGAGCTCTAGTAAAGCTAGTTACATTTCATGATTTCATACTTATTTATATCATTAAATTATTTAATTAAATGGAAGAAAATGAGAAATTTTGTAAAAACCATTCAAAATGTAAAATAAGAATTGAGGAGTGATCCGATGTCGGAAATCTTTCATCTTTGCTTGCTAATCACTTAACTGATTACCCGATTTACTTGTATATCTTCCTTATATGTTGGATTGTTGGCTGAGCAGAACACTCTAAGGCTAAGAATTGTGAGCATAAAAATGGTTTTACCTGATATTGTCCCTGATTTGATCATATACATGTTCTATACTTGTTGAAAATACTGAACTGCATAGGTGTTAGTGAGTATCATCTACAGTTCTTTCTTCTTTTACCTCGCCGAGGCTAGTTAGGATTCTTATTGAGTACATGGGGCCGATTGTATTTATACTACACTTCTGCACCTTGCGTGCAGATATTTGTGTTGATGTTGCTGTGTACGGCGAAGGCTGATATTGAAGATGCACCTGCATTCCACTTATGGCTATCACTTGTTGCATTTGATCCACAGCTCGTTTACATTTCAAATAGACGATGTAATTATTTCAATTTAGTTTTATAAAAATCTAAGTCTTAGTGGCTCATGACTTGTACTACCAGTCCTTGGGAGCTCTTTGTATATAAGTCCATTTTTATTATCATTATTTCTCTCAGTAAATCTCATTTAAATTGGATTATTATTAAATTGGCTTACCTAGCGGGTGAAGTTAGGTGTCATCACGACTAATTAGATTTTGGGTCGCGACAACCGGCGGGTTTAGAGTGTCATAATCATTATTTATTTAGAAGATTATATAACAAAAGAATACTACTTTTTTTCTAGAAAATGTTGCTTTTCCCCAAACATATTTTGTGTCTTGCTGTCATGACCCCGGTTCGCCATCCGTGAACCATCGTGACGGCACCTAGTCTCTACGACTAGGTAAGCCTAACAATGCAAAAAAAGTAAACGAATTTGCAGAAGAAACAATTTAAAACCAAAAAAATAAATTAAATTAGTAAATTTAAAGTGCCGCTTGGCATACACAATAATAACTCTCAAAAGCTAATCACATTTTTCCCAAAACCCGGAATCTCATGATAACAAGCCTTTGAAAGTCTACAACGTCTAACTCCAGAATATCTAACAAGGATACAAATATGGAAGGGCTAATACAAAAGGGAGAGTAGAAAAGGGACTCTTCGGTCTGCGGACGCGGCAGATATACCTTTAAGTCTCTACGAACGCCTCGACTCAAGCATGGAAAGTCTGCGTTGAGGTATCTGGATCTGCATATGAAAAACATGCATAGAAAGGGCATGAGTACACCACATCGGTACTCAGTAAGTGCCAAGCCTAACCTCGGTCGGGTAGTGACGAGGAAGGTCAGGGCCCTACTGAGATTAAACAATATAAGGGATGACAGAATAAGATAAGCAGTACAGTTGAAAGCTGGCAGTAAGAATTTAATACAGGATAATAAGGAATACAATAACTGGAATATAGATAAAATAATCGCAAGGAAATACCAGTCTTCATAAGGATAATAACCGGGGATCTCTCAGTATCTCGAGGATCTCATAGTACCATCAATATGTGTCAGGGATCTCGTGGTATCCAAAGGATCTCTTGGTGTCCTCAATATGTACTAGGGATCTCTTGGTATCCTCAATATACGTGCCAGGATCTCTTGGTATCCCGCACCTCAGCTCAAATCATAAATGCGTATAGGGGATCTCTCGTGATGCCGTCCCGTAGTCCCAAAGTAAAACACACAATAGCAATACAAAGAATACTCAACTAAGCTCAATTTCGTACCAAGTAAAACAGGTAATTCTAACCTAACATGCTTCACATAATACAATTAAGGCAGTTTAAGCAAGCAAGCAATTAAGTCAATTAAACATGTTTTTTCTAAGTTAAAAATGGACTTAAATTTGCAAGTAGTATAAAACAGGAAAAAGGAACACAATTAAAATTACTTAAAGAAAATCGGATTTTCAACAATTAGCTCAAGTACACACTCGTCGCCTCACGTACAAGGTATTTCAATTATCAAATATACCAAATCTTAAGGGGAAGGTCCCTCACACAAGGTTAGGCAAGCCACTTACCTCGAACCAGCTCAAATCAATCTGGAACCACGCTCTTGCCACGAATATTCGACTCCAAATGGCCCAAATCTATTCAATTCAATTTCATAATGTAAATAACACTTCAAGTAACTGATTCTACAAAGAAATTCTAAGCTAAAACGCAAAATTAGGTAAAATAACGAAAATGCCCCTCGAGCCCACATCTCAGAATCTGGAGAAATTCATATTTCCAGAATCCTCACACTATTACGAGTTCAGTCATACCAAAAGTACAAAAATCGGACCTCAAATGGTCCCTCAAATCATCACTCAAAGGTCTCTAATTAGTTAAGCCATAACCCCCAAATTACCACTAATTTTCCTTAAATTTTCATGTTTATAATGATAAAAGTCACCTCAATAACGAGTTTGGGACCAAAGACCTTACCCCAATGAATTCCTCCGAAAATCTCTCTTGAAACTGCTCCCCAAGGCTTCTTCCTGTTTGAAAAAAGGTGAAAATAGCTCAAATTCGCGAATGCAAGAATTTATATGTTTCTGCCCAGCTAATCCGCTTCTGCGATGCGGTCCCGCTTCAGCAAGGACATGGTTTCATCTGCGACATTTCACTTAAATCCATTTTCCGCTTCTATGATAGACCTTCCGTACCTGCGGTCTCGCAGGTGCGTTACACTTCTCGCACATGCGGCTCTTTGACCTAGACCAAATTTCCGCTTTTGCGGTCCAATAGCCGCTTCTACGGCGCCACATTGCGGTCCCACACACGCAGGTGCGGTTATGACAGGTTCAGCAATGCAAAAATCTCCCTAAGTCCAAATTCAACTTCTGTCAACCACCCGAAACTCACCCGAGGCCCCCGAAACCTCAACAAAACATGCCAACCAGTCCTAAAACATCATTCAAACTTGTTCCAACCTTCGGAACGCTCAAAACGGCATCAAAACACCAATTTAACATTGGATTCAAGCCTAAGAACTTCAAAAACTCACAAATTACGCTTTCGATCAAAATGTCTATTAAACCTCCTCCGAATGGCCTGAAATTTTGCACACAAGTCACATTCAACACTATGGAGCTACTTCAACTTCCGGAATTCCATTCCGACCCTTGGATCATAGTCTCACTATCGAACAGGAAACTTCAAAAATTCAACTTTCAGCATTTTAAGCCTAAATTAGATATGGACCTCCAAAACACAATCCAATCAAACTCCTAAACCCAAAATCACCCAACGGAGCTAACGAAACCCTCTGAATTCCATTTCGAGGCCGTATTCACATTGTTCCAACTAGGGTCAAATTTCCCAAACTTAAGCTCTCATTTAGGGACTAAGTGTCCCAAAACTCTCCGAAACTCAAAACCGAACATCCCGGCAAATCAAAATAGTAGAAATAAAACGAGGACAACAGTTAATAGGGGATCAGGGCGTTAATTCTTAAGAAGATAGGCTGGGTCATCACATCCTCCTACACTTAAACATTCGTTCGTCTTTGAACGAGCATAGAGACATACCTGAAGTAGTGAAAAGATGAGGGTAAGGGCTGCCTATATCCTGCTCGGTTTGCCAGGTCGCCTCCTCGACCGGCTGACCCCTCCACTGAACCTTCACTGACGCAATGTTCTTTGACCTCAACTTTCTAACCTGCCTGTCCAATATTGCCACTGGCTCCTCAACATAGGATAGATCCTTGTCCAGCTGGACTGAGCTGCAATCCAATACGTGCGACGGGTCACAGTGGTACCTCCGGAGCATCGAAACTTGAAGTACCAGATGAACTCCTGCCAAGTTGGGAGGTAAGGCAAGCTCATAAGCAACCTCCCCAACACGCCTCAATATCTTAAAAGGGCCAATAAACCTCGGACTCAACTTCCCTTTCTTCCCAAATATCATAACGCCCTTCATAGGCGATACCCAAAGCAGAACCCGCTCTCCAACCATATAGGAAACATCACTAACCTTCCCGTCTGCGTAATTCTTCTGTCTGGACTGGGCTGTACGGAGTCTATCCTGAATCACCTTAACCTTTTCCAAAGTATCCTGAAGCAAGTCTGTGCCCAACAATCTAGCCTCACCCGGCTCAAACCAACCCACCAGGGATCTACACCGCCTACCATATAAAGCCTTATACGGTGCCATCTGAATGCTGGACTAATAGTTGTTGTTGTAAGAAAACACTGCCAATGGCAAGAATTGATCCCAAGACCCTCCAAACTCAATCACACACACACGAAGCATATCCTCAAGAATCTGAATAGTATGTTGGGACTGTCCGCCCATTTGAGGGTGAAATGTTGTACTCAACTCCACCCGAGTACCCAACTTATGCTAGACGGCCCTCCAGAACCGTGATGTGAATGAGTACGTCTATCTAAAATGATGGAAACTGGAATACCATATAGATGAATAATCTCCCTGATATAAATCTTCGCTAGACGCTCCAAAGAATAGGTAGTACACACAGGAATGAAGT
Organism: Nicotiana sylvestris; assembly: GCF_000393655.2. Classification (NCBI taxonomy): domain Eukaryota; kingdom Viridiplantae; phylum Streptophyta; class Magnoliopsida; order Solanales; family Solanaceae; genus Nicotiana; species Nicotiana sylvestris. The sequence goes on along the minus strand of NC_091063.1, from coordinate 73,230,425 downwards.
GTGTGGACTTGGTCAGCCGATCCATAATCACCCAAACATCATTGAGCTTTCTCAAAGTCTGTGGGAGCCCAACTACGAAGTCCATGGTGATCCGCTCCCACTTCCACTCCGAAATCTCTATCTACTGAAGCAACCCACCCGGTCTCTGGTGCTCATGCTTCACATGCTGACAATTGAGGCACCAAGCTACAAACCCAACTATATCTTTCTTCATCCGCCTCCACCAATAGTGCTGCCTCAAATCCTGCTACATCTTCACGGTACCCGGATGGATGGAATACCGCAAACTGTGGGCCTCCTCTAGAATTAACTCCCGAAGCCCATCAATATTGGGTACACAAATCTGACCCTGCATCCTCAAAACCCCGTCATCACCAATAGTCACATCTTTGGCATCACCATGCTGAACCTTGTCCTTGAGGACAAGCAAATTAGAGTGATCATACTAACGCTACCTAATACGATCAAATAAGGAAGACCGAGAAACCACGTAATCTAGAACCCGACTGGGTTCCGAAAGATCCAATCTCATAAACTGGTTGGTTAAGGCCTGAACATCCATCACAATAGGCCTCTCCAATGCGGGTAAATTATCCAAACTCCCCAACTCTCTACCCATCGACTCAAGGCAACGACCACCACATTGGCCTTGCCCGGGTGATACAAAATAGTGATATCATAGTCCTTCAACAACTCTAACTATCTCGTCTGGCATAAATTTAGATCCTTTTGCTTGAACAAGTGCTGCAAGCTCTGATGATCACTATAAATCTCACAAGTAACCCCGTACAAATAATGATGTCAGATCTTCAGGGCATGGACAATGGCAGCTAACTCAAGGTCATGGATCAGATAATTCTTCTCGTGAACCTTCAACTGTCTGGACGTGTAGGCAATCACCCTACAGTTCTGCATCAAAACCGCTCCAAGGCCAATCCTCGATGCATCACAATAGACCATGTAAGACCCCGAACCTGTAGGTAGTATCAAAATTGGGGCTGTAGTCAAAGCTATATTAAGCTTCTGAAAGCTTACCTCACACTCCTCCGTCCACATAACCTTTATTGAAATTTCCTTTACTCGAGCCATAACTGATTCACAAATACACCTCAAACTGGAACCATTAGAGCACAAAACCGTGCAATCAATTATTCAATAGCGGACTCCCCCACTTGGCTAAAAGCCATAGATCAAAACACGCACCATAACTTATAACGCGTATACTCTATTGTTTCCATAATACCATAGTGAGATTAGACTCAGTCCTTCATAAGCTCTTGAAACACTGACCATCAGGTACTTTAACTCTATACAAATCTCGCATTCACTCTCGTAACAGTTAAGCCCACTCTATTAAGTGACCCAAATTTAAATTTCAACACATATGTTTCACTTGTGAAGGAGATCTTCTAACAGACAGCATAAGGATCACACAATCTCAAAACACCGCAGGAGACAACCCACCTACTTCGCCTCAATATAACATTTCTGTATACCTTCCACCGTCATACACATTACACAGTCACTTAATCTTCCTGAGTCTGAACTCATACCGCAACATGAAATTTACTTCACTCCAACTAGGAGACATGAAAAAATTCTTCACACGCCCATAACTCGGGGCTACACATCCAACCACAATGGAAATCAAACACTTAATAGTTCATCTATCATCCATCAGACCTTCCTCGTCACTTTTAAGTCATATAGATACCTTTCGCAGTACCAACATACTCATCACATAGTTGTCAGCCATCACTTCTACTAATAGGGACAATACCGCACATATAAGTTCAAAACACTTTCTCACACAATCAGCACCTCGGTGCTCAAGCCATAGGCAAAGATCCGGCCTCAAGTCCTCTAGACTGGCCCAACATCAAACTCACAGAGATCATATCTCGCCCCTCGATCAGGGAATCGCAAGCCATTGATGCACATTTGATACTAAGCGCTCATGCGCGCAAACGAACGCGTGGAAGGAATTTCAAGAGTTATTTTTCAAGCTGAATCAAGGATGCACGATAAGAATTCAAGAATATGAAGTTTTCCTAAAGGTTCTGCAGCCTCTCGGGGATAAATACAGACGTCTCCGTACCGATCCGCGAGACTCTACTAAACCGGCTCATGACTCGCGAGACCAAGTAACTTAGGCTCTGATACCAACTTGTCACGACCCCAACCTCGGCCGTGATGGCGCCCAACACAATGCTAGGCAAGCCCGACTAATTAACATCTCACAATCTCTTTCTTTGTAATTCAATACTAATTTTCGGGATTTAATACCAATTTAATATAAAGAGAAGTGTGGATTTAACAGATGAAATTTGCGGAAACCATAATCACGAAAAATCTCTGTAAAACAGCCCACTAATCCGGTGTCACAAGTCTGAGCCTCTAATACAAGGTTTCAATAATCTAATACAGAAATATGTCGAAAATGCGGAATAATAAGTGGAGATAGAAGGAGAAATCGGGTCAGCGAACGCCATACAGCTACCTCGATAACTCCGATGAAAACAGAACGGCAAGAAAGCTCGCTCTATGCCTCAGGAATACCTGTACCTGCACACATGGTGCAGGGAGTAATGTGAGTACTCCGACTCAGTGAGAAATAACAATAAATAATGGCTGATAGTACGAAACCACGTAAAGGCACTAAGCAGTTCTATATCAAAACAGTAAAATCATTTAAGCAGCAGTGAATGAAGAAATCATGTGAAATTCTTTAAACCAGCTAAAACAGATATAATCAGTATAAATTATCTCCTCAAGCATTTCAATTCATCTATTTGTTCTTATCCTCAGTTCTCAATTCATATACTTCACACGATAATCGAATAAATAAATATATATACTGCTGCATCGTGCAGTCCGATCCGTATATTGCTGTGGCGTACAGCCCGATCCATAATAATAATAGTCGACTGCGCTCACTGGGGTTGTGCAGACTCCGGAGGGGCTCCTTCAGCCCAAACGCTATATAATTGCTGCAGCGTGCAGCCCAATCCATAAAATTGTGTAATATATATATCTGTTGTGGCGTGGAGCCCGATCCATATCATGTAAAAGATATATCTGATATTGCGCGCAGCCCGATCCCTCTCAGTCATTTAAAATATATATCCTCACTATTGGGTCCTCGATCCCTCTCAGTCATTTAAAAATTACAGCCTCTCGGGCATAATGTACGGTCGGGATCTCAGCCCTCATATATCTTTCTATTTATGATTAACATTTCAAAAATCTGGTTCATATCATTCTTAAGCAATTGGAAACATGACTGATGATATAAATTCTTTAACAAAATAAGTGAGGAAAACTAGTCAAAAATCCCCTAAGGGTTCTACTGGTCGGCACAAGGCCCCAAGCATGGCAACAAGCCCAATTCACAATAATAAAGTATATGTCTCAATAAAAAATGGAGTAAAATATCATTCGGGATAGACCAGATCACAATCCCCAAAGCATTGAACCTTACGCTTGTCACACAGCGTGTATCTCAACTTAGTTTAGCACTACGTTGTGCAAATCCGGGGTTTCAAACCCTCAGGACATCATTTAAAATCATTACTCACCTCAAACTGGCCAAAACTCTAGCTCGCTATGACCTTGCCTCTCAAATTGGCCTCCACGCGCGTCGAATCTATCCAAAATCAGAACGAACACGTCACAATATGCTAAGGGAACAAAGACCAAGCGATAATATTCGAAAAATATCAAAAATACCGAAATTAGCAAAACCCGAGCCCCGGGCCCACGTCTCGAAATCGGGTAAAATTTACTTTTTCAGAATTCACATACCCTCACGAGTCTAATCATACCAAAATTATCCAATTCCGATACCATTTGGTCCTTCAAATCATCATTTTACATTTTTTAAAGGTTTCACAATTTTTTTCCCAAATTCCATCCCAAATCACGAATTAAATGCTGAATTAAGTGATAGGTTCATGCATTCTAGCAAAATCTGAGTTAAAATCACTTACCCGATGAATTTCTTGAAAAAACCGTCGAAAAATCGCCAAAATCCGAGCTCTCTAGGTCAAACTATTAAATAAAACCCAAAACCTCGTATTTATAGGTACCCCCTCAGATTTCAGATACCGCGGGCTGCACCAAATCGACCGCGGTCCGCACAAGCCAGTGCGGTCCGCGCAAAAACGATTGCGGCCGCACATGCCTCCCTCTGTAGTGACAGGCTTTAGTATTGTGGCCATAACTTTTGCTACAGATGTCCAAATTACGATATCTTTACCTTTCCGAATTTGGATATCTTTACAAATGTCCAAATTTGGATATCTTTACAGATGTCCAAATTACTTTTTGAATCATCTCAAAATTCCTTGTGTATCAAAAGATATGAGCTTCCGAAGTTGGACCAACGATCTGCGGATCTTCATGACCGCAGTCTGCGACCATTTTCCGCGCCCAGCACTAGACCAGCGCGCCCAGCGCTAATTCTACCACGACCAGCACTAACAATTCTGCCCCCATCCATTTTCTAAGTTCTGAAATGTCTGTACTCGCTCAAAACTCACCCGAAACACACCCGGAGCCATCAGACCTCAACCTAAACAAACCAACACCTTCATAACATCATTAACACCTAGTCGAGCTTTCGAATCACTCAAAATAACATCAAAACACCAAATCAACTTCGGATTCAAGCTTAAGAACTTAGAAATTTCAAATCCCACAAACAATGCCGAAACATATCAAATCAGGTGCGATTGACCCCAAATTTTGCACACAAGTCATAAATGACATAACGAAGCTACTGCAACTCTCAGAATTTCATTCCAACCTTTATATCAAAATCTCACATATCAACTGGAAATCGCCGAAATATCAATTTCGCCAATCCAAGCCTAAACCTTCCACGGACTTCCAAAATGCATTCCGATCACGCTCCTAAGTCCCAAATCACTTAACGGAGCTAACCAAATCATAAAAATTCCCATCCGAGATCAAATACACATAAGTCAAATTTTGGTCAAACCTTTCAAATTTAAGGCTTCAAATTGAGAACTGTTCTTCCAAATTCATTCCGATTACCCTGAAAACCAAATAAAACGATTTACTTAAGGCATAATGTATACACGAGGCATGTCATGCCCGAAGACTGGCGATCAAAGTGCAAAAGTTCAAAACGATCGGTCGGGTCGTTACAAGTTCTCAGCCCAAAACATGATCTAGAAATATCACTTAAGTTTCAAATCTGAGTAAAAGTGGATGAGTTTGAAAAACAGTAGATATCAACAGGACTGAGTTAAAATAATAAGTCAAGCAGTGAGGAAACAATGATAAAAATCCCCGAAGGGTTCAAATAGTTGGCACGAAGCCCAAATATGGCAATCAAACCAAATCATGATGATAACAAATGAATTTCAGTCAAATATTCGGTAAAATCATCAATCGGGATGGGCCAAGTCACAATCCCCAGTAGTGAAAGACCCCACGCTCATCATCCAGCACGTATCTTGCCTCAATATAGCACTACGATGTGCAATCCGGGGTTTCAAACCCTCAGGACATCATTTACAATCATTACTCACCTCGAACTGGCTAATTCTCTAGCTCGTGACGCCTTTGCCCCTTGAATTAGCCTCCACGCGCGTCGAATTTATCCAAAATCAGAACGAATACATCACCATATGCTAAGGGAACAAAGCCCAAGCAAAAACATTCGAAAAATATCAAAAATCCTGAAATTAGCAAAACCCGAGCCCCGGACCCACATCTCGGAATAGGGTAAAATTTACATTTTTAGAATCCTCATACCCTCACGAGTCTAACCAAACCAAAATTATCCAATTCCGATACCATTTGATCCTTCAAATTATCATTTTACATTTTTTAAAGGTTTCACAATTTTCTTCCCAAATTCCATCCCAAATCACGAATTAAATGATGAATTCAGTGATAGATTCATGTATTCTAGCCAAACCTGAGTTAAAATCAGTTACCCCGATGAATTTCGTGAAAAACCTTAGAAAAATCGCCAAAATCCGAGCTCTCTAGGTTAAAATATTAAATAAAACCCAAAAACTCGTATTTATAGTTACTCCTCAGATTTCAGCTACCGCAGGCCGCACCAAATCGACCGCGGTCCGCGCAAAAACGACCGCGGCCGCACAGGCCTTCCTCTGAGTGACAGGTTTTAGTATTTTGGCCATAACGTTTTCTATATATGTCCAAATTGCAATATCTTTACTTTTCTGGAAACTAGACACTAAGGGCTACAACTTTTGTTTTTGAATGACCTCAAAATTCCTTGTAGATCAAAAGATATGAGCTTCCGAAATTGGATCAGCGGGAAGGTTCTTCACCGCGGCCGCGCCCACTTTTGTGCGGTCCGCCTACCGCGGCCGCGCCCCCTTTTGTGTGGTCCGTACAACACTCACCGCGGGTGCACTCATTTATGTGCAGACGGATAAAACCTGATCACATAAAACACGGATAATGAAGCGTAAAGAAGCTGAAATGGGAAAATAGAGCAGTAACTCATGAGACGACTGGCCGGGTCGTCACATCCTCCCCAACTTAAACAAACGTTTGTCCTCGAACGAGTCAACAAATATACCTGAAGCCTCAAACAGATGAGGATATCTGCTCCTTATCTCCCATTCGGTCTCCCAGGTAGCCTCTTCCACGGGCCGACCTCTCCACTGCACTTTCACTGAAGTTATATCCTTTGACCTCAACTTCCGAACCTGGCGACCCAAAATAGCTACTGGTTCCACATCAAAGGTCAAATCATCATCCAACTAAACCGTGCTGAAGTTCAAAACATGAGACGGATCCCCAATATACTTCCGGAGCATAGAAACATGAAATACCAGATGCATACTCGACAGGCTGGGTGGCAAAGCAAGCTCATAAGCCACCTCCCCAATCCTCCGAAGCACCTCAAAAGGCCCAATGAACCGAGGACTCAACTTGCCTTTCTTCCCAAACCACATAACACCCTTCATGGGAGAAACCTTCAGCAAGACCTTCTCACCAACCATATAGGACACATCTCGAACCTTCCGGTCCGCATAACTCTTCTGACGCGACTGCGCTGTACGAAGTCTCTCTTGAATCACCTTCACCTTCTCTAAGGCATCCTGAACCAAATCTGTCCCCAATAGTCTAGCCTCGCCAGGCTCGAACCAACCAACCGGAGATCTACACCGCCTCCCGTACAAAGCCTCATACCATCTGAATACTCAACTGGTAGCTGTTATTGTAAGCAAACTCTGCAAGCGGTAGAAACTCATCCCATGAACCTCCAAAGTCAATAACACAAGCACACAACATGTCCTCCAATATCTGAATCGTACGCTCGAACTGTTCGTCCGTCTGAGGATGAAAAGCTGTGCTCAACTCCACCTGAGTACCCAACCTTTACTGAACAGATTTCTAAAACTGGGAAGTAAACTGAGTAACTCTATCTGAGATGATGGAGACTGGAACACCATGCAACCGAACAATCTCCCGAATATAAATCCCTGCCAACCGCTCTAAAGAATAGGTAGTACACACAGGGATGAAGTGCGCGGACTTGGTCATCCGATCCACAATCACTCAAATAGCAACGAACTTCTTCAAAGTCCGAGGAAGACCACTCACAAAATCTATGGTGACTCTCTCCTACTTCCACTCGGGAATATCCATCTGCTGAAGCAAGCCACCCGGTCTCTGATGCTCATATTTCACCTACTGACAATTGAGCCACCGAGCTACAAATCCCACGATATCTTTCTTCATTCTTCTCCACTAATAGTTTTGCCTCAAATCCTGATACATCTTCGCGACACCCGGATGGATAGAATACCGCGAGCTATAGGCCTCTTCCAGAATAAACGCTCTAAGCCCATCCATATTGGGCATACAAATCCGGCCCTGCATCCTCATCACACCATCATCACTGATGGTCACATCTCTGGCATCACCATGCTGAACTCTGTCCTTAAGGACAAGCAAATGAGGATCATCATACTGACGCTCTTTGATGCGATCATATAAGGAAGACCGAGAAACCACACATGCCAACACCCGACTGGGCTCCGAAATATCTAATCTCACAAACTGATTGGCCAAGGCTTGAACATCAACTGCAAGGGGTCTCTCCCCAACTAGAATATATGCCAAACTCCCCATGCTCACTGCCTTTCGGCTCAATGCATCGGCCACCATATTGGCTTTTCCCGGATGGTACAATATAGTGATATCATAATCCTTAAGCAACTCCAACCATCTCCGCTGCCTCAAATTAAGATCCTTTTGCTTGAATAAATGCTGAAGACTGCGATGATCAGTGAACACCTCACAAGATACGCCATACAAGTAATGCCTTCAAATCTTCAATGCATGAACTATGGCAGCCAACTCCAAATCATGGACGGGGTAGTTCTTCTCATGGGGCTTCAACTGACGAGAAGCATAAGCAATAACTCTACTCTCTTGCATCAAGACACAACCAATCCCAACTCTCAAAGCATCACAATACACAATATATGAACCCGAAGCTGATAGAAAAACCAACACTAGAGCTGTGATCAAGGCTGTCTTGAGCTTCTGAAAGCTCTCCTCACACTCGTCCGACTATTCAAATGGAGCACCCTTCTGAGTAAACTTGGTCAAGGGCGATGCAATGGATGAAAATCTCTGAACAAACCGACGATAATAGCCTGCTAACCCAAGAAAGCTACGAATCTCTGTGGCTGAGGATGCCTAGGCCAACTCTGAACCACCTCTATCTTCTTTGAGTCAACCTGAATACCCTCACTGGACACCACGTGTCCCAAGAAAGCCACTGTACTAAGCCAAAACTCACACTTGGAGAACTTTGCATAAAGCTTCTCCTCCCTCAATCTTTGCAACACAACTCTCAAATGCTCTGCGTGCTCCTCCTGACTATGCGAGTACACTAGGATATCATCAATGAATACTATAATGAACGAATCAAGATAAGGCCGGAATACGTTGTTCATCAAATGCATGAATGCTGCTGGGGCATTGGTTAGCCCGAAAGACATAACAAGAAACTCATAATGACCATATCTGGTCTTGAAAGCATTCTTAAGAATATCTGAATCCTTAATCTTCAACTGGTAATAGCCCGAACGGAGATCAATCTTGGAGAACACTCTCGCTCCATGAAGCTGATCAAATAAATCATTAATGCGAGACAAATGATACTTGTTCTTAATTGTTACTTTGTTAAATTGCCTATAATCGATGCACATTCTCATTCTGCCATCCTTCTTCTTCCCAAACAAAACGGGTGCACCCCAAGGTGACACACTAGGCCGAATGAACCCCTTATCTAGGAGTTCCTAAAGCTGTTCTTTCAATTCCTTCAACTTTGCTGGTGCCACACGATACAGCGGAATAGAAATGGGCTGAGTGCCCGGCACCAGGTCAATACCAAAATCAATATCCTTGTCCGGTAACATGCCCGACAGGTCTACAGGAAAAACATCGGGAAAATCCCTCACAACTGGAACAGAATCAATACTAGGAGTCTCAACTCCAACATCCCTCACAAATGCTAGATATGAAAGGCAACCCTTCCCAACTATACGTTGGGCCTTCAAGAAGGATATCACTTTACTAGGAACATAATCAGTCACACCACGCCACTCGATCCGCGGTACACCCGACATAGCCAAAGTGACTGTCTTAGCATGACAGTCTAGAATAACACGACATGGAGATAGCCAATCCATGCCCAAAATGACATCAAAATCCACCATGCTCAATAGCAATAGATCTACTCGGGTCTCCAGAACCCCAATAGTCACCACACATGACCGGTACACACGGTCTACAACAATAGCATCGCCCACCGAGGTAGATACATAAATAGGTAAAGCAAGAAACTCACGGGGCGTACCCAAATAATGAGCAAAGTATGATGACACATAAGAAAAGGTGGAATCGGGATCAAATAATACAAAGGCATCTCTATGGAAGACTGAAACAATACCTTTAATGACAGTATCCGAAGCAATGGCGTCGGGTCTACCCGGGAGTGCAAAGAAATGGGTCTGACCGCCCCCTGATCGACCTCCCCCTCTAGGGCGACCCCTGGCTGCCTGACCTCCACCCGTAGCTGGTTGGGCGGGTGGTGAAGTAACTGGAGCAGAAGTCGAGGGCTGACCCCTCTGCTGGGACGAACTAGCAACACAATGAGGACACTGCCTCCACACATGTCCAAACTCTACACGCTCAAAACAACTCCCAGGTGCTGGAGAAGGGGACTAAAGGGAACCCCTCACACCGGAGTGACCAGCTGACGCACTCGGCATAGAAGAACCCTGAGCTAACGGGGCACGAGATGAACTCTGGGCTGGAAGGGCACTGAGTAATGACTGGCCCCGCTGAGATCCATGATGACCATGACCCGAAGATGCTCCGTGATACTCTAGGCAGGCTGACTGAGCAGGCCTGAAAGAACGGCCTCTACCATGTTGAAACTGGCCCCTCGATGAAGCACCACTATAACTGTCAGATCCTCGAGGCTTCTTGGCCTCCCTCTCCTCTCGATCCTAATGTGAACTGTCTGAATCTCACGAGCGATATCGACCACCTCCTCGAATGTAGCACCCAACACCCTCTCTGGGGTCATATGAATATGGAGGTGATAGAGTCTACCAAACCTCTCAAGACGACGCTGCTCATCATCCGGCATAATTGGCACAACAAACTCCTGAGCTGGTGCAACCGACTGAGCTGGAGGTGCCCCCAGTGTCTGTAGTCCCTACACTACCTACTCAGGTGTGCAAGCAGCGGGGGTCTGATTGCCTCCCCCGGCCCGTGAAGTAGTTGCTGCTGTAGTGGCTGAAACTGCCTGAGCCAGACCAGTACAAACTGATAAGATCTGTGTCAAGGACTCCTGAAGACCCGGAACCACGATAGGCACAGCTGGTGCCTGAACTGGTTCTGCTGGAGCCTGATCCGAAGCTGGGGCAGCTGGTGGATCAACAGGTGCTGCCCTCGCTGCTCTGCCTCTACCACGTCCACGACCGCGTCCACGACCTCTGGTGGCCTCAGTGAGTGGCACTGGTGGTCGTCCACCTTGTCCGGTAGCGCGAGTCCTCACTATCTGTGAGAGAATTGAATAATATAAGTTTAGCATTCGGATCAACAAGTTCGCACGACAGGAGTTTCAAGAATATGAAGTTTTTCCTAAAGGTTCTGCAGCCTCTCGAGGATAAATACATACGTCTCCGTACCGATCCGCGAGACTCTACTAAACCTGCTCATGACTCGTGAGACCTATGTAACCTAGACTCTGATACCAACTTGTCACGACCCAACCCCCGAACCCGGTCGTAATGGTGCCTCTCGTGAAGATAAGGCCAGCCAGACCAAAATGAAATACCTCTTTTAAATAGTTAATCATCATAAACAGTAATAACATATAATATAATACTCATAAATTGCGGAATTTAACGATAGTAATCGCAAGAACCATCCCGGCATAGCCCAAACCGGGGTGTCACAAGTCATGAGCTACTACAGAATCTGCTATAAGTCAAAAAAGTACGGAATCCGATACTATAGTCTGAAGAAAACATAAATGATAGAGGATAAGGGAGACAAGGGGTTGCGGATGTCAACAGCTACCTCGTAACTCCAAATCATCGCCTAGCCTGGACGGAATCAGCGCTCAGGTGCGGACTCTGCTATGCCTGAATCTGCACACACGGTGCAAGGAGTAATGTGAGTACTCCGACTCACTGAGTAATAATTATAAATAATGGCTGAAAGTATGAAACATGTAAAGGCACAAAGCAATTCTACATCAAGCAGTAAAAATCACTTAAAGTAGTAAATCAGTGAAGAAATCAAATGATATTCCTTTTAAAACAAGTAAAACCGGTAATTTAACAGGTAAATAACAAGTAGAAATCCACCCATCGGGCACAGTATCAATCGCTCAGCATAGTATCAGCCCCTCAGGCTCACTCTTAGTACAGTATCAGCCCCTCGGGCTCAGTATCAATCACTCAGAACAGTATTAGCCCCTCGAGCTCACTGTCAAAATAGTATCAGCCCCTCGGGCTACCTCACAATCACTCATATCAGCCCCTCGGGCATAGCATCAATCACTCAGAACAATGGGTACCCGTGCTCACTATGGGTGTGCAGACTCCGGAGGGGCCCCCTTACGACCCAAAAGCTATATCAAGCCACCTCATGGAATCATCACTCAGCATATCCTCACATCACTTAAGCCAACGCGTGGCATATATAGTATATCAGGACCTCGACCTCATATCACTCGGCCTCACATCACTCAAGCCACTGCGTGGCATAAATAGTAACTAAGGCCCTCAGCCTCATATCACTTAGCATATCCTCACATATGGCCCTCGGCCTCACTCAGTCCGGAAATAATCATAAGACCCTTGGGCATTAGTAAAACAGTAGTTCTCAGCCCAAATCATGATCTAGAAATATCATTTAAGTTTCAAATCTGAGTAAAAGTGGATGAGTTTGTAAAACAGTAGATATCAACAGGACTGAATTCAAATAATAAGTCAAGTAGTGAGGAAACAGTGATAAAAATCCCCGAAGGGTTCAAATAGTTGGCACGAAGCCCAAATATGACAATCAACTCTAATCATGATGATAACAAATGAATTTCAGTCAAATATTCGGTAAAATCATCAATCGGGATGGACCAAGTCACAATCCCTAGTAGTGAAAGACCCCACGCTCATCATCCAGCACGTATCTTGCCTCAATATAGCACTACGATGTGCAATCCGGCGTTTCAAACCCTCAGGACATCATTTACAACCATTACTCACCTCGAACTGGCTAATTCTCTAGCTCGTGATGCCTTTGCCCCTCGAATTAGCCTCCACGCGCGTCGAATCTATCCAAAATTAGAACGAATACGCCACAATATGCTAAGGGAACAAAGCCCAAGCGAAAACATTCGAAAAATATCAAAAATCCTGAAATTAGCAAAACCCGAGCACAAGCCCACGTCTCGAAATCGGGTAAAATTTACATTTTCAGAATCCTCATACCCTCACGAGTCTAACCATACCAAAATTATCCAATTCTGATACCATTTGATCCTTCAAATCATCATTTTACATTTTTGAAAGGTTTCACAATTTTCTTCCCAAATTCCATCCCAAATCACGAATTAAATGATGAATTCAGTGATAGATTCATGTATTCTATCCAAATCTGAGTTAAAATCACTTACCCCGATGAATTTCTTGAAAAACCTTCAAAAAATCGCCAAAATTCGAGCTCTCTAGGTCAAAATATTAAATAAAACCCAAAACCTCGTATTTATAGGTACCCCTCAGATTTCAGCTACCGCGGGCCGCACTAAATCGACCGCTGTCTGCACAAGCCAGTGCGGTCTGTGCAAAAACGACCGCGGCCGCACAAGTCTTCCTCTGCAGTGACAAGCTTTAGTATTTTGGCCATAACATTTGCTAAAGATGTCCAAATTGCAATATCTTTACCTTTCTAGAAACTAGACACGAAGGGATACAACCTTCGTTTTAATCACCTCACAATTCCTTGTAGATCATAAGATATGAGCTTCCGAAGTTGGACCAGCAGGAAGGTTCTTCACCGCGGCCGTGCCCACTTTTGTGCGGTCCGCACGACGCCTACCACGGCCGCGCCCGCTTTTGTGCGGTCCGCACAGCACTCACCGCGGGCGCACTCATTTTTGTGCGGACCGCGTGGGTGAGTTCCGGGGCCTGCAACCTTCCTGGACCTGCTACAGCTATGATTTTTGGCCTAAAACATCCCGAAACCTACCCGGGACCCCCGAAACCTCAAACTAATTGTGCCAACACATCCCATGGCATCGTACAAACTTGTTCAACACTTCGGAACACTTACAACAACATCAAATCACCAATTTAACATAGGATTCAAGCCTAAGAACTCCAAGAACTCTTAAATTATGCTTTCGATCAAAAGGTCTATCAAATCTCGTCCGAATGACCTGAACTTTTACACACACATCCCAAATGACACAATGAAGCTACTGCAACTCTCGAAATTCTATTCCAACCCCTATATCAAAATCTCGCCTATCAATCGGAGTTTGCCAAAATATCAATTTTGCCAATTCAAGCCTAAATCTTCTCTACAACTCCAAAACTCATTCCTATAGCGCTTCTAAGTCACAAATCACCTCCCAAAGCTAACCGAACCATCGAAACTCACTTTCGAGCCTTCTAACACATAAGTCGACATCCGGTTGACTTTTCCAATTTAAACCTTCTTAAAAGAGACTAAGTGTCTCATTTCTTACCAAATCCTCACCGAACTCGAACTAATCAACCCGATCACATAAAACACGGATAACGAAGCGTAAAGAAGCTAAAATGGGGAAAGGGAGCGGTAACTCATGAGATGACTTGCCAGGTCGTCACAGCTAGGCAAACCAAATTATCCTAATTACTTAACCTTTTCCAGTTTTAAATCATTATCAGTGAAGAGTAGATATCATGCAAATAGTGAAAATAATTAAGCGGAAGACAAAATCGAACAATTTATCTTAATACAAAACTACGGAAGTCTAAATACAACTCTACCTAGAATTTGGTGTCACAGCTTCACAGACAGTCAAGTAATAATCTATAAGATAATATGCTTTTCAATGAATAGATTTCGAATATATTTCCTTTAAATAAATATCTTTCAAATAATTATCTTTCGAATATAATTCTTTTGAGTAAAGGTCACCTTGTGACGCCTCATTCACTTAACATAAAGTAGAGTACAACTTCCAGCCCAATTAGGAAATCAATAAGAAAAGATGAAGTTATTTTTAAAAATCATTTGATAAAGAAGATACTCTTTTCAATTAAAGTACAATATCGAATGAATCATTACCTTTAATATGAGAAATCAATAAATCAAAACATAGTATAAATTCATTTTTAAGTAAAGTACAACCTCAAATGGTTTAAGGAAAATTTAGTTGAGAAATCAATTGAGTTAAAAATGTAACAATTGTTGAAATTTGGAGTATTGAACATATAAAAAAGAGAGAGTAAAAACAGAATATCAAGAGAATTATAAAGGAATCAAAATCCAACCACTAACAAGAATAAGGAAAACAAAGGCAGATTTCACTTTCTTTTCACATTTTGTTGCAGGCGTGCAACCCAATCCCATTTCCTGTATCTCGTGGCAGACGTGCCACCCGCTCCCATTTCATGTATCTCGTGGTAAGCGTACCACCCGCTCCCATTTTATTATATCTTGTGGTAGGCATACCACCCACTCCCATTTTATTATATCTTGTGGTAGGCGTACCACCCGCTCCCATTTCATTATATCTTGTGGTAGGTGTACCATATCTTGTGGTAGGCGTACCACCTGCTCCCATTTTATTATATCTTGTGGTAGGCGTACCATCCTCTCCCATTTCATTATATCTTATGGTAGGCGTACCACCCGCTCCCAGTTACAAGCCAACAATAATCACAAAGAATCCCGGCAAGGGAACAAGAGCAGTATAACAACTTCCCGGCAAGGGAACAATGATATTTCAACAACATCCCGGCAAGGGAACAATACTATCAAAACAAACATCCCGGCAAGGGAACAATAATATCAAACAAACATCCCGGCAAGGGAACAATGGTGATAATAACATATGGAGCGCAATAAATCACAACAGAGTCATAACAATTATAATACAAAACTCACGGGCATGCTTGACACCAACGTATAGATACTCGTCACCATGCCTATATGTCGTACTCCACAATTAAAATGTAGCAAATAAGACACAACTCAAAATCCCTCAAGCTAAGGTTAGACCAAACACTTACCTCGCTTTGCAACCAATTCAAAATTCCAACAAGCCTTTGCCTCGCGAATTCGTGCCTGAAATTGTCAAATCTAGTCATAAACAATTCGATTCAGTCAATAAAAATTATAGGAATTAATTCCGTATGAAATTCTACATTTTCCATTTAAATCCGAAATTGCACTAAAAATTCACCCGTGGGGCCCACATCTCGGAACCCGACAAAAATTACGGAACATGAAACCTCATCCAACCACGAGTCCAACCATACCAATTTTACCAAGATCCTACATCAACTCGACCCTCAAATCTTCAAATTAAACCAAGAGGGTTTTCAAGATTTTTCCCAACTAAAATCACCAATAAATGCCAAAACTAGTAATAGATTCTGGTAATCTAACCAAAATTAAGTTAAGAACACTTACCCCATTGTTTTCTCTGAAAATCTCCCGAAAATCGCCTCTTCCCGAGCTCCAATTTGACAAAAGTCCCATTTTCAGAAATAAACATTCTGTCCAGAATTTCGGTACTGTTCACGGGGTACTGTTCACGGGGTACTGTTCACGGGGACTGTTTATGGGTACTATTCACATGCTGTGAAAAAAATTATCAACTGTCCAAAGAGAAAATTCAGCAGCCTTTTTATATCCGTTAACCTTCCGAAATCCACCCGAGGCCCTCGGGACTTCTACAAAATACACCAACAAGTCCTAAAACATGATACGGACTTAGTCGAAACCTCAAATCACATCAGATAATGCTAAAACCGTGAATCACACCCCAATTCAAGCCTAATGAAACTAAGTACGTCGAACTTCTATATTCGATGCAAAAACCTATCAAATCAAGTCCGATTGACTTCAAATTTTGTACACTAGTCATAAATGACATAATGAAGCTATGAAAATTTTCAAAACTGGATTCCGACCCCGATATAAAAAATTAAACTCTCCTGTCAAACTTAAGAAATCTTTCGCGTTAGATTTCTAGGTTCCGTTAAATGGCGATAATTTGATCTAGGGATCTCCAAATTCACTTTCAGGCATATGACCAAGTCCCCATTCACGATACGGAACTACCGGAATGGTCAAAACTTTTATCCGAGTTCGTTTGCTCAAAATGTTGACCGAAGTCAACTCAATTGAGTTTTTAAAGCTCTAGTTCACAATTTAATCCATTTTTTACATAAGAACCTTCCGGAAAATTATACGGACTGCTCATGCAAGTCGAGGAATTATTGATACCGCTTTTCAAGGTCCTAAGAATACCGAGATGATTATTTAATTTAAAGATGACATTTTGGGTCATCACATAATCTTAGTTCATAATTTGGATAATATTGTAACTATACAAGTCTATAGAATAAGAGAGAGTACCAAGTAGGATTTTCACAATATAAGAGTTTAATTGCAAAAAATAATTTTATTGTTAATGTCCATTAATCGTAATAATTATACCCATCTAGAAAGCTTTGCTAGGAGCCTTACCCAAAGTTTAGAAGAATTTATATTAGACATAGAAACCGGATTCTATTCGATAGTAGATTTGGCCATACAGTTTATCTACCTACAACATAATAGTAGTATCTGTTCAGATATATATAGAAAACAACTGCATCTAATATTGTTAATATTATCATACCATCAATCATATCATCTATACCATCTAAGTAGAAGATTTTAACCCCACTAAAGACATACACTACCATTTTATACTTTAAGACTTTAACTTTAATCCAAAATCCCCTCTTATATTGGTATCAGAGCAAGAAGATTTTCGGACCAAAAAGTTTATGAAACAACATATTTTTGCTAAATACATAAGTTACCATCACCACCTAATATATATTAGTTTTGAGAGCATTAGAAATAACAGAGAATATAGAGAAACATTAGAATCACAACAAAGGCTTTTTGAAAACCCAGAACTAGATATTTTAAATACTGAAAATTTTCAAAATTTCCTTCATTTTGAAATAGAAAGAACTAATATTGAAATACAACAAGAAAAGAATTATATCCGAACCATCAGAAATAAGATAAAACATATCCCATTAGGGTAACATATATGTTAAGACAGCATCCTTTAGCTAAAGAAATAGCTTGTAACTATTGGATTTTATGTAGAAATATATAGAGAAAAGAAGAATTAAAGAAAATACTACGAAAGACTAAGACTCTATTAATATCAACTTTAGAATTAGCTAAACAAATAAAAGAATCAGATCTAAAAATAAATAGAGAACCAAGTTATATAGTAAAACATAGTATTATTTCATAAACCATATCAGCTTTAGAGTGGAAAATACAACATATAGAAGGAGAAATATATTTAGAAAATCAAAGAATAAAATTCTTTAAGAACCGAAAAATTTGGATACCATTAGGTTGAACAAAATAGATAAATTAAAGAACCTAGAATATTTAGATTTAAAAATATACCCAGAAAAGAAGTATAGAATATTAAAACATAATACGGTAATAAAGTATAATTTTAGTAGTGGAGAACATATATTACATACCGAAGATAAACAATACAATACTTTAGTAGATTTAATAATAAACTTGCAACGACCCGACCAGTCGTTTTGAGCTTTTGCGCTTTGATCGCCTGTTCTCGGGCATGACTTGCCCCGTGTTATGTATTATGATTGATGTAGATCGTTGGTTTTGGTATTCAAGGAAAAGAAAATCGGAATGAATTTGAAAGAATAGTCTCAGTTGAAAGCTTTGAATTTGAAAAGTTTGACCAAGAGTTGACTTATGTGTAAATGATCTCAGATCGGAATTTTTATGATTTGTCTAGCTCCATTAGGTGATTTATGACTTAGGAGCGCGATCGTAATTGGTTTTGGAGGTCCGGTGTGGAATTTGTCTTGAATTGGCGAAAGTAGTATTTTAGCGATTTTCGGTTGATAGGTGAGATTTTGATCCAAGGGTCGGATGGAATTCTGAGAGTTTTTGTAGCTTCATTATGTGATTTGGGATGTGTGTGCAAAATTTCATGTCATTCGGAGGTGATTTGGTCGGGTTTTTTTATCAAATGCGTGTTTCGGAAGTTTTGGGAAAACTTAGGCTTGAATTCGATGTGAATTGATGGTTTTGATGTTGTTTGAGGAGTTTTTTTTATTAGAAAAAGTTTGAATGATGTTATGGGGTGTGTTGGCATGTTTGGTCTGGGTCACATGGGGCTCGGATAAGTTTTGGAAGAGTTTTTGGAAGATTTTTGTCCTTTTGAGCATAAGCACGTAATGATCCAAATGTCCATTTTTAGTTATAAAGATTGAAATTTGATTTCGAGACTTCCGAAATTTTGATAATGAATTATAAGATTGATCTGGAAAGTTTGGTCTAATTTCATCAAGTCACAATTGGGTTTTTGACGCGAAACATCTGTTAATTATTTAACGAGCGAAATGGATATCGCACTGAGCAAACGAGCTCCGAATTGAGTTTCGATTGAAGGACTATGTTCGTATCATTATTTGTGACTCATAGGAACAAGAATCATCGAATTCAGAGTTCGTATGATGGAGTTAGAGTCTTTTTAGTGAAAATAAATGTTGCTGGAGCAGAAGGTTCTGGTGTGCACCTTTAGCGACCAGATTTAGCACTTTTAGGGACCGGAAAGGTCTTTTAGAGACCAGAATGGGCTTTATTAGTGTTGTTCTATTTTTTTTAGCTCATTTTCACGTTTTTCTTGTGAAAGAACACGGCTTGGGGCGATATTTGAGCAAGAAATCATGGAAAATCTTGAGGTAAGTCACTTGTGATTATTTCTACTCCATAATATTGAATTATCATCGAATAATCCGACTAGATTACATGTTTTTGAGGAGTAAATTGGGGATTTAGGCCTAGGGATTTGAAAATAAGATTTGAAGATTTGAGGGTCGAGTTGATGTCCGATTTTGGTAAATTTTATATGTATAGACTCGTGGCGAGATAAGGAATCCGTTGATGTTAATTTTTCTGAATTTCGAGAAGTGGGTCCAGGGCTCGGGTTTTGCCAAATTTCGGGATTTTGATGTTTTTCAGTTATTTTCGATTGGGTATTGTTCCTACAGCATAATGTGACATATTCGTTCTGATTTTGGATAGATTCGACGCACGAAGAGGCCAATTCGAGAGGCAAAGGCATAGCGAGCTAGACTTTTGGCCGTCTTGAGGTGAGTAATTGATGTAAATGATGTCCTGAGGGTTTGAAACCCCGGAATTTCACATCGTAACGCTATATTGAGGTGACTTGCACGCCGGATAATGGGCGTGGGGTACAACACTATTGGGAATTGTGACTTGGTCCATCCCGAGAGATGTTTTTACCGTGTTTTCTACTTGAACTAAATTGAGAATCATCCTTACTTAGATTTGATTGTTACATTTGGGCTTCTTGCCAATTATTTGAATCCTTCAGGGATTGATATCACTGTTTTCGCATATTTTGCATATCATTTGATCTCAGTCCAAGGTTTTAAATACT
Source organism: Nicotiana sylvestris (assembly GCF_000393655.2). Taxonomy (NCBI): domain Eukaryota; kingdom Viridiplantae; phylum Streptophyta; class Magnoliopsida; order Solanales; family Solanaceae; genus Nicotiana; species Nicotiana sylvestris. The sequence goes on along the minus strand of NC_091063.1, from coordinate 73,210,141 downwards.
GTTTTGCAAACTCAGCCATCTTTCTAAGATTTGAAAACTTAAATGATATTTCTAAATGATATTTCGGGCTGAGAACTATTGTTTTACGAATGACCAAGGGGCTTATGATGATTTCTGGACTGAGCATGGATCGAGTTGCGTGCCGCAACAGTGTTACATTGATATTGAGGCCGAGAGCCTGGTTGATTACATTGATATTAAGGCCGAGAGCCTGGTTGATTACATTGATATTGAGGCCGAGAGCCTGGTTGATTACATTGATATTGAGGCCGAGAGCCTGGGTGATTATACTAATATTGATATGAGGCCGAGGGCCTAGATTTGATGCCACGAGATGGCTTGATATTGCGCTTAGGCTGTAGGAGCCTCTCCGGAGTCTGTACACACCCCCAGTGAGCGTTGTCGACGATAAATAAATATGGATGGCTCGGGATGCACGCCGCAGTGGGTACCAGAGGGTACCGTCATATGAATTGCATTGCACTCATGCATTTATTCCTTATCTGCATTATCTGCAATAATAATTATGTGCTCTTATTTCATTGACTGGTTGCTTCATACTGTTCTGAGCCTAAGGGGCTGATACTGTTCTGAGATACTGAGCCCGAGGGGTAAATTTCTACTTATTATTTTGATACTGAGCCCGAGGGGCAGATTTCTAATTATTATTTTAATACTGAGCCCGAGGGGCAGATTTTTACTTATTATTTTGATACTGAACCAGAGGGGCAGATTTCTAATTATTATTTTGATACTGAGCCCGAGGGGCAGATTTCTACTTGTTATTTTGATACTGAGTCTGAGGGGCAGATTTCTACTTGTTGTTTTGGTATTGAGCCCGAGGGGCCGATTTTTACTAGTCATTTTACTGCCAAATTACCTGTTTTACTGGTTTAAAAGAAATTTCACATGATGTTTTACTGAATTGTTATTTTAAATGATTTCACTGCTTCTGTATATAATGTTGTGTGCCTTAACGTATTTTCTTACCTTCAGTCATTATTTATAAGTATTACTCACTGGGTCGGAGTACTCACATTACTCCCTGCATCATGTGTGCAGGTACATGTATTCCTAAGGCATAGAGCGAGTTTTCTGCTGTTCAGTTTTCATCGGAGTTATCGAGGTAGCTGTATGGCGTTCGCAAACCCGTTTTCTCCCTTATCTTCTGTTATTTATGATATCTTCAGACTTTGTTCCTAATTCCATACTTTGTAGAATTTTAGTAAACTCTGTAGTAGCTCATGACTTGTGACACTCCGGTTAGGGCTGAGTTGGGTTGGATTTCCGTATTTTATCTATACTTTTCGCTATTGGATATTATTAAACCATGTTATACTATAATTGTGTTAATTAATTGTCTTAAAAGGATGAATTGGGTTGAATGGCTGGCCTTGTCTTCATGAGAGGCGCCATCACGACCAAGTTCGGGAATTGGGTCGTGACAAGTTGGTATCAGAGCCTAGGTTACTAAGTCTCGCGAGTCATGAGCAGGTTTAGTAGAGTCTTGCGGATCGGTACGGAGACGTCTGTATTTATCCTCAAAAGGTTGTAGAACCTTTAGGAAAACTTCATATTCTTGAATTCTTATCGTGCATCCTTGATTCAGCTGAAAAAAAGTAACTCTTACAATTCCATCCACGTGTTTGTATGCGCGAACAAGCGCTCAGTATTAGATGTGCCTTGATGTCTTGTAATTCCCCGGTCGAAGGGCGAGACGTAATCGCTGTGAGTTTGATGTTAGGCCAGTTTGGAAGACTTGAGGCTAGATCCTTGCCTATGGCTTGAGCACCGAAGTGTTGATTGTGTGAGCAAGAGTTTTGAAATTATATGTTCGGTATTGTCCCTATTAGTGGGAATGATGGTTTGATAGCCACGTGAGGAGTATGTTAGTACTGCGAGATATATCTATATGACTTGGAGGTGACGAGGAAGGGCGGCAGGATGATAGATGAACTATTAAGTGTTTGATTTTCATTGTGATCTGATGTGTAGCCTCGAGTTATGGGCGCGTGAAGAATTTTTTCATGTCTACTGTTTGGAGTGAAGTAAATTTCATGTTACGGTATAAGTTTAGACTCAGGAAGACTAAGTGATTGTGTAATGTTAATAACGGTGGAAGGTATACAAAAATATTAATTAGAAGTGAAACAGGTGGGTAATTTCCCGCGGAGTGTTCTAAGGTGGTGCGATTCTTATACTGTCTATTAGAAGATCTCATTTACAAGTGAAGAATATGCGTTGAAATCTAAATTTGGTCGCCTAGAGAGTGGGCTTAACTGTTATGTGAGTGGATGCAAGAATTGCAGAAGAGTTAAAATTTCAAATGATTTGTGTTTCCACAAGCTTATGAAGGAGTGAGTTCAATCTCACTATGGTATTACAGCAATAATAGAGTATGTGCGTTATGATTTATTGAGTGCGTTTTGATCTATGTCTTTGAGCCAAGTTGGGGAGTTTGCTATTAAATAAGTTGATTGCACGATTATGTGCTATATTGGTTCCAGTTTGAGGCGTGTTGGTGAGTCGGTTATTGCTTACGGGGATTAAGGTCGATCAGGCGGTGGACGGGCCTGTTTTTTTATGCTATTGCTTTATATGCTGTCATTACAGGAATTGTCCAGTCTGCCACAGAGATGCCTCTGTATTATTCGATCTCGGTTCCACATATTCTTATGTGTCCTCATATTTTGCTCATTATTTGGGTACACCCCGAGAGTTTCCTTCTTTACCTGTTCATGTATCTACCCCGGTGGGCGATACTGTTGTTGTGGACCGTGTGTACCGGTCATGTGTTGTGATTATTGAGGGTCTGGAGACCCGAGTTGATCTATTGCTATTGAGCATGGTGGACTTTGATGTTATATTGGGCATGGATTGGTTATTTTTGTATCATGTTATTCTAGACTGTCATGCTAAGACAGTTACTTTGGCTATGCCGGGTGTACCGCGGATCGAGTGCCCTGGTATGACTGATTATGTTCCTAGCAGAGTAATTTCTTTCTTGAAAGCCCAGCATATAGTTGGGAAGGGTTGTCTGTCATATCTAGCGTTTGTGCTAGATGTTGGAGCTGAGACTACTAGCATCGATTCTATCCCAGTTGTGAGGGATTTTTCATCCATTGCATCGCCCTTGACCAAGCTGACTCAGAAGGGTGCACCGTTTGTATGGTCAGACGAATGTGAGAAGAGTTTTCAGAAGCTCAAGACAGCTTTGACCATAACTCCAGTGTTGGTTTTTCCATTAGCTTCAGATTCATATACCGTATATTATGATGCTTTACAGATGTTTTATGGAAATATTTTTGGGTTGGTGACCTACATGGCCTGGTCAAGCCAGAGGAATTCTGTTTTGATAACATGGGTGTGTGTGAGCAGATTTGAAAGTTTTCTTGATGGTTTTTACCATAGTTCGAGCCGTATATCTTCTACCGGTGCGCGGAACATATTGTATATTACGAACTCCTCTTAAATGGGAGCAAATAGAAGATTTCTAACTGCCGGAATGTAATTTTCCTATAGCCCATAAATTTCTAATGAGATTTTTTGTTTGCAACAAGATGGTATGATAGACGTGGTGTGTACATGATTAATATTTTCATGTGCAACGTGGCAGTTCATTCTTAAAGGGAAGGTCACGAGTTCTGGATGGAATAGTCAGTTTCAGGTATTTAGATGAATGTTATAACTGCTCGGTAAGACCTTAGAAGGGTGCACACTATATTTTAACCAACAAATGTCTATTGGTATTTCAACACCACTTGGTTGATCGACTGCCAATATTTCGATCTTGCTATGTATTATAGGAAAATTTTGAGAATAATTATCATGAAATGATCGTACTTGAGGGATGTGTCAGTCATTGAGTGTTGAGGTTGTGATCAGTTACGATGATTTAGGTAATCTAGGAATTTGGAGACGGGGAATTCTCAAAAATATACTATTTCGGGATTGTGGCATGTTTGAGGTGAGTGTCTTATCTAAACTCTTTGGATGCACTAGTTGAGCTAATTGATGGTGATAACTATGCGCTGTGAGCGAGAATATATGTGAGGGTTGAACCTGTGTGCAAGCACCGAGCTAATATTCATGCTCGGAAGATACGTAGGCTATGATATGCCTAGAGTGGGATATTGGGCTAAGGTATAATGTTTCTCGTATTCGTAACTCTGTTAAGAACTATCTGGACTATACTTGAGATTTCCAAGATGCTTAATTCCAGAACAAACTTGGTAATTACTAATTTTGTGTTAACTTGATAATTTAAGATATGACAACGCAGTTTGCTCATGCCTACGATATAGAGTGTTATTTATTCCAGTCAAGGAGAATGAGAATCTTGTTTCAGTTAGCATATACATGTGTACTTGTTGGATTGCTTCTATATGATATTCTTGGACTGGAGGTCTGTGACCGTGCCATGTGGATTATGTTATTGGCAGCTAAGTTGCTCGTGAGGTTGATGTCAATGTGAGCAATAGAAGAGCCGGTTATTATTATTATATTCATATATCTTGGTTCCACTGTGATTGACGAGCCCATAGCATATCGTTGGGGTGGTACTTGTGGAACATGCAAAGCGGCTTTTTTCTTTAAGGTATTCTCCCTTTTTGGGGTACCAGATGGCGCAATAGTGAGGTTTTCCAGTATGGCATTGTATTATGTACTTCTCTGTGGGTATGGTTATTCACTGGTGGTACTAGATATCAAATTGTGCTTGGTTGATGATTTTGAGCATGGTGACTTGGGGCGTCTCATGTGAACTAGTGTCTGGATAGGGTCGCGCATGGAAGCAAAGCTATGTGGAGATATGACCTTCCGAGTTAGATTCGTGTGTTATATTTCTATGATGTGAGACGGGTTCTCAGCCTTGTGTTGTGGTGGTACTGGTGAGCTTGAGGTACAACTCTTTCGTTTAAGTCATTTTTATGAATTGAGTATGCTCGAACTGTTGCTTATTGGCGCGCGTATTGTGTGAGTGGTGGCTTAGGCCTGTATTGATGTGTCATGTCACCAAAATAATGTGTTGGATTAGAAGAGATCAGTGGGATCATTAATGAATAGGAACGGATTTGATTTCAGCATGTTGAAAGGATAATATCGAGCTTCGGCTCAGAAATTTGATGTAGCATTTGCCGAAGGAGAAGTGGCTTCATGAATGGTTGATATGGAAAATGGTTATGGCTTACCGTTTGATTTAGTTAGCATTGGTAGTATGTAAAAGTGTTGAGATGACACTTTAGTTGATACGAGTTTTTCTATCGATATTCGGGTGTTGTGTGCAACTGTTGTGATTAGAAGTTATCACTACAAGCGTTTGAGTTATGTGGTCTATCATGTAATTGCACCTGAGGTTGCAGGTATCGGTTATTACAGCTGGTTCGGGCTTATTCTGAATATAGATGTGAGGTTCTGACCTTGTGTATGATTTCGGAAATGGAAATGTGGTTCTAAGGTTATGGGCTAGATTGTGTTGTGAAATTTCAGTTATATTGTGCTATCGGAACTATATGAGATAGGGTGACGTGGGATCACCCCCGGGTATGTGTTTGGTAAGGTTATTCAGCTATTGGTTAGCTTCTAGAACAACTCTGGAACGTTCGAGGACGAACGTGTGTTTAAGTGGGGGAGGATGTAACGATCCGACCGGTCGTTTTGAGCTTTTACGCTTTGATCTCCAGTTCTCAGGCATGAATTGACCCGTGTTATGTATTATGACTGATGTTGATCGTTGGTTTTGGTTTTCAGGAAAAAAAATTGGAATGAATTTGAAAGAATAGTTTCAGTTGAAAGCTTTGAATTTGAAAGGTTTGACCAAGAGTTGACTTATGTGTAAATGATCTCGGATTGGAACTTTTATGATTTGTCTAGCTCCATTAGGTGATTTATGACTTAGGAGCGTGATCATAATTGGTTTTGGAGGTCCGGTGTGGAATTTGGCTTGAATTGGCGAAAGTAGTATTTTAGCGATTTCTGGTTGATAGGTGAGATTTTGATCCAAGGGTCGGAATGGAATTCCTAGAGTTTCTGTAGCTTCATTATGTGATTTGGGATGTGTGTGAAAAATTTTATATCATTCGGAGGTGATTTGGTCAGGTTTTTGATCAAATGCGTGTTTCGGAAGTTTTTGGAAAATTTAGGCTTGAATTCGATGTGAATTGATGGTTTTGATGTTGTTTGAGGTGTTTTGTTGATTGGAAAAAGTTTGAATGATGTTATGGGGTGTGTTGTCATGTTTGTTCGGGGTCACATGAGGCTCGGATAAGTTTTGGAAGAGTTTTTGAAAGATTTTTGTCGTTTTGAGCATAAGCACGTAATGATCCAAAGGTCCATTTTTAGTTCTAGAGATTGAAATTTGATTTCGAGACTTCCGGAATTTTAATAATGAATTATAGGACTAATCTGGAAAGTTTGGTCTAATTTCATCAAGTCGCGATTGGGTTTTTGACGCGAAACATCTGTTAATTGTTTAACAAGCGAAATGGATATCGCAATAAGCAAACGAGCTCCTAATTGAGTTTCGATTGAAGGACTATGTTCGTATCATTATTTGTGACTCATAGGAACAAGAATCATCGAATTCAGAGTTCGTATGGTGGAGTTAGAGCCTTTTTAGTGAAAATAAAAATTGCTGGTGCAGAAGGTTCTGGTGTGCACCTTTAGTGACCAGATTTGGCACCTTTAGCGACCAGAATGGGCTTTATTAGTGTTGTTCTGTTTTTTAGCTCATTTTCACGTTTTTCTTGTGAAGAACACGGCTTGGGGCGATTTTTGAGCAAGAAATCATGGGAAATCTTGAGGTAAGTCACTTGTGATCATTTCTACTCCATAATATTGAATTATCATCGAATAATCCGACTAGATTACATGTTTTTGAGGAGTAAATTGGGGATTTAGGCCTAGGGATTTGAAAATAAGATTTGAAGATTTGAGGGTCGAGTTGATGTCCGATTTTGGTAAATTTTATATGTATAGACTCGTGGCGAGATAAGGAATCCGTTGATGTTAATTTTTCTGAATTTCGAGAAGTGGGTCCAGGGCTCGGGTTTTGCCAAATTTCGGGATTTTGATGTTTTTCAGTTATTTTCGATTGGGTATTGTTCCTACAGCATAATGTGACATATTCGTTCTGATTTTGGATAGATTCGACGCACGAAGAGGCCAATTCGAGAGGCAAAGGCATAGCGAGCTAGACTTTTGGCCGTCTTGAGGTGAGTAATTGATGTAAATGATGTCCTGAGGGTTTGAAACCCCGGAATTTCACATCGTAACGCTATATTGAGGTGACTTGCACGCCGGATAATGGGCGTGGGGTACAACACTATTGGGAATTGTGACTTGGTCCATCCCGAGAGATGTTTTTACCGTGTTTTCTACTTGAACTAAATTGAGAATCATCCTTACTTAGATTTGATTGTTACATTTGGGCTTCTTGCCAATTATTTGAATCCTTCAGGGATTGATATCACTGTTTTCGCATATTTTGCATATCATTTGATCTCAGTCCAAGGTTTTAAATACTGTTTTGCAAACTCAGCCATCTTTCTAAGATTTGAAAACTTAAATGATATTTCTAAATGATATTTCGGGCTGAGAACTATTGTTTTACGAATGCCCAAGGGGCTTATGATGATTTCTGGACTGAGCATGGATCGAGTTGCGTGCCGCAACAGTGTTACATTGATATTGAGGCCGAGAGCCTGGTTGATTACATTGATATTAAGGCCGAGAGCCTGGTTGATTACATTGATATTGAGGCCGAGAGCCTGGTTGATTACATTGATATTGAGGCCGAGAGCCTGGGTGATTATACTAATATTGATATGAGGCCGAGGGCCTAGATTTGATGCCACGAGATGGCTTGATATTGCGCTTAGGCTGTAGGAGCCTCTCCGGAGTCTGTACACACCCCCAGTGAGCGTTGTCGACGATAAATAAATATGGATGGCTCGGGATGCACGCCGCAGTGGGTACCAGAGGGTACCGTCATATGAATTGCATTGCACTCATGCATTTATTCCTTATCTGCATTATCTGCCATAATAATTATGTGCTCTTATTTCATTGACTGGTTGCTTCATACTGTTCTGAGCCTAAGGGGCTGATACTGTTCTGAGATACTGAGCCCGAGGGGTAGATTTCTACTTATTATTTTGATACTGAGCCCGAGGGGCAGATTTCTAATTATTATTTTAATACTGAGCCCGAGGGGCAGATTTTTACTTATTATTTTGATACTGAACCAGAGGGGCAGATTTCTAATTATTATTTTGATACTGAGCCCGAGGGGTAGATTTCTACTTGTTATTTTGATACTGAGTCTGAGGGGCAGATTTCTACTTGTTGTTTTGGTATTGAGCCCGAGGGGCCGATTTTTACTAGTCATTTTACTGCCAAATTACCTGTTTTACTGGTTTAAAAGAAATTTCACATGATGTTTTACTGAATTGTTATTTTAAATGATTTCACTGCTTCTGTATATAATGTTGTGTGCCTTAACGTATTTTCTTACCTTCAGTCATTATTTATAAGTATTACTCACTGGGTCGGAGTACTCACATTACTCCCTGCATCATGTGTGCAGGTACATGTATTCCTAAGGCATAGAGCGAGTTTTCTGCTGTTCAGTTTTCATCGGAGTTATCGAGGTAGCTGTATGGCGTTCGCAAACCCGTTTTCTCCCTTATCTTCTGTTATTTATGATATCTTCAGACTTTGTTCCTAATTCCATACTTTGTAGAATTTTAGTAAACTCTGTAGTAGCTCATGACTTGTGACACTCCGGTTAGGGCTGAGTTGGGTTGGATTTCCGTATTTTATCTATACTTTTCGCTATTGGATATTATTAAACCATGTTATACTATAATTGTGTTAATTAATTGTCTTAAAAGGATGAATTGGGTTGAATGGCTGGCCTTGTCTTCATGAGAGGCGCCATCACGACCAAGTTCGGGAATTGGGTCGTGACAAGTTGGTATCAGAGCCTAGGTTACTAAGTCTCGCGAGTCATGAGCAGGTTTAGTAGAGTCTTGCGGATCGGTACGGAGACGTCTGTATTTATCCTCAAAAGGTTGTAGAACCTTTAGGAAAACTTCATATTCTTGAATTCTTATCGTGCATCCTTGATTCAGCTGAAAAAAAGTAACTCTTACAATTCCATCCACGTGTTTGTATGCGCGAACAAGCGCTCAGTATTAGATGTGCCTTGATGGCTTGTAATTCCCCGGTCGAAGGGCGAGACGTAATCGCTGTGAGTTTGATGTTAGGCCAGTTTGGAAGACTTGAGGCTAGATCCTTGCCTATGGCTTGAGCACCGAAGTGTTGATTGTGTGAGCAAGAGTTTTGAAATTATATGTTCGGTATTGTCCCTATTAGTGGGAATGATGGTTTGATAGCCACGTGAGGAGTATGTTAGTACTGCGAGATATATCTATATGACTTGGAGGTGACGAGGAAGGGCGGCAGGATGATAGATGAACTATTAAGTGTTTGATTTTCATTGTGATCTGATGTGTAGCCTCGAGTTATGGGCGCGTGAAGAATTTTTTCATGTCTACTGTTTGGGGTGAAGTAAATTTCATGTTACGGTATAAGTTTAGACTCAGGAAGACTAAGTGATTGTGTAATGTTAATAACGGTGGAAGGTATACAAAAATATTAATTAGAAGTGAAACAGGTGGGTAATTTCCCGCGGAGTGTTCTAAGGTGGTGCGATTCTTATACTGTCTATTAGAAGATCTCATTTACAAGTGAAGAATATGCGTTGAAATCTAAATTTGGTCGCCTAGAGAGTGGGCTTAACTGTTATGTGAGTGGATGCAAGAATTGCAGAAGAGTTAAAATTTCAAATGATTTGTGTTTCCACAAGCTTATGAAGGAGTGAGTTCAATCTCACTATGGTATTACAGCAATAATAGAGTATGTGCGTTATGATTTATTGAGTGCGTTTTGATCTATGTCTTTGAGCCAAGTTGGGGAGTTTGCTATTAAATAAGTTGATTGCACGATTATGTGCTATATTGGTTCCAGTTTGAGGCGTGTTGGTGAGTCGGTTATTGCTTACGGGGATTAAGGTCGATCAGGCGGTGGACGGGCCTGTTTTTTATGCTATTGCTTTATATGCTGTCATTACAGGAATTGTCCAGTCTGCCACAGAGATGCCTCTGTATTATTCGATCCCGGTTCCACATATTCTTATGTGTCCTCATATTTTGCTCATTATTTGGGTACACCCCGAGAGTTTCCTTCTTTACCTGTTCATGTATCTACCCCGGTGGGCGATACTGTTGTTGTGGACCGTGTGTACCGGTCATGTGTTGTGATTATTGAGGGTCTGGAGACCCGAGTTGATCTATTGCTATTGAGCATGGTGGACTTTGATGTTATATTGGGCATGGATTGGTTATTTTTGTATCATGTTATTCTAGACTGTCATGCTAAGACAGTTACTTTGGCTATGCCGGGTGTACCGCGGATCGAGTGCCCTGGTATGACTGATTATGTTCCTAGCAGAGTAATTTCTTTCTTGAAAGCCCAGCATATAGTTGGGAAGGGTTGTCTGTCATATCTAGCGTTTGTGCTAGATGTTGGAGCTGAGACTACTAGCATCGATTCTATCCCAGTTGTGAGGGATTTTTCATCCATTGCATCGCCCTTGACCAAGCTGACTCAGAAGGGTGCACCGTTTGTATGGTCAGACGAATGTGAGAAGAGTTTTCAGAAGCTCAAGACAGCTTTGACCATAACTCCAGTGTTGGTTTTTCCATTAGCTTCAGATTCATATATCGTATATTATGATGCTTTACAGATGTTTTATGGCAATATTTTTGGGTTGGTGACCTACATGGCCTGGTCAAGCCAGAGGAATTCTGTTTTGATAACATGGGTGTGTGTGAGCAGATTTGAAAGTTTTCTTGATGGTTTTTACCATAGTTCGAGCCGTATATCTTCTACCGGTGCGCGGAACATATTGTATATTACGAACTCCTCTTAAATGGGAGCAAATAGAAGATTTCTAAATGCCGGAATGTAATTTTCCTATAGCCCATAAATTTCTAATGAGATTTTTTGTTTGCAACAAGATGGTATGATAGACGTGGTGTGTACATGATTAATATTTTCATGTGCAACGTGGCAGTTCATTCTTAAAGGGAAGGTCACGAGTTCTGGATGGAATAGTCAGTTTCAGGTATTTAGATGAATGTTATAACTGCTCGGTAAGACCTTAGAAGGGTGCACACTATATTTTAACCAACAAATGTCTATTGGTATTTCAACACCCACTTGGTTGATCGACTGCCAATATTTCGATCTTGCTATGTATTGTAGGAAAATTTTGAGAATAATTATCATGAAATGATCGTACTTGAGGGATGTGTCAGTCATTGAGTGCTGAGGTTGTGATCAGTTACGATGATTTAGGTAATCTAGGAATTTGGAGACGGGGAATTCTCAAAAATATACTATTTCGGGATTGTGGCATGTTTGAGGTGAGTGTCTTATCTAAACTCTTTGGATGCACTAGTTGAGCTAATTGATGGTGATAACTATGCGCTGTGAGCGAGAATATATGTGAGGGTTGAACCTGTGTGCAAGCACCGAGCTAATATTCATGCTCGGAAGATACGTAGGCTATGATATGCCTAGAGTGGGATATTGGGCTAAGGTATAATGTTTCTCGTATTCGTAACTCTGTTAAGAACTATCTGGACTATACTTGAGATTTCCAAGATGCTTAATTCCAGAACAAACTTGGTAATTACTAATTTTGTGTTAACTTGATAATTTAAGCTATGACAACGCAGTTTGCTCATGCCTACGATATAGAGTGTTATTTATTCCAGTCAAGGAGAATGAGAATCTTGTTTCAGTTAGCATATACATGTGTACTTGTTGGATTGCTTCTATATGATATGCTTGGACTGGAGGTCTGTGACCGTGCCATGTGGATTATGTTATTGGCAGCTAAGTTGCTCGTGAGGTTGATGTCAATGTGAGCAATAGAAGAGCCGGTTATTATTATTATATTCATATATCTTGGTTCCACTGTGATTGACGAGCCCATAGCATATCGTTGGGGTGGTACTTGTGGAACATGCAAAGCGGCTTTTTTCTTTAAGGTATTCTCCCTTTTTGGGGTACCAGATGGCGCAATAGTGAGGTTTTCCAGTATGGCATTGTATTATGTACTTCTCTGTGGGTATGGTTATTCACTGGTGGTACTAGATATCAAATTGTGCTTGGTTGATGATTTTGAGCATGGTGACTTGGGGCGTCTCATGTGAACTAGTGTCTGGATAGGGTCGCGCATGGAAGCAAAGCTATGTGGAGATATGACCTTCCGAGTTAGATTCGTGTGTTATATTTCTATGATGTGAGACGGGTTCTCAGCCTTGTGTTGTGGTGGTACTGGTGAGCTTGAGGTACAACTCTTTCGTTTAAGTCATTTTTATGAATTGAGTATGCTCGAACTGTTGCTTATTGGCGCGCGTATTGTGTGAGTGGTGGCTTAGGCCTGTATTGATGTGTCATGTCACCAAAATAATGTGTTGGATTAGAAGAGATCAGTGGGATCATTAATGAATAGGAACGGATTTGATTTCAGCATGTTGAAAGGATAATATCGAGCTTCGGCTCAGAAATTTGATGTAGCATTTGCCGAAGGAGAAGTGGCTTCATGAATGGTTGATATGGAAAATGGTTATGACTTACCGTTTGATTTAGTTAGCATTGGTAGTATGTAAAAGTGTTGAGATGACACTTTAGTTGATACGAGTTTTTCTATCGATATTCGGGTGTTGTGTGCAACTGCTGTGATTAGAAGTTATCACTACAAGCGTTTGAGTTATGTGGTCTATCATGTAATTGCACCTGAGGTTGCAGGTATCGGTTATTATAGCTGGTTCGGGCTTATTCTGAATATAGATGTGAGGTTCTGACCTTGTGTATGATTTCGGAAATGGAAATGTGGTTCTAAGGTTATGGGCTAGATTGTGTTGTGAAATTTCAGTTATATTGTGCTATCGGAACTATATGAGATAGGGTGACGTGGGATCACCCCCGGGTATGTGTTTGGTAAGGTTATTCAGCTATTGGTTAGCTTCTAGAACAACTCTGGAACGTTCGAGGACGAACGTGTGTTTAAGTGGGGGAGGATGTAACGATCCGACCGGTCGTTTTGAGCTTTTGCGCTTTGATCTCCAGTTCTCAGGCATGAATTGACCCGTGTTATGTATTATGACTGATGTTGATCGTTGGTTTTGGTTTTCAGGAAAAAAAATTGGAATGAATTTGAAAGAATAGTCTCAGTTGAAAGCTTTGAATTTGAAAGGTTTGACCAAGAGTTGACTTATGTGTAAATGATCTCGGATTGGAACTTTTATGATTTGTCTAGCTCCATTAGGTGATTTATGACTTAGGAGCGTGATCATAATTGGTTTTGGAGGTCCGGTGTGGAATTTGGCTTGAATTGGCGAAAGTAGTATTTTAGCGATTTCTGGTTGATAGGTGAGATTTTGATCCAAGGGTCGGAATGGAATTCCTAGAGTTTCTGTAGCTTCATTATGTGATTTGGGATGTGTGTGAAAAATTTTATATCATTCGGAGGTGATTTGGTCAGGTTTTTGATCAAATGCGTGTTTCGGAAGTTTTTGGAAAATTTAGGCTTGAATTCGATGTGAATTGATGGTTTTGATGTTGTTTGAGGTGTTTTGTTGATTGGAAAAAGTTTGAATGATGTTATGGGGTGTGTTGTCATGTTTGTTCGGGGTCACATGAGGCTCGGATAAGTTTTGGAAGAGTTTTTGAAAGATTTTTGTCGTTTTGAGCATAAGCACGTAATGATCCAAAGGTCCATTTTTAGTTCTAGAGATTGAAATTTGATTTCGAGACTTCCGGAATTTTAATAATGAATTATAGGACTAATCTGGAAAGTTTGGTCTAATTTCATCAAGTCGCGGTTGGGTTTTTGACGCGAAACATCTGTTAATTGTTTAACAAGCGAAATGGATATCGCAATAAGCAAACGAGCTCCTAATTGAGTTTCGATTGAAGGACTATGTTCGTATCATTATTTGTGACTCATAGGAACAAGAATCATCGAATTCAGAGTTCGTATGGTGCAGTTAGAGCCTTTTTAGTGAAAATAAAAATTGCTGGTGCAGAAGGTTCTGGTGTGCACCTTTAGTGACCAGATTTGGCACCTTTAGCGACCAGAATGGGCTTTATTAGTGTTGTTCTGTTTTTTAGCTCATTTTCACGTTTTTCTTGTGAAGAACACGGCTTGGGGCGATTTTTGAGCAAGAAATCATGGGAAATCTTGAGGTAAGTCACTTGTGATCATTTCTACTCCATAATATTGAATTATCATCGAATAATCCGACTAGATTACATGTTTTTGAGGAGTAAATTGGGGATTTAGGCCTAGGGATTTGAAAATAAGATTTGAAGATCTGAGGGTCAAGTTGATGTCCGATTTTGGTAAATTTTATATGTATAGACTCATGGCGAGATAAGGAATCCGTTGATGTTAATTTTTCTGAATTTCGAGAAGTGGGCCTGGGGCTCAGATTTTGCCAAATTTTGGGATTTTGATGTTTTTCAGTTATTTTCGATTGGGTATTGTTCCTACAGCACAATGTGACATATTCGGTCTGATTTTGGATAGATTCGACGCACGAAGAGGCCAATTCGAGAGGCAAGGGCATAGCGAGCTAGACTTTTGGCCGTCTTGAGGTGAGTAATTGATGTAAATGTGTCACGACCCCAACCCCGGCCGTGATGGCGCCCAACACAATGCTAGGCAAGCCCGACCAACTAACATCTCACAATCTCTTTCTTTATAATTCAATACCAATTTTCGATATTTAATACCAATTTAATATAAATAGAAGTATGAATTTAACAGATGAAATGTGCGGAAACCATAATCACGAAAAATCTCTGTAAAACAGCCCACTGATCTGGTGTCACAAGTCTGAGCCTCTAATACAAGGTTTCAACAATCTAATACAGAAATATGCCTAAAATGCGGAATAATAAGTGGAGATAGAAGGAGAAATCGGGTCTGCGAACGCCATGCAGCTACCTCGACAACTCTGATGAAACCAAAACGGTAGGAAAGCTCGCTCTATGCCTCAGGAATACCTATACCTACACACATGGTGCAGGGAGTAATGTGAGTACTCCGACCCAGTGAGTAATAACAATAAATAATGACTGACAGTATGAAATCACGTAAAGACACTAAGCAGTTCTATATCAAAATAGTAAAATCATTTAAACATCAGTCAATAAGGAAATCATGTGAAATTCTTTTAACCAGGTAAAACAGATATAATCAGTATAAATCAGCTCCTCAAGCATTTTAGTTCATCTATTCGTTCTTATCCTCAGTTCTCAATTCATATACTTCTCACGATAACCGAGTGAATAAATATATATACCGCTGCGGCGTGCAGCCCGATCCATATATCGCTGTGGCGTACAGCCCGATCCATAATAATAATATTCTATTGCGCTCACTGGAGGTGTGCAGACTCCGGAGGGGCTCCTTCAACCCAAGCGCTTTATAATTGTTGCGGCGTGCAGCCCGATCCATATAAGTAGTTACTGCGGCGTGCAGCCCGATCCATAATGTATAATATATATATATATATATATATATATATATATATATATATATGCTACGGCGCGTAGCCCGATCCATATCATATAAAATATCCTCACTATTAGGTCCTCGACCCCTCTCAGTCATTTAAAAATCACAGCCTCCCAGGCATAATGTACGGTCGGGATCTCGGCCCTCATATCTCTTCCTATTTATGGTTAACATTTCAAAAATTTGGTTCATATCATTCTTAAACAATTGGAAACATGACTGAGGATATAAATTCTTTAACAAAGTAAGTGAGGAAAACCAGTCAAAAATCCCCTAAGGGTTCTACAGGTCGGCACAAGGCCCCAAGCATGGCAACAAGCCCAATTCACAACAATAAAGTATATGTCTCAATCAAAAATGTAGTAAAATATCATTCGGGATGGACCAAGTCCCAATTCCCATAGCATTGAACCTCACGCTCGTCACACAACGTGTATCTCAACCTAGTATAGAACTACGTTGTGCAAATTCGGGGTTTCAAACCCTCAGGACATCATTTAAAATCATTACTCAACTTAAACTGGCCAAAACTCTAGCACGCTATGCCCTTGCCTCTCAAATTGGCCTCCACGCGCGTCGAATCTATCCAAAATCAGAACGAATAGGTCACAATATGCTAAGGGAACATAGCTCAAGCGAAAACATTCGAAACAATATCAAAATCTCGAATTTAGCAAAACCCGGGCCCCGGGCCCACGTCTCGGAATCAGGTAAAATTTACATTTTCAGAATCCTCGTACCCTCACGAATCTAACCATACTAAAATTTTCCAATTCCGATACCATTTGGTCTTTCAAATCATCATTTTACATTTTTGAAAGGTTTCACAATTTTCTTCCCAAATTCCATCTCAAATCACGAATAAAATGATCAATTCAGTGATAGATTCATGTATTTTAGCAAAATCTGAGTTAAAATCACTTACCCCGATGAATTTCTTGAAAAACCTTCGAAAAATCGCCAAAATCCGAACTCTCTAGGTTAAAATATTAAATAAAACCCAAAACCTCATATTTATAGGTACCCCTCAGGTATCAGCTAACGCGGGCCGCACCACAACTCACGCGGTCCGCGCAAGCCAGTGCGGTCCGCGCAAAGGCAACATGCGGCCGCACAGGCCTCCCTCTGCAGTGATAGGCTTTAGTATTTTGGCCATAACTTTTGCTACAGATGTCCAAATTGCGATATCGTTATCTTTCTGAAAACTAGACACGAAGGGCTACAACTTTCGTTTTGGATTATCTCAAAATTCCTTATAGATTAAAAGATATGAGCTTCCGAAGTAGGACCAGCGGATCGTTCCCCACCGCGGCGACACACCATTTTGTGCGGTCCGCATGACACCTACCGCGGCCGCACACCACTTTGTGTGGTCCGCACAGCACTCAACGCGGGCGCACATATTTTTGTGCGGACCGCGTGAGTGAGTTCCAGGGCCTGCAACCCCTGTAGACCTGCTACAGCTATGATTTTTGTACTAAAACATCCCGGAACCTACCCGGAACTCCTAGAACTTCGAACCAATTGCACCAACACATCCCATGACATCGTTCAAACCGGAATTTGTGAAAATATCAATTTTGCCAATTTAAGCCTAAATCTTCTCTACAACTCCAAAACCCATTCCGATCACGCTCCTAAGTCACAAATCACCTCCCAAAGCTAATCGAACCCTCGGAACTCACTTCCAAGACTTCTAACACATAAGTCAACATCCGGTTGACTTTTTCAACTTAAGCTTTCTTAAAAGAGACTACGTGTCTCATTTCTTACCATATCCTCTCCGAACTCGAACTAATAAACTCGATAACATAAAACACGGACAACGAAGCGTAAAGAAGCTGAAATGGAGCGGTAACTCATGAGACAACTGGCCAGGTCATCACAAAATGATGTCCTGAGGGTTTGAAACCCCGGAATTTCACATCATAACGCTATATTGAGGTGACTTGCATGCCGGATAACGGGCGTGGGGTAGAGCACCATTGGGAATTATGACTTGGTCCGTCCTAAGAGATGTTTTTACCGTGTTTTCTACTTGAACTAAATTGAGAATCATCCCTACTTAGATTTGATTGTTACATTTGGGCTTCTTGCCAATAATTTGAATCCTTCAGGGATTGATATCACTCTTTTCGCATATTTTGCATATCATTTTATCTCAGTCCAAGGTTTTAAATACTGTTTTGCAAACTCAGCCATCTTTCTAAGATTTGAAAACTTAAATGATATTTCTAAATGATATTTCGGGTTGAGAACTATTGTTTTACGAATGCCCAAGGGGCTTATGATGATTTCTGGATTGAGCATGGATCAGGCTGCGTGCCGCAACAGTGTTACATTGATATTGAGGCCGAGAGCCTGGTTTATTACATTGATATTGAGGCCGAGAGCTTGGGTTATTATACGATATTGATATCAGGCTGAGGGCCTAGATTTGATGCCAAAAGATGGCTTGATATCGCGTTTGGGCTATAGGAGCCCCTCCGGAGTCTGTACACACCCCCAGTGAGCGTCGTCGACAATAAATAAATATGGATGGCTCGGGCTGCACGCCGTAGTGGGTACCAGAGGGTACCGTCAAATGCATTGAATTGCACTCATGTATTTATTCCTTATCTGCATTATCTGCCATAATAAATATGTGCTCTTATTTCTTTGATTGGTTGCTTCATACTGTTCTGAGCCTGAGGGGATGATACTGTTCTGAGATACTGAGCCCGAGGGGCAGATTTCTACTTATTATTTTGATACTGAGCCCGAGGGGCAGATTTCTAATTACTATTTTGATACTGAGCCCGAGGGGCAGATTTCTACTTATTATTTTGATACTGAGCCCGAGGGGCATATTTCTAATTATTATTTTGATACTGAGCCCGAGGGGCAGATTTCTACTTGTTATTTTGATACTGAGCCCAAGGGGCAGATCTCTACTTGTCGTTTTGATATTGAGCCCGAGGGGCCAATTTCTACTCGTCATTTTAATGCCAAATTACCTGTTTTACTGGTTTAAAAGAAATTTCACATGATGTTTCACTGAATTGTTATTTTAAATGATTTCACTGCTTCTGTATATAATGTTGTGTGCCTTAACATATTTTCTTACCTTCAGTCATTATTTATAAGTATTACTCACTGTGTCGGAGTACTCACATTACTCCCTGCATCATGTGTGCAGGTACAGGTATTCCTAAGGCATAGAGCGAGTTTTCTGCTGTTCAGTTTTCATCGGAGTTATCGAGGTAGCTGTATGGCATTCGCAGACCCGTTTTCTCCCTTATCTTCTGTTATTTATGATATCTTCAGACTTTGTTCCTAATTCCATACTTTGTAGAATTTTAGTAAACTCTGTAGTAGCTTATGACTTGTGACACTCCGGTTAGGGCTGAGTTGGGTTGGATTTCCGTATTTTATCTATACTTTTCGCTATTGGATATTATTAAACCAGTTTATACTATAATTGTATTAATTAATTATCTTAAAAGGATGAATTGGGTTGAATGGCTGGCCTTGTCTTCATGAGAGGCGCCATCACGACCAGGTTCGGGAATTGGGTCGTGACAAAACTTTGGAGAAAAAACTCAGGAAAATAATAAAAACATAATAAGAACACTAGAACTAGTGGAAGCATTACAAACTAAACAAAGGAAGACTCTAGAAAAATTAGAACAAAATTTAGATTTCCTAAAATCACAAGAACTAGAAATAGACAGAAAAATACAATTTCTGAACAATAAGTTTAATCTAGAAAAAATACCTACGAAAAACGAAATAGAAAAATTAATTAAAACTATTACAGAAAAGCCTAAAGAATTAGAAATACAAACAACCAGATTAGTAGAAAAAATAACACATCAAGTAGAAGAATTAAAAAGTGAGATAAGTACCTTAAAAGAAAAGATAGACACAATAAAAGAAAGCTCTTTCATGAGTGATTTACAACTAGAACTAGATCCAGTATATGAGGAAGCATTAAAATTCACAGAAAGAATTCAACCCAATCTAGAAAGACTGACTAGTTATACTCCTCAAGGGAAAGCGGATCAAACAATAATAAAACAGAATAATACTTTAATAATATTACTTTTAGAAATTAATAGAAAGCTAGATAAAATTATTAAAGAAAAGGAGATAAAAATTGAAATTCCAAAAGTAGACGATTTAATAGAACAATTAAAAAGAGTTGAAATTACACCACAAAAAGATAAAACAAAAATAACAAAATCACAAAAATGGACCTTTTTCCAGGTGGGTCAAGAACAACAAACGAAGAAAGAACACGAATAAGTTTTTCAGATAATAGAATAAGTAATAATATGTTAGCAAGAATTTTAACTAGAAAAAGACAAGAAGAAAATCAGAAATTAGACGAAATAATTGATATAGACAAAGACATACAAATTTTTCAACAAAATCAACTAATGTTACTTAATCCGAAAATATTATATAATACGGGTTATTTTTCAAATAATTCTCAATTATATAGGCATTACAGAGAAGAGCAATTATCAACCATAGGAAATAAAGTGGCAACATTGAATTTAATTAACCCAGAATCAGTACGACAAATAAAAAATTATAAAAAGAATTTAATGCATATAAGATTAATAGTAATAGGATTAAAAGGACTAACTAGAAAAAATTTAGGAACTAAAGTACTAGTAGTAGTATATGATGACAGATGGTCAGATCAAAAGAAATCTATAATAGGTTTAACAGAAGTAGACATGACCAATAATGGAGGAATATTTTATATTAGCCCAGACTTCATGATAAATTTAGCAGAATTTGAAAAAAATATTAAAATAGGAATACAGACTAAAGGATATGAGGAAATGAATAAAGGAAATAATCTACTGATATGTGTAGGTTTCATAGGAAAAATGGCAACTAATAGTAATACAAAATTTAGAATTAAGGTAGACGATGTAGTTGAAGTAATGGAAAATAAGGGGATAAAATTAATAAAACTTATTAAGATAAACCCAGAAGAATATGCTGGATTAGAATGGAACCTAGAAAATTTTGCAAAGCCAAAAATATTTAAACCAGAATCTCATTAAATGTATACAAACTCAAAAGGAGAAACCTCAATTAGATTTACTGATTATAATTATTCTACCCAAAAAGAAACAGATGATGGAACTGAAAGTATGGTAGAAAATAATGATACTGAATTTATGAATGTCGAAATAGTACAAGATGAATTTGAAGTAGATATAGCATTAGAAAAAGCAAGGAGACTAGTTAAAGAAAATAAAAATAAGACTTTCCAATGTAAAGAATGTAAAATTGGAAAGTTAACCTTAAGCGAAGTAGAAGAACATTTTAAGAAATGCGAATTAAGAATAGATAACTGGGGATATAGAAAGGAAAGTATTTCACAGAAAAAATCGGATAAATTCGACCAAATTTTTGAAGAAATACAAGATAGTTATGAAGAAACAGAAACAGAATCTCTAATAAGTCTAAAAGAATTAATGGAATTAACTAGTTCTAGTCCAAGCCCATTTCAGAGAACAACTCATCAAAGTACAATAGATACCGGCACAGGAAATGTACCTAGAAAAAGAGTATATAGAGTAGATCATGTGACAGAGATAGAAAATGTAAAACCATCAGGAAAAATGATGCCCATAGAAGAACCTATAAGATTACAGGAAGGAGGAAGTAAGGGTAAAATACTAAATATAGCAGCTCATGACCCACAAATGTGGAACTCAGTAATATACCTATGGAAACGAATAGTAGTGGCAAACTTTATAAAAACTTATAATGACACAGACGCAGAAACAATGTATAAATATATGAAGACTTTCTTATGATAATTAACAAAGGGCTTATGGGAAGCCTATAAGTCAGAATTTCCACAGGACTTTCAAACCTTAATAGCAATTGGGCCAAATCCTTATAATTTTACAAATAAAATAAATAGCTTAATCACAGGCGAAGATCAGAATAGTGGATTAGTAGTATTACAGAAGAATGCTTTAATAAAATTAGAACAATTAAGTATAAGCAGTTGGTTTCATATAAAAAAAATTAAATGATTATTTTTATTATTGTACTATTAGTGGAAACGCTTTTGATCAAGACTTAGGTAAAAAATTATTTAATAAACTACCAGGAGTCTTAGGAAGAGAAATAGAAGAACGATGGTATAAAAGAGAGGGAGTAATACAAAATCCTTATGCAAATTGGTCTATATGACACAAAGTACAATATATAATGGAAATACTACAAGAAAAATGTGCTCATATACAAATACAAAAATAACTAAAACAGAACAATATGAGTTTCTGTAGATCAACTGTGTATACAACACAAAGTTATGACAAAAATGAATATAAAAGGAAGAAATATAGAAAATATAAACCTCAATACAATAAGGGATATAATAGAAAAAGTTATTATCTTAGAAAATCATCAGCTAGAAAACCATACCTAGATAGAGATAGACATGTTAGAAAATATAGAACAGATAGAAACTATAAAATAAACTAGAATGCTTTACTTGTGGTAGTGTAGAACACTTAGCAAATACGTGCCCAAAAAGAATTAATAATAAAACAAGAAGTTTACAGTTAATAGAAGATTTTCAAGAAACTCTAATAAATGTAGACGAATATATGTCAGATAATGAAAGCATATACTCTATAGTAAGTGTAGATATAGAAGAAAAAACTCAAATAGATACCTTAGAATCAGAGGAAGAAGAATTAATAAATGAAATAGGATTAGAAAACTTAGATTTAGAAGAAAATACTTTTGTAAACATATCAGGAGAATGTACCCATAATTTTGAAAGAAATAAAGGATTAGATAGTAACCAGTATTTTTTATATGCAAATGGTACCCTAGTAGAAATAAAAGAGCTAAATGTAAACTATGCTATCTAGAAGGATGTATTGCATGTATAGAAAAAGATTTTGAAACAAAAATAAATAAAGAAGAAAAATACTAAGAAATAAATGATTCAACCATGAATTTGAGAATAATGATGTTAGAAGCTAGAATAAATGAATTAGAAAAAAGAATACAAAAAATGGAAAAGGGAAAAGAGAAATTGGAAGATATAAAAGAAACAACAGTAGAGGAAGAACTAATGAGTACAGAAAATTATGATGCGCTTGTGACAACCCGGCCATTCGTCTCATGAGTTACCGCTCTGTTTCCCCCATTTCAGCTTCTTTACGCTTCGTTATCCGTGTTTTATGTGATCGAGTTGATTAGTTCGAGTTCGGAGAGGATTTGGTAATAAATGAGACACTTAGTCTCTTTTAAGAAGGCTTAAGCAGGAAAAGTCAACCGGGTGTTGACTTATGTGTTAAAAGGCTCAGAAGTGAGTTTCGATGATTCGGTTAGCTTCGGAAAGTGATTTGTGACATAGGAGCGCGATCGGAATGGGTTTTGGAGTTGTAAAGAAGATTTAGGCTTGAATTGGCGAAATTGATATTTCGGTAAATTCCAGTTGATAGGCGAGATTTTGATATTAGGGTCGGAATAGAATTCCGAGAGTTGCAGTAGCTTCATTTTGTCATTTGGGATGTGTGTGCAAAATTTTAGGCCATTCGGACGAGATTTTAGGCGTCAGGCAGACCGCACAAAAGCGGGCGCGGCCGCGGTAGGCGTCGCGTGGATCGCACAAAAGTGGGCGCGGCCGCGGTAGCTGAAACCTGAGGGGTACCTATAAATACGAGGTCTTGGGTTTTATTTAATATTTTAACCTAGAGAGCTCAGATTTTGACGATTTTTCGAAGGTTTTTCAAGAAATTCATCAGAGTAAGTAATTTTAACTCAGATTTGGCTAGAATACATGAATCTATCACTGAATTCATCATTTAATTCGTTATTTGAGATGGAATTTGGGAAGAAAATTGTGAAACCTTTCAAAAATGTAAAATGATGATTTGAAGGACCAAATGGTATCGGAATTGGATAATTTTGGTATGGTTAGACTCGTAAGGGTATGAGGATTCTGAAAATATAAATTTTACCCGATTCCGAGACATGGGCCCGGGGCTCGGGTTTTGCTAATTTCGAGATTTTTGATATTTTTCGAATTTTTTCGCGTGAGCTTTGTTCCCTTAGTATATTGTGACGTATTCGTTCTGATTTTGGATAGATTCGACGCGCGTGGAGGCCAATTCGAGGGGCAAAAGCGTCGCGAGCTAGAGAATTAGCTAGTTCGAGGTGAGTAATAGTTGTAAATGATGTCCTGAGGGTTTGAAACCCCGGATTGCACAACGTAGTGCTATATTGAGGCAAGATACGCGCTGGATGATGAGCGTGGGGTCTTTCACTACTGAGGATTGTGATTGGTCCATCCCGACTGATGATTTTACCGAATATTTGACTGAAATTCATTTGTTGTCATCATGATTTGGGCTGATTGACATATTTGGGCTTTGTGCCAACTATTTGAACCCTTCGAGGATTTTTATCACTGTTTTTCTCACTGCTTGACTTATTATTTGAACTCAGTCCTATTGATATCTACTGTTTTACAAACTCAGCCACTTTTATTCAGATTTGAAACTTAAATGATATTTCTACATCATGTTTTGGGCTGAAAACTACTGTTTTACTAATGCCCAAGGGGCTTGTGATGATTTTGGACTGAGTGAGGCCGAGGGCCATATGTAAGGATATGCTGAGTGATATGAGGCCGAGGGCGTGAGATACTTTATATGCCACGAGGTGGCTTGCGTGACGTGAGGCCGAGTGCCGAGTGATGATCCCACGAGGTGGCTTGATATAGCGCTTAGGCCGTAAGGGGCCCCTCCGGTGTCTGCACACCCACAGTGAGCGCGGGTACCCATTGTTCTGAGTGATTGATGTTATGCCCGATGGGCTGATATGAGTGATTGTGAGGTAGCCCGAGGGGCTGATACTATTCCGAGAGTGAGCCCGAGTGGCTGATACTATGCTGAGCGATTGATACTGTGCCCGAGGGGGTGGATTTCTACTTGTTATTTACCTGTTAAATTACCTGTTTTACTTGTTTTAAAAAGGAATATCATTTGATTCTTCACTGATTTACTGCTTAAAGTAATTTTACTGCTTAATATGGAATTGCTTTGTGTCTTTACGTGTTTTCATACTTTCAGCCATTATTTATAATTGTTACTCACTGAGTGGGAGTACTCACATTACTCCCTGCACCATGTGTGCAGATTCAGGCATCGCAGAGTCCGCTCCTGAGTGCTGATTTCTCCCTGTCCAGGCAGTGATTTGGAGACTACGAGGTAGTTGTTGGCGTTCATAGCCTCGTGCCTCCCTTATCCTATCATTTCCATGTTTTTTTTTCTGAACTATTGTATCAGATTTTGTGTTCAGTAGACTTGTATCCAGACTTCTTAGTTGCTCATGACTTGTGACACCCCGGTTTGGGCTATGTCAGGATGGTTCTTGTTGTTGTTAACATTAAAATTCCGCAATTTATGAGTGTTATATTATATGTTATTACTGTTTATGATGATTAACTATTTAAAAAAGGTATTCTGTTTTGGTCTGGCTGGCCTTATCTTCATGAGAGGCGTCATCACGACCGGGTTCGGGGATTGGGTCGTGATAAGTTGGTATCAGAGCCTAGGTTACTTAGGTCTCACGAGTCATGAGCAGGTTTAGTAGAGTCTCGCAGATCGGTACGGAGACGTTTGTATTTATCCTCGAGAGGCTGCAGAACCTTTAGGAAAACTTTGTATTCTTGAATTCTTATCGTGTGTCCTTGATTCAGCTTGAAAAGGTAACTCTTGAAATTCCTTCCACGCATTCGTATATGCGCATGAGCGCTTAGTATCAGATGTGCCTTGATGGCTTGTGATTCTTTGGTCGAGGGGCGAGATATGATCTCTGTGAGTTTGATGTTGGACCAGTCTAGAGGACTTGAGGCCGGATCTTTGCCTACGGCTTGAGCATCGAGGTGCTGATTATGTGAGCAAGTGTTTTGAACTTATATGTGCGGTATTGTCCCTGTTAGTAGAAGTGATGGCTGACAACTATGTGATGAGTATGTTGGTACTGCAAGAGGTATCTATATGACTTGGAAGTGACAAGGAAGGTCTGATGGATGATAGATGAACTATTAAGCGTTTGATTTTCATTGTGGTTGGATGCGTAGCCCCGAGTTATAGGCACGTGAAGAATCTTTTCATGTCTCCTAGTTGCAGTGAAGTAAATTTCATGTTGCGATATGAGTTCAGACTCAGGAAAAAAAAAAGAATTAAGTGACTGTGTAATGTGTATGACGGTGGAAGGTATATAGAAATGTTATATTGAGGCAAAGCAAGCGGGTTGTCTCCTGCGGTGTTCTGAGATTGTGTGATCCTTATGCTGTCTGTTAGAAGATCTCATTCACAAGTGAAACATATATGTTGAAATTTAAATTTGGGCCACTTGGTAGAGTGGGCTTAACTGTTACGAGAGTGAATGCGAGATTTGCATAGAGTTAAAGTACCCGATGGTCAGTGTTTCAAGAGCTTATGAAGGACTGAGTCTAATCTCACTATGGTATTATGGAAGCAACAAAGTATACGCGTTATAAGTTATGGTGCGTGTTTTGATGTATGGCTTTGAGCCCAGAGGTGGAGGTAGACCAGGGGACGGTCAGGCCCGTTTCTATGCACTTCCTGGCAAGCCAGATGCTATTGCTTCAGATACTGTCATTACAGGTATTGTTTCAAGCTGCCACAGAGATGCCTTTGTATTATTTGATCCTGGTTCCACCTTTTCTTAAGTTTCATCATACTTTGCTCATTATTTGGGTACGCCCCGTGAGTTTCTTGCTTTACCTATTCATGTATCCACCCCAGTGGGCGATACTGTTGTTGTAGACCATGTATACCGGTCATGTGTGGTGACTATTGGGTGTCTGGAGACCCGAGTGGATCTATTGCTATTGAGCATGGTGGATTTTGATGTCATTTTGGGCATGGATTGGCTATCCCCATGTCGTGCTATTCTAGACTGTCATGTTAAGACAGTCGCTTTGGCTATGTCAGGTGTACCGCGGATCGAGTGGCGTGGTATGACTGATTATATCCCTAGTAGAGTGATCTCTTTCTTGAAGGCCCAGTGTATGGTTGGGAAGGGTTGCCTTTCATATCTAACATTTGTAAGGGATGTTGGAGCTGAGATTCCTAGTATCGATTATGTCCCAGTTGTGAAGGATTTTCCCGATGTGTTTCCTGCAGACTTGTCGGGCATGCCACTAGACAGGGACATTGATTTTGGTATTGGCATGGTGCTGGGCACTCAACCCATTTCTATTCCGTCATATCGTATGGCACCAGCAGAGTTGAAAGAATTGAAAGAACAACTTCAAGAACTCCTAGATAAGGGGTTCATTCGGCCTAGTGTGTCCCCTTGGGGTGCACCGGTTTTATTTGTGAAGAAGAAGGATGGCACGATGAGAATGTGCATTGATTATAGGCAATTAAACAAAGTAACAATTAAGAACAAGTATTCTTTGCCTCACATTGATGATTTATTTGATCAGCTTCAGAGAGCGAGGGTATTCTCCAAAATTGATCTCCGTTCGGGTTATCACCAGTTGAAGATCAGGGATTCAGATATTCTTAAGACTGCTTTCAGGACCAGATATGGTTATTATAAGTTTCTTATTATGTCTTTCGGTCTAACCAATGCCCCAGAAGCATTCATGCATTTGATGAACAGCGTGTTCCGGCCTTATCTTAATTCGTTCGTGATAGTATTCATTGATGATATCCTTGTGTACTCGCGTAGTCAGGAGGAGCACGCAGAGCATTTGAGAGTTGTGTTGCAGAGATTGAGGGAGGAGAAGCTTTATGCAAAGTTCTCCAAGTGTGAGTTTTGGCTCAGTATAGTGGCTTTCTTGGGACACGTGGTGTCCAGCGAGGGTATTCAGGTTGACCCAAAGAAGATAGAGGCTATTCAGAGTTGGCCTAGACCGTCCTCAGCCATAGAGATTCGTAGCTTTCTTGGGTTTGCAGGCTATTATCGCCGGTTTGTTCAGGGATTTTCATCCATTGCATTGCCCTTGACCAAGTTGACTCAGAAGGGTGCTCCATTTGTATGGTCGGACGAGTGTGAGGAGAGCTTTCAGAAGCTCAAAACAATCTTGACCACAACTCTAGTGTTGGTTTTGCCATTAGCTTCTGGTTCATATATTATGTATTGTGATGCTTCGAGAGTTGGGATTGGTTGTGTGTTGATGCAAGAGGGTAGAGTTATTGCTTATGCTTCTCGTCAGTTGAAGCCCCATGAGAAGAACTACCCCGTTTATGATTTGGAGTTGGCTGCCATAGTTCATGCATTGAAGATTTGGAGTCATTACTTGTATGGAGTATCTTGTGAGGTGTTCACTGATCATTGCAGTCTTCAGCATTTGTTCAAGAAAAAAGATCTTAATTTGAGGCAACGGAGATGGTTAGAGTTGCTTAAGGATTATGATATCACTATTTTGTACCATCCGGGAAAGGCCAACATGGTGGCCGATGCATTGAGCCTAAAGACAATGAGTATGGAGAGTTTGGCATATATTCCAGTTGGGGAGAGACCCCTTGCAGTTGATGTTCAGGCCTTGGCCAATCGGTTCGTGAGATTGGATATTTCGGAGCCCAGTCGGGTGTTGCCATGTGTGGTTTCTCGGTCTTCCTTATATGATCGTATCAGAGAGCGCCAGTATGATGATCTGTATTTGCTTGTCCTTAACGACAGAGTCCAGCATGATGATGTCCGAGATGTGACCGTCGGTGATGATGGTGTGTTGAGGATGCAGGGTTGGATTTGTGTGCCCAATGTGGATGGGCTTAGAGAGTTGATTCTGGAGGAGGCCCATAGCTCGCGATATTCCATTCATCCGGGTGCCGCGAAGATGTATCAGGATTTGAGGCAGCACTATTGGTGGAGAAGAATGAAGAAAGATATCGTGGGATTTGTTGCTCGGTGTCTCAATTGTCAGCAAGTGAAATATGAGCATCAGAGACCGGGTGGCTTGCTTCAACAGATGGTTATTCCCGAGTGGAAGTGGGAGAGGGTCACCATGGATTTTGTGAGTGGTCTTCTTCGGACTTTGAAGAAGTTCGATGCTATTTGGGTGATTGTGGATCGGCTGACCAAGTTTGTGCACTTCATCCATGTGTGTACTATCTATTCTTCAGAGCGGTTGGCAGGGATTTATATCCAAGAGATTGTTCAGTTGCATGGTGTTCCGGTCTCCATCATCTCAGATAGAGGTACTCAGTTTACTTCGCAGTTTTGGAGAGCCGTGCAGAGAGAGTTGGGTACTCAGGTAGAGTTGAGCACAACGTTTCATCCTTAGACGGACGGACAATCCGAGCGTACTATTTAGATATTGGAGAACATGTTGCGTGCTTGTGTTATTGACTTTGGAGGTTAATGGGATAAGTTTCTACCACTTGCAGAGTTTTCTTACAACAACAACTACCAGTCGAGTATTCAGATGGCTCCATATGAGGCTTTGTACGGGAGGCGATGTAGATCTCCGGTTGGTTGGTTCGAGCCCGACGAGGCTAGACTATTGGGGACAGATTTGGTTCAGGATGCCTTAGAGAAGGTGAAGGTGATTCAGGAGAGGCTTCGTACAACGCAGTCGCGTCAAAAGAGTTATGTAGACCGGAAGGTTCGAGATGTGTCCTACATGGTTTTGTTGAAGGTTTCGCCCATGAAGGGTGTTATGAGGTTTGGGAAGAAAGGCAAGTTGAGTCCTCGGTTCATTGGGCCTTTTGAGGTGCTTCGGATGATTGGGGAGGTGGCTTATGAGCTTGCTTTGCCACCTAGCCTGTCGAGTGTGCATCCGGTATTTCATGCTTCTATGCTCCAGAAGTATATTGGGGATCCGTCTCATATTTTGGACTTCAGCACGGTTCAGTTGGATGATGATTTGACCTTTAATGTGGAGCCAGTAGCTATTTTGGGTCGCCAGGTTCAGAAGTTGATGTCAAAGGATATAACTTCAGTGAAAGTGCAGTGGAGAGGTCGGCCCATGGAGGAGGCTACCTGGGAGACCGAGCGGGAGATACAGAGCAGATATCCTCATCTGTTTGAGGCTTCAAGTATGTTTCTTGACTCATTCGAGGATGAACGTTTGTTTAAGTTGGGGAGGATGTGACAACCCGGCCAGTCGTTTCATGAGTTACCGCTCTGTTTCCCCCATTTCAGCTTCTTTATGCTTCGTTATCCGTTTTTTATGTGATCGAGTTGATTAGTTCGAGTTCGGAGAGGATTTGGTAAGAAATGAGACACTTAGTCTCTTTTAAGAAGGCTTAAGTTGGAAAAGTCAACCGGGTGTTGACTTATGTGTTAGAAGGCTCGGAAGTGAGTTCTGATGGTTCGGTTAGCTTCGGAAGGTGATTTGTGACCTAGGAGCGCGATCGGAATGGGTTTTGGAGTTGTAGAGAAGATTTAGGCTTGAATTGGTGAAATTGATATTTCGGCAAATTTTGGTTGATAGGCGAGATTTTGATATTAGGGTCGGAATAGAATTCTGAGAGTTGCAGTAGCTTCATTTTGTCATTTGGGATGTGTGTGCAAAATTTTAGGCCATTCGGACGAGATTTGATAGACCTTTTGATCGAAAGCATAATTTAAGAGTTCTTGGAGTTCTTAGGCTTGAATCCTATGTTAAATTGGTGATTTTATGTTGTTGTGAGCGTTCCGAAGTTTTGAGCAAGTTTGAATGATGTTATGGGATGTGTTGGTGCAATTGGTTCGAAATTCTAGGAGTTTCGGGTAGGTTCCGGGATGTTTTAGTACAAAAATCATAGCTGTAGCAGGTCTATAGGGGTTGCAGGCCCCGGAACTCACTCACGCGGTCCGCACAAAAATAAGTGCGCTTGCGTTGAGTGTTGTGCGGACAGCACAAAAGCGGGCGAGGCCACGGTAGGCGTCGTGTGGACTGCACAAAAGCGGGCGCGGGCGCGGTAGGCATCGCGCAGACCGCACAAAAGTGGGCGCGACCGCGGTACCTGAAACCTGAGGGGTACCTATAAATACGAGGTCTTCGTTTTTATTTAATATTTTAACCTAGAGAGCTCGGATTTTGGAGATTTTTCTAAGGTTTTTCAAGAACTTCATCGGGGTAAGTGATTTTAACTCAGATTTGGCTAAAATACATGAATCTATCACTGAATTCATCATTTAATTTGTGATTTGAGATGGAATTTGGGAAGAAATTTGTGAAACCTTTCAAAAATGTAAAATGATGATTTGAAGGACTAAATGGTATCGGAGTTGGATAATTTTTGTATGGTCAGACTCGTAAGGGTATGAGGATTCTGAAAATATAAATTTTACTCGATTCCAAGACGTGGGCCCGGGGCTCGGGTTTTGCTAATTTCGAGATTTTTGATATTTTTCGAATGTTTTTGCTTGGGCTTTGTTCCCTTAGCATATTGTGATGTATTCGTTCTGATTTTGGATAGATTCGACGCGCGTGGAGGCCAATTCGAGGGGCAAAGGCGTCGCGAGCTAGAGAATTAGCTAGTTCGAGGTGAGTAATGGTTATAAATGATGTCCTGAGGGATTGAAACCCCGGATTGCACAACGTAGTGCTATATTGAGGCAAGATATGTGCTGGATGATGAGCGTGGGGTCTTTCACTACTGGGGATTGTGACTTGGTCCATCCCGATTGATGATTTTACCGAATATTTGACTGAAATTCATTTGTTATCATCATGATTTGGGCTGATTGCCATATTTGGGCTTCGTGCCAACTATTTGAACCCTTCGGGGATTTTTATCACTGTTTCCTCACTACTTTGAACTCAGTCATATTGATATCTACTGTTTTACAAACTCAACCACTTTTACTCAGATTTGAAACTTAAATGATTTTTCTACATCATGTTTTGGGCTGAGAACTACTATTTTACTAATGCCCAAGGAGCTTGTGATAATTTTGGACTGAGTGAGGTCGAGGGCCATATGTGAGGATATGCTGAGTGATATGAGGCCGAGGGCCTGAGATACTTTATATGCCACGAGGTTTCTTGAGTGATGTGAGGCCTAGTGCCGAGTGATGATGCCACGAGGTGGCTTGATATAGCGCTTGGGCCGTAAGGGGCCCCTCCGGAGTCTGCACACCCACAGTGAGCGCGGGTACCCATTGTTCTGAGTGATTGATGCTATGCCCGAGGGGCTGATATGAGTGATTGTGAGGTAGCCCGAAGGGCTGATACTATTCCGAGAGTGAGCCCGAGGGGCTGATACTGTACTGAGAGTGAGCCCGAAGGGCTGATACTATGCTGAGCGATTGATACTCTGCCCGAGGGGCGGATTTCTACTTGTTATTTATCTGTTAAATTACCTGTTTTACTTGTTTTAAAAAGGAATATCATTTGATTCTTCACTGATTTACTGTTTTAAGTGATTTTACTGCTTAATATGGAATTTCTTTGTGTCTTTACGTGTTTTCATACTTTCAGCCATTATTTATAATTGTTACTCACTGAGTCGGAGTACTCACATTACTCCCTGCACCATGTGTGCAGATTCAGGCATCGCAGAGTCCGCTCCTGAGTGTTGATTTCTCCCAGTCCAGGCAGTGATTTGGAGACTACGAGGTAGTTGTTGGCGTTCGCAGCCCCATGCCTCCCTTATCCTATCATTTCCATGTTTTTTTCTGAACTATTGTATCGGATTTTGTGTTCAGTAGACTCGTATCCGGACTTCTTAGTTGCTCATGAATTGTGACACCCCGGTTTGGGCTGTGTTGGGATGGTTCCTGCTATTGTTAACGTTAAAATTCCGCATTTTATGAGTGTTATATTATATGTTATTATTGTTTATGATGATTAACTGTTTAAAAGAGGTATTCCGTTTTGGTCTGGCTGGCCTTGTCTTCACGAGAGGCGCCATCACGACCGGGTTCGGGGATTGGGTCGTGATAGCGCTGATATGTTAAGAAGATAAAAGATTAAGTACAATAAAAATTTTAGCAAGAATCAAAATAGAAGATTACGAAATAGAAACATTAGCTCTAGTAGATTCAGGATGCACAAGATGTATAATAAATAAAAAGATAGTTCCTCCAAATCTAATCAAAACCTTAGATAAGCCAGTTGCAGCTATGCAAATGGATGGAACCCATAATATATACAAACATTATGTAGATAAATCACAGATTAGCTTTATAAATACATGTTTAGATTTCTTTAAACCTAGCTATAAGGTAGACAAAATCTGGGTAAGAGACTTAAACATAAATGTAGACTTTGTATTAGGATTAAGTTTTATATTACATAATAATGGTAGCTGTCTACTCAGTAGAGATGGAGTAATATTCTTTAAAAACATTACACAAACACCGGTACAAACAATATAAACTGCAACCAAGATAAGGACACGAGTGAACACAAGCCAGAAAAACCTGCAAGAAAATCAGGAAGAATGTTGTAAAGAGTGTAAAGATAAAAATACATGTTGTAAGATTAAAGAAGAATCTAAAACCTTAATACTAGAAGAAAATGAAGATAGAGATATATTAGAAAAAGACTATACTTTAATAGATATCGAAACAGAATTATGCAATTTTAAAACAGGATTACAAAAAATAGGAATAATAAAAACGAAAAAGATCTGGATAATATAATAAAGATATTAGATGAAATAGAAATAATAGGAGAAAAAACCTTTAAAACATTGGGAAAATAATAAAGTGATGTGTAAATTGGGTATAATTAATCTAGAATATATAATTAAAACAGCTTCAATAGAAGCTACAAATCAAGATTTTTAGAAGACTTCAAAATTCAAATTAAAGAACTTATGAATTTAGGTGTAATAAGAAGATCTACATCTAAATACAGGTCAGCAGCTTTTATGGTTAGAAATCATAGTGAGATAGTAAGAGGAAAAGAAATAATGGTAATAAACTACAAAAGACTTAATGATAACACTAGAACAGATGGATATAAGTTGTATGATAAAACAGAATTAATAAATAGAATACAAGAAAAAAAGATATTCAGTAAGTTTGATTGTAAATCAGGGTATTGGCAAGTAAAAATGCATGAAGAAAGCATTGAATGGACAACATTTACTTGTCCAGAAGGATATTTCGAATGGTTAGTAATGTCGTTCGGACTAAAGACAGTTCCACCAATTTTTCAACGAAAAATGGATAATATATTTGGAGAATATAAGAGATTTGTTTTAGTATATGTAGATGATATATTAGTATTTAGTAAAGATACTAAAGAACATTTAGGACATCTACAAAGAGTATTTAGGTTATTTGTAGACAATAGAATAATAATTAGTAAAAAGAAAATGAAACTATGTAAAAATTATATAAATTTTCTAGGAGTAATTTTAGGGGATGGAAAAATTAAATTACAACCCCATATAGCCAAAAACGATCTAGAAATGCCAGATAAATTGGATAATACCAAAGAGCTACAAATAATTTTAGGAATAGTAAATTATAAGAGAAATTTATAAAAGACTTAGGAAAAATAGCAGAACCATTATATGCTAAGACAGGCTCTACAAGACAAAAACATTTCAACACATAAGACATTAAATTAGTACAAAAAGTTAAAGAAAAAATAAAAAAAATATTCCTGATTTAAACATGCCATTAGAAACAGACTACTTGATTATAGAAACAGACGGTAGTTTTGAAGGATGGGGAGCAGTTTTAAAAGCAAAACCAAATAAATATAGTAATAAGAATACAGAAAATATATGTGCTTACCAAAGTGGTAAATATAGAGAAAAAAGAAATATGAGTAGTATAGATGCAGAGATATTAGCTGTAATTTACGGATTAAATAGTTTTAAAATATATATATTAAATAAACAAGAAGTAACAATTAGAACCTGATTGCGAAGCCATAGTTAAGTTTCACCAAAAGATAAACGCAAAAATAGTAGTAGAAGAAGATGGTTAAATTTTATTGATACTATATCAATATATAATTTAGTTTTTGAACATATTAAAGGAAAAGATAATAATTTAGTAGATTAGTTAAGTAGGCTTAAAATTACTGTCAATTAATAAAAAAAGTATTTTACATGTACAACATGAGACCAATAGTTTCCAAGACTGAAGACAAAGGGAAGGACATTCAAGCCTCACCCTCAGACAAATACTTGCAGACAATATTAGGTAATCTTCATTTTAAGCCACACCCTTTTGCAGAACAGACTAATATAGAAAGATTAAGTTTTGGAAAACATAATTTAATATTCTTTCCACCATCAAACATGTCGTTTAGAGTTCTACCAGAATGTGTCATAGACAGACCTCAAAGGTGTCTAATTAATAACTTATGGATAACATATAATAAAAAAGATACTAAATATTTTATAGCGGCTCTTAATGTCTTAGGACAATATTTTACAGATAAAAACCAAGACAAAAGATTTAAGTGCTATGGAGTTATACATGGTAAGACAAAGGGTATTTTTCGCACATGGTTAGAATTACTAGACTCTATTAAAGATATAGAAAAACCGCTTTTCAAAGGTTTTAATGACTTTACTAAAGCATTAGATTATGCAAGAGGAATACTAGGACCAAACTACTATATCTCCCCATGTCACGACCCCAAACCGGCCCGATCGTGATGACGCCTCTCGGGGTGTCACTAGTCATGAGCAACTATCAAGGTTTGAATACAACAAAAGTCTAAAAATGTACTAAATACAGTAACAACAATGAGGGGAAGGAAGCGGTGCTGCGAACGTCATGCAGCCACCTTGCTAACTCTGATGACTCTGCGGCTGAGCTATCAACACCCGCTACCGGGTTTCGATATACCTGAATCTGCACACGAGGTGCAAGGAGTAATGTGAGTACTCCAACCCAGTAAGTAATAAGAGTAAATAAAGGTTGAGCAGTAGGAAACAATGAATCCACATTTACGTTGGGTTCAATAAACACAACAGGCTTTCAAATCATAATACGAGTCAATCTTCCCTTTTAAAATCCAGCTTTTAGTAAAAATCATCTTTGAAATACCTTCCAACAGTTTCAGTAGGGGTTCAATACCATTTAAAATAATAATAGAGATTAAAGTCATAATCGTCCCCTCGGGCAAAGCATAGTTCGTAAAACAGCTCCTCGAGCAAAACAGTAATCACAAACACTTCATAACTTGAAAATCTCAGTGGAAATAACCAATGTCAAATCAGTGATTAATTTCTGAACATCTCATAAACCCCAGTTTAAATAAAAGTTGTTTTAAAACATTTGTGCAACTTTACGACAGAGGATCAATATAAAGATGAGGAAAAACAGTCAATAAATCAACATATTCGATAGAAACTCATTTTAAGAGGAGTGAAATCAATAAGTCCATAAACAGGCCTCTCAGGAAAAACACCACTCATATGCATATATATATCTATCGCCCCTCGGGATAGCCTCTCTGTCACTCGTGACTCAACTCTTACCAATCAGTACTCGCACTCACAATAACCGCTGCGGCGTGCAGCTCGATCCGTATATCTCTCACAATAACTGAAATCAAAGTAACCGCTACGGCGTGCAGCCCGATCCATGCATCGCTGTGGCGCACAACCCGATCCATATAAATAGTCGATTACGCTCACCGGGGGTGTGCAGACTTTGGAAGGGCTCCTACAGCCCAAGTGCTATATTGTTGCGGCGCGCAGCCCGATCCATATAAGTATCGCTGTGGCGTGCAGCCCGATCCATATAAGTATCGCTGTGGCGTGCAGCCCGATCCATATACATATATATATATATATATATATATATATATATATATATATACATTGATGCGGCGTGCAACCCGATCCATAAATATATAATCCTCACAACTAGGCCCTCGGCCTCTCTCAGTCATTAACCTCACCATCAGACTCTCAGTCTATCTCAGTCATCAATCTCACAATCAGACCCTCGGTCTACCTCAGTAAAACAGGGAACTCAGGCCAAAACAATTTCCACATGTTAAGAATATAGTGATAAAGCCAGATTTGAGCAATAAACAGGTAAAACATGACTGAGAATATGCTTTCAAACAAATAGAGTGAGGAAAGATAGTAAAAATGCCCCTAAGGGTCTCAACAAGTCGACACAAGGCCCCGAACATGGTATACATCCCAAAAATATAATAATGTCAAACAATTAACTATCAAATACGCATTAAAATATTCGTTCAGGATGGACTAGGTCACAATCCCCAGCGGTGCTCTACCCCACGCTCGTCATCCAGCGTGCAAGTCACCTCAAAGTAACACAACGACGTATAATCCGGGGTTTCAAACTCTCAGGACAGTATTTACAATCATTACTTACCTCAAGCCGGCTAATCCTCTAGCTCGCGATGCCTTTGTCTCTCAAATCGACCTCCGAATGCCTCGAATCTAGCCACAATAATTCGATTCAGTTAATAAAAATTATAGGAATTAATTCCATATGAAATGGTACATTTTCCATTAAAAATCCGAAATTGCACTCAAAATTTGCCCGTGGGGACCACATCTCGGAACCCGTCAAAAATTACGGAATATGAAACCTCATCCAACCACAAGTCCAACCATACCAATTTTACTAAAATCCGACATCAACTCGACCCTCAAATCTTCAAATTAAACCAAGAGGGTTTTCAAGATTTTCCCAACTAAAATCACCAATTAAATGCCAAAACTAGTAATAGATTCGGGTAATCTAACCAAAATTAAGTTAAGAACACTTACCCCGTTGTTTTCTCTGAAAATCTCCCGAAAATCGCCTCTCCCCGAGCTCCAATTTGGTAAAAATGGAAAATGGGATTCGTTCCATTTTCCAGAACTTGACATTCTGTCCGGTACTATTCACACTGTTCATGGAGGTACTATTCACGCAGGTGAGGTCACTGTTCACACGAGCGAAAAATGTAGGAACTGCCCAGAAAATTACAGCAGCTTTTCTTTTCACTAAAAAGGCTCTAACTTCATCATACAAACTCGGAATTCGATGATTCTTGTTCCTATGAGTCACAAATAATAATACGAACATAGACCTTCAGTCGAAACTCAATTCGGAGCTCATTTGCTCAGTTCAATACCCATTTCGCTCGTTAAACAATTAACTCATGTTTTATGTCAAAAACCCAATCGCGACTGGATGAAATTAGACCAAACTTTCCAGATCAGTCCTATAATTCATTATCAAAATTCCGGAAGCCTTGAAATCAAATTTCGATCTCTAGAATTAAAAATGGATCTTTGGATCATTACATGCTTATGCTCAAAACGGCAAAATCTTCCAAAAACTCTTCCAAAACTTATCCGAGACTCATGAGACCTCGACGAAATATGCCAACACACCCCATAACATAATTCAAACTTGTTCCAAACTTCGGAACGCTCAAAACAACATCAAAACATCAAATCACCCTCAGATTCAAGCCTAAGAATTCCAAAACTTCCGAAATCTGAATTCAATCAAAAAGTCAACCAAACGACGTCCAAATGACCTAAAATTTTGCATACACATCACAAATGACATAACGAAGCTACAACAGCTCTCGGAATTCTATTCCGACCCTCGGATCAAAATCACACCTATCAACCGGAATTCGCCAAAATATTAACTTTGTCAATTCAAGCCAAATCCTTCCACGGACTTCGAAAATGCATTCCGATCGCGCTCATAAGTCATAAATTACCCAACGAAGCTATCCAAATCATAAAATTTCCGATCCGAGCTCATATACAAATAAGCAACTCTTAGTCAAACCTTTCAAATTCAAAGCTTTCAACTGAGACTGTTCCTTCAAATTCATTCCGATTTTTCCTGAAAACCAAAACCAACGACCTACATTAGTCATAATACATTACACGGGGCAAGTCATGCGCAGGAACTGGCGATCAAAGTGCAAAAGTTCAAAACGACCGGTCGGGTCATTACATCCTCCCCCACTTAAACACACGTTCGTCCTCGAATGTGCCCAGAGTTGTTCCAGAAGCCAACCAATTGCTGAATAACTTTACCATGCATATACCCGGGGGTGATCGCACGCTACCCTACCTCATATAGGTTCGATAACATAATATAACTGAAATTTCACAATTCATCCTAGTCCATAAACCATAGAACCACATTTCTGTTTCTAAAATCCTCAATACGATCAGAACCTCACACCTATACTTTGAATAGACCCGAACTAGCTGTAGTAACCCATGCCTGCAACCTCAAGTGCAGTTATCCGATATACCACGTAACTCGAACACATGTAGCGATAACTTCCATTCATAGCAGCTGCACACAACACCCGAATACCGGTAGAAACCTCTTTTCAACTAAAGTCTCATTCCAACACTTCCATATACTACCAATGATAAATGAAACACGCAATAAATCATAACCATCTCTCAAATCAGTCATCCATAAGGTTACTTCTCCTTTGGCAAGGACCATAGCAAATTTCTGAACCGAACCTCGATATTTACCTATCAAACATGCTGAAATCGAATCTGTTTGTATTTATTAATGATCCCCAACGATCTCCTCTAATCCAACACATTACTCTAGTGACATGACACATCCATACAGACCTAAGCCACAACTTGCACAATACACGCATCAATACGCAACAATCCGAACATACTCAAATCATGAAAATGACTCAAATGAAAGAGCTGAACCTCAAGTTCACTAGTACCACCACAACACAAGACTGAGAACCCGTCTCACATCATAGGAACAGAACACACGAATCTAACCTGCAAGGTCATACCTCCACATATATTCACTGCAATGCGCGACCTTATTTAAACACTGCTCTACATGGAACCACCTTAAGTCACTATGCTCGAAATCGACAACCACGCAAAATTTGATATCTGGAACCAAAGCAATTCATCATACTCACGATGAAGAAAATAACATATACCACGAACACCCGATAGGACATGACTGATACGCCGTTCACCGAGCAACACCAAATTACTCTTCCCGCTCGACTTCCATTATAAAACTCCGATAGAACCACACCATAGGTGCCTATAACCAACAGATTGTATCATCTCACAACCTCTAATACCCAATCATTCCACTATAGATACTCTAAAATTTCCCTGTGCCACCAAGCAAACCCGAATATCACCAGTCGATCTAAAAAGAAGGTGCCGCAATACTACCGAAGTGCTATCAACTTAATAACATTGCCCTTTTACTAAATCATATACTCTCGTCCAATCATTTCCAATTCGAAGTACCATTTCCTTAATCATCTGAGGTAACCCGCTACTTAAGAGTTTCATGAACTTCCTTTCAGAACTGAACTGTAACTCATCTAGCCAAGAACTTCCATTGATCCCATCTAGAAGAAAAATCATTACATAACCTATGCTTCTCACACTCGGAGA
Organism: Nicotiana sylvestris; assembly: GCF_000393655.2. Taxonomy (NCBI): domain Eukaryota; kingdom Viridiplantae; phylum Streptophyta; class Magnoliopsida; order Solanales; family Solanaceae; genus Nicotiana; species Nicotiana sylvestris. The sequence continues at coordinate 73,170,148 of NC_091063.1, read as the reverse complement.
AATTGCACCTCTCCAACTACGGTAGAAATCAATAAGAACTCTCCCAATTCTATTTGCACAAAATCAACTGCTAGGACTGAATCCTTCTAACTAGACCAAGCTAAGAAAGCCATCAAAACCCAAGAACATTGTTGCAAAATAGCTGTAGGAACTCATTACCTCGAACACACACAAGGAATTCAGCATATCCTTACCATACCGATTTGGTCTACTATCAAGATACCCCATGTATCTAAATTCCTTCTGATTCATCTTCAACTTGATATTCCTTCTTGCTGTAACACCACAATTTCCTCAACTTAGGCTTATCACACGAAACCCAAGCATAAAGCTACACCGTCTAAGGCTCCTAAGCCACTGAATACTCTTTAAGTGTTCCCCAAATCCATTACCTTCACCTTCCCGATACTGATATATAGAATCCCGTAATTAATATAGAAAATACCACAAGTCTTACCATCTTCCACTGAAAACTCAATTTCTATCCATAAGTATAACTTAGAAGCCTCCAATTATTGCATGTAGAGTTTTGAACACAATAGGACCATTCTTTAGAGTCATCCACACTACTCAAACCGTAGTTAGATTGATTAAATGAACCGAACAACCTGTGCTTCATTAGCACTCCGACACTGCAGAATGTGACCTCATTCCAATATAACCAAGCAACTTCTTGCCCTATGCACCGGGCATTCCTTATCAACCACAACTCAAGTCATTCCCCGATTCTCGTACACCCATAAAGCATAACATAGCCTTTATTGAAATTTCCTTTACTCGAGCCATAACTGATTCACAAATGTGCCTCGAACTGGGACCATTAGAGCATATAACCGTGCAATCAACTATTCAATAGCGGACTCCCCCACTTGGCTCAAAGCCATAGGTCAAACACGCACCATAACTCATAACACATATGTTTTATTGCTGCCATAATACCATAGTGAGATTAACTCAATCCTTCATAAGCTCGTAGAACACAGACCATTTGGTACTTCATATCTTCTACAAATCTCGTATTTACTCTCATAACAATTAAACTCACACTCTTAAGCGACCCAAATTAAATTCACATATATATATTTCACTTGTAAATGGGATCTTCTAACAGACAACATAAAGATCACACAACTCCAGAACACTTTGCAGGAGATAACCCACCTGCTCCGCCTTAACTAACATTTATGTATACCTTCTACCATCATAAATTGTACGCAGCCACTTAGTCTTCTTGAGTCTGAACTCATACCGCTACATGGATTTTTTTTTAATTCACTCACAACTGGGAAACATGAAAAGATTCTTCACACGGCTATAACTTAGGGCTATACCTCAAATCAAGATGGAATTCAAGCACCTAATAGTTCTTTTATCCTCCAGCAGACCCTTCTTGTCGTTTCCAAATCATATGAATATATCTCGCAGTACTAACATACTCATCACATAGTTACTCAACCGTCACTTCCACTAATAGGGACAATACCGAACATATAAGTTTAAAATACTTGCTCACACAATCAGCACCTCGGTGCTCAAGCCATAGGCAAAGATCTGGCCTCAAGTCCTTCAGACTGGCCCAACATCAACTTACAGATATCACACCTCGCCCCTCGATCGGGATATCACAAACCATCAAGGCACATCTGATACTAAGAGATCATGCGCGCATACGAACACGTGGAAGGAATTCAAAGAGTTACATTTCAAGCTGAATCAAAGGATGCACGATAAGAATTCAAGAATGTGAAGTTTTCCTAAAGGTTCTGCAGCCTCTCGAGGATAAATATAGACGTCTCCGTACCGATCCGCAAGACTCTACTAAACCTGCTCATGACTCGTGAGACCTATGTAACCTAGGCTCTGATACCAACTTGTCACAACCCCAAACCGGCCCAGTTGTGATGGCGCCTCTCATGAAGACAAGGTCAGCCGACACAACACTCACCTTAATCCTTCAAGCATTAAGAGTCATTTTTAAGTCTTTAAATTAAACAATGTTTCATAATAAAATCCTAGAATAATAGTGTGGAATAAAATACCAGTCCGACATCGGGGTGTCACTAGTCATGAGCAACTATCAAGGTCTGAATACAACAAAAGTCTAAAAATGTACTAAATACAGTAACAACAATGAGGGAAGGAAGCGGTGCTGCGAACGTCATGCAGCCACCTTGCTAACTCTGATGACTCCACGACTGAGCTATCAACACCTGCTACCAGGTTCCGATATGCCTAAATTTGATACGAGATGCAGGGAGTAATGTGAGTACTCCAACCCAGTAAGTAGTAAGAGTAAATAAAGGTTGAGCAGTAGGAAACAATGAATCCACATTTACGCTGGGTTCAATAAACACAACAGACTTTCAAATCATAATACGAGTCAATATTCCCTTTTAAAATCCAGCTTTTAGTAAAAATCATCTTGAAATACCTTCCAACAGTTTCAGTAGGGGTTCACTACCATTTAAAATAATTATAGAGATTAAAGTCATAATCGGCCCCTCGGGCAAAACATAGTTCGTAAAACAGCCCCTCGGGCAAAACAGTAATCACAAACACTTCATAACTTTAAAATCTCAGTGGAAATAACCAATGTCAAATCAGTGATTAATTTCTGAACATCTCATAAACCCCAGTTTAAATAAAAGTTGTTTTAAAATATTTGTGCAACTTTCCGACAGAGGCTCAATATAAAGATGAGGGAAAACAGTCAATAAATCAACATATTCGATAGAAACTCATTTTAAGAGGAGTGAAATCAATAAGTCCATAAACAGGCCTCTCAGGAAAAACACCCACTACTAGAAAATGACTTTATTGGAACAGGTATTGTGCAACGATTTTGTAACTGTCATAATAGATCATATATTAGAACGGTTAGACCGTCCTAATAGAGTCAAAAGGTTTTTGGAACACTCCTGAAGAACAAACATTCCAATAGTATAATAACCGTTACTATAAGTGAATATATGGAGACGGTTTGTAAAAGCGATACCACAGAGTTACATGTGGGAACGGTTTTATAAAATAAAAGTATATTGGGACAGTTTACTTTTCCCTCCTTACTTTCCCTCCTATATTTTTATTTTTATTAAAAACATTGACCCCACTAATATTTTAATAACTCTTTAATATTTGACATAGAAGGTTCTGTCACTCTGTCTAAACTCTCAGTCTCAAAATTAAACCTTGAACACCGTCTCTCTCAACCTCAACCTAGAACACATCGACCTCACCATCAATGGACTCTGTCGACCAGCTCCGGTGACGGACGACAACTGCCGGTGATTGACGACCAGTTTCCGCTAACATACGAGCAATCTCCGAGGTAGGCTATCGATTTTCCCCTGTTTGATGTTTGTATACCTATTCAATTTTCTCTTTCTTTTTTCCCTTATGTTTTCTTTAATTTGGCGTTTGGATTTCTTCTCCTTAAGAATAGGAGCGCTTTTGGCCTCAGTTGCATCGTTGTTTTCGACTCCAATGGCGTTGTTGTTATTGTTGTTGTTTGAAGGTCTTTGCTTCTGCTTTGTTTGTATTACATGATACATTTGTGATTCTAGTTTGCAAAATTGGGGGATTTATTTGTTAGGTTTTGATTTTCTGTTTGAAACGATGAGATTTTCTTTATTCCATGTTTGCTATCGATGTTTGCTTTCTTGGTTATTCAATAACATTGTTTCGCTGTTCTTTTTTTGCTTTCTCTGGTAATATTTTGGGGACTTTTTTCTTTCTCGAGTAATTTTTTCTTTCGCTGCTCCTATTTTTGCTGCTCCTTCTTCTTTTTTCGGTAATATTCAGAAAAATCATTTCGCTGCCACAATTTCTTTATTCGATGTTTGCTATCGATGTTCGATCTTTGCTGTGATTTCTAGTTTGTAAAATTGGGGGATTTATTTGTTAGGTTTTGATGTTCTGTTTGAAACCATGAGATTTTTGTTCGATGTTTGCTATCGATGTTTGATCTTCCTGTTTGATCTTCCTGTTCGCTTTCTTGGTTATTCAGAAAAATCTTTTCGCTGCTCCTTTTTTCTTTCTCTGGTAATATTTTTGATAAACATATTCTTTTACTTCTGTTGAATTATGCTTGTGTTGCTTTCACTTAAAATTGTGAGATTCGTTCATGTTTGTGCTTTAGTCTAATGGGTAAGTGTTTGCCTTCACGTCTATTAGACATTGGGGTTATTCTTCTCAGACAAATTGCTTGCCTTTCTGAATATACAGATTCAAGAAAAAATGATACAGATTGAAGAAAAATTGCTATTTGAATGATGATGCAATTTTTATTTGTAAAAAGAAAAGGAATTATATATTGATGTCCTTTCGTCATTTCAAGAGTGTTTCTACCTTTTCTGGTTCTTTAATTTATGAACCTTATTTCCAAAATCACTTAGTCAAAGCTTCACTTAAATAGTATCGAAAACTTTTACAAAATTATTTTACTACATACCTTATGATACACGTGCAACGCACGTGCCGAGAGACTAGTCATACTATTCTAAAAGTGGGAAGGTCCTAAAGTCAAAGTTGAATTATCAAAATATCCATCAAAAACTAAATGGCAATTTTACCCTTCTCTTAATTTTATCCAACAAATTATTAATAAGGCTGTAATCAGCCAAATAGTCTGAATGAGGGTACTAAAGAGTTGTAACAGATAAGGGTAACGAAGAGTTGCATCATAGCTAAGAATCAAATAATTGTCCCCTTGTTCACTTCTGTACATCGAGTCTCTGATTTCTTTTACCAGAGTTCTGTCTTTCTAGCTTATTTTGCTTGCTAAGTTTCACCTGTTGCTTTCTAAATTTGTCTCATCTTCATTGCATATTCTTTCTTATTCAGTGAAGAATTGATAAAATCATAATTGCTCAATAGCTTGCATGACTGCATAACCAACAGAAGCATGGAAAACATATAAATTTTCATGCATTTTCCCTTGATGACATTGCCTCTAAGGAATGATAAACTTACTGGAGTATCTCCAACGACAACAATGTTCACTCTTTGACCAGTGACCTCACAAAGTGATTATGTTCTCTTCTTTTTTTATCCTTAATGTCTATATCAATTGAATCATTTGGTTCAAGATTCTCATGAGTTCCTTTATATGATCTCTGCAGTTTTAATTAATTTAAATTGTTAATATAATGGGGCATGATCTTACAATTATTTGTCTTAAAATAGAAATAGTAAGGTTTGAATATTGTAGAAAAGAGTAATCAACCTTACGAAGACAATTATACCAAGCTAACTGATATCAGAATGTATAAAGGATATGGAAAGATCACAAATAGCTAGAAGAACAGACATAGAGTTGGTCGAAAAATCTATTTTTTTATTTTTTATTCAGAAAATATCTGAAGATTACACGAGAATACTAGCTTTTGGTACATTTATGTCTTTCCTCTCTTGGACATCATCAAACCTTTGCCTTCTTATTTTTTCTCAGGGTGCTGCTCGCAAATTAGCTACACAGAGAAAGAATATAGAGGTCGTTGAATCTGTTGGTGTAGTAACGAAGCGAGTGAAGCTGCCAGCCTATTTAATTAAAAAAGAAGGGATCATTGCACTTTTATTAAAACACGACCAGCAGCAACATCGACTAGCGTTCCCTTTTCAACTTCAACAGAGATTCAGTGGCAACAGGTATGTGATGATTTCTTCCTCCTCCTCCTTCTCCTCCTCCTCCTCCTTCTTCTTCTTCTTCTTCTTATTCTTCTTCAGCGTCCAAATAGCAGTGAAATACTGGCGAATTATTTTTACCTTCGATTCTTCTTTCTAAGTCTTCTCCTCTTCGCTAAAATGCTGCCTAGTTCTTCTTTCATTGTTTTTATGCCGCCCAGTTTTAACAGAATGGTATATTGCCCTTCCTCTGAATATCATAAGGAGGTTCAACTTCGGAATACATGTTAGGAGGTTCAACTTCGGAATTCATGGTTAGGAGCAGTTTTCTAAGTATTTCCCACTGATGATATGTATCTATTAAGTTATTATTTTCTGGGGGTGAACTGGGGTGCAAAAGACACTATTCATTACTAACTAGTAAAGGGCTGCAAGATAAACTAGGGTGCAAAAGGCACAATTTCTCAGTTGAAAAAGCTACCTAAATGCACAACCACAGGGCCTTGAGCTTACTAATCCCAAAAGCTGGTGTACATATCAGAAAGATGTACATATCAGAAAGGTGAAAAAGCTACAAGTATGCTTATATCTTTTTTGTTGAAACTTTATAAAATTAAAGCATCATAGTAAACCATTTAATACAACTAAATGTAATGAAACTGGCTCTCCCTAGTTTCCAAATGGTGCAGTATGAAACCTAATGATGCAGAAAAAGCAGATTGATTCCTTTTCTCCAGTAAGTCCTTAAATCCAAAGTCCAAGCAATTCCTTTTAAAAGCCAGATCCAAAATCTGTGGTTTCATTTGGATGCTACGTTCTCTGATGGCACTGCTCCCCTCATTGACTATTGATTTTATCACGCTCAAAATGAAATGGAAGAAACTAGTGCTTAGTGAGTCCGTAGATGCATTTGCATCTATCATGGGGCCTGGAACTTTTTGTATACAAACTCATCTATTTTGTATACAAACTCATTGATTGACCAAACAATGTATCCATATTTGTTTTTGTATATGGATAATGCTAGTTGGATATGGTGTAAACAATTTCATAGAATAGGAAACTATTTCTCATTTTGCTTCCATAAATATCAGAAATTACAATTTGTTGCAATAGAGAATATAACCGTTCCAATAGACCTAGCAAATAATAAGAGCAGCCCTTGATAACTGTTCCAATATGTTATAATATCTGTTGCAATAGGGGTACTGATAATTGTTTCAATATATCACACAAACCGTTGCAATATATCATGAAAATCGTTGCAATAGACTTAAAAAAATCAGCTGTATTATTTTACCAGGACGGTTTATAACCGTCCCAAATGAAAAGGAAACCGTTCCTGCAGATAGAATAGTGGTAGCAGTACAAACCGTTCCAATACCCTATCTATGGAGACGGTTTGTAAAATGTTGCAAATAAACGTTCCAATAGACCTATTGTAACACTGAATCCCGGAACGCGTCCAAATCCATCCCATTAGCCCTATAAGGACGGTTAGCTTATTTATTTTAACAGTTTTCGAAGGGTTGCCATAGCTCCAATTTCTAGTAGTGACCACTCATATGTATGTATATATTTATCGCCCCTCGGGATAGCCTCTCTGTCACTCGTGACTCAACTCTTACCAATCAGTACTCGCACTCAGCATTCACGCTCAATTGGTACCATATAGTAACCGATGCAGCGTGTAGCCCGATCCATGCATCGTTGTGGCGCACAGCCCGATCCATATAAATATTCAACTGTGCTCACTGGGGGTGTGCAGACTTCGGAGGGGCTCCTACAGCCAAAGCGCTATATTGCTGCGGCGCGCAACCCGATCCATATAAGTATCGCTGTGGCGTGCAGCCCGATCCATATAAATATCGTTGCGGTGTGCAGCCCGATCCATAGATATATAATCCTCACAACTAGGCTCTCGGCCTCTCTCAGTCATTAACCTCACCATCAGACTCTCAGTCTATCTCAGTCATCAATCTCACAATCAGACCCTCGGTCTATCTCAGTAAATCAGGGAACTCATGCCAAAACAATTTCCACATATTAAGAATATAGTGATAAAGCCAGATTTGAGTAATAAACAGGTAAAACATGACTGAGAATATGCTTTCAAACAAATAGAGTGAGGAAAGATAGAAAAAATGCCCCTAAGGGTCTCAACAAGTCAGCACAAGGCCCCAAACATGGCATATATCCCAAAAATATAGTAATGTCAAACAATTAACTATCAAATATGCATTAAAATATTTGTTTGGGATGGACTAGGTCACAATCCCTAGCGGTTCTCTACCCCACGCTCGTCATCCAGCGTGCAAGTCACCTCAAAGTAACACAACAACGTATAATCCGGGGTTTCAAACCCTCAGGACAGTATTTACAATCATTACTTACCTCGAACCGGCTAATCCTCTAGCTCGTGATGCCTTTATCTCTCAAATCGACCTCAGAATGCCTCGAATCTAGCCACAATAATTCGATTCAGTTAATAAAAATTATAGGAATTAATTCCATATGAAGTTCTACATTTTCCATTAAAAATCCGAAATTGCACTCAAACTTCGCTCGTGGGCCCCACATCTCGGAACCCGTAAAAAATTACGGAATATGAAACCTCATCCAACCACAAGTCCAACCATACCAATTTTACTAAAATCTGACATCAACTCGATCCTCAAATCTTCAAATTAAACCAAGAGTGTTTTCAAGATTTTCCCAACTAAAATCACCAATTAAATGCCAAAACTAGTAATAGATTCGGGTAATCTAACCAAAATTAAGTTAAGAACTCTTACCCCGTTGTTTTCTTTGAAAATCTCCTGAAAATCGCCTCTCCCCGAGCTCCAATTTGGTTAAAATGGAAAATGAGATTCATCCCATTTTTCAGAACTTAACATTATGTCCGATATTGTTCACACTGTTCACGGGTACTGTTCATGGGGAATTCACGGGGTATTGTACACGGTACTGTTCACGGGGTACTGTACACGATAACAACCGTGAACTCGTCAATCAAAAACCCATTCCAACATTGAGTTTGCATTCTTTTGAAAAACCCCATAGCTTTTCTAGGGAACCCGTGATGAGTTAAGCTTGAAATGATTGAGTTATAGCTCACAGCATTTGGATCAGGCATTACATCGAGCAGCTGGAAGGTTTTCTCAAAAAGACCCTTTTGAGAGTAAGCTGACAGCATTGTGTTCCAAGATTGGGCGTTCTTCTCCGACAGTTCATTAAAGGCCTGTTCCGCATACTCTATGGAACAACATTTAGAGTACATGTATATCAGACGGGTGGCGAGGAATGTATTAAAGGTTAATGCCGTCTTGATCAGACGGGAGTGTATGAGTCTCCCAAGCTTGAGATCATTAGTTCGGATGCAGTTTGAAAGGAGGCGCGCGAAGTGATGCACAGGCTCAGCAGATATTGCTTCACTTGATTGCATGAGAGCAGATTATTTCTATAATTAACAAAAATATTCAGGATTAGCAAGGGAAGAATATGTCGCAGAATGCATGAAATAATCCTATATTTGAAATCTTATGGATTTTCACATTGGTTGTGATTTGCGAATTTAAAATTTTCGTGACAAATATTTTTGTCGACTTATCATGATTTATTTAGTAATAGTTCCAAAATTGCGATAGGGAATTGTAGCTAATATAGAAAACATGTACATTTAATTCTTGTTGAAACAATATTAGGTAGTACTAATTTCTTTATTTGGAAAACGACTTAAAGTACCCATATCGTATGCTAAATGGTTTATAAAAATCCTGTCCATCTATTCGTCTGAAAATATATATTACGTTAATTCTATTGTCAAAATTACACCGCGACTAATGGCACTTCATGTGGGCCTCTCATTAAATGATGTGGCATTCTTTCATTTGTCCACGTAGCTCAGTAGGGATAAAATTATATTTGGGTAAATTTCGACCCATTTAACCGATCCGACTCCCTTTTTTATGTGGGTCAACTCTCCGTACAGTGCAACTGCCGTGAACAGTAACGCAGTCGTGCTTTAATGCACACTGCTCCGCCATCCGTCGGTGAAAAGCCACCGGAACACCACCAAAAGATGCGCCTTCCAGTTGCGCACTAACCTCAGCAAACCATTTCCCCAAAAAATTCCCCAGCTGCTATAGATTTGCAAAATGGTGTTGGAATTACTGTAGCACAAAATCGCCTGGTCCCTCGTTTCTGGGTCAAATTGAGCCATTCCAAGCACTGGGGATTCTTCTCCAGGTCCATGAGCCCGTTTGGATTGACTTAAAAAAAGTGGCTTTTAAGTATAAGGGCTTAAAAGCAATTTTTAAGTGCTGAAGTTTGTTTTATAAATAAGCAGTTAAATGTTTGGATAAAAATGCTGAAACTTAAAAAAGTTATTGAAGTGTTCGGTAAATAAGTGCTGGTAAGCACTTGTTTCTGTAAAATGACTGAAATATCCTTAAAGCTGTTAACACTATAAAGAAAATGATTAATATTTTATTCTAAATTAATACATATACAAAAAAATTATATTTTAGTTCATTTTCAATTTAAACTGATTGCCTAAATATAAATTATTTATTTAAATAACATGCAATAATCTATTATTTCACCAAAATATATTTTTTCGTCTCATAGCTTCAAATTCTTTGTTAACATGTAGACTCATTGAAAATTTTGATTTAGAATATAGTTTCACCAATTTAAAAAAATGAGGGATTCAACAGCAATCTTTTAAAAAAAATGTTATGGAACTAAAAAAGAAACTAAAACAAAACAAATAGTTCGGCGGTGATGGAATTTGGAAGGCACAAATTGGAAATGGCAAAGGAAAGGAGAAAAAGAAAAGATTATGGAATTTGGAAGGCAGGGATTGAAAATGGCGGAGGAAAGGAGAAAAAGAAATGATTGGGTATTTTGGAAATTATACATAAGTATCAGGGATAGTAGTGTAAAATACTTGGTTAAAGAGGGGTGGCTTTTAAGCTAGAAAAAAAAAGTTGGGATTACCCAACTCATCACTTTTGGCTTAATTTGAACCTTTTGACTTAAAAGCATTTGACCTTTAAGTTCATTTTAAGTTTGCCAAACACCTCAACCAGCTTTTAAGCCCATCCAAATAGGCTCTATATTTGGGTAAATTTCGACCCATTTAACCGATCCGACCCTCTTTTTTATGTGGGTCAACTCTCAGTACAGTGCGACTGCCGTGAACAGTAACGCAGTCGTGCTTTAATGCATACTACTCCGCCGTCCGTAGGTGAAAAGCCACCGGACCACCACCTAAAGATGCGCCTTCCAAATGCGCACTATCCTCAGCAAACCATTTCCCAAAAAAATTCCCCAGCAGCTACAGATTTGCAAAATGGTGTTGGGATTACTGTAGCACAAAATCGCCTGGTCACTTGTTTTTGAGTCAAATTGAGCCATTCCAAGCACTGGGGATTCTTCTCCAGGTCCATGAGCCCGTTTGGATTGACTTAAAAAAAGTGGCTTTTAAGTATAAGGGCTTAAAAACACTTTTTAAGTGCTGAAGTTTGTTTTATAAATAAGCAGTTAAATGTTTGGATAAAAATGCTGAAACTTAAAAAATGTTATTGAAGTGTTCGGTAAATAAGTGCTGGTAAGCACTTGTTTCTGTAAAATGACTGAAATATCCTTAAAGCTGTTAACACTATAAAGAAAATGATTAATATTTTATTCTAAATTAATACATATACAAAAAAATTATATTTTAGTTCATTTTCAATTTAAACTAATTGCCTAAATATAAATTATTTATTTAAATAACATGCAATAATCTATTATTTCACCAAAATATATTTTTTCGTCTCATAACTTCAAATTCTTTGTTAACATGTAGACTCATTGAAAATTTTGATTTAGAATATAGTTTCACCAATTTAAAAAATGAGGGATTCAACAGCAATCTTTTAAAAAAATGTTATGGAACCAAAAAAAATTAAAACAAAACAAATAGTTCGGCGGTGATGGAATTTGGAAGGCACAAATTGGAAATGGCAAAGGAAAGGAGAAAAAGAAAAGATTATGGAATTTGGAAGGCAGGGATTGAAAATGGCGGAGGAAAGGAGAAAAAGAAATGATTGGGTATTTTGGAAATTATACATAAGTATCAGGGATAGTAGTGTAAAATACTTGGTTAAAGAGGGGTGACTTTTAAGCTAGAAAAAAAAAAAGTTGGGATTACCTAACTTATCACTTTTGGCTTAATTTGGACCTTTTGACTTAAAAGCATTTGACCTTTAAGCTGATTTTAAGTTTGCCAAACATCTCAATAAGCTAAAATATGACTTAACCAGCTTTTAGGCCCATCCAAACAAGCTTTATATTTGGGTAAATTTCGACCCATTTAGCCGATCCGACCCTTTTTTTTATGTGGGTCAACTCTCCGTACAATGCGACTGCCGTGTGTGAGCACGTGATTTTTGCCTCACGAAAACTACTCCAAAATAAATCAAAAAATAAAATAAATCTCTTTTACTGTGCAATCTTTAGAATTTGGGTGGTGTTTGTTAATTATTTGTGTTGTCCGTAAATGTTTGCTTTGTTATAATTAAACAAAAAATAAAATAAAAATACATGTTTCATGCATATCTAGGATTTAATTATGCATTTAATAATTGTTTTAAAAAAATAAAATTACAAAAAAATATGTATTTATTCTATTTTTAATGTTCCACTATGTGATTAATGTTTCGTCTATGTGTTAATAGTTGTTAAAAAAAGGTAATCAATATCTTTGTAAGGGTAATTTTGTTCTTATAATTTTAATTAGGATTTTAATAATTAAGGATAAATTTAGGAAATGGAAAATAGGTTGAAAAATTAAAAAAAAATCGAACCTGGATTAAAATCCAGGCCCAAACCAATTAATCTCCTCACAACCCAATCCAAATACCCATGTCCGGTCCAATACAACCAAATCCGAATGACGCTGTATGGGCACTTCAAATCTGGGCCTTTGATTCGTTTCAATCAAACGGTCCAGTTCAGCCATTGCTTAAATGAAACGACGACGTTTTACGCTGTCAGATCTGAACCGTTCATCTATCTTGATCCAACGGCCTCAAGAACTCATCCAAACCCGATCCATATCACCCCCGGGCTGACCCCTTTCCCCAACTTAAACCAAACGATGTCGTTTGGTTAAGTGAATTGATCTCAACCGTACATCTTAATTGATCCAACGGATGAGATCAATCCACAACCCAGCCCCCCAAACCAAACACCCCACCCCCGGTCCTGTTCATCATCTCTTTCAAAGTGATCTGATGAACTCCGCCCTTCACCACCGAACACCGCCTACCGGAAATCGCCTCACGGCGGTTCCGGTAGTCCAAACCACCCCACTTTAACACCCTCGACACCTCTCAACCTCCCCGTTCCAATTCCATAACCCATATACCTCGAATCAGGCCCCAATGTCTCGAATCTTCGATTGAAGGTTGGCCTGAAAAACCAACTTTCTCCGATGACCTCCAAAATAACACCACAGCTTCCCTTAAATACCCTCACCACGGATCTGTTAGTTGCATGGCTCGAATCCTACTAGAACTGCTCGAATCTTCATTTGAAGATTCGAGTAAAACTTGACCCTATCCCAACCTACCTCAAACTCACACCAGTTACCCCCCTGACCTCCCTCGTGCCTAGAATACCGTTGGTTTGATTCGAATCTGCCCAGAAGTGTTCGGATTTAAGATCCAAAAATCTGAAACCCTAAAAATTTTCCAATCTTGGAATTTTTCCTATTCAAGTGAAGGATTGAGGTCTAAGAGACTTTAATCGAAGTATTCTCAACTGAGAATACTTCGAATAAAGTCTGTTAAGTCTCAAAAATGTCTGAATCCAAGTTGAGTCTGTGTTTGAATAAATTTGAAGATTCAGAGGTATTTTTTCTATTTCTTATGTGTATTCTACGTGTATTTTATGTTTGTTTCATTAGTCTGTGTAATTTTTCCATCATTTATTGTTATTCTGTCTCATACCCGTCTATATGATCAAAATATGAAACTGTTTCTGTTGGTTGTGATTATTTACAATGTGAGTAATCGACTCGATTAAGTTCGTCGATTAGTTATATTATGAATTCTCGTTTATGATAAATACTAATTGAAACAATCTGTTTACTTATTGTTTGTTGACAATTGTTATAAATAGTCAGTTAATTAGTCTTTTAAATCATGCTTATTTGTAAATCAATGAGTCCGTCAAATGGATGTTGTGTGTACTGATTTCTGGGTAGTTAGTTTCAGGTAATGCATACACTGACAATGCCCATGCACTTATGCTAAATTCAATTTCAATTTAGATTTTTGTTCTGTTAAGTTCTATGTATTGTTAATATGTTTGTGTACGAGTCCAGTGTTCAAACTGAATTTAGTTTTGTCCAGCAGCTATTAGACCTTGGTTTTGTTAGATCAATTAGCTATCAGTGAAAAGACATAATGTTTGTTTGATTTAGGAATTGGTATTAGCTGTTTTAAATCAGGATGATAATTAGGTTTGAACATATTTTTTTTTTATCTGGTTGGTAATAGATTCTGATTTTTAGTTTAAAGACTGTAATAACAGTAGGATTCAGGGGCATTTCTGGGAATGAAACAGATAAAACAGTGAGGGTAATATGTTAATAGTAGTGTGCTGAAAGTGGAATGTTAGTGACTGTTAATTTAATGGGATAATGGGAAACAAAGGGTAATGGAATGCTGGAAATTTGGAAAAAGTTCACTTAATGGGATTTTATGTAGTCAAAAGCAGATTTTTGAATATGATTTTTTGATTTTAAAAGAAAGAAGGGGTCCAAGCTGCACTAAAAAAAGAGAGGGGCAGACATGTATAAATACAGGAAGCATGACAGATTTTAGAGGAGGACTTAAGATCAGATTCTAGACAGAGAGTTTGAAAAGAAAGAAAAGTTGAGATCTGATTTATAAGGCATTAGGGGAATACACACAGAAATACATATACATAGAGAGAAAAATCTGGATAAAAGTTAAGAAAGGAAAACAGAAACAGTAAAACAGAATTCTACATCGGAAACTAGTATTGAAGCTGATTCTGTGTTTTGAAATTGAAAGTTTTTTTTTCGGTCTGCTTTGTTCTAAGTCTCAAATCAGAAATATTATTCTTTCACTGAATCTGTCCGGATTTATTTGATCCCATTGTTCAGTTAAAATCTGAAGTTTCTTTAAAAATACTGTTACTGTGCATCTGGGTTCCTCGGGTCTTATTATTGCTCAAATCTGTTGAAATACTACTATTCTGCTAGTTTTGTTGCTGAAATTTACTCCTTCTACCTTCATTTCCAGGTACATATCTTTTAAACTCATGTTGTGAAGAGTTTCAACATGACAAATAAACGAAGCTTGAATTGTAATTCTATCTTCTATTCGTTTAAGCTCATTAGTTTAAATTTCAACTTTGTTTCATGTTGGTTAAATAGTAATATATTTTGACGTGATAACTATAAGTTAAATGTCATTTCTTGAAGTTTGTATAAGTGTTGTAATAAGGTTAATTTCGAAATTTTCATTAAGGGAAGATATAATTAAGTTGTCAAGGTAGGGAACATGGCATAAAGTTGGTCATTATTTAAATTTTATGGTGTTGTTAGCTAAATAAAGAGTAATGTAGAAATATCAAGAAAACTACATCACTAACCTCTGTTGTTAAATAAGGTTAAAAATGGTGTTGGTGGTGTTTTTCATATATAAGATAACAGATGTGTGTATGACCATTAGCGAAAGGTGATTTGATATAGCTCGTTACGATGTTAGAATGTTATGAATGTTTCTGACGTACAGTTAGGTTGCATGTAAGGCAATTTTATTGAATCGGTTTATAAAATAATTCCTTTCTTATCAACTTGATGCCTATCTACCATCATAAACCAATTAACCAAACAATTACAATTTTGGATTAAAAACAAGTATATGAGAATGAGATGGGATGTATAAGCACGAATTGCAACATTTTATATCAATGGTATGTAGAAATAGAGTTTGCATTAAATAAAATAATGAAATTTTTTCGAAAACATCTCTTCCTTTCATAAATCAATTTTTTTTAGTTTCATACGCAATTCATTTTTGGCACATAGGTATTGCATTTACGAGAAAAATGGTAGTATTAATTACTCGTTGTTCATTTTTATTCCATAAATACGAATGGTTTTTGCGGAATATAATTCATAAAATATATATATATATAATCTGTGGTTGACACCCAATAAATTGAGAATTCTCTTCAAGAAATTTAGAGGTGTCTCAAATAGTGATTTACCATGACCTTTCATATAAAAATAATAGGGATGTAATAAACCATTTGTAAACAAATTTACACCACCATCAAGAATATTTTTGTGATTAGGGATACGTTCGCGTAACCTGATTATATTTCTAAAGCAATTCGGATTATGCGTTCGCGCAACTTCGAGTGAACATTTTAATAAAAAAAATTTCTCCGAGGATGTCAAAATAATTTCATATGACCCGAGATGTGCAGATCACTGTTTAATCATACAAGGGCGACGGCGTTTTTAATGTTACTTTTAACTTCGAACATATGATTTTTTTTAATAAGAATATAAAAAATATTATCAACCTTTTGTGTACACGTATGCGTGACACGATTCTCTGCAATTATAAAAGGTATATAATACGAATATACGTACGCGTAATTCGTTTATATAATTGTAAACAATAAACAAAAGCGGTAACAAAATCATGCAATAAAAATGTATTTAGTAAAATCAAGATAATTAAGCCAAGAATAAAAACAGTTGAGCGACCGTGCTAGAACCACGGAATTCGGAAATGCCTAACACCTTCTTCCGGATTAACAGAATTCCTTACTCAGGATTTCTGGTTCGCAGAATAACAAACAGAGTCATATTCTCCTCGATTCAGGGATTAAAACTGGTGACTTGGGACGCCTTAAAATTCCCAGGTGGCGACTCTGAAACAAATAAACAAATCCCGTTTCGACTGTCCTTCAATTGGAGAAAACTCCTTACGCGCCCCGCGGGTGCGGAAAAAGGATGTGCGACAGCTCTGGCGACTTTGCTGGGGATTGGAGTGCTGCCGATATGACTGTAACCCAGAACCACTGGTTCAGGGTTTAAAGAATTCGAGCTTAAAATAACTGTGATAATTGGCTTGTTTACTATATGATTTTCAACTGTTTATATGCTAATATGCTAAATGTTGCTTTTTACCGCTTTAATATTATTTGAATTGTGAATATATACAACTGCTACGAAACCCCCTTCTTTCTGAGTCTTCTGAATTTATGGTGTACACGTGCGCGTGACCCACCTTTCTGTTAAAGTCATACCAAATAAGACGGAGTTGGGACAAGTAACTAGGCCGGGTAGACTTTCGTGCTCCCGGTACGTTGCCCCCGCTTCGGCTCAAACTGTCCGTTTGGGTAAGCCAGGTTTAGAACAATATGCCTCAGGTTTTTACCTAGAATAACTCAGCCATGTACCGGATCCCTAGTAGGAACGTCTATTTGCATCATGTACATCTGACCTTGGAGACTCAACACAGGGGTTGGGTCTGTCTAGGACAGGTGAACCCGAAATAAAAAGACCATCCTGATGCATCCTACTTGCTACCTGTGCATTCATTTGCCTCGAACATGCTTGTTGACCAGCTTAATTGAAATCATTGTGAGAACCGAGGAATAAAATGAGTTGTTTTTAAAAATTCCCAAAAATAGTTTTAAATCTTGAAATAAAGGTGTTTTATAAATAATAAAAAAAAATTGAAAAAGATTTTTTTTAAGTGTATATTTTCAAAATGAGTCTTGACTTTATTAAAATTAAATTTCAGATATAAAATGAGCACCACACAAAACCCCCATCCACGAATACAGAAGAGTTTCTATTTCAGCTTCAAATGTGGTGGTATGAATTAGGCGAAGATGGTCAAAAATGGGTCGTCAAGCATTTGGGAAATCTCACGGATATTATGAAAGTTAAACCCCGTGATGATCTGATTGCGGCGTTAGTAACTTTTTGGGACCCTGTTCACAATGTCTTTCGTTTCTCTGACTTCGAGCTTACTCCTACATTAGAGGAGATAGCTGGATATGCTGGTTTTGACGGAAGTCTAAGAAATCAAAGCTTGATATTCACAAAGGCTCCTTCGGTACATCGATTCTTCGGTCTTCTGAACATCAGCAGTCAAATCAGGAAAAGCAATGTCATCAATGGATGTTGTTCCTTCAACTTTTTGTATTCAAGGTTCGGAAAGTCAGATGGGTTCGAAATTCATGAGAAAGGCCTTACTAACAAGCAAAACAAAGACACTTGGCAGATTCACCGTCGCTTTGCCTTCATGGTGGCTTTTCTAGGAATCATGGTCTTCCCAAACAAAGAGCGAACAATTGATATTCGCACCGCAAAAGTTGTGCAAATCCTCACCACCAAGGAAAATCACACCCTTGTCCCCATCATTCTCTCAGACATTTATCGGGCATTGACTTTATGTAAATCAGGAGCAAATGTCTTCGAAGGATGCAAAATTTTGTTGCAAATGTGGGTGATTGAACATCTCCAACAATAGCCCAAGATCATACAGTATGGGCCAAGCAATGGTAATTGCATCGAGAGTTATGAGGAAAGAACAAAAGATTATAAGTCCCCAGAAGGGATAGAAGCATGTGTATCTCATCTAAGGGCTTTAACGGCAAATCAAATTGAGTGGACTTTGGGATGACTCTCGATGAGGGAAGTGATACACAAGTCAACCTCAAATAGTTATTTGCTACTATTGGGATTAAGAAGCATCCATCCATATGCACCCCTAAGAGTCCCAAGAC
Organism: Nicotiana sylvestris; assembly: GCF_000393655.2. Lineage (NCBI taxonomy): Eukaryota > Viridiplantae > Streptophyta > Magnoliopsida > Solanales > Solanaceae > Nicotiana > Nicotiana sylvestris. Next base: position 73,151,686 of record NC_091063.1, on the reverse strand, counting down.
AACTAGGGAGATACCAAGTAGTTCCTGATGATGAAGATTTGAGTATGCAAGTAATCGAATTACACCCAGAAGCCACTATTTCCGAGGCTCTAATTCAGCAGATGTGGAATGGATGTCGATACTTGAAAAGTGATACTCAAGTCCCAGACACTACAAAGGGTGAGATAAATCCTGGATATGCAAGGTGGTTTGAGAAACGGTCTCGCGTGGATGATGTACCAGAACCTGAGCTAAGAAGGCCAACAAAAAGACCCCATATTCAAAACTTTAATGATAAAATCCAAGAGCGGTTAATCTGGGGAGAAAAGGAAAAAGGGTACAAAGCAACTATCCATGCCCTAAAGGAAAATCTGAGGAGCCTCAGTCTGGAGAAAGATTTGCAAGCACAAGAAGCTGAAGGCGAGAAGAAGAGTCTAGCTTGTGAGAATGAAAATCTTCATGCTCGATTTCAGAAAATGAAAAAGGCTTCTGAAACGCCAATGAGGAGTTGGAAGGATCAAAAAACCATCGCCAATATTTTTGAAAGAATGCAAGATTATGATTCCATTCTTGCTGCAAACGAAAGGGCGTTGAGCAAAGCAAAAGAAAGAATCCAACAATTAAACGAAGAAGCCAGATCTAATAAGGAACGCCAAGATAGACAAGCCGAAGAAAACAGGGCACAATTCAAGAAGGAAAACGACCATTGGATACGATCAGAAGACCAACTTCGTGCACAACTAGAAGAGGCAAGAAGATACAACAGAGAGCATCAACAAGCAGACATCGACAGAGAAAGAGCGCAGGCAAGATTAGAGCAGGCCAGACTCCGAGCTCTATTAGAGTCAGCTCTAGATCGTGAAGACCGTGTCAGAGATATAGCCACCACTCGCCAGTAGCAACTGTAGAACCAAGACCAACGTCTTCAAGATTTCAGGGCACAAATCCACGACCTGGCAATCTACACCTCTCAAAGTTATATAAACTGCCAAGGAATGGATTATGAAAGGTTTACAGAGCATGCACCCACTTTTGCCCGTCATCTAGCAATGGAGTTGGAAAGGATGTATCGTACGCTGGGAGGTCATCCAGGTCAAGCCCCACATTGAGCAGATAATCCAATAATTGATAACAAAAGTGGAAAGTGGGGCATGTTGTGAGATGTTAAGAGTTGTATCTTTTATTTTGATTTAAGTATGTGTGTTTCAAACCGTTTTCTTATAAGGTTTTCAAATGTAATGTCTGTTCATCTTTGTATAATGAATAAAAGTGTTTGCCTTATGTCCGAACTACGCAAGGTCTGATTCATGCGGGGGCATGATACGTAGGCAATCTCTATAAGATTCGACCACCACAATAAAAGATATATATTAAAAGTGAATAACAATAAAAATTTCAAGAAAGCTGGGACGATGCAAGCTACCGAGCAAATGCATAATAGAAAGGGATTATTTGTCTAGGAGCATTGCATCTCAACGTGTAATTATATATGTGTTAAACTCTCAAAACTAACAAGTTTGTTCATTTCCAGAATTCAAGCAGTTAGTTTCTCTAAAGAGTATACTGGAATATTATCATTATCACACGAGATCAAAAGGACCAATACCCGAAAATATGTCTATCCCAGATGTTGACACAGGTATTGAGCTAGAGGAGATGGATGTCGGGAAAATGAAAGAAGAGATGTTTAAACTCAAGCAGCAAATGGCTGAGATGTACCAATCCTGGTCTACAGGACAGTTACCCCCATCTTACTCAACTAACCCTGCTCCATCAATGACCCAAACTCAGGATAATATTACCACTGAATTATCCCCAAATTTCCCCATTTACCAGCACTACCGAGGCACCACCTCTCAGACACCACAGTCTCCACCTCCGAAACCAGTTCCATACTTTCCTCCACCTATGACTCCTGTTTTCGTAGCACCTCCCCCGGCTACATTCCACAAATCTCCTAGTGAGCCTACATTCCAGGCCCAGGACAACCAATATTACCCCCCGGAGCCCACCCTCAAAGCCTCCGAAATCCATTCAACTGCTCCTCGTTTTGATCTCCCAACCGAAATTGACAAGCCAGCCAAAAATGCTGAACAAGAAGAGATGTTCAGGAAGGTCAAGAGTCTAGAACAATCGTTCAGAGACATGCGAGGATTAGGTGGGCAAGTCAGTGTAGCATACAAAGATTTGTGCTTATTCCCCAATGTACAATTACCAGTTGGCTTCAAGATGCCCAAATTTGACCTATACAACGGGCACGGCGACCCAGTAGCCCACTTAAGGGGTTTCTGTAGCAAGATGCGAGGAGCTGGGGGAAAGGACGAATTATTGATGGCTTACTTCAGTCAAAGTTTAAGCGGATCAGCTTTGGAGTGGTATACACGCCAGGACCATGGGAGATGGTACACCTGGGATGACCTGGCACAGGCATTCGCATACCATTTCCAATACAATCTGGAAATCATCCCAGATCGACTATCTTTGACAAAATTTGAGAAGAAACACAATGAAAGTTTCAGAGAGTATGGCTTCCGGTGGAGAGAACAGGCAGCAAGAGTGGATCCTCCTATGAAGGAGAGTGAAATGGTAGACTACTTCCTCCAAGCCTTGGAACCAACTTACTATGCCCATTTGGTTTCAGCGGTAGGGAAATCATTCAACGAAGTAGTGAAGATGGGAGGTATGGTGGAAGAAGGCCTCAAGACAAATAAAATTATGAGCTATTCAGCAATTAAGGCAACTACTCAAGCTATTCAAGGCGGGGTAGGAGGAATCAGAAGAAAGAAGAGAGAGGAAGCAGCGGTAGTTGATTCAGGAATTTGGTCGGGACCCAGAGGTTCACCGCCTTACTATAATCAACAACGACCTCGCCAATCAACTTACCACCACAATTCATCCCAGCACTACTATCACCCTTCAGAGCCTCATTTTTCCATTAACCATGCACAAGCATACAATCAGCCACCTGTTCACACTAATTGGCGTGCTCCTGCCATACCAGGTACTTACCCACGAGCCTATCCCGGACCAGGTTTCAGGCCTAGGCCAGCATTCAGGGGAGAAAGGGAACAAAAAAAGAAAACCTACACTCCATTGGGAGAGTCTTACACTAGTTTGTTCCACAGGCTGAGACAACTGGACATGCTAAGACCAATACAATCCAAGCTACCCAATCCTCCTCCAAAGAATCTGGACTACACCATTAGCTGTGAGTATTGTTCCGGTACACCAGGCCATGATACGGAAAAATGCTGGCATTTGAAAAATGCAATACAAGAGATGATTGATACTAATAAAATCGAGGTTCAAAATCCCGAAAATCCCAATATCAACAGAAATCCAATGCCAGCCCATCATGAGGCCAATATGATAGAAATCATACAAACTGATGAGGAGACAAAGAAGCCGTCACAAACTGTCATGATGATCAGGTCTCATGAAGCCAAGCTAGATAAGCAGTTAACAGAGGAGAAGCCGGTACCTAAGTAGAACAGAAATGGTGATGAACCATCTGTGGTAGTCGAAAAGGGGTCTCCAAGCAAAGTTGACACAAAGCAAGAAAGGCCGAAAGTGATAGTACCAGGGGTTACCAAAAAACCCATTGTATTAGTGGAAGGAGCCCGTACAGATCGGGTTATTATCACACCTGTAACCCAGCTACCAATGATCAACAACAAGGCCATTCCATGGAACTATGAACGGGTGACTGTAATATACAAGGGAAAAGAAGTCAAGGAAGAAGTTTGTGAGGTGCAAGGCTTGACTCGTTCGGGAAGATGTTTTACTCCCAAAGAGTTAAGAAAAACTAAAAATAATCCAACACCAATAAAGAGAGCTGTGACGGAAGAAGAAGCGGAAGAGTTTTTAAGAAAAATGAAACTCCATGACTATTCTGTTATGGATCAATTGAAGAAGACGCCCGCTCAAATTTTATTGTTGTCATTACTGATCCATTCAGAGGAGCACCGTCTGGCTTTGATGAAAATCCTTAATGAGGCTCATGTCCCTGAAAAAATCTCTGTAAATCATTTGGGAAGAATAGCCAACAGAATCTTTGAGGCAAACAGAATTACATTTTCTGATGATGAATTGCCTGTGGAAGGTACTGAGCACAACAGAGCTCTTTACCTCACCGTGAAATGTGAAAACTCCGTAGTAACCCGGTATTGGTTGACAACGGATCAAGTGCAAACATCTGCCCTCTCTCCACTTTAAGCAAATTAAAAATCAAAGAGGGGAAGATCCAGAAGAATAGTATTTGCGTACGGGGGTTTGACGGTGGAAGCAGAGATTCATTTGGCAACATAGTATTGGAACTAACAATAGGGCCAGTTGAATTCACAATGGAGTTTCAAGTACTGGACATAACTGTTTCTTATAATTTGTTGTTGGGTCGACCATGGATCCATGCTGCTAAAGCAGTCCCGTCAACACTACACCAGGCGGTCAAGTTTGAATGGGATCATCAAGAAATAGTTGTGCATGGGGAAGAAAGTTTAAATGCTCACAGCAGTGCCATTGTACCGGTCGAGGGAATAGAAAATGACCAGGGACCATGGGTATACCAAGTGTCCGATACAGTGTCGGTAGAGAAAATTCCAGAGGGGAAGTACCTTCCGAATCCAAAGATAACCTCTGCATCAGTCATGGTAGCCTATGAAATGTTAAAAAATGGTTTTATACCCGGCAAAGGTCTGGGCTCATCTTTGCAAGGAATTATACAACCAGTATCTCTCCCCGAGAACTGGGGAACATTTGGTTTGGGATTCATACCCACTGTCACCGACGTGAGAAAGGCCAGAAAGCTGAAACAAAAGGCATGGGTTCTTCCAAAACCAGTCCCACATCTATCAAAGTCTTTTGTCAAGACCGGTGCTAAAAATCGCCCGATAACAACAATTCCTAAATCCCGGGTCAATCCTGAGGAGGAATTAATTGAAAGATTCGAGAAATTGTTTAATGATGTGAATATGTTGGAAAGCGGAGAAGGGTGTAGCAACGCAGAAGTTCAATTCGTTGGGCCAGAAACAAAGCTTAATAATTGGAAAGCCACTCCTCTCCCCATTCGAAAGGAGTCTTGGTAGTTTATTTTGATTTTCTTTCAGTTTGTTTGGGTTACCTCAGGGTTGTAATCCCAATGCTTATCTTACAGTTTGTTTGAAGTGTGCAAACCTTGTTATCTTTCAGCATCCAATAAAATACAGTTTCCTTTATCATTCCTGATAGTTTTCTTTTTCCCTTTCTTCTTTTTCTATACAGTTCTAATGATATGGTATGCATGAGGAATCCTCAGCCCAGTCTTAAAAATCAATCTGGTTCCGAAGTAATAATTCAAGAAATATATTGTGATTATAAATCAGAATATGATGAAGATGAGGTTTTTGAAGAGATTAGTAAAGAGTTAATTCACTTTGAGGAAAAAACCAAACCTAACTTGAGTGATACCGAGGACATCAATATAGGGGACACGAGTAATATCCGGGAAACTAAAATAAGTGTCCATCTCGAACCAAAGATCCGAGAAGAGTTAATTAAAGCACTCATAGAATTCAAAGATGTTTTTGCATGGTCATATGACGACATGCCGGGCCTGAGCACTGATTTAGTGGTTCACAAATTGCCCACCAATCCAACGGTGCCTCCTGTCAAGCAGAGGTTGAGAAAATTCAAGCCTGATATGAGTGTGAGAATTAAGGAAGAAATTACCAAACAGTTGGAAGCAAAGTTCATTCGAGTCACTCGATATCCTGTTTGGTTAGTTAATATCGTTCCTGTGCCAAAGAAAGATGGCAAAATTAGAATATGCGTCGACTACCGCAATCTCAACAAAGCAAGTCCAAAAGATAATTTCCCATTGCCCAATATCCATATTTTGATCGATAATTGTGCCAAGCATGATATAGGATCTTTCGTGGATTGTTATTCCGGGTATCATCAAATTCTAATGGATGAAGAAGATGCAGAAGAAGGCATTCATAACACCATGGGGAACTTATTGCTACCGGGTAATGCCATTCGGTTTGAAGAACGTCGGAGCAACCTACATGAGAGCGATGACTACAGTGTTTCATGATATGATACACAAGGAGATTGAGGTATACGTGGACGATGTAATCATAAAATCAAAGCATCAGGCCGACCACGTTGGGGATTTGAGGAAATTCTTCTTAAGACTTCGCAGGTACAACCTCAAGCTTAACCCTGCCAAATCCGCATTTGAAGTTCCGTCTGGAAAGTTGCTGGGATTCATAGTCAGTCGGCGAGGCATCGAGATAGACCCATTAAAAATCAAAGACATCCAAGAATTGCCACCTCCAAGGAACAAAACTGAAGTAATGAGTTTGTTGGGAAGGTTGAATTACATCAGCAGGTTTATTGCTCAGCTTACGACAACCTGTGAGCCTATTTTCAAATTGTTGAAAAAGGATGCTGCGGTCGAATGGACCGACGAGTGTCAGAAGGCGTTTGATAAGATAAAAGGATACCTGTCAAACCCACCCGTGTTGGTCCCGCCAGATCCAGGAAGGCCTCTGATTCTTTACTTGACGGTCTTGGAAAATTCATTTGGTTGTGTATTGGGGCAACATGACCTCACTGGCAGAAAAGAACAGGCCATCTACTACCTTAGCAAGAAATTCACAGCTTATGAGGTTAAGTATACTCATCTGGAGAAGACATGTTGCGCCCTGACTTGGGTAGCTCAAAAATTGAAACACTATTTGTCATCCTACACTACTTACCTCATTTCTCGTCTGGATCCATTGAAATATATTTTTCAAAAGCCTATGCCAACGGGAAGACTTGCAAAGTGGCAGATATTGCTCACAGAATTTGACATCATCTATGTGACTCGGACTGCAATGAAAGCCCAAGCACTGGCCGATCATTTAGCCGAAAACCCGGTCGATGAGGAATATGAGCCGTTGAAAACCTATTTTCCCGATGAAGAAATAATGCATATCGATGAGATCGAGCAAATTGAAAAACCTGGTTGGAAACTTTTCTTCGATGGGGCTGCTAACATGAAAAGAGTCGGGATAGGAGCTGTAATCATCTCTGAAACAGGGCATCACTATCCTGTTACGGCTCAACTACGATTTTATTGCACCAATAATATGGCTGAATATGAAGCTTGTATTATGGGGTTAAGGCTAGTCGCAGACATGGGTATCCAAGAAATCTTAGTCATGGGAGATTCGGATCTTTTGGTACATCAAATTCAAGGAGAATGGGAAACCCGAGACTTGAAGCTCATACCATACCGACAATGTCTACATGATCTTTGTCAGCGGTTTCAATCAGTGGAATTCCAACATATTCCAAGAATCCATAATGAGGTTGCCGATGCATTGGCTACCCTGGCATCAATGTTGCACCATCCGGACAAAGCTTATGTAGATCCAATACATATTCAAGTCCACGATCAGCACGCTTATTGCAATATGGTTGAAGAAGAATTTGATGGTGAACCATGGTTCCACGACATCAAGGAGTATATCAGGATGGGGATATATCCCGCACAAGCCACAGGAGATCAAAAGAGGACCATTAGGCGATTGGCAAATGGATTCTTCTTAAGCGGAGGAGTTTTGTATAAAAGAACACCAGATCTTGGATTATTAAGATGCATAGATGCCAGACAAGCTACGGCTGTCATGTCTGAAGTACATTTAGGAGTTTGCGCACCCCACATGAGCGGATATGTGTTAGCAAAGAAAATCCTCCGAGCTGGTTACTATTGGCTTACCATGGAGCGAGATTGTATCAGTTTTGTGCGCAAGTGTCATCAATGCCAGATACACGGAGATTTGATTCATTCTCCACCATCCGAGTTGCACACAATGTCGGCACCATGGCCCTTCGTTGCCTGGGGCATGGATGTGATTGGACCAATTGAGCCGGCAGCATCCAATGGGCACAGGTTCATTCTGGTAGCCATTGATTATTTTACCAAATGGGTTGAGGCCAAAACATTCAAATCAGTGACCAAGAAAGCTGTGGTCGATTTTGTCCACTCAAATATCATATGTCGATTCAGAATCCCAAAGGTGATCATCACAGATAATGGTGCTAATCTTAACAGTAACTTAATGAAAGAAGTATGTCAACAGTTTAAGATTACACATCGCAACTCTACCCCATATCGACCCAAGGCGAATGGAGCAGTCGAGGCAGCCAACAAAAACATAAAGAAGATACTTCAGAAAATGGTAGAAGGTTCAAGACAATGGCATGAAAAATTACCATTTGCATTATTGGGATATCACACTACTGTTCGCACTTCAGTAGGAGCAACTCCTTATTTGTTGGTACATGGCACTGAAGCAGTAATTCCTGCAGAAGTTTAGATTCCTTCCCTTCGGATCATCGCTGAAGCAAAGATTGATGATGATGAATGGGTCAAAACCCATCTGGAACAGTTAAACTTGATTTATGAAAAACGATTGGCCGCAATATGTCATGGTCAATTGTATCAAAGAATAATAGCAAGAGCATACAACAAAAAGGTGCGTCCATGGAAGTTTGAAGTGGGTCAACATGTGCTGAAACGTATTCTTCCACATCAGGTTGAGGCAAAAGGCAAATTTGCCCCGAATTGGAAAAGACCATTCATTGTGACCAGAGTATTATCGAATGGTGCACTATGCTTAATAGATATTGAAGGCAAATTCATAGACATGGCGATCAATTCTGACGCGGTAAAGAGATATTATGCATAACTTTTTGAATGTTTGTATTTAGCATTATTTCGAAGATTGGAATGACAAAGACAATTTATTCTGCTATCCAAACACTATACCCTTTGCTTCCCCTTTGAGCCATATTTGTTTCTTTCCTACCATCTCTTGGAATCGATGAAAATCCAATATATTTATATAAAAAAAAACCACTATTATTGTAGTGAACTACGTTTGACCTGATTCCTCAAAGAATGATACGTAGGCGCCTTACGGCTTGGTCATAGGGTGCACAATATACATAATGTGCACAAAAAGAAACATCAAGCGACCCCTATCAAGAAACTGGGGCAAGAATTGTATTGGAAATAAGAAAAAAATTCCAAGAGTTGTAATTTTAAACTCATATCAAAACTATTTAACTTTTTGATGCCTTTCCATTTCCAACCACATACCAAAAAGACCTTTCGATCAATCTTAGAAAAATGCTGAGTCAAGCAAATGAATATGGTTCATAACACTCTGGTCCAAATAAGAAAAGAAAGTAAAAATGAGAGAGTCTTATAGGTGAAAACCCACACGGGCACCGTAAGGCGACGAAAGATGAGAGAGAGTAAAATGAGAGAGTCTTATTGGTGAAAACCTTCGCAGGCACCATAAGGCGAAAAAGAATTAAGAAAAGAACAAATGAGGAAGGTTTGTCGGTGAAAACTCTTTGAGACATTACAAGTCAAACATGTCGGTAAAATGAAAAGATGAAGTTGGGTTATGGAAATTTTGGGAAAACAAAATGATACAATTGAAAAGAGATTGATTAAAAGACTGGGTTGATTAATCCAAAAAGCATACCATGATCATTAGCGCCAGTGACTCCAATCAGATAAGTCCTTTATTCCTTCTCCAAAAAATCATCCAAATTTGGATTTTTCTTTTCATTCTAGATTGTCTAAATCGTCATGTTTTCGTCACTAATAATCTTACTCTTCTAAAGCCTTTGAGATGAGTTTTGTTCCAAACAAATAAGAAAGAATGTCAAGGTATACTACCAAGATTCAAGGTTGCATAAGACAAAATACGGCCATGATGGGCAGGAGGATAAATAAAATAAGATATGGGAGGAAGAAAAGTGAAATCAAAAGTGGATCAGCAATGTCAGGAGAGACATATGATTACGATTAAAAGGGTTTGAAGTAAAAACAACAGTTGGTGATCCTATAGTCAAGGATCAATTACAAGGACAAAACAGTCTTTTCAACCACTCCAAGGCAATAAAACAAGACGAAGAGAAGCCCCACCATCGGCAAGAATGCCCCAGTTAACCACTCTGCTTTAAACTAACGAAGTTTTCTTTGATTTAAAACAGGGGCAAAAACAACATTTGTGTCAGGAAACACCTGGTAAAAAATTTAAGAAGAAATCAGGCGTCCACCTGGAGAATGAGGATGAAGAATTAAAGAAGAAATTAGGCGTCTACCTGGAGAATGAGGATGAAAAAATTAAGAAGAAATCAGGCGTCCACCTGGAGAATGAGGATGAAGAATTAAAGAAGAAATCAGGCGTCCACCTGGAGAATGAGGATGAAAAATTAAGAAGAAGTCAGACGTCCACCTGGAGAATGAGGATGAAAAATTAAGAAGAAGTCAGGCGTCCACCTGGAGAATGAGGATGAAAAAATTAAGAAGAAATCAGGAGTCCACCTGGAGAAAGAGGATGAAGAATTAAATAAGAAATTAGGCGTCCACCTGGAGAATGAGGATGAAGAATTAAAGAAGAAATCAGGCGTCCACCTGGAGAATGAGGATGAAAAATTAAGAAGAAGTCAAGCGTCCACCTGGAGAATGAGGATGAAGAATTAAAGAAGAAATCAGGCGTCCACCTGGGAATGAGGATGAAGAATTAAAGAAGAAATCAGGCGTCCACCTGGAGAATGAGGATGAAAAATTAAGAAGAAGTCAGGCGTCTACCTGGAGAATGAGGATGAAAAAATTAAGAAGAAATCAGGCGTCCACCTGGAGAATGAGGATGAAGAATTAAAGAAGAAATCAGGCGTCCACCTGGAGAATGAGGATGAAGAATTAAAGAAGAAATCAGGCGTCCACCTGGAGAATGAGGATGAAAAATTAAGAAGAAGTCAGGCGTCCACCTGGAGAATGAGGATGAAAAATTAAGAAGAAATCAGGCGTCCACCTGGAGAATGAGGATGAAGAATTAAAGAAGAAATCAGGCGTCCACCTGGAGAATGATGATGAAAAATTAAGAAGAAGTCAGGCGTCCACCTGGAGAATGAGGATGAAAAATTAAGAAGAAGTGAGGCGTCCACCTGGAGAATACGGATGAAGAATTAAGAAGAAATCAGGCGTCCACCTGGATAATGAGGATGAAGAATTAAGAAGAAATCAGGCGTCCACCTGGAGAATGAGGATGACAAATTTAAGAAGAAGTCAGGCGTCCACCTGGAGAATGAGGATGAAGAATTGAAGAAGAAGTCAGGCGTCCACCTGAGGAATGAGGATGAAGAATTGAAGAAATCAGGCGTCCACCTGGAGAATGAGGATGGAATTAAGAAGCAGTCAGGCGTCCACCTGGAGAACAAGGACAAAGAAAAGAAGTAGTCAGGCATCCACCTGGAGAATAAGGACAAAGAAAAGAAGCAGTCAGGCGCCCACCTGGAAAACAAGGGAATACAATTGAAGCAGCAGAAGTCAGGCGCCCACCTGGAGAACAAGGGAATATAATTGAAGTATTGATATCAAAAGCCTGCTCATATGAGAAAGGAGCACACTTAGAGTCAATAAAGCAGAGGAGTCCAACAAAGTCCCCAGCAGGAAACGACAAGAGTCCCGAACAGATAAAGAAAATATGGGACACAATGAAAAGGAATACGGAATAAGCCAAATGCCCTAGAGTCACCAAGATATCAAGACAACAAGGAACGCAGGGCATGATCTAGATAAGATTTTATAATTCATGTACCATAGTCTAGTTTAGTTTTTCTTTGTATTACCTTTGAAGCAAGGTGTAATAAGGAGGTCAGCAATTAGTAAAAGCAGCACGAAACAGCAGTAACATCACAGTCCCATGGTAGTCCCAGCTACCCAAAATTTCCCAAACTACATTGACCTGATTCATTTATAGCCAAGGATATGTAGGAAACCTTTGAAGCAGAGGTTCGGTCAAATCTTTCAAAAAATGCTTCCCACGGAGTATTTGAACGGGCAAAAATCGCTCGTATCTGCTCACTTTATCTTTGCACGAAAACTCTTAGAGTTTCCGCACCAAGAGGGGCAGCTGTGAGCACGTGATTTTTGCCTCACGAAAACTACTCCAAAATAAATCAAAAAATAAAATAAATCTCTTTTACTGTGCAATTTTTAGAATTTGGGTGGTGTTTGTTAATTATTTGTGTTGTCCGTAAATGTTTGCTTTGTTATAATTAAACAAAAAATAAAATAAAAATACATATTTCATGCATATCTAGGATTTAATTATGCATTTAATAATTGTTTAAAAAAAATTACAAAAAAATATGTATTTATTCTAATTTTAATGTTCCACTGTGTGATTAATGTTTCGTCTATGTGTTAATAGTTGTTAAAAAAAAAGGTAATTAATATCTTTGTAAGGGTAATTTTGTTCTTATAATTTTAATTAGGATTTTAATAATTAAGGATAAATTTAGGAAATGGAAAATAGGTTGAAAAATAAAAAAAAATCAGACCTGGATTAAAATCCAGGCCCAAACCAATTAATCCCCTCACAGCCCAATCCAAATACCCATGTCCGGTCCAATACAACCAAATCCAAACGACGCCGTATGGGCACTTCAAATCTGGGCCTTTGATTCGTTTCAATCAAACGGTCCAGTTCAGCCATTGCTTAAATGAAACGACGACGTTTTACACTGTCAGATCTGAACCATTCATCTATCTTGATCCAATGGCCTCAAGAACTCATCCAAACCCGATCCATATCACCCCCGGGCTGACCCCTTCCCCCTAACTTAAACCAAACGATGTCGTTTGGTTAAGTGAATTGATCTCAACCGTACATCTTAATTGATCCAACGGATGAGATCAATCCACCCCACTCGTATATAACTCCAATCCACACCCCAGCCCCCCAAACCAAACACCCCACCCCAGTCCTGTTCATCATCTCTTTCAAAGAGATCTGATGAACTCCGCCCTTCACCACCGAACACCGCCTACCGGAAATCGTCTCACGGCGGTTCCGGTAGTCCAAACCACCCCACTTTAACACCCTCGACACCTCTCAACCTCCCCGTTCCAATTCCATAACCCATATACCTCGAATCAGGCCCCAATGTCTCGAATCTTCGATTGAAGGTTGGCCTGAAAAACCAACTTTCTCTGATGACCTCCAAAATAACACCACAGCTTCCCATAAATACCTTCACCACGGATCTGTTAGTTGCATGGCTCGAATCCTACTAGAACTGCTCGAATCTTCATTTGAAGATTCGAGTAAAACCTGACCCTATCCCAACCTACCTCAAACTCACACCAGTTACCCCCTGACCTCCCTCGTGCCTAGAATACCGTTGGTTTGATTCGAATCTGCCCAGAAGTGTTTAGATTTAAGAACCAAAAATCTGAAACCCTAAAAATTTTCCAATCTTGGAATTTTTCCGATTCAAGTGAAGGATTGAGGTCTAAGAGACTTTAATCGAAGTATTCTCAACTGAGAATACTTCGAATAAAGTCTGTTCAGTCACAAAAATGTCTGAATCCAAGTTGAGTCTGTGTTTGAATAAATTTGAAGATTCAGAGGTATTTTTTCTATTTCTTATGTGTATTCTACGTGTATTTTATGTTTGTTTCATTAGTCTGTGTAATTTTTCCATCATTTATTGTTATTCTGTCTCATACCCGTCTATATGATCAAAATATGAAACTGTTTCTGTTGGTTGTGATTATTTACAATGTGAGTAATCGACTCGATTAAGTTCGTCGATTAGTTATATTATGAATTCTCGTTTATGATAAATACTAATTGAAACAATCTGTTTACTTATTGTTTGTTGACAATTGTTATAGATAGTCAGTTAATTAGTCTTTTAAATCATGCTTATTTGTAAATCAATGAGTCCGTCAAATGGATGTTGTGTGTACTGATTTCTGGGCAGTTAGTTTCAGGTAATGCATACACTGACAATGCCCATGCACTTATGCTAAATTCAATTTCAATTCAGATTTTTGTTCTGTTAAGTTCTATGTATTGTTAATATGTTTGTGTACGAGTCCAGTGTTCAAACTGAATTTAGTTTTGTCCAGCAACTATTAGACCTTGGTTTTGTTAGATCAATTAGCTATCAGTGAAAAGACAGAATGTTTGTTTGATTTAGGAATTGATATTAGCTGTTTTAAATCATGATGATAATTAGGTTTGAACAGATTTTTTTTATCTGGTTGGTAATAGATTCTGATTTTTAGTTTAAAGACTGTAATAACAGTAGGATTCAGGGGCATTTCTGGGAATGAATTAGATAAAACAGTGAGGGTAATATGTTAATAGTAGTGTGCTGAAAGTGGAATGTTAGTGGCTGTTAATTTAATGGGATAATGGGAAACAAAGGGTAATGGAATGCTGGAAATCAGGAAAAAGTTCACTTAATGGGATTTAAAGTAGTCAAAAGCAGATTTTTGAATATGATTTTCTGATTTTAAAAGAAAGAAGGGGTCCAAGCTGCACTAAAAAAAGAAAGGGGCAGACCTGTATAAATACAGGAAGCATGACAGATTTTAGAGGAGGACTTAAGATCAGATTCTAGACAGAGAGTTTGAAAAGAAAGAAAAGTTGAGATCTGATTTTTAAGGCATTAGGGGAATACACACAGAAATACATATACATAGAGAGAAAAATCTGGATAGAAGTTAAGAAAGGAAAACAGAAACAGTAAAACAGAATTCTACATCGGAAACTAGTATTGAAGCTGATTCTGTGTTTTGAAATTGAAAGTTTTTTTTTCGGTCTGCTTTGTTCTAAGTCTCAAATCAGAAATATTATTCTTTCACTGAATCTGTCCGGATTTATTTGATCCCATTGTTCAGTTAAAATCTGAAGTTTCTTTAAAAATACTGTTACTGTGCATCTGGGTTCCTCGGGTCTTATTATTGCTCAAATCTGTGGAAATACTGCTATTCTGCTGGTTTTGTTGCTGCTATTATTGCTGAAATTTACTCCTTCTACCTTCATTTCCAGGTACATATCTTTTAAACTCATGTTGTGAAGAGTTTCAACATGACAAATAAACGAAGCTTGAATTGTAATTCTATCTTCTATTCGTTTAAGCTCATTAGTTTAAATTTCAGCTTTGTTTCATGTTGGTTAAATAGTAGTATATTTTGACGTGATAACTATAAGTTAAATGTCATTTCTTGAAGTTTGTATAAGTGTTGTAATAAGGTTAATTTCGAAATTTTCATTAAGGGAAGATATAATTAAGTTGTCAAGGTAGGGAACATGGCATAAAGTTGGCCATTATTTAAATTTTATGGTGTTGTTAGCTAAATAAAGAGTAATGTAGAAATATCAAGAAAACTACATCACTAACCTCTGTTGTTAAATAAGGTTAAAAATGGTGTTGGTGGTGTTTTTCATATATAAGATAACAGATGTGTGTATGACCATTAGCGAAAGGTGATTTGATATAGCTCGTTACGATGTTAGAATGTTATGAATGTTTTCGACGTACAGTTAGGTTGCATGTAAGGCAATTTTATTGAATCGGTTTGCATAATAATTCTTTTCTTATCAACTTGATGCCTATCTACCATCATAAACCAATTAACCAAACAATTACAATTTTGGATTAAAAACAAGTATATGAGAATGAGATGGGATGTATAAGCACGAATTGCAACATTTTATATCAATGGTATGTAGAAATAGAGTTTGCATTAAATAAAATAATGAAATTTTTTCGAAAACATCTCTTCCTTTCATAAATCAATTTTTTTTTAGTTTCATACGCAATTCATTTTTGGCACATAGGTATTGCATTTACGAGAAAAATGGTAATATTAATTACGCGTTGTTCATTTTTATTCCATAAATACGAATGGTATTTGCGGAATATAATTCATAAAATATATATATATATAATCTGTGGTTGACACCCAATAAATTGAGAATTCTCTTCAAGAAATTTAGAGGTGTCTCAAATAGTGATTTACCATGACCTTTCATATAAAAATAATAGGGATGTAATAAACCATTTGTAAACAAATTTACACTACCATCAAGAATATTTTTGTGATTAGGGATACGTTCGCGTAACCTGATTATATTTCTAAAGCAATTCGGATTATGCGTTCGCGCAACTTCGAGTGAACATTTTAATAAAAAAAAATTCTCCGAGAATGTCAAAAGAATTTCATATGACCCGAGATGTGCAGATCACTGTTTAATCATACAAGGGCGACGACGCTTTTAATGTTACTTTTAACTTCGAACATATGATTTTTTTTAATAAGAATATAAAAAATATTATCAACCTTTTGTGTACACGTATGCGTGACACGATTCTCTGCAATTATAAAAGGTATATAATACGAATATACGTACGCGTAATTCGTTTATATAATTGTAAACAATAAACAAAAGCGGTAACAAAATCATGCAATAAAAATGTATTTAGTAAAATCAAGATAATTAAGCTAAGAATAAAAACAGTTGAGCGACCGTGCTAGAACCACGGAATTCGGAAATGCCTAACACCTTCTTCCAGATTAACAGAATTCCTTACTCAGGATTTCTGGTTCGCAGAATAATAAACAGAGTCATATTCTCCTCGATTCAGGGATTAAAACTGGTGACTTGGGACGCCTTAAAATTCCCAGGTGGCGACTCTAAAACAAATAAACAAATCCCGTTTCGACTGTCCTTCAATTGGAGAAAACTCCCTACGCGCCCCGCGGGTGCGGAAAAAGGAGGTGCGACACCGTGAACAATAACACAGTCGTGCTTTAATGCACACTGCTCCGCCGTCTGTCGGTGAAAAGCCACCGGACCACCACCAAAAGATGTGCCTTCCAATTGCGCACTATTCTCAGCAAACCATTACCCAAAAAAATTTCCCAGCTGCTACAGATTTGCAAAATGGTGTTGGGATTATTGTAGCACAAAATCGCCTGGTCACTCGTTTCTGGGTCAAATTGAGCCATTCCAAGCACTGGGGATTCTTCTCCAGGTCCATGAGCCCGTTTGGATTGGCTTAAAAAAAGTGGCTTTTAAGTATAAGGGCTTAAAAGCACTTTTTAAGTGTTGGAGCTTGTTTTATAAATAAGCAGTTAAATGTTTGGATAAAAATGCTGAAACTTAAAAAAAGTTATTGAAGTGTTTGGTACTTATTTCTATAAAATGACTGAAATATCCTTAAAGTTGTTAACACTATAAAGAAAATGATTAATATTTTATTCCAAATTAATACATATACAAAAAAATTATAATTTAGTTCATTTTCAATTTAAACTGATTGCCTAAATATAAATTATGTATTTAAATAACATGCAATAATCTATTATTTCACAAAAATATATTTTTTCGTCTCACAGCTTCAAATTCTTTGTTAACATGTAGACTCATTGAAAATTTTGATTTAGAATATAATTTCACCAATTTTAAAAAATGTGGGATTCAACAACAATCTTTAAAAAAAATGTTATGGAACCAAAAAAGAAACTAAAACAAAACAAATAGTTCGGCGGTGATGGAATTTGGAAGGCACAAATTGGTAATGGCAAAGGAACGGAGAAAAAGAAAAGATTATGGAATTTGGAAGGCAGGGATTGAAAATGGCGGAGGAAAGGAGAAAAAGAAATGATTGGGTATTTTGGAAATTATACATAAGTATCAAGGATAGCAATGTAAAATACTTGGTCAAAGAGGGGTGACTTTTAAGCTAGAAAAAAAAAAGTTGGGATTACCCAACTCATCACTTTTGGCTTAATTTGGACCTTTTGATTTAAAAGCATTTGACCTTTAAGCTGATTTTAAGTTTGCCAAACACCTCAATAAGCTAAAAAATGACTTAAAAGCTGGTCAAACCAGCTTTTAAGCCCATCCAAATAGGCTCATAATTTCATCCCCACTGAGCAACGTGGACAAATTAAAGAATGCCACATCATTTAATGAGAGGCCCACATGAAGTGCCATTAGTCGCGGTGTAATTTTGACAATAGAATTAACGTCATATATATTTTCAGATGAATAGATGGACGAGATTTTTATAAACCATTTAGCATACGATAGGGGTACTTTAAGCTGTTTTCCAAATAAAGAAATTAGTACTCCCTAATACTGTTTCAACAAGAATTAAATGTACATGTTTTCTATATTAGCTACAATTCCCTATCGCAATTTTGGAACTATTACTAAATAAATCATGAGAAGTCGACAAAAATATCTGTCACGAAAATTTTAAATTCGCAAATCGCAACCATGTAAAAATCCATAAGATTTCAAATATCCGATTATTTCATGCATTCTGCGACATATTCTTCCCTTGCTAATCCTGAATATTTTTGTTAATTATAGAAATAATCTGCTCTCATGCAACCAAGTGAAGCAATATCCGCTGAGCCTGTGCATCACTTCGCGCGCCTCCTTTCAAACTGCATCCGAACTAATGATCTCAAGCTTGGGAGACTCATACACTCCCGTCTGATCAAGACGACATTAACCTTTAACACATTCCTCGCCAACCGTTTGATATACATGTACTCTAAATGTTGTTCCATAGAGTATGCGTAACAGGCCTTTAATGAACTGTCAGACAAGAACGCACAATCTTGGAACACAATGCTGTCAGCTTACTCTCAAAAGGGTCTTTTTGAGAAAACCTTCCAGATGCTCGATGTAATGCCTGATCCAAATGCTGTGAGCTATAACTCAATCATTTCAAGCTTAACTCATCACGGTTTCCCTAGAAAAGCTATGGGGTTTTTCAAAAGAATGCAAACTTAGTGTGGGAGTGGGTTTTTGATTGACGAGTTCACGGTTGTTAGCGTGGTAAATACTTGTGCAGGTTTGGGTGCATTGAACTTGTTGTGTGAATTGCATGGGTTAGCAACTGTGATTGGTGTGAGGTTTAATCTTGTGGTTTGCAATGCACTTATTGATGCTTATGGGAAATGTGGCAAACCCGGGTACTCTTATTCTATTTTCTGTCAAATGCGCGAGACTGATGTATTCTCGTGGACTTCGCTGTTGGTTGCTTATATACGTGCGTCTAGAATGCCAGATGTGTGCTCACTTTTTGATCATATGCGGATCAGAAATGTGGTGGCTTGGACTGCTCTGATCACAGGGTTTGCGCAAAATGGAGAAGGAGATAAGGCTTTGTGTACTTTCAAGGAAATGCTGGAAGAAGGTATTGTACCGCGTGCATCCACTTACGTTGGTGTCCTAAGTTCTTGTGCAGGCATACCTCTTATTGAAAAAGGTAAGCAAGTTCATGGACACATTTTTAGATGTACATATTTAATTGATTTGCATAATGTTTTTGTAGTTAATACTTTGGTTGACATGTATTCTAAATGTGTAGACATGATATCTGCTATGAGATTGTTTGAGAGGTTAGACGAGAAGGATCGAGTTACTTGGAACTCGATAATAAATGGATTTGCTCAAAATGGGAATGGAGTGATGTCTTTGTTCATGTTTGAGAAAATGATTAAAACAGATACAACACCAAATCATGTAACTTTTCTTGGGGTTTTATCTGCCTGTAGCCACTGTGGTTTATTACCTGAATGATTTCAATATCTCCATTCAAGGGAGAGGAAATACGATATAGTAACCCAGTTGGATCACTATGCCATCTTGATTGATTTACTTGGACGGAAGAATATGCATGGAGAAGCTGCGGATTTGATCAAGAGAGCTCCTTGGGGAAGAGACAATATTGGAATGTGGGGCGCACTTTTGGATGCTTGCAGGGTACATGGGAACTTGAAACTTGCTAGAAGGGTGGCAGAAAATCTATTTGAGCTGGAACCTGATAATGCTGCTAGGTATATTATGTTATCCAACATCTATGCAGCAGCAGGAATGTGGGGTGATGCCCGCACTCTGCGAAGGTACATCTATGACAGAGGATTGGTGAAAGAAACAACTTATAGTTGGATTGAGATAAACAATATCAGACATAAGTTTATCGCTAAAGACAAGTCCCACAGTCAGTTAGAAGAAATAAAAGAGTTGCTGCTTAAACTCGTAGATCCAATGAAAGATGCTGGATACATATTTCAAATTAAATGCTCATACTTTCTTGTAGATGATGCATTTTGTTGACATAATTAAAACAGGTAGTAACCATGTATAATAGTTTCTAATTTAACAATTAATATGAGCTCTGGTGGTTGGTTACCTGCTTTGCTGAAAATTTGGGAAAGGAAAAGTGAGGGAGAAATTTTGTTTTTCAAGATATTACGCCATCACTTACACTAAAGATAAGAAACATGATCATAAAATGTGAGGCACTGTAATTCATGCTGCTTGAAGCTCTTTGGTGCACAGGTAATGTTTCTGTGCCTTGATTTAGTGCTTTTCATTTTGGTAAGAAAAATATGAATGTTCTTTCACATGGACCTGTTAACTATCACAACCTATCATATTTTATGAACAACTCGCTTCATGTTGTTCATTCGAAGATCTCATTCCCACCATCCAAATGTTTCTTAAGGGAAAAATGGTATCAATGCCATTCCCACACTTCTCCTCAATCATGAGCTATTTAAAATTCTTAATGTTGTTAAGTGCCTCAACATATCTATATTATTAGAACTATATTCTTTTTGACAACTAATTTTCTCTCAGTCATTGCTATTGATGGCAGGTTACTGAATATGCATTCCTTGAGTTAAGTGCAAAAAAAGTCTGCTCGAAGTTCACTGCAGCAATATTAAGAAGCTGGGATAGCCTAACAGGGAAAATACAAATCATGGGCTAGAATATTCAGAAGGTACGACATGCCACAGAGACAGCTCTGAGGTATACTACCATCTCTGTTTAAATTTTTACTATGACAGTTTCTGAAGTTCTGGTTGATCCTGATCCATCATGCCTCTAACCTTTGCATTTAACATTGAGAGGGAATATCCATTGTGTGGTTCACAATTTTTATAACGCTTGAAGCTACTTATCTTCCAGACGTGCAGTTAAAAATCTTCAACTATTAAATACTCATTCTTCAAATGCAAAAAATAACGGCTTGTTAGGTTCTCCAAGCGAGGCAAATTTGGTTCTTAGAGAATTGAGATGAGGATTCTGTAGCAAATAAGGGACGATTTGCTGAAGCTTGAGTAATTTAATAGTAGTTTACCTCTATTAACATTACCTTTAAGACTTGCAATTGCAGAAGTTCCATCACTTTTTAATATTCATTCTTCAAATGCATAAAATATTGGCTGCTAGGTTCTCCATAAAGTGAGGAAAAAAGGTTTTTAGGAATTTGATATGAGGATCTTTTAAGGCATAGGATCATTTGCTGAATGTGAGTAATTTTAATCATGGTTGAAGAAATTGAGGCATCAAAAACTTATGTTATGTTCCCAAAAGCTGCCCTTGCGTTATCCCCAGTCAAGCATCAATTTGAAGGAAAAAAATCTAAATGTTTGCAATTCTTTAATGTTGCTCCTCTCCTCCATTGCTCTTCACCTCCTACAAAATCTACAGCTCCGATCTCTGAGAACTAGCAGTGGTTCATGACATGCTTGTTCCATTTTAATGGTTTTTATCCATATCATCATTTATGATCCGAATGTGAACCATTGGCCATTGACGCCGACCATTTAATCAAATTGTCTAGGAGACTTTGCTCTACCCATATACTTTATTCTTATTATTACTGTAATTCACTGTCATGTCATTTTTTGTTCACATCTTTGACACTTCAGATTGATAATGTGTATCTTCAGTATTCATATTAGTGTTATTTTCACAAGACGCTCCAATGGTTTAGGAATTTGGTTTCTTTTGATATATGGTTGTATAAGCCAAAATATGCCCTAAGGAAATTTAGTGTGAAGTGGCATTACGGAAAGGGCCAGTCGAGGTCGACCAAGAAGTAGTGAGATTCGCGGTCGGGCTGTCAACAACGACCAAGGTCGAGCACCAAGAATAGAACAATAACGGCTAGTTTTTATAATAGGATGTTAAAGAGAATATTCTATTCTCTGCACTTGTACTATTAGGGTTTGTTAGGGACATGTCTCATATAAAGAGGAAAAGAGACAATGGTGTAAGGCACGTAATATTCACTTGACAAGAACACTTCTTGAAAAGAAGATTCTCTCTCTCCCTAGCAAAGATACTAACTTTACCTTCTCATCAATATTCTCACACACATTATTCCACACTTTTCCATCAGATCCGAGAATATTTTCGACATTCTAGGATTCGTCTGTCGTTTATCATTGTCAGGAAGAATAACCATCTATCTCGTTCATTATTGGCTGAATCATTCTCCTTATTTACATAAATGTCATTTATTGCTATTATTGAAATTTGTATCACTATAATAAATAATGAAACAGTAAACTTTCTGAAACAGAAAACAAAAACAGAAAGTTAGCAGCAACAAAATGTCGAAATAATGTCTGAAAAAATAATTTCGGAATAAATGGAGCCCACTGAATGCACAATGTGTCTGATAATAGGCTAGATTTATGTAATTTGGTGATTGTTTATGCCTCAGCTTGATTATGTTTCATTGTGATAATATAGTTAAATGTTGATAAATTGGCTCTAATTGTGAATTTCACACGTTGTAGGAGTGAGTAACATGTATGAGGCCTTAAAGCTATGATTGGAGCTAAATTCAAGCCAGAAAAGCCCCTAGGAGCCGAGTACGTGGGAAGACGAGAAAAAGAAGAGATGAAATGAAGACCTGGACTAGCGCGACCGCGCTAGCCCAGTTCCGGAAGAGTAAATTGCAGGGGTAAAATTGGAAGTTCAGGGGCAAATCCACTTAACCTATAGAAGGTCTAGCTCGCCCAAGAGAGGATTATCAAGGTTTTCATAGCTTAGTTCAAGGCAAGGAGAGGCAAGAGGCAAGGAGGATAATTCAACATCGAGTTCTTCCTTTCTTCCTTTTGTTTTTACGATTTGTGATGAATTTGAATGTTGTTGTGATGAATCCTAGTATGAGTAGCTAAATATTTAGTCTAAGTTTTTGATGGAACCTATTGAAGGATGAACTTCTTGTTATGTTAATATAGTTGCCTGGTTTAATCTCTATTTGTTCAACTACGTTCTTGTTGTAGTTAATTGATAGGATCCTCAATTAGCTGTGCCTATTTAATGTGCATAACTCGAGGGAGAGTGCATATTTAGGTAATTGTTGAATTGCTGTGAACTATTTGAGATATGTTTGAGGTTACGAAGAGGGTAATTCCCTGACTAAAACTTGGTAATTGCAAGTTCTATGATAAATTGTCGATTTGAGCTACGATAGCGCACATTGCACATGCCTACACTTTTAGCATGTAATTATACCAGTCCAGGAGCATGAAATATGATATTTTATCTATCATATACATGTGTTCTTGTATACTTGCTTCTGTGCGATATGATTTGGACTGTAATACTTGTGACCACGCCGGGCGGATTGATACGATAGCACGTGAGTTGTCCGTGCAGATCTAGACATTGATACTATAGCACGTGAGTTGTCCGTGCGGATCCAGATATTGATAATATAGCACGTGAATTGTCCTTGAGCATGTGAGTTATCAGTGCGGATCTGTATATTGGCACTATATCGCGTGAGTTATCCGTGCAGTTGATATTTATGTGAGTTCTAGTAAAGCTAGTTACATTTCATGATTTCATACTTATTAATATCATTAAATTATTTAATTAAATGGAAGAAAATGAGAAATTTTGTAAAAACCATTCAAAATGTAAAATAAGAATTGAGGAGTGATCCGATGTCGGAAATCTTTCATCTTTACTTGCTAATCACTTAACTGATTACCCGATTTACTTGTATATCTTCCTTATATATTGGATTGTTGGCTGAGCAGAACACTCTAAGGCTAAGAATTGTGAGCATAAAAATGGTTTTACCTGAGATTGTCCCTGATTTGATCATATACATGTTCTATACTTGTTGAAAATACTGAACTGCACAGGTGTAAGTGAGTATCATCTACAGTTCTTTCTTCTTTTACCTCGCCGAGGCTAGTTAGGATTCTTATTGAGTACATGGGGCCGATTGTACTCATACTACACTTCTGCACCTTGCATGCAGATATTTGTATTGATGTTGTTGTGTACGGCGAGGGCTGACATTGAAGATGTACCTGCATTCCACTTATGGCTATCACTTGTTGCATTCGATCTAGTTCGTTTACATTTCAAACAGACGATGTAATTATTTCAATTTATGTTTTGTAAAAATCTAAGTCTTAGTGGCTCATGACTTGTACTACCAGTCCTTGGGAGCTCTTTGTATATAAGTCCATTTTTATTATCATTATTTCTCTCAGTAAATCTCATTTAAATTGGATTATTATTAAATTGGCTTACCTAGCGGGTGAAGTTAGGTGTCATCACGACTAATTATATTTTGGGTCGCGACAACCGGCGGGTTTAGAGTGTCATAATCATTATTTATTTAGAAGATTAGATAACAAAAGAATACTACTTTTTTTTTCCAGAAAATGTTGCTTTTCCCCAAACATATTTTGTGTCTTGCTGTCATGACCCCGGTTCGCCATCCGTGAACCATCGTGACGGCACCTAGTCTCTACGACTAGGTAAGCCTAACAATGCAAAAAAGTAAACCAACTTGCAGAAGAAACAACTTAAAACCGAAAAATTAAATTAAATTAGTAAATTTAAAGTGCCGCTTGGCATACACAATAATAACTCTCAAAAGCTAAACACATTTTTCCCAAAACCCGGAATCTCATGATAACAAGCCTTTGAAAGTCTACAACGTCTAACTCCAGAATATCTAACAAGGATACAAATATGGAAGGGCTAATTCAAAAGGGAGAGTAGAAAAGGGACTCTTCGGTCTGCGGACGCAGCAGATATACCTTTAAGTCTCTACGAACGCCTTGACTCAAGCATGGAAAGTTTGCGTAGAGGTATCTGGATCTGCATATGAAAAACATACATAGAAAGGGCATGAGTACACCACATCGGTACTCAGTAAGTGCCAAGCCTAACCTCGGTCGGGTAGTGACGAGGAAGGTCAGGGCCCTATTGAGATTAAATAATATAAGGGATGACAGAATAAGATAAGCAGTACAGTTGAAAGCTGACAGTAAAAATTTAATACAGGATAATAAGGAATACAATAACTGGAATATAGATAAAACAATCACAAGGAAATACCAGTCTTCATAAGGATAATAACCGAAGATCTCTCAGTATCTCGAGAATCTCTTAGTACCATCAATATGTGCCAGGGATCTCGTGGTATCCAAAGGATCACTTGGTGTCCTCAATATGTACAAGGGATCTTTTGGTATCCCGAGGATCTCTTGGTATCCTCAATATACATGCCAGGGATCTCTTGGTATCCCGCACCTTAGCTCAAATTATAAATGCGTATAGGGGATCTCCCGTGATGCCGTCCCGTAGTCCCAAAGTAAAACACACAACAACAACATAAAGAATACTCAACTAAGCTCAATTTCGTACCAAGTAAAACAGGTAATTCTAACCTAACATGCTTCACATAATACAATTAAGGCAATTTAAGCAAGTAAGCAATTAAGTCAATTAAACATGCTTTTTCTAAGTTAACAACGGACTTAATTTTGCAAGTAGTATAAAACAGGAAAAAGGAACACAATTAAAATTACTTAAAGAAAACCGGTTTTTCAACAATTTGCTCAAGTACGCACTCGTCACCTCACGTACAAGGCATTTCAATTATCAAATATACCAAATCTTAAGGGGAAGATCACTCACACAAGGTTAGGCAAGCCACTTACCTCGAACCAGCTCAAATCAATCTGAAACCACGCTCTTGCCACGAATACTCGACTCCAAATGGCCCAAATCTATTCAATTCAATTTCATAATGTAAATAACACTTCAAGTAACTGATTCTACAAAGAAATTCTAAGCTAAAACGCGAAATTAGGTAAAATGATGAAAATGCCCCTCGAGCCCACATCTCGTAATCCTGAGAAATTCATATTTCCAGAATCCTCACACTCTTACGAGTTCAGTCATACCAAAAGTATAAAAATCGGACCTCAAATGGTCCCTCAAATCATCACTCAAATGTCTCTAATTAGTTAAGCCCTAACCCCTAAATTACCACTAATTTTTCTTAAATTATCATGTTTATAATGATAAAAGTCACCTCAATAACGAGTTTGGGACCAAAGACCTTACCCCAATGAATTCCTCCGAAAATCTCTCTTGAAACTGCTCCCCAAGGCTTCTTCCTGTTTGAAAAAAGGTGAAAATAGCTCAAATTTGCGAAGGCAAGAATTTATATGTTTCTGCCCAGCTAATCTGCTTCTGCGATGTGGTCCCGCTTCAGCAAGGACATGGTTTCATCTGCGACATTTCACTTAAATCCATTTTCCGCTTCTGTGATAGACCTTCCGCACCTGCGGTCTCGCAGGTGCATTACACTTCTCGCACCTGCGGCTCCTGGAGCTGGACCAAATCTCCGCTTTTGCGGTCCAATAGCCGCTTCTACGGCGGCGCACTTGCAGTCCCACACACGCATGTGCGGTTATGACAAGTTCAGCAATGCAAAAATCTCCCTAAGT
Organism: Nicotiana sylvestris; assembly: GCF_000393655.2. Lineage (NCBI taxonomy): Eukaryota > Viridiplantae > Streptophyta > Magnoliopsida > Solanales > Solanaceae > Nicotiana > Nicotiana sylvestris. The sequence continues at coordinate 73,125,258 of NC_091063.1, read as the reverse complement.
CCAAATTCAACTTCTGTCAATCACCCGAAACTCACCCGAGGCCTCCGAAACCTCAACAAAACATGCCAACCAGTCCTAAAACATCATTCAAACTTGTTCCAACCTTCGGAACGCTCAAAACGGCATCAAAACACCAATTTAACATCGGATTCAAGCCTAAGAACTTCAAAAACTCACAAATTACACTTTCGATCAAAATGTCTATTAAACCTCGTCCGAATGGCCTGAAATTTTGCACACAGGTCACATTCAACACTATGGAGCTACTTCAACTTCCGGAATTCCATTTTGACCCTCGGATCATAGTCTCACTATCGAACAGTAAACTTCAAAAATTCAACTTTCGGCATTTCAAGCCTAAATTAGATATGGACCTCCAAAACACAATCCAATCACACTCCTAAACCCAAAATCACCCAACTGAGCTAACGAAACCTCCGAATTCCATTCCGAGGACGTCTTCACATTGTTCCAACTACGGTCAAATTTCCCAAACTTAAGCTCTCATTTAGGGACTAAGTGTCCCAAAACTCTCCGAAACTCAAAACCGAACATCCCGGCAAATCAAAATAGTAGAAATAAAACGAGGACAATAGTTAATAGGGGATCGGGGCGTTAATTCTTAAGAAGATAGGCTGGGTCATCACATCCTCCTACACTTAAACATTCGTTCGTCTTTGAACGAGCATAGAGACATACTTGAAGTAGTGAAAAGATGAGGGTAAGGGCTGCCCATATCCTGCTCGGTCTGCCAGGTCGCCTCCTCGACTGGCTGACCCCGCCACTGAACCTTCACTGACGCAATGTTCTTTGACCTCAACTTTCTAACCTGCCTGTCCAATATTGCCACTGGCTCCTCAACATAGGATATATCCTTGTCCAGCTGGACTGAGATGCAATCCAATATGTGCGACGGATCACCGTGGTACCTCCGGAGCATCGAAAGTTGAAGTACCGGATGAACTCCTGCCAAGCTGGGAGGTAAGGCAAGCTCATAAGCAACCTCCCCAACACGCCTCAATATCTTAAAAGGGCCAATAAACCTCGGACTCAACTTCCCTTTCTTCCCAAATATCATAACGCCCTTCATAGGCGATACCCAAAGCATAACCCGCTCTCCAACCATATAGGAAATATCACTAACCTTCCCGTCTGCGTAATTCTTCTGTCTGGACTGGGCTGTACGGAGTCTATCCTGAATCACCTTAACCTTTTTCAAAGTATCCTGAACCAAGTCTGTGCCCAACAATCTAGCCTCACCCGGCTCAAACCAACCCACCAGGGATCTGTACCGCCTACCATATAAAGCCTTATACGGTGCCATTTGAATGCTGGACTAATAGTTGTTGTTGTAAGCAAACTCTGCCAATGGCAAGAACTAATCCCAAGACCCTCCAAACTCAATCACACACACACGGAGCATATCCTCAAGAATCTGAATAGTATGCTGGGACTGTCCGCCCATCTGAGGGTGAAATGTTGTACTCAACTCCACCCGAGTACCCAACTCATACTGGACGGCCCTCCAGAACCGTGATGTGAATGAGTACCTCTATATAAAATGATAGAAACTGGAATACCATGTAGATGAATAATCTCCCTGATATAAATCTCCGCTAGACGCTCCGAAGAATAGGTAGTACATACAGGAATGAAGTGCGTGGACTTGGTCAGCCGATCCACAATCACCCAAACATCATTGAGCTTTCTCAAAGTCCGTAGGAGCCCAACTACGAAGTCCATGGTGATCCGCTCCCACTTCCACTCCGGAATCTCTATCTACTGAAGCAACCCACCCGGTCTCTAGTGCTCATGCTTCACATGCTGACAATTGAGTCACCAAGCTACAAACCCAACTATATCTTTCTTCATCCGCCTCCACCAATAGTGCTGCCTCAAATCCTGGTACATCTTCGCGGTACCCAGATGGATGGAATACCGCAAACTGTGGGCCTCCTCTAGAATTAACTCCCGAAGCCCATCAACATTGGGTACACAAATCTGACCCTGCATCCTCAATACCCCATCATCACCAATAGTCACATCTTTGGCATCACCATGATGAACCTTGTCCTTGAGGACAAGAAAATTAGAGTGATCATACTAACGCTCCCTAATACGATCAAATAAGGAAGACCGAGAAACCACGTAATCTAGAACCCGACTGGGTTCCGAAAGATCCAATCTCACAAACTGGCTGGTTAAGGCCTGAACATCCATCACAATAGGCCTCTCTAATGCGAGTAAATTATCCAAACTCCCCAACTCTCTACCCATCGACTCAAGGCAACGACCACCACATTGGCCTTGCCCGGGTGATACAAAATAGTGATATCATAGTCCTTCAGCAACTCTAACTATCTCGTCTGGCATAAATTTAGATCCTTTTGCTTGAACAAGTGCTGCAAACTCTGATGATCACTATAAATCTCACAAGAAACCCCGTACAAATAATGATGTCAGATCTTCAGGGCATGAACAATGGCAGCTAACTCAAGGTCATGGATCGGATAATTCTTCTCATGAACCTTCAACTGTCTGGACGTGTAGGCAATCACCCTACAGTCCTGCATCAAAACCGCTCCAAGGCCAATCCTCGATGCATCACAATAGACCATGTAAGACCCCGAACCTGTAGGTAGTATCAAAATTGGGGCTGTAGTCAAAGCTATATTAAGCTTCTGAAAGCTTACCTCACACTCCTCCGTCCACTGGAACGGAGCACCCTTCTGGGTCAGTCTGGTCATAGGGGCTGCAATCGATGAAAACCCCTCAACAAAACAACGGTAGTAACCCGCCAAGCCAAGGAAACTACAGATCTCTATAGCTGAGGATGGTCTGGGCCAACTCTACACGGCCTCTACTTTCTTCGAATCCACCTGAATACCCTCACTCGATACCACGTGGCCTAATAATGCCACGGAATCCAACCAAAACTCACATTTCAAGAACTTAGCATATAACTTCTTCTCTCTCCAAGTCTGAAGCACAGTCCTCAAGTGCTGCTCATGATCTTCCCGACTCCGGGAATACACCCAAATATCATCAATAAAGACAATGAAGAACGAGTCAAGATATGGCCGGAACATACTGTGCATCAAGTGCATAAAGGATGCTGGGGAATTAGTCAGCCCAAAAGACATAACAAGGAACTCGTAATGACCATACCGAGTCCTAAAAACAGTCTTTTAGATATCTAGCTCCCGAATCTTCAACTGATGGTAACCTGAGAGCAATTCAATCTTAGAAAACACCCGTGCGCCTTAAAGCTGGTCAAACAGATCATCAATACGAGGCAAAGTATAACGTTTCTTCATTGTAACCTTGTTCAATTGGCGATAATCAATACACATACACATAGAACCATCCTTTTTCTTCACAGACAAGACAAGGGCACCCCAAGGTGATACACTGGGCTGAATAAAACCCTTATCAAGCAATTTCTGTAAATGGGCCTTGAACTCCTTCAACTCAGGAGGAGCCATACGATACGGAGGAATAGAAATGGGCTGAGTGCCCCGCAACAGATCAATGCCAAAATCAATATCTCTATCAGGTGGCATGCCTGGAAGATCAGCTGGAAACACATCGGGAAAATCCTGTACTACTAGGAGAATCAACTAAAGGGGTATCAACCCTGCATCTCTCACATAAGCTAAATAATCGTCACACCCCTTATCAACCATTCGCTGAGCCTTAAGGAAAAAAATAACTCTACTAGGAGTGTGATCTAAAGTACCCCTCCACTCAACACGCGGTACACCTGGCATAACCAGCGTTGCGGTTTTGACATGACAATCAAGAATAGTATAATGGGGCGACAACCAGTCCATGCCTAAGAGAATATCAAAATCTACCATGCTGAGTAACAATAAATTGGCTCTGGTCTCAAAACCACTAAGAGCAACCAAACAAGATCGATAAATGTAGTCCACAACAAGAGAATCTCCCACAGGAGTAGAAACATAAATAGGGGAACACAAAGAATCCCGAGGTACACCCAAATGCAGAGCAAAATAAGAAGACACATAAGAGTAAGTGGAGCCTGGATCGAATAGAACCGATGCATCTCTGTGACAAACTAGTATAATACCTATGATGACAGAATCGGAGGCAACAACCTCGGTACGGGCATGAAGGGCATAGTATCGGGCCTGGCCTCCCACTTTAGAGTGACCTCTACCTCCTCGACCTCCACCTATAGCTGGCTGAGCAGGTGGGGTTGCAACTGGAGCTGTAACTATAGCCTGAGAACTCTGCGGGGAGCATTGTGGCTGAGAAGTCTGTGGAGGCGCACTCCTCCCAAGTCTAAGGCAATCCCTCACTATATGGCGTGTGTCACCACACTCAAAACAAGATATAGGAAAATGTGGTGGCTATGATTGGCTCGGGTCAGGTCTGCTGGACTGACCTCTGAAAGCACCCCGCGCAGGAGGTGCGCTAGATACCGGAGGTGCATAATAAGGCTCCTAAGGCCTAGGAGGAGCTAGAATACCACTAGCTACTGGACGAGATGAATGAACAGGGCAACTCATATAACCCCTACCATGACGACCTACAGTTGGGGCACGGACACCAAAATAATAGCCCGACTCTCGAGGCCTCTTGGCCTCCCTCTCCTCTCTCTCCCTAGCATGCATACCCTCAATCCTCCTAGCAATGCTCACCACTTGCTAATAAGAAATGTCCATCTCTAACTCGTGAGCCATGCTAGACCTGATGCTGGGAATAAGCCCCTCAATAAACCGACGAACCCTCTCGCAAACAGTAGAAACCAAGGCTAGTGCATGTCTAGCCAAACTAGTATAACGGACAACATACTCTGAGATAGTCATAGCACCATGGCGCAAATGCTCAAAATCTGTGCGCCATGCATCCCTAAAGCTATGACGTACATACTCTCTCAGGAATAGATCTGAATATTGAGTCCAAGTCAGTGAAGCAGCCTCATATGGACTGTCTAACTCATAGGTGCGCCACCACTCATAGGCGGCTTCTCGAAGTTGGAAAGTAGTGAAGGAAACTCCGCTCGATCTTGATATACCCATGGTACAGAGAATACGGTAACACTCATCTAGAAATCCCAGAGCACCATCCGATGCTAGACAACTGAATATAGGAGGCTTGTACTTTTTGAACCTCTCAAGCCTCAGGTGCTCATCCTCGGAAGCTGCTTCCCTGTCCTCGGGCTGATCTCGGACTGCAGGCTATACAAGAATAATCTCAGGGACCTGCTCAACATGCACTCGCTTCTCAAGAGTGCGGGCAACGGGAGTCTATGCTCCTCCCCTGGCCTAAGACGTAGCTGCAGCAAGGGGAAGCAACCCTGCCTGAGCCAAAGTGGTGTACATGCTCATGAACTGTGCTAGAGTCTCCTAAAGTGCTGTAGTAGTAGTAGCAGTAGGCGTATTAGGTGCCTGGACTCCGGCTGGAACTACTGGTGGTACCTCGGTGGCAGCTTGCACAGGTGCTCTAGCTATACCACGTGCACGTCCTCAGCCTCTACCCTGGCCCTGGCCTCTGACGGTTGCAGTAGGGGGCGCAGGTGCCTGATCATCTCGGATAATGTATGTCCTCACCATCTGTGAGAGAATAGAAGATAGAAGTTTAAAATTGTGACATCAAATCTCGCACGACAAGGAAATCAAATGAAGTGGAATTTTCCTAACAGCTACATACCCTCTCGCAGATAAGTACAGGTGTTTCCATACCGATCCACGAGACTCTAATAAATCGGCTTGTGATTCATGACTCATATGAACCTAGAACTCTGATAGCAACTTTTCACAACCCCGGTTTGCCCTCCGTGAACCATCGTGACGGCACCTAGTCTCTACGACTAGGTAAGCCTAACAATTCAAAAAAAGTAAACCAATTTGCAAAAAAAATAATTTAAAACTGAAATACTGATATAAAACAGTAAATTTAAAGTGCTGCTTGGCATACACAATAATAATTCTCGAAAGCTAAACACATTTTTCCCAAAACCAAGAATCTCATGATCACAAGCCTTTGAAAGTCTACAACGTCTAACTCCATAATATCTAACAAGGATACAAATATGGAAGGGCTAATACAAAAAGGAGAGTAGAAAAGGGACTTTTCGGTCTGCGGACGCGGCAGATATACCTTTAAGTCTCTACGAATGCCTCGACTCAAGCATGGAAAGTCTGCGTGGAGGTATCTGGATCTGCATATGAAAAACATGCATAGAAAGGGCATGATTACACCATAGAGGTACTCAGTAAGTGCCAAGCCTAACCTCGGTCGGGTAGTGACAAGGAAGGTCAAGGCCCTACTGAGATTAAACAATATAAGGGATGACAGAATAAGATAAGTAGTACAGTTGAAAGCTGACAGTAAGAATTTAATATAGAATATTAAGGAATACAATAACTGGAACATAGATAAAACAATCACAAGGAAATACCACTCTTCAAAAGGATAATAACTAGGGATCTCTCAGTATCCCGAGGATCTCTTAGTACCCTCAATATGTGCCAGGGATCTATTGATATCCTCAATATATACTAGGGATCTCTTTGTATCCCGAGGATCTCTTGGTACCCTCAATATACATGCCAGGGATCTCACGGTATCCCGCACCTTAGCTCAAATCATAAATGCGTCCAGGGGATCTCCCGGGATGTCGTCCCGTATTCCCAAAGTAAAACACACAGCAGCAACACAAAGAATACTCAACTAAGCTCAATTCTGTACCAAGTAAAACAGGTAACTCTAACCTAACATGCTTCACATAATATAATTAAGGTAGTTTAAGCAAGTAAGCAATTAAGTTAATTAAACATGCTTTTCTAAGCTAACAACAGACTTAAATTTGCAAGTAGTATAAAATAGGAAAAAGGAACACAATTAAAATTACTTAAAGAAAACCGGATTTTCAATAATTAGCTCAAATACGCACTCGTCACCTCACGTACAAGGTATTTCAATTATCAAATATACCAAATCCTAAGGGGAAAGACCCCCACACAAGGTTAGGCAAGCCACTTACCTCGAACCAGCTCAAATCAATCCGAAACCACGCTCTTGCAATGAGTACTCGACTCCAAATGGCCGAAATCTATTCAATTTAATTTCATAAAATAAATAACACTTCAAGTAACTGATTCTACAAAGAAATTCTAAGCTAAAACACGAAATTAGGTAAAATGACCAAAATGCCCGTCGGGCCCATGTCTCGGAATTGGTTGAAATTTAAATTTCCATAGTCCTCACACTCTCACGAGTTCAGTCATACCAAAAGTACAAAAATCGGACCTCAAATGGTCCCTCAAATCGTCACTCAAAGGTCTCTATTTAGTAAAGCACTAACCCCCAAATTACCATTGAGTTTTCTTAAATTTTCATGTTTATAATAATAAAAATTACCCCAATAACGAGTTTAGGGACCAAAGACCTTACCCCAGTGAATTTCTCCGAAAATCTCTCTTGAAAATGCTCCCCAAGGCTTCTTCCCGTTTGAAAAAAGGTGAAAATAGCTCAAATTCGCGAAGACAAGAATTTATATGTTTCTGCCCAGCTAATCTGCTTCTGCAGCTCTGGGACCGCATCTAAGGTCCCGCTTCTATGAGGACATGGTCGCATCTGTGACATTTTACTTAAATCCATTTTCCGCTTCTGCGACAGACCTTCCGCACATGTGGTCTCGCAGGTGCGTTACCCTTCTCGCACCTGCGGCTCCTGGAGCTGGACCAAATTTCAGCTTCTGCGGTCCAATAGCCGCTTCTGCGGTGCCGCACCTGCGGTCCTACACACGCAGGTGTGGTTATGACAGGTTCAGCAATGCAAAAATCTCCCTAAGTCCAAATTCAACTTCCGTCAAGCACCCGAAACTCACCTAAGCCCCCCGGGACCTCAACCAAACATGCAAACCAGTCCTAAAACATCATTCAAACTTGTTCCAACCTTCGGAACGCTCAAAACGGCATCAAAACACCAATTTAATATCAGATTCAAGCCTAAGAACTTCAAAACTCACAAATTACGCTTTCGATCAAAAAGTCTATCAAACCTTGTCCGAATGACCTGAAATTTTGCACACACGTCATATTCAACACTACGGAGTTACTCCAACTTTCAGAATTTTATTCCGACCCTTTGATCAAAGTCTCACTATCGAACCGGAAACTTCAAAAATTCGAATTTCGGCATTTCAAGCCTAAATTAGCTATGGACCTCCAAAACACAATCCGATCACGCTCCAAATTCCGAAATCACCCAAAGGAGCTAACAGAACTCTCGAATTCTATTCCGAGGCCGTCTTCACACTGTTCTGACTACGGTTAAATTTCCCAAACTTAAGCTCTCATTTAGGGACTAAGTGTTCCAAAATTTTCCGAAACTCAAAACTGAACATCCCGGTAAATCAAAATAGTAGAAATAAATACGGGGACAACAGTTAATAGGGGATCGGGGCATTAATTCTTAAGACGACCGGCCAGGTCGTCACACTTGCCTATGAAAACAAAACAAAGCAAAACAAACATAATACCAATTTTCTCTTTTAAGACCAAAATTGAACTCTAACTATAAAGTTAGTACTGGAGGAAAAAAATAAGACGGTTTGGTAATTAAGACCAACTAATTTCAAGCAACTATACAGTAGTTTGCTTCGGTTTCTTGCAGTCCATCCATTGTGTCATAAAGTGGCCTGTTTAATGTCTCTGGCAGGTATATTACCCGCAACCCTCCAGCAATTCCACATGTCCCAAACACAGCAAATGGTATGCCTCCCCCTAAATCCACCATAATTGGTGCTAAAATTGCATCCATATGAGCCGCTTGAGTTGCACGGAATACACAAACAGCAAATTGAAAGTCCCAGCCATTGCAAATATCCCAAGAATTCCACACACTATGCGAACAGTTTTTCACGCTCCGTAACCTTTCATCAAGCTTCCAGCAAGACAGAAAATTCCACTGAGCCACATTGTCCCTACGGCTAACGGCTTTCGACCAAGCTGCCTGTCCAATATTATTGCGGTTAATAAATAGGCAGGAATTTCACCCGTGGCGTTTAGTGCAACGTTAGCGTAAAGATTGGTTCCGAGATTGACAGCATTCAAACTTATCACATAATAGACAACGGAACAAAAGAAGTTAATAGCCACAACTAAGATGAACCCAATCTGCGTGACAGGAAACCTTAGTACATCTAATAGGGATCCGTTTAACGCTTATTTGGTATCGGGTTCTAGCAATAGTCATTCGGATTGAGAAGTAGGAGCTTTGTCGTCATTCACTTCACTGTCGAGTGCAAGAAGAATGCCATCAGGAAGGTGTTTACCATTTGATATGGCGATTTCGTGCATGAACTTCATGGCTTCATCTACTTGTCCTCTAACAAGGCACCAACAAGGTGCCTCGCGGAGGAAAGGAAGTACGAGAACAACGAGCAGAACAGATGATACTGAAGAAGCAATGTAAAGAGAGCACCACAGTTGGAAGAAATAAGCAATATCAGATCCACTAGAGAAAAAATAGAATGTGGGCATTGCTGCTACGCCACGCCAGGACTGGCCAGGACAACGGGTTCAGTAGCAAGAACGAAAGCACAAAGGCCAGTGCCACCTGTGCTGAAACCGGAGAGAAGGCGGAATAAGGCATAGGTCCAATAGTCCGAAGAAAAAGCTGTTAAACAACCAAAGATAGCGTTCAAAATGCAAACGCTCGCGAGGGAGCCTTTCCTTCCTAATTTGGAGTCTGAAAGATGTCCAAATACTAACCATATTTAAAAGCGTTCCATATTTTCTCAACACCTCAAAGTTGGGATTGTATCAAAATTAGGGATATCTACTGTACCTTACATGGATGCTACTATAGTGTACTTGTTTTTCCCGTATAGTTTCAACTTGGAAAGGTATAAACGCCGAATTTAATTTACTCAACTAGATAATTAAAATTCTTTTGCTTTTTTAGCATGTCCCAAAAGAAATATCACATTTATGTATTTAGAAGCAACAATAAACTTTAAGATTCTTGTTTTAAGCTTAATGAAATTGTTAACCCTAGAAACTGATAACAATTGAATTTATACGTGGTTTTAAGGACACGTGATTTTACTTGGCACAAACTAAAAAAATATGTAAATTGATATTGAAATTGAATGTAAATAGAAATAAAAGTAAACCAAAAATAAATGTATAGCTTTGGCCCTCGAGCTAGGTCGCCCTCGAACCAAACAAATATTCTACTGGAAAGTATGAATAGAGCAGCAGAGTATTGAAAGCTTAAGAGAAAGGTAGTATATTGCTTTGTGTAGCGTGAATATGATGTCTTTTACAAATGATCAAACCCCCTTTACATAGTAGTGGAGTCCTACCTTTGATACAATTCTAAATACAGTAAGAAATCCCATGATTAGCTAATTAATCGGCCTCTTCTTGATACATGTAGAGATTTCCGCCGTGATCCTCTCCCGATCACGGATATTTTGGCTTTCCGTTATTTGGCCCGTTATTTAAAAATTGACGCTGAAGGATGGAAGAAGAAAATGGATTGCCTGGCCTTAGAAAAGGAGACTGCTCCAGCCCAACTGGCCTCGGCTGAAAACCAGCTCCAAGGTATGAAAGAGGAAATCTCGGTGCGGACCAAGAAAATCGATGAGCTTCAGTCCCAATTGGGTTCAACAATTTCTGCTCGGGAGAACCTGGTTGGAGAGCTTGAAACGGCCAAATCAGAAATTAAGGCAGCCAAGGCTGATACTGATGCAATGGTGGCTATTTACCAAGACGATGCCGAAGCCACTCAGATTCGAGTAAAGGAGGTTGCCAAGGCCTCTCAGGTTCGAGCAGAGAGGGTCACCGAACATGCCAAATGTCAATCTCTGACACAACCCTGGTTCGCCCTCCGTGAACCATCGTGACGGCACCTAGCTACGACTAGCTAAGCCTAACAATGCAAAAAATAAACCAATTTGCGGAAGAAATAATAAAAACCGAAATAGTGAAATAAAAGAGTGTTTAAAAATGCCGCTTGGTATATAGAATATCAACTCTCGAAAACTAAATACATTTCCCAAAACTCGGAATCTCATGATCACAAGCCTATGAATGTCTACAAGTATCTAACTCCAGAATATCTAACAAAGGAAAGAAAATACAGAAGGGCTAATACTTAAAAGGGAGAGTAGAAAGGGACTCTTCGATCTATGGAAGCGGTAGATATACCTCGGAGTCTCTACAAGCGCCTCATCTCAAGCGTAATAAGTCTGAGTGGAGGTACCTGGATCTAGACATGAAAAACATGTACAGAAAGGGCATGATTACACCACAACGGTACTCAGTAAGTTCCAAGCCTAACCTCGGTCGGGTAGTGACGAGGAAGGTCAGGGCCCTACTGAAATTAAATAAAATATAAGGTATGAAAACATATGATAAAGCGGTACAATTGAAAGATAATAATAAGAATTAAATACAAGATAAGAAGGATAACAACAACTGAAATAGAGGCAAAACAATCACAAGGAATACCACTCTTCACAAGATAATAACCGGGGATCTCTCAGTATCCCGAGGATCTCTTAGTACCCTCAATATATGTCAGGGATTTCTTGGTATCCCGAGGATCTCTCGGTATCCTCAATGTATGCTAGGGATCTCTTGGCATCCGGAGTATCTTTTGGTATCCTCAATATATGCTAAGGATCTCTTGGTATCTCGAGGATATCTTGGTATCCTCAATATGAATGCTGGGGATCTCTCGGTATCCCGCACTTTAGTTCAAATCAAATACGTACAGGGGATCTCTCAGGATGCCGTCTCGTAGTCCCAAAGTAGAGTACACAGCAATAACACAAAGAATACTCAATTAAACTCAAATTCATACCAAGGTAAAATAGGTAATTCTAACCTAGCATGCTTCACATAATACAATTAAGGAAGTTTAAGAAAATAAAGCAGTTAAGTTAATTAAATATGCTTCTCTAAGGTAACAACAGGCTTAAATTTCAAGTAATGTAGGCAGGAAAGGAAAAACACAATTAAAGCTACTTTAGTAAAACATGATTTGCAACAATTAGCACAAGTACACACTCGTCACTTCATGTACAAGGCATTTCAACTATCACAATACCAATCCTAAGGAGGATGTCCCTCACACAAGGTTAGGCAAGCCACTTACCTCGAACCAGCTCAAAATTAACCCGAAACCACACTTTTGCCACGAGTACTCGACTCCAAATGGTCCAAATATATTCAATGCATAATGTAAATAACACTTCAAGTAACTGATTCTACAATTAAGTTCTAAGTTAAACACGAAATTAGGTAAAATGACCAAAATGCTCCTTGGGCCCACGCCTCGAAATCGGGTAAAATTTACATTTTCAGAATCCTCATACTCTCGCGAGTCTATATATATCAAGAACACTAAAATCGGAGTTCAATTGACCGTCAACTATCCATTTTAAAGTCTCTAAATCTCAAGCCCTATTTACCCATTTTGCACTGATTTTTCCTAATTTTCACCACTAATTAGACCTTTAATCACATATAAATGAGTTATGAAGTCAAAAATGTTACCTTCAAGTGATTCCCCTTTAGTTTCCTCAAAAATCTCCCTCAAAAGCTTCAATCCCGTTCAAAAATGGTGGAAAAATGAAGAAGGGTCGCGGATAGGCTATTTAACTGCCCTGATTTAACCCTATGCGATCGCAGAAATACCTATGCGATCGTATAAGACAACTTCTTCAAAACAATGCGATTGCGACCAGCTCTATGTGATCGCATAGAGCAATTCCATCACCCCACCGCCACTTCAAGTCCTTCTATGCGAACACAATGGTCTCTATGCGAACGTAATGACCAATACTGCTCACCCTATGCGATCACAATCCTTCCTTCGTGATCACGATTCACAAAAATCGCCTACCCCTCGAGTTACTCTACGCGATCGAGGATGGACTCACGCGATCGCAATGAACAAATCACTGCTGCTAAAATACCAGAAAACCAGCAATCTCCCAAAGACCAAAAGTGCCCGTTTGAGCATCTGAAATACACCCGAGGCCCCCGGGACCTCAACCAAATCTACCAACGTCTCCCATAACATTATTCAAACTTGTTCCAACCTTTGTAACGCTAAAAACAACATCAAAATACCAATTTAGCATCGGATTCAAGCATAAGAACTTCAAAAACTCTCAAAATACGCTTTTGATCAAAAAGTCTATCAAACCTCGTCCAAATGACCTGAAATTTTGCACACACGTCATATTCAAGACTATGGAGCTACTCCGACTTTCGGAATTCCATTCCGACCCTCAGATCAAAATCTCACTATTGAACCGGAAACTTCAAAAATTCAACTTTCGGCATTTCAAGCCTAAATTAGCTACGAACCTCTAAAACAAAATCCGAACACGTTCCTAAACCCGAAATCACCCAACGGAGCTAACAGAACCATCAGAATTCCATTCCGAGGTCGTCTTCATACTATTCCGACTATGATCAAATTTTCAAAACTTAAGCTCTCATTCAGGTACTAAGTGTCCCAAAACTCCAAATAATTCCTCCCGACAACTCACAATAGTGAAAACAAATATGGGGAAAGCAATTAATAGGGGATTGGAGCGTAAATTCTGTCGTCACAATCTCAAAGGGAGACCCTTGAGAAAATTCATGTTTGGGGATTTAACCTCACAACCAAGATCGAGAACTCTAAGGAGATCAAAGTTGAAGCTAGGGAATTAGCTTACCCCGATGATAATGATGACTCTGAAAGCTTGAGTGAATCCGAAAGCGGAGAAGACCCCGAGGGCAGAGATGTCTCTCCTGGAGGCGACCAGGACACTTAGGCTTTTAAATAATTTTTGAATTTCTGTTGAGACCGCTTCGGCCTTTGTAACGAATTTCCATCGAGTCATGTTGCCCTTGTAAAATATTTTTGATGAATATATAAAACTTTTTCGCTTCCATTTCTTCTGAGTCTGTTGTCCTTTTTTTGATTTATACAAAGGTCAAAACGCCTTAGCATAAAATTTTGATATTGTCATAAAATTATGATGTTATATTCAAAAGTCTAAGGTTTAGATGGTAAAGAGCGATAGTGAGTACTGCCCTCGACCGTTTCTGATCGGTAATCCCTGTTGATACCTAATTTTTCCCTCATATATTAAACATATATACATATACTTCAAAATAGTGCATATGCATCATCATTTGATTTATAAGCATACAAATATTTTTCATAATTTTTAAAGGCTTTAAACCAATTTATTCCTGCATTTTTATTATATATAAATATCCAATAATTATCCTTCAAATTATTTTAGGGTGATTTAATCATCCAAACTCATCATTTTATACTAATATGTATGTCTTAAAATAATTTACTGCATTTTTTACAATTACATTTGCATTTTTAGGCTAATTGCACACTTTTGCAATAATAGCCCATATTCATGTAAAATTACGATATTTATGCAAAAAATATCTTTTTATAGTTTTATAATGTTAAGTTATTATTTTTACTCATTTTAGTGCATAACAACTATTTTTTCTATTTATTAATTATTTTATAAATTATTTCTTGCTAAATATTGAGTATTTAAAAACTAGCCTAATTCTAAACCTATTCTTGGACCTAAACTACCCAATACACAAGCTCAATACTCCAGCCTAAACCAAATGACCTCTAACCCAATAACCTAACCGGTAACCCATTTAGTTAACCCGCCCCAGCCCCTCTTTAAAATCATAGCCGTTGATCTCGGAGATCAACGACCCACAATCAACCTAACTCTTTTAATTATACCCAAACCCCCCTTAACCCTAAACCATTCTCTACGATCCGCCGCTCTTAAACTCTCTCAAGCGCTCTCTTCGTCTCTGCAAACCCTAGCGTCGTAACCTCTAATCCTCTCCGATTCTGACTCAAAAATGGAATCAATCATTGATTCACTTACCTTATTAATCTCCTCTCACTAATGGTTACTCGTTTTTGATGTTACCTAGTTGCTTGCCTAAATATGGAAAATGGATCTCTTCAACTTCGAACCAAAAACTAGTTCAGTTCCTTTTCCATCTATGTTCGTTCTTGTTCTTTTATGGTATGAATCTCTGTATATCTTTGTGATTCTTACTTACCCTAAAGATTAGGGTTTTAGATATCTTTTATATATAACTAAATATGGTTCGATTATGTGATTTTAAATGTTATCTCATCTATATGCATCCTATTATGTGTAAACTCGTTCTCCTCTGCTGATTTTTTACTTACCTTAAAATTAGGGTTTCAGATTCCTTTAAATCAAACCAAATCTGGTTCGATTCTTTGATTGTAAATAATATTCCTGTCTATGTTCATTTTATTCTATGCAGCATGTGATCTTTTACCTTATTGCCTGTCGATTTGTGTACTTTACCTAAAATTAGGGTTTTGAAATTTTCTCCGTTTCTTTATTGATTTTGAGTGCTTTCCTTCCTAGTACTTGACTGATGATTTTTCATGTTTTTGTGTTCGACTGCACTGTATAAACCACTCCCTATTCCCCTTTGAAATAGCTTCGGAATCATTAAGAACTACAAAAACAAAAGTTGTGTGCTCTTTGCTCTTTAATAATCTTGTTCTGCACTTTAGTTCCTGGCCGACTGAAAGCCAAGGCTAGAAATTTTGAGTTCTTGTTCCTTTGGTGATATTCATAACACTATGGGCTTCCTTTCTTTCTTGTTTCATTTAACTGGTGAGTTACAAAACCTTCGACATTTCATTTACACTTGCCTAACAATAGCATATGTTTTCACTTTTGAAGATTGTTGCTCGATATGTTTATGGGTTGTTCTAACTGTCTTACTTCAATTCCTGACTTTGCTAATCTAAATGTCATTACATTTATAATTTAAGACATGTTTAGACCTGCTTGGAGTTGGCTAATTCCCTTGGATCCTGCCAAGCAAATGTGTTACTGATAGCCATCTTTTGAAAGTTTAAGTTTGCTGTTAGCCATTTTATTTGAACATGCGCTCCTATCCCCTTTTTAGATTAGTTGACTAAGTATGAATGTATTCTTTAAGTATGTAACAAGTCTGTTTCTGAATTTGCTGTGATGTAACCTGTTTTGTTCCTGTTTTGACTTCCCAGTAATTGCCCTAAGTAGTTCTCAACATGTTAGGTCCTGTTACTAATTGATATGATCCTTTCTTGTGACTCTAGCCTTCTGCAGTTAACATAATTTGAACTTTCTTTTTCTTCCTACTATGAGCTTGTAATTGAACTCATTTTCTGAAACTTGGTTAAATTTGTGTTAAATCCAAGCATGTCTATTATCTACTTTTGTGTGATCAATTTGGTTTTGTCCTTCAGTGGTGTTCCTTAACCTCATTCTATTCTTTTACTGTCTGGTCCCTTTGAGTTCTCCTTCTTAGCCAGCTGGAAGCGAAGGCTACTTAGATTCTGTCCTTTGACCTCCCTAGTGTGAGCACTTCTCAGGGTTCATTTGAGACCCTTGTGAACTCTGAAACACTAGGACTTGGTCCCTAGTTATTCTCGGAATCTCTCCTGTTAATCTCCCTAGTGTGAGCACTGCCCTAGGTTCTTGAAGCCTTTGGGAACTCTGACATACTAGGGCCTTGGTTCTCCATGCTCAGCTCTGTTTTATACCTACTGGGTGAATCACTTAATTCCTAGATGCCTTATGTCCATGAAGATGTAATTTCTGGGCTATTGTGAAATATGGGAATGAAGGCCTGGCTTGGCCAAGGTGTATCTTTGGGCCTGCTATAGGCTCCCTATAGTTATTTTTTCTGTAATTTACTTTATTCATTCTGGGTCTATAATAATTCTTGTAATAACATTCTGGGGTATTAGTAAAATTGGGGAAGGGATTTTATCTTACATTTGCATTGAAATGGGTAGAAATCCCGCCTATAGGTATTCTATTTTGCTAAAAAATGTGTCATTATGCTCAAACATGTTTAGTTATTATGTGTTAGAAATTCTGCTTATAGGTTCTTGCTTATAGGTTCTTAATTTGGTTCAAATGTCTTCTGCTTTCACCTGTTAGAAATCATGCCTATAGGATATTGAATGGTTAATACCTCAATGTGCGTATAGGATTATGTTAACATGCACACTACCTACTTTATGATTTAGATATCATGCCTATAGGATCTGAATAGAAATCATGCCTATAGGATTTGAAATCAATTTTAACTATGATAATAGAAATCCTATTTATAGGGTCTAAAATTAGTCTTAATTATTGCCATGCTCGTTTCTTTAAAGAGTTTTCAACACTTTGCTAATTATCACTATTAGGAACCATATCTATAGGACTCGACTATGTAATTCTAAACATACTTCTGTGATCACCATTATTAGTTACTACATGAATCACCTAGACATCATGCCTATAGGTTTTAATCTCTTATGCTTGTAATTAATAGGCAACTATATAGGCGTTTTTGGAAATCGTGTTAAAGGTAAGGACTTTGCACACGAAACTGCCTACTTATTAAAAATCCAAAATCACATAGAGATCCTGCCTATAGGGTTCTGCAACCTTAACTTGTTAAAATCTGCAACTGTCAAATGCTCAATGTGTTTGCGTGCATTCGTTGTCAAAGTGTGGAGGTTAACTTGAGCCCTTAATTGCTTTTATATGAAGTCCAACTTGTTTTGCCTGTCGATTAGTTTTATCATTTGAGCAGCCTAAGTTGAAGTCTAGAACTACCTAAATAGAGGTCCAAAGCCTCCTGGACCATAGGCATGAGACAGGTAGCACACACATAGGGTGCAGTTTAGAACCAACTAGTGCGCTTTAGTTAACAACTTAAAGATAATAATCGGGTAGCAGGAGATGGTAGTCTTTTCCCGCTGAATAATATGAGTAAAACCCTATTTTGAGGGAGTTACAAAGTATTATTTATATTGCACGGGGTGATCATTTAGGCTAAAATTTTTAGGACCCCCCATCTTGTGTTTAAATCAATTACTTGTATTTAATAATAAACTTCGACCCCCCATCTTGTGTTTAAATCAATTACTTGTATTTAATAATAAACTTCCCAAATACCTTGTTTTCTTAGCTTTGATTACATAGAGTAATTCATATAATTGAGTCCGGTCAGGACCCACAGTTGTGGACCTCAAAGAGTGCCTAATACCTTCTCTTCAAGGTAATTTTGAGCCCTTACCCAATCTTTGGTGACACAAACTAGTCAAATAGAGTTATCTGCAAAATAGGTGCCATAACGCACCTCAAACTCGTTAGGTGGCCACTCTGTCTTTTTGCACAGTGATTAAAAGAGTTTTCAAGTGTTGAAAACCCAATTTCGCGAGAAAAAGTGGCGCGACAATCCCTGAGTGAATGTTCAAACTTGAATTAAGGTAGCCCTTAGGCTTAACACGTATCTCAGATTTGGGGTAATAATTCGATTTTGAATCAATTTGATCGGGCTTCATAGATAGTCCCTGAGTAAGGATTTTCTCGAACTCGATTTAAAGTAGCCATTAGGCCTTTGTATTTTTGCTTTCTTTTGTATCTTTTTCGAGGACATTTTAGTTGTTGTAACTTTTGTGTTTGGCCGATTTGGCCTTTGTAAAAAGATCTTTTATGTATATATATAAGGCTTTCTGTCCTTTTCAGGTCTTAAAATTTTTTCCTTTGCTTTATCATTCATATTTGCAAAGGTTGGAATGCCTGAGCATGAAATAATAAGGTTGTGTTTGAGGGTTCGAACAAACCCCTACCTTTATTGCCTTTCTGGGTTAAGGCGTTATCCGGGTTTGAATTTACCAAAATTTTCTCCCGAAAATATCTTAAGTTTGCGATTTTGCCGAAGGTAGCCTTTAGAACCGGTTGTGAAAGAATTTTTTCTTTTTCAAAGGCCTATTTTTGTTACGGATTTTAGACATTGCCAAACCGTGTTAAACTGGCCATAGCCTTTTAGCTCGGGTGTAGCCCAGTGAGCTTGCTTAATTTAATAGTCCCCAAGTGGGTATGGTCGTGGCCTTTAAAATTCGGGGGTTGCCTGATAGGTCTTATATCGACGATATTTTGATAGCTCGATCTATTTCGAAGTTGATTTTCGAACGACAGTCCCCGAGTAAGAGAGTGACCGTCCGAATTTTGATTATAATCAGCACCTGAGCCTATTTTCTTAAAAGATTGAAAGTACCGGATTGTAAAGTGGAAATTTTTCCAAGACATAAGATAATTACAATGAAAGTACTTCTATTTATTCTTGTCAAAAGTAGTCATACATGCGTACATGTTTTATGTCAGAGCACGAGCAGTCTAAATAGGCACGGTTTGTTTTGACCATTTGGCCTTTACAATAAATCCTACCTATCGAGATCCTTCTATTTCGAAATAATTTCTTTGCTAGAACAATTTGATATCTGAGGGTAACCCCCATCCCCCTAGTATTCGAGGTTGATTGTAAAGAAATCTGGTATACTGTAAACACAGTTTGGATACCGATTCGTAATCAACCTCTAATTCTAAGTTAGCACGATCTATTATTGCCTCATTAAAAACCCTACCGGAAAACCCATTTGGGACAAAACCAGTCTAAGGAAAAAAGATTGCAACACGTTCTTTCAGAACTAAAGACTTCATGATGATAAATCTACCGATGTCTCTTGTTGACCACCTACAAGTGTTAGTTTAAAACAAAAATGAAAATAGAAAAGGGTCGTACCTTAGCAGTAATATCATCTTAGGTGAGATACATTCCAATTGCTCGGTAGTTTTTCCCCATTCATCATTCCGCGCTTGTAAGATCCCTTTCTGGTGACTTCAAGAATCTGGTATGGTCCTTCCCAGTTTGGGCCCAATTTACCTTCGTTCGGATTTCGAGTATTGAGGGTGACTTTCCTTAGTACCAAGTCCCGAATGCTGAAATATCAATGATTGGTTCTTTGATTGTAGTATCTCTCGATCCGTTGTTTTTGGGAGGCCAATCGGACGATGGGGGATTCACATCTTTCATCTAATAATTCTAGGCTTGTATTCATAGTCTTGTTATTTGACTCTTCTGTCGCATATCGAAACCTGATGCTTGGTTCTCTGACCTCGACCGATTTTAGAGCTTCGACACCATAAACTAATGAAAATGGGGTAGCACTGGTACTAAACTTCGATATTGTACGGTATGCCCAAAGAACCTAGAGTAGAATTTCCTTCCACTTCCCTTTTGCGTCAGTTAACCTCTTCTTAAGGTTCTGGATGATGGTTTTGTTGGGAGATTCGGCCTGTCCATTTTTGTTGGGATGATAAGGTGATGATAGGATTCTTTTTATCTTGTGATCCTCGAGAAATTTAGTCACCTTGCTGCCGATGAACTGCTTTCCATTAACACATACAATTTCGGAAGGCATCCGGAATCGACATATGATGTGATCCCAAATGAAGCCGATGACTTCCTTCTCCCTGACTTTATCGAAAACATGTGCTTCAACCCACTTAGAGAAATAATCAGTCATAAATAAAATAAATTGAGCTTTACCTGGGGCACATAAAAGAGGGCCAACGATGTCCATTCCCCACTTCATGAACGGCCATGAGGACAAGACCGAATAGAGTAACTCCCTAGGTTGATCAATCATCGGTGCATGTCTTTGGCAGTTGTCACATTTTCAAACAAACTCTTTCGCATCTTTCTCCATGTCGACCCAGTAGTATTCGACTCTGATTACTTTGTTGACCAATGATTCATCACCAGAATGATTTCCGCAAGTGCCCTCGTGGACTTCCCTTAGAACATATTCGGTATCTCCCGGTCCCAAACATATTGCTAACGGACCATCAAACATCCTTCTGAACAAGGTCCCATCTTCGGACAAGGTGAATCATGATGCCTTTGTGCGCAGCCCCTCGATTATTTTGAGTCCGAGGGAAGCTTTCCGTTCTTCAAATATTCTATGTATTTGTTTCTCCCATCCTAGGTCAAACTTATGGAGTTTACCTCGTCGTGGCCTTCCTTGACCACTGACCTCATGAGTTGCACGACAGGCCCCAAATTGAGTTCGTTGATTTTGACCGATGGCCCTAGGTTTGCTGGGGCATCAGCTTCGATATTCTGATCTCGAGGGACATGTTGCAAAGTCCATTCCTTGAATCGGTGTAGAGTTACTTGTAGCTTGTCCAGGTATCTTTGCATTCATTCTTCTCGGACTTCAAAGGTTCCATTAACTTGATTTACAATGAGCAGGAAGTCACATTTGTCTTTGATTACCTCCACTCCCAAGTCTTGGCTAGTTCGAGACCTACAATCATGGCCTTATATTCGGCCTCGTTGTTAGTTAATTTTGCAGTCCTAATAGATTGTCTAATCACGTTACCTGTGTGTTGTTTTGACATGATGCCGAGTCCGGACCCTTTTACGTTCGAAGCACCATCCATAAAGAGGGTTCAGATTTCCGAGGATGTACCCAATAGTTCTTTTTCGACCTCGGGTACTAAGGCAGGTGTGAAATCAGCCACAAATTCTGCCAAGATCTAAGACTTAATGGTTGTTTGGGGTCGATACTCAATATCATACCCGCTGATTTCTACAGCCCATTTGGCCAATCGTCCTGAAAGTTCGGGCTTATGCAAAATATTTCGAAGAGAATAAGTCGTTACAACACATATGGGATGACATTGAAAGTATGGTTTTAGCTTCCTAGAGGCGTTTATCAAAGCAAGCGCTAATCTTTCTAGATGGAGATATCTAGTTTCAGCCTCTCCTAAGGTCCGACTAACATAATAGATAGGGAATTGTGTACCTTGTTCTTCTCAGACCAGGACTCCACTTATCTCTATCTCCGATATTGCCAAATACAAGTAAAGTTATTCATCTGCCCTCGGTGTGTGAAGCAACAACATGCTCGATAAGTATCGTTTAAGCTCCTCCAAGGCATGTTGGCATTCCGTGGTCCATGTGAAGTTATTATTTTTCTTTAGCAATGAAAAGAATCGATGGTTCTTATCGAAAGACCTCGATATGAATCGCCCCAGAGCGGCTATGTGCCCCGTTAACCTCTTTACGGCCTTTATGTTGTCTACTACCATGATGTCTTCAATAGATTTCATTTTGTTGGGGTTGATTTTGATTCTTCGATTAGATACTATGAAGCCGAAAATTTTCTAGAGCCGACCCCAAATGTACACTTTTCTGGGTTGAGTTTCATGTTGTATTGTATACCGAGAGTTTTTGCAAATTCTTCAAATGGTCCTCTGCTCGCAGGGGCTTACCTTGCATGTCATCAATATAAACTTCCATAGATTTCCCTATTTGTTCTTCGGACATTTTTTACTAGGCTATGATAAGTTGCACAAGCATTTTTAATCTGAACGACATTACATTATAATAGTAGGTCCCATACTTAGTGATGAATGAGGTCTTTTCCTGGTCTTCCAGGTTCATCTGTATTTGGTTGTACCCGGAATAGGCATCGAGAAAACTAAGGATCTCGTAGCCGTTCGTGGCATCGATCATGCGACCAATATTAGGCAAAGGAAAAGAATCCTTGGGGCATGCTTTATTTAGGTCTTTGTAACCTAGACACATCCTAAGTTTGTTCCCCTTCTTAGGGACTACTACTACGTTTGTTAACCATTCAGGATATTTTACTTCACGGAAGGACCCTATTTTGAGAAGTTTGGTTACCTCATCTTTAATGAAAGCGTGTTTGACCTCAGATTGGGGTCTTCTTTTTTGTTTCACCTGATGAAACTTTGGGTCTAGGCTTAGTTTATGGGTGGTAATTTCCGATGGGATCCCTGTCATATCGAGATGAGTCTAGGCTTAGTTTTAAGGAATTGAATAAGTTTTCCCCTAAGCTCGGGAGCTAGCCCTGTGCCCAGGTATACCTTTCGTTCGGGCTGGTGTTCGACCAGTATGATTTTTTCCAACTCTTCGATCGTTGACTTAGTGGCATCAGAATCATCGGGGACTATGAAAGATCAAGGAACCCCATAGTCATCATCCTCGTCAGTCCTTTGCTTCTTTGATTAGGTTCGAGGACGGCGTCTGTTGTTGCTATTTGACTTTCTGTTTCCCTTCGAATTTGACCCCTTCATTGATGAGAGTGCCGATATCATTATTACTTCATTGACGGTAAACATTTCCTTGACGGTGGGTTGCTCTTTGTAGACTATTTTGACTCCCTCTGCCATTGGGAACTTTAGAACCTGGTGAAGGGTCTAGGATACCGCTCTCATGTTGTGGATCCATGGCCTCCCGAACAGGGCATTGTACCTCATATCGCCCTCGATCACATGGAACTTTGTCTTTTAAATGGTCCCAACCACGATCACTGGTAAAGTTATTTTGCCTTTTGTGGTTTCACACGCCATGTTGAGCCATTTAGCACTCGGGCTGCGGGCACAACCTGATCCTGTAGACCGAGATGTTCTACGACCCTCGATCAAATAATGTTGGCCGAGCTACCTGGATCAATTAAAACACATTTAACTTGAGTCTTAATCATATGTACTGATATTACCAGTGCGTTGTTATGGGGTTTCACGATCCCTTCTATATCCTCATAATTGAAAGCAAGGTCCCTTCTAGTACATAATCCCGAGTTCGCTTCTCCCTTGTGATCGACTCCTTAGTGCGTTTTAATACTTGTCCTTGAGGAATATCTACCCCTCCAACGATCATGTGAATCATATGTAGTGGCTCTTCTTTCTTGTTTTTTCTGTTAGAATCTCTATTTTTTAAGTGATTCTTGGCCCGATCGCTTAAAAATTCTCGAAGGTGCCCTGCGTTGAACAAACGAGCTACTTTCTCCCTTAGCTGCCTGCAATCTTCTGTTCTATGGCCATGGGTGCCATGATACTTGCACATTTGGTTGGGATTTCTCTGGGCTTGATCGATCTACAGAAGTCGAGGCCACTTGTATCTTTGATACGTCCGATGGCTGATATGATGGCGAATGCATCAGCGTTGAAGTTATACTTTGATAGTCGCGGTGCTTCTTTGGGCCCGACATCCATATTGAAACCATTCTTGCTCATGAGCCCCTCGGAACTCTAACCCCGATCATTTATCCTTTCACCTTAAATAGGGTTGCGCCTAGGTCCGTTATATCTCCGGTCTCTATTGTATTGCCGGTAGCGATCCCTGTTCGAGCGTGGCTCTTAGTCGATGTCCCTTTTGAATCTGTCAACGGGCCTGATAGGATAAACGGACCCAGAAAGAGTCCCTAGCTAATCGTATTCGACCCTAATCTTTTATTGGTACCGATTATACACATCGGCCCAGGTAACAACTCGGTATTCAATCAAGTTCTGTTTTAATTGTTGTGAAGCCACAGAGCTTCGTACATTTAATCCTTGAGTGAAGGCCTGAACGGCCCAATCATTGGCGATTGGTGGTAGATCCATGTGCTCCATTTGAAACCGATACACAAAGTCCTTGAGCATCTCGTTATCTTTCTGCCTCACCTTGAACAGGTCCGACTTCCTAGTCTCGACCTTTATAGCTCCGGCATGCGCTTTAACGAAGGAATCTGCAGGCATAGCAAAAGAATCAATGGAGTTAGGTGGCATGTTATGGTACCATATCATCACTCCCTTCGACAAGGTCTCCCCGAATTTCTTCAATAATACGAACTCGATCTCATTTTCCTCCAGATTATTCCCCTTAATCGCACATGTATAAGAAGTGACATACTCGGTGGGGTTGGTCGCTCCATTATACTTGGGAATTTCTGGCATGCGGAACTTCTTGGGAATCGGTTTTGGAGCCGCGCACGAGGGAAAGGTTTTTGCACGAACTTCTTTGAATTTCAAACCCTTCAAAATTGGTGGTGCCCCAGGAATTTGATCAACCTTGGAATTATAGGTTTCCACCTTTTTGTCATTTGCTTCAATTTTCTTCTCCCCCGATTTAATTCGTTTTGTTAGTTTCTTGAGCATTTTTATGATTGCGGGATCGGTCCCTGATTCACCGTTGTTTGATATCTTTGACGCCGATTCAGCCATACGAACAACTTCCTATGATGGCTCGGGCTCGATCTTGCTTGGTGCATGGTTCTGGTTTTGGAGTTGTGCTATTGCAGCTTGTTGAGCCTACAACATTTTGAAAAAAAAATGAGGAAGGCTGATCACGCCTTCCTCATCGCCTTATGCGTTCTGACCGGTTGATCGAACGTCTCTGCGTACATTATTTTTAGGATCGACGGCCAAATTTGAATTAATGGCAATATGGGAACTAACGTTGATTGGGTCTGCGGCGGGGACTCCATCGAAGTCAACTGGTGGTACTTCATTCCCTGGGGAGGCTATGTTGTCATTCTCACCATGGAGACTGAGGCCACTGTCTGTGTATGTGTGTGGTGCTTAAGAGTTTGACATGCTGATCCTGAAATCAAAGATACTCACAAGAACAAGTATAAAATAGTGTGTGTTACGAAAGTTAGTACCAGACAATCACTATTATTCTTAGCCCCATGATGGATGCCAAACTGTTTACCCTAAAAATGGATAACAATTGAATTTATACGTGGTTTTAATGATACATGATTTTACTTGGCACAAACTGAGAGAATATGTCAATTGTTATTGAAATTGACTGCATATAGAAATAAAAGCAAACCAAAATAAACGTATAGCTTTGGCCCTCGAGCTAGGTCGCCCTCAAACCAAACAAATATTCTACTGGAAAGTATGAACAGAGCAGCAGAGTATTGAAAGCTTAAGAGAAAGGTAATATATTGCTTTGTGTAGTGTGAATATGATGCTCTTTACAAATGATCAGACCCCCTTTATATAGTAGGGGAGTCCTACCTTTGATACAATTCTAAATACAGTAAGAAATCCCATGATTAACTAATTAATCGGCCTCTTCTTGATACATGTAGAGATTTCCGCCGTGATCCTCGCCCGATCACGGATATTTTGGCTCGGTAAGCTTCCCTCGATCTTGCTCGACCTCTATCCTGCGTGGTTTCAATCTTTGCCGACCTCTATCTTGATCGGTCTCTGGGCCTAGAGCTCGGCAATCTAACTTTGTACCATGGTCCGATATAACATGGGATCGAACCTTGACCTGCCTCGTTCTAGGATATGTCCGATTTTGACCGTATACATAACTAATTTATAATCACATACATATTTAATGAAAACAAAGGCATACTGATCATGCAGCCAGCAAAAAATATCGATTGGACAAGCCCAATCTTAAACTTGTGTCCACATATCAATCCGAGCTCTGACACTGTAGAACTTCCTAACCACTACCACGAGCCAGGCTCAAGGTCACACACTCTCCATTGCTAAAGAACGATGTCTAGTCAAATACCGCCATACTGGTTCACGATCCGCGTAAATCATGATAATATTGTGAATCCTCTCCAGCGTCCAAGCCAGGCTGGTTAGAACATTTTCATAGCGAAGATGTAAAACAGATACACCAAGTATCACAGCTGCCACCACCCAAACTCCCCGCAGTACTTTTCTAACATTTCATCCATTGTTATCTTCTTAGGAGAGATGAGTGGCGGCGAGAGGTCTAAATAGTTGATTGCTAATGCGTTTGAGAACATATGTCTTGGTGTTAATTTGTCCATCGGTTGAGTGCATACTTTTAGGAAAGAAATTTGATGAATCCCTGTATAGAGTTAGAGGCATATGTGATTTTACTTGTTTAACTTCAAGGTGAAATATTCGTTTTTTATCCGTAATTTAATGCATAATGGTTTATATGATACTTTTAGTGCCGTGAAGCATGCTCGTTTTTGACTCCAATAATCGATGCCCTCCCCTTTTCACTCATTTTGATTTTCTCGTGAAAGCACGACTTAGGAAGTTCCATTTTTTGAAGTTTGGTTTAAGAAGGGGACATCACTTTGCAGGGATTGTCTTCAAATGTCATAAATGTGACATTTTAGAATTCAGAACCAAGGTCATTTTTAAACCAGTACAGTTATGTAGGATTGACAACTTATATGAGCCAGCTTCGCCATACAAAGTCATTTGTTTGATTTGAGAGTTAGAATGTTGAATTTCCCTTAAGCAATGCAGACTTATGTAAATTGAAAATGATATTAGATAAACTTATATTCATGTAATCATGCCCTTATAGTGTTTAGCATTTGTCGGAGAGCATGATTGAAATTCAACACATTCCAATTAGCTTTTTTTTAATTAAATTCATGCTTAAGTAGTTCATCTATGACCTTTATTTTTGTCTGCACTTGATCTTATAGAGTTTATCCTTGTAATAAATGACCATGTGAAGTCACCTCATAAGTAGGAAGATTGAACCTCAAGGACCTGTTTCCCGTGAGTTGGTCCTATTAGGACAATTACCAAAGATAAAAGATTATAAGGGTCAATCATCATCAAAAGTAGAAAGCTTTCTTTTAAGTCCTAATTCTAAAATTAGGAAAGTTGTCTTCATCACTTAACAAAATGGCTTTAACATTCTAAAATGAAATAGACTCATTAAATATTGTCTATAACTATCTATACTAGCATAATTAGCTAGAGCATCAGTGTCACTGTCACCATACAAATCTACCATGTCGTGATGGCGCCTAACGTGGAACTAGGCAAATCGACTCTTTTACCAAAATAACCTGATAATCCAAAATAAAGATTTCTTTAAGCTATTAATTAATAAAACTTTATAATATAAGTCTAGATAATAAAGTGCGGAAAAAAAGTCCGACATTGGAGTGTCACTAGTCATGAGAAACTACTAAAAACTGTCTAAAAATGCTAAGACTAATACAGTCTGGGAAAAACTACTTATAACAACTAAAGGAAGATAGGAGGGAGAAGTGCAGGGCTGCGATCGCCATGTAGATACCTTGCTAAATCCACGAATTCGCGACGGATAAAAATCACACGTCCAGCAACCCCTGGATCTGCACACAAGGTGCAGGGAGTAATGTAAGTACACCAACTCAGTAAGTAATAAAGGTAAATAAAGACTGAGCAGCAAGAAACAAAAAATCCACGTCATTAAATCTCAATAAGTACAACATGCTTTCAAATCAATAAATGAGTGAAATCATCTCGTTTAAAATCCAATTTTGGTAAAAATCATTTAAAGATATTTTTCAATAGTTTCAACAGAGGTTTAATGCAATTTAGAGTAAAAATGATGAAAGTCAAAACTAGCCCCTCGGGTAAACACGAATCATAAATCGCCCCTCGGGCATAGCATCACTCATAATCAGCCCCTCGGGCAAACCTCACAGTCACTCGTAAACAACCCTTCGGCACAACATGAATCAAGAACAGTCCCTCGGGCAAAAGCATAATATCACTCACTCAGGGTACCTGCGCTCACTAGGTGTACAGACTCCGGAGGGGGTCCTACATCCCAAGCTCTATAACAAGCCACCTCGTAGCATAAATCAATCAGGCCCTCGGCCTCTTATAATCATAAATCAGTAACATCATGCTGCGGCGCGCAACCCGATCCCATAATATCCTCATAACACAGGCCCTCGGCCTCACTCAATCAGAAATCTCTCAAGCCACTCGGGTTATCATTAAAATAGGGTGCTTAGCCCAAAATATCATTTTATGCATAAAAATGGAGTAATAAAGACTGAGTTATGAAATTAGTAAACATAGCATGATTGAGTGTAGATCTTAAAACAAAAACAATGAGAGGATAATAAGAAAAGACCTCTAAGGTCCAAACACCATTGGCACGAGGCCTAAATATGGCGTTCAGCCCATATGCCCGTCACCTAGCATGCGTGTCACCTCACAATAGTAAAATGATGTAAAATTCGGGGTTTCATACCCTCAGGACAAGATTTACAATCATTACTTACCTTGAACCGGTCAAATCCCTACTCCGCGATGCCTTTGCCTCTTGAATCGGCCTCCAAACGTCCCGAATCTAACCAAAAGCAATATAATGTGATCAATATAGGCCAAGGGATCAATTCCAAACAAAAAACTATCAATTTAGACCAAAATCTCAAAATTCACACAAATCTAGCCCTCGGGCCCATGTCTCGGAATCCGACAAAAATCACAAAACTAGAAACTCCTTTCACCCACGAGTCTATACATAGACAATTCATAATAATCCGACATCAAATGGTCCCACAAATTCTCAAATTAAACTCTCCAATTTCAAGCCCTAGTCCCCTCAATCTCATCCCTAATTTATTCTAATTCCAAGCTTAAACAACTGAAAATTATCTTAATAACAAGTATTATGCTCAAGTAACTTACCTCAATGAATATCCCCTTGATTCCGTCTTCAAAACCCTCCAAAAGCCTCAAAATCCGAATGAAAAATGCTGAAGAATGGCCAAAATTCTCGAAGGGTTCCTTATATACTTTCTGCCCAAGCATCTTGCACTTGCGGCCCTTTACCCACATCTGCGTGACCGCTTCTGCAGTCAAAACAACCGCATTTGTAGCTTTCACTTAAACACCCAATACCGCATCTGTGCCCCAGGCACCGCACCTACGGGCCCGCAGATGCGTCAAGCTCACCACATCTGCGGTTCTTCTCTTGGCCCACAAATTCTGTATCTACGGCTTCTCCACCGCATCTGCGGCCTTACACCTACAATCCCTAATCCGGAAGTGCGGAAACATCAGAAGCAGCAGCTTCAGCTGCACCATTCCATTTCTAATTCCCCCATTAACCATCCGAATTCATCCCGGGGCCCTCGGGACCTCTACCAAATATACCAAGAAGTCACATATCAATATTCAAATTTAGTCAAACCTTCGGAACACTCAAAACAACATCAAAACACCAAATCACCCTCGGATTCAAGCCTGCGAACTTCTAAACTTATGAATTCCGCAAACGATGCCGAAACCTACCAAATCACCTCCGAATGACCTGATATTTTGCACACACATCATAAATGACACTACAGACCTAATCAAATTTCCAGAATTCCATTCTGACCCCGATATCAAGATTTTCACTACCGACTGGAAAATGCCAAATTTTCAATTTTGCCAGTACAAGCCTAAATCTACCACAGACCTCTAATTTACATTCCGACCATGCTCCTAATTCCAAAATCACTTAACGGAGCTAACCAAACCATCAGAATTCACATCCGAGATGATTTACACATAAGTCAATATCCAGTTGACTTTTCCAACTTAATCTTCTAAATAAGAGACTAAGTGTCTCTTTCCACTCTAGAACCACTCCGGACCCGCACCAACAAACGTTCATCCTCGAATGAGTCTAGAAACATACTTGAAGCCTCAAATAGGTGTGGATATCTGCTGCGCATCTCCATCTCAGTCTCCCAAGTAGCCTCCTCCACGGGCCGACATCTCCACTGCACTTCCACTGAAGCTATATCCTTTGATCTCATCTTTCGGACCTGCCACTCCGAAATAGCCACTGGCTCCACATCATAAGTCAAATCATCGTCTAAATCAACCGTGCTGAAATCCTAAATATGAAACAGATCACCGATATACTTTCGGAGCATAGAAACATGAAATACCAGATGCACCCCCGACAAGCTAGGTGGCAAAACAAGCTCACAAGCCACCTCCCTAATCCTTCGAAGCACCTCGAAAGGCCCAATGAACCGAGGGCTCAACTTGCCCTTCTTCCCAAATCTCATAACACCCTTTATGGGTGAAACCTTCAATAGAACCTTCTCCCTAACCATGTAAGACACATCACAAACCTTCCTGTCAGCATAACTCTTTTGTCTTGACTGAGCTGTACGAAGTCGCTCCTGAATCACCTTCACCTTGTCCAAAGCATCATGTACCAAGTTTGTACCCAAAGCCTAGCCTCGACCTTCTCAATCCAAACCACTTGAGATCTATACCGCCTCCCATATAAAGCCTCAAATGGAGCCATCTGAATACTCGACTGATAACTGTTGTTATATGCAAACTCCGCAAACGGTAGACACTAGTCCCATGAACCCCCAAAATCAATGACACAAGCGCGCAACATGTCCTCTAGTATCTGAATAGTGCGCTCAGACTGTACGTCCATCTGAGGGTGAAAGGTTGTGCTCATCTCAACCTGAGTACCCAACTCTCACTGCATGGCCCTCCAAATTGCGATGTAAATTGAGTACCTCTATCTGAAATGATGGAAACTAGGATACCATGTAGGCAAATAATCTCTCGGATATAAATCTCAGCTAACCACTCTGAAGAATAGGTAGTACACACTGAAATGAAGTGTTCGAACTTGGTCAGCCGATCCACAATCACCTAAATAACATCGAACTTCCTCAAGGTCTGTGGGAGTCCAACTATGAAATCTATAGTGATCCGCTCCCACTTCCACTCTGGAATATCTATCTGCTGAAGCAAGATACCCGGTCTCTGATATTTATATTTTACCTGCTGACAATTGAGGCACCGAGCTACAAACCATACTATATCTTTCTTCATTCTCCTCTACCAATAGTGCTGTCTCAAATCCTGATACATCTTCGCGGAACCTGGATGGATGGAATTCCGCGAGCTTTGGGCCTCCTCCAGAATCAACTCCCAAAGCCCATCTATATTGGGCACACATATCCGGCCCTACATACTCAATACCCCATCATCACTAATAGTCACATCTCTGGCATTGCCGTGCTGAACTCTATCCTTGAGGACAAGCAAATGAGGGTCATCATACTGGCGCTCTCTGATACGATCAAACAAGGAAGACCGAGAAACCACACAAGCTAGGATCCGACTGGGCTCCGAAATATCCAACCACACAAATCGATTGGCCAAAGCCCGAACATCAACCGCCAGAGGTCTCTCCCAACATGAATAAATGGAAGACTGCCCATACTCACCGTCTTCCTCCTCAAGGCATCGGCCACTACATTGGCCTTTCCCGGATGGTACAAAATAGTAATATCATAGTCCTTTTGCAGCTCCAACCATCTCCGTTGCTTAAAATTGAGATCCTTCTACTTGAACAAGTACTTGATGATACGATGATCAGTAAATACCTCACAAGACACACCCTAGAGATAATGCCTCCAAATCTTCAACGCGTGAACAATGACAACTAACTCCAAATCATGAATAGGGTAGTTCTTCTCATGGGGCTTCAACTGACGAGACGCATAAGCAATCACTCTACCATCCTACATGAACACGCACCCAATACCAACCCGAGAAACATCAAAATATACCGTATAAGAACCTGAAGCTGATGGCAATACTAATACTGGAGTTGTGATCAAGGCAGTCTTGAGCTTTTGAAATCTCGCCTCACACTCATTCGACCACCTGAAAGGAGCACACTTTTGAGTCAATTTGGTCAAGGGTGATGAAATAGATGAAATACCTAAACGAACCAACGGTAATAACCCACCAAACCAAGAAAGCTACGAATCTTTATTGCTGAGGACGGTCTAGGACAACTCTGAACTGCCTCTATCTTTTTCGGATCAACCTGAATACCCTCATTGGGCACCACGTGCCGCAAGAAAGTCACTGAACTGAGTCAACACTCACACTTGGAGAACTTTGCATAAAGCTTCTCCTCCCTCAACTGCTACAATACAACTCTCAAATGCTCAAGCGTGCTCCTCCTGACTACGGGAGTACACCAGAATATTATCAATGAGTACAATAACAAACGAGTCGAGATAAGGCCGAAACATGATGTTCATCAAATGCATTAACATTGTTGGGGTATTGGTCAGCCCAAAAGACATCACAAGGAACTCATAATGACCATATCGGGTCCTGAAAGTTGTCTTAAGAATGTCTGAGTCCCTAATCTTTAATTGGTGATACCTTGACCGGAGATCAATCTCGGAGAACACTCTCGCTCCCTGAAGTTGGTCTGGTCAAATAAATAATCAATACGAGGCACAAGATACTTGTTCTTAATTTTCACTTTGTTCAACTGCCTGTAATCAATGCACATCCTCATCGTGCCATCCTTATTCTTCACAAATAGAATAGGCGCACCTCAAGGCGACACATAGGCTGAATAAACCCCTTATCAAGGAGTTCCTAAAGCCGCTCCTTCAATTCCTTTAACTCTGCCGGTGCCATACGATACAGTGGAATAGAAATGGGCTGAGTGCCCGGCACCAAATCAATACCAAAGTCAATATCCCTGTCCGGTAGCATGCTCTGCAGGTCTGCAGGAAACACATTCGGAAATTCCCTCACTACCGGAACTGAATCAATGGTAGGAGTCTATGCACTAACATCCCTCACGAAGGCCAAATAAGAAAGACATCCCTTCCCAACCATCCGCTGGGCCTTAAAAAATGAAATCACCCTACTAGGAACATAATCCGGTGAACCTCGCCACTCAATCCGTGGCACCCGCGGCATAGCCAACGTCATTGTCTTAGCATGACAGTCCAAAATAGCACGACACATAGACAACTAATACATGCCAAATATCACATCAAAATTAACCATACTAAGCAACAAAAGGTCCACTCAGATCTCCAAACCCCTAATAGTCACCACACATGACCAATATACACAGTCTACAACAACAGGATCGCTTACTGGAGTAGATACACGAACAGATGAAGCACGAGACTCACATGGTGTATCCAAATAATGAGAAAAATATGATGACACATATGAAAAGAGAAACTAGAATCGAATAATACAGAGGCATCCCTGTGGCAAACTAAGACAATACCTGTGATCACTTCATCTGAAGTAATATCATCTAGTCTTGCAGGGAGTGCATAGAAACGGGCCTGAACACCACCTAATCGACCACCCCCTCTAGGGCGACCCCTAGCTAACTATCCTCCTCCCCTAGCTAACTGGGTGGGTGGTAAAGTAACTGGTACTAAAGTAGATGGCTAACTCCTCTACTGAGGCAGACCCCTATGGCGATGAGGACACTGCCTCCACATGTGCCCCAACTCTCCAAACTTATAACACCCCTTGGTGCTGGTGACGGGGACTGAAGGGAAACCCTATCACCATGATGACTGGTAGAAGAACCTGGCATAGAAGGGCCCTAAACTGATAGAGCACAGGACGAACTCTAGGCTAGGAGGGCACTAAGTGATGAATGGCCCTAATGAGAACTGTGAGAACCATAGCCCGATGATGCACCATGGTGAACTGGGCGAGCTGATTAAACATGTCTGAATGGTTGGCCTCTACCGTTCTGGAACTGACCCCCATAAGAAGCAACACTGAATCCACCTTGACCACGAGGCCTCTTGGCCTCCCTCTCAACCCTCTCCTAAACACGAACTATCTCAATATGTTGAGAAATGTTGACACCCTCATCAAAAGTTGCACTAGACACTCTCTCTCTCATCATAAGTAACCGAAGTTGAAAACTGATGCCATCTATAAACCTCATGATTCTCTCTTAGCCTGTAGGAACCAACCAAACCGCATGACGAGCCAACTCAGAGAACCACATCTCATACTGTGTAACAGACATATCACCTTGGAGAAGGTACTCGAACTGCCTGCGCAACTCCTCTCTGCGAAACTCAGGAACAAAATTTTCCAGAA
Organism: Nicotiana sylvestris; assembly: GCF_000393655.2. NCBI lineage: Eukaryota > Viridiplantae > Streptophyta > Magnoliopsida > Solanales > Solanaceae > Nicotiana > Nicotiana sylvestris. The sequence goes on along the minus strand of NC_091063.1, from coordinate 73,090,856 downwards.
AGAGAACGGAGGACTGTTGCCAAGTAAGGGGCGTTGCGCCAACCGGCCTACACCTCTCGTAAACCTCCCACCAACTAAGTGTAGCCCCAAAAACCTAAAAAGTAGTGAATGAGACCCTACTGGTCTCCAGAATACCTGTGATCTGAAGCATCCTCTGACACTTGTCCAAGAAACCTTGTGAATCCTTACCCTCGGCACAACTAAATGACGGAGGCTAGAGTCTCGCAAACCTTTCCAATCTGCGTTGCTCATCCTCTGGCATAACAAGAGCTAAATAGTCCTGAGCAGCTGGGATCGGCTGGGCTGGAGGTGCCCCCGGTGTTTGAAGTCCCTGAACAACTTGCTCAGGTGTGCGAGCGGCAAGAGTTTGAGTGCCTCCCCCGGCCTGAGAAGTAGTTGCGGCTGTAGTAACTAAGACCGCCTAAGCCAGGCCAGTGCACAGTAATAGAATCTGAGCTAGGGCATCCTAAAGGCCAGGAATCAAAATAGGCACAAGGGGTGCCTCAACCGGTCCCGCTGGAGAATCTGCGGCTAGGACCTGATCTGGAACAATGGAAGGGTCTACAGGTACTGCCCCGACAGCTGCACGGGCTGCACCCCTACCCCTGCCACAACATCGACCTTGGCCTCGACCCTTCGCGGGCCTAGCTAGTAGTACTGGTGGTTGGTCACCTTGTCCGGTAGTGCGAGTCCTTACCATCTGTGAGAAAATGAAACAATAAAAATTTAGTTACCAGAATCAATGGATTCGCACGATAAGAATTCAAGGATATGGAATTTTCCTAAAGGTTCTTCAGCCTCTCGAAGATAAGTACAGACGTCTCCGTACCGATCCGCAAGAATCTATTAAACCCTATCATGACCCGTGAGTCCTATGTAACCTAGGCTCTGATACCAACTTGTCACGGCCCAAATCTACCATGTCGTGATGGCGCCTAACGTGGAACTAGGCAAGCCGACACTTTTACCAAAACAACCCGATAATCCAAAATAAAGATTTCTTTAAGCTATTAATTAATAAAATTTTATAATATAAGTCTGAATAACAAAGTGCGAAAAAAAATCCAACATCGGGGTGTCATTAGTCATAAGCATCTACTAAAAACTGTCTAAAAATGCTAAGACTAATACAGTATGGGAAAAACTACTTATAATAGCTAAAGGAAAATAGGAGAGAGAAGAGCAGGGCTGCAATCACCATGCAACTACCATGCTCACTCTACGAATTCGCGACTGATGAAAACCAACAATCGCTAGCACGTCCAACAACCCCTGGATCTACACACAAGGTGCAGGTAGTAATGTGAGTACGCCAACTCAATAAGTAATTAAGGTAAATAAAGATTCAGTAGTAAGAAACATATAAAATCCACGTCATTAAATCTCAGTAAGTACAACATGCTTTCAAATCAGTATATGAGTCAAATCATCTCATTTAAAATCCAAATCATTTAAAGATATTTTTCAATAGTTTCAACAGAGATTCAATGCAATTTAGAGTAAAAATAATGAAATTCATAAGCATCCCCTCGGGCAAACACGAATCATAAACCGCCCTCGGGCATAACATCACTCATAAACAGCCCCTCGGGAAAACTTCACAGTCACTCGTAAACAGCCCCTCGACACAACATGAATCAAGAACAGTCTCTCGAGAAAAAGCATAATATCACTCACTCAGGGTACCCGCACTCACTGGGGTGTACAAACTCCGAAGGGGCTCCTACAGCCCAAACGCTATAACAAGCCACATCGTAGATAAATCAATCTGGCCCTCGACCTCTCATAATCATAAATCAGTAACATCATGCTGCGGCGTGCAGCCCGATCCCATAATATCCTCACAACACAGGCCCCCGGATTCACTCAGTCAAAAACCTCTCAAGCGCCTCGGGCTATCAGTAAAATAGGGTGCTCAACCCAAATATCATTTAATGCATACAAACGGAGTAATAAAGACTGAGTTATGAAATTAGGAAACATAGCATGACTGAGTGTAGATCTTAAAACAAAAATAGTGAGAGGATAATAGGAAATGACCTCTAAGGTCAAAACAGCATTGGCACAATGCCCAAATATGGCGTTCAACCCAATTTATAATAGTTCTTTCTAAAACACATAAGTATCAAATAATTTTCAGTCAAATACGCAACTTTATAGTTGCTACGGGATGGACCAAGTCATAATCCCAATGGTGCTATCCCACAGGCTCGTCACCTAGCATGCGCATCACCTCACAATAGTAAAACGATGTAAATTTCGGGGTTTCATACTCTCAGGACAAGATTTACAATCATTACTTACCTTGAACCGGTCAAATCCCTACTCTGCGATTCCCTTGAATCTAGAATCGGCCTCCAAACTTCCTGAATTTAACCAAAAGCAATACAATGTGATCAATATAGGCCAAGGGATAAATTCCAAATAAAAAACTATCAATTTAGACAAAAATCCCGAAATTTACCCAAACCTAGCCCCCGGACCCACGTTTTGGAATCCGACAAGAGTCACAAAACTAAAAACTCCTTTCACCCACGAGTCTATACATACCAAATTCATGACAATCCGAAATCAAATGGTCCCTCGAATCCTCAAATAAACTCTCAACGTTCAAGCCCTAATCCCCTCAATTTCATCCCTAATTTCCACTAATTTCAAGTTTAAACAACTGAAAATTATCATAATCACAAGTATTAAGCTAAAGTAACTTACCTCAATGAGTATCCTCTTGATTCCTTCTTTAAAACCTTCCAAAAGCCTCAAAATCCGAATGAAAATGGTGAAGAATGGCCAAAATTCGCGAAGGGTTCCTTATATACTTTCTACCCAAGCATCTCGCACCTACGGCCCTTTGCCCGCATCTGCATGACCGCTTCTATGGTCAAAGCAACCGCATTTGCGGTTTTCACTTAAATGCCCAAAACCGCATATGTGCCCCAGGCACCGCACCTACGGGCTCGCAAATGTGTCAAACTCACCACATCTGCGGTTCTTCTATTGGACCTATAATTCCACATCTGCGGCTTCCCCACCGTATCTACGGCCTCGCACATGCGGTCCCCAATCCTCAGGTGTGGAAACATCAGAAGCAACAACGTTAGCTTCACCATTCCATTTCTAATTCCTCCGTTAACCATCTGAATTCATCCCGAAGCCCTCGAGACCTCTATCAAACATACCAACAAGTCACATATCTATATTCAAACTTACTCGAACCTTCAAAACACTCAAAGCAATATCAAAACACTCAAAACAACATCAAAATATCAAATCACCCTTGGATTCAAGCCTAAGAACTTCTAAACTTCCGAATTCCGCAAATGATGCTGAAACCTACCAAATCACCTCCGAATGTCTTGAAATTTTGCACACACGTCACAAATGACACTACAGACCTACTCAAATTTTTGGAATTCTATTCTGACCTAGATATCAAGATTTCCACTGCCTACCGGAAAACACAAAATTTTCAATTTCGCCAATTCAAGCCTAAATCTACCACGAACCTCCAATTATATTCCGAACACGCTCCTAAGTCCAAAATCACTTAACGGAGCTAACCGAACCATTCAAATTCACATCCGAGATCATTTACACATAAGTCAACATCCGTTTGACTTTTCCAACTTAAGTTTCTACATAAGAGACTAAGTGACTCATTCCACTCCAGAACCACTCCGGACCTATACCAACCAACACGATACAATGAAATAGAGCTGAAGAACACATAAAGAAACAGAAATGAGGGAAACAGGGCTATGATTCACGAAACGATTGGTCGGGTCGTTACAATCACGATCAACATTCTCCTGACATCACCAGTTTTAATGTCTTTCCTGCCTCTAAAACTCCCTAAGTTTTCTATCTCTAGCTGTACTACTAGATTTAGTGTTAAGCCAACTACATCCAGTACCAGACTCTAAGTTGACCTGATTCACCACCGGTAAAAACTAAACCATCAGGACCCATCTAGATTTGACGGACGTCGTCCTCACAGAACATTCTGCAGCTCTTGGAAAAGCTAACCACCAGAAGTAATGTTGTCAAAGATCCATTCAATAACAGGAACCAAAAATGTATTCCAACAACATAAAGGCTGAGTGTGAAGCTTGTGATGGCAAATCATAGATGCAAATCACTTTGTCATCGCGACAGTAGAACAATACAGGCTTTGCGTTTGAATCAGTAATGACAGACAAAGCCAGCAAACCCTACAAAGTGGTTAGAGTTATAAACTGTTAACAATTGCTCTCCCATCCAAAATTGTATAACAAGATCTAGGATATGCCTTGGAGCAGAGCTAGAAATCGAAGTACAGTTTCAACAGAACCCAGTATCATTTGTCCAAACTCTATATTTATCCTAAAAAGTTCATTTAATATACACTAATTATTAATTTAAAATTCATCAACTTAAAAGGACTAGAATCCTGAATTCATAAGTTTCAAATCCTAGCTCCGCGTCTGGATGTGCAGTCAAACTCAAAAATGTGTAATGTTTTGGTAGATGTCGGGTAATAACTTCCTATTGTATCAGATTGAAAATAGATAACTAGAAAAAATAAATAGAAAAGGTTCTAGAAATCAAACATTTCTCGAAACTAAAAGATCTCAAAGTTTTTCAAAAACGAAAATAGATACCCAGAATTAATAAATAAAAAAGTAGTAAACATCAAGCATTTCTCACAATTAAGAATGCTTCCGAAATTGGTAATAAAAGAATATATTATTTTGGCGGTAAGAGAAATCAAGCGTTTCTCATAATTGAGAAAGTTTCAAAAATTCATAATCAAAGAAAATATTATTTGATCACCAAAATAATAATTGTGCCGTAAATTAGAGGGCATTTTTAGTGTCCTACCAATTAATTTGTTATTGTTATAAAACAATAAAAGAAGAAGAAGAGTATTGCAGAGAAAAGTAGAGAGAGAATTTTCATTGATTTGGGATCAATTACAATAGAATAGAACCCTCTATTTATAGGGGAAAAGTGACTTAGCCACCAAGTAACAAACCCTAGAATCTCTCTAGAATATAGACATTCACCTTAAATATAATTCTATTTATAACACTCCCCCTTAAATGTCTATTCAACAGATAATATGCCTCGTTAAAATCTTAACTAAATAAAATCCAATGGGAAAAAGTTCTAGTAAAAGAAAAAGAACACATATCTAACAATACGCCTTTTGGTTGCCTCGTTAAAAACCTTGCAAGGAAAATCCAGTGGGACAAAACCTTATAAGGGAAAAAGAGTACAACGCGTATTAACTCCCCTTGATGAGAGCATTAATTTACATCTTTAAGCCTTCACATCCCAATCTTTTACACTAGCTTCTTGAAGGTTGACGTCGTTTGGTGAATAAATCACCCATATCAACTCTAATGAATATGTTGCACCTTGAAAATTCTTACTATCATTATCATGCTTATACTTATAGCAAGATACAAATATGCGCAAATATCACTTAGGATTTGAATCCTTCAAGGATTATCATATAATAGACTTTAATTAGATGCATATCAAGTTTTCATGTCATGCTAGATAAATAAGTTATCGAAAACTGATTGCACATATCATTGACTTTGTACTTTCAAGTTTTTGAACTGTAGGTCCAAAACTACATGTATTTTATATGAAACAAATTCTATTCGAATTGTGTCTCTTTCGCTAATATTTATGTATCTACAGACTTAAGATCCTCATCTATACTTAGCGCTATAATAGATGTCTTCTACGAACATTTTATATCGGTTCCAACATTTTTTCTTAAAGACATAACATAGAGATCTCTTCCTTCATATTTTCAGGTACCTAACATCGATATCTCTCCTGAGATTTTATAAAGTGTTATGTGATCTTCTAGATCACTTGCCTCCTCATTATGATCATTTGCTCATCTTCTTTATTAAGAATTTTATTTGAAACTGATTTGTCTATACGCTTTAAACGTACCATAGACTTTGTCCTTCTAGGACTTATTCTAATAGGAACATTTGCAGTGAGAATATAGTTACTTTCTCTGGGTCAGCAAATGTGTCTAGCATGCTTTGCAATATATTGCAAATGAATTATCTTTTTATGAACTTGTAACGACCCGACTGGTTATTTTGCCTTTTAGAACCCCGTTCCCTTAAATAAAATTTCTCGCGCTTGCTTTAACTAATTTACGACTTGCGGGGATGGTGGGTTCGAGATTTGGAAGAGTTTGGAGTGAAATATGCCCATTTGATTCCTTAGGATTTTCTTAAAAGTCTAAGTTTGACTTTGGTCAACATTTTGAGCAAACAGATCCAGATTCGTGATTTGACGGTCCTGGAGGGTCCGTAGGAAAATTTGGGACCTGGGAGTATGCCTGGAATCGAGTTCCAAGGTCCCTAGCCAGAGTAATGAATTTTTATTAGAAATTATTAATCTGAAGTTTTAAAGATTTAAAGAAACTAATAAATGATTGATTCCATGGGTATCAGGCTCGTATGTTGATTCTGGAGCCCGGTACAGATCCGATATATCATTTAAGACTCGCCTGCAAAATTTGGTGTCAATCCGAGTAGTTTAAGGGTGTTTCGGCTCGTTGGAGAAAAATAAAGAACTTGAAATTCATAAGTTTGATTCAATTGGTTTTAAGGGATGATTCTTAGATTTAGCATTGTTTCGGGCGTTCTGAAGGTTTGAGTAGGCCCGTTTCATAATTTCAGACTTGTCGGTATGTTCGGGCGGGGCCCCAGAACCCCGAGCATCAATCGGACGAGGCTAGAGTGAAGTTGGAATTTTTGAGAAGTGCTGAAGCATCTGTTTCTGTCATAACCACACCTGCGGTTGGTAGACCGCAGGTACGAGACCGCAGAAGCGGTCCTTCTATCGCAGATGCGGCCAAGGCAGGCCAGGCCAGGAACCGCAGAAACGGCTCCCAAGCCGCAGAAGCGGCTTCAAGACAGCAAAGCGGTCCCAGCCCGCTTGGCCCATTTTCGTAAATGCGGTCTCTTTCTCACAGAAGCGGGACCGCAGATGCAGAAATTGCTGAAGCAGTGAGCTTCATTTAATATGGGTTCTAAGTCATTTTTACAATTTTTTACTTCTCCATTGGCGATTTTGGGAGCTTTTGAAAGAAGACTTCCACCTAGCATCTTGAGGTAAGTTTATCCCACTAATTATTAGTTTAATACTTGTATCTTAGGTAGATTAAACACTAGAATTTAGGTAAAAATAAGGGGTTAGAGCAAAACCTAGGGTTTTAATAAAAGGTAGATTTAACCACGAAATTTGTTATGGAATGAATGAGAAATCGTATATTATTGATCCTTAGGTTATTGAGAACAACTTCCTTTGAGAAATTTCGGAATCCAGGCACGTGGGCCCGAGGTCGTATTTTAGGAAACTTGTATTAATGGTTAGGAAATGGCTTAATTAGCTAGAATTCGATCTTTTGATCTTATATTGACTAGTTCCTACCTCATTTAACTAGTTTTGGATCGTTCGACTCCAAATTGAGGGTTTGGGATCGTTCGTGGTATTGGAAGTGCACTTTGGAGCGAGGTGAGTCTCCTTTCTAACCTTGTAAGAGCGAATTGTCCTCATAGGTGCAATAATTGAGTAATTTGCTGCTAAATGCGGGGGCTACGTACACACTAGGTGACGAGAGTCCATGCGTAGCTACTAATATGTTAATTGTTCGGGTAGTCTCAGACCCGTATCATGTTATATTTGTGAATGTCTCTATATTTTCTTGCTAATGTGACCACTTAGGGCATGCTAGAGATTTGGAAAGGAATATAAGCAAATATATACACTTGTTGGACACTTGTATGAATTTACTTGGAATTAAATGCGCATTCATGTTGATAGTTTGTATGGGTCCACCAAGTCTTAGAGTACTTGGTCCTCTACACGTTTTTGCTGAGAGCACTTAGTAAAGCAGTAAGTAAATAAGGCAGAGGATTTTTTACGTGGAAACATCCTACACAAAGAGATCAAAAAACCACAACCTACACCTGTAGCAGGTAACTTTACTAACTTGTAATCTTACCTATTACAAGCCACTTTACAATACTTCTGATTGCAAAGGATTTACTCAACTAACTTGTGGTACCTTTACCACAAGCCACTTTGTGACTATCCTAGTTACAAAGGCTTTTTCTAACTTGTGGTGCTATCACCCCAAGCCACTTTGCAACACTACGATTACAATTTTTTTTATTTATGACTAAATCTAGTCACAACCTAAACTCAACGAGTTTGAGGATTTACAAGAGGAATCCTAATCAGTATGCTTCTAAGTAAGCGATTTAGGACATATAATAAATACAACAACAAGGTTACAACTCAACTAGGACAACAACAATCAATCTTTTAGGAACTGGTCCATAGTGGCGTTCAACCTTGTTCTTCAAGCTTGAGAGGATAATGAGTTTTCTATTTCTGCAAAAGCTTGGACGAGAAACAGAAACCTTCCAGTGATGTCTTTGTATGAAGCTTCACCGGGTACATCTTGATCAAATCACTTGAGGTGATATGAGTGCTTTTTTTGGTCAAAGATAAGTGGGATGACAGTGTATTGCAGTGCAGCAAAAACGGTGCCATCATTCACTTCAGTTCCAGCTGTGTCCACGATATTTAGTTTAAAGTATATATATTTTTATGTATATCGCCTCATATCTTATTATTGTTTCGTGAATTTGGGATGTTAAATGCTATGAATTATATTGATTTGAAGTGTTTTTACTTGTAGGAATGATTTGGGAGTAATTTGGGCCAAAAACGTGCAAGATTTGAAGATAAAAAGAACAAAATCGGAAAAGGGAGCCAGTTAGGTGCCACAGGTAGCGCCGGGCGCCACCTGTGGCGCCGAAAATAGTATGCTCAAAATTGGGGCGCTATGGAGGGCGCCTGGCGCCGGGCTGGGTGCCGGTGACGCGAATTGTGTCCTATTTCGCCCGGGACACGGTTTATTCGACCCTAAACCTATCCAACACGTATAAAAGGAAGACTAAGCCTAATTTTGGAATGGGGACGCCACTTTTGAGGAGATCTAACAGACTTTGAAGGAGAATTCACGTGGAGGAACACACACCACGCGTAGAGGAGGCCTCTAACTAGTTTTTCTTCTCTTCTCTTCCTTTAATCTCATAGTTTATTAGTTCTAGAGTTTTGGGTGCTACATGAACGTTGTAGTTTGAAGCTTGAATTGTTCTTATTATTTTATCATATTAGTTTATTTGTTCAATCTTGTGCTTAATTATTTGATTGCTTGATCTCCAATTGAATACTATCTACGAATCTAGGATTGAACTCGGGAGAGGGAATTCTAGATTGCATATAAGATTGAGTAGAGCAAGATCTTTACTCTAAGGGGGAGCAGATTTGCGGCTAGGATAGGAATATACCTAATCACCTTGCTTGGTTATCATACGGGAATTATAATTGCGTTCTTGTTAATTCAAATTCCATAGGAATATAGACGTTAGATTAGCTTGAATATGCGAGTTGTACTTCAGGAGAAGGCTACGAGCAATATTAACCCCGTCAATCAATAAATTAGATAAATTAATTAGACGATTTAAGTGAAAAACTCAACGGGATTGTTAGCCAACCCATAACTCTAGAATATTGTCTCTCATTGAATTCGTGTCTAATTTCGCCAACTTGTTTTCTTTAATCTCTTTGTTTGTTACTCTAGACTAATTTTAGTTAAATATTCATACGCTAGGATTCGCTTGAATAGATTAATTGTTTGGTTTAATTTAGTTGATAGATAATCACAAGTCCCTGTGGGTACGATATCTGGACTTACAATCCTATATTACTTGTTGACCGCGTATACTTGCGTGTGCGTTTGGGAGTAACAAGTTTTTGGCGCTATTGCCGGGGACTTAGAAATTAACTATTCTACTAGATTGGATTTTTACTTTTTGCCTATTCAAGTTTTTATTTTTTTATTTTTAACTTAGTTATATTTTATTATCTTTGTTGACATGGCATCTTGGAATGATAATTGGTCGAATATTGGTTATTCTTATTATGGTGATCCTTGTCCATATTGTGGAGGACTACACTTAGGGCAAAATTATGCATCTCAATCTGATGTGTGGAATTTTTGTAATGTGTGTGGTTGTCAAGGTGGCCATTGGGATGGTTGTCCTAATTCTTATTATCCTTCTCAGAGTTCTTATTATAATGTTTCTAATAATGTTTATGAGTTTGATAGGAGCAATGAAGTGAAGGATATGGAAAGCATGGCTCGTATTATGGACATGATGAGGCAATTAGCCGAGCAACAAGACATGATGATGAGGCAAGTAGCCGAGCAACAAGACATGATGATGAGGCAAATAGTCGAGCAACAAAGTCTTGATGCCTTAACGATCAAAAGACTCCAGACTAGAATGGATGAATTAATGGCCAATTTCCAAGAAGAACCTCAATTTGATGAAGAGAGCGAGTTCCCACAAGAAGATTATTTTGAAGAAGCAGATATAGTGAGCCAATCTTGGTTTGAGGAACAAGCTCAACTGATAAAATCTCATGAGTTTCTCCGTGATGGTCTTTCAAATATGACAGAACAACTGATAGAAGGAAGAACTGAGCTCAGACAAGAAATAGACCAATTTGGCTTAGATATCCATGACATTCATGATCAATTGAATAAAAAGGTTGAGGCGTCTGATGCCCTACAACTAATTTTTGTGGATACTGGCCAGCTTGAGGAGAGGAAAGAGGAACTCCAATTATTCAACCAAAATATTATTAATGATGCAAGGTTGACGAAGAGTGCAAAATTGAGGATGTCAAACATAATGTAATTTTGGAGTTGGTGCGTATTGGACCTCATTCTAAACACTTTTCAACATTATGTTTGGTTGGTGACATGGGAATTGATCCATTCGAGCATATGGAGGAGCCAATAGATGAGGAATAAAGTGTTTATATTCTGAAATTTGTGATGCCAAGGAGACAAAACGACATCCCTCACTTAAAAGCCAAGAAGTGCAAGATGCGATATTATTTATTTGGTTATTTTGTATTCGCACCACCGCCCCAGGAACGTGATACAAAAGTTGATGCAAAATTGGGGGCGCAATTCATATCTTCAAAGTGGAAGGAAAAGTGGTGAAAGTGATGATGTCGTGTCGCGACGTTAAATCAAGCACTTATTGGGAGGCAACCCAGCCTGTATTTTTATTTTTTTATTTTTTATTCTTTATATAGTGTCAAGTTTCGTGTTGTTTTTGTTTTCCAGAGTAGGGGAAGTCGAAGTACCCAAAGTTGAAGTTTAGGAGCATGTTTGATCTTAAGTGTGGGGTCGTCCCAACCCTTAATATTGAGGATCATGTCCAAGCTAGGTCTTAGAGGGTCTTAGGAAGTATTTCTCACCCTTGTTTTAATATTTTTTTCTATGATCATGCATCGAGGACTATGCATAATATAAGTGTGGGGTGGGGAAACTAATTTCTGAAGTGTAATTGTATAAAACTTTTTTTTATTTAGTTTTTCTTTTAGAACTCGTAGTAGACATAGTCTAGGTAAAAAACGAAAATTGAAAATTTTTTTTAGAAAAAGTTTAGACTTTTCCCAACGATGGATCTTTTGGACAATTTTCTTGACGGATAAAGTTTGATTAAAAATACCAAAAAGATTTTTTTTAAAGATAGTTAGGTAGTATCCCTTGGTTTTTCTTTGGGCACCGGTTCTTTTACAAGGGTGTAGCTCGAACTGGGTACTTTATTTTTTTTAGGAGAAGTTTAGGAAGAAACTGAGTCGTTCTAAGACACTCATTGACATGGTTAGTGCTGGCACATTAGGCTATGACATACATTCTGTTTTCCCGTGTATTTGGTTTAAATTGTGAAGCCTAAGTAAAGTAAATAGCCTATTTTGTGACGCCGTTTCTCAGTTGTTTGACTTGTATACCACATAGTGCAATGTTTCTTAAATTTCTCATTTAATTGTGCTTCCTTGACTTGAGAGTTGAACAAAACTGTCTTGATTGAGTCATGTGCAACGTGTGTGTGAGGATTCGTGATTTTCTGTGCTATCCTATGTAGCCTAGAACTTGCCCCATGTGTTAATTGAAGCGAAATTGTAAGTTGTGCTATATCTAGGAGATGACGTAGGCATTTTCTTGCTTGATCATAGATGTTCTTGTCACATAAAAGTAAAATTTTCCGTTGCTAGTCCCTTTGAGCCTATAGACCTTTCTTTTGGAACCCACATAACAAGCCATACCCCATTTTATTCATAATTTGATATTGATTGAACCTTTACCTTCTAAGGCACTTAGTCGCTAAAAGGAGTAAGGTTAGAGATTGGGGAGTATCTTTTGAGTGGAACCATAGAAGGGCCCGTTGGTGCACTAAAGTTGAAATCAAAGGTCACTAGCCGCTGAACTTTATTGTATGGAGTGTGTGAAAAAAAAGAGAGATAAAAGAGAATAAAAATGATAGTGTGAATGTATGTAGAAAATAAAACACCTACAATTCTTATTGATTTGTGCTAGTGAAAAATAGAGAAGTGCTTAATTGAAAAGAGGGCTATGTTATATGTGGCAAGTGAATTGGTTCAGAAGAATATGAGCTTGAATTGTAAATGTAGTGTATTAAAGTGCTTAGGAGGGTGAGTCACTATTTCTAAATATATCCTACCCGTCCCTTAGCCTACATTACAACCTAAAAGTCCTAATTGATCCTCGATTTGGCTAGCTTAAATTAGTGGAGATATACACTACGAGCAAGCTTATGGTACGACCACGGGATGCATATGAATTCTTTGTGAGAATGAGCGAATTTTGTTCAATTGTGTGATTTCTTTAATCTATATTCGAAAGCATATTTGAATGTGTGGACAAATTTATATTCACTCTTTTGTTTGTTGGTGAGGGCACATGATCTCATGAACGATTGGTAATATTGTAAACTTTCTTGTTGGGTAAGTGCATGAATGGAGGGTGCTTAGTGGTTGCAAGTCGAATGTTGAGGTTGGGTGGTGACGAATAGGTTATTGGAAATTATTGAATCGAAGGGTTATACTTGAGCTTGCTTAAACGGGAAGAATGTGAATTTTTGTGTGTTCATGCTTGTGTGCCGGTATTGATCGTAGTCAAGGGTATAGTGTGTGGTTAAAAGTTAAGGTGGTCCTCTATAATTGATACTTGTACGTATTTGGGGGTTTATTAGATAGTCTCATTGCTCGAGGACGAGCAAGATTCTAAGTGTGGGGTCTTGATGTTTAGCTTAGAGTATATATATTTTTATGTATATCGCCTCATATCTTATTATTGTTTCGTGAATTTGGGATGTTGAATGCTATGAATTATATTGATTTGAAGTGTTTTTACTGGTAGGAATGATTCGGGAGCAATTTGGGGCAAAACCGTGCAAGATTGGAAGCTAAAACGAACAAAAGCGGAAAAGGAAGCCAGTTGGGTGCCACAGGCAGCGCCTGGCACCACCTGTGGAGCCGAAAATAGTATGCTCAAAATTGGGGCGCTATGGAGGGCGCCAAGCGCCGGGCTAGGCACCGGTGATGCGAATTGTGTCCTATTTCGCCCGGGACACAGTTTATTCTACCCTAAACCTATCCAACACGTATAAAAGGAAGACTAAGCCTAATTTTGGAGGGGGGCGCCACTTTTGAGGAGATCTAACAGACTTTGAAGGAGAATTCACGTGGAGGAACACACACCACGCTTGGAGGAGGCCTCTAACTAGTTTTTCTTCTTTTCTCTTCCTTTAATCTCATAGTTTATTAGTTCTAGAGTTTTGGGTGCTACATGAACGTTGTAGTTTGAAGCTTGAATTGTTCTTATTATTTTATCATATTAGTTTATTTATTCAATCTTGTGCTTAATTATTTGATTGCTTGATCACCAATTGAATACTATCTACGAATCTAGGATTGAACTCGGGAGAGGGAATTCTATATTGCATATAAGATTGAGTAGAGCAAGGTCTTAACTCTAAGGGGGAGCGGATTTGCGGCTAGGATAGGAATATACCTAATCGCCTTGCTTGGTTATCATACGAGAATTATAAATGCGTTCTTGTTAATTCTAATTCCATAGGAATATAGGCATTAGATTAGCTTGAATAGGCAAGTTGTACTTCGGGAGAAGACTACGAGCAATATTAACCCCGTCAATCAATAAATTAGATAAATTAATTAGACGATTTAAGTGAAAAACTCAACTGGATTGTTAGCTAACCCATAACTCTAGAATATCGTCTCTCATTGAATTCGTGTCTAATTTCACCAACTTGTTTTCTTTAATCTCTTTATTTGCTACTCTAGATTAATTTTAGTTAAATATTCAGACGTTAGGATTCGCTTGAATAGATTAATTTTTTGGTTTAATTTAGTTGATAGTTAATCACAAGTCCTTGTGGGTATGATATCTGGACTTACAACCCTATATTACTTGTCTACCACGTATACTTGTGTGTGCATTTGGGAGAAATAGTCCACATGACTTTGTACTGCTACATAGGAACCACAGGAGCACCAGGTCCTTGATTTGTTCCTAGCTCCCGAATTTGTAGCAGTTCATCCTTAACTGGAATCCGTTTAAGTTTGCAGCAATCCAAGTAGGTCAGGTTCCCTATCTGGTTCTTATTAGTAAGTTTGTTAGATCATCAAAACACACGGCAATAGTATTTAAGATCTATCAATTTTCCCCTTTTTGATGATGACAAAATTAAATAGTTATAAGATCAAAATTAAGGCAGCAGAGAGTAGTGTCAAAGAGTTCCCCCTGAGATGATGTCTTTATACATAAAGAACCAGTTCCCCAATGTGATTCCCCCTGGGTCCATATTAATCTTTCCCCCTTTTGGCATCATTAAAAAGAATAAAAGCACAAAGAAGTCCGACCAAGCTAACTTATGCCACATATGTGTACACTATCATGAGAAAGAATAGAACGCAAAGAGAAAGTAATAGACAAAATAAAAGAGGATTTAGATTAATAATAGTTTCATATGCCCCTTCCTTTGAAAAATAAAGAGGCAACATTTGGACTTGATCACGGGAGTAGTAGTAGTACATCCCAATCACAATGAAAAAAAGCAGCAAAAAAACATCCACCAATCATCAATAGAAAAAAGAGAAAAAAAAACACATCCAGATAATTAGTCACTAAGGTGAAAATTAGGGGGCACTAGGAGGAAAAGGCTTGGAAGCAGCGGCAAGTGTCTGGAGAACAAGTTCTATTCGGGCATTTCCCGACTTTTGCTCGTTGAGCAGTTCGGTTTTCAGGTTCTCAACTTGCGCCCTGAGGTCAGCATTTTCTTGAGTCAAACAGATCACCTCATCATTCGACATGGGAATCGCTCGAGCTTGCTGGCCTTCCAGGATGGCATTCCTGGCCTTCAGTCGACGTATCTCCTCAGCTGCGCTGTTTTGGTCATTGATGAGATGAGACACAGTTGAAGTGCTTCCTACACCCCCATACTTCTCAATACACTCGCACTCTTCCAAGGTTGTTTGTGAGAATGTCTGCTTGCGGGTCCCTACTTTACCTGTTCCTAGCTGAACCTCAAAGTATTTGAACACTTGTGTGAGCAAGAATCCATAGGGAAGCCCGTGATTGCCATCCTTGAAATCAGCCACTTTCTTCATGTTCTCAATCATTATGGCAGGCAGACTCACAAGGTTGAAACCGTTCAATTGCTCTATTAAGAATAAATCATATTTGGAAGTGATAGATCTCCTTTCTGCTCGAGGCAACATGACTTTGTTCACCAGTTCAAACAAAAACTGGTAGACGGGAAGCAATGCTTTCTTATGTACTTGGTCCTCCTTTTGATTAGAGTTATCTTTCATGACTGTATTTCAAAAGTTGTATTGATAAACATCTCTCACGCTAGACACCCCAACAGTAGGAACTTGCAGAATTTCCCCAAGTAATTTCACGTCAAAGACAATATCCACCCCATTTACTAAAGCACACACATGTTCAGTATCCACTGGAAAGAGACTGGCGAAAAAGCTCTTGACCTCCACCTCATACACTTTACGAGCATTAATGTAGAACAGATGCATCCATTGCTAAAACTCCACCATTTCTAGAAGCTGATGCATTCCTGCCATCTCAGAGATTGTTGGGTCATAAGTGATTCTGCCAGATGCTTCGTCGAGGGGGTATTCATGTGCTAGAAGATTTATGGAGTTGATTATATTCGAGGCCAAGTCAGAGCGGGTGGCTCTCAACAACGGTCCTAATGGATTCAAAGGGTAAAGTGTGGTGCCTAATAATTTCGAGCATGTAGGTATGGTTAAGAATCAAGCTTTTGTAGCAGCCTATGAGAAGAGGCCCAGAATGTTCTATGATGTTTCGACTTGCGACGTAGCATGTGGGAGGTATGAAATGGTTCGTGAGATTTGAAATAGCATGATCTCGTGATTCAAGTCACTCGGGGAGAGAGTCTGGATGGAGTTATTATCATTTCTAAGGCAATCAGGGTAAATTGAAAGAGGATAAATTGGTTAGCCATAGTTGAATTGGCCTACTGCTGGCAGTGATCAGTTCCTTCAACGTGGTCAAGTTATGCAAGTAATTTGTGACGATACATGTGAGGCTTGTTGGTCACCGTAAATGATGTTATTCAAAAGTATTCTACTGTTATGACCTATTGTGTGTAGGCAAATCCCGGAAGGGCTATGGTGGCTTAGTCTACTACTTAGAGATTTGTATATTTTCAGTTATGAGAATTCACCTGTGTGTTGCTATGGTTCTCTTAAAGTGAGTTAATTGAAAAGTTTTTATATGAGGAGGTGTTAACCTATTAATGGTTTCGGAGTTATGATAAAAGTGTGTTCTATTGTATAGTGGCATGTTAGGTGTAGTGAGTAGTATGGAATTTGAAGTGAGGATCAAAGTTGCAGTTCGGTGTTAACAAGGATGTCACGAGCTTGGATGAGCAGGAAAGGAGTTTTGATGTTTAAGGGAAGTTGGTATTGTCTTCAGCGTCACCTGAGATCGGTGTTTTGCGGAAAAGGCTTTGCATATTTGTTAAGGATTTCTTGGTCGCTTTTCAGCTTTAGTGCGGCCGGTGGTTTGGATGTATGGACCTGTTGTTTGTTATGGTAGGTTGTGGGAGCATGTTCCACAGGAAGATTGTATAAGTGTGGCATATAGTCAATTGATTGATTAAAGATTTAAACCAAGTATGAAGATTTTAGTGGTATCATTAATTTGAGAACTTATGCCTAGAGGGCACTCGGTTTATTGAGTTGTGGACTATGGAGGATTTCTCCAGTTATGGCGGTTGATCTTGTATGTTGCGAGAAAAAGGTGTTATTATGGACCCATGAAAGGTCATTAGCTTAGTTGGTGCAATCAGAAATCGACTTGAGGCCTGTGGGTGGATTTAATGTGAATATGGGATCTATATCAGGTCAGATGTGTCCAATTCAGCAATGCGCTGCTTATAGGAGAGAAGTCGGGGTGCTATTTTGTCGTCATCTATTCCATGCAATGATGCATTGCGCCGTGTGAGTTGAGAGACGGCTTGGTAAATTGCTATGTGTTAAGTTTCTGCATTGAGATGATGTTATTCGAGCAAAATGGCTCTTGAGATTCAAATCGTATATTTCACCTCAGTTGTGCTTGAGTTTTGTAGCTTATAGCGCGATATGTCCCCTCAGGGATGGTATTATGCACATAGCGTGCTCGTGACTGAATTTCGATATTTTATTGTAATGAGCAATTTAGCTCGATGTGCATCTCCTTATGTGAGTTCTACATGTGGATCGGGTGGTACGTCGCCATGGGTATGTTATTTAGATCGGGTGTCACGCCGCCATCGTTGTGTTATGTGGATCGGGTGGCACGCCGCCATGGTTATGCTATTTGGATCGGGTTGCGTGCCGCAACAGTGTGATGTTCAGTACAACTCCCCATATCTAATTTTATTTGTTTGTTTCCTATTTTCTGAGGAAAGCTCATATTAGCTGTGTGCCCGCGTCACATGTATTATTCGCTAGCGGGGTTTCTGTTTAGTATGTTAACCGCGTCGCATGTATGATCCGCGAGCGGGGCAACTGAATTTCCTTCCGGAGTTCGTTTTCCTTTTGTACTGCACTCTAATTAGTAGCCTATTGGCACATTGTGGCATCATATGAGACTTTCGATCATGTTCGAGACGGCTTATTGCCTGAATAGTTCGTACTAGGTGAGACGAGATTATTGGATTTAGGATCAGTGCAATCTGATTACATGGAATATATTAAGGATCAAAGATCATTAATTAGTTCAGAATGAGGTAAGGGTTCTTGTCAGGAGTATAGACCCGATGATTTGTTGATTCGGCAGCTGGTTATGAATTTCTACGCCTATCTTCCGTCGTGGCAGTATTGTAAGAGTTAGAGTAAGAACTATGTATATCCTGAGGTGCGTTGTGATCATCAGGTTCGTGGAATTTTGATTATTATGCTCAGAGAATGTTATTGTGGTCCTATGAGTAAAATGGTACAAGGGGTGAATTCAGCTAAGGTATGCAGTCGTGTTTTGGTACTGCGTGTAGTCATTGTTATGGTGAGCGTATGTTGGAAGGAGGTCTTGCATAGAATTTCGGATGTTGGAATTGGGCTCTAAGGCTTATTTGCTTGAATTAAAGAGAATGTCTCAGAATTTATCGACTTAATGTGCTCAACTGAGTTGTGGTAGCACGGGAAGGTGCATGAGGTGCTAAACAGTGATTTCAAACTACTTCAGTGTAGTTCTCAGCACCTTCGAGGACGAACGTATATTTAAGTGGGAGAGAATGTAATGACCCGACCGATCGTTTTGAGCTCTAGCATGTTGTTCAGCAGTTTGAGGCCATGAGCAGCTTCATTTCATGTATTATGACTTGTACGCATGGTCAGAATTGAATTTCGGGAAGTTTAGAGTTGATTTGGAAAGAGAGTTCTTATTTCGGAAGCTTAAAGTTGAAGGAATTAACTAAGATTGGATTTCAGAGTAAACGACATCGGAATCGGGATCTGAAGGTTTCAGCAGGTTCGTATGATGATTTCGGACTTGGGCGTATTCCCGGATCGGATTTTTGGATGACCCGGGAGCGTTTTGGCGCCTATTGTGGAAGTTAGCATTTTGGAAGAAATTTCATAAGTTTGGCTTGAAGTGCATTTCAGTTTTATTGATGCCCGTTTGGGATTTTGATCCTGGGAGTAGCTCCGCATGGTCATTCTGGAGTTGGGAGCATGATCAGAAGTGAATTCAGAGGTCCGTAGGTCATTTTGGGGTCATTTGGCTAAAGATAGAAAATTTAAGGTTTTTGAGAAGTTTGACCGGAAATGGACTTTTTGATATCGCGGTCGAAATCCGATTTCGGAAGTTGGAGTAGGTCCATAATGTCAAATGTGACTTGTGTGCAAAATTTGAGGTCAATCGGACGTGATTTGATAGGTTTAAACATCGAAAGTAGAAGTTTGAAATTCTAAAGTTCATAAAGCTTGGATTGGAGGTTGATTCGTGATTTAGCATTGTTTGATGTGATTTGAGGCCTCGAGCAAGTCAGTAATGTGTTTTAGGACTAGTTGGTATGATTGGTTGGGGTCCTGGGGCCCTCTGATGGAGTCCGGGTGGCTAACGTATCGAAATTTGGAATTTTGAATAGCTGAAGGGGTCTGGTTGCTGGTATAACCGCTTTTGCGGAGGGTTCACCGCAGAAGCAGCCCCACAGAAGCGGTTAGGCGTGAAGAGAGCTGGGACCATAGAAGCGGTAGTGGGGCTGCACCTGCGGAACCGCATAAGCGGTCGAGGGACCGCAGGTGCGGAAAGTGCTGCAGGCAGTAAGGTCTTTTTAAATCGGGGGTTGGGTTCATTTTAACCCCATTTTCTTCCATTGGAGCCGATTTGGAGCAACTTTGAGGTGCCATTTTCATCACCAAGCATGAGGTAAGTGATTTCTACTAGTGTTGAGTAAATACAAGATTTATATATTGATTTGCGCATGCTTGTGTTGCTTGCCTTGAGATTATTTGGGATTGATATTTTCTCTCCTCAACTTGATAAATGGGAAACTATTGGATTATAAATCTTGAGATTTTTTATATAAAAAGGAACTGTCAACTGTTCATGACTTACTTGAAATTATTGTCAATCTTAATAAATCCTTGATTGTTTGCATTAATAATATATCATTATTGGACCACTAATAAGTGTCGAAGTCGACCATCTCGTCTCTACTTCTTCGAGATTAGGCGGGATACTCATTGGGTACACGTTGTTTTGTACTCATACTACACTTCTGTGCATTTTTGTTGCACAGGCACATGCGTCTCTAGTGGCCTACGGGGCGTGATGGCATGGTTGATACAAAGACTTAGGTGAGCTACACTTATCGAGGCGACCCGCAGCCAGCAGAGCCTCTTTCAAAT
This sequence comes from Nicotiana sylvestris, assembly GCF_000393655.2. Taxonomy (NCBI): domain Eukaryota; kingdom Viridiplantae; phylum Streptophyta; class Magnoliopsida; order Solanales; family Solanaceae; genus Nicotiana; species Nicotiana sylvestris. The sequence continues at coordinate 73,070,483 of NC_091063.1, read as the reverse complement.
TTCTGTATTTATTTCTATCCAATATTATTTTCCGGACAATTGTTGTATTACATTATTTCCTAGAAATTGCTCATGCACTTGTAACACCAGGTTCTGGGAGGATTTTTGGATTATTAAGTGTTAAGTTTTGTTAAAGACTTCATGGTTATTTCTGTAAATTTTATTATTCGTTATTTAATGTATAAAGAAAAATAATTTTAAACAATACCAAAAATTGGAATTTAATTAAGTAATTTGGTTGGCTTGCCTAACAGCAGTATCCGGTGCCATCATGACCCTTAATGGATTTTGGGTCGTGACAGAATATGCGTGTGCTTGGCTTGATTTCCGGTAGGCTTAGGCTACTGCAATGCTTTATTCGGACTGTGTGACTTCTTTATATATGCTTTTAATGACTTTATGATTGCGTAGCTAAGTTTAGGCTTATGATATGTTAACTTCTTTTTGATACTTGGTTGGCAGGGTCAGGGCCTTTCTCACTGAGCGAGCTAATCCGTATTATTCTATGTCAATGTGACCTTAACGACTTTACTTAAGATTAAAGATAGGGGCGGGGCGGGCAGTGAAGGAACATAATGATTTGTCTTAGCTAAGTTGAGTCTTATGATTGTCATGCATTGCCTTATTTGATTATGTGAGTACGTGTCTAAATCTTGTTGATAGAATCCATGCTTAAGGTTATGACTTGTTGATTCGATCATGTTGGATTACTTTTGCCATGTTGAGATTTTTAATTAGCCGTAGACCGTAGTCATACACTTGCTTTAACTGAATTATGATTTAGTGGCTACGCGAGTTATCTTTCCATGTTAAATATCTTGATTAGACATATGAATATTGAATAAGCCTGTTAGAATATTATGTTAAGTTCATTTACATGATTAGTCGTAGCTATCACTTAATAATACAAACATTTATCCGTATCTTTATTATTATGTCCTCGTGCATCATACATATATTCTTTCATCCGCATATGCATGAGTCTGGAGAGTTTGATATTGAGAAAAATAAAGAATTTTACTACTAAGGACATTGTAAGTAGATATTTGTATTGATCAGTTGACTACGATATTATCAATGTTTGGATTTGGATCCGTCCCTTCGGAGTCAGGTGATTATTCATATTACTTTGGGCCCCAAGCATCCAGTTTGGACACGTAACCTATGTCAGGCACATGGATGTTGTGTTGTGAGATATTATGAATAGGTCTTGAGCATGAATAAACATATTAGACTCATGTAGTAGCTTTTATATAAGAGATGGTTGATACATATTATATCTTTATGCAAGAATTTAAATACTTGATATTGTACTTGATCTCTTTATCTAGAAAGCATACCTAAATTCTATATTTTCTATGCCTTATTATGTTGTACCTCTTTAGAGATATCATGCCTTATTTCATATTTGTCACGATCCAAAATCCACTAGTCATCATGACACCTAACTCAACCCGCTATTTAAGTCAATTAATAACTAATCAATTCCACTGAAATTAATAAGACAATTAAATAAAGAAAATATCTGAAACTGATACGTTCCCCAAGGAGTGTTAGTACAAATCATGAGCTTCTAAGATTAGAATTTAGAAAACTGGTATAAAATAAATACATCATCTGTTCGAAATATACATAAACATATTTTTATAAATCTAAGGCTACCATGAACAAGAGGCAACTATAACCGGAACGCTGGTACGTCTTCAAATCCAGCTCCCGTCGATCACAGCAACGTCAGCAGCCAATATCTGAATGCAAGGTGTAGAAGTGTATTATGAGTACAACCGACCCCATGTACTCAATAAGTAACAAACCTAACCTTAGGTTGAAAGTAGTAACGAGCTGGCAAGGTCGAGTCCAACACCAATAGCCAACAACAATTCATAACAAACGTAAAGCAAGTAATAAAAGAAGTAATTTAGAGATAAATTGCTCAGCTTATTCATAATTTTTCGAAAAATGATTACGATTTTCAAGTATATCAGCGAAAGCTATGGGTGTCTAACGGGTGGGCTGGGTAGGAAATTTTTTGAACCGTACGGGTTTGAAACCGGGCCGATAATGAGTTAGGGGTTACCGGTCTTAATAGGTTCGGGTTCATCCGAGTAAAAAATGAACCGTACGGGTTACAGGTACAAGGGGCCGGGCCGGGCCGGGTTAGTGTAATTTTTTATTTTTTTTTGTATTTTGTATAACTATTGTAAGTTATATTAATATACAGTTAAAATATAAATAATACAATGAAGATGAGAAAATATTGCACTTATAAATTGCAAGTGCTACATTTATTTCAAAATTTAAACTTACAAATTGAAAGGTTTACAATTAGCAACAAGTAAATTAACGAAAAAAGAGTAAATTCAAAGGTTTTGCATTGCCTTAGAAAGTTCTTCATAATCAATATGAACTGATTGAGCTTCTTCTGGAGTGTTAAATTCAGATGGGTTACCATGTGTTAATATATCTCCAAGTTCCTCGTCTTCTGGGCTATCAACATCTTTACATCCTTGATTTCTTCGTTCTGATCTAATCCAATCTCTGAAACATACTAAAACTTCCAAAGCGTTGCTTCCTAATGAGTGACGAGTGTCTCCAAGTTGTTATCTTGCTTGGTTAAATGTACTCTATGATGCAACAGTTGAAATTGGCACATTCAGCCATAGTGGAAAGAACAGGAAAATGCTTTCCATTCTCATGCCACCATCCCAACGGTGAAAATTCCTTTGTGCAAGGCTCTTTTTGCTTTTGCAAGTAGAATTGAAGTTCATCAATGTTCCTGCTACTGGTTTGAGTGTTACAAAATATAGAAAAAATATTAAAAGTATCAAGGCCTTCATCACCATCCACAGTAGTAGAAGTGGTACAATGCATAGTAGGATTAACATTGCCTACATTAAGAGCAACATCATCAATTATATTTGCATAATAATTATATAATTGTTGTAAATAATTATTTAGCTTGGTCATACAAATTACTACCTGATGCTGAAGCAGAAGTACTACCTCTTTTTTTTATTTCCTTGATTAGTAACCTCATTACAAACTCTTTTTGCATAATTAAACATATTGTGAAAATTTAACTACTAGCAAAAATTAAATATGCAAATAAAATAGTAAATAAGAGAAAGATTTGGAGGGAGTGCACCGAATTCAGCAATAAATTGAACACTTGATGATTTCGCAACTCCAATATTACCACGAAGAAACGTCAACTGTTCAAATTTCAAACGTCAAACTTCAAATATTAAATAATACGATAAATGAAATTCCAAAAAAATGAGAATCAAATACTTAATTTCACTTTAGGTGAAGAATGAGAGAATGTTAACTGAAAATATGAGTTTGAGAAATGAGAGATGAGTGAAGAAATAAAGAAGTGGGAAAGAAGGGGGGGTGTATTTATAGTTTTTCAAAGGGCTAATTAGGTAATTACAAAAGGTGTTAGTTTTTTTTTAAATAAGGCCCAAAAATGGGCTATTTGTGCAAATCTGCCGTGGGGCAACGGCCCCAAGGGCCAGAAGACCGTTGCCAATGGTCAAACAAGTCAGGCCCCATTTTAAAAAAATAAAAAAATAAAAAATGAAAGTAGCCGTTATACCGGTCTGGACTGGTCCGATCCAGGCCGGTTAACCAGTTCTACAGTAAATCCCGTTTATTGGGTTTGACCGGGCCGGTTAATCGGTTGCCCCAAGGTAAACGGACCAACCCCCTTAGCCTAATAGCCCAGCCCACCTGAACCCTTTGTACTAGTCCGGGTTGGTTTGAAAGCGGGCTGACCCGGCCCCTTAGACACCCTTAGTGAAAACCCAAATCCTTTACCGAAATCGTCGAAAATATGATTAAGTTTGAAAACAATAATCTTTTCCAAAAATCTTTTCAATAATAAATAAGATGTTTTATTTTCTTTTCAGATTGCCAGTGTAAAATACATCACTATGCCCATATGTCAATATGTGTGAGAAGTCATGAATGACATGTTACCGTACAACATGAAAAAAAATGCATCTCTATGCATGTATGTCATATGTGCATGCCAATGGAATGTATCTCTGAATGAACTTATGTACTCACACTCTCAGAGTACTCAATCTCTCTATCTCACACTTTCCACTTATCATGCTCAGTCACTCGACGTGCTCAGTCACTCAGTATTGTATATGGCCAATCCAGCCTAGGGAAGATCTATCCCGAATATATACATAACAACTACCAGTCAGTCACTCAGTATTGTATAAGGCCAATCCAGCTGAGGGAAGATCCATCCCGAATATATACATAGCAACTGTCAGTCAGTCACTCAGTACTATATAAGGCCAATATAGCCCGGGAAAGATCCATCTCCAAAAATAGATGCTTCAAACAAGATCCATGTCCATGGAAGATTCATCCCTCAATATAAATCAATCGCGCTCAGTTAGGATGTGTCCGGACTCTGGAGGGGCTCCTTCAGCCCAAACGCTATATCAAGCCAATCATGACATAAATCAATATAACATAATGCGGTGTGCAGCCCGATCCCATAATATAATCAATATAACATGCTGCAGCGTGCAACCCAATCCCATAATATCACTCACACTCAGGCCATCAGCCTCACTCAATCATCAATCTCTCCAGTCTTTTGGGCTCATAATGCCATGAAACTAGCCCAAAATGATGATATGGTGTGTCAATAAATAACAACAGAGACTGAGATATGATATGAAATGAATGAACATGACTGAGTATGCAATTGCAAATTAAACAAGTAATTCAATAACAATACGACCGCAGTGGGTCCCAACAGAATAAGTGTGAAGCCTTGACATGGTTTCTAACATGGTTCACAATTCAATAGCTCTAGTACGTAAAGATTTCATGGTTACAGATAAGATAAGGTAGCAACATAGTACCAGAGTTATAAGGGAATCACAATTCACCCGGTGCATGCCCACATGCCCATCACCTAGCATGTGTGTCATATCAACACCAAACACATAGCACGCAATTCGGGTTTTCATACTCTCAACACCAAGTTTAAAAGTATTACTTACTTCGAACGAGCCAATTCCAATACTAAGCAAGCCCAGCGATGCTCCAAAAAAGCTATCCCGCACGTACAGACATCCGAACGGCTTGAAACTAGCCAAGAGCAATTCAAATACATCAAATAATGCCAAAGGAAATAAACCCATCGATAAATGTTGAATCTTTAATCAAAAGCCCAAAATCATCCAAAAAGTCCAGCGCGAGCCCGCACCTCGAAACCCGACAAAACTCATAAAGTCCGACAACTCATTCAATTATGAGTCAATCCATACTAGCTTCAAAACTGTCTCCGAATCGATGTTCAGAACTAAAAAATTCACTTTATGAAACTTTAGGCTAAAACCGCCAATTTCCTCTTTAAAATTAATCAACCAATTGCAAAAAATGAAGATATATTCATGCAATAAGATCAAAACCAAGTGTAGAATACTTACCCCAATCCTTATGACAAAAATTGCTTTAAAAATTGCCTCAATCCGAGTCCCACATCTCAAAATATGATTAAAGAACCAAAAACCTCGATTCATAGCATTCTGCCCAGCATTTTTGCATTTGCGAACCAAATTTCCGCTTCTGCGGACACGCACATGCGGCCAAACTTTCGCTTCTGTAAACAAACCAACTCATCAACCATCGCTTCTGTGGAACATCACTTGGCACCTGCGCGCATGCAGGAGCTACTGTACCATCTCACCTATGCCATACCCCTCTCCTGCGCTCCAAGGCACCGCTTCCGCGCTTTTGCAGGTGCAACCTATTTCTCGCATCTGCGGAGACCTTCTCCCAGTTCCACTTTCGCTCCTGTGACTCTTCTGCCTCTCTTGCGGTTCTGGACCTACACCATAACTCCGTAGGTGCAGTCACACCAGAACTAGCAGCAACCAACAATGAAAACATGAAGAAAAATTATTCGAAATCGATTCGAAACACGCTCGAACCCCTCGGGATCCCGTCCAAGTATACCAACAAGTCCCATAAAATAATACGGACTTACTAGAGGCCTCAAATCACATATAATAACATCAAAACAATGAATTACACCTCAAATCGATCTTAATGAACTTTGAACTTTCCAACTTCTATAACTCGTGCTGAAACATAGCAAATCAACCTGGAATGAACCCAAATTTTGCACACAAGTCCCAAATGACATAACGAAGCTATTTCAATTCCCGAAACCACAATCCGAATCCAATATAAAAAAGTCCACTCCTGGTCAAACTTTCCAAAAATCCAACTTTCGCCATTTCAAGCCAAATTCAACCACGGACCTCCAAATCACAATCCAGACACGATCCTAAGTCCAAAATTACCCAAAAGAGCTAACAGAACTATCAAAACTCCGTTCCAGGGTCAAATTCACAAATGGTCAAACTTGGTCAACTCTTCCAACTTAAATCTTCCTAGTTGAGAATCATTCTTCCAAATCAATTCCGAATAACCTGAAAACTAAAACTGATGATTCACACAAGTCATAATACATCATACAGAGCTACTCATGCCCTCAAACTACCGAGCGAAGTGCAAAATGCTCAAAACAACCGATCAGGTCGTGACAATATTTTACTTATATTATCATTTGATTATTGGACTGCTAGTAAGTGTTTATGTCGACCCCTCGCCACTACTTTTACGATGTTAGACTTAATATTTACTGAGCATGTTAGGTCGATTGTACTCATACTATACTTCTGCACCTTCTTATACATATTAGGTTGATTCTACTAGGGCACCTAGATGGTCTGGCATATTCTTGGTGAGGACTTCTTGGCGAGTTACCCTGATGATCGATTCGCAGCTTACGGAGTCTTCCTCCATATTCCTTTTGTATATTGTTTTTCCCTTCAGACACGTAACACCAGTCTTGGGAGATTCCCTAGTTATTTATGAATACTTTGAATTGATTTCCGCTTCTAGTTATATCATATATCTGTTAGATAGCTTTGCATTTATTCAGTTTATTATCTATACTAGTTTTAGTGTACGTGCAACGCACGCAGGGGCAAAGCTACTTTGGTTGAAGGTGACCAACTGATCACCCTTCGCCGAAAAATTATACTATATATAAGGTAAAATATTATTTGTTATTGATTAAAAGCAGACATTGAACACCCTTGTATAGCCCACTGGCAAAGAGTGTTCAAAATTTAAATACCCTTATTGAATTTCTTGGAGTCACCACTATTTACACGTATATGCCTCGTCAAATAATTAAAATATATTGTATCTGAAAAAAATAAATTAAGTAAAATAGCAATTGATGTCAACATATGCAATACTATATTCATTTAGTTCAATGACTGTGATTATATATATATGGATGCAATGGTTGGTTCAAATACTTATTATTTTATGAACCAGCAAATAAGTTAGTTTATTAGTTAGTATATCCTATTTATAATTATTGATGAGCTTCTTGGTGTATGTTTCTGTTTATAGCTTTGGTAGCCCTGACAGAAATTCTTGTTGCCCAACCTACAACAAATAGAATGTACATTGATATGAAAAAAAGGAAAACCTATCATCAAAAATAAAAACTTAGCGTCATTTTTTTTCTTTTATTTCATAATATTTTAAAAGTATTTTTGTTATAAATTCTACAATTTTATAAGAAACCCTATTAGGTCATAAGAACTTACTTGGTAGCTATATTTAAACTTTAGAAAGAACGTAAAAACACCTATAAAAGAGTTCATCTCACAAAGATAATAAGTCTCAATTTTTTATAGCATCACACCTTTAAATTAATGATCCTTATTAAAGAGTTTTTCTTATAAAGAATGTAAAATTGTGAGCATCTATTATAAGTATTGAACTCCTCCTTGTTCTAAATTTATTTAGTTTTATAATTCTATTTTCATATCCAATAGGAAATCCACCAACAAACAGTTAGGTTGATGAAGAGATTAACTAACCAAGTGGTATTGTTTAAAAAAAATTAAGGAGTAAAATAAGAGTATCATTTATTCTACCAACAAATTTATCTAAATCCTAAAAGATGAGTTCTACTACATAGATGAGTGCAAAATAATTAGATATTTTTGGCACTTGAATTAATGAAAATTTTAGTTTATGTTCCTCTGTACAAAGTCCTGAACTTTTAAACCCTGAGAAAAAAGTACTCCCTCCGTTTCAATTTATGTGAACATGTTTAACTGAGCACGAAGTTTAAGAAAAAATAAAATTTTTGCAATTTGTGGTCCTAAACAAGTCATAAAGGGGCCCAGAATATTTGTGTGGTTATAAAAGCTTCTCATTAAGGGTAGAATTGTAAGATTAAGTTAAATTGTTACCAAATTTAGAAAGAGATCATTCTTTTTAGAACAGAACAAAAAAAAAATAGGTTCACATAAATTGGAACAAATAGAGTAACATAGATCAGCCAAAAGGAAATTCTATGCCTGCCGGGCGTGCACGCAAATTCTAGGTCCACAGTGGGCCTTTTCTTCTTTAATATTGTTGAAGATAAAGCTAAAAAAGTTATTTGCTACCTTATTGTGAATTTTTTGTCATTTACCATGTAAATAAAGGAAGCGGCCATTATTAATAAACAAAAGCTTATTATAACGATTCGCCTGGTCGTTCTGCTTTTAGAACCCCATTCCTCTAGTTAAGGTTTCCCGTACTTGCTTTTACTGATTTATGACTTGCGGGAATGATTGGTTCAGGATTTGGAAGAGTTTGGGTTGAAATAGGCACACTTGATTCCCTAAGATTTTCTTAAAAGGCTAAGTTTGACTTTGGTCAATATTTTTAGTAAATGAATTCAGACATGTATTTTGATGGTCCCAGAGGGTCCATAAAAAAATATGGGACCTAGGCGTATGCCCGGAATTGAATTGTGAGGTCCCTAGCCCGAGTAATGAATTTTTGTTAGAAATTGTTAAACTGAAATTCTAAGGATTTAATGAAAATGAATAATGCTTGATCATGTTGGTATCAGGCCCGTATGTTGATTCCGGAGCCCGGTACAGGTCCAATATAATATTTTAGTCTTGTTTGTGAAATTTGGTAAGAAACAAGACTGATTTGATGTGATTCGGACGTCCGGTTGTAAAGATAGGAATTTGAATGTTCTTAAGGATTTCATGTTTTTTGGTGTTGAATCCGTGGTTTTAGGTGTTATTTCGGCGATTTGATCGCTCGAGCAAGTTTATACAATGTTGTTGGACTTGTGTGAGTATTCGGAGTGGAGCCCCGAGGGATCGGGTAAGTTTCAGGCATAGGTTTGGAGTAGAAAAGCACACTAGATTTTTGGTGTTTTTGTTGCTGCTGCAGATCTCGTAATTGCGAGATATTGATCGCAATTGCGAGGTATGCATCACAAATGCAATGAAGCCGACTGGGGGTAGTGGTAGCATTTGCGACATATTCTTCGCATTTGCGAACCCAGCAGGGTCCGCATTTGCGACCCCTCTATCGCAATTGCGATCAAGGCAGAGGAAGGCCCAGTTCGCATTTGCGAACATTTCATCGCAATTGCGACTACGCATTTGCGAGCTTGGTATCGCAAATGCGACATCAGAGGCCGGGGCACAACTTTTAAAAATGAGACTTAGACCATTTATTTCATTTCACTTCTACACTTGGGCGATTTGGGAGCTTTCAAAGAGAGGATTTCAACCTAGAATTGTGAGGTAAGTTATTCCTACTTAATGTGAGTTTAATACTTGGGTTTTGGGTAGATTAACACACTAAAATTAGTGAAAATCATGGGATTTGAGTGAAATTCTAGGGTTTTGATAAAAGTTAGATTTAACCACAAAATTTGTTATGGAATGAAGTAGAAATCATATATTATTGATCCTTAGGCTATAAAGAATAACTTTCTTCAAAAAGTTTCGGAATCTGGGCACGTGGGCCCGGGGTCAGATTTTATGAAACTTGTGTTTAAGGTTGGGAAATTACTTTAGCAACTAAAATACGAACTCTTGAGCTTGTATTAACTAGTTCCTACCTCATTTAATTAGTTTCGGTTTGTTCGGCTCCAAATTGAGGGTTTGGGCACGTTCTTGGTGTTGGAAGTGCGCTTTGGAGTGAGGTGAGTCTCCTATCTAATCTTGTAAGAGGAAATTGTCCCCATAGGTAAACTAATATAAAAATTTGTCACTAAATGCGGGGGCTATGTATGCACTAGGTGACAAAAGTCCGTGCGTAGCTACTATTATGCTAAGTCCGGGTAGTCTAGGATCCAAAAGCATGCTTTGTATGATATTCTTGTAACTTTATGATTAAATTTGGATTGTTTAAATTATGTTGATTGTGGTAAATGAGACTAATAAGAGGAACATCATTTTCTTAGCCCTTTTAAAGAGAAGTTGATATTTTTGTGAATAATTGCTCCCCGATATATATTATTATCTGCCTGTTGTGTTTAATTACATTTTACCACGTTACATGTCTGATTCACGAGCGGAATAATAGATGCATCTATGGTTTGCACCGTTCGACCCTCGGCAGTGCACAATTTTCTTTTATGTTGGATCGGGCCGTACGACCTCGACACTATTTGTGCATGTTTTTGCTCAGTATTTTTCTGTGGATTGGACTTTATTGTATGCCTTCGAAATGTAAATGGCCAACTGCGATATTATCTTGGAAAGGACCTATTACTTCTTGCTATAAACTATTAATTATTTGTTCTATCCATGCTTAGTAGAACTCTTTTCTCATATTATTTGACCCTAGTAAGTGTCAAGTCGACCTCTCGTCTCTACTTCTTCGAGATTAGACAGAATACTTACTGGGTACATATTGTTTATGTAGTCATACTATACTTTTGTACTTTATTGTACAGGATCTGAGGCAGGTACAACTGGTTACCAATCTGGTGCACGTTCTTGATCATTGTCCGAGACCTCCACGGTGAGCTGCTCCCTTCTTGTGCCGTTCAGCAGCATGATGGAGTCTCTCTTTATTTTTGGTTGTCTATTCTTTTTCATACAGTAGGATAGATTTATTCTTTTGTATATTCTACTAGTTGCCCACAAACTTGTGATACCAGGTCTTGGCACACACATTAATAGACTATTCTTTTGGGGATTGTATAATTATTTTTGTACGTTACTAATTATCACATGTTTTAACTCCAAATTCAAAAATTTCTGTACTTGCTTTAGTAAAGTAAAGATGAGAACTTATTAATATTTCCACATTGGCTTGTCTGATAATGGTGTTAGGCACCATCATGACCTATAATGGAATTGGGTCGTGACAACATGATATCAGAGCACTAGGTTCACGTAGGTTTTACAAGTTATGGGCAAACCTAATAGAGTCTTGTGGATCGGTACGAAGACGTCTGTATTTATCTTCAAAAGGTTATTGGGTGTTACGAAACTACTCTTTATTCATCTCCTATCGTGCAGTGGTTGGTGTACTAAATTTTCCCTTTTCTATTCTCTCACAGATGGTGAGGACACGCATGGCCGATGTTCCATACCCGGGAGGAGCCGCCTGCCATTGCTAGAGGCTAAGGCAGAGGCCGAGGGAGGGCACCGGCCCGAGGTAGGGGACGAGGGCATCCCAGAGCTGTTCCAGTAGCACCACCAGCAGATCCTACAGGAGATCCTATCATTGAGGAGCAGGGCGAGGTGCCTGATAACTATGGATTTTAATACATTTTATACTCCTTCTTCCTTAAGTTTTGATTAGAAATTTGCACAAAATAGTCCCAAAAGGCTCACAAGTTGTGCTTGATTACAGGTTTGATCAACAAAGTGACAAGATGTCAAAGATTACCTCAAAAGGAGTGAAACTTGCACAAGTGCCAAAGACAAGACAAGCTCAAGCAAAGCAGGCCTAGTGCGACCACACACCATTTTGTGCAGTCCGCACTAGGAGATTCAGAGAGGTCGATTTCTAGGCAAAGATGCAATGCGGACGCACTAGGTTTTGTGCGGTCTACACTAAAGGCAATGCGCCCGCATTCAATTTAGTGCGGTCCGCAGAACCCAAGATCAGAGAGGTGCAAAATTTGAGGATTGAAGCATATGCGGTCCGTGATCCATTTTATGCGGACTGCACTAGAAGCCTATGCGACCACAGTCCAATATGTGCGGTCCGCGTTGCCCAAGTTCAGAGAGCTGTATTTTCAAGTTTAGAGCCCTAGTACAGCTGCACACCATTTTGTGCGGTCCGCACTAACCCCGCAGGGGCATTTTTGTCCAAAATTTTCAGCTTAGTATAAATATCTTCTTTTCCCATTTTTATGGTATAAGATAGTTTTGTAACGTAGCTGCGCTCGTGGGTTCGACTTTCTTAGCCATTTTGGGCAATTTTATCTACTTTTCATCATTGAATCTTGTTATTTACCTTAGTGATTAATTAATATGAGTTGTTCTTCATCTATTTCTTGTTTTTCTTCTTTAATTATGAGTAGCTAGACCCATAAGCTAGGGTTGTGGCTCAACCCTAGTATGAGTAATTGATGAGTCTTGTATTTAAGGGCTAGATTGACTATGGGTGTTTGATATTTGGTCCAATTTCATGGTTAATTGCTAAATTAGTGGTTGCAAACACTAGTTTGTATTTAGTTGACTAGGGCTCTTCTTGTGAAAAAGAGCCCAAGTCTCCGAAATTGGTCCAACAAGGAAATGGGACGTACTCAAGAGATTGATAGCTCCAATTAAAGGGTTAAACCTCGAGAAAGTAATAATGGACTTGACCCCTAGTTGCTTGTGCAAATTTGCATACCCAATTGGTCTTGAGAATGTCAATTCGGGCAAAATCACTTGAACCACCGAGAGGTGTAGAGTGGGTAATATCATGCAACGGTTATATCATACTCCCTAATTATGTTAATCGTGTCTTAGATTCAATTACCCGTCAATTAACCACCTAGGTGAAAGTTATTACCCTAGTGCCTTTTAAGGCATTTGAACAACTCTTTTTAATTTAACTCTTAGCTTAATCTAGTTGCATTTACCATTTATATTTTGATAATAGTAGAAGTAAAAAAGAAAACCCCAAAAATGAGTATAAGTGTAATTTAGAACACATACGCAATCCTAAACTAGATGGATACTCAATTCCAAATTCAAGCTCTCTGTGGAAATTGATCCCGACCCTAAATGGGGTAAAAGCTGCTCTGACCTTCTCTCACTACTCATTTGTAGTACAGAGTAGGCCGAGATCACTTTTTAGGACCGTTGCCGGGGAGCTAATGGTTTTGACTATCTATTTAGTTAGTTTTGTGTATTGTTCTTCTTTCCTTCTTTGTTACTTACTTATTTGTGTCAAAACTTAGGTACCAAATGACAGCGAACAACGCTAGCGACCCTCTTGGACATGTGATTGCGGGGGAGGAGGTAGATGATGTCGGAGATGATGAGGTGCCTCTTGTACCTCAAGGACAACGTAGAGGCCGCCAGGCCAATGCGAATGATAATAACAATGTTCCATACCCTCCTCCGCCACCTCCAAGAGTGGCTCCCAGGGTACTTTCGAACCAGGGCTATGCGAGTGCTATTGTCCCACCCCGAATCCGGGAGGGCAATTTTTAGATAATCAATGTGATGTTGACCTTACTTGAGCAGCGTAGGTATTTCACGGGCGCTGCAAATCAAAATGCCTACAAACATCTCAAGGGGTTCGTGGATTCATGTTGGGGGAGAAGCAGACGAATGTGTCCGAGGATGCTCTTAGGTTGAGACTCTTCCCATTCTCACTTCGGGGGAAGGCATTAGATTGGCTCGAGAGACTTCCCAACCATTCCATCATAACTATGGATAAGTTGGCAGATAAATTCATTGCTAATGTTTTCTCGCCGGGACATATGGCGACATTGCGTGATGAGATATTGGCCTTCAAGAAAGAGCCCACGGAACCTTTGCATGAGATTTGGGAGCGTTATAGAACAATGGTGAAAGAATTCCCCAACAATGATATGACCGAGGCTATGATCCAACAAACCTTCTAGGGGGGCATCAATACAACAAATCAATGCATAGTGAACTAACTAACTGGCGACAACATTATGAAGCTGTCGTATGATGAGGCATGTGATATACTTGACGAGATGGCTGACACTTCTTCTGCATGGCAAAGTAGAGCCAATGTGCCTCAAGGTGACCCCACGATTATTCATTTTCACAAGGAATTACATGACCATGGGCAAGCTATAGCAGAGTTGACAACTACTATGAACCAATTGGCTAAGGCACAGTTGCAACAAGTCCAAAACCCTCGCTAAGTGAATGCCATGGAGGGTGTTAATATGCTTGTCAATAAGAGAAGGCAAAGAAGGCAACAAAACCATGGGAATTCTGAGCAATTTGATGGTGACTGTGATGGATTTAAAAATTATGTTTATGATGACCAGAGTGAAGAGGTTCAATATGTAAAAAACTATCAAGGCCAATGGGGCAACTATTCCAACCAACAACAATGAAGACCTCAAGGCAATTGGGGCAACCAACAACAAAACAATGGTAATTGGGGGAACAACAACCAAAACAACAACTGGGGCAATCAGAACAACAATCAAGGAAACCAAGGAAATTGGAATGGTAATAACAACAATTGGGGTGACAATAACAATCAAGGTGGATGGAGCAATGGAACCCAAGGAAACTGGGGGCAAGGCTTTCAAAGGCCCCCAATATACCAACATCCGAACAATCCGCCCCCATTTCCATCTCAAGGTCCTAGTTCTTCTGGCAATGATATGGGTAGAATTGAAATAATGTTCGAACAGATGATGAAGAAGAATGCAGATTCTGATGTATAGATGGATTCCCACAATACCTCTATCAGAAACTTAGAGGTGTAGTGAGGCAAAATCTCCCAGTCTTTAAATACTCGCCCTAAGGGTTCTCTACCAAGTGATACGGTAATGAACCCAAAGGGTGGAAACAATTATGTCATGGTGGTTACAACAAGAAGTGGGAGAGGCGGTGATGTGAATGCCTCCAAACAAAAGCAAATTTTGGATGATGATGTTGAGTTGCAAGAAGATGAAGTCCCTTTGGTAGTTGAAAACGTGGTTGAAGAAAATGTGAACAATGAAGTGAGGATTGATATTCAAGTTGTCGAGGTGGAAACTCAAAATGATGTGAACCCGTCTAGGGAACACATAACAGACATGTCGGAGCCGGTTTTGCCTAAAGCCAAGGATCCTTTGCTAAGGCCACCTCAACCTTATCCTCAACGGGTCATGAAGCAGAAAAATGATAATCAGTTCAAAAAGTTCATTGATATGATGAAAAGCTTGTCCATCAATGTTCCTTTGGTGGAGGCTCTTGAAAAAATACCGGGCTATGCAAAATTCATGAAAGACTTGGTCACAAAGAAGCATTCTATGGATTGTGAAACTATAAAACTGACTCACCAAATTAGTGCTATAGTGCATTCATTGGCCCCGAAGCTTGAAGATCCTGGTGCCTTCACCATTCCTTGCACCATTGGGAGTGCAGATTTTGCCAAGGCTCTATGTGATTTGGGAGCTAGTATCAATTTGATGCCCTACTCAGTTTTCAAAACTTTGGGTATTGGGCAACCTAGGCTGACTTCCATGAGGTTACAAATGGTGGATAGATCGATGAAGAGACCCTTGGGTATTATTGATGATGTGCTTGTCCGGGCGGAAAAATTTATCTTAGCTGATTTTATGATCTTGGACTACGAGGTGTACTACAAAGTTCCTATCATACTGGGCAGACCTTTCCTAGCTACGAGGAAGGCATTGGTAGATGTGGAAGCAGGGGAACTCACCTTCTTGATGGGTGATGAAAAGGTGGTTTTTCATGTGTGCAAGTCTATGAAGCAGCCCAACAGAACCGAGGTGTGCTCTTTTGTTGACCTCATCACAATAGTGATAATTGATGACACTAGTGCAATGTTCAATGTGGAGGACCCATTAGAGGTCGTATTGCTGAATCTTGATGTCAATGAGGATGCAAGCCGAGTGGAGTGCGTAAATGCTTTACATGGAATGGGCTCTTATTCTTATGAGCCTAGGAAATTGTCTTTGGATCTCGAGAATAGAAAGACTCCACCAACTAAACCTTCATTTGAGGAGCTCCGGTGTTGGAGTTGAAACCACTTCCTCCACACCTCAGGTATGAGTTCTTAGGCTCAAATTCTACTTTGCCAGTTATTCTTTCTTCTTGACTTACTAACATGCAAGTTGATGCCACATTGGCTGTGCTTCAAAAGTGGAAAAAGGCAATTGGATGGATTTTAGCTGATATTCGGGGAATAAGCTCCGCATTCTGTATGCACAAAATTATCTTGGAGGATGATGCAAAGCCTTCCTTGGAGCATCAAAGAAGATTGAATAAAGCAATGCAAGAAGCTGTGAAAAAAGAGGTGATCAAGTGGTTGGATTTCGGGGTTGTATACCCCACATCTGATAGCTCTTGGACTTCACCGGTACAATGTGTACCAAAGAAGGGTGGTATGATTGTGGTTACAAATTCCAAAAATAAGTTGATTCCTACAAGAACCATCACCGGTTAGAGGGTATGCATGGATTACCGCAAGTTGAATAAAGTGACCCGCAAGGATCACTTTCCTTTGCCTTTCCTTGACCAAATGTTAGACCGAGTTGTTGGGCGTGCCTTCTATTGCTTCTTGGATCGGTATTCTAAGTATAACCAAATCTTGATTGCTCTAGAAGATCAGGAGAAGACCACATTCACTTATCCATATGGCACTTTTTCTTTCTCTAGGATGCCTTTTGGGTTGTGTAATGCACCGGCTACATTTCAGCTGTGTATGATGGCCATTTCACCGATATGGTGGAAGACATTTTGGAGGTGTTCATGGACTAGGAGATTCATTTGATGAGTGCTTGAAGAATCATGATAGGGTGTTGGCCCGTTGTAAAGAAAAAATCTTTTCCTCAATTGGGAGAAATGCGACTTTATGGTGGAAGAAGGAATAATTATTGGGCATAAAATTTCGAAGCATGGTATTGAGGTAGATAAACCAAAGATCGATGTGATTTCAAGGCTCCCTCCCCTACATTTGTCAAGTGAGTTCGAAGTTTTCTTGGTCATGAGGGGTTCTACCGGAGATTCATCAAAGACTGTTCGAAGGTAGTGAATCCCTTGTGCAAGTTGTTGGAAAAATATGCTAAGATCGTGTTTGATTATAAGTGTATCCAAGCATTTGAAATTCTCAAGCATAAGTTGACCACCACTCCTATCATCACCGCGTCTAATTGTAGCTTGCCCTTTGAGCTCATGTGTGATGCGAGCGATGTTGCAGTTGAGGCGGTTTTGGGTCAAAGAGTGAACAAAATGTTTCATCCGGTGTACTATGCGAGCAAGACAATGAATGATGCTCAAATGAACTACACGGTGACCGAGAAAGAACTTTTGGCTATTGTGTTTGCTATGGAAAATTCTGGCCGTATCTTATAGGTGCTAAGGTTATTATTCACACTGACCATGCCGCACTCTGGTACTTGATGATGAAGAAGGACTCCAAAGCTAGACTGATGTGATGGGTCTTGTTACTTCAAGAGTTTGATTGGAGTTTATGGACCAGAAAGGTAGTGAGAACCAAGTGGCGGACCACTTGTCCCGCTTGGAGGAGGAGGGGAGGCCTCGTGACGGCCTAGAAATCAATGATTATTTCCCGACGAACAACTACTTTTGGTATCAATGAATGATATGCCATGGTTTGCCAATGTTGCTAATTTCTTTGTGACTGGTGTAATCCCGTGTGAGCTCTCTTCTAACCAAAGGAAGAAGCTCAAGCGGGATAGTTTGGATTTCTATTGGGATGAGCCGTACTTGCTCAAGATTTCAAGGATGGTGTGATACGAAGGTGTGTCCCGGAGGAGGAGCAATTGAGTATATTGGAGGCTTGTCATTCCTCTCCCTATGGTGGCCATCATGGCTGGGCGAGGATGGCTTCTAAATTTCTTAGTTGTGCATTTTATTGGCCAACTTTGTTCAAAGATACGGGTGATTTTGTGAAGAGATGCGACGAATGCCAAAGAGCGGGTGGAATTTCGAAGAAAGATGAGATGCCTCTCAATACCATCCTTGAGGTTGATATTTTTGATGTATGGGGCATTGATTTCATGGGCCCATTTGTTAGCTCTTGTGGGAACACTTACATTCTTGTGGCGGTGGACTCATGTGCCCTTTGAGCTCATGTGTGATGCGAGCGATGTTGCAGTTGGGGCGGTTTTGGGTCAAAGAGTGAACAAAATGTTTCATCCGGTGTACTATGCGAGCAAGACAATGAATGATGCTCAAATGAACTACACGGTGACCGAGAAAGAACTTTTGGCTATTGTGTTTGCTATGGAAAATTCTGGCCGTATCTTATAGGTGCTAAGGTTATTATTCACACTGACCATGCCGCACTCTGGTACTTGATGATGAAGAAGGACTCCAAAGCTAGACTGATGTGATGGGTCTTGTTACTTCAAGAGTTTGATTGGAGTTTGTGGACCAGAAAGGTAGTGAGAACCAAGTGGCGGACCACTTGTCCCGCTTGGAGGAGGAGGGGAGGCCTCGTGACGGCCTAGAAATCAATGATTATTTCCCGACGAACAACTCCTTTTGGTATCAATGAATGATATGCCATGGTTTGCCAATGTTGCTAATTTCTTTGTGACTGGTGTAATCCCGTGTGAGCTCTCTTCTAACCAAAGGAAGAAGCTCAAGCGGGATAGTTTGGATTTCTATTGGGGTGAGCCGTACTTGTTCAAGATTTGAATGGATGGTGTGATACGAAGGTGTGTCCCGGAGGAGGAGCAATTGAGTATATTGGAGGCTTGTCATTCCTCTCCCTATGGTGGCCATCATGGCTGGGCGAGGATGGCTTATAAAGTTCTTAGTTGTGCATTTTATTGGCCAACTTTGTTCAAAGATACGGGTGATTTTGTGAAGAGATACGACGAATTCCAAAGAGCGGGTGGAATTTCGAAGAAAGATGAGATGCCTCTCAATACCATCATTGAGGTTGATATTTTTGATGTATGGGGCATTGATTTCATGGGCCCATTTGTTAGCTCTTGTGGGAACACTTACATTCTTGTGACGGTGAGCTCATCTACCCTTTGAGCTCATGTGTGATGCGAGCGATGTTGCAGTTGGGGCGGTTTTGGGTCAAAGAGTGAACAAAATGTTTCATCCGGTGTACTATGCGAGCAAGACAATGAATGATGCTCAAATGAACTACACGGTGACCGAGAAAGAACTTTTGATTATTGTGTTTGCTATGGAAAATTCTGGCCGTATCTTATAGGTGCTAAGGTTATTATTCACGCTGACCATGCCGCACTCTGGTACTTGATGATGAAGAAGGACTCCAAAGCTAGATTGATGCGATGGGTCTTGTTACTTCAAGAGTTTGATTGGAGATTGTGGACCAGAAAGGTAGTAAGAACCAAGTGGCGGACCACTTGTCCCGCTTGGAGGAGGAGAAGAGGCCTCGTGATGGCCTAGAAATCAATGATTCATTTCCCGACGAACAACTCCTTTTGGTATCAATAAATGATATGCCATGGTTTGCCAATGTTGCTAATTTCTTTGTGACTGGTGTAATCCCGTGTGAGCTCTCTTCTAACCAAAGGAAGAAGCTCAAGCGGGATAGTTTGGATTTCTATTGGGATGAGCCGTACTTGTTCAAGATTTGAACGGATGGTGTGATATGAAGGTGTGTCCCGGAGGAGGAGCAATTGAGTATATTGGAGGCTTGTCATTCCTCTCCCTAAGGTGGCCATCATGGCTGGGCGAGGATGGCTTCTAATGTTCTTATTTGTGCATTTTATTGGCCAACTTTGTTCAAAGATACTGGTGATTTTGTGAAGAGATGCGACGAATGCCAAAGAGCGGGAGGAATTTCGAAGAAAGATAAGATGCCTCTCAATACCATCCTTGAGGTTGATATTTTTGATGTATGGGGCATTGATTTCATGGGCCCATTTGTTAGCTATTGTGGGAATACTTACATTCTTGTGGCGGTGAGCTCATGTGCCCTTTGAGCTCATGTGTGATGCGAGCGATGTTGCAGTTGGGGCGGTTTTGGGTCAAAGAGTGAACAAAATGTTTCATCCGGTGTACTATGCGAGCAAGACAATGAATAATGCTCAAATGAACTACACGGTGACCGAGAAAGAACTTTTGGCTATTGTGTTTGCTATGGAAAATTCTGGCCGTATCTTATAGGTGCAAAGGTTATTATTCACACTGACCATGCCGCACTCTGGTACTTGATGATGAAGAAGGACTGCAAAGCTAGACTGATGCGATGGGTCTTGTTACTTCAAGAGTTTGATTGGAGATTGTGGACCATAAAGGTAGTGAGAACCAAGTGGCGGACCACTTGTCCCGCTTGGAGGAGGAGGGGAGGCCTCGTGACGGCCTAAAAATCAATGATTCATTTCCCGACGAACAACTCCTTTTGGTATCAATGAATGATATGCCATGGTTTGCCAATGTTGCTAATTTCTTTATGACTGGTGTAATCCTGTGTGAGCTCGCTTCTAACCAAAGGAAGAAGATCAAGCGAGATAGTTTGTATTTCTATTGGGATGAGCCGTACTTGTTCAAGATTTGAACGGATGGTGTGATACGAAGGTGTGTCCCAGAGAAGGAGCAATTGAGTATATTGGAGGCTTGTCATTCCTCTCCCTATGGTGGCCATCATGGCTGGGCGAGGATGGCTTCTAAAGTTCTTAGTTGTG
The DNA here is from genome assembly GCF_000393655.2 of Nicotiana sylvestris. Classification (NCBI taxonomy): domain Eukaryota; kingdom Viridiplantae; phylum Streptophyta; class Magnoliopsida; order Solanales; family Solanaceae; genus Nicotiana; species Nicotiana sylvestris. The sequence goes on along the minus strand of NC_091063.1, from coordinate 73,049,803 downwards.
CATTTTATTGGACAACTTTGTTCAAAGATACGGGTGATTTTGTGAAGAGATGCGACGAATGCCAAAGAGCTGGTGGAATTTCGAAGAAAGATGAGATGCCTCTCAATACCATCCTTGAGGTTGATATTTTTGATGTATGGGGCATTGATTTTATGGGCCCATTTGTTAGCTCTTGTGGGAACACTTACATTCTTGTGGCGGTGGACTATGTTTCAAAGTGGGTTGAAGCCGTGGCTTTGCCCAACAATGAGGCCCGAAGTATTGTTGCATTTCTCAAAAAGAGAATTTTTACAAGGTTTGGTACTCCTCGTGCAATCATAAGTGATGGGGGTCTCATTTTTGCAATAGAGCTTTTGACACTTTGCTTTCAAAGTATGGTGTCAATCACAAAGTTTCTACTCCCTATCATCCTCAAGCAAGTGGTCAAGTTGAATTCTCCAACAGGGAAATCAAAAGCATATTGTCAAAGACGGTCAATACAAATAGGACCGATTGGTCAAAGAAGTTGGATGACGCTCTATGGGCTTACAGGACTGCTTACAAGACTCCGATTGGTATGTCTCCGTATCGGCTGGTGTTTGGAAAAACTTTCCATCTACCGTTGAGTTAGAGCACATGGCCATGTGGGCTTTGAGGAAGCTAAATCTTGAGTGGGATGTTGGAGCCAATCTTTATGTGGAGCATCTTAATGAACTTGATGAATTCCGATTCCACGCCTACTCTAGTTCGTCCTTGTACAGGGACAAGATTAAGTACCTTCATGATAAATATGCTAGTCGAAAGGAGTTTAAAGTAGGTGATTTAGTTCTCTTGTTCAATTCTCGGTTACGTCTGTTTCAGGGTAAGCTTAAATCAAAATGGAATGAACCGTTTGAAGTGGTGTTGGTGACCCCTTTTGGTGCTCTTTATTTGAAAAACAAAAATGGAGAGGTCTTCAGAGTTAATGGGCACCGGGTCAAGCATTATCTTGGAAAAATTGTTGACAGCCACGTGTTGGCACTTCTTCATTTCAAATTATGTGATGGTAACCTGCGTTGTGCCGCGACGTTAAATTAGGCGCTTCTTGGGAGGAAACCCATGTGTTTTTCTTCTTGTTTTTTTTTTCTTTGTAGTATAGGATTGATTTTTGGGCTAACTGGTTGTGAGATGCTATAGGGTGGTGTTGATGCAGTGCATGACTTGGTGGAAAAAAAGTACCAGGTCTCTAAAGTTGTTAATGGGGCTGCACTACATTTAGTGTGGACCGCACTGGTGAGGGTGAAATGGAGACCTCTCTGAAGTTTTCCACTGCGACCGCACTACATTTTGTGTGGTCCGTGGTGGACCACTGCGGCCGCAGTCCATTTTGTGCGGACCGTAGTATGTTGCCTCCTCAAGCTTGAAAATAGTTGTGCAGTGCTGACCACGGTCCATTTTGTGCGATCCGCACTGGTTGGTGAGACTGGGCCCCAGGTCCTTTTCTATAAATAGGGCCTGAGGTCCTCCTTTTACCCTTTTCTAACCATGACTCTTAGAACTAATAGAAGCACTGTTCATCATATTTTCTCCTCGTAACTAACTGCTTGGAATCGTTATTCTTCATTTCATCTCATAGCCGGTACCATTACATCCCTTTTGCTTGTTCAATTTTGTTAATTTCTTTTAATTTTTGTTTTTCATGCTTCCTTTTCTATGTTTCCTGTATTTTCCTCGATTGATTAGATTAGGGTTGTTAATTTCTTGATTAGAGTAGGTTCATGTAGTTAAAAACAATGGGAAATTACGTAGGGACATGACTTAGGTGTTAATTAAGCTTAAAATCAAAAATCCATGGAACCCTAACTTAGTGCCACAGCTAGCCACTCGGTGCGGACAACGGTGTCCTTGTGTGGTTCGCAGTACCATTTTGTGCGACTGCTAATTGTTCTGAAAGTTGAACCTTGGGGACTGGGCCGCACTACATTTTGTGCGGACCGTAGTGGCCCCTGTGCGGCCACACTACCTTTTGTGCGGTCCGCACTGCCTTGATATAGAGAGTGGGTAGTCTGAAACCCACCTCTATGCGGACCGCACTACCATTTTGTGCAGACCGTAGTGGCCCCTGTGCGGCTGCACTACCTTTTGTGCGGTCTACATGCACACCTTTTGCAACTATCTGTTTCTTTTCTGCAATTCTGTTTCTTGACTACTGCAACTGAAACTAATAAGTTCATTTGGATTGTGTTTGCAGACAATGGTGAAATAACGGGGTAAAGGATGTAAACAACTTGGCAGAGGTGGATCCTCCCAGGGAGAGAAGCAGAAAATGATAAGACTCACTCCCCAAGTTAGGCAAAACATTAAAAAATGAGGAAGATGATAAAATCTGCTGATAGAGCCAATGACATGTCGGGGAGTGAGTACGAGCCATCCCGGGAGATCTCTTCGGACTTTGTGCCAGAATACATCCCTGACTGGCCGGAGAGGAAGATCTTGAGAGACACATCTCCAGCATCCCCCGCTGCACAACCTTCCATAAACATTTCTTCTGGGTCCTCTAAGGGCTCAGGTGAAGGTAGTGGGGAATATTCCACCTCTCCCACAGCTTTATTATTTGGAGAGGGTGCAGTAGGTGATGATGAGGAAATATGGGGAGAAAAAGAAGTAAGAGAAGGAGGTGAACCTCAGGTGGGGGGTATTGCTAGGAATAGGAACTAGGAGGTTTGGCAAGACCGATTTGTTAGTGAGGTAGCGTATCATAAATTCCAGGAATGGTGGCCAGTGAGGAAGTTGATCCCAGAGAGGAGTTTTGTAGATAGAGAATTGCTACCGCACAACCCCAATGTGAGGAGGCAGTTTAGGGCGAGAGTAGGTTGAGAACATTTTTTGGATGAGTGTGTGGATGCCAACGAACACTTGGTCAAGGAATTCTACACCAATGTTGCCCACATCAAAAAGGGCTCCAAGGTGACCAAGGTTCGAAACCTGAAAGTGTTGTTTGACGGGAAGTCAATAAACGATTACCTTGGCTTCAATGAGGAGGATGAGACCCTATACATGGCAAAGATGGAAATGGGCGAGGAGGTCCGTACCTGGATAGCACAATACCTGGCAATCCCAGGTACCACCCCTGACTAGTTCACTGCGGGCGTCAAGATTCTGAGATGTAGTCTGAATTTCGAGGCACGGGGGTGGGAGACATTTGTATGTAGCAGATTGGACCGCATGACACATAAAAACTCCCTACCTCTTCACCGAGCAGTTTTGGTGGCGTTGATCATGGCGGGGTACCTAATAAATGTGGAGAATGTGATGTCAAGAATTATTACAATTGTGGGTGTTTAGCATGACAGAAACTACCCGTTCCCTAGTTTTCTCACTATGTACTTCCGGGATCTGAAAGTGAAAAAGAGGCCCTTTGACATCAAAGTCAAAGTGAAGGCCCCTTTTTCCTGGTACAACATGTAGGGGGATGATAACCCTAAGAGCAAGAATTTCAAGGGTATAGTTACTGCTCCAACTAGCCAGTCTGAAGAGCCAGTTGTAGTAGTGACTCCTGCTGAGCCTGCCTCTACTTCCACTACTATCCCTCCTGATCCATCCACCTCTGTAGACTCGGAGATTCCATCCTCCCTGCACATCCTATTACTGCCCACCGACTGAGCCAGGCACTTCTTAGTATCAACAACTGGATGCAGAGTGCACCCTCCCAGTTGTCTACACTTACTACTACGGTAGAGGCTCAGTCGGTACCTCCACCCCCGCAGGTTTCCTAGTCTATAGAGGATGCTCTCAAGGAGATACTAGACAACCAAAAGAAAATCCTCGACACTCAGAAGGTACTGGTTGAGGCAGTTGCTTTACACAACCGGTTTCTCAAGGAGCTTGCTAAGGAGCATAAGAAATTGAGGAAGACGTGGGCTTCCAATGAGTCCGTGAAGGAACTGAGGGTTGATGTTGACCGGTTGAAGGCAGACCAGCTGCCTTTGGACTTATTGCTCGATGATCCTATGCCAGCAGCTCATACCCAGCCAGAGCAGTCATATAGGCCTCCAAAGAGAAAGAGGATGATTCCCAGAGCGGACGATGCAGTCATCCAGTTGGCAGACCCATCAGAGGCCTCTCCTAGTCAGCCACAGGATGCACCTCAGGAGCCTATCCAGTCCCAGGTCCCAGCAGCACATCAGTAGGCCACTGGGAACCAGTCTGAGGTTCCTGAGCATAGTGAGGACCCACGGGCCACTCAGGAGCCTTTTATTTCGTTACATTTATCGCACTTTTATTTTACTTTGGGTTTGTATATAAAGTTATTTTACATTGTACATATTCATTTCATCTATTGTATATTCAAATCCCCTCTTGTATATATTCATTCTACTTTCCGCAAATTTTTCGTTCTTAGCTTCTTATTTGTGATTCGTAGCTTCTTGTTTTTAAAGTTTGCAATAAGCCTTTAGTTTTCTTAATACCACGGTTCTTTCCAAAGGTGGATTTTGTGTGAACCGGGTGGTTCTTCCCAATGATAAATGGTGTGACAACCTTCTTAAGGGTTTGAGTCCGTTTTCTTTTTGTTTTTAGTAGTTAGTAGTTAAGGGTGCCATAAGCAACGCTTCACTTGGGCCTAGCACATTTGCCTTTGATCTTATGGTCAAAAACAAATTGTTGTGTTTAGGATGGTGAAAGTAGTGACCTTGAGACTCTTGTGTTGACCAATAATCATCAAGTGGTTTTTCGGATTTATGGTGTGCTCAAATTTTATCTAAGTTCGTTGTGGGCCCCCGACTCTGCGTCTTTAGAAATCCCATAGCTTGTATGGTGAGTAATTGCATTGCAAGTCCAAGTCCCGAGCCATTGGTCTAGAATTTGCCCTAAATGTTTGTTAAGGCAAAATCCTAAGTGAATTTTGACTTGAGACATGATTATAGGCACTCCTTGGTCCAAATGATGGCTTGAACACTTCCATAACCTACTAATGATAAGATCCCTAGTCAACCCTTTTAATCTTTAGACCTTTTTCCTTCAAAACCCATAATACAAGCCTATACCCATTTAAAAGATACCCTCTCTTGGCACCTGATCTTTCCTTAGCACATGGCAAAAGTACAAGTTTGGTGGGAGAGACGAGAATTGTAGCAAAGTGGTAAAAAGGCACAAAAAAATGAAGAAAAGGAAAGGCAATGAAAAAGAGTAAAAGAAAAGCAAAATACAAAAAGAATGTTCAATGTGAAAAAGAATACGAAGGGATTCAAGAAAAGCAATGAATGAAAAGTGTGGAAAGTTAAAAAAGGAGAAAAGGTTTGAAATGCATAAGAAAGAGTGACAGTGTCTCTCTCTAACCCCTTAGAAAGAAGTGAAATGACTCTAAGAGTCAAGTGAATGTGCGCCAAATGAAACAAAAGAAGTGCTTAAGGGAAGATAAAACCTACTTAGACCAAAACATTTCCTACCTGAACCAAAAGCCTTCACAATGTCTCCACAAAAAACCCTATATGATCTTGAGTTGAATGAAGCTTACATTAGTGGATATTCACATAAGGGGAAAGCATATGGTACCTAGAGCTGGAATTGTGGCTTTTTATTGAGAGAGATGAGTGAATTTCCATTATCCTTGTTCTGAGTGCCACTATCTTAAAGGTGAGGATTGCTTAGGGAGAGTTGAGGATGTGTGAGTTTGGGTTCCATAATGACCGAAGTAATAGAAAAAAGTTCTTTGATGTGTTGAGTCAATTCTTGATGCTTTTGTGTTGCACTTAATCCATGGTGTTTAAAGGATTAAAAGTTGTTAATGATTCATTTGTATTGAGGGCAATTGTTAGTCCCAATTGATGCTAGATGAGGTTACTTTAGGACAACTGAAAATTTCTTGGATGTTCTCTTAAGGGGTGGGTCTTATTTTGTTTGCTTGAGGAAAAACAAAAGCTTAAGTTTGGAGAAGTTGATAACTAGGGATTTTATTACATTTTATACTCCTTCTTGCTTAAGTTTTGATTAGAAATTTACACAAAATAGTCCCAAAAGGCTCACAAGTTGTGCTTGATTGCAGGTTTGATCAACAAAGTGACAAGATATCAAAGATCAGCTAAAAAGGAGTGAAACTTGCACAAGTTCCAAAGACAAGACAAGCTCAGGCAAAGAAGGCCCAGTGTGGCCGCACACCATTCTGCGGTCCGCAGATTCAGAGAGGTTGATTTCCAAGCAAAGATGCAATACAGACGCACTAGGTTTTGTGTAGTCCGCACTAAAGGCAATGCGGCCGCACTCGATTTAGTGTGGTTCGCAGAACCCGAGATCAGAGAGATGCCAGATTTGAGGATTGAAGCCTATGCGGTCTACGATCCATTTTATGCAGACCGCACTAGAAGCCTATGCGGCCGCAGTCCATTATGTGCGGGCCGCATTGCCCAAGTTCAAAGAGCTGTATTTTCAAGTTCAGAGCCCTAGAGTGGACACACACCATTTTATGTGGTCCGCACTAACCCCATAGGGGCATTTTTGTCCAGAATTTTTAGCTTAGTATAAATAGCTCCTTTTTCCATTTTTAGGGTATCAAATAGTTTTTTAACGTAACTGTGCTCGTGGGTTCGACTTTCTTAGCCATTTTGGGCAATTTTATCTACTTTTCATCATTGAATCTTGTTATTTACCTTAGTGATTAATTAATATGAGTTGTTCTTCATCTATTTCTTATTTTTCTTCTTTAATTATGAGTAACTAGACCCATAAGCTAGGGTTGTGGCTCAACCCTAGTGTGGGTAACTGATGTATCGTGTATTTTAGGAATAGATTGACTATGAGTGTTTGATATTTGGGCCAATTTCATGGTTAATTGCTGAATTAGTGGTTGCAAACACTAGTTTGTGTTTAGTTGACTAGGGCTCTTCTTGAGAAAGAGAGCCTATGTCTCCGAAATTGGTCCAACAAGGAATTAGGGCGTACTCAAGAGATTGATAGCCCCAATTAAAGGGTTAAACCTCAAGAGAGTAATACCCGACTTGACCCCTAGTTGTTTGTGCAAATTTTAATACCCAATTGGTTTTGAGAAAGTCAATTCGGGCAAAATCACTCGAACCACCGAAAGGTATAGAGTGAGTAATATTGTGCAACAGTTATATCATACTCTCCAATTATGTCAATCGTTTCTTAGATTCAATTACCCGTCAATTAACCACCTAGGTGAAAGTCAGTACCCTAATGCCTCTTAAACCATTTGAACAACCCTTTTTAGTTTAACTCTTAGCTTAATCTAGTTGCATTTACCATTTGTATTTTGATAATAGTAGAAGAAAAAAGAAAACCCCAAAAATGAGTAGAAGTGTAATTTGGAACACATACGTAATCCTAAACTAGATAGATGCTCGATTCCAAATTCTAGCTCTCTGTGGAAATCGATCCTGACCCTAAATCGAGTAAAAGCTGCTCCCACCCTCTGTTGCTACTCATTTGTAGTGCAGAGTAGGCCACGATCAGTGCCCGCAGCTGAGCCTACCTGAGCAAAATTTATGACAGCACCGGGTTTCCAGGAGATCATGGGCCGTATGCTGCGGTTCATGGACACCATGACTCAGGCTGGTTTATTTCCAGCGAATCCAGCTACATCACATATAGGAGGGGGAGCACGGACCCCTACTGCTCAGGCTCCTGGTCATGCAGCTACAGTGTATCAGACTCCGGGTACATTACCCGCAGATGGAGCTTAGCCAGTTGCTATAGTGGTGCCCTAGCCCAGACCAGTTACGGATGGTGACCCGTAGAAATTATTGGATAGATGAACTAGACTTCACCCTCCTGTCATCGGGGGTGAGCGTCATGAGGATGCCCAAGATTTCATTGATAGGTGCAGGGACATAATGCATAATATGAGGATATTGAAGTCTTATGGGGTTGACTTCAATACTTTTTAGCTGGAGGGCAGGGCCCGTAGATGGTGGCAGTCTTATGTTCTTGGCAGGCCAACAGGTTTTCTTCCCATCACTTGGGGTCAGTTCATCCAGTTATTCTTGGATAGATATATTCCACCCTCTAAGAGGGAAGAGCTGCGGTATCTTTTGAGCATCATGAGCTGGGTCAGATGTCCGTGACCGATTATGAGGTGAGGTTTTCTGAGTTGTCTCACCATGCACTCATGATACTTACCATGGATGCAGAGAGAGTGTGGAGATTTGTTGCGGGGTTGCACCCTGGTATTCGAGCTAGCATGGCCCGAGAGGTGGATATGTGTACTAAGTATCAGCTAGTGGTAGAGATTGCTTGCAGGATTGATGGTTATCGCCATTGGGGTAGAGAGCAGATTCAGCAGGACAAGAGGGCCCGATTTTTTGGTGAGTTCAGAGGTGACCTAGCTAGGGGTAGAGGTCACTTTGGGAGGGGTAAGCCCAACAGGCCCCCGTATTCAGCACCACCACCACCTCCCTGAGGTGCTCCAGTGATGCCCTATTTCAGTGTGATGCCGGAGAGTTCTTACCTCCCACCAGCTATTTAGGGCTCCTCCTATGGGTTTTTTGGTCATCCGGGTTCTTCTAGTGCTTACTTCAGTGCCATGTCAGAGAGTTCATATCACCCACCAGCCATTCAGGGTTCTGCTAGTGGATATTCAGGTCAGCAGGCCCAGACTTTAGAACAATAGGATATGGTACCGAGAGGTTTCTACGAGTGTGGAGATCCGGGTCACATGAATAGGACCTACCCCAGACTTCGGGAAAGGCAGTACAGTATGGGCAGTAGCCCATGGTTTCAGCACCGATTGCCTAGCCTCCCAGAGGTGGGGGACAGATTGGTAGAGGCTATCCTAGAGGTGAAGGCCAGGCAGTTAGAGGTCAGGCAGCTACTGCTCAAACAGGTGGAGGCTAGTCAACCGATGCTCCAGTCAGATTCTATGCCATTCCAGCTAGACCAGATGCATTGGCCTTAAATATCATTATAGCAGGTATTGTTTCTGTCTATGGTAGGGATACTTCAGTGCAATTTGATCCAGGGTCTACCTATTCATATGTGACATCTCTATTTGCTCATTCTTTTGATATTCCTTGTGAGCCTTTAGGTACTCTTGTTCATGTGTCCATTCTTGTGGGCGATTCTGTGATTGTTGATCGGATCTACCGGTCCTGTATGGTTACATTTTGCGGTTTTAAGACTAGATAAGACCTTTCGTTGCTTGACATGACCGATTTTGAGGTCATCCTGGGCATGGATTGGTTATATCCATATCACGCCATCCTAGACTGTCATGCCAAGATTGTTACATTAGCAATGCTAGAGTTGCCAAGGTTGGAGTGGAAGGGTTCCTAAGTTAATACATCTAGTCGGGTTATCTCTTTTTTGAAGGCTTGACATATGGTCGAGAAGGATTGTTTGGCTTACCTAGCTTATGTTCAGGACACCACCATAGAGTCTCCGATGATTGATTCAGTTCCAGTAGTCAGGGAGTTCACCGATGTGTTTCCTTCTGATCTTCCCGGTGTGCCGCCAGATCGTGATATCAATTTCTGCATTGATTTGGCTCCAGGGACCCAACCTATATCTATCCCACCATACTGTATGGCTCCGAAAGAGTTGAAGGAATTGAAGGAGCAGCTTGAGGATTTGTTAGCAAAGGGGTTTTTTAGACCCAGTGTATCACCTAGGGGTGCACCATTGTTATTTGTGAAGAAGAAGGATGGGACTATGCGGATGTGCATTAATTATCGCTAGTTGAATAAAGTCACCATCAAGAACAAGTATATGTTGCCTTGCATCGATGATTTGTTTGACCAGTTGTAGGGTGCTAGGGTGTTCTCTAAGATCGACTTGAGGTCAGGGTACCATCAGTTGAAGATTCGGGACTCGGATGTTCCGAAGATTGTATTCCGGACTAGATATAGCCATTATGAGTTTTTGGTGATGTCATTTGTTTTGACTAATGCCCCAACAGCATTTATGGACTTGATGAACCGGGTGTTCAGACCTTATATTGATTCCTTTATCATCGTCTTCATTGACGACATCTTGATATACTCACGTAGCCTGGGGGAGCACGAGCAGAAATTGAGAGTAGTGTTTCAGACCTTGCGAGAGCAGAAGTTATATGCTTGTAACGACCTGGCCTATCGTTTTAAGCATTTTCATCCCGTTAAGCTATTTGAAGTCTTGAATAGCGTCGTTTTGTGTATTATGACTTGCAAAAGTGGTCAAGTTTTGTTTTCAGATGATTCAAAATTTAATTGAAAGAACAATCCATGTTTTGGAAGCTTAAGTTTAATAAATGGACCGGATGGTAAAATATGTGTAAATTACCCCCAGAATAGATTTTTGATGATTCGAATAGCTCCGTGTGGTGATTTTAGACTTGGGAGCATGTCCAGAATTCATTTTGGAAGTCCATAGTTAAATTAGGTTTGAAATGGCGAAAATAAGAAATTTAAGTTTGGAAGTTTGACCGGGGGGTTGACTTTTTGATATCGAGGTCGGAATCCCGTTCTAAAAGTTTTCATACCTTCGTTATGTTATTTATGACTTGTGTGCAAAATTTTAAGTCATTCGGACTTGATTTGATAGGCTTCGGCATCAAATATAGAAGTTGAATGTTCTTACTTTCGTTACGCTTGAATTGGGGTGTGATTCACGGCTTTAGCATTATTTGATATGATTTGAGGTTTCGACTAAATTCGTATGATGTTTTAGGATTGATTTTTGGGATTCTCTAATAGGAGGATACACCCAATTACAAAGGAAACTCTGGCGAAATTTTTGGAAATTTTGGGAGTTAGTAAAATTCGGGAACTTGAAATATGTGAAAGAAGAGATAAGTTATGTTATGCGTTTGGGGGCGGACTCTACTTCTCATCCGAGGACTATTAACATGATGCATACCAATTAGATATGATAGCAAGTTTACGAAACATACTATAAGTGATATGGGTCTAAGGAAGGTCCTAAGTCTAAGCCAAGTTGGAAAATTACATAATAGACTAAAGTTGCAAATGAGTATGCGCAAAATCTCACTTTGGACGAGCATATGTACATGGATATAAATATTTTTATGATGCACAACCTATCAAATTATATCTCTTTGAGTCTAGTTTCCAACGCATCAAACCGTTTCACATTTGGAGGTGTATACAAAAAGTTATGACTAGTTTACTGGACCTGTGTCATATGCTTGCCCAGGTGCGCGGCGGCCGTGCATATTCGAAAGTTTCTTCCTTGTGAGCGTGGCTTGAGTGCGACCGCACTCGTAAATTTGCTATAATACCCCTGGCCAGTGTATAAACTGAAGGGATCCGAAATTTCTTTCATTTTTGTCATTCAAGCACGGATTTGGGCGATTCCATAGGGGTTTTTCACGATTTCAACTTGGGTAAGTGTTCTATCTCTGGAAGTGATTACATTTCATGAATCTACATAAATATTCATCGTTTAATTTGGATTTAAATGTAAGAAATTGGAATTTTTGCAAAACTTTTCAAAAATGAAAAATTAAGATTTGGAGGTTGAGTTGTTGTCGGAATTTGATAATTTTGGTATGGTTGAACTCGTATCAGAATGGGTTGTCGGATTTTAGGAGTTTTGCCGGATTCCGATACATGGGCCCCACGGGCGAATTTTGAGTGCAATTTCGGTTTTTTAATGGAAAATGTAGAATTTCATAGGGAATTAATTCCTATGAATGGTATTGATTGAATCGAATTGTTTATGGCTAGATTTGAGGCATTCAGAGGCTTATTTGAGAGTCAAAGGCATTACGGAGTAGGATTTAGCTCGGATTGAGGTAAGTAATAGTTATAAATTTGGTCTTGAGGGTATGAAACCCTGGACATTGTGTCTTATGACTATTTTGGAGGTGACACATATGCTAGGTGACGGGCGTGTGGGCGTGCACCGTAGGGATTGTGACTTGGTCGGTCCCGCGAGACTGTGGAATCAATTGGCCTACTGTTTAATACATGTTCCCTCTATTTTCATAGAAATTGACTGTACTTCATGTTAGAAATCATGTTTAGGCCTTATGTGATCATTGTCGATACTTGAGAGGTCGTGTACTTGCTGAATTAGCTGCTAATTGTTGTTTTGTACTCAGTCATAGCTTTTCTTGCTCATTATGCCTCTGTCTCTTGCTGTTCATTGTTGGTAAATGACATTACTTATGTTTGGGCAATTTTTATGATTTCCGAGATCCCGAGAGACTGGAGAGATTGATGACTGAGTAAGGTCAAGGGCCTAGTTATGAGATATTGATACTATAGCACGTGAGTTGTCCGTGCAGCACGTGAGTTACCCATGCAGATCCAGATATTGATACTATAGCACGTGAGTTGTCTATGCAGCACGTGAGTTGTCCGTGCAGATCCATATATTGATATTATAGCGTTCAAGTTGTTTGTGCAGCATGTGAGTTGTCCATTCAGTTTATAGCACTTGGGCTGAAGGAGCCCCTCCGGAGTCTGCACACCCCCAGTGAGTCCAGGTACCTATTGAGTATGATTATTGAGGGCTGAGAGCCGAGTGATTGAGGTGTTGAGATGAGCTGAGTGACTGTTGCCTTGAGAGGCCATATTTGTTTCAATTAATTGCTACACTTAGTTGCTATTTGTCCCTGTCGTACATATTTCTGGAATATTTGATATCTGGTTCATTTGAGTACGCACTTATGCGACTTAAACTGTTAAATTGAAAGTATGACTACTCTTATTTGAAAGTTATTGAGATAACTATATTTGCATAGCTCGTCACTACTCTCAGTTCTTTATTTATTTCTTTTACTTACTAAGTTGGTGTACTCACGTTACGCCATTTACCTCGTGTACAGATCCAAACACTTTTGGTCACGGCGGTTGCTGATTGACGATTCAGGCTCAGGAGAATATTGAGGTAGCTGCATGGCATTCGCTAACCTTGACTCTCCTTTCCTTTCATATTGTGTTGTTCTATAACTTCATATAGTGTTTTATAGTCGGATGTTGTTATCATTTAGATGCTCATGCACTCAATGACATTGGGTTTTGGGGATGGATTGTATAGTAATTTTGGAGTTATATTCTATTTTTAAAAAGAATTTCTTTAATATTAACTGCTTTCGCCTTTATTTAAAAGTTTTACTGTGTTGAGATGTCGAGTTGAGGCTTGCCTAGTTCCACGATAGGCGCTATCACGACAGGTGAGATTTTGGGTCATGACAATGCTAAGTTCTCCAAGTATGAGTTTTGGCTAGAGTCAGTAGCATTCTTGGGGCATGTTGTGTCAGGAGAGGGTATTAAGGTGGATCCCAAGAAGATTGAGGCAGTTCAGAGTTGGTCATGTCCTACTTCAGTGACCGAGATCGGGAGTTTCTTGGGGTTAGCAGGTTATTACAGACGATTCTGCAGGGCTTTTCATCTATTGCATCACCTCTGACTAAATTGACCCAGAAGGGTGCTCCTTTCTGTTGGTCTGATGATTGTCAGGCGAGCTTTCAGAAGCTCAAGACAGCTTTGACTACAACACTATTTCTTGTGTTGCCTTCTGGTTCTGGGATGTACATGGTATATTGCGATGCTTCACGCGTTGGATTGGGATGTGTATTGATGCAGAAGGGGCGAGTTATTGCATATGCTTCGCGTCAGCTGAAGATTCATGAGAAGAATTATCTTGTGCACACGATTTAGAGTTGGCCGCGATTGTTCATGCTCTTAAGATATTGAGGCATTATCTGTATGGGGTGTCATGTGAGGTTTATACTGATCATCGCAGCTTACAGAATTTGTTCAAGCAGAAAGATCTCAATTTGAGGCAGCGTAGATGGCTTGAATTACTGAAAGATTATGACATCACCATTCTGTATCATCCGGGCAAGGCAAATGTGGTCACGGATGCCTTAAGCAGGAAAGTAGAGAGTATGGGTAGCTTGGCATACATTCCACCAGAGGAGAGGCCACTAGCCTTGGGCATCCAGTCCTTGGCTAATAGACTCGTGAGATTGGATATTTTAGAGGCCAGTCGAGTTCTTGCGTGTGTTGTTGCTCAGTCTTCATTATTGGGGCAGATAAAGGCCCGACAGTTCGATGATTCACACTTGGCAGTTCTCAGAGAGATAGTGCTACAGGGTGGTGCCAAGGAAGTTTCTATTGGCGAGGATGGTGTTTTGTGACTCCAGGGTCGCCTATGTGTTCCTAATGTTGATGGTCTGAGAGAGAGGATCCTAGAGGAGGCACACAATTTGCGGTATTCCATTAATCCGGGTGCTACGAAGATGTATCGTGACTTGAGGTAGCATTATTGGTGGCGGAGGATGAAGAAAGACATAGTGGAGTATGTGGCCAGGTGTTTGAATTGCCAGCAGGATAAGTATAAACACCAGAGGCCAGGTGGCTGATGAGTGGTGATTTTACCACTCAATCTAGTCTCTTTTCCTTAGCTTTTATGTCTTTTAACTATAATATGAGGTCGTTTATGGTGTGTATTGTTAGATTTTTAGGTAAATGATGCCCTGAGGTGATTTGAATTCAATTGGAGTGGAATTGAGCAAAAAAGGGTGAAAACATGCAAAAACTCCCAAGTGATTCTGCATATGCGGAAAGAGGGCCGTAGAAGTGACTCTGCTTCTGTGTGAATAGTTCTACATCTGTGAAGTTGTGAAGTTTCAAGGAACCACATCTGAGGTTATATTACCGCTTCTGTGGTGGCACATCTGCGCTTGGTGAACCGCATCTGTGGTAATAGAGTTTTAGCTGGTGATCGCTTCTGCGATGGGATCTCCGCATCTGTGCAGCCGCACCTGCAATGATTCTTCTGCAGATGTGGTAAACGGGCATCAGATCTGGGCAAATTGGGCATTTCACATTTTCTCAACCCCAAACCATTTTTATACTCGTCCAAGCAGATATTTTAGATATATTTGACTTATTTTCAGTTCTTAGGGCTAGAGAGAACAAGTTTTGGAAGCTAGGTCTTTGCACAAACACTTTGGTCTTGAAGATTTGAGGCTTTTGGTTAAGATTTTCTTACCCAATTATGTTTATTTCTTCATTTCCTTGCTTTGTATTGTATGTCTAAGTGTGTAGTATTTTATTCAACACTTGAATCTTGTTTATGGAAATATTCATGTTTAAAGTGTGGATTAAATACTTTATTGTGCTTATGTATTGAATGATTTTTATCTTTTTATGAAATGAGTTGTTGTTTCTTTAATTATTCTTGTTCTTTAATGTTTCCAAAGGGATTAGCTAACCCTAGGACTCGCGCATTAACTCTGAATTAATTTTGGAAAAGATAATTTGGGGTTGGAAAAGATTAATTAACAAAAACTTGAGGATTTAACCCTCATTTTATAGATTCTACCTAGGGATAGGATTGAACTACTTGTAGCCATTCCGGGTGTGCTTAATCTCTTAATTGTTTTAGGGATAATTCAATTAGGAAGTCTTGTTAGTCTTTGGAAGAAGCTAATTAAGAATTATTATCCGTGGCTAATTAACATAAACTCGCTCATATTTGTAAAATCGTGAAATACATTGGATCGTTACTTGAGTGTAATTCCCGATGCATCCATACTTGTAGCCATTGATCATTTTACTTGATTTCTAGGTTAGTTTACATTTCCGCATATAGGTAGAAATATTTTCCAAATTAAATTCTTAGTGTTTGGCCTTGCGCGATAAGTGATAATTCTCTTACATTCCTAATTGCCTACATATTGTTCTCTGTGGGATTCGACCCCGACTCACAGTTGGGTAAATTATATTGCATGTAACCGTTTCCATTTACTTTTTAATAGTGGATTTGTACGTCATCAAAATTGGTGCCATTGCCGGGGAACAATTTGGCGTAATTTAGGTTATTTGAGAAATAAGCGTAAGTGCTTTGGTCCAAACTTGTGAATATTTGTGTAATTATTTTTCTTACCTTGGTCTATTTTTATTGTTGTTTCTTGTTTATTTTCTTAGTTTTGAAAAATGGCATCATATAATGAAAATTTGTCGGATGGTAGTTGTTCATACTTTGATGACCCTTGTCCTTATATTGGAGGACCACACTTGTGGAAAAATTGTTTAAATTCTCCCGGGGGTGGATTGTGCGCACAATCTCAAACCCATGAGTGGAGTATTTGTGATAAGTGTGGTTTTCAAAATGGCCATTGGGATGATTGTGCTTATTTGTCCTTTCCTTCCCCAATGATTCTATTGTTTTTAATGAAAGTGATATGGCTATGGAAATGGAAGAAGTTGAGCATAGCCGAAATGGAGAGTTCAAGCTCATGTTGGAGTGACTACTCAAAGGAGGAAACAAAGAGCAAAGTGCTTTTGGAGGAGCTTTTGGAGAATAGTCTCCAAAATGACTTGGCACTTGAAAGGTTGCACTCACAAATGGGAGAAATGCTTGAAGCTTTAGAGGTCCAAAAATCCTCGAAAGTTAATGATAGCCAAGAATTTTTCTTAGATGTGGAAGCCGAAAATCCTTCCTTGTCACTTGATATACAAAACCAAGAAGAACTCTCAAATGCTCAAGATGAGAAGATAATGCTCATGTTGGAAACCATTCTTGAAAATGAGGAGAAGCACAACTTTGCACTCGAGGACTTGAAACAAGGCTTCTCTTACAATGATGAACATTTCCACACTTTGGAAGAGCAAATGTATGCCCACCAACTTGAGAGTGTGGAAGAAAGCCAAGAAGAGTCAAATTCCGAGGAAGAAAGTGAGCTTTACTTTGAGGATTCAAGAATTGAACATCCACCAACCGACTCCATGAGTGTTAATGATGCCAAAAAAAAATATGGAATTAGAGTCAACCGGTGTAAATGAAAATGTGGTTGATATTGAATCTAATTCGGGGGAAAAGAAGATGTCAAAATCCAAGAAAAATTGCAAGTTGGAGGTTTGAAATCACATTCCAAGAATTTTTCAACATTGAAATTACGTGGTGATATGGGAATTGAACTACACGAGTCAATGAGAGATTGCAAGGAGGAAAGGCAACAACCATACATCTTACAATTTGAGGGAACAAGAAGGTAAAATGACATTCCTCACATGAAAGCCAAGAAGTGCAAAATGAAGAAATTAAGTCTTAGCTTGATCATCTACTTATCAACCCCATCGCTCGTGGTCACAAGCTTGATTCCAAGCTAGGTGCCCAGTTCATATCATCCAAGTGGCGAGAAAAGTGCTAAAGTTGACTTGTGTGTGCCACGACGTTAAATGCGGCGCTTTGTGGGAGGCAACCCATCGTTTTTCAAAATTTTTTAGTCATTTGTGAAATTTTCTTTTTTAGCATAGCTTAGAATATTATTTTTGACTAATCTACCAAGTTTTAGATTTTTTGGAGTTGATTTAAGTAGGTCGGAGTAGTCCGGAGAGCCAAAACCAGTAGCTGCCAGAACTGTTAAAGTGCAGAAAAACACATCTCTCCGCGCTCGCATGTACGCCTCGCATTCGCGTAGGTGTAGATAACTTTAACCCTTTGCGTTCGTATACACAACACTCGTGTTCGTGGCCATTGATAGTTTTTACCCTTCGCGTACGCGGACATCCCTCGCGAACGCGTGGGGTCAAGTAAGTGTAAATACAAATTATCTACTAGAAACGAGAAAATTCACCCCTTTTGCTCAAACAACAGTCCCCCTCCCCCTCTCCTTAAGCCCCAAAAATCAATTCATCCATAATCTTCAAGTTTCTTGCAATTTTTCATCTCCATTCTAAAGTTATGTAATTTCTCCGCTCTCCTCTCAAATCTTTCATCTCCTTCTTGGTGTAACTTTTGAAAAAATAGAAGAGCACTCATTGTTGTTTGGTCCTTATGGTTCAAATTTTGAGTATTAAGAAATTTATGCTTGAAATTGGTTGTTGCTTGCTGGGTGAGATTGGTTGAGTGTGAGCGGTTGTTTTTAAGAAAATTTTGGGTAAGATCTGTGCAAAAATTTTCTGTAAATAAACAAAGAAAAGTGGGCACCCCAACTGTTGTCACACCTCCTTTTTCCGCCCCCGCGAGGGTGCGTAGGGAGTTTTCTCCAATTAAAGGACAGTCGAAACGGGATTTATTTGTTTGTTTCAGAGTCGCCACCTGGGAATTTTAAGGCGTCCCAAGTCACCGGTTTTAATCCCTGAATCGAGGAGAATATGACTCTGTTTATTATTCTGCGAACCAGAAATCCTGAGTAAGGAATTCTATTAATCCGGAAGAAGGTGTTAGGCATTTCCGAATTCCGTGGTTCTAGCACGGTCGCTTAACTGTTTTTATTCTTGGCTTAATTATCTCGATTTTACATTTTTATTGCATGATTTTGTTACCGCTTCTGTTTAGATTGTTTATAATTAAAGACCCTTCTTCGAATCGAATCACGCATATGTGTATTCGTTTTATATATTATATATTTTTTAACGTGAGAAATCGTGTCACGCGTACGTGTAGACAATGATATTGATAATATAATAATTATTTTTTCGAAATTGTGTTTTAAATAAAATCAAGAACATTCGCACTTTTTGTATGATTAAGTAGTGAACCGCACATCTCGGGTTTTTATGAAGTTAATATTGATAGTCTCCGAAGAACCCTTTTTTATTAAATGTTCGCTCGAAGTTGTGCGAACGCATAATCCGAATTTCTTTTAGAAATATAATCAGGTTACGCGAACGTATCCCTAATCACAAATATATTCTTGATGGTAATATAAATTTGTTTACAAATTATTTATTACATCCATATTATTTTTATGTGAAAGTCATGGTAAACCACTATTTGAGACGCCTCTAAATTACTCGAAAAGGATTCACAAATTATTGAGTGTTGACCACAAATTATATTTTTTCGCGTATAAATTATATTCCTCCAAGCCATTCGAATTTAAGGAGTAAAAATGAACAACGTGTGATTACTACCATTTGTAGTGAATGCATTATTTGCCTACCCAAATAAACAACGTGCGAATTACGTATAAACATTGGGAAAGAATTGATGTAAGAAAGGAAATGATATTTTCCAAGAATTTTCATTATTCTATTTGAGGCGAATACTATTTTTTATATTTTTTAAAATGTTATAATCTTTAAACCTAATCACATTCTACATTACTTGTTTTTAATCCAAAGTTGTAATCGTTTGGTTAATTTGTTTACGATGGTAGATGGGCATCAAGTTGATAAAAAAAATATTATACAAATCAATTCAATAAAATTGCATTACATGCAACATAGTTGTATGTCTGAACCGTTTATAACATTCTAACATCGTAACGAGCTATATCAACTCACCTTCCACATATGATTATATATATACTCGTCATCATGCCATATATGAACATACAACTTCTAGCCTTAAACAAAATTGGATATTTGACAAAATAAGCTAGTAATGTAATTTCTGGGTATTTCCGTACTATTCTTTACTTAGCTAACAATATCACAAGATTTAATTAATGGCCAATTTTCTGCAATGTTCCCTATCAATTCAAACAGTAAATGTCATCACTAGTCCTCAAAACATATAAGATTATCGTGGAATTTACTACTCCAGAAGGTTAATTAGTTAACAGTTTATCATGTCAAGTATAATACTATACTAACCAATTAAAACAAAACTGAAACTTAAACTAATAAAATTTAAATGAGTAGAAGACATCCTTATAATTCCAAACTTCATTTACTTGCCATGTTGAAGCTTTTCATGACATGAATTTACAGATATGTACCTGATATTGGAAGCAAAAGAAAATGATGATGAGAATCAGCGACAGTAATAACAATACAGCAACAACAGTCCAGCAACAGTAACAACCCAGGAACAGAGTTTGCAAACCAGTAGAACAGTAATCTCAAAAACAAAAGCTTCAAGCTTTGAATGAAACAACAACCATTAATACTAATTTCAAACAAAGAAAGAAAGCAGAAGATTTTTTAGTTTTTATTTTTATTTTGAAAGCTTAAACATTTTTTGGAATTTTTCTTTCTCTTAAATGTTCAGCCCTTTTTTCTCTCTTATTTTTCAGATTTGTTTCTCTCTCTCGTTTTTTTTCTCTTTCTGTCTATCTGTGTATTTTCTATCTCTCGTATCTCTCCCCTAAATCTGATTTCAAGACTTCATATATATAACACATCCCATAAATCTTTCAATTAATTAAAACCAATACTTTTTCTCTACCAAACCCATTATCTTCCCACTCATCCCCATTACATTAAATAAACATATCACACCACCCCATTATATTTTGTCCCCCATGCCTAACATAAAATAATGCAAGATTCCCCCCACTAAATTTTGTCTTGTCCCCCCTTTATATTAAATAACCATATCACAACCCACCCCATTTTATTTTGTCCCCCATGCTTCATATAAACAATTACAAAATGTACAATTCCTAAATTACCCCTCCGACCTTACTTAAATTACCAAACTACCCCTGAACGTACTACAAATTACCAAACTACCCATCAGCTATAACACATCATTTAATCAAACTTAACCAAAATATAGACAATATGATTAATTTCTAACAATGTTCAAACAACAAATTTCATGAACATGATTTCTTCAACATTTCAACAACAAAGCACATGAACATGATTTCAACAACATTTCAACAACAAATCACATGAACACAAATTGAACAACAAAGAACAACTAAAATTTGATTGAACAATATTTTAGCAACAAACAATCCTATTTTCGGATTCAACAACAACAACAAACAAGTATATTTAGATTTCTAAATTCAATAATATTGAACTTAAAATCAACTACTCTAACAACATTACAACCAACAATTCCTATATTAAACTTAAACAACAAGATTATGAGACAAATTCAAGAAATAATCATAAATGATAAACAAGAAATCAAACTATACAAATTTCGGATTCAAGATCATCCAAACAAAGTATGAACATGAATGAATCTATTTTAACACAACAAACATGACGGATTAAAACGATTAAATCAATATATTTCCTTTAACACAACTAAATTCTTTTTAGACAAATAACAAGATCGACGAATAAACAATTATGAACTTAAGCTTGAACTTAACAATATTAACAATTTCTAACAATACATAAACACATGAAACAAATTGAAGAAATAGTTAATTAAATTTCAATTTGAATCTAACAAACATCAAACTAACAAATATTCACTTAAACAATAATACAAACATGAAATGAATATGAAAACAACTAATTAAACTTCTATTTTGAAATCTGAAAATTAATTTAACAAACAACATGAACATGAACAAAACCAAAAATCAAATATCTAACCATACACATGAACAAAGCAAACATTCGCCGATTTTAGATTCGAAAAATATCGAAACAAAATACGGACAAAATAAAATTCAAAAACTACTAACTGGATTGAAACGACGAATGACTAACCAACGACGAACTCGAACTTAAAGAGTGGCAGAAATGGGCAGCAGTTGCGGCGTTCAGAAGGAGTAGAAGAAGCAGCCGCGACAGTAGCGGCGTGGCGCAGGCAGGTTGTTTGGTCGCCATTGGTGCTCGCGACTGTGGTTGGAGCTCGTGACTATGGTCGCGCTGGCTGGGGTTCGATGACGACGGTGATGGAGTTGTTTGACTGGAGGGAAAGAGCCATAAACGAGCTTGAGCTTGGGGTCGTTCATGGTTTTTTTGAGGTCGTTCATGGGAGGGTAGCTTGGAGACGACGTGTGTGTGTGAGTGTGACGTGAGTGTTTGTTAATGGCGTTTGGATGTGAGGGATTGGGGTCGAGGGAAGCCATGGTTGTGTGCTTGAGGAAGCTTAAAGAAGAAGAAGAAGATAGGTGGGGGGGGATGGTTTTGGTCTTTTAGGGTTTTTGTCTTCTTTTTGTTTTGTTTTGTTTTGTAAAATGTAAGACAAAGGGGTTTGGGTCTTTTGGGTTATGGACTGGGTCGACCCAGTTCGAAATGGACTGGGTCGAAGGGAAGATTGGGCCATTTTTTGGGCCTATGGCTTGAAATCGAAGAAGAGGCCTAATTCCGACTTTCTTTATATTTTCGCTCTCTTTTCTTTTTTTATTTATCTAAAACTAAATTATAAAAATACTTAAACTATTATTAAGAATTAAATTAAGTTATAAAAGCGTAAATTAACTCGCAATAACAATTAACGCACAATTAAGTAATAATTAAGCATAAAATTGTATATTTGGACATTAAATGCTAAAAATGCAAACGATGCCTATTTTTGTAATTTTTAATTTTTGTAAAACAAATTTAATTACTAACAATTGTAGAATTAAATCCTACATGCAAAATGCGACATATTTTTGTATTTTTTATTAATTTAGCAAATAAACATGCACAGACAAATACAAATAATTATTCAAAATATCACAAAATTGCACACCAAAGAAAAATCATTTTATTTTTGAATTTTTTGGGAGTAATTCTCATATTGGGCAAAAATCACGTGCTTACAGCTGCCCCTCTTTGCCCGAAGACACGAAGGGTTTTCGTGCAAAGATAAAGCGAGCGATTTTTTGCCCATCCGAGTACTCCGTGTGAAGCATTTTTTTTTTGAAAAAGATTTTACCGAACCTTTGCTTCAAAGATTTCCTACATATCCCGGGCTAAACAGGAATCAGGTCAATGTAGTTCGGAAAATTTTGGTAGCTGGGACTACCGTGGGACTGCATTGTTACTGTTGTTGCATGCTATTACCATTGCTTACCGATCTCCTTGTTACACTATGCCTAAAAGAAAACAAGAAGCTAGGCTAGAGTACAATTTGTTTTTGTTGCCTTGCTTCCTTGTCTGCTTGCATTTCTTCCGGTGCTTTTCTTCTTTTGACACATGTACTTGAGTTTGTATTGTGACCTCTTGTTGCAACCTTCTGTTTCCCGGTGCCGGGGAATTTTATTGTTTCCTGCTGGGGATTCCTATTGTAACCCTCTGTTTTATTGTCCTCTGACTCGATCTTGAAATGTATGCCTCTGTTCTATGGGCGGGCTCCCAACTTCAATATTTGAAAATTAAAGACTTGAAATGTATGCCTCTGTTATCTGGGCGGGCTCCCAACTTCAATGCTTGAAATGTAAAGACTGAAATGTATGCCTCTGTTATATGGGCGGGCTCCCAACTTCAATGCTTGAAATTTAAAGACTGAATGTATGACTCTGTTCTATGGGCGGGCTCCCAACTTCAACAACTGAAATGTAAAGACTGAAATGTATGTCGCTGTTATCTGGGCGGGCTCCAAACATCAACAACAACTTTTAAAAATAAGCGTCATTCCTCTCTTCAGGCGGGCTCCTGACTTCAAATACACAACTTTTAAAATAAATGACTTTCCTCTCTTCAGGCGGGCTCCTGACTTCAACAACAACTTTGAAAATAAATCGCCATTCATAACTTTGAAAATAAATCGCCATTCCTCTCTTCAGGCGGGCTCCTGACTTCAACAACTTTAAAATAAAATCCTATTCGAGTGCGGATGAACCCGAAATATCCTATTCGAGGGCGGATGAACCCAAAATATCCTATTCGAGGGCGGATGAACCCAAAATATCCTATTCGAGGGCGGATGATCCCATTATATCCTATTCGAGGGCGGATGAACCCATTATATCCTATTCGAGGGCGGATGAACCCAAAATATCCTATTCGAGGGCGGATGAACCCAAAATATCCTATTCGAGGGCGGATGAACCCAACAATATCCTTATTCGAGGGCGGATGAACCCAAAATATCCTATTCGAGGGCGGATGAACCCAAAATATCCTATTCGAGGGCGGATGAACCCAAAATATCCTATTCGAGGGCGGATGATCCCATTATATCCTATTCGAGGGCGGATGAACCCATTATATCCTATTCGAGGGCGGATGAACCCAAAATATCCTATTCGAGGGCGGATGAAGCCAAAATATCCTATTCGAGGGCGGATGAACCCAAAATATCCTATTCGAGGGCGGATGAACCCAAAATATACTATTCGAGGGTGGATGAACCCAAAATATCCTATTCGAGGGCGGATGAACCCAAAATATCCTATTCGAGGGCGGATGATCTCATTATATTCTATTCGAGGGCGGATGAACCCATTATATCCTATTCGAGGGCGGATGAACCCATTATATCCTATTCGAGGGCGGATGAACCCAAAATATCCTATTCGAGGGCGGATGAACCCAAAATATCCTATTCGAGGGCGGATGAACCCAAAATATCCTATTCGAGGGCGGATGAACCCAAAATATCCTATTCGAGGGCGGATGATCCCATTATATCCTATTCGAGGGCGGATGAACCCATTATATCCTATTCGAGGGCGGATGAACCCATTATATCCTATTCGAGGGCGGATGAACCCATTATATCCTATTCGAGGGCGGATGAACCCAAAATATCCTATTCGAGGGCGGATGAACCCAAAATATCCTATTCGAGGGTGGATGAACCCAAATATCCTATTCGAGGGCGGATGATCCCATTTTCAAAATCTTGGAATTGTCTTACCTCCGACTGTTTTTCTTCGAATCGTGTTGTCTTGCTATCTCTTAAAACTTGAATTGATTTCCTCGTTCTTCCGAGAAAATTTTCGACAATGGCAGAAAATCTTCTGCCCCAGTTTTGGTGCTTTTCCTTGTTCTCCAGGTGGACGCCTGACTTCTGATATTTCAACTGTTCTTCCTTGTTCTCCACATGGACGCCTGACTGCTATTTCAATTCTTCATCCTTCTTCTCCAGGTGGGCGCCTGATTGCTATTTCTTTTCTTCATCCTTGTTCTACAGGTGGACGCCTGATTGCTATTTCTTTCATTGCTCTTCCTTGTTCTCCAGGTGGACGCCTGATTGCTGGGGATAATACCACTGGGGGAGTCTCCTTTCTTTCCCTCCTTCAAATTCAATTTTTTTTTGTTGTTTTTTTTTCTTAACACAACTGGGGATAAAAGTGTTATCTTCTTGGGATAACGTTGTTGAGGATAACGCTGCTGGGGAATTTTATCCCTTCAAATCGATGCTTCATTCTTCTGGAAGCTGCTGGGGAGGATAATGGCTCTTTGCTTTTCTGAGCACAAATGTCATCCCTTTGTTCTGTCTGCTGGGGATCAACTTCCTCCATTGGAAGCTTATTATGTTGGGGGAAACCCTGGTTCAAAGACCACTTCCTTGGTGCTATCTTTATTCTTCCCCAAATGGGTACCTGATTTCCAGAAAATTTTCTAACTGAAAAGAAAATTTTCTGCCCCAGTTTGCATTTTCCCTTATGGTCTTCACTGCCATTCCCTTTACCTGTTTCAAACCAAACAAAATTTGTTAGTTTAAAAACCCGGTGGTTGGTTATGATACTCCTACTGGGATGGTTTTTCCCTTTCTCCCTTCCCCACTCTATGTTGTCCGACCCTCTTGGAACTTGGTCGAAAATCTGTCGGGGATGCTCCTACATCTCGATGATCTGCCGGGGGACCTCTTGGAATTAGGTCCACAATTTTCTCAACTGTTGTTTTCCTGTTTTTCTCCAACTTCCCTTGGAAATTTGGTCCTATTGGGATCTAGGCCCCTTTCATCATTTGGTCTTGCGACCAACTTCTTTTCTCTTTATCGCCTTATCTTTGGCATGTCCTATTCGCATTTTGCTTTGCATCATTTTGGCAACTGGTAGTAAGCTCTGAAAATCCTTTTCAAAAACAAACTGCTGGGAAGGTAAAGTCTTTTAAACCAAGAAATGAAAAAGTGATGATTTCAAAAAATAGAAAAAGAAGAAGTCTTTCTGAACAAATGCTGGGGAAAAGGAAAGAAAAGAACTTATCTGAATGATATAACCGATTCCAACGATCACGTCGCGCATTCCGGATTAATCAACCCAGACTATTTGTATCAATCAACCTTCCAGACGGCCTCATGTTGCTGGGGATAAACAGGCACTCAACTCTTTGCCAAATGCGGATCCTTCCCGCCAATCTTGTCTTGTCGCCTCATAGTGCCCTTCGGGGGTTTTTCACTAATAAGACTCTCTCATTTCTCTCAACTCCCGTCGCCTTGTGGTGCCTCTGAAGGCTTTCACTGATAAGACTTTCTCATTTTATTTTATTTTTCAGCTGGGGATTGGAGTGCTGCCGATATGACTCTCTCTGTTGGGGATTCTTTCGGCTATCAATTCATTTCCAGCTTATGATCTTCTTCTTTGCTGGGGATCAGAGTGTTATTCCCGACTTCCATTTGAATTGACTTAGCACTTCTCAGATACTGATCGGGAGGTCTTTTTTGGACATCAATAGGGGTTTTTGTGTATGGCTGAAAGGAGAAGGGGGTATCCAAAGTTCAAAAATAATTTTTAGGGGTAAAATAGTACAACTCTTGGAATCAAACTTTCTTGACAAAATTACAAGCGCCAACTTCTGCCCCAGTTTTTCTTGCTCGGGGATTTTTATTTTGTCACACTATGTTACCTTATGCACACTATGTTACACTATGACCGAGCCGTAAGGCGCCTACGTATCCTTCTTTGAGGAATCAGGTCAAACGTAGTTCCCAATTCCTTTGTTTTTTTCTTGTGACTTTTCTTTTGTTTTTATTACTTTTTTTTCATTTTCATTATTGATTCCAAAAGAGAGGTATGAAAGAGTAAATAAGGCTCAAAAGGGGAAGCAAAGGTCAAAGTGTTTGGGATAGAAGAAAGAATTGCCTCCGTCATTTCATTCTCTGATAAATGCTAAGTACAAACAAACAACAATTACAATTACAGGAAATCATAATATCTCTTAACTGCGTCAGAATTGATAGTCATGTCGACGCATTTCCCTTCGATATCTGTTGATCATAAAGCGTCATCGGGCTTGCTTTGTTTATATTGCGATAATCAACACACACCTCGGATTGTTTTTTTGTTTTTTTTACACTGGCACCACATTAGCCCACCAATCAGTATATCGAGCGGCCCGAATAACCTTAGTATTCAGCTGTTTGGTCACTTCTTCCTTAATCTTCACACTCACGTTGGTTTTGAACTTCCTCAATTTTGCTGGACGGGGGGTAATGCCGGGTCAGTGGGCAATTTTTGAACCACTAGATTGGTGCTTATGCCGGGTCCGTCGTGCATGCCATGTCATTAGAACCAGTAGAAAGAGAACTGTTCAGAAGAGAAAAATAAGAAGAAAAATTAAAATAAAATAAGGAATGAGGAAAAAAAAACTTTCACTTTAGTAAAATACGGGATAGCAAGGTTTCACACTTTGGCGAGCACAAGAAAGATCTGGATTACAACCCTGGAATAATCCAGACAACAAAAAAAGAAAATCAGAGCCCACTACCAAGACTCCCTTCGTATAGGAAGAGGAGTAGCCATTCAATTGTTGATTTTTGCTTTCAACCCCACAAACTGCACATCTGCCTTGTTGGACCCTTTTCCCAACACCATAACTGACTTGTCATCCACCTTTTCCAACTATACCACCGCTTTCCCACTAGTTAACATTTCTTTTGAACCGACACGGATCATCATCACTGTTTGTGAGGGTTTCTTTAGCTTCCCTCCTTCGTGCATTAGCTCAATCATGTGGGTTTCAAGGTGTGCCGGCAACGGGTTCTGATTGATGTTGGGTGCCTCTGGTGTCTGAACCTCAATCTTGTTGGTGTCAATAAGATTCTGTACTGCATGTTTCAACTTCCAACACTTCTCGGTATCATGTCCGGGAGCCCCCGAACAATACTCACAGCTTACCGAGTGGTCCATATTTTTGGGAAGGGGATTTGGCAATCTGGGCTCAACAGGACTCAACAAGCCTAACTGCCTTAATTTGTGGAACACGGCAGTATAGGTTTCCCCCAACTCAGTGAATGTTCTTTGTATTTTTTCATTTCTGAAAGCCTGATTTCCCCGGAAACCTGCCCCTAGAGGGTTCTTGTAGGCTCTTGGTGGTGAATAGGTGTTTTGCAGTGGTGTATGTGTGTTCTGGGGAGCCGGCGCGCGCCATTGCGAGCGAACCAGAGGCTGAGTGTATGTTTGGGCTTGGTGCACGGAGAAGTGTGGTTCTTGAGGTGGATAGTAGTGTTGTGGTGGGCTGTACGGGTAGTTTGGTCTGTGGGGTCTGGGTTGGTCGTAGTATGGTTTACCAGACCTGGACCAACTGCTTGCCTCAATCGTGGCAATTTCTTCTTTCTTCTTTCTTCCCAGCGCACCTCCCGTGCCGCTCTGAATAGCCTGGGTCATTTCCTTGAGTGTCGAGTAATTCAGGATTTTGTCGGTCCTCAGACCCTCCTCTATCATGACCCCTATCTTTACTACTTCATTGAATGATTACCTACCGCTGAAACCAAATGGGCATAGTAAGTTGGTTCCAAGGCTTGAAGGAAGTAGTCTACCATTTCACTCTCCTTTATAGGAGGATCCACTCTCGCTGCCTGTTCTCTCCACCGGAAGCCATACTCTCTAAAACTTTCATTGTGTTTTTTCTCAAATTTTGTCAAAGATAGTTGATTTGGGATGATTTCCAGATTGTATTGGAAATGGTATGCAAATGACTGTGCTAGGTCATCCCAGGTGTACCATCTCCCATGGTCCTGGCGTGTATACCACTCCAAAGATGATCCGCTTAAACTTTGACTGAAGTAAGCCATCAATAATTCGTCTTTTCCCCCAGCTCCTCGCATCTTGCTACAGAAACCCCTTAAGTGGGCTATTGGGTCGTTGTACCCATTGTATAGGTCAAATTTGGGCAACTTGAAACCAACTGGCAATTGTACATTTGGAAATAAGCATAAATCTTTGTAGGCCACACTGACCTGTCCTCCTAACCCTCGCATGTCTCGGAACGATTGTTCTAGGCTTTTGACCTTTCTGAACATCTCTTCTTGTTCAACATTTTTGACTGGTTTGTCAATTTCGGTTGGGAGGTCAAAACGAGGAGTAGTTGAATGGATTTCGGAGGCCTTGAAGGTGGGTTCCGGGGGGTAATATTGATTGTCCTGGGCCTGGAATATGGGCTCACTAGGAGATTCGTGGAATGTAGCCGGGGGAGGTGCTGCGAAAATAGGAGTCACTGGTGGAGGAAAATATGGAACTGGTTTAGGAGGGGGAGACTGCGGTGTCTGAGAGGTGGTGCTTCGGTAGTGTTGGTAGATGGGGAGATTTGGGGATAATTCAGTGGTAAGATTATCCTGAGTTTGGTCCATTGATGGAGCAGGGTTAGTTGGGTAAGATGGGGGTGACCGCCTTGTAGACCAGGCCTGGTACATTTCAGCCATTTTCTGCTTGAGTTTAAACATCTCTTCTTTCATTTTCCCGACATCCATCTCCTCTAGCTCAATACCTGTGTCAACATCTGGGATAGACATACTTTCGGGTATTGGTCCTTTTGATCTCGTGTGATAATGATAATATGCCAGTATACTCTTTAGAGAAACTAACTGCTTGAATTCTGGAAATGAACAAACTTGTTAGTTTTGAGAGTTTAACACATATATAATTACACGTTGAGATGCAATGCTCCTAGACAAATAATCCCTTTCTATTATGCATTTGCTCGGTTGCTTGTATCGTCCCAGTTTTCTTGAAATTTTTATTGTTATTTTATTTTATTTTTTATTGTGGTGGTCGAATCTTATAGAGATTGCCTACGTATCATGCCCCCGCATGAATCAGACCTTGCGTAGTTCGGACAAAAAGGCAATCACTTTTATTTATTTCTTGAAATAATACAAAGATGGAACAGGCGTTACATTTGGAAAACATTATATGAAAAATGGTTTAAAACCCGACACACACCCCAAATCAAATAAAAGACATAGCTCTTAACAACTCATTTTTTCCAATCAATGAATCATCTGCTCATAGTTGATTTTGGGTGGCGCTTATTTTGTATCTGAAATTAATTTTAATAAAATTCAGACTCAAAAATAGACGCTATATATATATATATATAAAAAAATTATTTTTTTTTATTATTTTTAAAAAAAACTTTTTTTAAAATTATTATTATTATTTTTTTTCTAAAATAACCCATTTTATTCCTCGGCTCTCACACTGATTTTTTCAATCAAGCTGGTCAACAAGTAAATCCGAGGCAAATGAATGTACAGGTAGCAAGTAGGATGCATCAGGATGGCTTGATCATCTACTTACCAACCCCATCGCTCGTGGTCACAAGCTTGATTCCAAGCTAGGTGCCCAGTTCATATCATCCAAGTGGCGAGAAAAGTGCTAAAGTTGACTTGCGTGTGCCACGACGTTAAATGCGGCCCTTGGTGGGAGGCAACCCATCGTTTTTCAAAATTGTTTAGTCATTTGTGAAATTTTCTTTTTTAGAATAGCTTAGAATATTATTTTTGACTAATCTACCAAGTTTTAGATTTTTTGGAGTTGATTTAAGTAGGTCGGAGTAGTCCGGAGAGCCAAAACCAGTAGCTGCCAGAACTGTTAAAGTGCAGAAAAACACATCTCTTCGCGCTCGCATGTACGCCTCGCATTCGCGTAGATGTAGATAACTTTAACCCTTTGCGTTCGTATACACAGCACTCGCGTTCGTGGCCATTGATAGTTTTTACCCTTCGCGTACGCGGATATCCCTCGCGAACGCGTGGGGTCAAGTAAGTGTAAATACAAATTATCTACTAGAAACGAGAAAATTCACCCCTTTTGCTCAAACAACAGTCCCCCCCCCCTCTCCTTAAGCCCCAAAAATCAATTCATCCATAATCTTCAAGTTTCTTGCAATTTTTCATCTCCATTCTAAAGTTATGTAATTTCTTCGCTCTCCTCTCAAATCTTTCGTCTCCTTCTTGGTGTAACTTTTGAAAAAATAGAAGAGCACTCATTGTTGTTTGGTCCTTATGGTTCAAATTTTGAGTATTAAGTTGCAAATTTATGCTTGAAATTGGTTGTTGCTTGCTGGGTGAGATTGGTTGAGTGTGAGTGGTTGTTTTTAAGAAAATTTTGGGTAAGATCTGTGCATAAATTTTCTGTAAATAAACAAAGAAAAGTGGGCACCCCAACTGTTGTCACACCTCCTTTTTCCGCCCCCGCGAGGGTGCGTAGGGAGTTTTCTCCAATTAAAGGACAGTCGAAATGAGATTTGTTTGTTTGTTTCAGAATCGCCACCTGGGAATTTTAAGGCGTCCCAAGTCACCGGTTTTAATCCCTGAATCGAGAAGAATATGACTCTGTTTATTATTCTGCGAACCAGAAATCCTGAGTAAGGAATTTTATTAATTCGGAAGAAGATGTTAGGCATTTCCGAATTCCGTGGTTCTAGCACGGTCGCATAACTGTTTTCTGAACCGTTTATAACATTCTAACATCGTAACGAGCTATATCAACTCACCTTCCACATATGATTATATATATACTCGTCATCATGCCATATATGAACATACAACTTATATCAATCTAAACCAAAATCAGATTTTTTACAAGATATACTAATAATATAATTTCTTGATACTTCCATTCTACTTTACATTTAGCTAACAATATTACGGGATGTAATTAATGGCCCATTTTATGCCATGTTCCCTACCTTGATAATTCAATCATGACATTCACTTAATGAAAATTCCGAAATAGGTGATATTATTACAACACTAATACGAACTTTAAGAGGTAACAATTATCTTATATTCATCACGTCAAACGTACTACTATATTAATCAACTGAAACTTAAACTAATAAAATTTAAATGAGTAGAAGACATCCTTATAATTCCAAACTTCATTTACTTGCCATGTTGAAGCTTTTCATGACATGAATTTACAGATATGTACCTGATATTGGAAGCAAAAGAAAATGATGATGAGAATCAGCGACAGTAATAACAATACAGCAACAACAGTCCAGCAGCAGTAACAACCCAGGAACAGAGTTTGCAAACCAGTAGAACAGTAATCTCAAAAACAAAAGCTTCAAGCTTTGAATGAAACAACAACCATTAATACTAATTTCAAACAAAGAAAGAAAGCAGAAGATTTTTTAGTTTTTATTTTTATTTTGAAAGCTTAAACATTTTTCGGAATTTTTCTTTCTCTTAAATGTTCAGCCCTTTTTTCTCTCTTATTTTTCAAATTTGTTTCTCTCTCTCGTTTTTTTTCTCTTTCTGTCTATCTGTGTATTTTCTATCTCTCGTATCTCTCCCCTAAATCTGATTTCAAGACTTCATATATATAACACATCCCATAAATCTTTCAATTAATTAAAACCAATACTTTTTCTCTACCAAACCCATTATCTTCTCACTCATCCCCATTACATTAAATAAACATATCACACCACCCCATTATATTTTGTCCCCCATGCCTAACATAAAATAATGCAAGATTCCCCCACTAAATTTTGTCTTGTCCCCCCTTTATATTAAATAACCATATCACAACCCACCCCATTTTATTTTGTCCCCCATGCTTCATATAAACAATTACAAAATGTACAATTCCTAAATTACCCCTCCGACCTTACTTAAATTACCAAACTACCCCTGAACGTACTACAAATTACCAAACTACCCATCAGCTATAACACATCATTTAATCAAACTTAACCAAAATATAGACAATATGATTAATTTCTAACAATGTTCAAACAACAAATTTCATGAACATGATTTCTTCAACATTTCAACAACAAAGCACATGAACATGATTTCAACAACATTTCAACAACAAATCACATGAACACAAATTGAACAACAAAGAACAACTAAAATTTGATTGAACAATATTTTAGCAACAAACAATCCTATTTTCGGATTCAACAACAACAACAAACAAAGTATGAAGATTTCTAAATTCAATCATATTGAACTTAAAATCAACTCTAACAACATTACAACAAACAATTCTTATATTAAACTTTAAACAAGATTATGAGAACAATTCAAGCAATAATCATAAATGGTAAACAAGAAATCAAACTATACAAAATTCGGATTCAAGATCATCCAAACAAAGTATGAACATGAATGAATCTATTTTAACACAACAAACATGACAGATTAAAACGATTAAATTAATATATTTTCTTTAACACAACTAAATTCTTTTTAGACAAATAACAAGATCGACGAATAAACAATTATGAACTTAAGCTTGAACTTAACAATATTAACAATTTCTAACAATACATAAACACATGAAACAAATTGAAGAAATAGTTAATTAAATTTCAATTTGAATCTAACAAACATCAAACTAACAAATATTCACTTAAACAATAATACAAACATGAAATGAATATGAAAACAACTAATTAAACTTCTATTTTGAAATCTGAAAATTAATTTAACAAACAACATGAACATGAACAAAACAAAAATCAAATATCTAACCATAGACATGAACAAAGCAAACATTCGCCGATTTTAGATTCGAAAAATATCAAAACAAAATACGAACAAAATAAAATTCAAAAACTACTAACCGGATTGAAACGACGAATGACTAACCAACGACGAACTCGAACTTAAAGAGTGGCTGAAACAATGCCGAAGCAGTAGCAATGGCATCCGTTCGGAGCAGCCAGCTGCTCGTCGCAGCCGGACACGGCGAGAAGCAGAAGCAGGCCGGAACGCAGCAGCAGTGGCAGAAACGAGCAGCAGCTGCTGCGATCAGAAGGAGTAGAAGAAGCAGCCGCGACAGTAGCGGCGTGGCGCAGGCAGGTTGTTTGGTCGCCGTTGGTGCTCGCGACTGTGGTCGGAGCTCGTGACTATGGTCGCGCTGGCTGGGGTTCGATGACGACGATGATGGAGTTGTTTGACTGGAGGGAAAGAGCCATGAACGAGCTTGAGCTTGGGGTCGTTCATGGTTTTTTTGAGGTCGTTCATGGGAGGGTAGCTTGGAGACGACGTGTGTGTGTGAGTGTGACGTGAGTGTTTGTTACTGGCGTTTGGATGTGAGGGAGTGGGGTCGAGGGCAGCCATGGTTGTGTGCTTGAGGAAGCTTGAGGAAGAAGAAGAAGATAGGAGGGGAGGGGGGCGGATGGTTTTGGTCTTTTAGGGTTTTTGTCTTCTTTTTGTTTTGTTTTGTTTTATTTTGTAAAATGTAAGACAAAGGGGTTTGGGTCTTTTGGGTTATGGACTGGGTCGAAGGGAAGATTGGGCCATTTTTTGGGCCTATGGCTTAAAATCGAAGAAGAGGCCCAATTCCGACTTTCTTTATATTTTTGCTTTCTTTTCTTCTTTTATTTCTCTAAAACTAAATTATAAAAATACTTAAACTATTATTAAGAATTAAATTAAGTTATAAAAGCACAAATTAACTCCCAATAACAATTAACGCACAATTAAGTAATAATTAAGCATAAAATTGTATATTTGGACATTAAATGCTAAAAATGCAAACGATGCCTATTTTTGTAATTTTTAATTTTTGTAAAACAAATTCAATTACTAACAATTGTAGAATTAAATCCTACATGCAAAATGCGACATATTTTTGTATTTTTTATTAATTTAGCAAATAAACATGCACAGACAAATACAAATAATTATTCAAAATATCACAAAAATTGCACACCAAAGAAAATTCATTTTATTTTTGAATTTCTTTGGGAGTAATTCTCATATTGGGCAAAAATCACGTACTTACAACTGTTTGAAAAAAATCCTGAAAGAAAACATGTTTTGGGCAAGGAAGATGACCTTCGCAAACGCAAGGGTCTTCCCGCGAACGCGAAGGCAAAACAGTGGGGGCAGAAAATTTAAACCTTCGCGAACACGATGGCCAGCTCGCGAACGCGAAGGTCTGAGTCTGGGGAAAAGTTTTTTCTCTTCTCAAACGCGGTGGTCTACTCGCGAACGCGAAGAGAAATCACTAGCAGTCCCAAAATTGGTAAAAAAAATAGTAGCTTCGCACAACTTTGCCCGGGACCTTTTTTGCCCATTTCTTCGGCCTAAATACTTCCTAATATATTGTTTTAAGTGTTTGTATGAGATTTTAACATTTTTGGTCTATTTTGTAGGTACTTTGGGTTTAAGATAAAATCGGAACATCATGAAATTGCTCAAGAACATGTCTTAGGACCTGGACAAGAGGAAGCCTTTGATCATGAACGGTTTCTATCTGCAGCATGTGAGCGGAGATATGATGAACTCTTGTCCAAGACCATCTTCTAGGAAGGATGCATAAACTTAGAAAAAGTTGAAGCTAAAATGTCGGGCTTCTACGCGTGCTTGGTGGAGAGCAGGTGGATTTGTTTTGCAGAGAAACCAAATAACGCCAACCACATAATAGTTCTGGAATTCTATGCAAACACCTTGAGGACCGACTTCCAAGGTGCCTTGGTTACTACTGTGTGGGGCGTGCAAGTCCACTTCAGCTCTGAGATAATCAATGATATTTATGGCCTCCCCAATGCTGACAACAACGTCTATAGAGACAGAGCCAAAGCAGGAGGAAACTAGTGGCTAGTAGATATGTTACATGATGGGGTTACCCTAAAGTGGTTAACAGTGCACAAGGGAGTTGATTCTCACGACTTCATGGCTGAGGCAAAGGCATGGCTCTCCATTATTTGTTCAAGAGTGCCACCCTCTACAAATGACACTGATGTGACACCAGACAAGGCAATGATAATTACTGCTATCATGGATGGACTACCTGTGAACGTGGGGGAGCACATTGTCCGAGAAATTGAGGAAGCCACTCATGGGAGGTCCAAGAGCTTGTTCTTTCCATCCTTGATCACTAGACTTTCCTATGATGCTGAGGTGCCTAAACGCCCCAATGATGTTGATAAAGGTCTAGGAAAGCCGATGATCCATCCCTTGATGAAAAGAGGACCCAATGACAAACAGAAAAAGAGGAGAATTGATGTTGCTTCCTCTTCATTTGGGCAGTTCTTTGAGGACACCATTGATCCTGCCGGATCTTTTTCACCTTTATCATGTTCCTTTGACCCCATAGGACCACTGTAGTCCGGTCCTTACACTATACGCCACTTGTCCAGCCAGATATATAGGGCAGATGCACATGTTAGGCAGCTTATAGTTGGCCTTCCCATTTGCCCACCTAGGGCTGGCACATCTATTAGGACTACTGCCTCACCATCCATGGTGGATTTGGTCAAAGAGCAAAAAGAAATCACGGGCAAGATGGAGGCCATTAACACTGGGCTGGAGAACATGAGTCGCTGGCAAGGAAAGATTAAAAAGAGGCAGAGAAAGTTCAAGGAGCATGAGAAGAAGAAAAACAAACTGTTGTCCAAGATGATGCAAAAGTTGAGTACATTTTGTGGTTCGCATGACTCGGAGGATAATGATGATGATACAGACTTGGATCTCAAATTTCCCACCACCTCCAGTTCTGACTGATGCAGTATTCAGGGAGCACTTTCCACCATTTTAATCTATCATGTTTAGTTGCATTGGGGACATTGCAATATCTTTAGTTGGGGGTGGCTTCTTGTATAACTGTTGTTCTTGTATAATTGTGGATAACTGTAGGTATAGCAGATTAGTATTGTGGTTGTTTTTATTTTGTTGTTAGTGTTTTTTCATGTGATGTGTTATATTAGTATGATTGTAGCTTCTTAATTTTTTATTAGCTTCTTAAATTTCTTTTTGTATAGTATGTTTGATGTTAGTAGCGATATCCTTGGTTTTCTTTGTATCACGGTTCTTTTTCCAAGAATGCCAATTTTCTTCTTGAACCGGGTAATTGTAGAAACGTTTTGTCGACTTTTCCCAATGATGGATAGATAGACAACTTTCTTGAGGGAATTAGTCTTGTAGTTAGATATAGCTTATGTTAATTTAGGAAAATAAATGGTTTGAGTTGGGGTTTGTGCTTATTGACCAAGTTGTGGCTTGCTTTGTACCAACATGATTTAAACCTCGGCACATGAATTTTTGGTTGTTGCAAAAGAAAAATAATTGAAGTAAAAATGTCATGACTTTTAGCCTCAAATTTTGGCTCTTTGATTCACTAAATAGCTTTCTATGCTATATGCAACATCTTTGAGTCATTGGTTTCAATTGGATTTTTGATTTGTATTCCACTTGAGTGTTCATGTGCCATGTATGGTGAGATTCATTATGAATTCTTTTGCATTACTTGTAGTCTTGAACTTGCCCGGAATGTGCTTCAAGGCGAAATCATAGACTAACTTGGTTTGAAAAATGATATTAGGCCTTCCTTGTACCGCTAGTGTGACTTAAATTTCCTACCCTTGAATATTTTCCCGAGTCAACCCATTTTTACCCTTTAACCTTATTCGTTGGCAACTGTGTTACAAACTTTAATCCTTTGTTCTTTATTGATCTAGCTTTTGACACCCTACCTCCCTAAGTACTTTGAAAATGTAAACATAGTCTAAAAGCCTAAGTTTGGGGGTGAAGGTTGGAAAAATTATGATATGGAAGTTTCTTAAAAAGGTGAAAGGTAGAGGAAAAAAAGTGAAACCTTCCTTGATTTTGAAAAGGAAAGAAAATGAAAAAAAATAATATATAATAAAGGGAAGACTAGATGTGGAATGAAAAGTGAAGAAAGGATGGAGAATATTTTCAAAGGAAGTGGACTTTAAGTGTAAACTTTGTAATGCTTGGGGAGGTTTTGAGTCATTCTAACCAAAATTGTGCCCTACCTTAACCAAAAACCTAACCAATACAACCCTTTAAGTCCTAATTGATTTTGAACCAAGTTGTCTACATTAGTGCAGGAATACATGAAGGGCAAGTCTATGGTACTACTTGTATGCATTTGAACATATATTTAAGAGAGAGTTATTTCTTTCCATTTGATATCCCATTTTTGTTTTGAATTAAGATATATGAGTGTGGGATCCTCTCTTAAATGTGAGGGCACATGAGATTTGAGTTGTGAATTTAATCCCATTTTCAATTGGAAGGAATGACCAAAGAAAGTTAATTGTGGTAGAGAGGCAAATTTTGAAGCTTTAATGTCATAACTTGATTGTTACTTTGATTTACATTAGTGTTTGAGCACTTGGAGTGCAATGGAGTTCATAAGAAGTGCTTTATAATTCATATGCTTTGGAGTAATTGTTTCTACTAATCGAAGTCATATTTTTGTGCTTATAGTAGACCTTTGTGGCTTGGCATGATATGAATGCATTGTTGAGTTAACTACTTGGGAGAAGATTTTGTCGCTTTTATTGCTTGAGGACAAGTAATAG
This sequence comes from Nicotiana sylvestris, assembly GCF_000393655.2. Classification (NCBI taxonomy): domain Eukaryota; kingdom Viridiplantae; phylum Streptophyta; class Magnoliopsida; order Solanales; family Solanaceae; genus Nicotiana; species Nicotiana sylvestris. Next base: position 73,011,839 of record NC_091063.1, on the reverse strand, counting down.
TTTAAGTTTGGAGGTTTGATAAGTTGGTATTTTTCCAACTTATCTTATCTTTAAACCTATACTTTTGCTATGTTTGAGTGATAAAATTATGTGTTTGATGTGATTTACTTCTATTTTACAGGTTGTATGTGATTTAGAGGAAATGGTGAAGAAACCAAGTAAAAACAAGTCAAAAAGGAGCTAAATTGGACAATGAGAAATAGCTCTGTGGTTTACTCTTCTCGAACGCGAAGGTACTACGCGAACGCGAAGAAGCAGGCAGCTAGACCTTCGCAAATGCAAAGTACACAACGCAAACGTGATGAAACAGAACATGAACCTTTGCGAACGCAAAGGTGTTAACACGAACGTGATGACTGAGGAAAGAAACCCTTTGTGTATGCCAAGGCATGACCATGAACGCAATGAAGAAACTGGGCGTGAAAACTGGGCAGTTCTTAAATTTCACATTTTTGACCCCAAAACCCTTTAAGACCCAAACCAGCTCATTTGTAAAGGATATCTTTGGCTTATTTTCAGTTCTTAGGACTAGAGAGAACAAGTTTTGGAATCTAGGGCTTTGCACACACACTTTGGTCTTGAAGATTTGAAGCTTTTGGTAAAGATTTTCTTATCCATTTATGTTTATTTCTTCATTTCCTTGCATTGTATTGTATATCTAAGTGTGTAGTATTTTATTCAACACTTGAATCTTATTTATGGAAATATTCATGTTTAAAGTGTGGATTAAATACCTTGTTGTGCTTATGTATTGAATGATTTTTATCTTTTTATGAAGTGAGTTGTTGTTTCTTTAATTATTCTTGTTCTTTAATGTTTCCAAAGGGATTAGCTAACCCTAGAACTCGCCCATTAACACCGAATTAATTTTGGAAAAGATAATTTGGGGTTGGAAAAGATTAATTAACAAGAACTTGAGGCTTTAACCCTCATTTTATAGATTCTACCCAGCGATAAGATTGAACTACTTGTAGCCATTCCGGGTGTGTTTAATCTCTTAATTGTTTTAGGGATAATTCAATTAGGAAGTCTTGTTAGTCTTCGAAAGAAGCTAATTAAGAATTATTATCCATGACTAATTAACATAAACTCGCTCATATTTATAAAATCGTGAAATACATTGGATCGTTACTTGAGTGAAATTCCCGATGCATCCATACTTGTAGCCATTGATCATTTTACTTGCTTTCTAGGTTAGTTTACATTTCCGCATTTAGGTAGAAATATTTTCCAAACCAAACTCTTAGTGTTTGGCATTGCGCGATAAGTGATAATTCTCTTACATTCCTAATCGCCTACATATTGTTCTCTGTGGGATTCGATCCCGACTCATAGTTGGGTAAATTATATTGCATGCGACCGTGTCCATTTACCTTTTAGTAGTGGATTTGGACGTCATCAAAATTTATATTCCTGATGCATCCATGCTTGAAGCTTTCGAGGTCCAAAAGGCCTAAGAAGATAATGAGAGCCAAGAATTCTCCTTAGATGAGTAAGCCGAAAATCCTTCCTTGGCGCTTGATCAAAACCAAAAAGAACTCTCAAATGCTCAAGATGAGAAGATTATCCTCATGTTGGAGACCATTCTTGAAAATGAGGAGAAGCACAAATTTGCCCTCGAGGATTTGAAACAAGGCTTGTCTTACAATGATGAACTTATCCACACTTTGGAAGAACAAATGAAAATATTGGTTGAAGCTCACTATGCCCACCAACTTGAGTGTGTGGAAGGAAGCCAAGAAGAGTCCAATTCTGAGGACAAAAGTGAGCTTTACTATGAGGATTCGAGAATTGAATATCCGCCAAACGACTCCATGAGTGTTAGTGATGCAAAGAAAAATATGGAATTAGAGTCAACCGGTGTAAATGAAAATTTGGTTGAGATTGACTCTAGTCTGGGGGAAAAAGGGATGTCAAAATCCGAGAAGCGTTGAAATTTGGAGGTTTGAAGTCACATTCCAAGAATTTTTCAAAATTGGAATTGTGTGGTGTTATGGAAGTTGAACTACATGAATTAATGGAGGGTTGCGATGAGGAAAAACTGATGCCATACATTTTACACTTTGAGGAAAAACCAAGGCAAAATGACATTCCTCACATGAGTGCCAAGAAGTGCAAAATGAAGAACTTAAGGCTTGGCTTGATCATCGACTTACCACCCCCCATCGCTCGTGGTCATAAGATTGATTCCAAGCTAGGTGCCAAGTTCATATCATCCAAGTGGCGAGAAAAGTGGTAAAGTTGACTTTCGTCGTGCCACGACGTTAAATGCGGTGCTTGGTGGGAGGCAACCCATCGGTTTTTAAAATATTTTAGTCATTTTTTAAATTTTCTTTTTTAGAATAGCTTAGTATATTATTTTTGACTAATATGCCAAGTTTTAGATTTTTTGGAGTTGATTTGAGCAGGTCGGGGTGATCCGGAGGGCCAAAGCCAGTAGCTGCAAAATCTGTGTATCAACCGTCTGGTGTAACCGCATCTATGGATTTTTGACCTCAGATGTGGTCATGCATAAGCGTGATTCCAACCGCAGATGCGTTCAATCTTGCAGAAGCGGCACCGCAGGTGCGGTGAAATACCGCAGATGCAGAAATCGAGCAGGTTTTAAATTAAAAAAATAGAAGTGTCATTCCTTCACAGGTATATTCTGCATTTGCTATTTTGCTCCCCCAGCCCTAAACTCCCCCATCTCCAACATACTCCAAAACCTCCATTGCCTGAGAAATCTACTGCACTCACACAAGACCCAGGTAATTTCCTCTTAATCCTCATCTACCTCTCTTCTCTTTTCTTTCTTTCCCTCTTCTTCTCCATTGCCAACAGCCCCACATTTATTTTATTTGATGTTTTTATTTTTGATTTCATTGCTGTTAGTTTTAGGAAGTGATAGACATTGGTTGAGAGATTCATGTGTGTGCTGCTAGTGTTGGATCACATTTGTGGGAAATCTGAGTACCCAAATTGTGTAAATAATAGGCCATTTTAAAGTGCTAGCAAGATGTTCGACAAATTGCTTAAAACAAAATCTCTTGCTAAATACCACAAAGTCGGTCTCACTAGACTCAAAATTTCATGTAGTGCACTAACTTAGAAGTCTCGAGTATAAATTAGGCGCCAACATCAGGTCTAAAATTGAAAAATGAAAGAAATTCTAGGCAGTTGCACAATATGACGAACACCACAAATGCGGTCAATTTTACACAGAAGCGGTTTCGCACCTGCGTTGACTATTCCGCATGTGCGATTTCTGGAAGATTGAGCAAAATCGCAGATGCGGTTGAAATTCCGCTGAAGAGGAACCGCTCCTGCTGTCACTATTTCACAGACGCAAAAACTGGGCAGAAATGCTAATTCCAATAGATTTGCAATAGAGCCGTCCCGGCCCTATTCAACCTGATTCTTTGGCCTAATTGCAGTGTTTAGAATTGCTTAACATAATTCTGTTGCCCGACTGACTTTGTTTTGATTTTATAAAGGTACTTTGAGCTAAAATGGACCCGAACATGAGCGGACAACAACATAAAAATGAGGAGGAGGTTGAGGAACTATATGATGAATCACGCTTCATGTCAGTTGACTGTCAGTGTAGATATGTGGATGACCCTGTTAACAAAAGGATAGTGCTTGAAAAGGGGATCAATGAAGAAAAATTGGCCGAGAAGCTCCCAGATTTCTATGCATGTCTCCATGCATCCGGATGGTCATGCTTCATTCCTACTCCATGCAAAGCTAATAAGGAGTGGGTTCGCGAATTCTATGCTAACCTTAAGCGCACAGATTTTGCAAGTACACAAGTCGTCATCAGAGGAAAATTGGTTAGGTTTGGGATAGAGCAGATAAATGACACTCTTGGGATTCACAACTATTCAACGGAGCCGGTGCAAGAGAAAGATCAGTGTGACAATGGGGAATGGCATGTCTCCAAACTCTACCCTCCTAGCCTGAGAACCAAAGGGGGAAACAGGAGAAAAGGTTTGTGGTCAATTGACTTCACAGCTGAGGCAAAAATATGGTTGTACATCATATGCAACAGGGTTTCTCCTTGTGGAAACGTCTTAGATGTCTCCTACACTAGGGCTTTGATTATTGCATGCCTCTTGGACATCATTCCTGTGAATGTTGGGTACTACATCCTGTAGGAGCTGAGGGAGTATTTGCGAGACAAGGATGAAGGGATGATGTTCCCTTCATTGATCACATAGCTATTCATGAGAGCAGAGGTTGAGGTGTGTGGCACCGATCAATGGCTACCAGCTGATAAACCTTTTCATCCACTAAGAGTGATAGGAGAGGGTAGTGCAGTCAAGAGCAAGAAAAGGAAAGTCACCATCATGGCTACTGGTTCAGAGTCATCTTCATAGGCAGTTGCACCTGAGGGACTATTTGGGGTGCTAAATTCCGAGCTTGCATCTATTCGGAAGTTAGTGTCACAGCTTTCGAGTGAGCTTTCATCCTCCTAGCCTGGTCCTTCGTACTTCTCCAGGGACAAAATGAAGAGTTACTTAGATGCACAGAAGAGTTAGAAAGATTCTCATGAGAAGATGGTAGCATCAGGGACCAGAATTGAGGCAGCCTATGGAACTTTGGCCAAGGCGCATGCAGATCTCTAGTCAGACTTCGATAAGGAGAAGAAGAACAAGAACAAGAAGAAGATCAAGTTCATAATAAAAATGTGGAGAGGCATAAAGGCCATCTTCAAATGGGGAAACCCAGGCAAGAAGATACCAGTGACGGACAAAGACGATAGCGAGAAGAATTCCTTCATGTCAGAGGTTGCTGGTGATGGTGGTGATGATGATGAGGAGGAGACTGATGATGATGAGGCCACAAGAGATGCACATCATTGATCAGCTGTCCCACAGTTTGCTAGTCTGATGCAGACATCAGGGAGACCCTCAAACTATTTATGTTTTATATTTGATATTGTGCAGTGAGGACACTGCAATGTTCTTAGTTGGGGGTGGCTGTACGAGTATACTATATTCATGTTATGATACTGTGTGCCCTTGCCGGGCTTATTATTGTGCTGTTGTGGATATTGTGTGCCCTTGTCGGGCTATTTTGTGTAGCAGGTGCTCTTGCTAAGCTTGGTGTGATTAGTCTATTGTTATCTTTCTTTCTATATTTTTTTTAGTATCTTGTTGTTATTAGTATTAGTTGTTACTATTTTACAATCCTTTTTAGTAGTGTTGTTTTCTTTTATTTTTATTTCCATTAGTAATACTTCCTTGGGTTTTCTTCATGCTACGGTTCTTTTCCAAGGAACATTTTTGAAGTGAACCGGGTGACTTTTCCCTATGATAGATGGCGTGACAAATTTTTTAAGGGAATTAGTCTTGTTTTGCTAGGAGGAAACTTTTAGATTATTTGGTTCTAATAAAATTAGTCTCTTGTACGTGAAATGTGAATTAATCATACCCCTCCGAATTTTGGTTTTGAACTAAAACAAGTAACTTGCATGGTGAAGAATAATTTTTGTGATAAATTTTTGGCTCTTTTAGTGACTCTTTGCACACTAGTTTGAATAATATTGCTCTAGATGCTGTTATTAGAAAATGAAATTGATCCATCTTGATTAGTTCACATGCCATGTGTGTTAGTGTTTGTACAAATAAATCTTGTGTTTACTTCTATCATCTAGAACTTGCCTGGTTGGTCTTTCAACACTAATGATAGTATGTTTATTTGGAGGGATGGTCTTAGGCATTCTTTGTTTTATTTGCAAAACCTCTTTAGCCTTTCAAGCCTACCATTGCATAAATTATATCACTAGTACCCGATTTGAGCCTTTAACCTTTTCTTTGGCCACCTCATTACAAACATTTCCCCTTTTGTAAAATAATTCCCTCTTTTGAACCTGTCCCTCCTTGAACATTGAGAATGAGGCTAAAATCCTAAGTTGGGGGTGTGGTGTCAAAGTGAAAATTGGTAAGTTTGTACATTGAGTGTAGGATCATATACCTCAAAGTGTTTGTATTAAATTATTCAAGCTCCAAAAGAAAAATATGTTTATAAGAAAAACAATAGAGAAATATTTGTATGTATATAAAGTATGGAGCCTTGAAGAAAATTAGAGAGGTATTTAAGGTGGTTCTATATTGGGAACTAGATGCCAATGAGGCTATGTGGGTTGAAAAGAAACAAAGTCCAAAAAGAATGCCAAATGTGAGTAGTGTTCAAGGAGGATGAAGTCACTTGTATCCAAATGCTTATCAGACCCTTCCCTAAACCTACATTACAAGCTAAAAAAGTCTTTATGGGACCTCCGACCGAATGCCCTTGAATAGGCGATGAATTAAAATAAGGGCAAGCTTATGGTATGAGATATTGTAACACTTGAAATTCTTTGTGAGAGTGAGTGTTTTTGTAAATTTGTCCCTTATGTTGTATTGTAAATATATTAATTTTGGGACTTTCTTTCTTGTGAGGGCACATGAATTCGGAAGGATTGGTAAAATTGAGTAAGTTGAGCATATGTAGTGGACTAGTGCTTTTGAGTCACTTCTTGAGGCTTATTATTGTCACTTGATTATTTTTGAAACTCCCTTGCACATTCTTGAAGTTGCTTTTAAACGAGGGAGTCATTCGGGAAAGATACACATACTTGAGCCTAATTATTAGTACCAACCAAATACATAAGTATGGTGCTTAACTGGAGAATGTGATTTGTAAATAATAGCAATACCACTTGTATTTTAAATGGTAAATCCTCATTAAAGTGTTGGTTTTGATTTGCTTGAGGACAAACAAATGCTTTAAGTTGGGGGTGTTGATGAGTGGTGATTTTACCACTCAATCTAGTCTCTTTTCCTTAGCTTTCATGTCCTTTAACTATAATATGAGGTCGTTTATGGTGTTTATTGTTAGATTTTCAGGTAAATAATGCCTGAAATGATTGAATTGAAGTGGAATAGAGTTGAGCAAAAAAGGGTGAAAACATGCAAAAACTCCCCATTGATTCTGCATCTGCGGAAAGAAAGTCGCAGAAGCGACCTTGCTTCTGCGTGAATAGTTCTGCATCTGCGAAGTTGTCTGAAGTTGCAAGGAACCACATCTGCAGTTGGATTATTGCTTCTGCGGTGGCGCATCTGTGCCTGGTGAACTGCATCTGCGGTAACAGAGTTTCAGCTGGCAAATCGCTTCTACGATGGGATCTCCGCATCTGCGGAGCCGCACCTGCGATGAGTCTTCCGTAGGTGCGGTAAACGGGCATCAGATCTGGGAAAATTAGGCATTTCACATTTTCTCAACCCCAAACCATTTTTATACTCGTCCAAGCAGATATTTTAGATATCTTTGGCTTATTTTCAGTTCTTAAGGCTAGAGAGAACAAGTTTACGAAGCTAGGGCTTTGCACACACTCTTTGAACTTGAAGATTTGAAGCTTTTGGTTAAGATTTTCTTACCCATTTATGTTTATTTCTTAATTTCCTTGCCTTGTATTATATATCTAAGTGTGTAGTATTTTATTCAAGACTTGAATCTTGTTTATGGAAATATTCATGTTTAAAGTGGATTAAATACCTTGTTGTGCTTATGTATTGCATTATTTTTATCTTTTTATGAAGTGAGTTGTTGTTTCTTTAAGTATTCTTGTTCTTTAATGTTTCCAAAGGGATTAGCTAACCCTAGGACTTGCCCATTAACTCCGAATTAATTTTGGAAAAGATAATTTGGGGTTGGAAAAGATTAATTAACAAGAACTTGAACTACTTGTAGCCATTCCGGGTGTGCTTAATCTCTTAATTGTTTTAGGGATAATTCAATTATGAAGTCTTGTTAGTCTTCGGAAGAAGCTAATTAAGAATTATTATCCGTGACTAATTAACATAAACTCGCTCATATTTATAAAATCGTGAAATACATTGGATCGTTACTTGAGTGAAATTCCCGATGCATCCATACTTGTAGCCATTGATCATTTTACTTGCTTTCTAGGTTAGTTTACATTTCCGCATTTAGGTAGAAATATTTTCCGAATCAAACTCTTAGTGTTTGGTATTGCGCGATAAGTGATAATTCTCTTACATTCCTAATCGCTTACATATTGTTCTCTGTGGGATTCGACCGCGACTCATAGTTGGGTAAATTATATTGCATGCGACCGTATCCATTTACTTTTTAGTAGTGGATTTGGACATCATCAAAATTTATATTCCCGATGCATCCATGCTTGAAGCTTTAGAGGTCCAAAAAGCCTCAGAAGTTAATGAGAGCCAAGAATTCTCCTTAGATGAGGAAGCCGAAAATCCTTTCTTGGCGCTTGATCAAAACCAAGAAGAACTCTCAAATGCTCAAGATGAGAAGATTATTCTCGTGTTGGAGACTATTCTTGAAAATGAGGAGAAGCACAACTTTGCACTCGAGGATTTGAAACAAGGCTTGACTTACAATGATGAACATATCTACACTTTGGAAGAGCAAATGAAAATATTGGTTGAGGCTCACTATGCCCACCAACTTGAGAGTGTGGAAGGAAGCCAAGAAGAGTCCAATTCTGAGGAAGAAAGTGAGCTTTATTTTGAGGATTAGAGAATTGAACATCCGCCAACCAACTCCATGAGTGTTAGTGATGCCAAGAAAAATATGGAATTAGAGTCAACCGGTGTAAATGAAAATTTTGTTGAGATTGACTCTAGTCCGGGGGAAAAGGGATGTCAAAATCCGAGAAGCGTTGCAATTTGGAGGTTTGAAGTCACATTCTGAGAATTTTCCATCATTAGAATTGTTTGGTTGATATGGAAGTTGAACTACACGAATAAATGGAGGGTTGCGATGAGGAAAAACTCATGCCATACATTTTACACTTTGAGGAAAAAACAAGGCAAAATAACATTCCTCACATGAGAGCCAAGAAGTGCAAAATGAAAAATTTAAGGCTTGGCTTGATCATCGACTTACCACCCCCCATCGCTCGTGGTCACAAGATTGATTCCAAGCTAGGTGCCCAGTTCATATCATCCAAGTGGCGAGAAAAGTGGTAAAGTTGACTTGCGTTGTGCCATGATATTAAATGCGGCGCTTGGTGGGAGGCAACCCATTGTTTTTTCAAAATTTTTGGACATTTGAGAATTTTTTTAGAATAGCTTAGTATATTATTTTTGACTAATCTGCCAAGTTTTAGATTTTTTGGAGTTGATTTGAGCAGCTTGGGGTGATCCGGAGGGCCAAAACCAGCGGCTACAAAATCTATGTATCAACCGTCTTGTGTAACCGCATATGCAGATTTTTGACCGCAGATGCGGTCACGCAGAAGCGTGATTCCAACCGCAAATGCGTTCAATCTCGCAGAAGCGGCAAGCTAGCCGTAGAAGTGGAGCCGCAAATGCGGTGAAATACCGCATATGCGAAAATCGTGCAGGTCTTAAATTAAAAAAAATAGAAGTCTCATTCCTTCACAGTTATATTCTGTACTTGCTTTTTTGCTCCCCCATCCCTAAAATCCCCATCTCCAACATACTCCAAAAGCTCCATTGCTTGTGAAATCTACTACACTCACACAAGACTCAGGTAATTTCCTCTAAATCCTCATCTACTTCTCTTCTTTTTTCTTTCTTTCTATCTTCTTCTCCATTGCCAACATGCCACATTTGTTTTATTTTATTTTATTTGATTTTTTTATTCTCAATTTCATTGCTGTTAGTTTTAGGAAGTGAGGGACATTGGTTGAGAGATTCATGTGTGTGTTGCTAGTGTTGGATCACATTTATGGGAAATCTAATTACCCAAATTGTGTGAATAAGAGGCCATTTTAAAGTGCTTGCAAGATGTTCGACAAATTGCTTTAAAGAAAATCTCTTGCTAAATACCACAAAGTCGGTCTTATTAGAATCAAAATTTCATGTAGTGCACTAATTTAGAAGTCTTGAGTATAAATTAGGCGCCAACATCGGGTCTAAAATTGACAAATGAATGAAATTCTGGGCAGTTGCACAATATGACGAACACCGCAGATGCGGTCAATTTTCCACAGAAGCGATTTCGCACCTGTGTTGACTGTTCCGCAGGTGCGATTTCTGGAAGCTTGAGCAAAATCGCAGATGTGGTTGAAATTCCGTAGAAGCGGAACCGCTCCTGCGGTCACTGTTTCGCAGATGCAAAAACTGGGCAGAAATGCTAATTCCAGTATCTTTGCAACAGGGCCTTCTCGGGCCCGTTCAACCTGATTCTTTGGCCTAATTGCAGTGTTTTCAGTTGCTTAACTTTATTTTGTTTCCCGATTGACTTTGTTTTGATTTTATAAAGGTACTTTGAGCTAAAATGGACCCGAACATGAGCGGAAAACAACATGAAATTGAGGAGGAGGTTGAGGAACCGTATGATGAATCACGCTTCATGTCAGTTGACTGTCAGCGTAGATATTTGGACAACCTCATTAACAAAAGGATAGTGCTTGAAAGGGGATCAATGAAGAAAAATTGGCCGTGAATCTCCCAGATTTCTATGCCTGTCTCCATGCATCTGGATGGTCATGCTTCATTCCCACTCCATGCAAAGCTAATGAAGAGTGGGTTCGCGAATTCTACGCTAACCTTAAGAGCACAAATTTTGCCAGCCCACAAGTCATCATCAGAGGAAAATTGGTAAGGTTTGGGATAGAGCAGATAAATGACACTCTTGGTATTCACAACTATCCAATGGAGCCGGTGCAAGAGAAAGATCAGTGTGACAATGGAGAATGGCTTGTCTCCAAACTCTACCCTCTTAGCCTGAGAGCCAAATGGGGAAATAGGAGAAAATGTTTGCGGTCAATTGACTTCACAACTGAGGTAAAAATGTGGTTGTACATCATATGCAACAGGGTCTCTCCTTGTGGAAACGTCTCAGATGTCTACTACACCAGGGCTTTGATTATTGCATGCCTCCTGGACGACATTCCTGTGAATGTCGGGTACTACATCATGCAGGAGCTGAAGGAGTATTTGCGAGACAAGGATGCAGGGATGGTGTTACCTTCATTGGTCACATAGCTATGAATGAGAGCAGAGGTTGAGGTGCGTGGCACCGATCGATGGCTACCAGCTGATAAACCTTTTCATCCACTAAGAGTGACAGGAGAGGGTAGTGCAGTCAAGAGCAAGAAAAGGAAAGTCACCACCACGACTGCTGGTTCAGAGTCATGTTCACAGGCAGCTACACCTGAGGGACCATTTGGGGTGATAAACTTCAAGCTTGTATCTATTCGGGAGTTAGTGTCACAGCTTCCGAGTAGGCTTTCATCCTTCCAGCCTGGGCCTTCGTACTTCTCCAGGGACGAAAAGAAGAGTTACTTAGATATTCAGAAGAGTCAGAAAGATTCTCATGAGAAGATAGCAGCATTAGTGACCAGACTTGAGGCAGCCTACGACACTTTGGCCAAGGCACATGCAGATCTCCAGTGAGACTTCGAGAAGGAGAAGAAGAAGAACAAGAAGAAGAGCAAGTTCATGATAAAAATGTGGAGAGTCATAAAGGCCATCTTCAAATGGGGAAACCTAGGCAAGAAGATACCAGTGACGGACCAAGACGATAGCGAGAAGAATTCCTTCATGTCAGAGGCTGTTGGTGATGGTGGTGATGATGATGAGGAGGAGACTGATGATGATAACGCCACAAGAGATGCACATCATTGATCAGCTGTCCCACAGTTTGCTAGTCTGATGCAGACATCAGGGAGACCCTCAAACTATTTATGTTTTATATTTGATATTGGGCAGTGAGGACACTGCAATGTTCTTAGTTGGGGGTGGCTGTACGGGTATACTGTATTCATGTTATGATACTATGTGCCCTTGCCGGGCTTATTATTGTGCTGTTGTGGATATTGTGTGCCCTTCCGGGCTATTTTGTGTAGCAGGTGCTCTTGCTGAGCTTGGTGTGATTAGTCTATTGTTATCTTTCTTTCGATTTTTATTTTCTTTAGTAGCTTGTTGTTATTAGTATTAGTCGCTTTTATTTTAGTATCCTTTTTAGTAGTGTTGTTTTCTTTTATTTTTATTTCCTTAAGTAATACTTCCTAGGGTTTTTTTCATGCTACGGTTCTTTCCCAAGGAACATTTTTGAATTGAATCGGGTGACCTTTCCCTATGATAGATGGCGTGACAACTTTCTTAAGGGAATTAGTCTTGTTTTGCTTGGAGGAGACTTTTGGATTATTTGGTACTAATAAAATTAGTCTCTTGTATGTGAAATGTGAATTAAGCATACCCCTCCAAAATTTGATTTTGAACTAAAACAAGTAAGTTGCATGGTGAAGAATAAGTTTTATGATAAATTTTTGGCTCTTTTAGTGACTCTTTGCACACTAGTTTGAATAATATTGCTCTAGATGCTATTATTAGAAAATGAAATTGATCCATCATGATTAGTTCATGTGCCATGTGTGTTAGTGTTTGTACAAATAAATCTTGTGTTTACTTCTATCATCTAGAACTTGCCTGGTTGGTCATTCAACGCTAATGATAGTATGTTTGGTTGGAGGGATGATCTTAGGCATTCTTTGTTTTATTTGCAAAACCTCTTTAGATTTTCAAGTCTACCATTGCATAAATAATATCACTAGTATCCGATTTGAGCCTTTAACCTTTTCTTTGGCCACCTCATTACAAACATTTCCCCTTTTGTAAAATAATTCCCTCTTTTGAACCCATCCCTCCTTGAACATTGAGAATGAGGCTAAAAGCCTAAGTTGGGGGTGTGGTGTCAAATTTGAAATTGGTAAGGTTGTACATTGAGTGTAGGATCATATACCTCAAAGTGTTTGTATTAAATTATTCAAGCTCCAAAAGAAAAATATGTTTATAAGAAAAAAAAATAGAGAAATATTTGTATGTATATAAATTATGGAGCCTTGAAAAAAATTAGAGAGGTATTTAAGGTGGTTCTATATTGGGAACTAGATGCCAATGAGGCTATGTGGGTTGAAAAGAAACAAAGTGCAAAAAGAATAACAAATGTGAGTAGTGTTCAAGGAGGATGAAGTAACTTGTATCCATATTCTTATCCGACCCTTCCCTAAACCTACATTACAAGCTTAAAAAGTCCTTATGGGACCTCCAACTGAATGCTCTTGAATAGGCGATGAATTAAAATAAGGGCAAGCTTATGGTATGAGACATTGTAACACTTGAAATTTTTTGTGAGAGTGAGTGTTTTTGTAAATTTGTCCCTTATGTTGTATTGTAAATATAGTAATTTTGGAACTTTCTTTCTTGTAAGCGCACATGAATTCAGAAGGATTGGTGAAATTTGAGTAAGTTGAGCATATGTAGTGGACTAGTGCTTTTGAGTCACTTCTTGAGGCTTATTCTTGTCACTTGATTATTTTTGAAACTCCCTTGCACATTCTTGAAGTTTCTTTTAAACGAGGGAGTCATTCGGGAAAGATACACATACTTGAGCCTATGTCACGACACTAGTTCGCCCTCCGTGAACTGTCGTGACGGCACCTAGTCTCTATGACTAGGTAAGCCTAACAAGTGCGGAAACAAATCAAAACTTGCGAAAATATAAATTTAAAACCAATAATACTAGAAAGAAATGGATTAAAAAGATGTCGTTTGTCATATGCACCACAATATCCCAAAACTCTACATCACTATCCCAAAACCCGAAAACTTACGGGAACACAAGCTGAAAAATATATAGTAAAATGCTCTAACTCCGGAATGTCTACATTGACAGTATGATAGAAGGTCTACCACTACAAGATAGAATGAAGATGGAGACTCTTCGGTCTGTGGACGCAGCAGATGTACCTCGAAGTCTCCAAAAGCTCTCCCTGCCTCAAGGACGGTAAGCTTGTGCAGAGGTACCTGGATCTGCATATGAAAAACATGCAGATAAAGGGCATGAGTACACCACAACAGTACTCAGTAAGTGCTAATCCAAACCTCGGTCGGGTAGTGACGAGTAAGGTTAGGGCCCAACTAAGGTTAAATAAAATATAAGGTTGAACAATATGAAATGAAGCAGTATAAATAAGTGCAAAATATCATAGAATGGAAGGAACAACAACAACTAGCTCAAAGACCACAAATCACGGAAGAAATACAGCTCAAGTCAGTAAATGTCATCCGGGCATCTTCTAGGATACCGTCCTGTAGTCCCAATTACAACTGTCTAGTGGATCCCCCAGGATACCGTCCCGTTGTCCAACTACCAATGCGTGGGGATCTACCGGAATCCCGATCCATAGTCCCAAATGTAAATACCCAGTACTGGGGGAAATCTACCGGGTGCATTCCCGTAGTTCCATATAACTGTGCAGGGGGATCTATCGGGAATCTAATCCATAGTCCCAAAGTAAATGTGCAGGGGGATCTACCGAGAACCTAACCCGTAGTCCCAAAGTAAACAGACAAGGGGTAGCTACCGGAATCCCACATCCGTAGTCCCAAAATAAATACACAGCAGCAGCAGGAAGATAAACAAAAATAGCAAAATTCATATTAAGGCAATAAGTGATTCTAGCCTAGCATGCTGCACACACTTCAAGTAAGGCAGGTTAAATCAAATGAAGTAATTAAGTCACTTAGACATGCTTTCCTAAGCTAACAACAGGCTTAATAGTGCAAGTAATAGAAACAGGAAAGGAAACATACTAGTAAGCACTAAAAGAAAACTGGATTTTCAACAATCAGCACAAGTATGCACTAATCACCTCATGTACAATGCATTTCAATTACCAAATATACTAATCCTAAGGGGAAGGTCCCTCACATAAGGTTAGACAAGCCACTTACCTCGAGCAAGCTCAAACTCAACCCGAAATCACGCTTTTGCCACGAGTATCCGACTCCAAATGTCACAAATCTATTCAATTCAATTGCATATTGTAAATAACACCTCAAGTGACTGATTCTATAATTTAATTCAAAGCTAATACGCAAAATTAGGTAAAATAACAAAAATTCCCCTCAGGCCCATGTCTCGGAATTGGGTGAAAGTTATATTTTCAGAAACCTCGTACTCTCACGAGTCTATACATAACAAGAACACTGAAATCGGAGTCCAAATGGCCCCTCAAATCCTCATTTAAAGGTCTATTAAACTCAAGCCCTAATTACCCCTTTCTCCCAAATTTCTCACCATTATTTAGGTTTTTAATCATATGAAAATGAGTTATAAAGTCAAGAACATTACCTCCAAGTGATTCCCCTTTGTTTTCCTGAAAAGCCTCTCTCAAAAGCTTCAAATTCTGATGAAAATGGTGGAAGAATAGCTAAATTTTGCAAAGGCAACTATTTATATGTTCTGCCCTGTGATTACCGCATTTGCGTCCCTGGGACCACATTTGCAGCCTCGCTTCTGCGGATCCTATGTCGCATCTGCGACTTCAATTTAAAAAGGCCAGGACCGCATTTGCGTATTTTTTTCGCATCTGCGAAACCGCTTCTGCGGTATAACTTCTGCATTTACGGAATCTGAAGGGAAAGTCAAGAATCCACTTCTGCGGTCTCCATGCCGCTTATGAGGCTCCGCATTTGCGGAACCCCAACTGCAAGTGCGGTTATGACAGGTACCAGCAAAAATCTGCAATCTCTTAACTTTAAAATCTTTTCATCAACTATCCAAAATTATCCCGACGTCCCCGGGACCTCAACCAAAAGCTCCAACATCACCTAATACTTTATTCCAACTTGTACCAATCCTTAAAACACCTAAAACAGCATCAAAAACTCAAATTAATCAAGGATTTAAGCCTAAGAACTCCAAATTACCTCAAAACACCCTTCGATCAAAAGCTTAACCAAACCACGTCCGAATGACCTGAAATTTTGCACACACATCCCAAATGACATGACGGAGCTACTAGAACTCTCGGAATTCCATTCCGAACCTCGGATCAGAACCTTACTATCGACCCAGAAACCTCAAAAATTCAACTTTCGGCATTTCACGCCCAAATTAGCTACGGACCTCTAAAACACACTCCAAACATGCTCCCAACCCCCGAAATCACTCAACTAAGCTAACGGGACCATCAGATTTCCATTCTGAGGCTGTCTTCACACCGTTCCAACTACGGTCAACTTTCCAGCACTTAAGCTCTCATTTAGGGACTAAGTTTCCCAAAAATCTCCGAAACTCCAAAATTGAATGTCCTGACAACCCAAAATAGCAGAAATAAACACGGGGGAAGCAGTTAATAGGGGATTGGGGTGTTAATTCTTAAGACGACCGGCTGGGTCGTCATATCCTCTTACACTTAAACATTCGTTCCTCTTCGAACGAGCATAGAGACATACCTAAAGTAATGAAAGGATGAGGGTAACGGCTGCGCATATCCTGCTCGGTCTCCTAGGTTGCCTCCTCGACCGGCTGACCCCGCCACTGAACCTTTACTGATGCAATATTCTTTGACCTCAACTTTCTGACACGCCTATCCAATATAGCCACTGGCTCCTCACCATAGGATAGATCCTTGTCCAACTGGACTGAACTGAAATCCAACACGTATGATGGATTACCATGATACCTTCGAAGCATCGAAACATGAAATACCGGATGAATTTCTGCCAAGCTGGGAGGTAAGGCAAGCTCATAAGCAACCTCCTCAACACACCTCAATATCTCAAAAGGGCCAATAAACTTCGGACTCAACTTTCCTTTCTTTCCAAACCTCATGATGCTCTTCATAGACAAAAACCGAAGCAGAACCTGCTCTCCAACCATATAGGAAACATCACGAACCTTTCGGTCCGCATAGCTCTGCTGTTTGGACTGGGCTGTACAGAGTCTATCCTGAATCACCTTAACCTTCTCCAAAGCATAGTGAACCAAATCTGTGCCCAATAGTATGGCCTCACCTGGCTCAAACCAACCCACCGGAGATATACACAGCCTACCATATAAAGCCTCATATGGTGCCATCTGAATTTTGGACTGATAGTTGTTATTGTAATCAGACTCCGCCAATGGCAAAAACTAATCCCAAGACCCTCCAAACTCAATCACACATGCACAGAGCATATCCTCAAGTATCTAAATAGTGCACTCAGATTGTCCGTCCGTCTGAGGGTGAAATGTTGTACTCAACTCTACCCAAGTGCCCAACTCACACTGAATGGTCCTCCAAAACTGTGATGTAAACTGAGTACCTCTATCTGAAATAATAGAAACTGGAATACCATACAGACGAACAATCTCCTGGATATAAATCTCTGTCAACCGCTCCGAAGAATAAGTAGTACATATAGGAATGAAATGAGCGGACTTGGTCAGCCGATCCACAACCACCCAAATAGCATCAAACTTCTTCAAAGTCTGTGGGAGTCCAACTACAAAGTCCATGGTGATCCGCTCCCACTTCCACTCCGGAATCTCTATTTGCTGAAGTAACCCACCCAGCCTCTGGTGCTCATACTTTACCTGCTGACAGTTGAGGCACCTAGCTACAAATCCAACTATATATTTCTTCATCCACCTCCACCAATAGTGCTGCCTCAAGTCCTGATATATCTTTGCGGCACCCGAATGGATGGAGTACCGCGAACTATGGGCCTCCTCTAGAATCAACTCTCGAAGACCATCAAAATTGGGTAAACAAATCTGGCCCTCCATCCTCAATACCCCATCATCTCCAATAGCCACATATATGGCATTACCATGATGAACCTTTGTCCTTGAGCACAAGTAAATGAGGGTCATCATACTGCCGCTCCCTGATACGATCAAATAGGGAAGACCGATAAACCACGCAAGCTAGAACCCGACTGTGCTCCGAAAGATCCAATGTCACAAACTGACTAGCTAAAGCCTGAACATCCATTTCCATAGTTCTCTCTAATGCTGGTAAATATGCCAAACTCCCCAAACTCTTCGCCCGGTGACTCAAGGCATCAGCCACTACATTGGCCTTACCCAGGTAATACAAAATAGTGATGTCATAATCCTTTAGCAACTCCAACCACCTCCTTTGGTGCAAATTTAAGTCCTTTTGCTTGAATAAATGCTGCAAGCTCCGATTGTCTGTATAAATCTCATAGGAAACCCCATATAAATAATGGCGCCAAATCTTCAGGGCGTGAACAATGGAAGCTAACTCAAGGTTGTGAACAGGGTAATTCTTCTTGTGTATCTTCAACTGTTTGGATGCGTAAGCAATCATCCTACCGTCCTGTATCAACACTGCTCCGAGGCCAACCCTCGAGGCATCGCAATAGACTGTATAAGACCCCAAACCAGTAGACAATATCAAAACTGGTGTTGTAGTCAAAGTTGTCTTGAGCTTCTTAAAGCTTGCCTCACACTCCTCTATCCACTAAAATGGAGCACCCTTCTGGGTCAACCTAGTCATAGGGGCTGCAATCGATGAAAATCCCTCCACAAAACGACAGTAGTAGCCCGCCAAGCCAAGGAAACTGCGGATCTCTTTAGCGGAGTATGGTCTGGGCCAACTCAGCACAACCTCTATCTTCTTCAGATCCACCCGAATACTCTCACTCGATACCACGTGGCCTAAGAATGCCATTGAATCCATCCAAAACTCACATTTCGAGAACTTAGCATATAACTTCTTCTCTCTCAGAGTCTAAAGCACAGTCCTCAGGGGCTGCTCATGAACTTCCCGACTCTGGGAATACACCAGAATATCATCAATAAAAACAATGACGAACGAGCCAAGATACGGCTGGAACATACTATGCATCAAATGCATAAAGGCTGTTAGGGCATTGGTTAGCCTAAATGACATAACAAGGAACTCATAATGACCGTACCGAGTCCTGAAAGCAGTCTTCAGGATGTGTGGCTCCCAAATCATCAACTGATGGTAACCTAAGCGCAAATCAATCTTATAAAACACCTGTGCGCCCTAAAGCTGGTCAAACAGATCATCAATACGAGGCAAAGGATAACGGTTCTTCACTGTAACCTTGTTCAACTGGTGATAATCAATACATATACGCATAGAACCATCCTTTTTATTCACAAACAAGATAGGAGCACCCCAAGGTGGAACATTGGGTCGAATAAAACCCTTATCAAGCAATTCCTGTAACTGATCCTTCAACTCAGAAGAAGCTATATGATACGGAGGAATAGAAATAGGTTGGGTGCCCGGCAACAGATCAATGCCAAAATCAATATCTCTATCAGGCAGCATCCCCGGAAGATCAGCTAGAAACACATCGGGAAAATCCCGTACTACTGGGACTGAATCAACTGAAGGGGTATCAATACTGACATCTCTCACATAAGCTAAATACGCATCACACCCCTTCTCAACCATATACTGAGCTTTAAGGAAGGAGATAACTCTACTGGGATTGTGATCTAAAGTACCACTCCACTCAACACGCGGTATATCTGGCATAGCCAGCATCACGATTGTGGCATGACAATCAAGAATAGCATAATGGGCTGACAACCAGTCCATGCCCAAGATAATATCAAAATCAACCATGCTAAGTAGCAATAAATTAGCTCTAGTCTCAAAACCACAAACAATAACCAAACAAGACCGATAAACGCGGTCCACAATGAGCGAATCTCCCATAGAAGTAGAAACATAAATAGGGGAACACAAAGAATCTCGGGGCAGACCTAAATGTGGAGCAAAATAAGAAGACACAAAAGAGTAAGTGGAGCCTAGATTGAATAGAACCGATGCATCTCTGTGACAAACCAGTATAATACCTGTGATGATAAAATCGGAGGCAACAGCCTCGGTACGGGCAGGAATGGGATAGTATCTAGCTTGGCCTCCCCCTCTAGGGTGACCACTACCTACCTAACCTCCACCTCTAGCTCGCTGGGTAGATGGGGTAGTAGCTGGAGCTGTGATCATATCCTAAGAACTCTGCGGGGTACACAGTGGCTGAGAAGTAGGTACGCCTCTCCCAAGTCTGGGGAAACCCCTAACCATATGGCGTGTGTCACCACACTCAAAGCAAGCTCTGGGAGGATGTGGTGGTTGTGACTAGCTAGGTCCAGGCCTACTGGACCCATGTCTGAAAGCACCCCGCGTAGGAGGCGCGCTAGATACCGGTGGTGCATAATAAGGCTCCTGAGATTAGGGCTGTTCATTCGGATCGGATATCCGAAATCCGAACCGATCCATTCAATTTTGAATTTTGGATTTCGGATTGGATCGAATTTCGGATTATGTTTATTAAAATTTCGAATTTTGGATCGGATTTCGGATCGGTATATTTTAATCCAATCCAATCCGAAATCCAAAATTATTAGGACATGTATAAATACTACACTTTAATTTACATCAACCTCCAAGTTATTACCTTTACAATTGCTAGATTTAGCTATATTGGCACCATAGTACTCTCATATTGCATAAACATGAATTTTTCATAATGTATTGCCTCTTTTACAAAGAAAATATGCATATTAGTTTAACTTTGAGGCATAATAATACGATCCGATATCCGATCCGATCCAAACTTTAAAATCCGATCCGATCCGATATAATTCGTATCGGATTCGGATTGCATTTTCTAGAATCCGAAATCTGAAATTCGAATCTGAAATATGCTAAATCCGATCTGATCCGATCCGTGCACAGCCCTACCTGAGATCTAGGAGGAACTAGAGCACTGCTGGCTTCTGGAAGAGCTAAATGAACAGGGCGACTCATATAACCCCTACCATGACAACCTACAAAAGGTGTACGGGCACCAGAATAATAGCCCGACTCTCGAGACCTCTTGGCCTCCCTCTCCTCTCTCTCCCTAGTATGCATACCCTCGATCCTCCTAGCGATGCTCACCACCTGCTAATAAGATATTTCCATCTCCAACTCACGATCCATGCTAGACCTGATGCTGGGAATGAGCCCCTCAATAAACCGGCGAATCCTCTCACAAATAGTGGAAACCAAGGCTGGTGCATGCCTAGCCAATCTAGTGTAACAGATAGCATACTCTGAAATAGTCATAGCACCCTGGCGCAAATGCTCAAACTCTGCAGTGCCACGCCTCCCTGAGGCTCTGAGGAACAAACTCTCTTAGGAACAGCTCTGAGAATTGAGTCTATGTCAGTGAAGTAGCCTCGTCTGGACTGTCTAACTCATATGTGCGCCACCACTCATAGGCGGCTACCCGAAGCTGGAAAGAAGTAAAGGGAACCCCACTCGATCCTGATATACCCATAGTGCGAAGGATATAGTGGCACTCATCTAGAAATCCCAAGGCATCATCTGATGCTAGTCCACTGAATACCGGAGGATCATACTTCTTGAACCTCTCAAGTCTCCGTTGCTCATCCTATGAAGTAGCTGCCCCATCCTCGGGCTGAACTGGCACTGCAGGCGGTGCTGGAATGATCTCTAGGACCTTCTCAACATGCACTCATTTCTCAGGAGTACGGACGGCGGGAGTCTATGCTACAACAAGGGGAAGCAACCCTACCTGAACCAAGGTGGTGTACATACTCATGAACTGTGTCAGAGTCTCCTGAAAGGCTGGAGTAGTAGTGGCAGTAGGCGTGTCAGGTGCCTGGACTCCGGCTGGATCTGTTTGTGGTACCTCGGCGGCAGCTCGCGCAGGTGCTCTCGCTGCACCATGTGCGGTTCCTCGGACTCTACCTTGGCCCCAGCCTCTGACGGCTGCAGCAAGGGGAACGGGTGCCTGATCATCTCGAGTAGCAAGTGTCCTCACCATCTGTGAGAGAATAGAAGACAGAAGTTTAGAATTGTGATGTCAAAATTTCGCAAGACAAGGAAATCAAATAAAGTGAAGATTTTCCTAATAGTTACATAGCCTCTCGTAGATAAGTACAGACGTCTCTGTACCGATCAGCGAGACTCTAATAAACCGGCCTATGTTCCATGACTCCTATGAATCTAGAGCTCTGATATCAACTTGTCATGACCCCAGTTCGCCCTCTGTGAACTGTCGAGACGGCACCTAGTCTCGACGACTAGGTAAGCCTAAAAAGTGCGGAAACAAATAGAAACTTGAGGAAATATAAATTTAAAACCAAGAATACTAGAAAGAAATGGTATTAAAAAAAATGTCGCTCGACATATACAGCACAATATCTCAAACTTCTACATCACTACCCCAAAACCTGGAAACTCACGGGAACACAAGATGAAAGAAATATAGTAAAATACTCTAACTCCGGAATGTCTACACCAACAGTATGATAGAAGGGCTACCACTACAAGATAGAATATAGATGGAGACTCTTCGATCTGCGGACGCAGCAGATGTACCTCGAAGTCTCCAAAATCTCTCCCTACCTCAAGGATAGTAAGCCTGTGCAGAGGTACTTGGATCTTCACATGAAAAATATGCGTAGAAAGGGCATGAGTATACCACAGTGGTACTCAGTAAGTGCCAAGCCTAACCTCGGTCGAGTAGTGACAAGGAAGGTTAGGGCCCTACTGAGGTTAAATAAAATATAAGGTTGAATAGTATGAAATGAAGCAGTATAAATAGTGAGAAAATATCATAGAATGGAAGGAACAACAACAACTAGCTCAAAGACCACAAATCATGGAAGATATACAGCTCAAGTCAGTAAATGTCATCCGGGCACTTTCTAGGATACCGTCATGTAGTCCCAATTACAACTGTCTAGTGGATCTCCCGGGATACCGTCCCATAGTCCATCACATGTATATATCTGAAGGATCTCCCAAGATATCGTTCCATAGTCCAATTATCAATGCGCGAGGATCTACTAGAATCCCGATCCGTAGTCCCAAATGTAAATACCCAGCACTGGGGGAAATCTACTGGGTGCATTCCCGTAGTTTCATATAACTGTGAAGGGGGATCTACCGGGAAGCTAACCTGTAGTCCTAAAGTAAATGTGTAGAAGGATCTATTGAGAACCTAACCCGTAGTCCCAACGTTAACAGACAAGGGGGAGCTACCGGAATCCCACATCTGTAGTCCCAAAATAAATACACAGCAGTAGCAGGAAGATAAACAAAAATAACAAAATTCATATTAAATCAATAAGTGATTTTAGACTAGCATGTTGCACATAATTCAAGTAAGGCAGGTTAAATCAAATGAAGCAATTAATTCACTTAGACATGCTATCCTAAGCTAACAATAGGCTTAATAGTGCAAGTAATAGAAACAGGAAATGAAACATACTAGTAAGCACTTAAAGAAAACTGGATTTTCAACAATCGGAACAAGTACACACTCCTCACCTCACGTACAAGGCATTTCAATTACCAAATATACCAATCCTAAAGGGAAGGTCCCCCACACAAGGTTAGACAAGCCACTTACCTCGAGCAAGCTCAAACTCAACCCGAAACCACGCTTTTTCCACGAGTATCCGACTCCAAATGGTCCAAATCTATTCAATTCAATTTCATATTGTAAATAACACCTCAAGTGACTGATTCTACGATTTAATTCAAAGCTAATACACAAAATTAGGTAAAATGACCAAAATGCCCCCCAGGCCCACGTCTCGAAATCGGGTGAAAGTTACATTTTTAGAAACCTCGTACTCTCACGAGTCTATAAATAACAAGAACACAAAAATCGGAGTCCAAATGACCCCTCAAATCCTCATTTAAAGGTCTCTTAAACTCAAGCCCTAATTACCCCTTTTTCCCAAATTTCTCACCATTATTTAAGTCTTTAATCATATGAAAATGAGTTATAAAGTCAAGAACGTTACTACCAAGTGATTCCCCTTTGTTTTCCTCAAAAACCCTTCTCAAAAGCTTCAAACCCGGATGAAAATGGTGGAAGAATAGCTAAATTTCGCAAAGGCAACTATTTATATGTTCTGCCTTGCGATTACCGCATTTGCGGCACTAGGACCGTATCTATGGTCCCGCTTCTGTGGATCCTATGTCGCATCTACCACTTCCATTTAAAAGGCCAGAACCGCATCTAGGATCATTTTTTTCGCATCTATGAAACCGCTTCTGCGGTATAACTTCCGCATCTGCGGAATCTGAAGGAAAAGTCAAAAATCCGCTTTTGCGGTCTCCACACCGCTTCTGCATCTCCGCACCTGTGGAACCCCAACCGCAGGTGCGGTTATGACAGGTACCAGCAAAAATCTGCAATCTCTTAACTTCAAAATCTTTCTGTCAACCATCTGAAATCATCCCAAGGCCCCCGGGACCTCAATCAAAAGCACCAACATCACCTAATACTTTATTCCAACTTGTACCAATCCTTAAAACACCTAAAAAAACATCAAAAACTCGAATTAATCAAGGATTTAAGCCTAAGAACTCCAAATTGCCTCAAAATACCCTTTCGATCAAAAGCCTAACCAAACTACGTCCGAATAACCTAAAATTTTGCACACACATCCCAAATGAGATGACAGAGCTACTGTAACTCTCGGAATTCCATTCCGAACATTAAATCAAAATCTCACTATCGACCCGGAAACCTCAAAAATTCAACTTTCGGCATTTCAAGCTTAAATTAGCTACGGACCTCCAAAATACACTCCGAACATGCTCCCAACCCTGAAATCACTCAACGAAGCTAACGGGACCATCGGATTTCCATTCTGAGGCCGTCTTTACACCGTTCCGACTACGGTCAACTTTCCAACACTTAAGCTCTCATTTAGGGACTAAGCGTCCCAAAACTCTCCGAAACTCCAAACAGAACATCCCGGCAACCCAAAATAGCAGAAATAAATACGGGGGAAGCAATTAATAGGGGATTGGGCCATTAATTCTTATGACTACCAGTCGGGTCGCCATAGCCTAATTATTAGTACTTACCAATTCCATAAGTATGGTGCTTAATTGGAGAATGTGATTTAAAATAATACATGTGAGCACGCGGTTTTTGCCCAAAGCAAATTATTCCAAGAAATTCAAAAAAACAAATTCTTTATTATTTTATAATTTTTGGGAATTTTGGTGTCATGTTCTGCTAATTGTTGCATTTATATGTGCATTTTAATTCATATGAAAAATACAAAATATGCATTTGCATTTAGGATTTAATTTCATATTTTAGTATTAATTAGGGGATAATTTGTTTTAGAACAAAATATGAAGAAAATAACAAAAATAGTTCACTTTTGCATTTTTAATTGTTTAATTGTGAATTCGTCCCGAAATAGTTTTTAAAATAATTATAGAAATCAATTAGGGAGATATATTAGGACTTTACTTTAATTGTTGCAATTTTATAAAATCAGAAAAAATACGAAATATACAAAAACAATATAGATAAAAGAAACAAATGAAAAGGAAAAGAAAACAAAAAGAAATAGAGAAAGGGTTGCCCACGATTTGGGCCATGCCCAATTCATTTCACTCAGGCCCAAATGCCTAATATAGTTCGACCCAGTCCAAGCCCTTCCCACCCGGTCCAATTCATTAATCCTCAAAACGACATCGTTTGGGGGATAGTAAATCCTGGCCATTAAAACTTTTGATCCGACGGCCAGGAACCCCCTTCCCCATTTTAATATAATTGTCCTAAAATCTGGTCTTAACCCTAAAGAACCAAGTCCGTCTTCCTCATACCTCTTCTGTAACACCGCCGGAGTTACCGCCGCTGGCGAACGACACTTATGCCATCGACCACCAAAATAACACCACGAGATCTCCTCTTCTCCCTCGTCATGAATCCACCACCCGTTTCCTTCAAATCCAGCCCTAGCTCGTCGAATCTTCGATCAAATATTCTCCGGCCAAAACCCAAAGTAACCCAATCACCACCATGTGACCGCCTGGGCCTCCTCTACCTAACCCGTATGGCCCTGTCTCTCGAATCTACCTAGAATAGCTCGAATATCAAATCGAAGGTTTCCGACGAAAACCCCAAGGCAAAATCTCCATGATTTCGGACCCTAACAACCCTAACCAGGTGTTTTCTTATGAAAACACATTCTTAGGGATGTTACGGGTCAGAAATTTTGGGGGATTTGGAGAAGCAACCACTGGCCGGAGCTCTTTGTTGTCAGTGAGTTCTTATTGGTATTTTCTTTTATCTTCAATTTCTTTTTCCTTTTCTGATTTTCTGCATGTGTGAATTCCTTGGTTAATGTCTAGTTAATTTGCGTTTTAATTTTTGTCAATATTGCTCTAATCTTGTGTCCCGATTTGATTAAGTCTAGTTGTTTGTTTGATTTTAATATATTCCAATTACTAAGTTTTGCTTAAATTAATTTCTCGTGTTCCTTTAGTTAATTACTAATCAGTTCAGTTTCAGTTTAATTAGTCGTCGTTTGGTAGTTAGTTTGGTCATAAATTCTGAGTTCAATCGATAGATTCAACAAGAGTTTAAATTGGGGTATATTCAGAGCTTAAGAAATTGTCTTGGTTATAGCTGTAGTTCAGCTTAAATTCAGGGGTAGTTTAGACATTTAGGATTGAGCAGCACATGGTAGTTGAAACTAGAATCTTCTAGGGCCTTCTAAAATGGTACTTTGGTGTAAACTTCAATAATTTTAGTGGGATTACTTGGGTAACAAGTTAGAAAATAAGGGACTAGTTGAATAAATAGGTAAGGGACTGACATTGAAAAAATCTGAGGGCTGCCCTCAGCTCTGCCTATAAAAGGCATGCCTAAATGCCTTAATGGAGGAGGTTTTGGAGCCCCAACATTCCAAAAAAACGTCCCCAGTCCAGATCTGAAACTAAAACTTCAGATTCAAAATTTCTCCTAAGTTCTTAGTGTCAAAAAAATGCAGTAAAAAAAATCATCAGCAAGAGTACTGTTACATTGAGCTTTTGGCTCAATCTCGAAATTTCAATAGTTGCTCTTGGTCTCATAGCTTGACTCTAATGTGTTGAAGTTCTTCTGAGGTCTATTAGTTCAATTTGGGTTAATTCAAGCTCAGTTTCGATTTATTTGGGTGCATTCAGTTGATTTGTGGTCGATATCTCATTTTAATCTGGTTTCGAGTTCACTTTGGGCTATGATTTCATTTTCCTGGGCTGTGCATTTGTGTTTGGTTGATCATCCATTGGTTTGCTGCGTTTGAGTTACTGGTGACTGACCATTCCTCTGTTCTATTTCATAAAACAGGTAATCACCATGAAACTCAGTACTATGTAGATCACTTGCTGGAAAATGAAATGAAAACTGCAGCTTCAGCTATAGATATGTAGTTTGTGAATCTCATTATATTTTAACAGTTTTATGTGATTTGGTTGTTGTGCGATACAATCAATTTGAATGTATAACTGAACTGGCAGAACTGTTTTATTGAGATCGCTGGACTGTTGATTTGTAGTTACTTAGATTTAGCTTGTTTAGCTTAGCGATTTTCTGTTTAAAATGCAAAATCATAAACAATTCAAGTTTGCGGTGAAGCTGGAACTGGTATGTTGTCACGTTGTGTTCTATTCTCATTGCTAAACATGCGTCCTAAATAATTTCGTAATGCAGTGTCTTTGACAATTATGAGTCAGTAGTCAGAGTTAGTAGTTCACTTTAGTCTTAGTTGTTTTTCTCGTTAGTTGGTTCATAAATTGTTTAAAAGCAACACAAATTAGGATACATAACATTTGTCTTGTAATTGCCAGCGTGAGTAAATTTATCAGTACGTTTGTTCATTTTTAAAATCAGGACGACATAATTACTCCCTTGAACGATTTGAGAATCGGTATCTAATTGATCTAGGTAAGTGCATATTCATTTCTTTTGTCAGAAGAGTGGAGCCCATTCATGAGAGTTTGGGCTTTGATTGATTTGGGCTAACTTTAGGCCCAATGTCCATGGCTGTGGGAAATTTTGGCCGGTACAACACTTTCAAATGCTGTTTTATTAATACTAATAATTGGTTAGGACCTTTTCTTGATTAGTAGAGACCAATAAAAAATAGAAATTCTAATAGCTTTAGGGTCTGCCTTTTTAAAATAAAATGAGACGAGCCTCGCTGAACAAAACACATAAACTGCGGGGCCCTCAATAAATGGCTATAATAAGAATATGTAGAATTCGGGAGGACCATTTAGCGAAATTCACGGCTTTTTCCCAAAATAATAATATGTGTTAGACTCTTTATGCACGATTTTAATAAAATTACCTTCTTAAACTCCGGTGCGCATTGATGCGACCCAAATCCAAATCTCAACGGAGTCAAAATGTGTTAACAACCACAGGTGCATTGATTGCGACGTGGTTCGAGACGCATTTTCGCGACGTTGCAATTCTTTTAAAATAATGATAAAAGCGGTTTGTAAATAAAAGGCACATAAGCTAGCATGTATTAAAATCAGATACAATAATTAAGCGACCGTGCTAGAACCACGGAACTCGGGAATGCCTAACACCTTCTCCCAGTTTAATAGAATTCCTTATCCGGATTTCTGGTTCGCGGACTATAATACAGAGTCATATTTTTCTTCGGTTCGGGATCAAACCAGTGACTAGGGACACCATTAATCTCCCAAGTAGCGACTCTGAATAATAATATTAAATTCCGTTCCGATTGTCCTTTAAGTGAAAAAACTCCTTTGTGCCCTTACGGGGTGTAGGTGAAAAAGGAGGTGTGACAGCTCTGGCGACTCTGCTAGGGATCGAACCTAGAATCTCTGGTTCAGGGTTCAGAATTCGATCTTAGATAAATTGTTGTATTTGGTTATATCTGATTTTCCTACATGTTTTGTGCCGAATATGTTAAATGTTACCGCTTTGATATCATTTGAACTGTATATAAACTGTGCCGACACCCTTCTCTCTTCACCTCCGGGGATGTGCTTACTGGTTGAGACTCCCGATTCTGTTAGTGTCATACCCTGAAATAAAAAGAGGCTCGGATAAGTTGCAAAGCCGGACGATCTCGCGGGTCCCCGGTACGCTGCCCCTCCTCGACTCGAGTTATCCGCTCGAGTGCACTGTTTAGAACACATACCCAGGTTTTGAACCTAGAATAACTTGACTTCATGCCGGATCCTTAGTAGAAGCGCTTAATTGCATCATGCTGCATTTGACTTAGGGGACTCAACACAGGGGTTGGGTCCGTCTAGGGCTAGCAACCTGAAATGAAAAGATCATCCTGATGCATCCTATTTGTTCTGTACATATATTTGTTTCGAACCAGCATGTTGACCGGCTTTTGAATCTCGGGAATGTTGGAAAATTGAGAAAAGAGGAAAAAAGAAAAGACAGAAATAACAGTTAGGGGGTTAATTGATTAGTTTAGAAAACCAATGACCAAATACTATCGAAACTCTGCCGAAATTTTGAGAAAGTGAAAAAGAAAAATGCTTTATTTTTAATAGTCTGTTTTACTAAAGCAAAAGAAAAATAGAAAAGAGTCTTTTATTGAAAAGAAAAAAAAATTATTTTAGGAAAATAGGTTGCTTATTGTTTGTCGAAAATGAAAAAAAAAAGTCATTATTTTGTTTCGTTTTCAAAAAAAAAATAGAAAAGGAAAAATAGTTTGTCTTGCCATGGAAAATGAAAAAAGGGTCTTGTTTTCAAAATATAGTAGTTTTTCGGCTCGAACTAGGCAGGTTTGATTCTCACAGGGCGTGAGATACGTAGGCAATCCTCGTCGGGTCCAACCTCCCCTTTGCAAAAATAGCCAAAAAAATAAGTATACCATATTTTTAATCTTTGTCGTAAATAAGTTAGGTGATGTTGTTTTTGTCAAAAATAGTCGAATGTTCCCGAAAGGGACGCCGGAAGGGTGACTTTGCAAAGACGGCCATTTTTGGTCATTTTGATTTTTGACTGGTTGACTCTCACAGCCTTAAAATCTTCGTTCTTGGGAGTGCTGAAAGGCCGTGTTTGAGAACCGAGTCTGTCATTTTAAATGTGGAAAAGGAAATAGTTCATTTCGTTTTGAGTCAAATAAAAGTTTTGTTTTTGCTTAAATCACCTTAATAAATGTGCAGGATGAGCACGATGCAAAACGAACCTTTCTCAATAATGACTAAAATCCCTTTCGAGTTGCGGCTATGGTGGAACGATTTAGGCAAAGAAGGACAAGATGAATTCAAGAAATATCTGAAAGGTCTTACGGGTTTGTTGGAAATCAAGCCTCGGGGTGATATTATAAGAGCGTTGGTCACTTGCTGGGGCCCGGCGCACAATGTCTTCCACTTCTCAGATTTAGAGCTCACCCCAACTTTGGAGGAAACAGCCGGCTACATTGGAAATGCTGAGGTTCCGTTAAGAGGAAAATATCTGGTTGCTCCAAGAGCCATCACGGTGCATCGGTTTTTAGATTCATTAAAGATACCCAGGACAGTCTATAATCCAGATTTGGCAAAAGGCTTCTGTACTCTGCGCTTCATATATGACAGGTACGACCACTTGGGAGGGTTTAACAAGACGGACATCAAGCTATGCAGTAAAAATAACCGTCAAAAATGGGATGAGCACAGATGGGTGGCTTTCATGATAACCTTTTTGGGACTCCTGGTGTTCCCAAGGAAAGACGAGAATATTGATATAAAAGTAGTCGGGGTCGTCAGTACCTTGCTTACTCAAAATGAAAACACTCTTGCGCCTATGATCGTGTCTGACATTTTTCGAGCTCTCACTGCCTGCAAAGCCGGAAGCAATTTTTTTGAGGGGTGTAACTTGTTGCTACAAATGTGGATGACCGAGCATCTATTCCACCATCCCAGCTCTTGAGTTATGGTTCGTCTGATAAAACATGCATAGGAGAGTTTTACACAAGGATTGACGGGGTTAGTCTGCTTGAAGGAGTAACAGCATGGATATCATACTTTCATACTCTCACGGACAGTCAGATACAGTGGACGTTGGGATGGTTGCCTGTTGAAGAAATCATATACATGCCAGCAGCTAGGTCACATTTTCTTTTGATGGGATTTAAGAGCATAAAGCCTTATGCTCCATGTCGAGTTCTGAGACAACTCGGGAGATGCCAAACAGTGCCACGGGAGGAAGATCTTAGTGCTCAAGTAATTGAGATTAGCTCTGAAGGACAGTTTCCCGAAGCAAAAGTTTGCGAAATTTGGAATGAATGTCAATATTTACAAGTAGAGACTTGCGTGCAGGATTGGGCCAAAGGAGAAATGTCGCCAGACTACCTCGCCTGGTACAGAAGAGAACTTGAGCATCAGAGGCCAGCTAAAAGACCCCACATCCAGGATTTCACTGAATCATCACAAGAACAATGGGGTTGGCTAGCAAAAGAAGAAGGCTATCAGGCCGAAATCAGCAAGCTGAAACAACAGATTGGAGCTTTGAAATTTGAGAACAGTGTGCAAGTTGCTGCTGATCAAGGAGAAAAGAACCGGTTGGCCCAAGAAAACGAGGCGCTTAGGGCCCAAGTCCAGCAAATGAGGATAGCTGCCAATAACCAACAAAGGAGCCGGTCGGACGAGCGGTTGATAAAGGGGCTGAAAAAGGAAATTAGTGAGTGCCGGGATGAGCTGGAAAAATCCTAAGGCGCCATAGCGGAACTCCGGGCACAGTGGGTATAAAGAACAGAAGAACGCACCCATTACACGCAACAATTAAAGAAGGATTATGAAAAGACCATTGCTAGTCTGAAAAGAAAAGTGGTCACCCTTGGGGATAAGGCAGCTAAGCAAGCTAAAGCTTTTGAGACCGAAAGTGGACACTGATATGACTTACTAGCCCAGATGGAAGTAGAAATACAGCAGCTGTAGGATCAGCATCTTCAGGATTCTCATGTGTTGGAGGCTCGCAATAATCAAATAAGGCGATTGCTTATAGAAAAGTGTCGAACAAGAAACAAGATTGAGACCATTGCCCACGCCATCCTCAAGAGATGTCGGGCATGTGAAGACATGACCCGCACTACCTTATTTTCGGCAGTAATGATTTATGTCAAGCAAACCATGTATGAGCTGGAGCAACTTGAAAGGGATTTGGCAACTAAGCCCGCGGCGAGGCCGAACGATGCCCCGCGGGCACCCACTTTTGAAGCACTAATGTATTCATAGATCGAGTCTGTATTTTCCATTCTAGAGTTTGTTGTTTGTCAGTCTGTTTTATTTTTGCGTCCAAGTATGCTAGTATGTTCGGAGTTTGTATTTGAGTTTAGTTAGAGTCCGTTATTTTCTATTTCAAAATGTTTTGTTTGTAATAGAATGTTGTGGCAATGAAAATCTGAAAATTCCCAAAAACTTGTTCCTTTATTTTGGCACTTATTTTCACGAACTACACCTGGTTTGATTTGTGCACGGTCACAATACGTAGGAAATATCTGTAGGATTCGACCGTAACCAAGTAAAGAAAAGAAAACAAAGAAAGGGAAAGAAGAAAGGGAAAAGCGGAGAGACGAGGAAAAATGAATGAAAATAAGAGAAGAGAGAAAAGAAAAGAGAAGAGCAGAAAAACAAGAAAGGAATAGAATAAAGGAGGAAGGAAAGGAAAAAGAAAGAAAGAAAGAGGAGAAAAGAAAGAGAGAAAAGAAAAGAGAAAAGAAAACAAAAAGAAAAGAGAAAGCTTACAGTTGGAACTAAGGAAATGTCGGGATGACGCATGAGGTTGAACAAATACATAATAGAAATGGTTCACTGTATAGGTGTATTCATGCTCAGTGTGCGGTTATCCAATCTGTAAAAGCCTAATCGCTAACGGAATTGTTGTCTAAATGTGTGAGTTCAGGTAGGTGGTTAGCTGTTTGGCATTCTGGCAACTCATCCATACAACACAAGGTCTAAGGATAAAGTGAACATGACTGGCCCAGAATTTGATACGAGTATTGGTGACCCATCGAAAGAAGTAGAAGAAATGGACGTTCATGCAATGAGGGAGGAAATGTATAAATTGAAACAACAGATGGCTAAAATGTACCAAACGTGGGCAAAGGGGCATCTACCGCCAGTTTATCCCACTAACCCCGCTTATATCCCACCCTTGGCTCAGCCTCAGGAGCCACCCACTGTGAATTCATCTCCAGCATTTCCCCTCTACCAACAATGCCAAGGCACCACTTCTCATACATCACAGGCTCCTCCATCCAAACAAGTATCATACCCTCCCCCACCAGTCACTCCGGTTTTTGTGGCACCTCCGCCTGCTACCCTACACCGATCCCCCAGTGAACCTATGTTCCAGATGCACGACAACCAGTATTACCCCCCTGAGCCTACCTTCAAAGTACCAGAACCCTACTCTTATACCCCACATCTTGATCTCACGGCGGGCACCGAGAAGCCGCCCAAAAACCCTGAGCAGGAGGAGATGATCAGAAAGGTCAAAAGCCTAGATCAATCATTCCGAGACATGAGGGGGTTAGGGGGCCAAGTAAGTGTAGCCTATAAAGATTTATGTCTATTCCCAGATGTCCAGTTATCGGTCGGGTTCAAGATGCCTAAGTTTGATCTGTACGACGGGCATGGCGACCCAGTAGCACATTTAAGGGGATTCTGTAGCAAGATGAGAGGAGTAGGAGGGAGAGACGAATTGTTGATGGCATATTTCAGCCAAAGTTTGAGCGGATCGGCGTTGGAATGGTACACTAGACAAGATCATAGCAAGTGGTACACCTGGGATGACTTGGCCCAAGCCTTCGCCTGTCAGTTTCAATACAATCTTGAAATCATCCTAGATCGACTGTCATTGACAAAGATCGAGAAGAAGCCCGGTGAGAGCTTTCGAGAATATGGGTTCCGTTGGAGAGAGCAAGCGGCGAGGGTTGACCCCCCGATGAAAGAGAGTGAAATAGTTGATTATTTCTTACAGGCTTTGGATCCCAACTATTTTGGTCATTTGGTGTCAGCAGTGGGCAAGTCCTTTAATAAAGTCGTGAAAATGGGAGGCATGGTTGAGGAGGGACTTAAAACCAATAAGATCATGAGTTATTCAGCAATCAAAGCAACCACCCAAGCCATTCAAAACGGCATTAGGGGTATGCTTGGGAAGAAGAAGAAAGAAGAGGTTGCAACTGTCGAATCCAGAGTATAGTCCAGGTCTAGAAGCCCTTCACCTTATTACAACCAACCCAGACCCCACCACCTAAATTACCCGTATACCCCATACGAATCTCCTCAACACTATTACCCATCACCAGAGCCACACCTTTCCGTCAATCATGCCCAAACTTATACCCAGCTTTCGGTTCACGCGCAATGGCGTGCGCCGGTTACCCAAAACACATACCCAGCTCCACAAAACACATATCCACACCCGAGGGATTATAGGCCAGGATCCGGCTTCCGCCAAACTAGGCTTTCAGAAATGAGAGAATGCAGAAACAGAAAACATTCACTCCACTAGGAGAATCCTATACCACTCTTTTCCACAAACTGAGGCAGGTAGGCCTGTTGAATCCGGTTGAGGCCAAAATGCCAAATCCCCTTCCTAGAAATTTGGACCATTCAGTGAGCTGTGAGTATTGTTCAGGGGCTCTCGGACATGATACTGAGAAATGTTGGAGATTGAAAACTACTATGTAAGAGCTTATTGACACAAACAGAATCGAGGTTTAGGGGCCCCGGAGGCGCCCAATATTAGCCAGAACTCGTTGCCAGCGCATCATGAGGCCAACATGATTGAACTGATACATAAGGGAGAAGAGCTTAAGAAGACATCACAGACAATCATGACGATCCGTTCTAGTGAAGACAAAGTGAATGAAAAGTCAACTAGTGTGAAACCATCGGTTCAGTTGAAAAGAACAGACAACAAGCAAGTTGTGGTGATGGGGAAAGGATCTTCCGTTATTGCGAAGAAACCAGAGCCGATCAAGGTAGTGGTTTGGGGAGTATCAAGCACACATGCGGCAGTCGTGAAGGGGGCTCACATAGAACCAGTTGTTATAAAGCCAGTAACCCAGTTACCAGTAATTGACAGTAAAGTCGTCCCGTGGAAGTATGAACAGGTAGTTGTGACCTACAAGGGGAAGGAAATCAAAGAAGAAGTCTATGAAATACAAGGTTTAACTTGCTCGGGACGTTGTTTTGCCCCCGAAGAGTTGAGAAAGGCTAGGACTCCCAAGTAAAATCCGGCGCCAGTTAAGAAAGCTATTACGGAGGAAGAGGCAGAAGAGTTATTGAAAAAGATGAAAGTGCAAGATTATTCTATTGTTGAGCATCTAAGAAAAACGCCAGCCCAAATCTCGTTGCTTTCATTGCTTATCTACTCAGATGAACATTGCCAGGCTCTGATGAAGATATTGAACGAAGCTCATGTCCTCGATAAAATTTTAGTGAATCATTTGGAGAAAATCGCGAACAAAATCTTTGAGGTAAACAGAGTGACATTTTCTGATGATGAATTGCCCGTGGAGCGTACGGAACATAATAAAGCTCTTTATTTGACCATGAAATGTGAAGATTCGGTAGTCACTCGAGTACTGATTGATAATGGGTCCAGCTATCTGTCCTTTGTCTACATTGAACAAGTTGAAGGTTGATGATGACAGAATTCATAAGAATAGCATCTGTATTCGCGGGTTTGATAGCTGTGGTACAGACATAGTGGGTGACATCATACTTGAATTGACAATTGGTCCGGTCGAGTTCACCATGGAGTTTCAGGTGTTAGACGTGGTGATGTCTTATAATCTTCTGTTGGGGCGATCATGGATCCACGCTGCCAAAGCAGTGCCTTCTACACTACATCAGATGGTTAAATTCGAATGGGATACACAAGAGATAGTAGTACATGGGGAAGACAACATGAGCATTGTAAGGGATACCATCGTACCCTTCATAGAGACTGATGATGATAAAGGGTCGTGGGTTTACCAGGTTTTTGATACAGTCTCGGTAGAAAAGGTTCTTGAAGGGAAAAGCATCCTGGTCCCTAGAATAACAGCTGCAACTATCATGGTAGCCTCTGAAATGTTGAAAAATGGGTTTGTACCAGACAAAGGGTTGGGTGCTGATTTGCAAGGTATTGTTCAGCCAGTTTATTTGCCCAAGAATCTGGATACCTTTGGGCTGGGTTCCAAGCCTACAGTGGCGGATGCAAGACGAGCCCACAAGATGAAGAAAAGAGGCTGGGTTCTTCCCAAACCAATTCCACGTCTGTCCAGGTCCTTCGTCAGGCCAAGTATTGGGAAGCAATTATTAGCAAAGGTGTCGGGTCCACTGAGTGGTGCTGATGGGAACTTGGAGAAAGGTCTTGAGAAGGTATTTGCTGAGGTAAACATGGTTGAGGTCGGGGAAGGGTCGAGCAAAGTAGATATACAGTACATCGGGCCACGTGCTAATGTCAACAACTGGGAAGCCACTCCTCTTCCATCTCAGAGGGAGTCGCGGTAGTTGGTTTTGTTTTCCGTTTGTTCACCTGGATTATTCTAGGGTTTGTAATTCAGTTGCTATGTTCCGTCCTTTTGGATGAGTTAAGACCTTGTTATCTTTACATTCAATGAAATGCAATTCTTTTTCTTTCTTAATTCCTAATTTTGTTTCCATTTCTTTTTCTTTTTCTTTTCTGTACAGTTCTCTTTATGCTGATATCGATGACATGACATGCATGAGGAATCTTCTGCCCAGTTTTAAAAGCCAATCTAATTCAGAAATAATAGTGCAATAAATCGAGTGTCATGATGAGGTGGAATATGATGATAACAAGGCCTATGAGGAAGTTAGTAAAGAATTAAGTCACTTTGAAGAAAAACTCAAACCTAACCTAAATGACATGGAAGTAGTTAATCTAGGGGACCAAGATAATGTTCGTGAAACTAAAATAAGTGTTCATCTGGAGCCACAGCTCAAGGAGGGTATAATCAAAGCATTGTTCGAGTACAAGGATGTTTTTGCTTGGTCGTATTGTGACATGCCAGGTCTAAGTACCGATTTAGTGGTTCACAAATTGCCCACTGACCCGGCATTCCCTCCTGTCAAGCAGAAGTTGAGAAAGTTCAAAATGGACATAAGTGTAAAGATCAAAAAGAGATTACCAAGCAGTTCGATGCGAAGGTCATTCAGGTTACACAGTATCCCACCTGGTTAGTTAATGTTGTTCCTGTGCCAAAGAAAGATGGCAAGACTAGGGTGTGTGTCGATTATCGGGATCTTAACAAGGCAAGTCCAAAATACAATTTTCCGTTGCCGAATATCCACATATTGATTGATAATTGTGCCAAACATGAGATTGGTTCTTCTGTGGATTGTTACGCGGGTTATCATCAGATTTTAATGGACAAGGAAGATGCAAAAAAAACAACATTTATCACACCATGGGGAACATACTGCTATCGGGTCATGTCGTTTGGTTTGAAAAATGCTGATGCAACTTATATGAGGGCAATGACAACAATATTCCATGATATGATATACAAGGAAATCGAGGTGTATGTGGACGATGTGATTGTAAAGTCTAGACAGCAATCTGACCATGTCAGGAATCTAAGAAAGTTCTTTCAAAGGCTTCGCAGGTATAATCTCAAGCTTAATCCTGCAAAATGCGCGTTCGGGGTGCTGTCTGGAAAGTTGCTGGGGTTCGTAGTCAGCCGCCGGGGTATTGAGCTGGATCCATCAAAAATCAAGGCCATCCATGAATTGCCACCTCCGAGGAACAAGACCGAGGTGATGAGTTTGCTGGGAAGATTGAATTATATCAGCAGGTTTATCGCCCAGCTCACGACAACTTGTGAGCCTATCTTTAAGCTGTTAAAGAAAGACGTTGTGGTCAAGTGGACAAACGAACGTCAGGAGGCGTTTGATAAGATAAAGGGGTATTTGTCAAATCCACCCGTGTTTGTTCCACCAGAACCAGGGCGACCTTTGATTCTATATTTAAAGATATTGGACAATTCGTTCGGCTGTGTATTGGGTCAACATGATATCACTGGAAGGAAGGAGCAGGCCATTTATTACCTCAGCAAGAAGTTCACCCCCTACGAGGTTAAGTATACTCATCTTGAAAGGACATGTTGCGCCATAACTTGGGTGGCACAGAAGCTGAAACACTATTTATCATCTTATACTAATTACCTCATATCTCGTTTGGATCCGATAAAGTATATCATTCAGAAGCCTATGCCCATGGGGAGGCTTGCAAAGTGGCAGATCCTGCTCACAGAGTTTGACATTGCATACGTAACTTGGACTGCGATGAAAGCACAGGCCTTGGCGGACCATCTGGCCGAGAATCCGGTTGATGAAGATTACGAACCTTTGAAGACTTATTTCCCTGATGAAGAGGTGATGCATGTTGAAGAGTTGGAATAAGTTGAGAAGCCATGATGGAAACTTTTCTTTGATGGGGCCTCAAACATGAAAGGCGTGGGAATAGGAGCGGTGCTTATTTCTGAAACAGGGCAACATTACCCTGTTACAGCTCAGCTTCGTTTTTATTGTACAAACAACATGGCAAAATATGAGGCATGTATCTTGGGGTTGAGATTAGCTGTAGATATGGGTGTCCAGGAAGTCTTGGTCATGGGTGACTCGAACCTACTGGTACACCAAATTCAAGGAAAATGGGAAACACGGGACTTAAAGCTTATACCGTACCGACAATGTTTGCATGAGCTTTGTCAGCGGTTTCAGTCAATAGAATTCAAGCACATTCCAAGGATTCATAATGAAGTGGCCGATGCGTTGGCTACTTTGGCATCAATGTTACACCATCCGGATAAGGCTTACGTGGACCCTTTGCAGATTTAAGTCCGCGATCAGCACACTTATTGTAATGTAGTGGAAGAGGAACTTGACGGTGAGCCGTGGTTTCATGACATCAATGAATATATCAGGATGGGTGTGTATCCAATACAGGCCATAGATGATCAGAAACGAACAATTCGATGGTTGGCAAGCGGGTTTTTCCTTAGTGGAGGAGTGTTGTACAAAAGAACTCCAGACCTTGGGTTGTTGAGGTGCATGGATGCGAGGCAAGCCACATATATCATGACTGAGGTGCATTCGGGAGTCTGTGGACCGCATATGAGCGGATATGTTTTGGCAAAGAAGATCCTACAGGCAGGTTACTATTGGCTTACTATGGAGCGAGATTGTATCAGTTTTGCACGTAAGTGTCATTAGTGCCAAGTGCATGGAGACTTGATTCATTCTCCACCATCAGAACTACATACGATGTCCACACCATGGCCTTTTGTTACCTGGGGCATGAATGTTATTAGGCTAATTGATCCAGCAACGTCAAATGGGCACAGGTTTATTCTGGTAGCTATAGATTATTTTACCAAATGGGTGGAAGCTAAGACGTTCAAGTTTGTGACCAAGAAAGCTGTGGTGGATTTTGTGCATTCGAACATTATTTGTCGGTTTGGGATACCTAAGGTGATTATCACAGACAATTGGGCTAATCTTAATAGTCATCTGATGAAGGAGACATGTGAGCAGTTCAAGATTACTCATCGTCATTCTACCCCATACCGCCCTAAGGCAAATAGTGCGGTTGAGGCAGCCAATAAGAATATAAGGAAAATACTTCGAAAAATGGTAGAAGGATCTAGACAGTGGCATGAAAAACTATCTTTTGCATTGTTGGGGTACCGCACCACTGTTCGGACCTCGGTGGGGGCAACTTCTTACTCTTTGGTATATGGCACAGAAGCGGTGATACCTGCAGAAGTGGAAATCCCATCTCTCCGAATCATAGTAGAGGCTGAGATCAATGATGATGAATGGGTGAAATGCCACCTGGAGCAGTTGAGTTTGATTGACGAGAAGAGATTGGCATCCGTGTGTCATGGTCAGCTATACCAGCAAAGAATGGCAAGGGCGTACAACAAGAAAGTGCGTCCGAGGAAGTTTGAAGTCGGACAGTTAGTGTTAAGACGTATTTTGCCTCATTGGGCAGAAGCAAAAGGAAAGCTTGCTCCAAATAAGCAAGGACCATTTGTCGTAACCAGAGTGTTGTCTAACGGTGCACTATATCTGACAGATGTGGAAGGAAAATGTGTAAAAATGGCCATCAATTCCGATGCGGTCAAGAGATACTATGTATGATTTCTTTATTTTGATTGTACTTGTTTGTATTTGGCATATTTTAAAGATTGAAATGACGAAGGCGTTTTGTTCTGCTATCTAAACACTTTTGGCCCTTGTCATCCCCTTTGAGCCTTATTTATTCTCTTTCATATCCCTCTTTCGGAATCAATGGCACCATTAAGAAACGTGAGTGCGGAAGAAAAGAAGAAGAAAAGAAAAAAAGTAAAAAGAAAAAAAAAGAAGGAAAAGAAAAGAAGAGGAAAATTGAAGGTGAAAAGAAAAGGAAAAGAAAAGGAAATGAAGAAAAGAAAGGAAAAGAAGAGCAGAAAAGAAAAACAACAATGTAGTCTCTATGAAGTGAACTACGTTTGACTTGATCCCGCAAGGGTACGTAGGCAGCCTTTCTGAGGTTCAGTCATACCAAAATAAAATTCAAAAGTCCCCGAGCAAGAAACTGGGGCAGAAGTCGTGGTTGTTGTCAGAAATCTGATTTCGAAAGTTGTAATTTTAACCCATTTTAAAATTATTTTGATGCCTTTCACACCCTTTCTTTCTAGCCCCGTCCAAAACCCACATTACGGTCCAAAGAAAGACCTTCTGATCAATCTTTGAAAATGCCAAGTCAAGCAGGTAAATCTAATTCATGTCTGGGGCAACACTCTGGTTCAAGAAAGAAAAGCAAAAAGATAAAAATGAGAGAGTCTTATTGGTGAAAACCTGGACAGGCACCGTAAGACGACGGGAGTTGAGAGAAAGAATAAAAAATGAGAGTCTTATTGGTGAAAACCCTTGCGGGCACCTTGAGGCGAAAGTGAGTTGAGAAATGATTGATGGAGAAAGGTCTGTTGGTGGAAAATTGTTTCGAGGCACCACAGGATGAACAAGGCTAAGGTTTGGATAAAGTAATAAAGTGATGGAAATTCTGGGGCAACAAAGGGTGGCGACCAAGAGTTGGTTAGTTGGACAGATTGGGCCGATTAGTTAGAAATGCATGTCATGACGATTGGTACCGGCTGTTTCGGTCAGATAAGTTTCTTTCCCTTTTCTTTTTAGCAGTCATCCAGTTTTGGATTCTTTTTATCCTTCACTCGTAAACTCATTGCATTTCATTTTTTTGGGGGGTTTTATCTGTCTAAAATGTTTTAATGTTAGTTTTGTTCAAAGAAAGTGGAAAGGTATTTCAAAACTCACTACCAAATTCTGGAAAGTGTAAAGAGCGATATGGTTAGAACATGTCAAAAACAATGTGATGAAAGGTGGAATACAGGGAATCACCGGAAATGTCATCGGTGGAATGACTGGGAAATGTCGGGGGAAGTGCAAAGGTTTAGAAAAGGTCAGAGGTGGGAAACAATAGCATGGGTACAGAACACTCGGTTTGTCAAAGTCAGGGGTTCGGAGATCAGTCAGAAAGTCAAAGCGGTTCAGGGCCAGTTCGGGAAGCCAGTCGGAACGAAACAATGCAGCAGAAAGATCTCCAACAAGAATGCCGCCAACTAACCACCATATTTGAACTGACAAATTTTCTTTGATTAAAACAGGGACAGAAAAAGTTTGTTTGTTTCAGAGGAACTCTCTGCGGGGAAAGGCAGTCACCAAAAAGGTTTGCTTTTTAATTTTCAGGACCCTCCTGGAAAATGGGACCTAGTTTAAAGTTCAAAAATAACATAATCTAGCATAAACGTACCCTAAAAAAGTATAAGGTGGTTAAGAAGTGTGCATGTTCGAGACAGGATTCAATTAGAAGTTTCCAGGCCCTCCTGAATAATGGGACTTAGCTTTAAGATTTCAATTAGATAACCACATTTAGCGTAAACTCGGTTGTAGGGTAGTGTAATTCAGACGTGAAAGTTGTCACCCTTAAGATAAAATTTGACCTTTAATTTTCAGGACCCTCCTGGATAATGGGGAGTAGTTTAAAGATCCTCTGATCTAGCAAGATTTAGCAGAAGTCACACCTGTAGAAGATATAACCTAGATTTTAATCCGTCGTTTAGTTAAGAGTTGTCAGGACCCCCCTGAATAATGGGACCTAGATTTCAAATCCTTAGTAATACTTGGTAATATGGTTTAGTTTTACAATCACATCTGGCCCCAGCCACCAAACTGGGGCAGAAAACTTTCTTTGTTTTGTCTATTTGAAGTCAGGAGCCTGCCTGGATAACAGAGGAGTACATTCAAGTTCAAGTTCAGCAGTCAGGAGCATGCCTGGATAACAGAGGAATATATTCAAGTTCAAGTTCAGCAGTCACGAGTCCGCCTGTATAACAGAGGAATACATTCAATTTCAAGATTCAGAAGTCAGGAGTCCGCTTGGAGAACAGAGACATACAGTTCAAGTTTCAGCAATCGGGAGCCCACCTGTACAATAAGGGAATACATTCAAGTTCAGCAATCTGAAGAAAGGAAAAACACCTCAGTTTGTAGTTTGCGACACGGGACGTTACCAAGAAAACACAAGACAACAAGGCAATAAGGAAGTACAACAACAAGTTTGAAGAATTTAGATAGGATTTTGTAATTCATAGGTCATAGTTTAGTTTAGCTTCTTTTATTTTGCCAGGGTGTAATAAGGAAGGTCAACAAGTAGTAGCAGCAGCAATCGTAGTGCAATCATAGCTCCTGGTAGTCCCAGCAACCAGACACTCTCGAACTACACTGACTTGATTCCTATTTAGCCCACGATATGTAGGAAACCTCTGAAGCAGGGTGCGGTCAGCTCTTTCAAAAATGCTTCACGCAGAATATTCAAACGGGCAAAAATCACTCATATTTGCTCACTTATCTTTGCCCGAAAACTTTTCATGTTTCCGAGCAAAGAGGGGCAGCTGTGAGCACGTGATTTTTGCCCAAAGCAAATTATTCCCAGAAATTCAAACAAAACAATTTCTTTATTATTTTATAATTTTTGTGAATTTTGGTGTCATGTTCTGCTAATTGTTGCATTTATATGTGCATTTTAATTCATATGAAAAATACAAAATATGCATTTGCATTTAGGATTTAATTTCATATTTTAATATTAATTAGGGGCTAATTTGTTTTAGAACAAAATATGAAAAAAATAACAAAAATAGTTCACTTCTGCATTTTTAATTGTTTAATTGTGAATTCGTCTCGAAATAGTTTTTAAAATAATTTTAGAAATCAAATAAGGAGATATATTAGGACTTTCTTTTAATTGTTGCAATTTTATAAAATCAGAAAAAATACGAAATATACAAAAAAATATAGATAAAAGAAACAAATGAAAAGGAAAAGAAAACAAAAAGAAATAGAGAAAGGGCTGCCCACGATTTGGGCCATGCCCAATTCATTTCACTCAGGCCCAAATGCCCATTATAATTTGACCCAGTCCAAGCCCTTCCCACCCGGTCCAACTCATTAATCCTCAAAACAACGTCGTTTGGGGGACAAAAAATCTTGGCAATTAAAACTTTTGATCCGACGGCTAGGAACCCCCTTCCCCATTTTAATATAATTGTCCTAAAATCTGGTCTTAACCCTAAAGAACCAAGTCCGTCTTCCTCGTACCTCTTCTATAACACCGCCGGAGTTACCACCGCCGGCGAACGACACTTATGCTATCGACCACCAAAATAATACCACGAGACCTCCTCTACTTCCTCGTCATGAATCCACCACCCGTTTCCTTCAAATCCAACCCTAGCTCGTCGAATCTTCGATCAAAGATTCTCCGGCCAAAACCCAAAGTAACCCAATTAACACCATGTGACCGCCTGGGCCTCCTCTACCCAACCCTTATGGCCCTGTCTCTCGAATCTACCTGGAACAACTCGAATATCAAATCGAAGGTTTCCGACCAAAACCCCAAGGCAAAATCTCCATGATTTCGGACCCTAACAACCCTAACCAGGTGTTTTCTTATGAAAACACATGGTTAGGGATGTTACGGGTCAGAAATTTCGGGGGATTTGGAGAAGCAACTACTGGCCGGAGCTCTTTGTTGTCAATGAGTTCTTATTGGTATTTTATTTTATCTTCAATTTCTTTTTCCTTTTCTGATTTTCTGCATGTGTGAATTCCTTGGTTAATGTCTAGTTAATTTGCGTTTTAATTTTTGTCAATATTGCTCTAATCTTGTGTCCTGATTTGATTAAGTCTAGTTGTTTGTTTGATTTTAATATGTTTCAATTCCTGATCTTAGTTCGATTTATAATTTGTTAATTAGTTTTACTAAGTTTTGCTTAAATTAATTTCTGGTGTTCCTTTAGTTAATTACTAATTAGTTCAGTTTCAGTTTAATTAGTCATCGTTTGGTAGTTAGTTTGGTCATAAATTCTGAGTTCAATCGATAGATTCAACAAGAGTTTAAATTGGGGTATATTCAGAGCTTAAGAAACTGTCTTGGTTATAGCTGTAGTTCAGCTTAAATTCAGGGGTAGTTTAGACATTTAGGATTGAGCAGCACATGGTAGTTGAAACTAGAATCTTCTAGTGCCTTCTAAAATGGTACTTTGGTGTAAACTTCAATAATTTTAGTGGGATTACTTGGGTAACAAGTTAGAAAATAAGGGACTAGTTGAATAAATAGGTAAGGGACTGACATTGAAAAAATCTGAGGGCTGCCCTCAGCTCTGCCTATAAAAGGCATGCCTAAATGCCTTAATGGAAGAGGTTTTGGAGCCCCAACATTCCAGAAAACGTCCCCAGTCCAGATCTGAAACTAAAACTTTAGATTCAAATTTTCTCCTAAGTTCTTAGTGTCAAAAAAATGCACTAAAAAAAATAATCATCAAGAGTATTGTTACATTGAGCTTTTGGCTCAATCTCGAAATTTCAATAGTTGCTCTTGATCTCATAGCTTGATTCTAATGTGTTGAAGTTCTTCTG
This sequence comes from Nicotiana sylvestris, assembly GCF_000393655.2. Lineage (NCBI taxonomy): Eukaryota > Viridiplantae > Streptophyta > Magnoliopsida > Solanales > Solanaceae > Nicotiana > Nicotiana sylvestris. Next base: position 72,967,276 of record NC_091063.1, on the reverse strand, counting down.
AGGTCTATTAGTTCAATTTGGGTTAATTCAAGCTCAGTTTCGATTTATTTGGGTGCATTCAGTTGATTTGTGGTCGATATCTCATTTTAATCTGGTTTCGAGTTCACTCTGGGCTGTGATTTCATTTTTCTAGGTTGTGCATTTGTGTTTGGTTGATCATCCATTGGTTTGCTGCGTTTGAGTTACTGCTGACTGACCATTCCTCTATTCCATTTCATAAAACAGGTACTCACCATGAAACTCAATACTATGTAGATCATTTGCTGGAAAATGAAATGAAAACTGGAGCTTCAGCTATAGATATGTAGTTTGTGAATCTCATTATATTTTAACAGTTTTATGTGATTTGGTTGCTGTGCGATACAATCAATTTGAATGTATAACTGAACTGGCAGAACTGTGTTATTGAGATCGTTGAACTGCTGATTTGTAGTTACTTAGATTTAGCTTGTTTAGCTTAGCTATTTTCTGTTTAAAATGCAAAATCATAAACAGTTCAAGTTTGCGGTGAAGCTGGAACTGGTATGTTGTCACGTTGAGTTCTATTCTCATTGCTAAGCATGCGTCCTAAATAATTTCGTAATGCAGTGGCTTTGACAATTATGAGTCAGTAGTCAGAGTTAGTAGTTCACTTTAGTCTTAGTTGTTTTTCTCGTCAGTTGGTTCATAAATTGGTTTAAAAGCAACACAAATTAGGATACATAACATTTTTCTTGTAATTGCCAGCGTGAGTAAATTTATCAGTACATTTGTTCATTTTTAAAATCAGGACGACATAATTACTCCCTTGAACGATTTGAGAATCGGTATCTAATTGATCTAGGTAAGTGCATATTCATTTCTTTTGTCAGAAGAGTGGAGCCCATTCATGAGAGTTTGGGCTTTGATTGATTTGGGCTAACTTTAGGCCCAATGTCCGTGGCTATGGGAAATTTTGGCCGGTGTAACACTTTCAAATGCTGTTTTATTAATACTAATAATTGGTTAGGACCTTTTCTTGATTAGTAGAGACCAATAAAAAATAGAAATTCGAATAGCTCTAGGGTCTGCCTTTTTAAAATAAAATGAGACGAGCCTCGCTGAACAAAACACATAAACTGCGGGGCCCTCAATAAATGGCTATAATAAGAATACGTAGAATTCGGGAGGACCGTTTAGCGAATTTCACGGCTTTTCCCCAAAATAATAATATGCGTTACACTCTTTAGGCACGATTTTAATAAAATTACCTTCTTAAACTCGGGTGCGCATTGATGCGACCCAAATCCAAATCTCAACAGAGTCAAAATGTGTTAACAACCACGGGTGCATTGATTGCGACGTGGTTCGAGACGCATTTTCGCGACGTTGCAATTCTTTTAAAATAATGATAAAAGCGGTTTGTAAATAAAAGGTATATAAGCTAGCATATATTAAAATCAGATACAACAATTAAGCGACCGTGCTAGAACCACGGCTCGAGAATGCCTAACACTTTCTCCCGGGTTAACAGAATTCCTTATCCGGATTTCTGGTTCGCGGACTATAATACAGAGTCATATTTTTCCTCGGTTCGGGATCAAACCGGTGACTTGGGACACCATTAATCTCCCAAGTGGAGACTCTGAATAATAATATTAAATTTCGTTCCGATTGTCCTTTAAGTGGAAAAACTCCTTTGTGCCCTTACGGGGTGTAGGTGGTGTGACAATACCAATACCACTTGTGTTTTAAATGGTAAATCCTCATTGAAGTGTTGGTTTTGATTTTCTTGAGGACAAGCAAAAGTTTTAAGTTGGGGGTGTTGATGAGTGGTGATTTTACCACTCAATCTAGTCTCTTTTCCTTAGTTTTTATGTCCTTTAACTATAATATGAGATCGTTTATGGTATATATTGTTAGATTTTCAGGTAAATGATGCCCTGAAGTGATTTGAATTCAATTGGGGTGGAATTGAGCAAAAAAAGGTGAAAATATGCAAAAACTCCCTAGTTATTCCGCATCTGCGGAAAGAAGGTTGCAGAAGCGACCCCACTTCTGCGTGAATAGTTCTGCATCTGCGAAGTTGTCTGAAGTTGCAAGGAACCGCATCTATTGTTGGATTACCGCTTCTGCGGTGGTGCATCTGGGCCTGGTGAACCGCATTTGCGGTAACAAAGTTTCAGCTGGCGAATCACTTCTGCGATGGGATCTCCGCATTTGCGGAGCCGCACCTGCGATGATTTTTCTGTAGGTGCGGTAAACAGGCATCAGATCTGGGCAAATTAGGCATTTCACATTTTCTCAACCCCAAACCATTTTTATACTCGTCCAAGCAGATAGTTTAGATATCTTTGGCTTATTTTCAGTTCTTAGGGCTAGAGAGAACAAGTTTTGGAAGCTAGGTCTTTGCACACACACTTTGGTCTCTAAGATTTGAAGCTTTTGGTTATGATTTTGTTACCCATTTATGTTTATTTCTTCATTTCTTTGCTTTGTATTATCTATGTGTATAGTATTTTATTCAACACTTGAATCTTGTTTATGGAAATATTCATGTTTAAAGTGTGGATTAAATACCTTGTTGTACTTATGTATTGAATGATTTTTATCTTTTTATGAAGTGAGTTATTGTTTCTTTAATTATTCTTGTTCTTTAATGTTTCTAAAGGAATTAGATAACCCTAGGACTCGCCCATTAACTCCGAATTAATTTTGGAAAAGATAATTTGGGGTTGGGAAAGATTAATTAACAAGAACTTGAGGCTTTAACCCTCATTTTATAGATTCTACCTAGGGATAGGATTGAACTACTTGTAGCCATTTCGGGTGTTCTTAATCTCTTAATTATTTTAGGGATAATTCAATTAGGAAGTCTTGTTAGTCTTCGGAAAAAGCTAATTAAGAATTATTATCCCTGGCTAATTAACATAAACTCGCTCATATTTGTAAAATCGTGAAATACATTGGATCATTATTTGAGTGTAATTCCCAATGCATCCATACTTGTAGCCATTGATCATTTTACTTGCTTTCTAGGTTAGTTTACATTTCCGCATTTAGGTAGAAATATTTTCCAAACCAAATTCTTAGTGTTTGGCATTGCGCGATAAGTGATAATTCTCTTACATTCCTAATCGCCTACATATTGTTCTCTGTGAGATTCGACCCCGACTCATAGTTGGGTAAATCGTATTGCATGCGACCGTGTCCATTTACTTTTTAGTAGTGGATTTGGACGTCATCAGTGGCCTACTTCAGCAGATGCCTATACCTGAGTGGAAGTGGGAGCTCATTACCATGGACTTCGTAGTTGGGTTGCCGCGGACCTTGCGGAAGTTTGATGCAGTATGGGTCATTGTTGACAGGTTGACCAAGTCGGCCCATTTCATTCTAGTGGCGACTACTTATACTTCAGAGAGGTATTCTCAGATTTACATTTGGGAGATAGTCAGGTTGCACGGTGTGCATGTTTCCATTATATCAAATAAAGGCCCTCAGTTCACTTCCCATTTTTGGAGAGTCGTTTAGAGTGAGTTGGGGACCCGTGTGGAGCTTAGAACAACATTCCATCCTCAGACCGACGGGCAGTCGAAGCGGACAATTCAGATTTTAGAGGACATGCTTAGAGCATGTGTGATTGACTTTGGAGGACAGTGGGATCAGTTCTTGCCCTTGGTAGAGTGTGCTTACAATAACAGATATCAGTCTAGCATCGAGATGGCTCCATTTGAGGCTTTATATGGTCGGTGATGTCGTTCTCCTATCGGGTGGTTTGAGTCGGGTGAGGCTAAGTTGTAAGGTACAGACCTGGTGAAAGATGCATTGGATAGGGTAAAGTTGATTCAGGAAAGGCTTCGCACAGCTCAGTCCAGATAGAAGAGTTGCGCGGATCAGAAGGCGCGTGATGTATCATTCATGTTTGGCAAGAGAGTTCCCTTTAAAGTCTTGCCAATGAAGGGTGTTATGAGAATCGGGAAGAAAGGCAAGTTGGGCCCAAGGTTTATTGGTCTATTTGAGGTGTTGAGGCAGGTTGGGGAGGTTTCTTATAAGCTTGCTTTACCCCTCAGTTTATTGGGAGTTCATCCAATTTTCCATGTATCGATGCTGCGGAAGTATCAGGTCGACTTGTCCCATGTGTTAGACTTCAGTACTATTCAGCTAGATGAGAGTTTGGGTTATGAGGAGGAGCCAGTTTCCATTATTGATACACAACAATGCTAGTTGAGATCCAAGAGGATTTCTGCGGTGAAGGTCCAGTGGAGGGGCCAACCAGTCAAGGAGGCAACCTAGGAGTCTGAGGAGGACGTGCGGAGCAGATATCCCCATCTTTTTCCTAGCTTAAGTACTTTTCTATGTCCGTTCGAGGACGAAAGTTTGTTTAAGAGGTGGAGAATGTAACGATCTGCCTAGTCTTTTTGCTTTTTAGAACCCCATTCCCCTAGTTAAGGCTTCCCGCACTTACTTTTACTGATTTATGACTTACGGGAATGGTTGGTTCGGGATTTGGAAGAGTTTGGGTTGAAATAGGAACACTTGATTCCCTAAGAATTTCTTAAAAAGATAAGTTTTACTTTGGTCAAGATTTTTAGTAAATGGACCCGGACTTATGTTTTGACGGTCCCGGAGGATCCATAGAAATATATGGGACCTGGGCATATGACCCGAATTGAATTCCAAGGTCCCTAGCCCGAGTAATGAATTTTTGTTAGAAATTGTGAAATTGAAATTCTAAGGATTTAATGGAAACGAATAATGCTTGATCATGTTGGTATCGGTCCTGCATGTTGGTTCCGGAGCCCGATACAGGTCCAATATAACATTTTAGTCTTATTTGTAAAATTTGGTAAGAAACGAGACTGATTTGACGTGATTCGGACGTCCGGTTGTAAAGATAGGAATTTGAATATTCTTAAGGATTTCATGCGTTTGGGTGTTGAATCCGTGGTTTTAGGAGTTATTTCGGCGATTAGATCGCTCGAGCAAGTTTGTACAATGTTGTTGGACTTGTGTGAGTGTTTGGAGTGGAGCCCCGAGGGCTCGGGTGAGTTTCGAGCATAGGTTGGGAGTAGAAAAGCACACCAGATTTCTGGTGTTTTTGTTGTTGCTGCAGATCTCGCAATTGCGAGGTAAGCATCACATATGCGATGAAGCCGGGAGGGGGCAGTGGTCGCATTTGCGACATATTCTTCACATTTGCGAACCAGCAGGGTTCACATTTGCAACCCCTCTATCACAATTGAGATCAAGGCAGAGGAAGGCCTAGTTCGCATTTGCGAATATTTCGTCGCAATTGCGACTTCACATTTGCGAGTCTGGTGTCGCAAATGCGACATCAGAGTCCTGGGTACAACTTTTAAAATTGGGACTTAGGCCATTTATTTCATTTCACTTCTACACTTGGGCGATTTGGGAGCTTTCAAAGAGAGGATTTTAACCTAGCATTGTGAGGTAAGTTATTCCTACTTAATGTGAGTTTAATACTTGGATTTTTAGTAGATTAACACACTAAAATTAGTGAAAATCATGGAATTTGAGTGAAAACCTAGGGTTTTGATAAAAGTTAGATTTAATCACGAAATTTATTATGGAATGAAGTAAAAAACATATATTATTGATCCTTAGGCTATAAAGAACAACTTTCTTCGAAATATTTCGGAATCCGGGCACGTGGTCCCGGGGTCGGATTTTAGGAAACTTGTGTTTAAGGTTGGGAAATTACTTTAGCAACTAAAATGCGAACTCTTGAGCTTGTATTGACTAGTTCCTACCTCATTTACTTAGTTTCGGATCGTTCAGCTCCAAATTGAATGTTTGGGCACGTTCTTAGTGTTAGAAGTGCGCTTTGGAGCGAGGTGAGTCTCCTATGTAACCTTGTAAGAGGGAATTGTCCCCATAGGTGAAATAATTGAATAATTTGTCACTAAATGCAGGGGCTACGTACGCACTAGGTGATGAGAGTCTGTGCGTAGCTACTATTATGCTAAGTCCGGGCAGTCCAGGATCCAAAAGCATGCATTGTGTGATATTCTTGTAACCTTATGATCAAATTTGGATTGTTTAAATCATGTTGATTGTGGTAAATGAGACTAATAAAAGGAACATTATTTTCTTGGCCCTTTTAAAGAGAAGTTGATATTTCTGTGAATAATTGCTCCCCGATATATATTTTTATCTGCCTGTTGTTGTGTTTAATTACATTTGACCGCGTCGCATGTTTGATTCGCGAGTGTGGTAATAGATGCATCTATGGTTCGCAGCGTTCGATCCTCGGCAGTGCATAATTTTCTTTTATGTTGGATCGGGCCGTATGACCTCGGCACTATTTGCGCATGCTTTTGCTCAGTATTTTTCTGTGGATTGGACTTTGTTATATGCCTTAAAATGTAAATGGCCAACTGTGATATTATCTAGGAAAGGACATGTTATTTCTTGCTATAAACTGTTAATTATTTGTGCTATCCATGCTTAGTTGAACTCTTTTCTCATATTATTTGAGCCTAGTAAGTGTTAAGTCGACATCTCGTCTCTACTTCTTCGAGATTAGATAGGATACCTACTGGGTACATATTGTTTATGTACTCATACTACACTTCTGCACTTAATTGTACAGGATCTGAGGTAGGTATATCTGGTTATCAGTCTGGTGCGTGTTCTTGATCATTATCTGTGACTTCCACGGTGAGCTGCTCCCTTCTTGTGTCGTTCAGCAGCATGATGGAGTCTCTCTTTATTTTTGGCTGTCTATTCTATTTCAGACAGTAGGATATATTTATTCTTTTGTATATTCTACTAGTTGCCCACAAACTTGTGACACCAGGTCTTGGCACACACATTAGTAGACTATTCTTTTGGGGATTGTATAACTATTTTTGTATGTTACTAATTATCACATGTTTTAACTCCAAATTCAAAAATTTCTGTACTTGCTTTAGTAAAGTAAAGATGAGAACTTATTAATATTTTCGCGTTGGCTTGCCTGACAATGGTGTTAGGCGCCATCATGACCTATGATGAAATTGGGTCATGACACTTATAATGGTTCTTTCATCCTAAATCGCAACGGAATAAAGAGTGAATACATGCAAGTAAGAATTGATTATCTTGAAATTCAGGAAAGCTGAAAAGAACTACTAACAAATAGCTCATATAAAAAGAGTATTTAAAAGAAAAGTAAGATGCAAACAACTACTTAATAGGAGAATTAAAGAGTTATTTATGTCAAATATCCCTAAGAATATTCGTGGGACATGGCGATACTTATTTGCGGTACACCAATTTTTTTTTTACTTAGCTCAGTGTATACAATTACCATAACAAAAATTAAAAGGAAGTTCCAACTAATGAACTATCATAACAATTAATATTTCTCAAGTCAATCAAATCAGTGAAAAAAATAGAAAAAGCATATTACTTTTGGTTGCATTGATAGCAAAATCAAAAGACAACCCGTTGTTTAGTCTTTTTAGAGTCCTAGTTGCCCATACACATATGGACCAATGCGCAAAAACAGATTCCTTGATCCTAGCTCCTTGCTTGCTCCTTCTCTCTTGAATCATAGAACTCTCTTTACTCTTTGTATCCCTAAGGCTTAAACCACTTGAAATCTTTCTTCCAAAATCTAGAAAAGAGCCAATAGAAAATTTGGTCATAACAAGTCACGACCGAATCCGCTTCTGTTCTAAATTTTCAGTACCTCTCCTCTTGGTTTTCAAAATCAATCGTAATATCTGAGGCATGAGCAATAAAACTCAGATAACCAGACACATTGTATACTAGATGAGATTGAACCGGCGAAGTAAAACCTACTTGAATGACACTGAAAAACTAAGTTTAAGTACCATGAACAAAGCAGAAAAGAAGACTGAGAAGAAAAGATATTTCTAAGAACTTACGTAAAAAATCTACTGTAAAACTGTGAAGAAGATTTAAATGACAAAATATAAATCTCAAACCCAAAACTCAAAATACATGAGATTCCTTGTAGCCTGCAGTACCGAAAATTGCTTTTATAACTTCTACTTCTTGGCCTTTTGTATTTTTGAATCTTCAATATCATTGTTCATCCACCAAAAAGACTAATGATCCTGTGCAAAAAAGAATCTGGTGAGTATGAAGCAAACTAAGGTTATTTTTACATGCACCTTTTAATGACATCAATGGATGACTTTCACATATTAATGTTCAGACTCAAAATAATTGAATTAGTCACTCTAAGAAGTAGAAGGGGCGTGTATATTTATTGGATCCTTGTCGTAAACTTGTTATAATCTAATCCTCTGTCTTACGACTTTTACGAAGGGTAAAGAAATTTGAGTGATTCTTTAATTTTGGTGCATGGAGAATAAAATCACAAATTTAGCATCTTTCTGGATGAAAACATCCTTCCAGCTTCCGCATATGTGGGTGAAAAAAAACTGAAAGTATGCTAGAAGTTATGGGAGGCACAAGGATGAATCCATCTCCATAAAGAATATTTAGTAAGCGACGTGTTCGTATTTCTTCCCTTTAATGTAACAACTTAAATTAAATCATTCCTAGTCAAATAAGGCAGTTAAATTTAAGTTAATTTTAGAGTTCTAAATATTATGACTTTCTATACTATAACAATTCAAATAAGGAAAAATATACGTAGTAAAAGGAATATAATTGATTTCAAATCTTAAATATTAGTAAAATAGTTAAATTACAATTTTGTCTATTGTAAAATTAATTTTTAAAAGGTAAAAAAAGAGAACGACATTTCGCTAAGGACCTTCGTGCTTTTAATATAACTAGTCTTAGAGTACGCGCGTTGCGCGTGTACCCTATATCAATGAACATAATTTTTAAGAATTATACATATATTATTAATCAGTATGTTTGAGTTATTAAATATAAGCTAAAAATAAGAAAAGTTTCTGAAAATGATATATATATCGATTCTATTTAGGTGGCTAGCCATTTGAGCTGGTATAACTATTACTCTAGTAGTTATAGCTATAAAAAATAGGCAAATAAAAATATATGAACTAATAAGATCCATAATTGATATGTGTTAGAACACCTTCCAAAAAAGAAATTTAGATATTGTATATATTTACAAAGCAAAAGGCTTAGAGTCTGAGAACCTAAATATCCTTAAATATTGAAGGAGTGTCATCTAATATTACCGACTTTAATAACAGTTAGTTCTCACTTATTCTTCGTGGACTTTGCCGTTTAATTTTAGATTATTTTTATATTTTGCAAAAAAAAATTTATACTACATAATTCAAATAAGAAAAAGTTTTATTCAAGGTATTTAATATGAAAATCTTTTATATATTCAAATAATGAAGAATTTAATGCACAAACTTTAGTTGATTTAAACTACTAAATATTCGAACAAAAGCTTAATCTCAAGCAATCATATTCCAAAGAAAATAGAATAAGCATATCTAAGCTGTAACCCCATGTTTTGTGAAATAAAGTATTGGAAAGCAATACTAACAGTTTAAATGATCTAAGAAATTTAAAACATTATTTTTTGAACCGAATGATCATAAAATCTTTTAACTAAAGTGGTAGAATCATAGTTTACCTTGTCCTAACTCCTAAGTATTGGTTCGTGATAATTGAATCACTAAACAAATTAGTTGTGATATCTAATTATAGAACACAATCCTTCTAACTCTAACAAAATAAAATAAAAACAAATACACAAATAGCAATATTCTCAAAATTTAAAATTATGTGTAAATTAAAGCTCATTAATTTAAAAGGTAAATGATTTATAGAAAGTAAATCGTATTTGAACTTAAAGTCCTAAATATTAGGATTTCTTATATAGTTCAAATAAGGGAAAATTTATTAAATAAAGTTATAGTTTTTTTTTCTAAATTCCTAAATATTAGTTAAATGACTGTTTTGTCTAATGGGAATTATATTTTTAAAGGGTAAAAAAGACGAACGATATTTCGCTAAGGACCTTCGTGCTTTTAATATAGTATAGATAGATATACGCGCGTTGCGCGTGTCCCTCGTGTTAATGAAAAGTAAAATTTTATAAATAAAATAAATAATATTCAAAAATATGTTTATGTTATTATATAAAATTAAGAGTAGTTCTTCCTTAGGAGTTTGATTTAATCTAATAGTTCTTCCTTCAGTAGTTTCTCTTGCTTGCTTTATTGTACAAAAAAAGTTATAGGAGCAGCGCTTGATTGAAAGGTAAAAAAATCATTCAACTTTACTTGAGGACTTGGGTACGTACATTGCATGTATATTTCATGTTACTTATTAAAAAATTTATGTAAGATAGTTTACCAACAATTAATTTTTGTTTATCTTTACTCATTTTACGGTACTGCTAAAGTTGTAACCTTATTCTATTAATAATTTAATAATCATATAGGCATCCGAACTCGATTATTATTAACAATTTTTATATTATTTTTTTGCTCAATTATTATCTTATTTTACCAAAAATTTCTTTCTAAAGTACTTTTACTCGCGACCAATTATATATATATGTTCTTTTTATATTCATATTTTTGTGTACAAAATATATATTGATTAACTTATTCTACCATTTAAAATAATGTCACATTTAAAAAAGATTATCATTTGATTATTTCTTAATATTTAGACAATAAAAATGGACAAAACTTGTAAGTATATTTCAAACTCTACGTCCTTATTGTTAAAAGAAAATAGAATGTCACAATTGCTTTTTAAAGTCTAAATTCATGCCACCTTAATATGAATTATCATTAATGTTTTCATTTTTTTAAATCAAAACTATGACTTAAATGCACTATTTCTTACGTGCCTTGTTAAATATTAGGCATAAAATTGATGGATCAGTTATATACTTTAATTTTATTTAAAACACACATTATTTATTTTTTTTCACATAATATATATCCATGAAAGCAACATGTAAGAATTATAATTATGTGACATATATAATTCAAATAAGGAAAATATTTAAGTTAAGTAAAGTTTTAATTGACTTTAAAGTCCTAAATTTTAGGGTTTCCTACCTAGTTCAATGGAAAATAATTTAATAACAAAAATTTTAGTCAATTTCAAGAACTAAATATTAGGAGAATAATTAAATGACTATTTTGTCTAGTGTGAACTCCAATTTTAAAGGGTAAAAAAAGCGAACGACATTTCGCTAAGGGCCTTCGTGCTTTTAATATAGTATAGATTAGTCTTACAGGTGGTTTGGTAGGATGTATAACAATAATGCGGAATAAGGTGTATTAGTAATGTAAGTTAGTAATGCAAACATTAATTGTGCATATATTATTTCTTATCTATTGTTTGGTGTGGTGTATTAAAATTATAATGCATTGCATAATTTTTAAGAAAATAGTTGTTTACAAAAATGTCCTCCATATTCTCTAGCTTTAAAGGACTTTAAGGACAATTTTGTCTTTAAACATACTAATGCATGCATTAATAACCTTGGTATTACTAATGCCATGGTTTTCTATGCATTACTGATGCATAGGATAATACCAAGTATGATGTATAACTAATACAAGTATTAGTTATACACATGTTGAAAAAATGTATCAAGCAAGGTATTAGTAATGCATAGAGCTAATGCTTGCATTATTTTTTCTAATACCTCCTACCAAACGACCCCTTAGTGTACGTGTGTTGCACGTGTTTGTCGTGTCAATAATAAAAATTATTGATAAAATATATTTTTCATCATATAAATATTAATATCGTGTTTTAATTGAATTAAAATATTTTAAATTAAAAAAAATGAACTAAATATTAAATAATGTGTCTGCACGAGTTGCTTCATATTTACACAAAATTGTAATTTTAGCAACAACAAAAAGAGGAGTTGGAGCTTATACTATTTAAAGAATAATATTTTACTTTTTAATTTAAATTATTTTATAAGTTATTAGCAGTGACAGAGCCACCTTATAGGAAGAGGTGTCAAATGACACCTCTTCGCGGGAAAAATACACTATGTAGGTTTGTAAAAAAAATTATATATATATATACTCTGTATTGACTCCCTTTAATTTCCTGATATGTTTACTTTTATATATCTTGACACCCTTAACGAAAACTTTGGCTCCGCCACTGGTTATTAGATCTTCGTTGTTGTCTTCTTGGATACATTTTTCGCCTTCTATTTTTTCAAATTCAATTTTTAATGCACCAACTTTTACAATTTCGTGTAACTCCTATACAATTAAACATCTTCTAACATGATGTCCTCCATTTATTGTATTAAGTTTGAAAAGAAAGATAAAAATTTACCCACACTCATGACTATTTATAATAAAAAAATTGTTGTTAAAGTAAGCATGTTAGATAAAAGTAAGAATCATATATATCTTTCTTCTTGAGAGATTAATAATTTTTTTATTATCACAATTAACCAAATATCATGTAGCGTCAAAGAATGCAATATTATTACTCATGTTTATTATCTCTGATGATATCAAACACCTCATATATATTGGAATATTTCTAGAAAGTCATACGTAAATAAATTATTATCGCCTTTACGGATATATCATAATGAACTTTTAAAATCTTGAATAATTTAAAACTCTTAAATATTAGGACTTAACACGTAGTTCAATTGAATTTTTTTTTGCTAAGTTAATTTAAAAAGTCACTATTTGTTTTCATCAATAAAAGAATAATTCTTTACCTTTTCAGATTTTTATATCAGCTTATCCCAATTATAAATTTTAAGTGTAATTATGAAGGAAAATAAAAATATTTTTCTTTATATTATCAAACTTTCAATAACAAAAAAAAATAAAGGAAAAACAAAAATTAGAAAAGTAATAAGAATATGAGCGGCATGTCGAGAAAACAATAGTTGAACTCTCAAGTGAGAAAAGCCCCAAGACTAAGTTTCTGCAGAGCGGTGTTTTGTTCTTTGATGTTTGCTTGTGGCTCTAGAATCCCCCGTGTTTGCTCTCGTCTTTGTATTTCTTCTTTTTTTACCCTTGTTTATTTTTTTGATTGTCCTGTTTCCAAAAAAATAAATAGTTGAACTCTACAAAAAATATGGCAAACAACTTGCTACAAGAAGTTGCCGGCGCTTGAAAGAGAAAAAGACCAAAAATTTCGTTCTTTTAATTCAAGTTGGATCAATTAAGGAAATTAAGAATTTTTATAAGGTAAAATTTTAATTGATTTCAAAATCTAAATATTAGGAGAGTAGTTTAAATTACTATTTTTTCCAATATAAAATTTATTTTTAAAGGGTAAAAAAGACGAATAACATTTCGCCAAGGGCCTTCGTGCTTTTAATATAATATAGACTAGTCTTTATTTCACGTGCCTCGCACGTGGGGCCTTATAACTAAAAAGAGAACGATTAAATAATTAACCAAGAATCTTAATAGATAGTGTGAGAATGTTTGTTACTTGAATTTTATTTCTTTATACACGTCCAAATATCTTTTTACGACATGACTTAAAAGAAAGATTAACAAAAAAACCATCATGATTGTAGGACGTGATTTTTTTATTTTTTATTTTTTGTACTATTGTAAATTTATGGTAAAATGCAGGCCATTCCTTTTCTAACTGGGGCGTCTTTCCCTTTCATTTAAAGGATTCTTTATCCAAAAGTTTCTATAGCAAATATATTTATGTATTACTTTTAAGGAATTTTTACCTCCTATAGCAAAGGTTAACACCTTATTTATTTTAAATAAATGCCATTTAAAAAAATTATATTCTATAGATGCCTTTTAAGGTTTATAGCAAAATATTTAATTTTGGTTACTTCCTAGTCCTAGGCCACTAAATACGCTAATCAGTTACACTATTTTCTCTCTCTCTCTACTTTGATACATCATATTCTCTTCCCCCTGCCATTAAAATTTCTCTGCTACACCGGCGGTGACAACCGTGTCTTCTTTCAAAAAATTCTTTAAAAATCTGTATTGTTTCGATCCTAATAGTTTACTTGTTTCGTTTGTTTATCACTGTTTTGTGTGTTTGGAGTCTTTCAGTGTCTTCTTTCTTCCGATCCTAATAGTTTAAGTGTCTTCTTTCGTTCATTTGTTTAAGACTTTCAATTCGTCATTCAAAATCAGACCCCACAAATCAATTTCGTCATTCAAATTCAATCTTTATGGGATTTCGGGTACTGAACTCTCCAATGCCATGGGGGCAAATCCAAAGGAGATGAAGCCTCCGATCGACGACAGCGTGGGAACTTTGAGATTCGGGGTTTTTGCTCGATGCCAGATTCGTCGGAAATTAGGGTTTATTTTTGAACAAAGACGATTGATTTTGGGGCTGAACAACTTGATTTTCTGTTAATATATTTCAATGTATTTTCAACGTATCACACTGTATTTCCATGTATTTTATTGTATTCATTGTCTTTTTTCCCATTGTAGTTCAATGTATCTCGTTGTATTCCATATATTTTATTGTATTCACTGTCGTTTTTTCTTATTGTATTTCAATATATCCCGATGTATTCTATGTATTTCATTGTATTCACTATCTCGCTATATGCCATGAATGTATTCATGTTTTTTTTTAATTAATATAATCTATGTATTCAGATGTATTATATAATTTCTTTGAAGATTGTTATGTTTTTAGGGTATTTTTCGGTTGAGAATATTTTTATAACTGAAAATACAAAATTTGTGTGTTATAATTGAGTTTGTTAAGTTATATTAGGAGTCTATTATGTTAATTGATTCACTTTCCATTTTAAAAATAGTGTAATCCCCTATTTTACGTTGTGAATACAGTTGAATACAATAATCTGTCCAGCTGTAATCCCATGTTTCACTCCATGAATACAGTCGAATACACTCGAATACAACAACTTTTTAGCTGGACTTCCCTGATTCACGCCTATTTTTGCTATTGTATTCATGGATACAATAACTTAAATACATCAAATACATCTTATAACCACATAAAAGGTGTCTATAATCTGTAATATAACAAATGGTATCTATAGATGGCTAATTAGGAAAGACTCTTAAACCCAATAGAGTTTCACTTTTGCTATTTAATCCATGAGATAATCTACCCATAGTTAAAAGTTACTCAAAAGTTTTCAAATATAAAATATGAATTGAATTTAAAGTTTTCAAATTAGGAAAAGTTCTAAATATGACAATTTTATTAACAAATAATTATCTTTTTAAAAAATTTACCTTTTAAAATCTATCTTCTTATTCTCAAATCTACCATATACATATAGCGGTTAATTCTTCTTTTGTAAACTAATTAAACTGGTAATCTTAAATATATGAACCTGCTATACTTACAAAAAAATACTGTTATATTTGAGTCTAACAGTAGTACGCAAATAGTGAGACTTTTCTTGACAATATTAGGTCGTTCAAAAGCCAAGCACAAGTAATAAGCTTTTAACCCATAAAATATACAATATCCTGCTATACAATATTAAATTAAAGTGTAAAAAGGATTTACACTATTAAATTTAAAATACAATTTGAATAACATTCGGAATAAAAAAAACTCAAACCAAAAGTTTTATATATATACCGATAATAGGGGGACTTCGAGTTGTTTCAATGGTAAGCAAAAGTAGTCACCGGATACTCCGGTGATTTATCAACATGAAACTTCTGCAATACATAATCTAAAAAGGACCGATAAAATATAACAAAAGTTAATGAATGCAATTTGAAATACAAAGAAAATATAAAATTAATTTACCAGTAAAGGATTTATATGTATTACGTTTATTCACTGAATCTAAAGACATGAGCCCTTTTTATAAATCTATATTATATTAAAAGCACGAAGCCCCTTAGCGAAATTTTGTTCGTCGTTTTTACGCTTTAAAAATTGAATTCACTTTGGATAAAATAGTAATTAAATTATTTACTTAATTTAGGAATTTGAAATCAACTAAAATTTTGCTTACTAAATCTTTATTTATTTGAACTACAATATATGGAGTCTTATTGTTTAGGACCTTAAAATCAATTAAATTTTATCTTATATAAATTATTTTATTATTTGAACTAATAGATAAACTCGATAACAATAAATGCAATTGGTCAATAATTAAAGATTTTAAAAGAATTGAACTAAATTGATAAACGCACGACAAACTATCAAAGATGACGTGAATATTAAATTGGATACAAAATCTTGAGTTTTAAAATTAAACATATACCAAAATTTTACCTTCATATGCAATACTTATGTTTTTAATTTTTTTTATCATGTTCATCGAAAGTTCAAAAAAATTTACGCTTTCAAAATTTGAGTCATTTAATTATTTTTTTAATATGTAAAACTTTGACATTAACTAAACATTTAAAGACTAAATCTCTCTCGATTTGAATTAGTATAATCATAAAATTCTAACGAGTTAAATGTTTAGAACTTTGATATTAACTAAAATTTTGAAGACTAAATCTCTCTTTATTTGAATTATATTTTATCATAAAAGTCTAACCAATTAATTTTATTTACTTAACTATCTTCGAAAAAAAGACTAAGTAAAAAACTATGTAAAGTGGATATTGCCGTTTGGCGCTCATCTATTTTTTCGTATTCTTAATTATTGATTTTTAACCAGTTCTTTGCTAACTTGGTGTGGTTTGTATATCATATTATTGTGTTTTCTTTTGGTTTGTTTTATTATTGTAAAAATATTGGAGATGGGGTAGCAGCGGGTTGGTGCTGGAGGATGAATCCAAAATTAATTTAGATAGTGTTGTGATAAAAATCAAAATATGGTGGATGTCTACTCTTCCTCCATGATCTTTCTCTCAAATGGTTAATGATATATTCAATGACATATTCCAAGACATATTTTCTTCACTTTTCATGCCTATATAAAGGCCTTGTAATAGATAGGAAAATACACACAATTGAAGAAGAAAATCTCTTCCTTCTCTCTATCTCTATTCTTGTTCATGTTTTACTAAGTTACTTTTATTTCTTGTTCATACTTTACTAAATTGCTTTTATTTCTTGTTCATATTTTACTAAATTGCTTTTATTTCATAACACGTTATCAGCACGAGTCTCTAACCAATTGTATTTATATATCTACAAAAAAATTCCTACATCCAGAAAGATTACAATTAGAAGCCATACATATCATCACATGGTTAAATGTAAAGAGAAACTACATATGGTAAATAATGAAATGTAAGAAGGTATGATTATCTTATACTTGTCATTCTTTTAAAATCTCATATGCACACAACTTTGTACTACACCTGTATTGCATAAGCACATATTAATATTACATCTTTTATATCACATGAATGGAATAAAATTTTCGAAGTTCTATATGTTAAAATCATAGTAGCAGTTAATTGTTGATATGATGCATGTCATGGTAACCAAGGATATTTTATATAAATTGTCTTATGCATATTTATGTGTTAACTATTTTCAATCTGTCCTGCCGCTTTTAACATTTTCTTTTACTTGGATGAATATTTTTTTCCTTTTGGATTTTTACACTTGCATATAGTACCAAAAAAAGGAATAAAATATAATAATAAAATTGGTCACACTGATTAAAAGCATAAATCATCTTGAAGAAAACAAGAAATACTTCACATCTTTATCTAGGTTGATTAATTACTTCTTTGAAGTTTGGAAAACAAACCAGCTATTGAGAAAGTATACTTCATAATTTATGGTCGTATCATTTGAAAGCAAACAATGATTAGTATGACTACTAGAAGAGGTATTTTTGAGTATCCATGACCTACTTGATGTTTGCTACTGACTTACCATTTTTAAGTATTTTATATGAATGATGCACAAACTACAACTGGTAAGTTGTTACCTATAATGTCACTTTTCAGGTAATATAAATGCTGAATTTATGTATTAGTACTATATATATGTGTTGTTACCTATATGGTGTATTTTTGATAAATTTATTCACTAATTGCTTGGTTGAATTGAGTGAAGGAAAGTCATGGCGTTTAATCAAATCCAATAGGTAGGGTATACCCCGAAAACAACAATATTTTTGAGAGAGACTCAATAAATATTAAGACAATGATTTTATGATCCTTTTAAACTCTAATAAAATTTAGAAGAAATATTCTGACTACAAACAATTGTATTTCATATAGATGCTACAAATAATTAATAAAGTTTTACGCTGATTTGAGATTTGTACACTTATTTAAGAAAGCAAATTTGATTTGCTAAGTTGCAAATTAGCTGTGTACAACTTTCTTGGCATGTGATTGAAATTAAGGCTTGAGAATGAATCTCAATATTGTTTAGCCTATTATGCTATTGATTAAGACATCGGGATCAAGTCCTGATGCTCCATAATGATAAGAGTTGGGTTTGAGTCCCAATTTATTATGGCCTAACATGCCTTTATATTGGTAAGACATTGAGTTTGAGTCACAATGTACCATATTGATGATATAATGATGACTAAAGAAAAATAATATATTTTTCATGAAAAGGCATAAAAATTGTCCCACTTGATTTGCTCCATTCTTGAAGTGAATGTGATAACAGTGCATAATAAGTTTCAATGAAGACAGGTGGTTTAACAATGAACGTGTGTGTTCCAAATATCAAAATAATAATAATCATCACTATGATTATAAAAGGAGAACAATAAAGGTTCTCAAAATAGTCCTTCAAAATATGAAGGTAATGCTTACCATCAAATGGTATGAAAACAATAAAGCACGTCGCTGATTATGATCCATTCCTTGAAGAGAATGTGACTTGTGATAAGCATTGAGAATGCAAACCCATTCCTAAAGTTGAATGTGGCAATATGTGATAAAAGCAATGAATAAAGACATGCAATTCATGATTATATGAATACCACACAACTCACCTCTAAGGGAGGTTTGAGTAAAATAAAGAGAATAAATATTATTGTGTGGTTACATGAATATGTCATTGGTCGCGTACATGTGATATGCCCAAATATTATTTTGTCATGCCTTATAAAAGTTATTAAAGGCAAAGTTAAAGCAAGAAATGATTTTGCTTATGATGATTTTGACCATGACAATTTATTATGATATAATTTTCTCCGTGAAGGAGACATTTACCATATGAATGGTATGATAAAAGATCTTGTAGTACAAAAGTTGTTAAGAACTCCGGAAAAACTAATTTGTTACTACCCGGATGAATAAACTTATTCATGACATTGATATTGTAAAGTCTCAAAAGAAACTTTTTGAGTTTCAACTATATAAGTCAAAGTGATTGGCATATTGAGACTATAAATGAAAGGAAGATTGAATATCTTCATATTTCTATAATCATACCGGGTAAATATGAAAGGTTACCCGATCTTCTTTCTATTTGTACTACACAAATATAAGCATGATGCTGGAATCATATGCCACAAGTAAACTAGAGATTTACTAAAATAAATATTAATTGGCATGACCGGTTGGCCATCTCGGTTCAATTATGATGCGAAAAATTAATTAAGAATTACATTGACATATATTGAAGAATAGAAGATTCTTCAAGAATTCTCTTGTGCTGCTTATTCTCATGATATACCAGTTAAAGGTTGGGATTGAATCCTTTGATTTCTGGAAGGAGTAAAAGGTGATATATATATGGGCCCAGTCACCTGCCATGTGGACCGTTTACTATTATATGATTTTAATAGATGCATCTATTTTATGGTCACATGTGCATTTGTTATCAACTTGCAGTTTGGTTTTTGCAAGATTGCTTGCTCAAATTATTAGAGCACAATTCCAGAATATAAATTATGATGATTTATCTTAATAATACTGGTTTAAATCCAAGTTGGTTTAGCAGAAATTGTATGCCTCCAATTATAGCTAAATCATTGGTTATGAGAACAAAACTCCCAAAAACGAAATTTGGTATGAGATTTATTATTTAATATACAGCAGCACTTGTACGCATCTAGCCAAGTTATAAAAATTTCTCCCTATCACAATCGGTTCAGGGTCAGGAACCAAATAATTTCTATATAGAAATATGGATGTGCTATATGATTTAATTATGCCACCAAAATGCACAAAGATGAGTTCCCAAAGATGGTTGGGAAATGTGTTGGTGATCCCAACATTAGGGGGAGAAAATGGGCAGCTGAGAAAGTGATACGTGAAATGAATTATTATGAATACATATAGATCCTCGTACAAGAAAATATAAACTTGAAGTTCAAGTGATATTCATTTACAAATTATTGCCAGACGCATTTGCTGACCCAAAGCTAAATGTCATATTTCAGTTGCTAATGCTCCAAATAGAATAAAGTCCATGAGGGACAGAGTCTATGACACACATAAAGTGTAACAGACCAATCAGTTCCAAAAATAAAACTCCTTGAAGAAGGAGAGGGGCAAATATTCAAAATGGTCATAATAAGGAGGCAAGTGCCCTAGAAGAGCACCACGACATAACACTTCATAAGACCTCATGGGAGAGGCTCAGGTACCTGAAAATAATGAAATAAAGAGATCTCAATAAGTTATGTCTTTATTGGGTAATAATGGAACCGACATAAAATGATTGTCGACGATATTGTTAATATAATGTAGCGCTCAATATGATTAATATTGACGAGGATCTTGAGATCAAATCTGTCATGAAATTTGGACGGATAAAAGATTGGCCAAATAAAAAATACGCAATGAAATTGACTTCACTTGAAAAATGTGAAGTTGGACGGATAGTCCAACACCTGAAAGTATAAAGTCAATTGAGGTATAAATGTCACGACCCAAAAATCCCTCCAAAGAAGTCGTGATGGCACCTAGTTTCTAAACTAGGTAAGCCTAACATTTACTGTAATAATATGGGTATTTACTAACTTTAAATTAAATTACTCTGAATAAAATACAATTCCCAAAACCGGTAGTACAAGTCATAAGCTTTTTCTAAGAGTTATACACAATAAGTACATCACTGTTCCGAACAAAAGGAACATATGGAAATAAATACAATTGAAGGTGACTCCGAGGACCGCGAAGGCTGCAACAGGTTTATCTCGAGTCTCCACTGCAACCGACCCCATGTGTTGGTAAGTGCCTAGCCTAACCTCAGCGAAGTAGTGACGAGGCTAGGACCAGACTACCGAATAAACCTGTGCCATATAGCGTACAAAAATAATAGGAAGCAGATAACAACGATGGCAACATTGATCAACCAGTGAGATAAATAGCAGGCAACAAGAACACCATAAATGTTTCTCAACAAATAATAAATACAAGTGCAATCAATTAATCAAGTCCTTCAAATATAAATCTTTCGCCTATAAATCCTTCAAGTAATAATCTCTAAGATAATATGTTTTCAATAAATATATTTTGAATATATTTCCTTCAAATAGATATCTTTCAGATAAGCATCTTTCGAATATAATTCTTTCGAGTAAAGGTCACCTTGTGACACCTCATTTTATAATCATAAATAATATAGGTCTCAGCCCACTTTCAAAATTTCACAACACCTCGTGCCCATATTTATGTCACAACCGCACGGACAGCTCACGTGCCATTAAATAAAACCATAATATTTTCCCCGGCACCTTGTGCCCACATATTTCTGTCTCACATTGCACAACAATATTCTCATGTTACTCAGCTCATAGGTTCCATAACCCAATACAATTAAGAATGTTCAAGGAGCCTCATTCAATTAACATAAAGTAGAGTACAACTTCCCACCCAATTAGGAAATCAACGAGAAAAGATGAAGTTATTTTTAGAAATCATTTGATAAAGAAAATACCATTTTCAATTAAAGTACAATATCGAAGGAATCATTACCTTTAATACGAAAAATTAATAAATTAAAACATAGTAGAAATTCCTTTTTAAGTAAAGTACAACCTCAAACGGTTTAAGGAAACTTTAGTCGAGAAATCCATTGAGCTAAGAATGTAACAATTCTTGAAATTTGAAGTATTGAACATATTAAAATAATAAGGCGAAGTATTGTAAACAATATGGATTCCAACACAAAGGATTACAACAGTAAAGTGATCTAAATAGTTAATACACTTGAATTGTCAATAACAAGTAAACACAGCAAACAGAAAGTGCACGTCATCACTCTTCGTGCTTTAACACTCTCTCACCAAAATAATACACGGCATCACCCTTCGTGCATGATCCCATAATATCATATATAAGTGGACGGCGTGCCACACGATCCCATAATATCATATATAAGTGGACGGCATGCCACACGATCGCATAATATCATATATAAGTGGACGGCGTGCCACACGATCCCATAATATCATATATAAGTGGACGGCATGCCACACGATCCCATAATATCATATATAATATCTGACTTCATATAGTAGGCCCCTTCAGGGGAGGATAACAACTCAATACCTTTAACCCGACAAGGGTACAACTAACAACCCAAAATATCCCGACAAGGGAGAGTATATATATCAGTCTACACATCCCGGCAAGGGAGTACTCATAACACATTCTCCTTTTAAATCACTTCTTCCTCAACTAACACATTCATGTTCGAGCTAACGCTCCAAAAGTACACCAATCACAATTCTACCTCAATCGTTCACATTATATGAAACTCATCAAGTAAACAAGGAGATTGTGTCACATTATTCGAATTAAAAGCAATTAAGACCCACGGTCATGCTAGACTCTGGTGCATAGATAACCGTCACCATGCCTATACACCGTACACCACGTTAGCAAGTAGCAAATAACATCCTAATCCTATTACCTCAAGCCAAAGTTAGAACAAACACTTACCTCGAATGCTCCAAACTCAACTCACGCTTCTAGTATAGCTTTACCTCTTGATTCCACCACCAATCCTCTTGGATCTAGTCATAAGTTACTTAATCACATTAATAATTACTAAATGAATCATCCCCAATGCATGAAAATAGATTTTTTTCAAGGTTTTTCCCAAAAAGGTCAAAAATACCCCCGGACCCACGTGGTCGAAACTCGAGGTTCGGACCAAAACCCGGTTACCCATTCCCCCATGAATCCAAATATATGATTTGTTTTTAAATCGGACCCCAAATTGAGGTCCAACTTCTCAATTTGTAGAAAACCTAGGTTCTACCCAAAACACCCAATTTTCCCCATGAAAATCTTTGATTTGAAGTTGAAATTATGTTAAAAGATGTTAAGGGATAAAGAAATTAAGTTAGAAATCACTTACCAATCGTTTTGGAGAAGAAAAG
This sequence comes from Nicotiana sylvestris, assembly GCF_000393655.2. Classification (NCBI taxonomy): domain Eukaryota; kingdom Viridiplantae; phylum Streptophyta; class Magnoliopsida; order Solanales; family Solanaceae; genus Nicotiana; species Nicotiana sylvestris. The sequence goes on along the minus strand of NC_091063.1, from coordinate 72,944,157 downwards.
TTGTTTGGAAAATCGCCTCTTAGGTTTTGGGTTTTTGAAAAGTGAAAAATGACTGAGATTTCCGAACTTGTATACCTTTCTGAGGACCTGGCGCGGACCGCACAAAAATGTGTTGTGGCCGCGCCGAGTGGGAGAAAAATTGGGGCTTCTGAACCCTTCCAGCGCGGACCGCACTGTTTTGGTGCGCGACCGCGCTGGTTGACCTGAAACCCTAGCCCTCAGACTCAGCCACACGGACCGCACAGAAAGGCATCGCGGCCACGCGTCTCCAACGCGGACTGCGCAAAAATGACCGCAGCTGCGCTGGTGTCTACAACACCTGAACCTACATTTTCTTAAGTCCAAGACCTCCTGGGCCCCATTCAAAACTCACCTGAAACACACCCGAGGCCCCCGAGACCTCAACCAAAAAGCACCAACGCATCCTAAAACATTTTTCAACCTCGTTCCCATCATCAAAACACTTCAACAACACCAAAAACCATCAAATTACCTCAAATTCGAGCCTAAGTTCTTCAAAACTTCCAAAACACGCATTCGATCAAAAACCCAACCAAATCACGTCCGAATGACCTGAAATTTTTCACACATATCCCAAATCACTTAACGGAGCTACAACAACTCTCGAAATTCCATTCCGACCCTCGGATCAAAATCTCACCTATCAACCAGAATTCGCCAAAATACTAATTTTGCCAATTCAAGCCTAATTCTACACCGAACCTCCAAAACCACTTCCGATCACTCTCCTAAGTCACAAATCACCTCCCGAACCTTCAGAACTCACATCCGAACCCTCTAACACATAAGACAACATCCGGTTGACTTTTCCAACTTAAGCCTCAAAATATTCCTTATATTTAACTTCGAATCTTCCGCAAACCAAACTCGACCTCACATGCGAGTCATAATACATATTACGAAGCTGGTCGAGATCTTAAGTCATTGAACGAGGCGTTAATTCTTAAAACGACAAGTCGGGACGTTACATTCTCCCCCTCTTAAAACATACGTTCGTCCTCGAACGTGCCGAGAATTATTCTGAGGACATTAAATTGATGTTTCTACTTTTAAACATATGCTCTTGGTTGATACCACATTACCACATTCAAATAAGTTTGACAATACCATTTCAATTGAGGCTATTTCTTTACCCGTATTTGTAAACTTTAAGAGCAAATTTCTTACACTCCGAACATTTTCAAAAAAGGTCTGATTTTCACATCATCACACGATCTTAGTCTCACCTGGCTATAGCAACTCGTGCCTATGCATGCATCAACCTTTTAATAGCGCTTAACGGTTGTTCCACACTCCCCTACTTAGGGTCATTCACCCTCAAATAAGAAATAGAGTCCGCTCTCAAACACATAATGTAACTTATCCCTTTGTTCGCATATCTTAATGTCCCAAATGTTTCTAACTCCCAAAATTTTCAGAAATTTCGGCAGAGCCTCCCCTGTAATTGGGCCTATCCACCTGTCAGAGTAACACCAAACAACTCCTAACAACACATCTACAACCCAACAAGGCACCACAATGTATATATCAATAACACTAATCTCAGCATTACAAGCATGACATTATCACAATGTTATCTTGACATAAAACGCATCATATGTTTGACCTTAACCACATCTCTGATCTCATTAGTTGTTCACAATCAATTACAAAATCGTCAGTTAACCTCATGTTAACCAAAATCTCATTTCAATTTTTTTTTTCCACAACACTGACAACCAATCGCGAGGCATGAAAACCTCATCATTATTTACCCAAATCAACGAATCACATTTAACGCCACTTGGGCACTCACCTCGTAGGTCAAAACTCAATAGTTACAACACAAATATGGCTAAATATGCACAGAATCACATAAGAAAAATTTATCAAATAAGCCTAACAGACATGACTATCTGTTAATACTATAGTACAAATTTAAATTTCACAAAGGGAGAATCTAAACATATATATTTTTCACCACAAGGACATCGTCCTTATATAACTTACACCGTGGCTTGTAGCCCGTTTTAAATATTTCACATCATATAAAAAAATTGTGAGGATCTCGTCCTCAACTCTGCATCACAAGTAATTGCACATTGTGGCAACTGAATTCTTTCCATTTCTTTTCTTTCTTCTCATACATCCCGATAAACATCACAACACAGAATGAACCCCCATACCAATAGGGAGTACAATTCATAAAAATTGAAATCAATTATTCCTAAATCACATCAATTCCACTATAGTGAGTAATAGAAAGTAATTTTTTTTCGTTTGGACATATAGCCCTTAATAGTGTACAAAATAAAATGATATACACGTGCCAACATCATCAAATCTCCCAACAGGGATAATCTTAAAAGTGGGTCACAAAATTACGAAGCTCGCCCATAAGTGGAACATAATAGGAGGACTCGCCTCAATTTTTAGAACCAAATCAATTAAGGAAAAATATTCTTTTTATAACAATCGGAATCGTACCTGTAACGACACCATCTGGTGTAGTGGCCTAAGCCACATCATAGCAATTATATCAATGGGTCGGGCCTCCACATCTTAGGCGCCATCTACCCGCTCGTCCTCTATCTCTAACTTGTGGTGTATGTAGATTAGTAACTATAACTAAGGCTGCTCGGTGGGCCGGTCCTGAACCGGACCGGACCGGGCCCGCGGTCCTAACGGGCCTGGTAGGCCGGTCCTGGGTGAGCCGGTCCTGGTGGTCCTGGGAAGCCCGTGACGGGCCGGTCTTCTAGTTTGAGCCCACGAGCCCGGGACCGTTTATCCCGGGACCGTCAGGCGGGCTTGGACCGGTCCTGGCGGGCCTAACGGGCCCAACGGCTATTTTTTTTTTTTTTTAAAAAAATTAAAATTCTCCAACGGCCATATTTAAAATCTAGCCGTTTGGGCTGAAAATATGACCGTTTTAAGTTTAAAAAATGGCCATTTGTCCCCCAAACTTTATATAATTACACTTTTCCCCATTTCTCAACTATAAATACCCCCTCATTCTTTCATTTTTATTCACTCATTCATCAATATCTCTCAATATCTCTCAATCTCTCTCAAACTCTCTACTACAATTACTTAATTTATTGTTGAAATTTCGTGAAAAATTGTGAAGTTGTTGAATTGAAGTTTTCAAGTGTTCAACGATTTTCAATTTTCAAGAAGTTGTTCGGCAATCCGGTAAACTCGTTTCAACTCTTACGTTTTAAGAATATATTTTTGTGTGGTTTAGTTTGCATAATTATAATTAATATGGCATTTACTTTGAAAAAAATGTTTGGTAAAGGAAAAGATAAAACCGGTGAAAGTAGTGGCCAACCAACTACCCTTCCCCCGGCTCCCCGACCTAGAAAAGATAAGCAAGTTGAAAGTAGTCGCCAACCTAGACGTCCTCCTCCTTCCGTAATTCTTGATAGTGATCACCCTTGTTTTCAATTTACCGATAGTGAATTTTACCATAATGTTGCACCAGGTGAAAGATTAGATGATGAAATTATGAATGCTCTTTATCCTAATGAAACCATCTTAGAAAATAATGAGGAAAATGAGGATGATGATGAAACCCAAGCACCGGATTTAGATGATACACCTACTAGTCCTCTTAATAACCCAACTGATGCACCGGTCGACCCACCTGTAGAAACTCCTACTTTTAATAGAGAACCTGCTAAACGCCTAGAAACATCATTAGTTTGGAATTTTTTTACTCAAGTAAGAGAACAAAATAAGGCTAAGTGTAAAACTTGTGGGAAATTAATGGTGCATAAATATACTGGAGACCGTAGCGGCACGGGTAGTTTGACTAGGCACATAAAAACACACCCTAGAGATAAGGCTAGATTTTTTCAAATGAAAGCGCAACTAGAGGGGACAAGTGTAGATTCTGCGGTTAACCCTAGTACAGGTTCAAATCTAGTTCAACCAGGAATTAACACTGTCACTGGAGGTATTTTATATTACGATCCAAATAGAGATCGTGAAGAATTAGCAAAGATGATTACTGTTATGTGCTTACCTTATACTTTTGCATCTAATCCTAATTGGGTTCATTATATTAGAAGAGTTTTTAATCCTACTTATAAAGGTTGGCCTCGCGCAACAGTTAAGAGTGATATTTATAAATTCAAACATGAATATGAACAATATTTGCGGTATTTATTTACTCATATACCTAATCGGATTTCTATTACTACTGATATTGGTAGAAGTGGTAATGATTGTGATTATCTAACTGTTACAAGTCATTGGATAGATGAGGAATGGATAATGCAAAAACGCATAATTGCATATAGAATAATTAATTCGCGTCACACAGGTAAGTTTATAGCTAACACTGTTGCAGATATTTGTAGATATTTTTGCTTTAGCGATAAAATAATGGCAATTTCAATGGATAATGCTTCTAGTAACACCAGTGCTATAGGCATGCTTACAACAACACTAAATCCTGCATTTACTAATATTTTCCATTGAAGGAATCATATGCCAGTGGTGCATTAAAAGATGACTGTCCCATGAGAGTGCCCTGATTAATTGGAGCACTACCAGTATTCTGAAATTGTTCCCATGTCCCTGCTAATACCAAAATGTAGAATTATTATGGACACAGGAATATCGAAAGTCCCAACATCTTCCTATACAAATCTCAGCTCTTACTCATATACAAGTTTCAGAGAACCTTTGAATACCACATAAATACATCTCAGGCCAAAACTGATATGACACATGACCCCACAATTTGATCGTTGATAGTGGACTCCCTTCACTTAGCACGAAGCCATATGAAACATTCCGATGATTCACAATACTAACCTTTATGCTAGTACGACACTGGTCATGAGACACCTCAAGCTATTTATTTGGCGTATGTCATCCTCGTGACAATTAAACTCGCTTCCTCCAGTGTCTTGGCTTGCTAATATGTACCCTCCACCAAATAGAAATCTCATACAAACCACATTATCTCTAATACCACCAACTATCTTTGGATCTACATCCACCTCGTGACCATGCCACGATTGTGATGATTAGACAACTAATTAAGCCCTCTTAAGATATTACTTATCAACCAAATGTCAGAATCTGATGCACCCCCATGCGCATAACTGAAAGATCTTTTTGCACTCCCATATCTTCAATTCTGAACGACACGTGGTAACAATGGTTGAGTAACCCTGGCTCTCTTATAACCTTTTACGGTATCACAAACAATTGGCGTAGTGCGCAATTCCATACATGAGTGGATGCAAAAGAACATAAGATATATGCTTCAAGCTGAATAAATGTTGCACGATAAGGAATGAATGAAATGGACAATTTTCCTACCAGTTCTGTAGCCTCTCAAAGATAAGTACAGACGTCTCCGTACCGATCAGCAAGACTCTACTAAACTCGCTTATGACTTGTAGCACCTATGAACCTAGAGCTCTGATACCAACTTGTCACGACCCAAAAATCCCTCCAAAGAAGTCGTGATGGCACCTAGTTTCTAAACTAGGTAAGCCTAACATTTACTGTAATAATATGGGTATTTACTAACTTTAAATTAAATTACTCTGAATAAAATACAATTCCCAAAACCGGTAGTACAAGTCATAAGCTTTTTCTAAGAGTTATACACAATAAGTACATCACTGTTCCGAACAAAAGGAACATATGGAAATAAGTACAATTGAAGGTGACTCCGAGGACCGCGTAGGCTGCAGTAGGTTTATCTCGAGTCTCCACTGCAATGAACAACTACTATTGATCAAATACCTGGATCTTTACAAAAAAATGTACAGAAGTGTAGTATCAGCACAACCGACCCCATGTGCTGGTAAGTGCCTAGCCTAACCTCAGCGAGGTAGTGACGAGGCTAGGACCAGACTACCGAATAAACCTGTGCCATATAGCGTACAAAAATAATAGGAAGCAGATAACAACGATGGCAACAATGATCAACCAGTGAGATAAATACCAGGCAACAAGAACACCATAAATGTTTCTCAACAAATAATAAATACAAGTGAAATCAATTAATCAAGTCCTTCAAATATAAATCTTTCGCCTATAAATCCTTCAAGTAATAATCTCTAAGATAATATGCTTTTCAATAAATATATTTTGAATATATTTCCTTCAAATAGATATCTTTCAGATAAGCATCTTTCGAATATAATTCTTTCGAGTAAAGGTCACCTTGTGATACCTCATTTCATAATCATAAATAATATAGATCTCAGTCCACTTTCAAAATTTCACAGCACCTCGTGCCCATATTTATGTCACAACCGCACGGACAGCTCACGTGCCTTTAAATAATACCATAATATTTTCCCCGGCACCTTGTGCCCACATATTTCTGTCTCACATTGCACAACAATATTCTCATGTTACTCAACTGATAGGTTCCATAACCCAAAACAATTAAGAATGTTCAAGGAGCCTCATTCAATTAACATAAAGTAGAGTACAACTTCCAACCCAATTAGGAAATCAACGAGAAAAGATGAAGTTATTTTTAGAAATCATTTGATAAAGAAAATACCATTTTCAATTAAAGTACAATATCGAAGGAATCATTTCCTTTAATACGAAAAATTAATAAATTAAAACATTGTAGAAATTCCTTTTTAAGTAAAGTACAACCTCAAACGGTTTTAGGAAACTTTAGTCGAGAAATCAATTGAGCTAAGAATGTAACAATTCTTGAAATTTGAAGTATTGAACATATTAAAATAATAAGGCGAAGTATTGTAAACACTATGGATTCCAACACAAAGGATTACAATAGTAAAGTGATCTAAACAGTTAATACACTTGAATTGTCAATAACAAGTAAACACAACAAACAGAAAGTGCACGTCTTCACTCTTCGTGCTTTAACACTCTATCACCAAAATAATACACGGCATCACCCTTCGTGCACGATCCCATAATATCATATATAAGTGGACGACGTGCCACACGATTCCATAATATCATATATAAGTGGACGGCGTGCCACACGATCCCATAATATCATATATAAGTGGACGGCGTGCCACACGATCCCATAATATCATATATAAGTGGACGGCTTGCCACACGATGCCATAATATCATATATAAGTGGACGGCGTGCCACACGATCCCATAATATTATATATAAGTGGACGGCGTGTCACACGATCCCATAATATCATATATAAGTGGACGGCGTGTCACACGATCCCATAATATCATATATTAGTGGACGGCGTGCCACACGATCCCATAATATCATATATAATATCTGACTTCATATAGTAGGCCCCTTCAGGGGAGGATAACAACTCAATACCTTTAACCCGAAAAGGGTACAACTAACAACCCTAAATATCCCGACAAGGGAGAGTATATATCAGTCTACACATCCCGGCAAGGGAGTACTCACAACACATTCTCTTTTTAAATCACTTCTTCCTCAACTAACACATTCATGTTCGAGCTAACGCTCCAAAAGTACACCAATCACAATTCTACCTCAATCGTTCACATTATATGAAACTCATCAAGTAAACAAGGAGATTGTGTCACATTATTCGAATTAAAAGCAATTAAGACCCACGGTCATGCTAGACTCCGGTGCATAGATAACCGTCACCATGCCTATACACCGTACACCACGTTAGCAAGTAGCAAATAACATCCTAATCCTATTACCTCAAGCCAAAGTTAGAACAAACACTTACCTCGAATGCTCCAAACTCAACTCACGCTTCTAGTATAGCTTTACCTCTTGATTCCACCACCAATCCTCTTGGATCTAGTCATAAGTTACTTAATCACATTAATAATTACTAAATGAATCATCCCCAATGCATGAAAATAGATTTTTTTCAAGGTTTTTCCCAAAAAGGTCAAAAGTACCCCCGGACCCACGTGGTCGAAACTCGAGGTTCGGACCAAAACCCGGTTACCCATTCCCCCATGAATCCAAATATATGATTTGTTTTTAAATCGGACCCCAAATTGAGGTCCAACTTCTCAATTTGTAGAAAACCTAGGTTCTACCCAAAACACCCAATTTTCCCCATGAAAATCTTTGATTTGAAGTTGAAATTATGTTAAAAGATGTTAAGGGATAAAGAAATTAAGTTAGAAATCACTTACCAATCGTTTTGGAGAAGAAAAGTTGTTTGGAAAATCGCCTCTTAGGTTTTGGGTTTTTGAAAAGTGAAAAATGACTGAGATTTCCGAACTTGTATACCTTTCTGAGGACCTGGCGCGGACCGCACAAAAATGTGTTGCGGCCGCGCCGAGTGGGAGAAAAATTGGGGCTTCTGAACCCTTCCAGCGCGGACCGCACTGTTTTGGTGCGCGGCCGCGCTGGTTGATCTGAAACCCTAGCCCTCAGACTCAGCCACGCAGACCGCACAGAAAGGCATCGCGGCCACGCGTCTCCAGCGCGGACCGCGCAGAAATGACCGCGGTCGCGCTGGTGTCTGCAACACCTGAACCTGCATTTTCTTAAGTCCAAGACCTCTCGGGCCCCATTCAAAACTCACCCGAAACACACCCGAGGCCCCCGGGACCTCAACCAAAAAGCACCAACGCATTCTTAAACATTTTTCAACCTCGTTCCCATCATCAAAACACTTCAACAACACCAAAAACCATCAAATTACCTCAAATTCGAGCCTAAGTTCTTCTAAAACTTCCAAAACACGCATTCGATCAAAAACCCAACCAAATCACGTCCGAATGACCTGAAATTTTGCACACATATCCCAAATCACTTAACGGAGCTACAACAACTCTCGAAATTCCATTCCGACCCTCGGATCAAAATCTCACCTATCAACCAGAATTCGCCAAAATACTAATTTTGCCAATTCAAGCCTAATTCTACACCGTACCTCCAAAATCACTTCCGATCACTCTCCTAAGTCACAAATCACCTCCCGAACCTTCAGAACTCACATCCGAACCCTCTAACACATAAGTCAACATCCGGTTGACTTTTCCAACTTAAGCCTCCAAAATATTCTTTATATTTAACTCCGAATCTTCCGCAAACCAAACTCGACCTCACATGCGAGTCATAATACATATTACGAAGCTGGTCGAGATCTTAAGTCGTTGAACGAGGCGTTAATTCTTAAAACGACAAGTCAGGTCGTTACAATAAATGTGTTCTTGTGCTAAAGGTTCAAGTCGATAGACATAAAGACGACTTGTGGCACAAGAAAATTAGTAAATATCCTCACATTGAATATATGGAGACATGTTCTCTTATAGTGGATATAGTCACTTCAGGTTTTAATCTAGCAATATATGAAAAACTTGATATGCGTATAGCGGATATCATTGAAAGATTTAAATTATCTTGGAGCATATTAAGGTTTCCAAGAAATTTATTAAATAAAGCTTCAAAAATCCTTATACGGATTGAAACAATCAGGGCGCATGTGGTATAATCACCCGAGAGAGTACTTGTTGAAAGAAAGGTATAAGAATAATTCAATTTGTCCTTGTGTCCTTATAAAAGGATATGGATTTGAATTTAATCGCCATGTATGTTGATGATTCAAATATCATTAGAACTCCCGGAGAGCTTCCTAAAGCAGTAGACTGTTTAAAGAAAGAATTTTAAATAAAAGATCTTGGAAAGACAAAATTTTGTCTTGGTATACAAATTGAATATATGAAAGATAGAATTTTTGTCCTTCAATCAGCATACACTAAAACGATTTTAAAGAGCTTCTATGTGGATAAAGCACATCCATTAAGTACCACTCCGATATAAATAAAGATCCACTCCGACCTCATAAAAATAATGAAGAGCTTCTTGGTCCTAAAGTACCATATCTTAATGCAATTGGTGCGCTAATATATCTTGCTAACACTACAAGGCATGACATAACTTTTTCAGTTATTGTCTTAACAAGATATAGCTCCTCTCAAGGAGAAATTGGAATAAAATCAAGCACATATTGCTTTATCTAAGGGGGATTACCGATGTGGGCTTATTTTATGGCAATGATTGCAATACCGATCTTGTTGGTTATGTCGATGTGGAGTATTTATCTGACACACACAAGGCTTGATCTCAAACATGTTATGTGTTTACATGTGTGGCACTGTCATATCTTGGCGATCGACTAAGCAATCAATCGTGGCTACTTCTTCTAATCATGCTGAGATAATTGCTATTCATGAAGCAAGTTGAGAATGTGTATGGTTGAGGTCTACTATACATCTTATTCGAGACAAATGTGGTTTGAAGTGTGATAAACTACCCACAGTTTTGTATGAAGAAAATACAACATGCATAACCCAATTAAAGGGAGGATTCATAAAGGAGTTAGGACAAAGCACATTTTAGCTAAATTATTGTTCACACATGATCTTCAAAAGAATGGTGATATTAATGTGCAACTGATCCGTTCAAGTGATAATATGACTAATTTGTTCACCAAATATCTACCAGCGTCAACCTTCAAGAAACTAGTGTACAAGATTGGGATACGAAGGCTCAACGATGTGAACTGATGATCTCATCAGGGGGAGTTAATACGTGTTGTAATCTTTTTCCCTTACAAGGTTTTGTCCCATTGGGTTTTCCTTGCAAGGTTTTTAACGAGGTAACCAAAAGGCGTATTTCTAAATATGTGTACTCTTTTTCCTTCATTAGGATTTTTTTTCCCATAGAGTTTTTTCCTAATAAGGTTTTAACGATGCACATTATTTATGGACATCCAAGGGGGAGTGTTATGATAAAAACAAAATATGGTGGATGTCTACTCTTCCTCCATGATCTTTTTCTCAAATGGTTAATGACTTATTCAATGACATATTTTCTATGTTCAATGACATATTCCATGACATATTTTCTTCACTTTTCATGCCTATATAAAGGCCTTGTAATAGATAGGAAAATACACACAATTGAAGAAGAAAATCTCTTCCTTCTCTCTATCTCTATTCTTGTTCATGTTTTACTAAGTTACTTTTATTTCTTGTTCATACTTTACTAAATTGCTTTTATTTCTTGTTCATATTTTACTAAATTGCTTTTATTTCATAACAGATAGGAGTATTTCAACTTCCCATGTTTTCCTTTTTTGCTCGGCTTATGTGTAATTTAAATAGGAATAGAATTCTAGTCGTAGGTGATTTACAATTATATCCCTAAATTATACAAATATTTAAGGGCATAAAAGTCTATTAATATTTTAAGGATATTTTAGTTGTTCAACATTTAGCATAAATTATTCGTGATTTTATAATAACTAGTATCTATGAACGTGCGATGCACGTTAATAATGACACTTGATGATTTAAATATTTATTTATATAAAGGAACAATAAAATTTAACTAATGATAGAACTTTTATATATAATAATACAAAAATCATCTAAATACCGAAAAATATTATTACATTAGCATAATATCATGAATTTAAAATAAAAAGACATCATCAGAACTCACACAAATGATCAATTTTTTCATGTTAATTAGATAATTATGTATTATAATTTAAAAGTATTTAATGTGATGGTAACTTAACGAACACTTCTTTGTGAACAATACTTTTTTGTGTATGTTTCCTCCTAATGCTTTGGTTGCTCTGCCTTAACCAGAACTCTTGTTGTCGATCTTGATATCCCTCTTGAAAGTACAACATACAGTTGTTCATGCAAGAAAACATGTTGCAGTAAATATAGTCCAATATTTAGGATGTTTGTCCTTGTGCTTTAATTATTATATTTGCAAAACATAAACATACTAAAAATTATTTCACACAAATTTAAAAGAGTATTCCTTAGTTTCTGAAGACGAAAATTAAATTCAGGGATAAGAATATACTTAGAAGCACATTACCCAGTATCATAATTTTTGCATGTATGACGTTATTGTCAAAACTTCTATATACCCATCTGTGTGCTATTACATAAGCTATTCGGCGTATCTAAATTTTTTCAGTAGCATGACATGCATATTTTTTTTCAAAATCAACCTATATACAATGGAAGATCAATTTAACTTAGTCTATTATATATACTGTGACACTAACATACGCAAGAAATAATAAACTTGACAACAAACATGTATGGTAGAAGGCCATTTGATATTAAAGTATTTAAGTATTCTTCTTGTAGTAAATATTGGTATCATTTTCTGCTGAGTCAAAAACAGAAAAATATTTTGTTTTTACTATAAAATTTGCAATCAATCTTTTATTTAATTGATCAACATATTTATTTCTGCTAGCTAAGATATCTTTTTAATTCTATCATGTAATTTGCACAAATTACGTTTTAATCTAATGATAGAAATATTTCTCTTATTAAATGCACTACTATTACCATTGGGATTGATAACCAAGTGTTTAGGAAGAACCAAATCATCTTTTATTGGATGTTCTTCTTTATTTCCGGCACGAAGTAAGAAGACACTAAATACTAGATTTGTTCTTACTTTATATTTCTTGTCAGTTGAATTTGTTTTATTTAAGGCCAGAAGTATAACTTTGGCAAGCTAGATAAACTTGAATAAGAATTTTACTCATATGGTGAGTTTAAAAAATAATTGAATTGAATTGTCTTGCTAAATAATTAATTAGAAGATTTAATTATTTAGTTTTAACATAAAAAATAATTTATTCTATGTTGATTCATATCTTAATATTAGTTCATCTCTTTTTTTGATTGTTTAATCTTAATTATAATTTTATCCACCATAAATTTTATTTTAAAAGTATAAAAGATTGATATGGCATTTTATTTTTAGATCTTTGTGCTTGTAGAATCATTAATGATATTGACTCTTACCAATTATTTCTTTTCTCTTTCTCACACATTTATATTCTTAAATATTTTCTTAGTTGTTATTTAATAATTGGATATTTTTTAATATTACACGAAATTAATTAAAAAAATATTATTTGAGTAGGAAAATAGTTCAAATATAATATAAAATATATTATCGTAGGGGTATTTTTTTTCTCCTCAATTTTTACTCTTTATGCAGTCCATTTAATATTACTTTTATTTTTTCTTGGTATTGGACATTATAAAGTGGTAATGTATTTCCTATATGGAGGATTCTTATGAAATTGATTTTATTAAACCTTCATACATATTTTTAATAAGAATTTAATAGAATAGAGGGTACTGTAGTCCAAAAAATAGGTTATTGCAGTTATGTCATTTACCTATGAGTTCTTCCGATTAATATTTTAGGGTTATTTTGGTATATTAATGTATTTATGCTTTTATAATAATATAGGCTGTGATGACCCAAAAGGTCATCACTTGTTTTAAAATGAAACTTCCGTGTTTGAGGCCTTGAAAACCTCATTTAGAGACACCTCAATTTTCATGCGCAATCCGGACTCATAGCCAGAAAGCTTAAACATGATAATCTGTGAAAAATGATAACTTTTGATTATAAAATGAGCTAATTTGACTTCAGTCAATATTTTGGGTAAACAGACCCGGACCCGTGATTTGACGGTCCCCGAGGGTCCGAAGGAAAATATGGACTTGGGCGTATGCCCGAAATCGAATTCCGAGGACTCAAGCCCGAGAAATGAATTTTTAAGGGAAATTATTTTCTGGAATTGTTTAAAGAAATTTGAAGTGAAATTTGATTAGAACATGATGGTATCGGGCCCGTATTTTGGTTCCGGTGCCTGGTACAGGTCTTATATATGATTTAAGATATTTCTGTGGAATTTGATGAAAAACGGATGTCATGTGACGTGATTCGGACTTAAATTGCAAAATTTATGTTTAAGGAAGTTTTTGAGAAAGTTTTATTGATCTCGAGATTTAATTTGATGTTCATGACGTTATTTTGATGATTTGATTACACGAGTAAGTCCATATGATATTTTTGAGTTAGTACGACATTTGGTTTGGAGCCCCGAGGGCACGGGTGAGTTTCGAGATGTTTTTACACTTAGGAAAAAGTTGCAGATTCAGAGAAGTTATAAGTCTATGAAGCCAGGTCTCGCAGTCTGCGGTCGAAGCTTCGTGGCCGCGGTGGGATTTGTGCGGTCCGCGGTGAGCAAGGCCAAACCTCCGCGGCCACGCACGATTTCTTGCAGTCCGCGGTGGAGCTCCGCGGCCGCAATCCTTCTTATGCGGTCCGCGAAGAGGGTCTGAGAGGGGTATAAATAGACGAGATTTTCAGTTATTTTGCACTTTTCAAAAACCTCAAAAACATAAGAAGCGATTTTTCAAACAACCTTTTTTCTCCAATTCAATTGTAAGTCATTTTTAACTAGTTTTCTTCAATCATTAACATCTTTTAACATGATTTCAACTTCAAATCAATTATTTTCATGGGGGAAATTGGGTATTTTGGGTAGAACCTAGGTTTTTCAAAAATTGGGGATTTGGACCTCGATTTGAGGTCCAATTTCAAAATAAATTACATATTTGAGCTCGTGGGGGAATGAGTAATCGGATTTTGGTTCGAACCTTGGGTTTTGACCACATGGGCCCGGGGGAAATTTTGACTTGTTGGGTAAAAACTTTAGAAAACTCATTTTCATGCATTCAAATTGATTTATTTAGCGTTTATTGATGTAATTAAGTAACTTGTGGCTTGATACGAGCGAATTGGTGGTGGAATCAAGGGGTAAAGCTATAATTGAAACTTGAGTTGTGTTCGAGGCATCGAGGTAAGTGTTTGGTCTAACCTTAGCTTGAGGGATTAGGAGTTGTGTCCTATTTGCTATTTGCTTCTTGTCGAGTACGACGTATAGTCATGGTGACGAGTATCTATACGTTGGTGTCAAATATGACCGTGTGTCTTATATTGTGATTTTCATGATTTCTTTGTATTATTCATGCCTTGGTGAAGATTCTAATTGTTGTATAAAGTTTGTGGAAAGAATTGTGACCTATGAACATTGAGGAATGTTGGCTCAGTTTGTATAGTGAAATTGTGAAAGTATAAGTGACAATTGATCTTTTAGAGCATTGGCTCAAGTTATGAAATGAAATGTGAAAGTATAAGTAATAATCTAACCTCTAGAGCATTAGCTCGAGTTGTGAAGTAAAATTGAGAAAGAGAAGAGATAATTATGTTGTCACCCTTGCCGGGCTATTGTTGATTTATTTGCTGTTCCCTTGTTGGGATTTAGTTGTTTAACTGTTGTTCCCTTGCCGGGATCTCTATTATTATTTTGTTTATTCCCTTTCCCCTTTACTTGTGATTGTTGTTTGTGTGAGGAAGAGTGTTAAAACACGAAGGGTGATGCCGTGCATTGTTTGTTATTGTAAGAAAAAAGTGTAAAGAACGAAGGGTGATGCTGTGCCGCATGACGTACCATTCCGTGCCGATTCTATTGATTATATGGCGAGGAATGAGAGTAAAAGAACGAAGGGTGATGCGGTGCACATTTTGATTATATGATTGTTTTGGTGAGGACGAGAGTAAAAGCACAAAGGGTGATGTCGTGCACATCTTTATTATTTAACTGCTTTGGTGAGGCTGAGAGTAAAAGCACGAAGGGTGATGCCGTGCAATTGTTGATTTATGCTTCGTTGTTGATATTTTAGTTATGTTGTTTCTTTCCTTAGTTGATGCCTTTCTATTCGGAATTATTATCTTCCCCACATCATGTTTTCCCCTCCCACATTGACTGGTTATTTTTGTATTTCTTTTCCGCTGTATATATATATGAACTGCACAGATTTATTTGGTGGTCTGGTCCTAGCCTTATCACTACTTCGCCGAGGTTAGGCTAGACACTTACCAGCACATGGGGTCGGTTGTGCTGATACTACACTTTGCACTGTGTGAAGATCCAGGAGCAGCTTTCGGACAGTAGTTGGAGTGCTTCCTTCAGTCCACCCGGAGACCCAAGGTAGACTGTAGGCGTCCGCAGGCCCAGGCGTCTCCCTCTATCTCTATTTCCTGATTCTTTTTCTTTGTTCAGAAACAGTGTATTGTATTTCTTTAGACTTTGTATGTAGTGACTCTTAGACAGTCTGTGACACTGTGACACCAGGTTTTGGGTATTTGAGGTTTTAAAAGTTGTAATAGATGTAGCCTTAAGATACATAATTGTTGACTTCAGCTTATTTAATTAAAATTTTCCTTTTATCATATTATCGACTTGTGTTTGTTAAAAAGAAGCAAAAATGAAAGTGTAGCAAGTAGTTAAGATTTGGATTGCCTAGCTCCCATTAGTATTCGCCATCACAACTCCTGAAGGTGGGAAATCCGGATCGTGATAAGTTGGTATCATAGCTCTAGGTTACATAGGTCTCACAGTTCACAGACAAGCTTAGTAGAGTCTGAGGGATCGGTACAGAGACGTCTGTATTTATCACTCAAGGGCTACAGAGTTAGGAAAAACTTCACATTCATTCTTTCCTGTCGTGCGGTTTTGTTTCTCAATGCTAATTGAAATTCTACTATGTTCTTTCACAGATGGAGAGAACACGTGCTTCCTCATCCTCCGCTCAACAGCCCGAGCCACCAGTAACTGCTCCCACGAAGGGCAGAGGGCGAGGCCGAGGTCGTGCTAGAGGCCGAGACAGGGGAAGAACTCAGTCCAAGGCAGCAACACCCATAGCGGAGCCTCAGGGTGATTTTGATGATGAGGTTCTGACTCCAGCAGTTTCGGTGGTCCCAGCTCAGATCCTAGAGGGGTTTATTGCTACCCCAGTTCTTCAGGATTCTCTGGTCCGATTAGTGGGCTTCATGGAGAGTGTCGCTCAGGCAGGCTTGCTTCCTATAACTCCAACCGTCTTTCAGGCTGGAGGAGGGTCCCAGACTCCTGCTACTCGCACTCCGGAGCAGGTAGCTCCTCAGATTCAGACTCCAGCAGTTCATCTAGTTGGAGTAGTACAGCCGGGTGTGGTAGCTCAGACCGGTGATGGAGCGGCTATGTCTGCCGATGCTTTATAGAAAATGGATAGGTTCACCAAGCTCTTCACTTCTACTTTCAGCGGTGCATCTACTGAGGATCCCTAGGATTATCTAGATAGCTGCCACGAAGTTCTCAGGAACATGGGCATTGTTGAGACCAATAGGGTCGATTTTGCTACATTTTGCTTGTTTGGATCCACCAAGACTTGGTGGAAGGATTATTGCATAGCGAGACCAGCCAGATTGCAAGCCTTGACTTGGGAGTAGTTTACAGTGTTATTCTTGGAGAAGTTTGTCCCTGTTACTTAGAGAGAGGCCTATCGGAGGCAGTTTGAGCACCTCCAGCAGGGTTCCATGACTGTTACCCAGTATGAGACTAGGTTCATCGACTTAGCTCGCCATGTTCTCATCATACTCCCCACCGAGAGAGAGAGGGTGAGAAGGTTTATTGACAATCTCATTCAGCCGATTCGTCTTCAGATGGCTAGAGAGGCTGGGAGTGAGATTACTTTTCAGGAGGCGGCCAATGTGGCCCGTAGAGTTGAGATGGTTTTATCACAGGGAGACAGTCATGGGTTAGATAAGAGACCCCATCATTCAGGTCGATTTAGTGGTACCTCATCCGGAGGTCAAGACTCGTATGGTAGAGGCCATCCTCCTAAGACCTTTCAGTTAGTGCTCCAAGTTTCTCACTATACTTCAGGTGGTTGTGGTTCCCAGATGCAGTATTCCGATTAGCAGCCCTATAGTGCACCACCTGCTCCTATTAGTGCACCGCCGCTTCAGAGTTTTCGGGGTGGTCATTCAGGTCGTCAAGGCCAGCAGTCTTAGTAGTCGAGGGTTTGTTACACGTGTGGTGATCTGGGTTACATTGCCAGGTTTTGCCCTCGAGCACCGAGTAACTCTCAGCATCAGGGTTCTCGTGCTATAGTACAGGCACCAGGTGTTCAACATCTCGCCCAACCAGCTAGAGGTGAGGGTAGAGGTGCTAGAGGTAGAGGTAGAGGTACTGGGGGTGGAGCTCAGGCCGCCAGAGGTGAAGGCCATCCCAGCTGCAGGCCATCCCAGAGATGTAGTTTAGGATGGTGGGGCACAGCCCCGATGTTACACCCTTCTAACCAGCCCGAGGTTGAGGCTTCATATGTAGTCATTAGAGGTACTATTCTGGTTTGTGATAGATATGTTTCAGTGTTATTTGATCCAGGATCTACCTACTCGTATGCGTCATCTTATTTTGCACTGTATCTGGTCATGCCAAGTGATTCATTGAGTATTCCTGTTTATGTGTCTACACCGGTGGGTGATTCTATTATAGTAGATCGAGTCCATCGTTCTTGTATTGTGGTGATTGGGGGTCTTAAGAATCGTGTGGATTTGTTGCTTCTAGACATGATCGATTTCGATGTTATATTGGGGATGACATGGTTGTCACTTTACCACGCTATCTTGGACTATCATGCCAAGACTGTGACCTTAGCCTTACCGAATTTGCCCCGTTTAGAGTAGAGAGGGACTCCTGGTCATTCTATCCGAAGTTTTATCTCCTATGTGAAGGCTCAACGTATGGTTGAGTAGGGGTGTTTGGCCTATTTGGCATATGTTCGTGATTCTAGTACTGAGGTCTCTTATATTGATTCTGTGGCCGTTGTTGAAGAGTTTCCTGATGTTTTCCCTTCGGACCTGCCGGGTATGCCACCCGATAGGGATATTGACTTTTACATTGATTTGGCTCTGGGTACTCAGCCCATTTCTATCCTGCTGTATCATATGGCCCCACTGGAGTTGAAAGAGTTGAAGGAACAGTTGCAAGACTTGCTTGAGAAGGGTTTCATTAGACCTAGTGTTTCGTCTTGGGGTGCGCCGGTGTTGTTTGTTAAGAAGAAGGACGGATCGATGAGAATGTGCATTGATTACCGGCAGTTGAACAAGGTTACAATCAAGAAAAAATATCCATTGCCGAGGATCGATTATTTGTTTGATCAGCTTCAAGGTGCCAAGGTGTTTTCAAAGATTGATTTGAGATCTGACTACCATTAGTTGAGGATTACGGCATCTGATGTCTCTAAGACAGCTTTCCGCACTCGGTACGGGCATTATGAGTTCCTAGTCATGTCATTTGGGTTGACCAATACCCCAATAGATTTTATGGATTTGATGAACCGAGTGTTTAGGACTTATTTGGACTCATTCGTAATAGTATTCATTGATGATATTTTGATATATTCCCGCAGCCGGGAGGAGCACGAGCAGCATCTCAGAGTGGTTCTTCAGACCTTGAGGGATAGTCAGTTATATGCTAAGTTCTCGAAGTGTGAGTTCTGGTTGAGTTCAGTTGCATTTCTGGGTCATGTGGTATCAGTAGAGGGTATTCAGGTTGATCCAAAGAAGATTGAGGCAGTCCAGAACTGGCCTAGGCCAACATCAGTTATAGAGATTCGGAGTTTCTTGGGATTGGTAGGCTACTATCATCGGTTCGTGAAGGGGTTTTCCTCTATCGCAGCCTTGATGACCAGGTTGACCTAGAAGGGTGCCCAGTTCAGATGGTCGGATGAGTGTGAGGTGAGCTTTCAGAAGCTCAAGACAGCTCTGACTACGGCATCAGTGTTTGTTTTCCCCACAAGTTCAGGGCCTTATACAGTTTATTGTGATGCTTCCCGTATTGGGCTTGGTGCAGTGTTGATGTAGGATGGCAATGTCATTGCCTATGCTTCGCGACAGTTGAAGATTCATAAGAAGAAATATTAAGTTCATGATTTAGAGTTGGCAGCCATAGTTCACGCATTGAAGATTTGGAGGCATTATCTGTATGGCGTGGCATATGAGATGTTCACGGATCATAAGAGTCTTCAGTATTTGTTCAAGCAAAAGTAGCTGAATTTGAGGCAGAGGAGGTGGTTGGAGTTGTTGAAGGATTATGATATCACTATCTTATATCAGCCGAGAAAGGCCAATGTGGTGGCCGATGCCTTGAGTAGGAAGTCAGCCAGTATGGGCAGTCTTGCTTATATTCCGGTCGGTGAGAGACCTCTTGCTTTGGCAATCAGTTTGTGAGGTTGGATATTTCTGAGCCTAGTCGTGTATTGGCCTGTACGGTCGCTCGTTCTTCTTTGTTGGAGCATATCCGTGATCGGCAGTATGATGATCCCCATTTGTGTGTCCTTAGAGACACGGTGCAGCGCGGAGGTGCCAAGCAGGCTACCTTAGATGATGATGGATTTTTGAGATTGCAGGGTCGAGTTTGTATGCCTAATGTGCATGGGCTCCGAGAGTTGATTTTAGAGGAGGCCCATAGCTCCCGGTACTCTATTCATCCGGGCGCCACGAAGATGTATCAGGATTTATGACAGCATTATTGGTGTCGTAGAATGAAGAAGGATATTGTTGCATATGTAGCTCGGTGTTTGAATTGTCAGTAGGTTAAGTACGAGCATTAGAGGCCTGGTGATTTATTTTAGAGGATTGAGCTTCCCGAGTGGAAGTGGGAATGGATTACTATGGATTTCATTGTTGGACTCCCGCAGACTCGGAGGAAGTTCGACGCAGTATGGGTCATTGTTGATAGGTTGACCAAGTCAACGCATTTCATTCCTATGGCAGTCTCCTATTCATCCGAGAGGTTAGCTGAGATCTATATTCGGGAGATTGTTCGTCTTCATGGTGTGCCTGTATCTATCATTTTGGACCGAGGTACGCAGTTTATCTCGCATTTCTAGAGAGCAGTTCAGCGAGAGTTGAGCACCCAGGTTGAGTTGCGTACAGTATTTCATCCTCAGATGGACGGGCAGTCCCAACGGACTATTCAGATTTTGGAGGATATACTCCAAGCTTGTGTCATTGACTTTGGGGGCTTGAGGGATCAGTTTTTGCCTTTAGCAGAGTTTGCCTATAACAACAGCTACCAGTGGAGTATCCAGATGGCTCCTTATGAGGCTTTATATGGTAGGCGGTGTTGATCTCTGGTTGAATGGTTTGATCCGGGAGAGGCTCGATTGTTGGGTATGGATCTGGTTCAGGAGGCTTTGGACAAGGTCAGGATTATTTAGGATAGGCTTCGTACCGCTCAGTCAAGGTAGAAGAGTTATGAAGACCGCAAGGTTCAAGATGTGGCTTTCATGGTTGGAGAGTGGGTATTGCTCCGAGTGTCGCCTATGAAGGGCGTGATGAGATTTGGGAAGAAGGGCAAGCATAGCCCTAGGTTCATTGGCCCGTTTGATATTCTTGATCAAGTGGGAGAGATGGCTTATAGACTTGCATTGCCGCCAAGCTTATCGGCCATGCATCCAGTGTTTCATGTGTCCACGCTCCGGAAATATCATGGCGATCCATCTCACGTGTTAGATTTCAGCACTGTCCAGTTGGATAAGAACTTGTCTTATGAGGAGGAGCCGGTAGCTATTCTAGACCGGCAGGTTCGTCAGTTGAGGTCAAAGAGTTTTCCTTCTGTTCGTGTTTAGTGGAGAGGTTAGCCTCCTGAGGCATCGACCTGGGAGTCTGAGTTCGATATGTGGAGTCGTTATCCCCATCTTATTCTCGACTCAGGTACTTCCTTCTTCTGTCTGTTCGAGGACGAGCGGTTGTTTTCGAGGTGGAGAATGTGATGATCCAAAAGGTTATCACTTATTTTAAAATGAAACTTCCATGTTCTGATGTCTTGAAAACCTCATTTAGAGTCACCTCGATTTGCGTGCGTAGTCTGGGCACGTAGTCGGAAAGCTTAAACATGATAATTTGTGAAAAATGATAAGTTTTGATTATAAAATGAGCTAATTTGACTTCGGTCAATATTTTAGATAAACGGACCCGGAACCATGATTTGACGGTCCTAGAGGGTCCGTAGGAAAATATGGGACTTGGGCATATGCCCGAAATTGAATTCCGAGGTCCCAAGCACGAGAAATGAATTTTTAAGGGAAATTGTTTTCTAGAATTGTTTAAAGAATTTCGAAGTGAAATTTGATTAGAACATGATGGTATCGAGTGTATTTTGGTTTCGGCGCCCGGTATAGGTCTTATATATGATTTAAGATATTTCTGTTGAATTTGGTGAGAAATGCATGTCATGTAACTTGATTCGGACTTAAATTGCAAAATTTATGTTTAAGGAAGTTTTTGAGAAAATTTCAATAATCTCGAGATTTTGATGTTCATGAGGTTATTTTGATGATTTGATTACACGAGTAAGTCCATATGATTTTTTTGAGTTAGTACGACATTTGGTTTGGAGCCCCGAGGGCTCGGGTGAGTTTCAGGATATTTTTACACTTAGGAAAAAGTTGCAGATTCAGAGAAGTTGCAGGTCTCGCGATCCGCGGTGGGGACTCCGCGACTGCGGTGGGATTTGTGCGGTCCGCAGTGAGCAAGGCCAAGCCTCCGCGAGCGCGCTCGATTTTTTGTGGTCCGTGGTGGAGCTCCGCGGCCGCAGTACTTCTTATGCGGTCCGCGAAGAGGGTCTGAGAGGGGTATAAATAGACGAGATTTTTAGTTATTTTGCACTTTTCAAAAACCCCAAAAACATAAGAGTCGATTTTTCAAACAACATTTCTTCTCCAAATCAATTGTAAGTCGATTTTAACTAGTTTTCTTCGATCATTAACATCTTTTAACATGATTTCAACTTCAAATCAATTATTTTCATGGGGGAAATTGGATGTTTTGGGTAGAACTTAGGTTCAAAACAAATTACATATTTGAGCTCGTGGAGGAATGGGTAATCGGGTTTTGGTTTGAACCTCGGGTTTTGACCACGTGGGACTGGGGGAAATTTTGACTTTTTGGGTAAAAACTTTGGAAAACTCATTTTCATACATTCAAATTGATTCATTTAGCGTTTATTGATGTAATTAAGTAACTTGTGGCTAGATACTAGCAAACTGGCGGTGGAATCAAGGAGTAAAGCTATAATTGAAACTTGAGTTGTGTTCGAGGCATCGAGGTAAGTGTTTGGTCTAACCTTAGCTTGAGAGTTTATGAGTTGTGTCCTATTTACTATTTGCTTCTTGTCGAGTACGACATATAGGCATGGTGACGAGTATCTATACGTTGGTGTCAAGCATGATCCTGAGTCTTATATTGTGATTTTCATGATTTAGTTGTATTATTCAAGCCTTGGTGAAGATTTATAATTGTTGTATAAAGTTTGTGGAAAGAATTGCGACCTATGAACATTGAGGAATGTTGGCTCAAGTTGTATAGTGAAATTGTGAAAGTATAAGTGACAATTGAACTTTTAGAGCATTGACTCAAGTTATGAAATGAATTGTGAAAGTATAAGTGATAATCAAACCTCTAGATCATTGGTTCGAGTTATGAAGTGAATTGTGAAGTAAAATTAAGTAAGAGAAGAGATAATTATGTTGTCACCCTTGTCGGGCTATTGTTGATTTATTTGTTGCTCCCTTACCGAGATTTAATTGTTTAACTGTTGTTTTCTTGTCGGGATCTCTATTACTATTTTGTTTATTTCCTTGCCCCTTTGCTTGTGATTGTTGTTTGGGTGAGGAAGAGTATTAAAGCACGAAGGGTGATGCCGTGCATTGTTTGTTATTGTAAGAAAAGAGTGTAAAGTACGAAGGGTGATGTTGTGCCGCACGACGTACCATTCCGTGCCGATTCTATTGATTATATGGCGAGGAATGAGAGTAAAAGCACGAAGGGTGATGCCGTGCACATTTTGATTATATGATTGTTTTGGTGAGGACGAGAGTAAAAGCACGAAGGGTGATGCCGTGCACATCTTTATTATTTAACTACTTTGGTGAGGCTGAGAGTAAAAGCACGAAGGGTGATGTCGTGCAATTGTTGATTTCTGCTTCCTTGTTGATATTTTAGTTATGTAATTTCTTTCCTTAGTTGATGCCTTTCTATTCAGAATTATTATCTTCCCCACATCATGTTTTTTCCTCCCACATTGACTGGTTATTTTCTTATTTCTTTTCCACTGTATATATATATGAACTGCACAGATTTATTTGGTGGTCTGGTTCCGCAGGTCCTGGCGTCTCCCTCTATCTCTATTTCCTGATTCTTTTTCTTTGTTCAGAAACAGTGTATTGTATTTCTTCAGACCTTGTATGTAGTGACTCTTAGATAGTCTGTGACACTGTAACACCAGGTTATGGGTATTTGAGGTTTTAAAAATTGTAATAGACGTAGCCTTAAGATACATAATTGTTGACTTCCACTTATTTATTTAAAATTCTGCATTTAGTATATTATCGACTTGTGTTTGTTAAAAAGAAGCAAAAATGAAAGTGTAGCAAGTAGTTAAGGTTTGGCTTGCCTAGCTCCCATTAGTAGGTGCCATCACGACTCCTGAGGGTGGAAAATTCGGATCGTAACATAAGCTCTCCTTTTTCTAAATGGATTTGGACAATATAATTCATTCTCGAATTAGATTAGTAATAGGACATTATAATACGTTTTCAAATTAAATTAGTAATAGAAATTTTTAAGAAGTGTATCCTAAAAGTAATAGGATTACATGGCTAAAAATATTTACTTTTCTAGTTACCATTACATAAGTCATTTGATGAATGTTAGTTTTTCAGTAGCATTATGGGCTCACTTTTCATCAAAATTAACGTATATACAAGGAATATCAATCCCATTTTAAATTAATAAGATATCTTCAACTCTTAGAGTTAAAGTAGTAACCAATTAAAAAAAACTAATGCATCACAAAGCCATAGAGTAATCCAAAAACCACGTAAAAGAAAGCTAAAGGAATTTAGTTGTCAAAAAAAATTAAAATTTTACTAAAGCTTATTTTTTACTATTGGCTCTAAAACACTTACGAACTATGGTTAGATGAAAGACAAAGAAGGCATACGGTGATCTATACAAACTAAAATCTATAATGATTCCCAGTTGAATAAGAACTCTTTAAGTATTTAGAGAGTTAGGACCTAAAGCATTACAAATTTGATGTAGTGCGGTGAAAGATTTTTGTATTTGTCAAGTGTGTATAAAGCATTTAAGTATCTGTTCAATTTTATATGAATTAGACAGCCTGAAAGTAATTATATTAACATGATTGCTAAAGGTAATCATGTAAGACTCCTAACGTGTAGTATGATGTCCTAAAACTAATAGGATTATAATGCTAATATCTAGAATTCCGATTATGTCCTTTTATTATGAGTTATTATGCTTAATATTATAAGGTTATTTTGGTAAACCGACATTATATTCATGCTTTTATAATAATATAGATATAGATATAGATATAGACTAGTCTCTATATACATACTTTTGCGCGTAAATATTTAGTCAATTATCCATATGAAGGAACGACAAATTCTTGTTGTCAACATTAATATCCTCTTAAAAATTTAACATATAATTGTCTACTTGAGAAATCATGTAGCAACAACGACAGCCTATTATCTGAGATTGTGTGATCATGTGCTTTATTTATTTTCTCCATAATGCTTTATTTATTTTCTCCATAAAACACAAGTGTAACTAAAATTATTCTTGTTCATATTTAAATAATTTCATCATTCGTCGTCTCTCGCTCAAATTTTATGTCTTTACTCCTATAAAAGAGTTACATAACGTAGTAATACTTAATCCCCGAAATATCTATAAAATACTATAACCAAGCTGATTTGCATATCTCTTGAACTTGGTTTATAAATCCTGGTGTCCTTTTTTATATATTTTTTTTAAAACTTCCTTGCTAATTAGCAAATTTATGCTACGTACTTGATAATTTTTTTCTCTTTTAATTAATCATTTAATCTCCCTTTTAATATTATATTAATAGTTAAATAGTAACATAACAAATCTAAAGCCATTTTTTTCTCAACCATAGCTCTCACAATAATCAAGCTTCTCAAACTCAGATCTGACCAATGATTTCTCAAATAAATTAAGTCATGACAAAATAAAATTTCTTGATAAATTTTTTAAAAAGCTTTGTTAAATTCCATATCGAACCTATACAACAAACACATAAAACATTAACATTAAATAAAAAATTGACACAAAAATTTAACGTTGTACCGCAAACTCTCAAATCATTGGTCAAAAATATCCAAGATCTAATATCTAGCGTAAAAGGAGGTGATTGCACATCAGAAGTAATGTCTTCATATTATGAACTTGAGATAAATACAATTTGCTTTTTACAATCTCAACAATGAACTCGATTATGAAGTTATCGTAAACAAAATCCTAAACCAAACTTAAATGCAAAACTACCTTATCAAGTTATGTTTACTCTTTCATTCCTCTTATGTATAGAGAGTTAAACTTAGAAAGTTGTCATGATTGAAAATTTAAACAAATCCAAACACGAATTGAACCTTCTTTCCCTTATTAGAAATTGTTAGACATCAATGCTTCTTCATTCCGGAAGCAACTTTCTGGAGGCTCTCTTGTATTTTTTGCAATTCAACAATAGTTTGATGAATGTTAATTATATTTTTTAAGGCTTAAATGCTACTATGGGCGACTACTTCCTTCCCGTATTGATACATAAAAAATTAATTTTGATAGAATTCACGTGATGAAAAGAAATAATTAATTTAGCTGTCGAAATATTGATGTTCGAATAAAAAGGTACTACTCGTTAAAATAAATTGTGACTTCATATAAAGGCAATAAGTGGTTCAGAGTGTTCTAGTCCAAGTGAGATTGCTTTGAAACTTCAACTCTGTATTGGACACACAAATTTTAGACTGTTTAGAGTTTGTGTTCAAATTAATATATGGCTTCCTTTTCCAAATAAGCTTCCCGTTCTCCTAATTCTCATAAAATTTTATCTCTTTCTTCGATTATTCATCATTAAAATACCATCTTCAACGTAAAATTTGGTCTTATTTACAAAATCTTGGAAGATATCTAATTAATTAAGGGTATCTAAGTCAATCAATATTTTAAGGATATTAATCGTTCAACATTTAGCGTAAAACATTCGTACTTTTATAATAACTAGTATCTATGAACGTGCGTTGCACGTTAATAATGACACGTGATGGTTTAACCATTTAAATCAATTGAAAGACGAAAAATATTATTATATTAGCATGATATGTGAATTCAAAATAAAAGGACATCATTAGATGATGGAATAATAATCAAAATAATATAGTAATAATGATAGTAGTCAATGAATATTCCAGTGGAAAAGCACAAAAAAAATTAAATACCTTGATAGAATTCAAGCTATTAGAAGTCCCTTATTGCACTTGATATGATTGAGCTTTTTAGAAGGAATGATCGTTGTCGCAAACATCTCTTTTCAAATAAGGTTTGTTTGTCCAAGATTAATGATAAATACCTTCTTCACAACCAATTCTTACTCCATTCAAATACTACTTCTTCCACGATTAAGTCCCTATTTTAATACAAATCTTTATTCTAAAGTGTACTACTTTCAATTGTGTCCTTTTCTTGTGAGTTCTTATAAAAAAATTCAAGAATATAATATTTTGGAAGATCAACATTATATTTGTTCTTCTATAAGACATAGAAGATATATAATAGCCATAGATAAAATAATTTTCAAAATTAAAAAATCTCTCAACAACATAAAAATGTGTTATAAAAGCATATTTTTGGAGTTTTAGAATAGAAACTACAGTACATGTACCATCCTCAATGACCAAGCATGGCTCGATGGCAGTGAGAAATCAATATAACTAAAAACAGTAAAAAGGATTAATCAATCTCAACACATAGCTGGTCTTGGTTGCCCAAGGCCCTCTTGGCACACGTAGAGAGAACTAATAATATATTTGGAGAACTTTGCTTCTTCCAGAACAATCCATAATTTATATCTAATACTCCCAAAAAAGTTTGTGATGAATAATGTGCAACAATGGCTTCTTTTATAAGAATACGGGTTTATCCTTTTTCTACATAAATTCATTCAAAATTTTTAAAACCCATACAAATTGGAGAAAAATAATTGAGTGAAGCATATTGCTGTCCAAAAAGAAAAAGGATATGTTGTCCAAGAAAAAGTAGGCAACAAACTCTGCGAAGAGAGACAATAATAACAACAACCCAGTATAATCACATTTAGAGGGGTCTGGGGAGGGTAGTGTGTACGCAGACCTTACCCCTACCCTGTGATAGAGAGGTTGTTTCCAAATAGACCCCTGACATCCTTCTGTAACAACTCGACCGGTCGCTTTGAGCTTTTGCATTTCGCCCGCTAGTTCTCGGGCATGACTTGCCCCGTATGGTGTATTATGACTTATGTAAATCGTTTGTGTTGGGTTTCAGGTTAATCAGAATGAATTTGAAAGAACAGTCTCAGTTGAAAGCTTAAAATTTGAAAGGGTTGACCAAAATTTTACTTATGTGTATTTGATCTCGGATGGGAATTTTTATGATTTGGTTAGCTTCGTGAGGTGATTTGAGACTTAGGAGCGTGACCGGAATGCATTTTAGATGTCCGTGGAAGGTTTAGGCTTGGATTGGCGAAATTGAGATTTCGGCGCTTTCCAGTCGATAGGTGAGATTTTGATATAGGGGTCAGAATGGAATTCCGAGAGTTCCAGTAGTTTCGTTGTGTCATTTGGGATTTGCGTACAAAATTTCAGGTCATTCAGACAAAATTTGATAGACTTTTTGATCGAAAGCATAATTTAAGAGTTCTTGGAGTTCTTAGGCTTGAATCCGAAGTTGATTTTGCGTTTTGATGTTGTTCGGAGTGATTCGAAAACTCCACTAGGTGTTAATGATGTTATGAGAGGTGTTGGTATGTTTGGGTTGAGGTCTAATGGCTCCGGGTTTGTTTCGGGTGAGTTTTGAGCGAGTACGGACATTTCGGAACTTAGAAAATGGATGGGGGCAGAATTGTTAGCGCTGGCTGCGGTAGAATTAGCGCCGGGCACGCTGGCTTAGTGCTGGGCGCGTAAAAGTAACCGCGGCCACAGTCATAAAGATCTGCAGATCGTCGGTCCAACTTCGGAAGCTCATATCTTTTGATTCACAAGGAATTGTGAGATGATTCAAAAACAAAAGTTGTAGCCCTTCGTGTCTAGTTTTTAGAAAGGTAAAGATATCGAAATTTGGACATATGTAGCAAAGGTTATGACCAAAATACTAAAGCTTGTCACTGCAGAGGAAGGCCTGTGCGGCCGCGGTTGTGTTTGCGCGGACCGCACTGGCTTGCGCGGCCCGCAGAGGCTGGAACCTGAGGGGTACCCTATAAATACGAGGTTTTGGGTTTTATTTAATATTTTGACCTAGAGAGCTTGGATTTTGGCGATTTTTCGAAGAGTTTTCAAGAAATTTATCGGGGTAAGTGATTTTAACTCTGATTTGGCTAGAATACATGAATGTATCACTGAATTCATCATTTAGTTCGTGATTTAGGATGGAATTTGGGAAGAAAATTGTGAAACCTTTTAAAAATGTAAAATGATGATTTGAAGGACCAAACGGTATCGGAATTGGATAATTTTGGTATGGTTAGACTCGAGAGGGTTTGAGGATTCTGAAAATGTAAATTTTACCCGATTCCGAGACGTGGGCCCGGGATTTGCTAATTTCGGGATTTTTGATATTTTTCGAATGTTTTCGCTTGGGCTTTGTTCCCTTAGGCATATTGTGATGTATTCGTTCTGATTTTGGATAGATTCGACATGCGTAGAGGCCAATTCGAGGGGAAAAGGCGTCGCGAGCTAGAGAATTAGCCAATTCGAGGTGAGTACTGGTTGTAAATGATGTCCTGAGGGTTTGAAACCCCGGATTGCACATCGTAGTGCTATATTGAGGCAAGATACGCGCTGGATGATGAGCGTGGGGTATTTCACTACTGGGGATTGTGACTTGGTCCATCTCGATTGATGATTTTACCGAATATTTGACTGAAATTCATTTGTAATCATCATAATTTGGGTTGATTGCCAAATTTGGGCTTCGTGCCAACTATTTGAACCCTTCGGGGATTTTTATCTCTGTTTCCTCACTGCTTGACTTATTATTTGAACTCAGTCCTGTTGATATCTACTATTTTACAAACTCAGCCACTTTTACTCAGATTTGAAACTTAAATGATATTTCTACATCATGTTTTGGGCTGAGAACTACTGTTTTACTAATGCCCAAGGGGCTTATGATGATTTCCGGACTGAGTGAGGCTGAGGGCCATATGTGAGGATATGTTGAGTGATATGAGGCCGAGGGCCTGAGTTACTATTTATGCCATGCAGTGGCTTGAGTGATGTGAGGCCGAGGGCCTGAG
Source organism: Nicotiana sylvestris (assembly GCF_000393655.2). Classification (NCBI taxonomy): domain Eukaryota; kingdom Viridiplantae; phylum Streptophyta; class Magnoliopsida; order Solanales; family Solanaceae; genus Nicotiana; species Nicotiana sylvestris. Next base: position 72,914,101 of record NC_091063.1, on the reverse strand, counting down.
TTACTTTATATGCCACGCGGTGGCTTAAGTGATGTGAGGATATGCTGAGTGATGATGCCACAAGGCGGATTGATATAGCGCTTGGGCCGTAAGGAGCCCCTCTGGAGTCTGCACACCCAGAGTGAGCGCGGGTACCCATTGTTCTGAGTGATTGATGCTATGCCCGAGGGGATGATATGAGTGATTGTGAGGTAGCCCGAGGGGCTGATACTGTTCTGAGAGTAAGCCCGAGGGCTGATACTGTTTTGAGTGATTGATACTGAGCCCGAGGGGCTGATACTGTTCTGAGTGATTGATACTGAGCCCGAGTGGCTGATACTATACTAAGAGTGAGCCCAAATGGCTGATACTATGCTGAGCTATTGATACTGTGCCCGAGAGGCGAATTTCTACTTGTTATTTACCTGTTAAATTACCGGTTTTACTTATTTTAAAAGGAATATCATTTGTTTTCTTCACTGATTTACTGTTTTAAGTGATTTTACTGCTTGATATGGAATTGCTTTGTGCCTTTACGTGTTTTCATACTTTCAGCCATTATTTATTATTATAACTCACTGAGTCGGAGTACTCACATTACTCTCTGCACCGTGTGTGCAGATTCAGGCATAGCAGAGTTCGCATCTGAGTGCTGATTCCTTCCAGGCTAGGCAGTGATTTGGAGTTACGAGGTAGTTGTTGATGTCTGCAGCCCCTTGTCTCTCTTATCCTCTATCATTTATGTTTTCTTCAGACTGTTATCGGATTCCGTACTTTGTAGACCTATAGCAGATTCTGTAGTAGCTCATGACTTGTGGCACCCCGGATTGGGCATGTGTCAGGATGGTTCTTGCGGTTATTATCTTTAAATTCTGCAATTTATGTGTATTACATTATATATTATTACCATTTATGATGATTAACTGTTTAAAAGAGGTGTTCCGTTTTGGTTTGGCTGGCCTTGTCTTCACGAGAGGCGCCATCACGACCGGGTTCGGGGATTGGGTCGTGACAAGTTGGTATCAGAGCCTAGGTTACATAGGTCTCACGAGCCATGAGCAGGTTTAGTAGAGTCTCGCGGATCGGTTTGGAGATGTCTTTATTTATTCTCGAGACTTTGCATTCTTGAATTCTTATCATGCGTCCTTGATTCAGCTTGAAAAGTAACTCTTGAAATTCCTTCCACGCATTCGTATGCGCGCATGAGCGCTCAGTATCATATATGCCTTGATGGCTTCTGATTCCCTGATCGAGGGGCGAGATATGATCTCTGTGAGTTTGATGTTGGTCCAGTCTAGAGGACCGAGGCCGGATCTTTGCCTATGGCTTGAGCACCGAGGTGCTAATTGTGTGAGCAAGTGTTTTGAACTTATATGTGTGATATTGTCCCTATTAGTAGAAGTGATGGCTGAAAACTATGTGATGAGTATGTTGGTACTGCGAGAGGTATCTATATGACTTGGAAGTGACGAGGAAGGTCTGATGGATGATAGATGAACTATTAAGTGTTTGATTTCCATTGTGGTTGGATTTGTAGCCCCAAGTTATGGTCGCGTGAAGAATCTTTTCATGTCTCCTAGTTGGAGTGAAGTAATTTTCATGTTGTGGTATGAGTTCAGACTCGGGAAAAATTAAGTGACCGTGTAATGTGTATGATGGTGGAAGGTATACAGAAATGTTATATTGAGGCGAAGCAGGCGGGTTGTCTCCTGCGGTGTTCTGAGATTGTGTGATCCTTATGCTATCTGTTAGAAGATCTCATTCACAAGTGAAACATATGTGTTGAAATTTAAATTTGGGTCACTTGATAGAGTGGGCTTAACTGTTACGAGAGTGAATGCGAGATTTAAATAGAGTTAAAGTACCCGATGGTCGGAGTTTCAAGAGCTTATGAAGGACAAAGTCTAATCTCACTATGGTATTATGGAAGTAATAAAGTATACACGTTATAAGTTGTGGTGCGTGTTTTGATCTATGGCTTTGAGCCAAGTGGGGGAGTCTGCTATTGAATAGTTGATTACACGATTATGTGCCCTAATGGTTCTAGTTTGAGGCGTATTTGTGAATCAGTTATGGCTTGAGTAAAGGAAATTTCAATAAAGGTTATGTTATGCCTTATGGGTGTACGAGAATCGGGGAATGACTTGAGTTGTGGTTGGTAAGGAATGCTCGGTGCATAGGGCAGGAAGTTGCTTGATTATATCAAAATGAGGTCACATTCTGTAGTGTCGGAGCGCAAATGAAGCACAGGTTGTTCGGTTCATTTAATCAATCTAACTACGGTTTAAGTAGAGTGGATGCCTCTAGATAATGGTCCTATTGTGTTCAAAATTTTTCATGTAATAATTGGATATTTTCAAGTTGTATGTGTGGTTAGAAACTGAGTTTTCCTTGAAAGACGTCAAGACTTGTGGTGTTTTCTATATTAATTGTGGGATTCTATGTACTAATATTAGGAGGTAACAGATTTAGATCCGCAGGATGTTCTTCAAAGCGAAGTATTTCCAATGTGGTGCTTTGGGAATATTTAAGAGAGAATATCAAGTTGAAAATGAATCAGAAGGAAATTTAGATAGATAGGGTAGCTTGATAGTAGGCTGGATCAGTATGACAAGGATATGATTAGTTCCTTGGGTGTGTACGGGTAATGAGTTCCTACAGGTATTTCGCTGCAATGCTCTTAAGTTTTGATGGCTTGCGTAGCTTGGTCGAGTTAAAAGATTTAGTCCTGGCAGGTCTGGTTTGTGCAAGGGGAACTTGGAGAGTCCTTGATGGTTCTACCTTGGTTGGAGATGTATATTTTCTATGGGCATGAGGAGCATGGGATGTATAGTGGTTCTTTGCTAGATGGGATCAATGGAAAGTTCTTGGCTAGTTGAATGCATAGTGACTTGTGGTTCGAAAGGGATATGAAGTTCTCATGGTTATCCTAGAATGGTATGGGTTATGCAGTATGTTGTAAATGATTGGGAATTGTGTGCGTGAGGTTGCAGTTCAATTTTGAACGGAAAGTCATATAACTCTTAGGCAGCACGGGCAGTTTTAGATAATTAGAGGAACGAGTTTCAGATAATTAGAGGAAGGGTCTTCGGATGTTTAAGGAAATGGTATTGCTAATTTGGGGTAATAGGACGAGGGCATATGTTTCAGAAAGGGCAATGTAATTAAGTTGGTGATACTTTGGTAGCGGCATTTTCTAGTTAGAACGACTTCTAATACTCTTGTTTGCTTGGTGGCACAGAAGAATTCTAGATTATCTCTCGTTGAATGATTGAGTATTCGAGGTTTGGTATGCATTCAGACGGCGAAATTGGAACCAGATATGTGGATTCATGGGCCATATGGAGTTGGAGACGGGAAGTTCTCATATTCAGGCTATGTGGAGGGTGTGAGTCGTGTGTATCGTCATTGTTTAGTGATTATCGGGATTTGGAAACCCGAGCGGATCTTTTGTTGCTTGGTAGGTTAGATTTTGGATGTGATATTGGGTTCAGATTGGTTGTCTCCGTATTGTGTCATTCTGGACTTGCACTAAGGCGACATTGTTGGCTATGCTGGAAATGCCACGGATTGAGTGGCGAGGTCCGTAGGATTATTCCTTAGTAGAGTGGTTTTAAATTTCGTAGTCCTAGCGGACGGCTGGGAAGGATTGTTTTCCTTGGGCTTTCGTGACAGATGTTAGTGTAGAGGCTCCTACCATTGATTTAGTTCTGATGGTGAGGGACTTTTCGGATATGTTTCTTGTGGCCAGGCATGTCGTCGGGCAAGGTTGTTGATTTGGGTATTCATTTGATGCCGGGCACTATATCGTATGGCACCGGTAGAGTTAAAGGAGTTGAAGAGCAACTCCAGGATTTTTGTGATAAGGAGCTCGTTGCAGGTCAATGTGGATGCGTATCTTAATTTGAGTCGGCTTGGTTGGCTCTGAATTGTACTGTTAAGGGGTGTATTGATTCGATTGTTATTGAGCTTATTAGTAATCTAGTGAGATTCATGAGTTACCTTTCTGTGTTGCGAGATGTTATGATTTGTTGGTTATAGGTACATGTGGTGTAGTTTTATTGGGGTCTCGTAGTCGAAGTCGAGCGGGAAGAGTAATTGGGTGTTGCTTGGTGAATGGCGTATCGGTTATGTCCTTTCGGGTTTGCATGGTGTATGTTATTTACTTCACCGTGAGTATGATGAATTACTTTGGTTCCAGATATCAAATTGTGCGTGGTTGTCGATTTCGAGCTAGTGACTTAAGGTGGTTCATGTGGGGCAGTATTGGATAGGATCGCACATCGTAGCAAAGTTATGTGGAGGTATGACCTTGCGGGTTAGACTCGTGTGTTTTGTTCCTATGATGTGAGATGGGTTCTCAGCCTTGTTTTGTGGTGGTATCAGTGAGCTTGAGGTACAACTCTTTCATTTGAGTCATTTTCATGATTTGAGTATGTTCGGACTATTGCGTATTGATGCGTGTATTGTGAAAGTTGTGGCTTAGGCATGTATGGATGTGTCATGTCACCAGCGTAATGTGTTGGATTAGAGGAGATCGTTTGGGATCATTAATAAATAAGAACAGATGTGATTTCAGCATGTTGGAAGGCCAGTATTGAGCTTCGGTTCGAAAATTTGCTGTGGTATTTGCCAAGGAAGAAGTGGCTTCATGAATTGTTGATCTGGAAAGTGGTTATGGATTACCGCGTCTCTTAGTGATCATTGGTAGTATATGAAAGTGTTGGGATGAGACTTTAGTTGATAAGAGTTTTTCTATCGGTATGTGGATGTTGTGTGCAACTGCTGTGGTTAGAAGTTATCACTACAAGTGTTAAGTTATGTGGTATATCATGTGATTGCACTGGAGATAGCAGATATGGTTTGTTACCGCTTGTTCGGACTTATTCACAGTATAAATGTAAAATTCTGATCGTGTCGATGATTTTAGAAGAGGAAATGTGGTTCCATAGTTCATGGACTAGGATGGATTGTGAAATTTCCGTTATATTGTGTTATCGAACCTATGCGAGATAGGGTGACGTGGGATCACCCTCGGGCATGTGCATGGTGAAGTTATTCAGCAATTGGTTGGCTTTTGGAACAACTCTTGGCACGTTCGAGGACGAACGTATGTTTAAGTGGGGGAGGATGTAACAACCCGACCAGTCGCTTTGAGCGTTTGCATTTCGCCCGCCAGTTCTCGGGCTTGACTTGCCCCGTGTGGTGTATTATGTAAATCGTTTGTATTGGGTTTCAGGTTAATCAGAATGAATTTGGAAGAACAGTCTCAGTTGAAAGCTTAAAATTTGAAAGGGTTGACAAAAATTTGACTTATGTGTATTTGATCTCGGATGGGAATTTTTATGATTTGGTTAGCTCTGTTAGGTGATTTGGGACTTAGGAGCATGATCAGAACGCATTTTAGAAGTCCGTGGAAGGTTTAGGCTTGGATTGGCGAAATTGAGATTTCGGCGCTTTCCGGTTGATAGGTGAGATTTTGATATAGGGGTCGGAATGGAATTCCGAGAGTTCCAGTAGTTTCGTTGTGTCATTTCGGATGTGCGTGCAAAATTTCAGGTCATTCGGACGAGATTTGATAGACTTTTTGATCAAAAGCATAATTTAAGAGTTCTTGGAGTTCTTATGCTTGAATCCGAAGTTGATTTTGTGTTTTGATGTTGTTCAGAGTGATTCGAAAACTCGACTAGGTGTTAATGATGTTATGTGAGGTGTTGGTATATTTGGGTTGAGGTCTGATGGCTCCGGGTGTGTTTCGGGTGAGGTTTGAGCAAGTACGGACATTTCAGAACTTAGAAAATGGATGGAGGCAGAATTGTTAGCACTGGCCGCGGTAGAATTAGCGCTGAGCGCGCTGGCTTAGTGCTGGGTGCGTAAAAGTGACTGCGGCTGCAGTCATGAAGATCTGCAGATCGTCGGTCCAACTTCAGAAGCTAATGTCTTTTAATATACAAGGAATTTTGAGATAATTCAAAAACAAAAGTTGTAGCCTTTCGTGTCTAGTTTCTAATAAGGTTAAAGATATCACAATTTGGATATCTATAGCAAACGTTATAGCCAAAATACTAAAGCCTATCATTGTAGAGGAAGGCCTGTGCGGCCGCGGTTGTGTTTGCGCGGACCGCACTGGCTTGTGCGGACCGCTATCATTTTGGTGCGGCCCGCGGAGGATGGAACCTGAGGGGTACCCTATAAATACGAGGTTTTGGGTTTCATTTAATATTTTGACCTAGAGAGCTCGGATTTTTGCGATTTTTTGAAGGTTTTTCAAGAAATTCATCGGGGTAAGTGATTTTAACTCAGATTTGGCTAGAATACATGAATCTATCACTGAATTCATCATTTAATTCGTGATTTGGGATAGAATTTGGGAAGAAAATTGTAAAACCTTTTAAAAATGTAAAATGATGATTTGAAGGACCAAATAGTATCGGAATTGGATAATTTTGGTATGGTTAGACTCATGAGGGTTTGAGGATTCTGAAAATGTAAATTTTACCCGATTCCGAGACGTGGGCCCAGGGCTCGGGATTTGCTAATTTCGGATTTTTTGATATTTTTCGAATGTTTTCGCTTGGGCTTTGTTCCCTTAGCATATTGTGACATATTCGTTCTGATTTTGGATAGATTCGATGAGCGTGGAGGCCAATTTAAGGGGCAAAGGCGTCGCAAGCTAGAGAATTAGCCAGTTCGAGGTGAGTAATGGTTGTAAATGATGTCCTGAGAGTTTGAAACCCCGAATTGCACATCGTAGTGCTATATTGAGGCAAGATACGCACTGGATGATGAGTGTGGGGTCTTTCACTACTGGGGATTGTGACTTGGTCCATCCCGATTGATGATTTTACCGAATATTTGACTGAAATTCATTTGTTATCATCATAATTTGGGCTGATTGCCATCTTTGAGCTTCGTGCCAACTATTTGAACCCTTCGAAGATTTTTAACACTGTTTCCTCACTACTTGACATATTATTTGAACTCAGTCCTATTGATATCTACTGTTTTACAAACTCAGCCACTTTTACTCAGATTTGAAACTTAAATGATATTTCTACATCATGTTTTGGGCTGAGAACTACTGTTTTACTAATGCCCAAGGGGCTTATAATGATTTCCGGACTGAGTGAGGTTGAGGGCCATGAGGCCGAGGGCCTGAGATACTTTATATGCCACGTGGTGGCTTGAGTGATGTGAGGATATGCTGAGTGATGATGCCACAAGGTGGCTTGATATAGCACTTGGGCCATAAGGGGCCCCTCCGGAGTCTGCACACCCACAGTGAACGCGGGTACCCATTGTTCTGAGTGATTGATACTATGCCTGAGGGGCCGATATGAGTGATTGTGAGGTAGCCCGAGGGGCTGATACTGTTCTGAGAGTGAGCCCGAGGGGCTGATACTGTTCTGAGTGATTGATAATAAGCTCGAAGGGCTAATATTGTTCTGAGAGTGAGCCCGAGGGGCTGATACTGTACTGAGAGTGAGCTCGAAGGGCTGTTACTATGCTGAGCGATTGATAATGTGCCGAGAGGCGGATTTCTATTTGTTATTTACCTGGTAAATTACCAGTTTTACTTGTTTTAAAAGGAATATCATTTGATTTCTTCATTGATTTACTGTTTTAAGTGATTTTACTGCTTGATATGGAATTGCTCTATGCCTTTACGTGTTTTCATACTTTCAGCCATTATTTATAATTATTACTCCCTGAGTCGGAGTACTCACATTACTCCTTACACCGTGTGTGCAGATTCAGGCATAGCAGAGTCCGCATCTGAGCGCTGATTCCTTCCAGGCTAGGTAGTGATTTGGAGTTACGGGGTAGCTGTTAACGTCCGCAGCCCCTTGTCTTTCTTATCCTCTATCATTTATGTTTTCTTCAGACTCTTTTATCATATTCCGTACTTTGTAGACCTATAGCAGATTCTGTAGTAGCTCATGACTTGTGGCACCCTGGATTGGGCATGTGTCGGGATAGTTCTTGCGGTTATTATCATTAAATTCTGCAATTTATGAGTATTATATTATATGTTATTACCATTTATGATGATTAACTGTTTAAAAGAGGTGTTCCATTTTGGTTTGGATGGCCTTGTCTTCACGAGAGGTGCCATCACGACCGGTTTCGGGGATTGGGTCGTGACAAATTGGTATCAAAGCCTAGGTTACATAGGTCTTACGAGTTATGAGCTGGTTTCGTAGAGTATCGCGGATCGGTACAGAGACGTCAGTATTTTTCCTCGAGAGGCTGCAGAACCTTTAGGAAAACTTTGCATTCTTGAATTCTTATCGTGCGTCCTTGATTCAGCTTGAAAAGTAACTCTTGAAATTCCTTCCACGCGTTCTTATGTGCGTATGAGCGCTCAGTATCAGATATCACTTGATGGCTTGTGATTCCTTGATCGAGGGGCGAGATATGATCTCTGTGAGTTTAATGTTGGGCCAGTCTAGAGGACTTGAGGCCGGATCTTTGCCAATGGATTGAGCACGAGGTGCTGATTGTGTGAACAAGTGTTTTGAACTTATATGTGCGGTATTTTCCCTATCAGTAAAAGTGATGGCTGGCAACTATGTGATGAGTATATTGGTACTGCGAGAGGTATCTATATGACTTGGAAGTGAAGAGAAAGGTCCGATGGATTATATATGAACTATTAAGTGTTTGATTTCCATTGTGGTTGGATGTGTAGCCCAGAGTTATGGGCGCGTGAAGAATCTTTTCATGTCTCCTAGTTGGAGTGAACTAAATTTCATGTTGCGGTATGAGTTCAGACTTAGGAAAAATTAAGTGACTGTGTAATGTATATGACGGTGGAAGGTATACAGAAATGTTATATTGAGGCGAAGCAGGCGGGTTGTCTCTTGCGGTGTTCTGAGATTGTGTGATACTTATGCTGTCTGTTAGAAGATCTCATTCACAAGTGAAACATATGTGTTGAAATTTAAATTTGGGCCACTTGATAGAGTGGGCTTAACTATTACGAAAGTGAATGCGATATTTACATAGGGTTAAAGTACCCGATGGTCGGTGTTTCAAGAGCTTATGAAGGACTGAGTCTAATCTCACTATGGTATTATGGAAGCAATAAAGTATACGCGTTATAAGTTATGGTGCATGTTTTGATCTATGGCTTTGAGGCAAGTGGGGGAGTCCGCTATTGAATAGTTGATTGCACGGTTATGTGCTCTAATAGTTCCAGTTTGAGGCGTATTTGAGAATCAGTTATGGCTCGAGTAAAGGAAATTTCAATAAAGGTTATGTTATGCCTTATGGGTGTACGAGAATCGGGGAATGACTTGAGTTGTGGTTGGTAAGGAATGCTCGGTGCATAGGGCAGGAAGTTGCTTGGTTATATCGAAATGAGGTCACATTCTGCAGTGTCGGAGTGCAAATGAAGCACAGGTTGTTCGGTTCGTTTAATCAATCTAACTACGGTTTAAGTATAGTGGATGCCTCTAGAGAATATTCCTATTGTGTTCAAAATTTTGCATGTAACAATTGGATATTTTCAATTTGTATGTGTGGTTAGGAACTGAGTTTTCCTTGGAAGACGTCAATACTTGTGGTGTTTTCTATATTAATTGTGGGATTCTATGTACTAATATTAGGAGGTAATGGATTTAGATCCGCAGGATGTTCTTCAGAGCGAAGTATTTCGAATGTAGTGTTTTTGGGAATATTTAAGAGAGAATATCAAGTTGAAAATGAATCAGAAGGAAATTTAGATAGATGGGGTAGCTTGATAGTAGGCTGGATCGGTATGGCAAGGATATGATTAGTTCCTTGGTTGTGTACGGGGTAATGAGTTCCTACAGGTATTTTGCGGCAATGCTCTTAGGTTTTGATGGCTTGCGTAGCTTGGTCGAGTTAGAAGATTTAGTCCTGGCAGGTCTGATTTGTGTAAGGGGAACTCGGAGAGTCCTTGATGGTTTCTACCTTGGTTGGAGATGTATATTTTTATGGTCATGAGGAGTATGGGATGTATAGTGGTTCTTTGCTAGATGGGATCAATGGAAAGTTCATGGCTAGTGGAATGCATAGTGGCTTGCGGTTCGAAAGGGATATGAAGTCCTCATGGTTATCCTAGAATGGTATGGGTTATGTAGTATGTTGTAAATGATTGGGAATTGTGTGCGTGAGGTTGTGGTTCAATTTTGAACGGAAAGTCATATAATTGTTAGGCAGCACGGGCAGTTTTAGATAATTAGAGGAACGAGTTTCATATAATTAGAGGAATGAGCTTCAGATAATTAGAGGAAGGGTCTTCGGATGATTAAGGAAATGGTATTGCTAATTTGGGGTGATTGGACGAGGGCATATGTTTTAGAAAGGTCAATGTGATTAAGTTGTTAATACTTTGGTAGTATTGCGGCATTTTCTGGTTAGAATGACTACTGATACTCGTGTTTGCTTGGTGGCACAGAAGAATTCTTGATTATCTCTCGTGGAATGATTGAGTATTCGAGGTGTGGTATGCATTCAGACGATGGAATTGGAACCAGATATGTGGATTTATGGGCCATATGGAGTTGGAGACGGGAAGTTCTCATATTCAGGCTATGTGGAGGTTGTGAGTCGTGTATATCGACACTGTTTAGTGACTATTGGGATTTGGAGACCGGAGCGGATCTTTTGTTGCTTGGTAGGTTAGATTTTGGATGTGATATTGGATTCAGACTGGTTGTCTCCGTATTGTGTCATTCTGGACTATTGCACTAAGGTGACATTGTTGGCTATGCCAGAAATGCCACGGATTGAGTGGCGAGGTCCGTAGGATTATGCCCTAGTGGAGTGGTTTTATATTTCGAAGGCCCAACGGACGGTTGGGAAGGATTTTCTTCCTTATTTGGGCTTTCGTGATGGATGTTAGTGTAGAGGCTCCTACCATTGATTTAGTTCCAGTGGTGAGGGACTTTTTGGATATGTTTCTTGTGTCCGGGCATGTCGTCGGGCAAGGTTGTTGATTTCGATATTGATTTGATATCGGGCACTATATAGAATGGCACCGACAGAGTTAAAGGAGTAGAAGAGCAACTCCCAGATTTTTGTGATAAGGAGCTCGTTGCAGGTCAATGTGGATGCGTGTCTTAATTTGAGTCGGCTTGGTTGGCTCTGAATTGTACTGTTGAGGGGTGTATTGATTTGATTGTTTTTGAGCTTATTAGTAATCTGGGGAGATATATGAGTTACCTTTCTGTGTTGCGAGATGTTATGATTTGTTGGTTATAGGTACATGTGGTGCGGTTCTATAGGGGTCTCATAGTGGAAGTCGAGCGGGAAGAGTAATTGGGTGTTCCTCGGTGAATGGTGTATTGGTTATGTCCTTTCGGGTTTGCATGGTGTATGTTATTTACTTCACCGTGAGTATGATGAATTGCTTTGGTTCCAGATATCAAATTGTGCGTGGTTATCGATTTCGAGCTAGTGACTTAAGGTGGTTCATGTGGGGCAGTATTGGATAGTATCACACATCGTAGCGAAGTTATGTGGAGGTATGACCTTGCGGGTTAGACTCGTGTGTTTTGTTCCTATGATGTGAGATGGGTTCTCAGCAGAGTAATGTATGGATGTGTCATGTTACCAGAGTAATGTGTTGGATTAGAGGAGGTCGTTGGGGATCATTAATAAATACTAATGGATGTTATTTCAGCATGTTGGAAGGATAGTATCGAGCTTCGGTTCGGAAATTTGCTGTGGTATTTGCCAAGGAAGAAGTGGCTTCATTTGATCTGGAAAATGGTTATGGCTTACCGCGTGTCTTAGTGATCATTGGCAGTATATGAAAGTGTTGGGATGAGACTTTAGTTGATAAGAGTTTTTCTATCGGTATGCGAATGTCGTGTGTAGCTGCTGTGGTTAGAAGTTATCACTACAAGTGTTGAGTTATGTGGTATATCATGTGATTGCACCGGAGATAGCATATATGGTTTGTTACCGCTTGTTCGGACTTATTCACAGTATAAATGTAAAATTCAAATCGTGTCGATGATTTTAGAAGAGGAAATGTGGTTCCATAGTTCATGGACTAGGATGGATTGTGAAATTTCCGTTATATTGTGTTATCGAACCTATGCGAGATAGGGTGACGTGGGATCACCCCCGGCCATGTTCATGGTGAAGTTATTCAGCAATTGGTTGGCTTTTGGAACAACTCTTGGCACGTTCGAGGATGAACGTATGTTTAAGTGGGGGAGGATGTAACAACCCGACCGGTCGCTTTGAGCTTTTGCATTTCGCCCACCAGTTCTCGGGCATGACTTGCCCCGTGTATTGTATTATGACTTATGTAAATCGTTTGTGTTGGGTTTTAGGTTAATCAGAATGAATTTGGAAGAACAGTCTCAGTTGAAAGCTTAAAATTTGAAAGGGTTGACAAAAATTTGACTTATGTGTATTTGATCTTGGATGGAAATTTTTATGATTTGGTTAGCTCCGTTAGGTGATTTGTGACTTAGGAGCGTGATCGAAATGCATTTTAGAAGTCCGTGGAAGGTTTATGCTTGGATTGGTGAAATTGAGATTTCGGCGCTTTCCGGTCGATAGGTGAGAGTTTGATATAGGGGTCGGAATGGAATTCCGAGAGTTCCAGTAGTTTCGTTGTGTCATTTGGGATGTGTGTGCAAAGTTTTAGGTCATTCGGACGAGATTTGATAGATTTTTTGATCAAAAGCATAATTTAAGAGTTCTTGGAGTTCTTAGGCTTGAATCCGAAGTTGATTTTGTGTTTTGATGTTGTTCGGAGTGATTCGAAAACTCGACTAGGTGTTAATGATGTTATGGGAGGTGTTGGTATGTTTGGGTTGAGGTTTGATGGCTCCGGGTGTGTTTCGGGTGAGTTTTGAGCGAGTACGGATATTTCGGAACTTAGAAAATGGATGGGGGCAGAATTGTTAGCGCTGGCCGCGGTAGAATTAGCGCTGGGCGCGTAAAAGTGACCGCGGTCGCGGTCATGAAGATCTGCAGATCGTCGGTCCATCTGCGGAAGCTCATATCTTTTGATCCACATGGAATTTTGAGATGATTCAAAATCGATAGTTGTAGCCCTTCGTGTCTAGTTTCCAGAAAGGTAAAGATATCGCAATTTGGACATCTGTCACTACAGAGGAAGGTCTGTGCAGCTGCGATTGTGTTTGCGCGGACCGCGGTTGTTTTGGTGCGGCCCGCAGAGGCTGGAACCTGAGAGGTACCCTATAAATACGAGGTTTTGGGTTTTATTTAATATTTTGACCTAGAGAGCTCAGATTTTGGCGATTTTTCGAAGGTTTTTCAAGAAATTCATCGGGGTAAGTGATTTTAACTCAGATTTGGCTAGAATACATGAATCTATCACTGAATTCATCATTTAATTCGTGATTTGGGATGGAATTAGGGAAGAAAATTGTGAAACCTTTTAAAAATGTAAAATGATGATTTTGAAGGACCAAATAGTATCGGAATTGGATAATTTTGGTATGGTTAGACTCGTGAGGGTATGAGGATTCTGAAAATGTAAATTTTATCCAATTCCAAGACGTGGGCCCGGGTCTCGGGATTTGCTAATTTCGGGATTTTTGATATTTTTCAAATGTTTTTGCTTGGGCTTTGTTCCCTTAGCATATTGTGACGTATTCGTTCTGATTTTGGATAGATTCGATGAGCGTGGAGGCCAATTTGAGGGGTAAAGGCGTCGCGAGCTAGAGAATTAGCCAGTTCGAGGTGAGTAATGGTTGTAAATGATGTCTTGAGGGTTTGAAACCCCGGATTGCACATCGTAGTGCTATATTGAGGCAAAATACGCACTGGATGATGAGCGTGTGGTCTTTCACTACTAGGGATTGTGACTTGGTCCATCCCGATTGATGATTTTATCGAATATTTGACTGAAATTCATTTGTTATCATCATGATTTGGGTTGATTGCCATATTTGGGTTTCGTGCCAACTATATGAACCCTTCGGGGATTTTTATCACTGTTTCCTCACTGCTTGATTTATTATTTGAGCTCAGTCCTGTTGATATCTACTATTTTACAAATTCAGCCACTTTTACTCAAATTTGAAACTTAAATGATATTTCTACATCATGTTTTGGGCTGAGAACTACTGTTTTACTAATGCCCAAGGGGCTTACGATGATATCCGGACTGAGTGAGGCCGAGGGCCATATGTGAGGATATGCTGAGTGATATGAGGCCGAGGGCCTGAGTTACTATTTATGCCATGCAGTGGCTTGAGTGATGTGAGGCCGAGTGATATGAGGCCGAGGGCCTGAGATACTTTATATGCCACTCGGTGGCATAAGTGATGTGAGGATATGTTGAGTGATAATGCCACAAGGTGGCTTGATATAGCGTTTGGGCCGTACGGGGCCCCTCCGGAGTCTGCACACCCATAGTGAGCACGGGTACCCATTGTTCTGAGTGATTGATGCTATGCCCGAGGGGCTGATATGAGTGATTGTGAGGTAGCCCGAGGGGCTGATACTGTTCTGTGAGTGAGCTCGAGGGGCTGATACTGTTCTGAGTGATTGATACTGAGCTCGAGGGGCTGATACTGTTCTGAGAGTGAGCCCGAGGGGCGACTACTATGCTGAGCGATTGATACTGAGCCGGAGGGGCTGATACTATACTGAGAGTGAGCCCGAGGGGTTGATACTATGCTGAGCGATTGATACTGTGCCCGAGAGGCGGATTTCTACTTGTTAGTTACCTGTTAAATTACCGGTTTTACTTATTTTAAAAGGAATATCATTTTGATTTCTTCACTGATTTACTGCTTTAAGTGATTTTACTGCTTGATATGGAATTGCTTTGTGCCTTTACGTGTTTTCATACTTTCAGCCATTATTTATAATTATTACTCACTGAGTCGGAGTACTCACATTACTCCCTGCACCGTGTGTGCAGATTCAGGCATAGCAGAGTCCGCATCTGAGCGCTGATTCCTTTCAGGCTAGGCAGTAATTTGGAGTTACGAGGTAGTTGTTGACGTCCGCAGCCCCTTGTCTCTCTTATCGTCTATCATTTATGTTTTCTTCAGACTGTTGTATCGGATTCCGTACTTTGTAGACCTATAGCAGATTCTGTAGTAGCTCATGACTTGTGGCACCCCGGATTGGGCATGTGTCGGGATGGTTCTTGCGGTTATTATCGTTAAATTTTGCAATTTATGAGTATTATATTATATGTTATTACCGTTTATGATGATTAACTGTTTAAAAGAGGTGTTCCGTTTTGGTCTGGCTGGCCTTGTCTTCACGAGAGGCGCCATCACGACCGGGTTCGGGGATTGGGTCGTGACACCTTCCCTCCAAGAACTTTCCACCTTGTTCTTGGGGAGACTCAAACTCACAACCTCTTGATTGGAAGTGGAGGTTGCTTACCATCAGAGCAATCCCTATGCAAAGAGAGAAAGAGTAAATACTGGAGATGAGGGTAGTAGCAAATTGGTGCGGAAGGACGAATTCAAAGCTAATTTGGATAGGACATACTTTTTTCGCATATGTATAATTTAAATCGAAAATAAATTCAGCCTTAGGTGATTTACAATTATATCCTTAAATTATACAAATAATTAAGGTTATAAAAGTCGATCAATATTTCGGGGATATTTTAGTCGTTCAACATTTAACCAAAATTATTCGTGCTTTTATAATAATAGTAGTTTCTACGTACGTGCGTTGCACGTATATCTCTTATCGAGTGTTATAAAACTTATTTAAAATTGATAAATTTTTAACTGCACGTATTCATCAAAGAATATAGATAAAAGATAATTAAATATTACTCGAACCTTCCAAAATGGATAATTAAATTAGATCATTTGGTGTCCTTATTTTAAAATAATTTTTAATTATTTGATTCATACTACAAAGCATCCGTTTTTCTCTATTGATATTTAACTATTCCTTTCAAATATAACTTCATTATCCTTGTGAGGAATAATCTCATAGCTATGTAAATCTCCTAGTCCCCCACAATTACATATTTATTTGAAAGATCAAAAGTTTCAATTTCTCTTTCGCTTATGAGGGGAGAGGAGTTCCATTAATGATGTTTAAGTCTAAAGCAAATTACATTGCTCAAGTCCAATAAAATTAAGGATTCTAACTAAAGTCGATCTTATTCAATTAGAAGTCGATCGGAATCACTTAGTTATGCAATGCTGAATTAGATAGGACGTGCAATCTTTAATCCCAAGTAAACTTGTGTACACTTAACCAAGTTTACTTGAGAAACTTTTATGAAGTAGGAGTATAAATTACTTCGATTTTCCTATTTTTGGTCTCTTTTGTATAAACTTACATTAAAGTCCTATCCACAATCTAATATTTAAAATTTACACCACATTAAGGTTTTTTTCCCTGGATTCTTTTTCTTCGTTCTTTCCCCCTTTTTCCTTTAGAATTTGCAATGCTTAGCGTGTAGCTTATTTTACAATAGCATGTAGCTTATTTTAGAAGAAAACAACGTGAAAAATAGAGTTCATGACCACTGCATCTTAGAACATCATATATAATTGTTCTTCCGGATCTGATTCCATTACGTACCCTTCGCAAAACACTTGCAATAGATAAGAAAAGGCTGTAAAACATTATCTAATATAGTTGATATCGTCAAGAAAGATATCTTAATACATCTCTTCATGTGTTAAAATAATATATGATCCAACTATTAGATGAATAGAAATTCAATGCATGCTATTAGAATGATCGCTACAAGTTCAATTTGATTTTAACTAGAATTTAAATTTCAATAATTGCTCCGATATAACTCAGTAACTCTTGGAAAAATAAAATCAGATGAAAAAGCATTAGCAGTTAAAAAGTATATAGAAGGCAACCTATAATATGACCGTAAACCAAAGCACAATAATTGAGAACATGACAAAAGTAGTCATTGACGTCTAAGATCGTATATATGACTCTAAACTAAAGCATTACCCAATTTTGAAAAGGAAAAATAAAAGAGATCAACTAATAATACATTTAGAAAACTTTGCTTCTTTCGACAGCAATACCAAAAATTATGTGTAATACTCCCTATAATATTATGATAATTAATGTGGAACATGATTTATTTTATAGGAATATTAGACTTATTCTTTTGCTACATGAATTCATCCAATAAGTCGAATTCCTATAGAAAATGGAGAATCAAATATCAAGACAAATTTTACATTTATACGGACATCGATGTACAAGGCTAAACAAATACAAAAAATAGACTCCAACTTCGACTCTACATATTATTTCATGCATACTTTGTGGAGTAGTTTAGCCCCTACCATCCCGTTTGCTTGAGCAGGAGATTTAGTGGTGCTTTAGGTGACAATTATTTCGTGTAATTAGGAACAATATTTTTTTATAAGGAAATTTTGATTGTGACTTTCTAATCCAAGTTGGGTAGGGTCAGCATATGTGTAATTTAAATCTAAAAACAATTCCTCCATTGGTAATTTACAATAATATCCGTAAATTATACAAATATTTAAGGGCATAAAAGTCGATCAATGTTTCAGGGATATTTTAGTCGTTCAACATTTAACATAAATTATTTGTGCTTTTATAATAATATAGATAAATATATATATAGATAGATATAAATATAGATATAGATGTGTTCACTTGCCTAGAAATCAGATAATTAGGCGCTATCACGACTCAGGGTGGATTTTGGTTCGTGACAACTTTGTTCTTGCTTTTAAAAAAATATGCACCCAGTTATTGCTAATGGGAGTTTGGTGGGATCTGGTATTTCTTTGTTCTAACGAATTTTTTAATTAGATTTGAGGGTATTTGAATTGGCTTATTTTAAGGACTTATTGGTTTTTAAACACATTTCTAGTTTTTGTGGTGTTTGGATAATAAAAAATGCCTAAAAACACTTACTTTTAAGTATGAAAAGTACAAAAATATGTCAAAAGCCAAAAAATAAATATTACCAACTTATAACTTTTGGCTTTTAACTTATAAGTTACTTTTTAAAATCCAAATACCCACTTTCACATTTGATAACATGACTAAATAAACTGATTTATTTTCTTTTCTCATTTGCTCCCATTCTCTTAGTGGTTGGTTTTCTGGCTAATGCTTTCTTTGGTACTATATTGTTGAAGGAAGCTGCTCATAATTGGATGAACTAGGTGTTTTTGTACAAGATATTCTGTTACAGCTTCATACTTAGATGTTCATGGTAATGTATATTCAAAAACGACATTTTGCGAATTTTTATAAAGACATTTGTATGGATTTATGCGATTGTGAAGAAATAACACGTTATTCTTTCGATTTGTTGATTGGCTAGTCCCTTAGCTTCGACATAGTTTATTTCATTTTAATTCTCTTGGAAATAACCTTGATGTCACTTAGGAAAAGAGGATTTAAATATCTTATTGGGTCGAAAGTTGTCACGACTTAATTTCCTCTCCATTGGGTTTCATGATGACACCTAGTCTTAGGAACTAGGTAAGCTTAATATTTACTGAATAGCAACAAAAATAAAAAAAAATCTAATAGTCTCGATATAGAAATTTCTACAAAAACTTACAAATTCCCAAAATCAGTGGTACAAGTCATAAGCTCTACAGAGTTGCTTAAACTCCTCTAAAATACAACTATCTCGAAATAAGAATGAACAGTGTAAATACAAAATAAGAAGGTGACTCCGAAGTCTGCAAACGCAACAACAGGTTTACCTTGAGTCTCCACAACAACGGTCCACACAACTACTAGCCATCCAATACATGGATCTGTACAAAAAATATACAGAAGTACAGTATGAGCACACCACAGCGATGCCCTGTAAGTATCAAGACTAACCTCGGTGGAGTAGTGATGAGGAACAGTCAAGATACCTACTAGTCTAATAAACTGAACAAGTATAAGTATAGAGCAATAGAACATGATATCTATATAAAGACTACGCGATATGTCTAACAATATAGTAATTGCAATAAGGAAAGAAAACAACAAGTAACATCGGAATACCATAATAAGAACACAAAAAAGTGAACGAAAATACAACCCAAATCCGAAATCACAAATATAGTAAAGACAAGTCATAACTCAGCAACTACGGTAGTTTTCACCTTAGGTCTTAGCCAACAAACTTCAATCAATTAGTCAAATCCTTCAAGTGATAAAAATATTTCGAAATATACTTTCTTCAAATAAATATTTTTCAAAAATAGTTCTTTCAAAATGAATACCTTTCGAACATAATCTTTTCAAACAAATAACCTTCGAATATAAGTCACCATGTGACATCTCATCTCATAATCATACAATACGAGTCTCAATACTTGAACCCTAACACTTGGTATCCTATGCCCTCATCACACCTCATAATCATACTAACAACTCACGTGCCAAATCGAGTCATCTCACATGGAAGGCAAATAAACAAGGGTGTGTGTCTATACTCAGCAATATCAAAAAGCTTATTACCCGATAAGGGTGTTGTCACGATTCGGATTTCCCACCCTTGGGAGTCGTGATGGAACATACTCGTGAAAGATAGGCAAGCCGAGTGTTACAGATTTTTATTACCCTTTTAACAAATTCAAATTAGCATGTTATCAACAACAGAATAATAATAATAATAATAATAATAATAATAATAATAATAATAATAATAATAATAATAAAAGAAATACGGAAGTCAAAATCTGATAATTTAACTAAATACTAGTAAGAAAATCCAAAATACAACTCTACCCAAAACTGGTATCACAATGTGACAGACCATCTATGAATACTGCAATCAAGGATCTGAATAGAAAAATATAAGTCTGTCTTTAGAATAAATAAAAATAGAATGGAAAGATAGAAGGGGACGCCAAGGCATGCGGATGTCTGCAGGACTACCTCGGGTCTCTGCTGGACTGAAGGCAGCAACCTCACTGTGGTCCAAATGCTCCAGCACTGGGATCTGCATACGGTGCAGAGTGTAGTATCAGCACAACTGACCTCGTGTGCTGGTAAGTGATGAGCCTAACCTCGGCGAAGTAGTGACGAGGCTAGGACAAAACTACCAAATAAACCTGTGCAGTTAAAGCATATAAGACAAATAATAATAACAGAAACTAACAGTTAAAGATGGGAAGGGGAACATACTGCGGGGAATATCAAGTACTAACAGAATTTTAGTAAAGAAACATAAAGAACACCATAATTTCGTATCAGCAAGAATAAGGAAAACAGTAACGAATCAATATTCACTTTTATTCTTTCTTGTTGCGGCGTGCAACCCGATGCCAATCATATAATACTGTTGCGGGTGCAACCTGATCCCAAATCATATAATGATGTTGAGGCGTGCAACCCGACCCCACCTGTCCTCCCTTATTACTCCTTGTTGCAGCGTGCAATCCGATCCCATATAATATTGTTGCGGCATGCAACCCGATCCTAATATACAAATCAACACCAATCACAAAAGGATCCCGGCAAGGGAACAATAGTATAACAACAATATTCTGACAAGGGAAACAATATCATAAACAATAACATCCCGGCAAGGGAAAACAATATCATTAACAATAATATCCCGGCAAGTGAAACAATATCATATCTCCTCTCGTTTCCAAAATCACTTCACCACATAAGTCTCAACTCATGCCAATGCTCAACAATGGTCAATTACCAAGAATACTTCCATAAGCCTTGTTCACATTCATAATCATCATATTAAGCATGGACAATACATAACGGAGTCACAATAATCATAGTATAAGACTCACAGGCATGCTTGATACCTACGTATAGATACTCGTTACTATACCTATACGTCGTACTCAAAACTTAACACATAGAAAATAAGACCATAACTCCTATTCCCTTTAGCTAAGGTCAGACCAAACACTTACCTCAACTTTCATGGCAAAACTCAAGCCCCAAGCATCGATTTTCCTTTAGATTTTGCCTCCAATTTACTTGTATCTAACTCAAATTAATTTAACAACATCAATAAATGCTAAGGAATTCAACCCCAATGCTAAATTATAGGTTTTCTATCATTTTTCCCAAAAAGTCAAAAATCGACCCCGAGCCCGCATGGTCAAAACTCGAGGTTCGGACCAAAACCCGATCACCCATTCACCCACGAGCCTGAATATGCAATTAATTTCGAAAATACGACCCCAAAATAAGGTCTAAATTCCATATTCAAAAAGCCCTAACTCTATCCAAATTCCCAATTCTACCATGAAAATTCTTGATTTTTGATTTAAAAGTGATGAAAAACGTTAGGTGTTTGAAAGAGTAGAGTTTAGAATTGATTACCAGCACTTTGGGGATGAGTTTGTGTGAAGAAAATTGCCTCTAGGTCTTGGTAGTTCGAAAAATATGAAAAAATGGGTTCTGCCCGTTTTAAAACTGTTTTTGTATAGCTGGGCAGGCCTTTATTGCGTTCGCGATGGGTCAGGCCCAAATAGCCTTCGCGTTCTCACTGGATGGCCCGTGTTCACGGAGCTTTAGCTCCTCAGGCCTTCGCGTTCGCGGGCAAATGGCCGCGTTCGCATAGAACAGATCGAGCTCCCCTCCCCTAGGCCTACTAACTCTGTGCATTAGTGTGGGCCAGAACGCGTTTGCGAAGGGTAACCCACCAGAGCTTCGCGTTCGCATCCTGAGCTCTCATTTGCGAAGAACAAAATGACCCCTATGGAATTTTACTTTACACGTTCGTTGATGAGGTCACGCGAACGCGAAGAACAAATTCACTGAGCACCAGTAACAGAAAAACCAGCAACTTTTTTAAGTTAAAAACATCCCGAACCCCATTCGAAACTCACCCGAGCCCTCGGGGCCCCAAACCAAATATGCATACTAACCTAAAAATATCATACAGACTTACTCGTGTGATCAAATCACCAAAGTAACACCTAGAACTACAAGTTTAGCATCAAAATCAAAGAAAAATATCAAGAACTCTTAAAGTTCCATTTTCAAAACCGAGGGTCCGATTCACGTCATATGAATTTCGTTTCTTACCAAATTTTACAGTCACAACTTAAATATCATATTAATCCTGTATCGGGCTCCGGAATAAAAATACGAGCCCGATACCATCAAGTTCAAACATATTTAAATTTTTAAAAACTCATATAATTTCCGTTAAACAATTTCTTTCAAAAATTCATTTCTCGGGCTAAGGACCTCGGAATTCTATTCCGGGAATATGCCCAAGTTTCATATTTTTCTACAGATCTTATGGGACCATCGATCATGGGTCCGGATCCGCTTACCCAAAATATTGACCGAAGTCAACTTAAATTCAATTCTAAAGGCAAAATTAGCATTTTCCTGAAATTTAACATAAAAGCTTTCCGGATATACGCCCGGACTGCGCACGCAAATCAAGGTGAGACAAAAGAGGTTTTCAAGGCCTCGGAACATAGAATTGACTTTTAAGACAAGTGATGACCCTTTCATCACATTCTCCACCTCTAAAACAACCATTTGTCCTCTAACGGACATAGAAAGAAGTACCTAAGTCGGGGAAAAGATGGGGATATAGGCACTGCATATCGGACTCGGACTCCCAGGTAGCTGCCTCGACAGGCTGACCTCTCCACTAAACACGAATCAAAGGAAAATTCTTCGATCTCAACTAACGAACTTGCCGGTCTAGAATAGCTACTGGCTCATCCTCATAGGACAAGTCTTTGTCCAACTGGACAGTGCTGAAGTCTAACACGTGGGATGAATCGTCGTGATACTTACGAAGCATGGGCACATGAAACACTGGGTGCACAGCTGATAAAATCAGCGGCAACACAAGTCTATAAGCCACCTCTCCCACTAGATCAAGAATCTCAAAAGGACCAATGAATCTAGGGCTTAACTTTCCCTTCTTCCCAAATCTCATGGCGCCTTTCATGTGCGACACCCGAAAAAACACCCGCTCTCCAACCATGAATGCCACATCACGAAACTTGCAGTCGGCGTAACTCTTTTGCCTAGACTGAGCTGTACGAAGCCTATCCTGAATGATCTTAACCTTATCCAAGGAGTCCTGTACTAGATCTGTACCCAACAATTGAGCCTCTCCCGGTTCAAACCATCCAACTGGCGACCAACACCGCCTACCATATAAATCCTCATAGAGAGCCATCTGGATGCTCGACTGGTAATTGCTGTTGTAGGCAAACTCTGCTAAGGGCAAAAACTGATCCCACGACCCTCCAAAGTCAATAACACATGCTCAAAACATATCCTCCAAAATCTGAATAGTACGCTCGAACTGTCCATCCGTCTGAGGATGAAATGGTGTGCTCAACTCGACCCATGTGCGTAACTCACGTTGAACTGCTCTCCAAAAATGCAAGGTGAACTGTGTACCTTGGTTAGAAATGATAGACACGGTAACACCATGAAGATAAACAATCTCCCGAATATAAATCTCTGCCAACCGCTCAGAAGAATAGGAAACTGCCACAGGAATGAAACGCGTTGACTTAGTCATCCTATTCACAATAACCCATACTGCATCGAAATAAACCATCCCACTTCCACTCAGGAATCTCAATCCTCTGAAATAAACCATCGGGTCTCTGATGCTCGTACTTTACCCGCTGACAATTCAAATACCAAGCTATATACGCAACAATATGTTTCTTCATTCTCCTCCACCAATAATGCTACCGCAAGTCCTGATACATCTCAGCGACACCCGGATGAATGGAGTACCGGGAACTATGGGCCTCCTCTAGAATCAACTCTCAAAGTCCATCCACATTAGGCACACAAATACGACCCTGCATCCTCAAAACTCCATCATCTCCAACTATAACCTGCATGGCAACTCCGTGCTGCATTGTGTCTCTAAGGACACACAAATAAGGGTCCTCATATTGCCGATCACTGTACGCTTAAATAATGAAGAACGAGCGACTGTACAAGCTAACACTCGGCTGTGCTCAAAAACATCCAACCTCATGAACTGATTAGTTTAAGCCTGAACATCCAAAGCAAGCGGCCTATCACTAACCGGAATATACGCAAGACTGCCCATGCTGACTAACTTTCTACTCAAAGCATCGGCCACTACATTGACCTTTCCTAGATGATATAAGATGGTGATATCATAGTCTTCAAATAGCTTTAACCACCTTTTATGCCTCAAATTTAGCTCCTTCTGCTTGAACAAGTAGTGCAGACTCTTGTGATCCGTGAACACCTCATATGACGTGCCATATAAATAGTGCCTTTAAATCTTTAGCGCATGAACAATGGCTGCTAACTCCAAATCATGAACTGGATAATTCTTCTCATGAATTTTCAATTGTCTCGAAGCATAAGTAATAGCCTTGCCATCCTGCATCAACACTGTACCAAGTCCAATACGAGATGCGTCACAATATACTGTATATGGCCCTGAACCTGTAGGCAATACCAAAACCGGCGCCATAGTCAAAGCTATCTTGAGCTTCTGAAAGCTCGCCTCACACTCGTTCGACCACCTGAACTGGGCACCCTTCTGGGTCAACCTAGTCATCGAGGCTGCAATAGATGAAAAGCCCTCCACAAATCGACGATAATAGCCCGCCAAACCCAAGAAACTCTGAATCTCTGTAGTTGATGCGAGTCTAGGCCGGTCCTTGACTTCCTATATCTTCTTCAGATCCACCTGAATACCCTCTACTAATACAACATGACCCAAGAATGAAACTTAACTCAACCAGAACTCACATTTTGAAAACTTAGCATATAACTG
Organism: Nicotiana sylvestris; assembly: GCF_000393655.2. Classification (NCBI taxonomy): domain Eukaryota; kingdom Viridiplantae; phylum Streptophyta; class Magnoliopsida; order Solanales; family Solanaceae; genus Nicotiana; species Nicotiana sylvestris. Next base: position 72,889,425 of record NC_091063.1, on the reverse strand, counting down.
ACTGTCCCTCAAAGTCTGGAGAATGAATCGAAGATGCTGCTCATGCTCCTCTCGACTGTGGGAATAGATCAAAATATCATCAATGAAGACTATCACGAAGGAATCCAAGTAATGCTTGAACACTAATTTCATCAAATCCATGAAAGTTGTAGGGGCTTTGTCAACCCGAATGACATCACTAAGAATTTATAATGCTCGTACAGAGTGCGGAAAGATGTCTTAGGGACATCGGATGCCCTAATCCTCAACTGATGGTAGCCAGATCTCAAATCGATCTTAGAAAACACCTAGGCACCCTAAAGATAGTCAAACAAATCATCAATCCTCGACAATGGATACATATTCTTGATTGTGACCTTGTTCAACTGCCGATAATCTATGCACATCCTCATCGATCCGTCCTTCTTCTTCACAAATAACACTGGTGTACCCTAAGGCGAGACACTAGGTCTAATAAAGCCTTTATCAAGCAGGTCTTGAAATTGTTCTTTCAATTCTTTCAACTATGGCAGGGCCATGCGGTATGAGAAAATAGAAATGAGCTGAGTGCCCGGAGCTAGATGAATGCAAAAGTCAATATCCCTGTCGGGTGACATCCCCAACAGGTCTGAAGGAAATACCTGTGGAAACTCACGAACAACAGGCATAAAATCCATAGAAGGAACCTCAGCACTAGAATCACGAACATACGCGAAATAGGCCAAACATCCCTTCTCAACCATAAGCTGAGCCTTCATATATGAGATAACCCTATGGGTGGAATGAACAGGAGTCCCTCTCCACTCTAAACAAGGTAAACCCAGTAAGGTTAAGGTGACAGTCTTGGCATGACAGTCCAAGATAGCATGGTAAGGTGATAGCCAGTCCATCCTCAATATGACATCAAAATCAGCCATATCCAAAAGTAACAGATCTACTCGGGTATCAAGACTCCCAATCACAACTATGCATGAACGATAAACATAATCTACCATAGTAGAATCACCTACTAGTGTAGACACATATACAGGAGCATTCAAAGAATCACTAGGAATGATCAAATACAGTGCAAAATAAGATGACACATAGGAGTACGTAGACCTTGGATAAAATAAAACTGAAGCATCTCTACTACAAACCAGAACAGTACCTGTAATAACTGCATTAGAGGCCTCAACCTTTGGCTTGGATGGAAGAGCATAACATTGGGGTTGGGCCCTACCACTCTGAACTACATCCCTGGGATGACCTCCTGTTGGTTGGCCTCCACCTCTAATGGCCTGAGCTCCACCTCTAATACCTCTACCTCCACCTCTAGCACCTCTACCTCCACCTCTAGCTAGCTGAGCGGGCGGTGGAACACCCGGTGCCTCAACCATAGCATGGGAACCTGATGCTATGACTGAGCACCCACTAATCTCAGACAAGCCCTCCAGATATGACCATACTCAGCGCACTCAAAACATCCACCTGAGTGTTGCGGCTGGGGAAACTGATACTGAGCCTGGCGGGCCGGCTGACCATGATGATAACTCTGAATAGGAGGTGCTCTGATAGGATTTGGCTATCCCAAACGAGGCACATAAGAACCACCCCCCCTGAAGCTCCATGAGATGTCTGTAGTGCTGAATGAAATGTCCTAGAAAGATGGCCCCTACCAAAAGAATTCGTGCCTTCAGACGAGGCACCACTGTACCTGCCAGAATGATGGGGCCTCTTGTCAGACCCCTGACTACTCCCCTGTGATAAAACCATCTCGACTCTCCTGGCCACGTTGGCCGCATCCTGAAAGTAAATCTCTCTCCCCGTCTCCTTAGCCATCTGCAATCGAATAGGCTGAATAAGTCCCTCAATAAACCTCCTCCTCTCTCTCTCAGTGGGAAGTATCATATGAGCATGATGAGCTAAGTCAATGAATCTGGTCTCGTACTGAGTAACAGTCATAGAACCCTGCCGGAGATGCTCAAACTACCTTCGATAGTTCTCCCTCTGAGTGACCGGAAGAAACTTCTCCAGAAATAGCTGAGAAAGCTAATCACAAGTCAAAGCAGGTGACCCAGCTAGTCTAGCCAAACAATAATCCCTCCACCAAGTCTTGGTGGATCCTGACAGATGAAAAACAGCAAAGTCGACCCCATTGGTCTCCACTATCCCCATGTTCCATAGAACCTCATGACAGTTGTCCAAATAATCCCGGGGATCCTCAGAAGATGTACCGCCAAAAATGGTACAAAAAAGATTAGTAAACCTGTCCAACCTCCACAAGGCATCAGCAGACATAGCTGGCCCCTCACCGGTCTGTGCCACAATACCCGGCTGAACTACTCCCACTGGCTGAGTGGCTGGAGTCTGATACTGGGGAGCCATCTGCTCTGGAGTGCGAGTAGCAGGAGTCTGGGCTCCTCCGCCAGCATGAGAGACAGCTGGTGCTACAGGAATATGCCCGCCTGAGTGACGCTCTCTATAATTCCACTACACAGACTAGAGTATCCTGAAGTACTAGGGTGGCGATGAACCATTCTGGGGCCTGAGCTGGTCCTGTGGAACTGTCTGGGCTGGAACCTCATTGTCAAATCAACCTGAGGCTCTGCCGCTTGTGTTGTTGCTCGAGCTCTGGGCTGAGCTGTGCCTCTGCCTAGAGCCCTAGCACGACCTCGACCTCTTTTCCTCACAAGAGCTGCCACTGGGGGCTCGGGCTGTTGGTCAGCTGATGAAGTGATACGTGTTCTCACCATATGCGAAAGAACAGAGTGGAAGTTCAATTAGCATTGAGAAATCAAGTTGCACGATAGGAAAGAATAGATGTTAAATTTTTCCTAACTCTGTAGCCTTTAGGGGATAAACACAAACGTCTCTGTACCGATCCCTCAGACTATGCTAAGCTTGTCCGTGAATTGTGAGACCTAAGCAACCTAGAGCTATGATACCAACTTGTCATGATCCGCATTTCCCACCCTCAGGAGTCGCGATGGCGCCTACTTATGAAATCTAGGCAAGCCGAGTGTTGCAGATTTTTATTACCCTTTTAACAACTTCAAATTAACATGTGATCAACAACGAAATAATATAATAATAATAAAAGAAATGCAAAGACGACATCTAATAATTTAACTAAATACTAGTACAAAAATCCAAACTACAACTCTACTCAGAACTAGTGTCACAATGTCATGGACCATCTATTCATACTACAAACAAGGGTCTGAATAGAAAAATACAAGTTTGTCTCTGAAATAAATAAAAACAGAATGGAAAGGATAGAAGGGGAAGCCAAGGGCTGCGGACATCTGCAGGACTACCTCGGGTCTCCGCTGGACTGAAGGCAACAACCTCAATGTGGTCCAAATGCTCCAGCATCGGGATCTGCACACAGTGTAGAGTGTAGTATAATACAACCGACCCCACATGCTGGTAAGTGTCGAGCCTAACCTCAGCGAAGTAGTGACGAGGCAAGGACAAGACTACCAAATAAACATGTCCTGTTAAAGCATATACGACAAATAATAATAATAGAAACTAGCAGTTAAAGAAGGGAAAGGGGAACATGTTGCGGGGAATATCAAGTACTAACAAAGTATTAGTAAAGAAGCATAAATAACACCATAATTTCGTATCAGTAAGAATAAGGATAACAGTAACGAATCAATATTCACTTTTATTCTATCTTGTTGCGGTATGCAACCTGATCCCAATCATATAATACTGTTGCAACGTTCAACCCGATCCCAATCATATAATACTGATGCGGCATGCAACCTGATCCCAAATCATATAATGATATTGCGGCGTGCAACCCGACCCCACCTATCCTCCCTTATTACTCCTTGTTGCGATGTGCAACCCCATCCCATATAATAATGTTGCGGCGTGAAACCCGATCCCAATATATAAATCAACACCAATCACAAATGAATTCTTGCAAGGAAACAATAGTATAACAATAATATCCCGGCAAGGGAAACAATATCATAAGCAATAACATCCCGGCAAGGGAAAATAATATCATAAACAATAACATCTCGGCAAGGGAAACAATATCATATCTCCTCTCGTTTCCAAAATCACTTCACCACATAAGTCTCAACTCGAGCCAATGGTCAATTACCAAGAATACTTCCATAAGCCTTGTTCACATTCAGAATCATCATATTAAGCATGGATAACACATAACGGAGTAACAATAATTATAGTATAAGACTCACATGCATGCTTCACACCAACGTATAGATACTCGTCACCGCACCTATACATCATACTCAACACTTAACACATAGAAAATAAGACCATAACTCCTATTCCCTCAAGCTAAGGTTAGAACAAACACTTACCTCAACTTCCACGGCCAAACTCAAGCCCCAAGCACCACTTTCCCTTTAGATTTTGCCTCAATTTTACTTGTATCTAATCCAAATTAATTTAACAACATCAATAAATGCTAAGGAATTCAACCCCAATGCTAAATTATAGGTTTTCTATCATTATCCCCAAAAAGTCAAAAATCGACTCCAGGCCCGCTTTGTCAAAACTTGATGTTCGGACAAAAACCCGACCACCCATTCACCCACGAGCCCAAATATGCAATTAATTTCGAAAATCCGACCCCAAAATGAGGTCTAAATTCCAATTATTCAAAAAGCCCTAACTCTACCCAAATTCCCAATTTCTACCATGAAAATTCTTGATTTTTGATTTAAAAGTGATGAAAAACATTAGGTAATTGAAAGAGTAGAGTTTAGAATTGATTACCAACACTTTGGGGATTAATTTGTGTGAAGAAAATTGCCTCTAGGTCTTGGTAGTTCAAAAAATATGAAGACATGGATTCTGCCCATTTTTAAACTATTTTTGTATAGCTAGGCAGGCCTTCATCGCGTTCACGATGGGCTTGCCGCGTTCGCGATGGGTTGGACCAAATGGTCTTCGCGTTCACACTGGATGGCCCACATTCACGGTCAAATGACCGCATTCACATAGAACAGATTGAGCTCCCCTTGCCCAGGACCACTAACTCTGTGCGTTCGCGTGGGCCAGAACGCGTTCGGAAAGGATAACCCACCAGAGCTTCGCGTTCGCGTCCTGAGCTCCACGTTCTCGAAGAATAAAATGAACCTTGTGGAATTTTACTTTACGCGTTTGTGGGTGAGGCCACGCGAACGCGAAGAAAAAATTCACTAAGCACCAATAACAGAAAACCCAACAACTTTTATAATTTAAAAACATCCCGAACCCCATCCGAAACTCACCCGAGCCCTTAGGGCTCCAAGACTAATATGCATACTAACCTAAACACATCATATGTACTTACTCGTATGATCAAATTGCTAAAATAACACATAAAATTACAAGTTTAGCATCAAAATCAAAGAAAAATCTCAAGACTCTTAATGTTCCATTTTCACAACCTAGGGTCCGATTCACATCATATGAATTCCATTTCTTACCAAATTTTACAGGCACAACCTAAATATCATATTAAACCAGTACCGATCTCCGGAACCAAAATACATGCCCGATACCATCAAGTTCAAACATATTTAAATTTTCAAAAACTCTTATAATTTGAGTTAAACAATTTCCTTCAAAAATTCATTTCTCAGGCTAGGGACCTCGGAATTTAATTTCGGGCTTACGCCCAAGTCCCATACTTTTCAACAGATCCTTCGGGACTGTTGAATCATGGGTCCAGATCCACTTACCCAAAATGTTGACCAAAGTCAACTTAAATTCAATTCTAAAGGCAAAATTAGCATTTTTCTCAAATTTTCACATAAAAGCTTTCTGGATATACGCTCGGACTGTGTGTTCAAATCAAGGTTAGACAAAAAGAGATTTTCAAGGCCTTAGAATACAGAATCGACTTTTAAGGAAAGTGACGACCTTTTGGGTCATCACAGGTGCTTAGCCACTTGTATGTTTGTGCAAGTGTCCTAACATAGTTCATACCAGCTAGTAAGCATAAGGAAAAGAACGGACAACACTTATAAGGTTTACACAGGGATATGATCAATGAAAAGCAATAGCTCAAAATACAGTGATAATAACAGGGGATCTCCTAGGATACCATGTCGCGCCCCCCTTTTCCTTCGCGGAGTCCAGGTTTCGACATTCATAGGGGAACAATTTGTTTCCTTTTAGGAATTGGGTATTTGAAGAGTCCCCACCTAACGGATTAAGGTGCGTTAGGGAACCAAGAGCAATTAACTCATGTAACCAGTTTGCATTACCAGAGATTAAGGTAAGGGCTCGAAATAACCTTGAGGGGAAGGTGTTAGGCACCCATCGCGATCCACAACGGTAGGTCCCGACCGAACTTAAACTATGTGAATTAGTCATTTAACAAGTAAGCGATCTCAGCACATATTTGCAAATAAAGGTAGTTTACACAGTCTAAACACATATACAATCAAGAAAGATAAGCATACGTAAATTAAGGAGGTTTGAAATGTTCGAGCATACATAAACCAAAGAAGTTTAAGAGGTCTGAGTACACATATGTAAATTGGGGAAAGGGAAGTTCTAAGTTGATTATCCTATAGGATCAATCTTTGCAATGCCCGGTAATCCTCTTCAACTAGAGGGGCTACACGTGACATTAGCGCGCATGTCATCATATCCTTTTACTACCCATTACCCTCCCCTTAGTGGTTATATAAACTAGTTTAATTAACAAACTCTAAGCGTGCTTTACCCGTCCCTTCCTTGTGGTCTTGGAGGCGTTTAGGACCTCTATACGCAGGCAGTTTTAGACAGTCCTAAGGTATTTAAAATATAAAATCTAGCGACAACAAAGAACACGTGGGACTATCAAATATGGAATAAATTAAGGGCTCATGTTTGCCTCCACACATAAACAGCTACATAGCACGTCTCAAATAACTGATTTTGAAGAAATTCAGAAAGCCTAGGAACATGACATCTAGATGCACATCACAGATACAGAATATGCAACATTTCTTTAAAAGCGAAGTGGCAGAACTCTAATTAGTTTGCCTATTGATTTCATAGCCTGTTAGACATGGACCATTTCATACATAAACAGAACTTAATTTTACAGTTATTTAATTTCCTAAGACTTGCCTAGGCGTGGGTCTGTATGCAGTCATAATCAAGGAACTAATTGAACAATTTAAAGTTATTTAGTCCTATAGGTATGCTGATCTAAGTGATTAATATTACAAAAAAAAACTAATTTTATGTATGTTTACACTAGGACATGATATCTAGGTGTTGGACTATTTTAAACCTTTTATAGATAGTTATTTATTCAAAACGACGTAGACATGGTTTAGAGCCAATGCAAACAAAGTCCTAAATCAGGATTTCTAATGAACATAAAGATGATCATTTTTTATTAAGCATGATTGCAACAGCAGTTTAATGACACGATTTCCAGGTGATAATAACCTACGCAGAGTCAGGGAAAGAAGCGATGAACTTATACAGGTTCCTAATATGCAAAATATAAGCGTTAATGTCCTAAGGCAGGTTTTCTAATGCAAATATTGTAGACATATGACATATTTTGATGCAAATAGTATAACATATGGGCCTAAAGCATGATTTCTATCACAATATCGACCCAAATCAGGAAGTTCATACATATAAACTTAAGAGCATGGTTTCTACTGCAGATCACATATGTAAACCTAAAGGATGATCTATACCCTATTTCCACAAAATCATGTATGAACCCCACCCTTTTTACTAATTGCCCCAATATCTGTTTACAAATAATATTATTATAGACCAGGATCAAATGAATTACATAAGTAAATGAAACTATATTATAGGGAGACTAAATCAGGCCCAAAGTAAACCTAGGAATGTGATCGGTGCCAACCCTGCACCACTACAAAGTAGTGAGAGTGGTCGAAGCAACTTTTACCCGAGAAGATCGGGATCGATTTCCACATGGAACTAGAAATGGGAATTGGGTTTCTATCTAAGTTCGAGATGCGTAATTGCTCTTAATTGCACTTCTTATCATAGTTGGTCTTTTGATTACTTCTAATATTATGCTAATAAGATGCTAATTAATTTAAGTTAAGTTAAGAGTAAGATACTTGAAAGGTTGTCTAAATAGTTAAGAAGGCACTAGGGTAGTGACATTCTTCTAGGTGGATACTTGACGGGTTCTCGAGTCTAAGACAAGAATGTGATATTGGGGATTACGATATTACCATTGCATGATACTTATAACTCTATACCTCTAGGTAGTTTGAGTGATTTTGCCTAATTGACTTTCTCAAGACCAATTTGGTATGATAATTTATGCAAGCAATTTAGGTTCAAGTCGGGTATTACTATCTATAGGTTTAACCCTTTAATTGAGGCTATCAATCTCTTGAATACACCTCAATTCTTTGTTGGACTAATTTTCCTAGACTCAAGTTCTCTCTCTCAAGAAGAACCCAAGTCAAATAGGCACAAATTAGTGTTTGCAACCACTAATTCAATATTAAAACCATAAATTAGTCCAAGTATCAAACACCCATAGACCTTCAAGCCTTAAAACACAAGACCCATCAAATACCCACACTAGGGTTGAGACACAACCCTAGCTAATGGATCTAGCTACTCATGATAAGAGAAGAAAACAAAGAAATAGATGAAGAAAAACTCATAATATTTAATTACAAGCTAAAACTTGAAGATTCAATAATAAAACTACTCTAAAATTACTCAAAATAGGTAAGGAACACTCTTCACGAGCGCAGCTGAGCATTAAATTATAACTGATGACCTAAAAATGGGAAAAGAAACTATTTGTACTAGCCCAAATTTTCTGGACAAAAATACCCATGCGAGGGGTAGTGCGGTCCGCACAAAATCGAGTGCGGCCGTAATGAGGCTTCTTGATTTTAATCTTTGCTCTCTGAACTTGGCCACCGTGGGCCGCACAAAATGCACTGCGGTCACGGTGGCTTCTGTTGTCGTCCGCACAAAAAGGACCGCGGACCGCATTGGCCTTAAGCTCCAAACTTGAACTCTCTGAACTCCCTCTTTGCGGACCACACAATATCGAGTGCGGCCGCAGTAAGTCCCTTGCAGCCCGCATGAAATTCTTTGCGGCTGCAATGCTTGATTTCCTAAAATAGGCACCTCTCTGAACCTCCTCACTACGTACCGCACCAAATGGAGTGCGGCTGCAGTGGACCTGTTGCACTGTGCTTGGCCTTGTTCTTGGTACTTGTGCATATTTCACTCCTTTTTGAGTTGGTTTTGACGAATTGTCACCTTGTTGACCAAACCCTGCAAATAAGTACAACATGTAAGCCTTTGAGACCATTTTATACACATTTTTAATTAAAACTCAAGTTAGAATGAGTATAAAATGCATCATAATCCCTCGTTATCAACTCCCCCAAACTTAAGCTTTTGCTTGTCCTCAAGCAAACAAAATAAGACCCACCCCTTAAGAGTAAATCCAAGAAAATTCAGATGACCTAAAGTGACCTTATATTGCATCAATTATGAGTAACAATTGCCCTCAATTCAGATAAATCATTAACAACATTCACTCCTTTAAGAACCATGGTTTTAGTACGACACAAGAGCATCAAGAGTTGACTCAACCCATCAAAGAAACTCTTTCTACTACTTTGGTCATTGTAGAACCCAAACTCATACATTCTCAACTCTCCCTAAGCAAACCTCACCTTTAAGATTGTGGCACTCAGAACGAGGATAGTGGAAACACGCTCATCTCTCTCAAATAAAGGTCACAAGTCCAGCTCTAAGTACCATAAGCTTGCCCCTTATGTGAGTCACCACTAATGTAAGCTTCATTCAACTCAAGATCATATAGGGCGTTTGTGGAGATATAGTGAAAGCTTTTGGTTAGGGTAGGAAATATTTGGTCTAAGTAAGTTCCATCTTCCCTTTAGCACTTCATTTGCTTCATTTTGGCACACATTCACTTGACTTTTTTAAGTCAATTGCTTCTTTCTCAGGGGCTAGAGAGACTCACTGTCACTCTTTCTTGTTCATTTCAAACTTTTTCTCCTTTATCAACTTTCCACACCTTTCATCTTTTTACTTTTATTGAATCCCTTCATTTCTTATCTACATTGATCATTCGTTTTGTCTTTTTGATTTTCTTTCTTTTGCATTGTCTTTCCTTTTTCTTCATTTTGTACCTTTTACCACTTTGTTGTATTCCTCGTCTCTCCCCCCAAACTTATGCTTTTGCCTTGCACGAAAGAAAGATCGGGTGCCAAGAGAGGGTATTTTTAGAATGGGTAAAGGCTTGTATCGTGGTTCTTGAAAGAAAAAGGTCTATGGCTCAAAAGGGTTGACTAGGGATATTATCATTGGTAGGCTATGGAAGAGTTCAAGATAACATTCAGATCAAGAAGAGCCTAGAATCACATCTCAAGTCAAATTACACTTAGGATTTTGCCTAGACAAATATTCAGGGCAAGTTCTAGACTAATGGCTCGGGACTTGGACTTGCAATTCAAATTCTCACCACGCAAGCTATGGGATTGCTAAAGAAATAGAGTCGGGGGCTCACAACAATCTCAGCTAATATTTGAGAAACACAATGGTCCCAAAACACCACTTGATGACTATCGGCCAATACAAGAGTCTCAAGGTCACCACTTTCACCATCCTATACACAATAATTTGTTTTTGACCATAGGATCAAAGGCAAATGTGTTAGGCCTAAGTGAAGCTTTGCTTGAGGCACCCTTACCAACTAACTACTAAAAAGCAAAAAAGAAACAAAGTCAAACCCTTAAGAAGGTTTTCATGCCATCCATCATCGTGAAGAGCCACCCGGTTCACACAAATTCCACCTTTAGAAAGAAGCATGTATTAAAAAAACCAAAGGCTTATTACAAAAAACTCAAAACAAGAAGCTACGAACAGTAAATAAGAAGCTATGAAAGGAAAAATGTGGAAATTAAAATGAATATATATAAGAGGGGATTTAGTCGAATATACAATAGGGAGAATGAATACATAGGAACGTAACTTTACATACAGACCAAAATTAAAAGTACGAAAAGTGCAATAAAATGATAAAACTATGTACAATCCAAAGGTAAAAAAAACAAAAAAGAAAAAATAATGTAATATATACAGTCATCCAAATAGGGCTACCCCCTCAAATGAAAGCTAGCACTGTCCTCAATGCTAACTAACCAAAATAAGCACAAAATAAGGAAGAGAGGAAAAAGAAAATCCCTATTGACCCTCTGTCTGCATAGGGTCCTAAGTTTGTGCCCCGGGGTCCTCGGTCTGCTCAGCAACCTGTGACTGGCTCCCTGTGATCTGTGTCTCCACTAGGACCTAGGCCTGGACTGATTCTTGGGCTTGTACTAGAATCTATGGCTGGCTAGAGGAACCTCCCTGCGGGTCCTCCAACTCTATGACAACATCGTCAGTAAAGGGAATCACCCTCTTCCTCTTGGGTGGCCTCTCTGTCTCCTACTCTAGCTGGGGTTGGGCTGCTGGAGCCGAGTGCAATAACAGATCCAGAGGCAAGTGATCCGCATTCAACCTCTCTACCTCCACCCTTAGATCCTTCACCGACTCATTGGAAGCACGAGTCTTTCTCATTTTCTTTGCCTCCCTAGCAATCTCCTTCAATGCCTTTACATGAGAATCAACAACTTCTATGAGTTTCTTATGGTTGTCCAGAAGCTCCTTCAGAGTGTCCTCCACTGACTGTGAGACCTGTGGCTATCTACATCCAGTTGTTGATACTGGCAAGGGCCTGGTTCAGGCGGTGGGTAGTCAAAGGATATGCAGTGGATGAGGGGATCTCTGGATATGTAGAAGTGGAGGGTCCTGGTGCCATGTCTATTGGGGCGGAAGGAGGCTGAGTACGAGCCAGTACTACTAATGGCTCTTCAGACTGGCTAGTTGAAGTAGTGGCTTTGTCCTTAGGATCCTTGGGATTGTCGGGACCCTTGGTGCTGTACCAGGAGAATGGTGCCTTTGATTTCACTTTCACATTAGATCTCCATTTTTCTACATCAAGGTCCTCAAAGAACATAGTTAGGAAATTGGGGAAAGGGTAGGATCTGTCACCTTCGTTCACCACCCGTGTAATTATCTGGGACATCACATTTTCGATGTTGATCGGGTACCCCGCCATGATCGATTCCACCAATATATCTCGAGGGTAAGAAGTGAGTTGTCGTGAGTGGTGGGGTCTAGCCTGCTACACACAAATGTTTCCCACCCTTTAGCTTTGAAATTCAGGGTCCTCCTCAGAATCTTCGCTCCCGCAGTCAACCAATCTGGGGTGGTACCTGGGATTGCCAAGTACACTGCTAACCAAGGACGAGCAGCCTCATCCAATGCCACCTTCTCTAGATACAATGACTCATCCTCCTCCAAGAAGCCCAAATAATCATTTATTATTTTGCCATCAAATTTCACTTTTAAGTTCCGCACTTTGGTCACTGTGGTTCCCTTTTTGTTGTGGGCAACATTCGTGTAAAACTCCTTCACCAAGTGCTCATTTGCATCCTCCACATGGCCTATGAAATAATCACATCCTGCTCTCTCTCTAAACTGGCTCAAAATATTAGGGTTGTGAGGCAAAAGGTCCTGGGTGATGAATTTTCGCTCAGGTATTAATTTCCTCTTGGGCCACCATTCTCTAAACTTGTGGTAAGCCACTTCACTCATGAACCTGTCCTGCCAGACCTCTAGGTTTTTGGTTCTCTCTACCCCTCCTACTTGGGGCTCACCCCCTCCGATTCCTCCTTCTTCTTCTACGGGACCCTCCCCGGATAGTGAAGGTGTGAGTGAGGTGGAATATTCATTGCCACTACCTATAGCTGAGCCCTCAGATAAGTCAAAATATATTTGCACTGATTCTTGGGTAGTGGGAGAGACTGGAGGTGTATTCCTCAATATGTTCCTCTCCGGCTAGTCAGGAACATACTCTGGCATGGAGTCTGAGTTAGATGCCTCCCAGGAAGGCTCATATTCACTCCCGGATTGGTCAATAGCTCTATCAACAACCTTTATGAGCCTTCTGTGTTTTTTATGTTTTACCGGGCTTGCGGGGTCAATCTAATCATTCCTTGTCCCCTACCCCGGGATGACTCTCCTTTCCCTTTTTATTTATCACCTTTGCCTCATGATTTTACCATGATCTGCAAAGAGAATATAGTTGAACTTTGTTAGTATCAGCAGAGTCAGTGAAGCATTGCAGAGAAAAAAAATTGCAGACATTCAAAAGTTGCAGACCACAGACCACACAAAATGAAGTGCGGCCGCAAAGAAGCTACGACGGACCGCACAAAATACATTGCGGTCCTTACTGAGGTGGGGTTCAGACTACCCACTCTCTGATTAAAGGCACTGCGGATCGCACAAAATGAATTGCGGTCCGTATTGAGGCACTGCAGACCACACAAAATCCATTACGGACATAGTTCTCAATTGTCAGCTTTCAGAACATTTACCACCATAGACCGCACAAAATGAATTGCGGTTCGTATTGAAGCACTGCGGTCCGCGGGTGAGTACCCAGCAGCAATACCAACCTAAGGTTCAAGTTTTTCATGTTTTAGTCCAATTTTTCAGCTTTTAATGATTCCCTAGGTGTTTTACTAATTAGTCCTAATTAGAACAGGATTAAACAAACCTATGCTACAGAATTGAAAGAAAAACGGGAAGAAAAATGAGAAAAACTAAGAAAAATGAAAGTTAAAAGAAAATAACGAAATTAAACAACTAAGAAAGAATTAGTGTTACCCGAAATAAGATGCAATGTTGATTAACGATACTTAGCAGTTGAATTCGTGCAGATATGAGGGATGAACAATAATTTTTTAGCTTAGGAGTGCAAATGGTCGAAAAGTTTGAAATGAGGGCCTCAGGTCCTATTTATAGAAAAAGGACTTGGGGCCCATCTCACCTACCCGTCGCGTGTCACACCTCTTTTTCCTACCCCCGGAAGGGGATATTAGGGAGTTTTTCCACTTTAAGTGACATTATTCGAAATGGGATTATTTATTTATTTTATTCAGAGTCGCCACTTGGGATGGTTTGTTTTCTGGTGTCCCAAGTCACCTGTTTATTTTAAAATCCCAAATCGAGGAAATTTCGACTTTCCTTTTGAAGTCTGCAAACCAAAAATTCTGAATAAGGAATTCTATTAATCCAGGAGAAGGTGTTGGGCATTCCCGGATTCCGTGGGTCTAGCACGGTCGCTCAACTATTATTATTGGCCTATTATCCGATTTTAATACATGTTTTAACCTATGGTATATTTTTAACTTATTAACCTCTTTTATTTATTTTTAGGAAGATTCAACGTTATTCAAAACATGCCTTGAACCACGCCACATGAAATGCACCCGCGATCCATGACACATTTTATTTAACGTTGTTGAGAATTAGAGTTGGGTCACATGAAATGCACACCCAAGTTTAAGGAAATTGATTTAAATAGCGCGCCTAAAGCAACTACGCACTTTCAAGTTTGCGAGGGCCATGAAAAATTCAATTAATGGCGCACCTCGATTCTATTTCAAAGGATTTTATTATTCGAAGTTATCATAATCGGGTTACATGAAATGCACCCCCGAATTTGGGAAAAGCTATACCTCTTAACCATGACAGTTATCAAGGTCAAATACATAGTGATACATTACCTTCAGACCAATTAACATATCATTCTCATAAATAACTCAACTTTTTAATCTAGTGAGACACAATTCGGGATTTAGATTAGGGGATGATGCCTACAAAGAATACCTCAAAATACAATCAATAATTGCTCGAAACTTAAGATGGTTTCACAAAGATATGCTTCTTTTATCACTTGACCACATGAAGCTAAAGACAAACTAATTGGCCTACCAATACCAATAAATGGGAGACAATTAAGGCAAACAAAAGTATGGATCGTGAATCTCAACATAGAGCACATGGAAGTTGAACAGCCTAATAGTTCAAATACACGCTAAAACCCGAGGAAAAAACGACCAAGAATAATACCAAATAGAATATTCAAACCAAAACATCAAAGTTTATGTGTCAACCCACCATTTTCTCAATCAAAACCTTCAAACACGAAGACGAACAGAACACATCCACATCGAGGCCCATTCATCCAAAATCCAAAACATTTAAAATCCACAAAACCCGCCTCTACTAGCACTATAACTTAATGATTTTTATTCCTAAACTTCCAACAATCTTGGATCAACATTTTTGGACAAAAATATAAAAGAGAAAGAGATATGAACCTGAATTATAGCTCTCGGATTTAACAAAATTTCAGCAGTTACAACCTTGAATTAAGTGAATCCTCAAGATGTGATATCCTCCTAACTATAGCATCAGTGAGACGAACAAAATCGCGACCGGAAAAACTCTAGCATCGGATCGAACTCAAATAAACTCCGTCGGTTCCAAGGTCTCTAAATCGAAAATGGGAAGAAAACTAAATTCTGAACGAAAATCAGTTGTCTACATCTCTGTTCCCTCTTCCGTTTCCCCTCTACTATATTTTCATCTACTGGTGGCCGGCGGCGATGAAGGTGGGTGAGATCGCTGCTTTGCGCTGAAGAAGGTCAAAATCCGATGGGGGGTGGCTGTTCAAAAATGGCGGATGCTGCTGAAGAACTTCAAAATTTTATGAAACTTCAATTTGATGGACCAAGTAATATGTCTAGGAATTGAGAATTTGCCATTTTCTCTTGGAGTGTCAGTCCTTAGCTAGGTCCGTTTTGTGCTCGCCGTTTTTGTTTTTTTTTTTTTTTTTTTGTCGAGTTGTAGCCTAGGTCTAGGAATTGAAAAACTTAGGGTAGGGTTTCTATAATTGGGTATTTTATATGAAAATGGGAAGGGATGATGACCATTGGATTAGAAGGAAATAGATGGCTAGGATAAATCTTGCACTTAAATAGGCTAATGGATTGGGAAGAATGAGCTAAGGGTAATTGGGTTGGACCATGTCTTTTTTGTATCTCAATTTTGGGCTAAGAAGATACCAAAATTATTATTCAAAACCATAGCTAAATTCCTTTAATATAAGATAACTATACTACATGATGCAAAAACAAATTCTAATTAATTAAACTAAACTATATTAAAACATAAAACTATTATATATTTTTTGTATTTTTCAAAATTATATAAAGATAAAAATAAGGTACTATATTTGTATTTTTTTTACTTTATGAAAGGTACATAAAATAAAATATTTTTGTAATTTTCATTTTCTTGTAATAAAATAAAGTAAAAGAGTCAAAATTAGTTGAAATAGCGATATTAGACCTAAATTAAATATTTACATGCTAAAGTATAAAAAAATCTTGGGGAGGGTCAAAAATCACATGTCTACAACTGCCCCTCTTTGACTGAAAAGACGAAGTATTTTCAGACAAAGAACGACTAGACAGGTTTTTTGACCCGACCCTTATTTGGAGAGACTAAAACTAAGAGAAAAGGGGAATGTAACTGAGCCCTGGTTTTTAAGCTTCCTACATATCCTTGGCTATAAAGGAATCAGGCCACTTGTAGTTCAGAGGTGAGTGAGATGATGGATTATGCCGAGGTGGAGAGCCGGTCGAGGTGCCATTCTACCGATGTTCCAGTCCGCGGTCCTGTTATTACATCAAAAAAATCAAAAGTTTAAAAGAATAGCTAAGCCTGTCAACTATGAGTTACAAGATTCCTATCTATAAGTCTTCTGAAGCTTGATCTTGAGTCTTGAATGGTTCTTCATGCAGACTTTAGATTTGAACCTTGGCGCTTGTTAGCTGCAGGTGCTGGCTCGTTCTTCTTCAGCTTTTCAGTTCAAAACCGGACATGTGGTGCTTGTGACTTCAACCACATCTTGAGCAGTTCACATCTTTCTCTGCTTCTGTATTTTTGATTCACTTATCTTTTTTTTTCTTTTTCCCCTATTTTTATTCTGGATTGAGACTACTTCTGTTGGTCATCTGGGACTGTTGTCCCGCATTCTTGTCGCGAGCTTCTTTTGTTGCTGACTTGAATTGCATTCTGAAGTGAATTCCCTTATTCTCCAGGTGGCGCCTGATTTCCAACATTTGAACTACATTCCCGTGCTTTCCAGGTGGGTGCCTGATTGCCAAAACTTTAACTGTATTCTCGTGCTCTCCAGACGGGCGCCTGATTGCCGAACTTGAACTGTATTCCCATGCTCTCCAGGTGGGCGCCTGATTGCCAAACTTGAACTGTATTCCCGTGCTCTCCAGGTAGACGCCTGATTACCAAACTTGAATTGTATTCTCGTTCTCTCCAGGTGGACGCCTGATTGCCAAAACTTGAACTGTATTCCTGTGCTCTCCAGGTGGGCGCCTGATTACTGAACTTGAACTGTATTCCCTTGCTCTCCAGGTGGGCGCCTGATTACTGAACTCGAACTGCTCCTCCTTGTTCTCCAGGCGGGCTCCTGATTGCTATCTTCCTTTGAACATTGTTGCTTCCCTTCGTTCTCCAGGTGGGCTCCTGATTACCAACACTTGCACTGCTTTTCCTTGAAACTTGAACCATCTTTCCTTTGAAACTTGAGGTGTCTTCCCTTATTCTCCAGGTGGGCTCCTGATTATAACAAAACAGACAAAACAGAAGAAATTTTTTCTGCCCCAGTTTGCACTAGGAAGATTTGTGAGTTGTTAGCAAAATTGTAAACCACTTGTACTATTGATGCAATGATGAGAGTAAACTAAAGAGTAGACTTGGAAAACTATAAACTAAGCTTGACTAAAGTTAAAACTCGCACTATTCTCCAGGCGGGGCCCCCTGATTTCAGGAAAATTAAACATTGATAATCTTAAGAAAACTAAAAAATGACCCATTTTTTTCAAATCCAAAATTCCTCTTTTTTTTTCTTCAAAATATCCTAGGAGAAAATTCGTTAGACTAGGTTTTCTATCTTAGGAGAAAGATTCATCAGACTAAGACGTTAATCCTTGGAGGAAATTTATCAGACTAGGCCTTTTTCTCTTTTTTTTTGTTTTTTTTTGGTATCTTAGGAGAAAGATTCATCTGACTAAGGCATTTACCCTAGAAGAAAATTCATCAAACTAGGTTTTCTATCTTAGGAGAAAAATTCATCAGACTAAGATTTCTATCCTAGAAGAAAGTTCATCCGACTAGGTCTTCTATCTTAGGAGAAAGATTGATCAGACTAAGATTTGGATCCTAGGAGAAAGTTCATCAGACTAGGTTTTCTATCTTAGGAGAAAAATTCATCACACTAAGATTTCAATCCTAGGAAAAAATTCATCAGACTAGGTTTTTCTATCTTAGGAGAAAGATTCATCAGACTAAGACTTCGATCCTAGGAGAAAGTTCATCAGACTAGGTTTTCTATCTTAGGAGAAAGATTCATCAGACTAAGATTTTGATCCTAGGAGAAAGTTCATCAGACTAGGTTCCTTTTTTTTGTTATCTTAGGAGAAAGATTCATCAGACTAAGATTTATATCCTAGGAGAAAATTCATTAGACTAGGTCTTCTATCTTAGGAGAAAGATTCATCAGACTAAGATTTTGATCCTGGGAGAAAGATTCATCAGACTAGGTCTTCTATCATAAGAGAAAGATTCATCAGACTAAGATTTTGATTGGGAGAAAAATCCATCAGACTAGGACTTTTTATCCTAGGAGGAAAAATGTGAAGATCAATGGCAAGATTTTATACACAATAGCAAGACAAATAAAGGAAAAGATTTGAGAAACTACCCTTTGTCAGCTTTCCTCGTCTTTTCTTTTTCTTATCTTTTTTTGTTGTTTTTTTTTTTCATTTTTTTTTCTCTTTTTGAATCACTTTCCTTGCACCGCTTTATTCCTGTTTCATATAAATAAAAATTTGTTAGTTTTGAAAATGGTGGTCGATTTGTGGCCTTGAGTCTTGGGCAGCTTGGCTTCTGCTCAATCACCTTGAGTTGGCTTCAAGAGACTTTTGCTCTACATTAACCCTAATTGTTTCACACCTAGTATCATTTGTACTTGCAGCTCAATCAGCCTTATCCCAATTGGAGATCTTTGCTCAAGCGACCTTTTCTGATATCTTGATTGACTTCCTACTTTTTGAGCAATTTGTCTATCAAAGAGAATCACAAGTTATCTTTGCTTGTGCCAAGTTGGCTGGCAAGAGTCTTTTAGGAGAGCCTTTGCATGAATCCTCAAGGCATGTTGACAGTAACAATTGAGTGTGCTGGCCAAATTCACTTTGTCCAACTGAAAAGCTGGTAGCAGACTTTGAAATCTTTTCTTGGTTGTTTTGACAAGGACCGACTCGGAGTGAAGGACACAATGATGCAAATAAACAAGTAGTACCAAGAAATGCCCCTGTCGGAAGGATAGAAGGAAGAGTTCTTTTTTCTTTTTTCTTTTTCAATAACTAGCCTTAATGATCATGACATGCATTTTGGACTTAACGGTCGATCTACCAAACTAATCCGATGTTCCCTTTACCATTCTTATGACCTTTGAAGTCGGGCTTGTTTATACAAATTCTTTGCATCAGCTTCACGACTCACTTTCGACATGCCCGAGGGGTTTTCACCAACAAGTCTCTCTCATTTATTCATATCTGCTTATCGCCGCCTTACAGTGCCCGTGAAGGTTTTCACTAGTATGACTCTCTCATTTTTCGTTTTCTTTTTCTTTTTCTTTTTCTCACTTTTGTGAGTAACTTGACAGTGCTATATGTCGTGTGACAACCGTTGCTCATTGCATGTTTCTCTTGGCATTCTTGAAGGCATATCGGGAGCTCTTTTTTGGAAGGATTTTGGACAGGGTTGGAAAGATAGGACTTCATAGAGGCTCAAAATAGACTAAAAAAGATGGGGTTACAGACTTACAACTCTTGGAATCGACTCTTTCAAAAGTGAAATAAAATCTCTGCCCCAGTTTCAGCTACTAAGTATTTATTTTTGAATTCTTATTTGGTTGGACCGAACCGTGAGGCTGCCTACGTATCCTTTTTAAAAGGAATCAGGTCTAACGTAGTTTAAACATCTGACCTAACTATTTTTCATCTTTCTTCTTGTTTCTACTTTCCTTTTTCCTTTTTTTCCTCTTCTTTTTTTTTTCCTCTTCTTTTTTTTCATTTTCTTTTTTTTCTTTTTTTTGTTTACCCCAGCTTCTATTTTTGGAGGCATGGACCTTTGCTAGTTCTTTTCTTCTTCATCATTTTTTTCACTTGATCTTCCTAAGGATTGTCCCAGTTTGTACTCTTGGGACATAAACTCTCTCTCTTTCTCTTTTTTTATATTTTTTTTTGTATATTTTTTTGACTCTTGACTCTAAACTTGATTCCAAAAGAGGGTAGTCAAAGAAAATAACACAGTCTCAAAACGGGTAGCGAAGGATATAAAGTGTTTGGATAGCAGAAAGAGGGCCTCACAGCCTCGAGAATGCCAAACATAGTATCTTTCGCGATCACATCATTGACGAACATGACTGTCCTCTTGGTGTGTCGTGGTCACTAGACACTTTTCATCCCTTAATGTCAAAATTTATAACAAACTTCAAATGATTAAACATCCTCAAGCCCGGTCTTCACGATGATTTGAAGGTAAATTTTACTCGACCTTAATTCCAAAGTATTTCAACTCTTTATTCATCCTAAAAAATGTTTTTTTTTCTTTTTTTTTTTGTTATCCAATTCCATATTAAATCAGTTTCTAAGATCTGGCCAAAATTTCCGCATGCATGTCATGTCATTAGAACTAGCGAGAAAAAAACTAGAAATAGAATGACACAAAAGGACAAATTGTATTTTATTGAATAAGGATGGAAGGGTTTGACAACTAAACAAGTAACCTAAAATCCGAGTACAACCCTAAAATAACCCGGCTAACGAAAATAGCAACAAAATAGACAGACAAGACTCACACAAACTAAATGGAGGGATAGAAGGGTTTGACTTAATAAAATAAATAAAATCTGGATCACAACCCTGAAATAACATAGATAATAGAAAAACATCAAAGCAAACTACCAAGATTCCTTCCTAGTGAGGAGGGAGTGACTTTTCAATTGCTAGGTTTGACATTTAGCCACAAATTTGCTCATCAGAATCAACAGAGCCTTCTCCAATTTCAACATTATTAACTTCAGTTAGCAAATTCCCAAGAGGATTCTCATACTCCCTATCACCACACATCATCCCCACAAAGTGTGCATCATCATGTGCAGGTAAAGGATTTTGCACGATATTCTGGGTGTCACTGTCTTGGATCACAATCAGGTTTTACTGGATCATCCTTTCTATTTCTCTTTTCAAATCCCGACATCTTTCAACATTGTACCACTGGGCATTGGAATGGTATTCACACATTTTAGAAGGGTCAAAGCTTCATGCACGGGGGTCCACATGATTTGGAGGAATAGGTGCAATCATGTCATACTGCTTTAATTTCTCAAACAAGCTTGCATAGGACTCTCCTATTGGTGTAAAATTATCTTTCAGCCTTTGTTCCCATCTATACCCCTGGCTTGGATGTGGATTATAGGGTATTTGAAAATTTCGTGGAGGCTGTTGGAGATTTTGTGATGCTCGTGATCGCCTTCTGGGGTGTTTTGGTGGCTGGACAACATACTAAGGTGGAGCGACAGAGTATTGAGGGTTCTGGGTCGATAATACTTCTCAGAGGAGTCATGGAAATCATGAGGAGGCTACTCATACCTTCGAGATGTTCTCCTGGGACCTCTTCTCGACCCTACTGTCATCATGATTTCTTCGTGCTTCTCATTCGTGTCACTAAAATTATCGGATTCAATCGGGACAACCTGAGTTGCGGCTTTGAGAATTGCTTGACTTATAATTTTGCCTGTCTTAAGACCATTCTCATTCATTTCCCCATAGTGATTGCTTCCGAGAAGGATTTACCCACTGCCGACATCATGTTTTGAAAATAATCTAGCTCTTGAGCCTGAGGGAAGACAGTGATTAACTCATGCTCATCCATGGGTGGCTTATCCCTGGACGCTTTCTCTCTCCATTTAATGGCATATTCCCTAAAACTTTCAGTTGGTTTCTTCTTCAAGTTTGAAAGGGAATTGCGGTATGGGGCAATGTCAATGTTGTATTGGAACTGTTTGACAAAGGCTTGTGACATGTTATCGCAGACATACCAGCGAGACGTGTCTTAATCCATAAACCATTTGGAGGCTACTCCCGTGAGGCTTTCCCCAAAATAAGCGATCAACAATTCTTCATTTCTTCCCGCACCTGTTGCAATACCTTTTCAGGTGGGCTATAGGATCTCCATGTCCATCATACTTTTCAAATTTGGGAGTCTTGAAACCAGGAGGCAAGTGGACATCGGGGAACATACATAGATCTTTGAAGGCAACACTCTTTTAACCTGCCAACCCTTGCATGTTTTTCAACCGTTGTTCTAAGCTTTTCACTCTTTGGGTCATTTCTTTCTGTACCATCTTTCGGGCAGGCTTCTCAATGTTTGTAGGAAGATCAAACGAGTACAAGTGGTACTCAGGAGAGTGGTATTGCTCTTGCTGTGTAGCAAATTGTGACTCATGACGAGGCTGTCCTTGACTACTGGCCCATGCTTGACACATTTAGGTCATTTGCTGTTTCAGTATTCTATTTTTCTCAAACACAGTAGACTCTTGTTGAACCCTTTGACCCTGAGTCTCTTGAGCACTTGTAACAGCTTCGATGTCAGTTATCATTTTTCCTTAAATCTTGTGTTTCCAGCTTACCACAAACTGACCACCTCAACTTTCTTCACAATTCAAAACAAAACATGTTAGAATGGACTCAGTCGGTCCTTATTATTATCAGTATTTTTTCATTTCTTCATTTTTTCAATTCTTTTTAATGGTGATCGAACCTGATGGGGGTTGCATACGTATCATATGGGAACATGAATCAGATCATGCGTATTTCGGGAAGATCATAAATAAAGTAAATAAACTAACTTTTTTTGACTTTTTTCTTTTATTTTTCGAAAGAAACACTTTTAAAGAAGAAAGAAAATATTTTAGGAATTTTATTTTGAATTTATGAAAGAAATGCTTCTAAAACAAAGAAAATATTTTTGAATTTTGAATTTTCTTTTCAATTTTGAAAGAAGAATGAAAATATATTTTTCGATTTTTGGAAGAAATTAAAAGAAAATATTTTTGTATATATTTTTTTTAAAAAATAATTAGGTTCTAAAAAAGCAAGTAATGAAAAATATTTTTTTGATTTTTGAAAATTGGGGTCGAAAAAAAAAGACTTTTCTAGAGAGGAAGTAAAGGAAAATATTTTTGAATTTTTTTGAAAATTATGGGCCGGAACAGATGAGGTTTGCCTACGTATCTCACATCCGGTGAGAATCAAACCCGCGTAGTTCGCCCAGTTTTGATGCAACAGGAAAACATGACACTTGAAAATTTTGGCTTGTTTTGAAATGACTTTTTTTCAGAATTTTGGAAAATTTTCAGAATTTTCTAAATGCCTACCTCTCACTTTTGTTTCTTTTTTCTTCTTTCTCCTCTCTTTTTTATTTTCTTTTTTTTTCTTTTTTTTCATTTTCTTTCCCTATTCTAGAAGCCAGTCAACATGCAAGCCGAAACAGACAGATACGCAAGTAGCACGTAAGATGCATCAAGATGGTCTTTTGATTTTTGGGTACACCTGTCCTGGACAGACCCAACCCTTGTGTTGAGTCTTTAAAATCAAATGCACGTGATGCAAACAAAAATTCCTACTAGGGATCCGACATGAGGTTATGTTATTCTAGGTTTAAAAACCTGGGTGTATTGTTCTAAACCTGGCTTACCCGAGCGGACAGATCGAGCCGAGAGGGGGCAGCGTACCGGGAATACAGAAGCTTCACCGGCTTTGCAACTTGTCCGAACCTCGTTCTAAAATTGGGATATGACTCTAACAGAAAAGAAGTCACACGAAGTGCACACTTCCCAGATGATTTAGAAGACTCAGAGAGAAGAGGGTTTTCGTAACAATTTATATACAGTTCAAGTAATATTAAAGTGGTAAAAAGCGACATGTAGCACATTAGGCTCAAACACGCAAAAAATCAGATAATAGATAAAAGCCAAGTATAGCAGTTATTCTAAGCTCGAATTTTGAACCCTGAACAAGAAATTCTGGGTTGTTTTCCGCAGCGGAGTCGCCAGAGCTGCCACACCTCTTTTTCCTACCCCCGGAAGGAGATATAAGGAAGTTTTTCTACTTTAAGTGACATTATTCGAAATGGAATTATTTATTTATTTTATTCAGAGTCGCCACTTGGGATGATTTGTTTTCTGGTGTCCCAAGTCACCGGTTTATTTTAAAATCCCAAATCGAGAAAATTTCGACTTTCCCTTTGACGTCTGCAAACCAAAAATTCTGAATAAGGAATTCTGTTAATCCGGGAGAAGGTGTTAGGCATCCCGGATTCCTTGGTTCTAGCACGGTCGCTCAACTGTTATTATTGGCCTATTATCCGATTTTAATACATGTTTTAACATATGGTATATTTTTAACTTATTAACCACTTTTAATTATTTTTAGGAAGATTCAACGTTATTTAAAACACGTCTTGAACCACGTCACATGAAATGCACCCGCGATCCTTAACACATTTTATTTAACGTTGTTGAGAATTGGAGTTGGGTCACATGAAATGCACACCCAAGTTTAAGGAAATTGATTTAAATAGCGCGCCTAAAGCAACTACGCACTTTCAAATTTGCGAGGGCCATGAAAAATTCAACTAATGGCGCACCTCGATTCTAATTTCAAAGGATTTTATTATTCGAAGTTATTATAATCGGGTTACATGAAATACACCCCCGAATTTGAGAAAAGCTATACCTCTTAACCATGACAGTTATCAAGGTCAAATACATAGTGATAAATTACCTTCAGACCAATTAACATATCATTCTCATAAATAACTCAACTTTTAAATCAAGTGAGACACAATTCAGGATTTAGATTAGGGGATAATGCCTACAAAGAATACCTCAAAATACAATCAATAATTGCTCGAAGCTTAAGATGGTTTCACAAAGATCTGCTTCTTTTATCACTTGACCACATGAAGCTTAAGACAAACTAATTGGCCTAACAATACCAATAAATGGGAGACAATTAACGCAAACAAAAGCATGGATCGTGAATCTCAACATAGAGCACATGGAAGTTGAACAACCTAATAATTCAAATACACGCTAAAACCCGAGGAAAACGCGGCCAAGAACAA
This sequence comes from Nicotiana sylvestris, assembly GCF_000393655.2. Taxonomy (NCBI): domain Eukaryota; kingdom Viridiplantae; phylum Streptophyta; class Magnoliopsida; order Solanales; family Solanaceae; genus Nicotiana; species Nicotiana sylvestris. The sequence goes on along the minus strand of NC_091063.1, from coordinate 72,864,264 downwards.
TACCAAACAGACTATTCAAACCAAAACATCAAAGTTTATGTGCCAACCCACCATTTTCACAATCAAAACCTTTAAACACGAAGACGAACAGAACACATCCATATCGAGGCCCATTCATCCAAAATACAAAACATTCAAAATCCACAAAACCCGCCTCTACTAGCACTATAACTTAATGATTTTTATTCCTAAACTTTCAAAAATCTTGGATCAACATTTTTGGATAGAAATATAAAAGAGAAAGAGATATGAACCTGAATTATAGCTCTCCGATTAAACAAAATTTCAGCAGTTAAAACCTTGAATCAAGTGAATCCTCAAGATGTGATATCCTCCTAATTACAACAACAGTGAGACGAACAAAACCGTGACCGGAAAAACTCTAGCATCGGAACGAACTCAAACAAACTCCGTCGGTTCCATGGTCTCTAAATCGAAAATGGGAAGAAAACTAAATTCTGAATGAAAATCAATTGTCTACACCTCTGTTCCCTTTTCCGTTTCCCCTCTACTGTATTTGCATCTATGGGTGGCCGGTGGCGATGGAGGTGGGTGAGATCGCTACTTTGCGCTGAAGAAGGTCAAAATCCGATGGGGGTGGCTGTTCAAAAACGGCGGATGCTGTTGAAGAACTTCAAATTTTATGGAACTTCTATTTGATGGACCAAGTAATATGTCTAGGAATTGAGAATTTGCCATTTTCTCTTGGAGTGTCAGTCCTTAGCTAGGTCCGTTTTGTGCTCGCCGTTTTTGTTTTTTATTTTTTTTTGTCGAGTTGTAGCCTAGGTCTAGGAATTGAAAAACTTAGGGTAGGGTTTCTATAATTGGGTATTTTATATGGAAATGGGAAGGGATGATGGCCATTGGATTAGAAGGAAATAGATGGCTAGGATTAAATCTTGCACTTAAATGGGCTAAGGGTAACTGGGTTGGACCATGTCTATTTTGTGTCTCAATTTTGGGCTAAGAAGACTCCAAAATTATTATTCAAAACCATAGCTAAATTCCTTTAATATAAGATAACTATACTACATGATGTAAAAACAAATTCTAATTAATTAAACTAAACTATATTAAAACATAAAACTATTATATATTTTTTGTATTTTTCAAGATTATATAAAGATAAAAATAAGGTACTATTTTTGTATTTTTTTACTTTATGAAAGGTACATAAAATAAAATATTTTTGTAATTTTCATTTTCTTGTAATAAAATAAAGTAAAAGAGTCAAAATTAGTTGAAATAGCGATATTAGACCTAAATTAAATATTTACATGCTAAAGTATAAAAAATCTTGGGGAGAGTCAAAAATCACATGTCTACACTGTGGACCGCACAAAATGGCACCGCGGTCCGCGGTACTCAGAAACAAGTGACACTGGAAAGATGGCCACTGCGGACCGCAAGAAATGCAATGGGGCCGTAGTGGCCCGCCGCGGACCGCACAAAATGCATTGCAGCCGCGGTGGCAAACTTCAAAGGCTCCTCATTTTTGACCAAATACTCTGCGATCCACATTGAATTGTTGCCCACGCAAAGAGGCCTTTGCGGCCACACAAAATGAAGCGCGGTCTGCATTACAAACTTCAGAGAGTGTGCATTTTTTCCAACTTGGTCCTGCACTGCATCAAACAATCCAACAACATCTCACAACCAGTCAGTCCAAAAATAAATCCTACACTACAAACAAAATCAAAGGAAAACAAAAAGAAAGACACATGGGTTGCTTCCCAAGAAGTGTCTGATTTAACGTCGCAACACGACGTAGGTTACCCTCAAATCACTTCAGATGGAGTAGTGCCACCACGTGGATGTCATCAATCTTGCCCAGGTAGTGCTTGACCCTGTGCCCATTAACTCTGAAAACATCCCCATTTTCTTTCTTCAAGTCAAGTGCACCAAACAGAGTCACAAACAACACTTCAAAAGGTCTACTCCATTTCGACTTAAGTTTTCCCGGAAACAGACGTAACCGAGAGTTGAACAAGAGAACCAAATCACCCACTTTGAACTCCTTGCCACGAGCATATTTATCATGAAGATATTTCGTCTTGTACTTGTACAAGGACGAACTGGAGTAGGCATGGAATCAAAATTCATCATGTTTATTAAGTTGCTCCACATGAAGATTTGCTGCCACATCCCATTCAAGATTCAGCTTCCTCAAATCCCACATGGCCTTGTGCTCTAGCTCAACCGGTAGATGGCAAGCTTTCCCAAACACCAAACGATACAGATACATACCAATCGGAGTCTTGTAAGCAATCCTATAAGCCCATAGAGCATCATCCAACTTCTTTGACCAATCGGTCCTATTTGCATTGATCGTCTTTGACAATATACTCTTGATTTCCCTGTTTGAGACTTCAACTTGGCCACTCGCTTGAGGATGATAAGGAGTAGAAACTTTGTGGTTGACACCATACTTTGCAAGCAAAGTGTCAAAAGCTCTATTGCAAAAATGAGACCCCCTATCACTTATGATTGCACGAGGAGTGCCAAACCTTGTAAAAATGTTCTTCTTGAAGAACGCAACAACTCTCCAGGCCTCATTGTTGGGTAAAGCCACGGCTTCAACCTACTTTGAAACATAGTCAAGCGCCACAAAAATGTATGTGTTCCCACACGAGCTAAAAAACGGGCCCATAAAATCAATGCCCCATACATCAAAAATATCAACTTCAAGAATGGTATTGAGAGGCATCTCATCTTTCTTCAAAATTCCACCCGGTCTTTGACATTCGTCACACCTCTTCACAAGTTCACTTGCGTCTTTGTACAAAGTTGGCCAATAAAACCCACAACTAAGAAATTTTGAAGCCATGCTCGCCCCGCCATGATCGCCACCATAGGGAGAGGAATGACAAGCCTCTAAGATACTCAATTGCTCCTCCTCTGGGACACACCTTCGGATCACACCATCCGTGCAAATCTTGAACAAGTACGGCTCATCCCAATAGAAATCCAAACTATCCCGTTGAGCTTCTTCCTTTGGTTAGAAGAGAGCTTACACAGGATTATACCAGTCACAAGGAAATTAGCAACATCCGCAAACCATGGCATACCATTCACCGACACCAAAAGGAGTTGTTCGTCAGGAAATGAATCATTGATCTCTAGTCCACCACGAGGCCTCCCCTCCTCCTTCAAGTGGTCCAAGTGGTCCGCCACTTTGTTTTCACTACCTTTCCGGTCCACAATCTCCAAATAAAACTCTTGAAGTATCAAGACCCATCGTATCAGTCTAGCTTTGGAATCCTTCTTCGTCATCAAGTACCGGAGTGCGACATGATCGGTATGGACTATGACCTTGGCACCCATGAGATACGACCGAAATTTCTCCACCGCGAACATAATATCCAAAAGCTTTTTCTCAGTCACCGTGTATTTCACTTGAGCATCATTCATTGTCTTGCTCGCATAGTACACCGAATGAAATATTTTATTCACTCTTTGACCCAAAACCGCCCCAACTGCGACATCGCTCGCATCACACATGAGCTCAAAAGGCAAGCTCCAATTGGGTGTGGTAATAATAGGGGTGGTGGTAAACTTGTGCTTGAAAAGTTCAAAGGCTTGCATACATGTCTCATCGAACACGAACTTGACATCTTTTTCCTATAACTTGCATAAGGGATTCACTACCTTCGAAAAGTCTTTGATAAATCTCTGGTATAACCCCACATGCCCAAGAAAACTTCTAACTCCCTTGACAGAGGTAGGGGGAGGGAGCCTTGAAATCACATCAATTTTTGCTTTGTCCACCTCTATACCATGCTTTGAAATTTTATGCCCAAGAACTATGCCCTCTTCCACCATGAAGTGGCATTTCTCCCAATTAAGAACAAGATTGGTTTATTTATGGGCCAACACTCTATCAAGATTTTTCAAATATTCCTCAAACGAATCACCCACGACACTAAAGTCGTCCATGAACACCTCCAAAATATCTTCCACCATATCGGTGAAAATGGCCATCATACACCGCACCCAAAAGGCATCCTAGAAAAGGCAAATGTGTCATATGGACAAGTGAATGTGGTCTTCTCCTGATCTTCTGTAGCAATCAAGATTTGGTTGTATCCAGAATACCCATCCAAGAAACAGTAGAAAGCACGCCCAGCAAGTCGATCTAACATCTCATCAAGAAAAGGCAATGGAAAGTGATCCTTGCGGGTCACTTTATTCAACTTGCGGTAGTTCATGCATACCCTCCACCCAGTGACGGTCCTGGTTAGAATTAACTCATTTTGCAAATTTGCAACCACGGTCATGCCACCATTCTTCGGCACATATTGCACCAGCGAAGTCCAAGAGCTATCAGAGATGGGGTACACAACCCTGACATCCAACCACTTGATAACCTCCTTTTTCACATCTTCTTGCATTGCCTCATTCAACCTGCTTTGATGTTCCAATGAGGGCTTTGCATCATCTTCCAGAATAATCTTGTGCATACAGAATACGAGGTTTATTCCCCGAATATCAGCTAAGGTCCATCCAATTGCCTTCTTCCGCTTTTGAAGCACCGCCAACATAGCATCAACCTGCGTATTAGTAAGACAAGAGGAAAGAATAACTGGCAAAGTTGAACTAGGGCCTAATAACTCATACCTGAGGTATGAAGGCAATGGCTTCAACTCCAACACCAGAGGTTCCTCGATCGAAGACTTTGCTGGTGGAGTCTTCCTATTCTCAAGATCCAAAGAGAGTTTCCTAGGCTCATTAGAGTAAGAGCCCATTCCATGTAAAGCATTCACACACTGCACCCGGCTTGCATCGTCATTGACATCAAGATTCAACAATACTGCCTCTAGAGAGTCCTTCACATTGATCATTGCACTGGTATCATTAACTATCACTGTCGTGACGAGGTCCACAAAATAGCACACCTCAAAACTGTTGGGCTACTTCATTGACTTGCACACATGAAAGACCACTTTCTCATCACCCACCTGGAAGGTGAGTTCCCCTGCTTCCACATCAACTAAGGCCTTCTAGTATCAAGGAAAGGTCTTCCCAATATGATTGGAACTTCATAATCTATCTCATAATCCAAGATCACAAAATCAGCTGGAAAGATAAATTTGTCCACTCGGACAAGGACATCATTAATAATACCCAATGGTCTCTTCATAGTTTTATCCGCCATTTGCAATCTCATGGAAGTCGTCCTCGGTTTCCCAATACCCCAAGTCTTGAAAACTAAGTAGGACATCAAGTTGATACTCGCTCCAAAATCACATAGAGCTTTAGCAAAGTCCGCACTTCCAATGGTGCAAGGAATGGTAAAAGCACCGGGATCTTCAAGCTTCGGGGCCATTGAGTGAACTATTGCACTAACTTGGTGGGCCATCTTGATAGTTTCGCATTCTATAGATCTTTTCTTTGTTACCAAGTCCTTCATGAATTTAGCATAGCATGGCATTTGTTCTAGAGCCTCCACCAAAGGCACATCAATGGATAAGCGCTTCATCATATCAATAAAAATTTTAAATTGATTCTCAGTTTTCTACTTTGGGAGCCTTTGAGGATAAGGTGGAGGTGGCCTTGGCAAAGGAGCCTTGGCTTTTGGCACAAACCAGTTCTGGTATGTCTATTACATGTTCCCTAGACGGGTTCACATCATTCTGAGTCTCCACCTTGGCATCTTGAATATCAATCCTTTCACATTCTCATCAACCACATTTTCAACCACCAAAGGAATTTCATCTTCTTGCAACTCAACTTCATCACTCAAAATTGCTTTTTGCTTGGAGGCATTCACATCACCTCTTTGTCCACTCCTTGTAGTTACCTCCATCACATGATTGTTCCCACCCTTCAGGTTAACTACCATATCACTTGGTAGTGTCCCCTTAGGGTGAGTATTCAAGAATTGTGAGATTTGGCCTAATTGAACCTCCAAGTTTCTGACTGAAGTATTGTGGGAAGCCAACTGACCATTAGAGTCCGAATTCTTTTTCATCATCTGTTCAAACATCATTTCAATTCTCCCCATTTCATTGTTGGAAGAACTAGGACCTTGGGATGGAAATGGGGGTGGATTGTTCAGTTGTTGATACATTGGGGGCCTTTGAAAGCCTTGCCCCCGATTTCCTTGATTGCCATTGTCCCAACCTCCCTAATTGTTGTTACCACCCCAATTGTTGTTGTTGCTATTTCAATTGCCCTGGTTGTTCTGATTATTGTTCTGATTGCCCCAATTGGAATTTTGGTTGTTGTTCCCCCAATTACTATTCCCTTGTTGTTGTTGATTGCCCCAATTTCCTTGCGGTCTCCATTGTTGTTGGTTGGAAGAATTGCCCCTTTGGCCTTGATAGTTATTCACGTATTGCACCTCTTTATTCTGCCCATCATAACCATTATCTTGGAATCCACCACAATCATTGTCAAATTGATCTGAACTCCCTTAATTCTGTTGACCTCTTTGTCTTCTTTTGTTCATTAGCATGTTCATACCCTCCATAGCATTTACTTGGCGCGTATTTTGAATTTGTTGCAACTGCGCCTTTGCTAACTGGTTCATTGTTGTTGTCATCTCTGCTATAGCCTTCCTATGATCATGTATCTCCTTGTGCAAGTGAGTGATTGTGGGGTCACCCTGTGGCACATTGGCTCTACTTTGCCAAGCGGAGGATGTGTTAGCCATCTCATCAAGAATGTCACAAGCCTCATCATACGACAGCTTCATGAAATTGCCCCCGGCAATTTGGTCCACTATGCACTGGTTTGTTGTGTTAATGCCCCGGTAGAAAGTCTATTGGATCATTGCCTCAGTCATATCATTGTTGGGACATTCCTTTACCATAGTTCTATATCGCTACCAAATATCATATAATGGTTCAGTGGGCTCCTGCTTGAAGGCTAAGATCTCATCTCTCAATGCTGCCATGTGCCCTGGTAAGAAAAACTTTGCAATGAACTTATCTGCCAACTCATCCCAAGTAGTGATGGAATGGTTGGGAAGTCGCTCAAGACAATCCAATGCCTTCCCTCTAAGTGAGAAAGAGAATAGTCTCAACCGAAGTGCATCCTCAGACACATTAGTTTGCTTGCTCCACCAATAGGTATCCACGAAACCCTTGAGATGTTTGTAAGCATTCTGAGTGGCAGCGCCCGTGAAATACCCACGCTGCTCTAGCAATGTCAGTATCATATTGGTAATTAGAAGATTTCCCGCCCGAATCCGGGGTGAGACAATTGCACTTGCATATCCTTGGTTGGGAAGCACTCGAGGAGCCACTCTTAGAGGTGGCGGGGGAGGGTCTGGAATATTATTATTGGCCTGACAGCCTCTCCTTTGGCCTTGAGGTACAATAGGAACCTCAACCTTAACATTGTCATCTACCTCCTCCCCTGGCGGAAGATCTCCAAGATGTGCATTGTTTGTTGCCATTTTGTACATGAAGTTGTGACACACACAAATTAGTAACACAGAAGGAAAGAAGAACAATACACAAAACTATTTAGATAGATAGCCAAACCCGTTAGCTCCCTGGCAATGGCGCCAAAAATTGATAGGTGCCAACCCTGCACCACTACAAAGTAGTGAGAGTGGTCGAAGCAGCTTTTACATATCATACCTCCTTTTTCACCTATGCCCCCGGAAGGGCGTACAGGAGTTTTTTCCACTTGAAGGACAATCGGGACGGGATTTAATTATTAATTATTCAGAGTCACCACTTAGGAGATTAATGGTGTCCCAAGTCACTGGTTTAATTCCGAACCGAGGAAAGATATGACTCTGTTCATAGTCCGCAAACCAAAAATCCGAGCAAGGAATTCTGTTAACCCGGGAGAAGGTGGTAGGCATTCCCGAGTTCTGTGGTTCTAGCACGGTCGCTCAACTGTTGCATTTGATTTTATCTGATTTTAATACATGCTAACTTATGTGCCTTTTATTCGCAAACCGCTTTTTATCATTGTTTATTTTAAAAGGATTGCGATGTCGTAAAAGTGCATTTCGAACCACGTCGCAATCAATGCACCCATGGTTACCAACACATTTTGACTTCGTCGAGACTTGGATTTGGGTCGCATCAATGCGCACCCGAGTTTAAGAAGGTAATTTTATTAGAATCGCGTTTAAAGAGTCTAATGCGTCATTATCTTTTGGGAGGGCCGTGAAGCTCGCTAAACGACCTTTCCCGATTTTCAAAATATTTTTAAACCTTTATTGAGGGCCCCGAAAATTTTGTATTCCGTTGGGCGAGGCTCGTCTCTTTTTTTATTTTAAAAGGGCAAGCCTAAAGCGACTAAATTCTTCCTATTTTTTCTGTTTTGTCTCTGAAAGATAAAAAAAAACTAATTATCTATTATCAGAAAAACCGGGCTTCGAATTCAAGCCCGGACCCAAACAAAAGGGAGCCCCTTTTAGCTTTAACCCGCTACCTAATTCAAAACCCAAACTGATGTTATTATTTGAGAAAAACTTCAATTGGTTTATGCACTACCAAATCCTTTTGGGCTTTGCAACAGGCCCTAGGAGAGACCAGGGCACAGACAAGTATAAGAAGAATAGCAGTCTGGCCCAGGTTCAGGGAATAGTTAAGTTGTGGACTCAAAATGAGCCCCATCCCAAGATCAGGAGGAAAACACATTGGCATAATGCCTGCTAACGTTACCACGAACAGACTAGGCATTTTTAACACAGGAAAGGGCGATCCATAGCTACTCATGCTCAACAGGATACTGACTATTTGGACTTTAACTTCCAATCTCAATTGCTTCCATTTACTGACTCCTATTGAATTTTGAGTACTAATCGGGTAGAGCACAATTTAGGCAACAACGAATTTATTGTGTATTCTACATGCTGATTGTTTTCGATATGGTTTTAACTAACGATTAGGTCAAACGAATTATGAACTTGAGGATGAGCTACTGCAATTACAAATCTATTCCAACTAGCGCTCCTACTTGCCACTGCCAAACTCCATAAGAACAAACTAATTAATTAAAATCAAAGATTGATTTCCAGCCCAAATTAAGATAGTCCTCACCTATGTGATCCACAATTATGTCTGTTATCAATCAGCTACCAAATAACAAATGAAATGGTTCGAATTAGTTTGAGGTAATGTCCATTAACAGTCCACAAATTATCAACAGTCTCTATTGTCTCATATCCAACACAAATTAATCATTCCAAATGAATCACAAAAAAAATTGTATATGAACCGAGGCCATAACAAGATGCTTGCACTTTAATTTCTCTTTCAATTTGTTTTTATTCAGCTCGCATTCAAATATATCACTCAACAGGGGAGATAAGTACCTGGAGGTATGAAACAATGAAGAAGAAAGAAGGATCAGCAGCAGGCAGCAGAAGTAATTGAACAACAACAGTAATTTCCATCCCAGAAAACAGATCAAAAGTCCAGACGCCAAACAGAATGGAGAAATTGACCAAACTAGCACCAAAGCAAGATAAATGAACTTAAATGGCATCCACGGACATCAATAAGCATCAAACTCAAACAAAGCCCAGTTCAATTCATCCCAAAACTGCTCAATAACAAACCAGCCTGATCCAGAACACTCCGGTAATCGAAATATACTACCAGCCACTCGTTAAGACCCAAATCCAATCAATTTCGATCCAAAATTCCTTTGAAGTTCAGAAGCTTGACTGTGGAACTAAATGAATGAAACAATAATCATTTTTGAATTTTCTGCTTTTGATTTTTTTTTGTATTTTTGTATGTCTCAATTCAAATGCTAATCTGAAGTTTTTTAGAGAAAAGGAAAAAAGCTTTTGGTGGGAATATTTTGGGCTGAAAAGAAGACCCCCCTCAACAAGGCAAAAGCTTGCCTTTTATAGGCATTTTGATAGATTTTCGTTTCCTTTTAGTCCCCCCTTCCTTTTGATTTTTACCCCCATTTATTAACTTGTCACATAAGAAAACACTACTATTCTTTACAAATTACTTAAAAACCCCCATCTAGAAGCTCCTAGGGTATTCTGAATTATTCTTGTAACTACCAATTACCTAGAATGCCCTTGAATTCATGAGAAACTACCAAATGACTCTAACATTGCCCTAATCGCTTAATTATGATTAACTATCAACTAAACCTAACCAACTAACATCTTCAAAGTAAACAACGAATTGAAACACATATCAAGGAATGATTCGATCCAAGCAAAGTTAATCAATTATCAAATTAATTTTCCAGTAATGAACTGAACTTAATACAACCTGCTAATAACAAAACTAAGCTAAGACGACCAAGCAAATGGCAATCCAATTAAGCCATAATCAAACATGGAATCAAAGAAAATCCACAGAATTCATGACGAGAAAAGAAAACTAACCATGCAAAGTAAACCGAAGTTAGCCTATATAGAACTAAGAACAACTAACAGAAGATTAAGCCAATTGAAAAGCACACTATGGTCTTGGGGTCTGCTAGCTCTTGGTTTGAAATTCGAACCGTCTTGTTGTCAATTGACTCCCAGTGATGGTAGAAATATCATGAGGAATGCCAGGAGAGTCCCATGGCACCAATTTGGTGAAGTTTGATGAAACCCAGGTTCACCGAAAAATTTTCAAACCTAAATTCGAGCCATTCCAGTTACATTCGAGACAAAAGGTCATGGGGGTTGTGTAGAGGATAGTGTGACGATCTTACGGTGTAAATTTGGTATGATTTGGCATAACTGGTGTCATGGCCGGAAACGTTTGAAGAACAATTCGACACTTTTGACCATGATTCGAAGGAAACCCATGGCATGGCTGGAAAGAGGGGCCTAAGGAGATTTTGTGGTGTTTTTCTGCTGGTCAATGGCGTAGGTGGTGTTCGCCGTTGCCGGCGACTCCGGTGAGGCCTAGAGATGATACGGGGAAGAAGAGATACGGTCTCTAGGGTTAAAGCCCATTTTCGGATAGTTAAATAAGAATGTGATAATTGTTTGTGGCCGTTGGATCATAAGCACTCAACGGCTGAGATTAGATCCCAGACCAAACGATGTCGTTTGGTAGTCTCCTGAAGCAAACCGGGTTGTGGGTCAATTAGGTTGGGGCGGGTGATTTGGGCCAGGGTCCGTCTAGGCTGGGGACTAAATTGGGTAGGTAATTTCGTTTGGGCCAACCTTTTTAAAGCCTTCCTTTTATTTCATTTTATTTGGGTGGGCTCCCCACTTCAAAACATAAAATTTAAAGACTGAAATATATTTCCTTGTTATAGGGGCGGGCTCCCCACTTCAAAACTTAAAATTTAAAGACTGAAATGTATTCTCTTGTTATAGGGGCGGGCTCCCCACATTAAAACTTAAAATTTAAAGACTGAAATGTATTCCCTTGTTATAGGGGCGGGCTCCCCACTTCAAAACTTAAAATTTAAAGACTGAAATGTATTCCCTTGTTATAGGGGCGGGCTCCCCACTTCAAAACTTAAAATTTAAAGACTGAAATGTATTCCCTTGTTATAGGGGTGGGCTCCCCACTTCAAAACTTAAAATTTAAAGGCTGAAATGTATTACCTTGTTATAGGGGCGGGCTCCCCACATTAAAACTTAAAATTTAAAGACTGAAATGTATTCCCTTGTTATAGGGGCGGGCTTCCCATTTCCAAACTTCAAAACAAATTCCACAAACTAAAATAAAGGTGCACAAAGTCATTATTTGTTGTTTTCTTCATATGAAAACAATTTTAAACTATCAATTAACTCTAAAAATATGAAATTAAATCCTACACCAATGCCACATGTACTCTTGTATTTTTCGTATGAATGAAGATGCACAAATAAAATGCAACAATTACCAGAAAATGACACAAAATTCACAAAAATTATAAAATAATAAGAAATTGTTTTATTTTGAAATTTGGGAATAATTTGCTTCAGGGGAAAAATCACGTGCTCACAGCTACTCCTCTTTGCGCGGAAACATGAAGATTTTTCGTGCAAAGATAAGTGAGCAAATACGAGCGATTTTTGCCCGTTTGAATATTCCACGTGAAGCATTTTTGAAAGAGCTGACCGCACCCTGCTTCAGAGGTTGCCTACATATATTAGGCTAAACAGGAATCAGGTCAGTGTAGTTCGGGAATGTCTGGTAGCTGGGACTACCAGGAGCTGTGATTTCACTGTGCTTGCTGCTGCTACTGCTTGTTGATCTCCCTTATTACACAGTGTCAAAAACAAAAGAAGCTAGCCTAAACTATGAACTATGCATTACAGAAGAGTCCTATCTAAATTCTTCAACTTGCTCTTGTACTTCCTGTTGCCTTGTTGTCTTGTGTTCTCTTGGTGCAATCTATTGTTGTTACTTTCAAATTGCTAACTTAGATGTTGTTCCTTCTCTTCAACTTGCTGTACTTGAATAAACTTGAACTTGAATATATTCCTCTATTATCTGGGCGGGTTCCCAACTTCACAAAAATAGACAAACAAAGAAAACTTCTTTCCCCAGTTTGGAAAACTATGGCTTATTACCACATACTAATAAGAGTCAAAAACTGAAGTGTAACTTTAAAATTTAAAGACTGGAATGTATTCCCTTGTTATAGGGGCGAGCTCCCCACTTCAAAATATAAAATTTAAAGACTGAAATGTATTCCCTTGTAACAGGGGCGGGCTCCCCACTTCAAAACTCAAAATTTAAAAACTGAAATGTATTCCCTTGTTATAGGGGCGGGCTCTCCACTTCAAAACTCAAAATTTAAAAACTGAAATGTATTCCCTTGTTATAGGGGCGGGCTCCCCACATCAAAACTTAAACTTTAAAGACTGAAATGTGTTCCCTTGTTATAGGGGCGGGCTCCCCACTTCAAAACTTAAATTTTTTAAAAAAAAACTGAAATGTATTCCCTTGTTAAAGGGGCGGGCTCCCCACATCAAAACGTAAACTTTAAAGACTGAAATGTGTTCCCTTGTTATAGGGGCGGGCTCCCCACTTCAAAACTTAAAAAAAAAATTAAAAAAAAAACTGAAATGTATTCCCTTGTTATAGGGGTGGGCTCCCCACTTCAAAACTTAAAATTTAAAAACTGAAATGTATTCCCTTGTTATAGGGGCGGGCTCCCCACTTTAAACTTGAAATTGAAAAACTGAAATATATTCCCTTGTTATAGGGGCGGGCTCCCCACTTCAACACTTAAAATTTTAAAAACTAAAATGTATTCCCTTGTTATAGGGGCGGACTCCCCACTTCAAAACTTAAAATTTTGTCTTAAACATGCAAATTTTGAGACTACCTTACATTTTCCTATGTTACTCCTCACTATCTTGTGTTTTAAACATATCTCACTTGCTGTCAAACCTGATTGCCTCTTGATTCTTCCTCATGGAGACTTCCTCTTGAACCAACAACTTTTCTGCCCTTGTTTCAATCGAAGCAAATTTCGTTAGTTTAAAATGTTTGTTAGTTGATGACATTCTTGCTGAAAAATCCTTCTACTGCCTTGCTTTGTGTTGACTGAATTCCTCGAACTGACCCTGAACCATTTGATTTTCTGACCGACTTTCAAATTCCCTAACCTCTGACCCTTTGGTCTTAACCTTGACATTTCCCACAACATTTCCCAATTATACACCGATGAAACTCCCGGCGAACTCTCTTATTCCCCTTTAAATCATGTTGTTATTTCCATGCTCTGACCATATTATGCTTTATCATTTTTGGAAGCTGGTAGTGAGCTTTGAAATCCTTTCCCTCTTGCTTTGAACAAAAATTGACATTGGAACATTTTAGAAGGACGAAACCCCCAAAAGGAAATGAAACGCAACAATTTTATGAATTAAGGATAAGAAGAATCCAAAACCAGATGACTTGTTAAAAGAAAAAAGAAAAGAAACTTATCTGACCAAAACAGCTGGCACCAATGATCATAACATGCATTTCGGACTAATCATCCCAATTTGTACAACTAACCAGCTTTCCATTGTCGTACTTTATTGCCTCAGAATTTCCATCACTTGATTCCTTCACCCAAACCTTAATCTTGTTTAACCTGCAATGCCTCGAAACAGTTTTTCACCAACAGACCTTTCTCCATTATCCATTTCTCAACTCAATTTCGCCTCAAGGTGCCCGCGAGGGTTTTCACCAATAAGACTCTCTCATTTTATTCTTTCTCTCAACTCTCGTCGCCTTACGATGCCTGTGCAGGTTTTCACCAATAAGACTCTCATTTTTATCTTTTTCCTTTTCTTTCTTGAAGTAGAGTGTTGCCCCGGACATGAATTACCTTTACCTGCTTGACTTGGCATTTCTCAAAAATTGATCAAAAGGTCTTTCTTTGGACTGTAATGTGGGTTTTGGACGGGGTTAGAAAGAAAGGGTATGAAAGGCTCAAAATAATTTCTAAATGGGTTAAAATTACAACTTTCAAAATCAGATTTCTTACAACAACCATGACCTCTGCCCCAGTTTCTTTACTTGGGGACTTTTGGGTTTTATTCTGGTATGACTGAACCTCAGAGAGGTTGCCTACGTACCCTTTCGGGATCAAGTCAAACGTAGTTCACGTCATAGAGACTACGTTGTTGTTTTCTTTTCTTTTCTTCATTTTCTTTTCTTTTCCCTTTATTTTCTTTATTCTTTTCACCTTCAATTTTCCTCTTCTTTTCTTTTCCTTCTTTTCTTCCTTCTTCCCTTTTCTCTTTTTTTTTTTTTTTGGTTTTACTTTTCTTTTCATCTTCTCTTCTTCTGCACTCGCGTTTCTTAATGGTGCCATGGATTACGAAAGAGGGATATGAAAGAGAATAAATAAGGCTCAAAGGGGGTGTCAAGGGGTAAAAGTGTTTAGATAGCCGAACAAAACGCCTTCATCATTTCAGTCTTTAAAATATGCCAAATACAAACAAGTGCAATCAAAATAAAGAAATCATACATAGTATTTCTTGACAGCATCGGAATTGATGGCCATTTCTACACATTTTCCTTCCACATCTGTCAGATATAATTCACCATTAGACAATACTCTGGTTACGACAAATGGCCCCTGCCTGTTCGGGGCGAACTTTCCTTTTGCTTCGGCCCAATGAGGCAAAATATGTCTCAATACTAACCGTCCCACCTCAAACTTCCTTGGACGCACTTTCTTGTTGTATGATCTTGCCATTCTTTGCTGGTACAGCTGACCATGACACACGGAAGCCAATCTCTTTTCGTCAATCAAACTCAATTGCTCCAGGCGGCTTTTCACCCATTCATCATCATCGATCTCAGCCTCTTCAATGATTCGGAGAGACGGGATTTCCACTTCTGCGGGTATTACTACTTCTGTGCCATATACCAAAGAGTAAGGAGTTGCCCCTACCGAGGTCCAATGGTGGTGCGGTACCCCAACAATGCAAAAGGCAGCTTTTCATGCCACTTCCTAGATCCTTCTACCATTTTTCGGAGTATTTTCTTTATATTCTTATTGTCTGCCTCAACCGCACCATTTGCCTTAGGGCAGTATGCAGTAGAATGACGGTGAGTAATCTTGAACTGCTCTCTCCTTCATCAGATGACTATTAAGATTAGCCCCATTATCTGTGATAATAACCTTCGGTATCCCAAATCGACAAATAATGTTCAAATGTACAAAATCTACCATAGCTTTCTTGGTCACAGACTTGAACGTCTTAGCTTCCACCCATTTGGTAAAATAATTAATGGCCACCAGAATAAACCTATGTCCCTTTGATACTGATGGCTCGATTGGCCCAATAACATCCATGCCCCAAGCAACAAAGGGCCATGGTGCAGACATTGTATGTAATTCGGATGGTGGAGAATGAATCAAATCTCCCTGCACTTGGCACTGATGACATTTATGCACAAAACTGATGCAATCTCGCTCCATAGTGAGCCAGTAATAACCTGCTCTGAGAATCTTCTTTGCTAGAACGTACCCACTCATATGCGGTCCACAAACTCCGGAATGTACCTCAGTCATAATGGATGTGGCCTGTCTCGCATCAATGCATCTCAACAACCCGAGGTCTGGAGTTCTTTTGTACAACACTCCTCTACTAAGGAAAAACCCGCTAGCCAACCGTCGAATTACTCATTTCTGATTACCTGTGGCCTGTATCGGATACACACCCATCCTGATATATTCTTTGATGTCATGAAACCACGGCTCACCGTACAGTTCCTCTTCCACCACATTATAATAAGCATGATGATCGCGGACCTGAATCTGCAAAGGGTCCTCGTAAGCCTTATCCGGATGATGTAACATCGATGCCAGCGGCCACTTCATTATGAATCCTTGGAATGTGCTTAAATTCTATTGACTGAAACCACTGACAAAGCTCATGCAAACATTGTCGGTACGGTATAAGCTTTAAGTCCCGTGTTTCCCATTTTCCTTGAATTTGGTGTACCAGTAGGTCCGAGTCACCCATGACCAAGACTTCCTGGACACCCATGTCTACAGCTAATCTCAACCCCAAGATACATGCCTCATATTCTGCGATGTTGTTCGTATAATAGAAACGAAGCTGAGCCGTAACAGGGTAGTGCTGACCTGTTTCAGAAATAAGTACCACTCCTATTCCCACACCTGTCACGACCCAAACTGGAGGACCATGACTAGCACCCGACCACACTTGTCAAGCACCAACATACATTTCATCTAACCTTCATTATTATCTTTTAGGGCTGACGAGATCAATATAAATGGTAGACCTGGATCATGGACAACTAGCAATAAAATATGACGGCATGAACATACATAGTAGGGGATGACCAGACAATCAAGAAACTACATATAAGGTATGAGCTACCACGCTACTATGAAAGACTATACAACAAAAACTAGCCGACAAGGCATACCAAACTATACATGAGTCAACACCTGTCTATGAGCCTCTAAAGGAACATAAATGTTGCAACATAGCCGGAACAGGGCCCCGACATACCCATAATGTCTATAACAAAAATTCATACCAAGACCAAGGCAAGTCCGGAGAAGGGATCTCGCCAATCACCGCTGAACTGGATAGCCAACTGTGGTGGGGGAGCTGCACCTGCCTGTCTATCAGGACCTGCAGCACGACATGCAGCGTCCACAAATAAAAGGACGTCAGTACGAATAAAGTACTTAGTATGGAAGGCAGGGAACCATAAATACGATCAGTAATGTAAGCAAGGATAGAGAATATACAACTTGTAACATCTTAGTACCTCTGAGGGCTACTTACATGAAATGCATGATACATATGTATAAATATATAAGCCCTTAAAACATTCGCCTCTGTGGGCATCATCATCATCATATCGTACCCGACCATAATAGGCTCGGTAAAAAAATGTACCCGGCCATCATAAGGCTCGGTAGAATCGTACCCGGCCACATGGAGCTCGGTAAAACCCAACTGATCAGTGGTTACACAATAGGTGTCGTACCCGGCCAACTATAGCGTGGCTTGGTAGAGTAAAATAGATACATATATATAATGCATGCTCGACTCATGGAATCACATTCTAAACCTTTCGGAGTGACGTAAGGTCGGTATCCTTTGTACACGTTATTAGGACTAACTCTTCACTATGAACCTTATAAGAATCAGGAAGTACCAACAACATTGATAACATAAGAATAAGAGAAGCAACATTAACATCAATCGTTCCATAAGAGGGAAAACAATGTAAGTACTGCTAGCTTCTAAGAGTAGAGTATCTTTGGAAGCTCGTTCATTACATTATGTACAATCGGAGTCGTGCAAAAGAAGGAAAGGGATAGCCTCACATACCTTGTATATACTTCCCCAATCTCAAGCTATGCAATTGTCAAAACTCCTTAGTCTACAATAAGAGAAACGATACTATCGTTATCATTTAAGCGTCATAACTATTATGTATCGACCACAACCTATTTTACGATGAAACGGACAGCACCTCCCCTATATATATGACCTCACACCATTCAAAACAGTCACCAAACAGCCCAAACAACATCAATAATAAACATATTGAGCCTCCCAAAATAGTCCACACATAGCCTAATCACTCCATACATACGACGACCACCGTAGTCGTGTCAAACAACCTGGAAATGTTACGAATAACTATCAGCCCATAACCCTACATATATATGGTGTTTCTCCACACCCTTCCTCCTCCAAAACTCCACAAGATAGTAGTAAAATACGCAGCCCAACAACAACGCAAAACAGTCCACAAAACAATAACATTACTACCAAGCCTTTCGATATATATCTCACAAGTTCTAGCTTCAATGGCTTAGCCGCAACTTGGATAATCTTAAATACATATAGAGTAAGAGGTTCCTTACCTTTATACAGAAAGAACAACTCCAATTTGACCTTAAATTTCCATGAAATATCCCTCCAATGCTGCCACAACAACAAAAAAGTAAAACTAGCGATCAATTAGTGTTTTTCGGCACTAGAATCACTTTAAAAGGCTTGAAATCACCTAGGATTGATATTAAGAACATGAGGGAGTATTTAAAGAACATAAACCCTTTCAAACAACTTCCCACACGAGCTGGAGCGACACAAAATGAGCAACAACAAGAAGAACAAGAGACTTACTAGAACCACGGAATTCCCGACACTTGATTTGTGTTGTTTGCCCCTTTTTTGGGTCTTGAATCTTGAGAGAACCTTGAGAGGATTCTCCTAGGGTTCTAAGGTATTAAAATAGTGAAAATAAATGACTTAAAATGGGTTTGAGGCATCCTATATAGGTCCAAATATCTTAAACTGCCTTAGTGGGCCCCATAGAGAGGTGCTTGGCGCAGTCTCGCGAAAAAGCGAATATCTCTCTACTCCGAGATCGTATCGATGAACGGTTTAATGAGTTGGAAACTAGACTCATAGATATTTAATTTTTTTTGTAGATCACCCCGTAATTCCTTGTAAATTAGGAGAAAAGATTAGAAACATTTGACCTAATGTTTAAGTAAAATTATGAACCTAAGTTGCGACAACTTTTGTCGACTTTTGTTTCATAACTCGTTTGACTTCAAGACTTATGATACGGATATTATATGATTAAAATACCTTAATAAATGAACTCTTGAGTGTATTAAGCACCGCTAGATTACTTGAAAATACGAGTTACAACATCCTTGATTCATTTAACTTCTAATACTTGTTAATCACCCTTATACACTCTTGTATCACTTAAGACCAATAGGATTGACTTCTTATCATCTCAAAGATAATTCCTTCTTGGATTTATGTTAACTAATATATGGCATGAACTAACACATGTGGATATGGGTTGTAACACCCTCCCCCCCTTAGGAACATTCGTCCTCGAATGTAAGGGTTTATGGGGAGTTTAAATCATCGTGGATTCCAATGGAAATTTCCGATCAATTTTCCCCTATAAAATGGTCACTAGCAAAACTTGCAAGTAATTAATCCCAACATATGGCTTCACAAGGCTACACAAAGCATTATGCGTATTTACATTATCTACATATCACCATTTTGTATTAAGGAGGAGTATTCTCAAATTATTGCTTACCTCATAGAGCCGTTTCACCTTCCAATGTATCCTGTCTTCCACCAGCATCCTTGTTATCTTCATTCTGGAATAAGTAAGGGTATTTAGACTTCATCTCCTCTTCTGCTTCCCATGTCATTTCTTCCATATTTTTGTTCCTCCACAATACTTTGACGGAAGCTACATCTTTTGTTCTCAGCTTGCGGACTTGCCGATCTAATATCGCCACTGGCACTTCTTCATATGATAGGTCCTCTGTAACTTGTACATCTTTGATAGGGATGACTCGAGAAGGGTCTCCAATACATTTTCTCAACATAGATACATGGAATACCGGGTGGACAAATTCCAATTCGGATGGCAATTCTAACTCATAAGCAACCTGTCCAATTCGTCGAAGAATTTTATACGGCCCGATATACCTTGGACTCAGCTTACCTTTCTTCCCAAAACGCATAATACCCTTCATTGGTGAGATCCTCAGGAAAACCCAATCACCAACCTCAAACTCTAGATCACGACGTCGGACATCAGAATAAGATTTTTGCCTGCTTTGTGCCGTCCTCAATCGCTCCTGTATCACTTTCACCTTCTCAATAGCTTGGTGAATCAAATCTGGCCCATATAATTCTGTTTCACCGACTTCGAACCATCCAACTGGTGATCTACATCTCCTCCCGTATAGTGCCTCGTATGGGGCCATTTTAATACTGGAATGGTAGCTATTGTTATAGGCGAATTCTATGAGTGGAAGATGATCATCCCAATTCCCCTTAAAATCTAGAACACATGCTCGTAGCATATCTTCCAGTGTCTGAATGGTACGTTCAGCCTGTCCGTCAGTCTGCGGATGAAATGCAGTGCTGAGATTTACTTGTGTGCCTAAACCCTTCTGGAAAGACCTCCAAAAGTTAGCCGTAAATTGAGCTCCTCGGTCTGATATAATAGATATGGGCACACCATGAAGCCTAACAATCTCCTTGATATACAACTTCGCATAATCTTCAGCCGTGTAAGTTGTCTTCACTGGCAGAAAATGGGCACATTTTGTAAGTCGATCAATTATCACCCAGATGGAGTCAAACTTATGATAAGAGCGAGGTAATCCAATAATGAAGTCCATATTAATCACCTCCCACTTCCAGGTCGGAATCTCTATATTTTGAAGCAATCCACCGGGTTTCTGATGTTCTATCTTTACTTGTTGACAATTGGGACACTGGGCTACAAATTCTGCAATAGACTTCTTCATATTATCCCACCAATACTGCTCCTTGACATCATGATACATCTTTGTCGAGCCGGGATGGATGGAATATCGGGATTGATGAATCTCATTCATAATCTTCTCTCGCAACCCTGCCACATTAGGCACACACAATCGGCTCTGGTATCTCAGTGCCCCGTCTTTTCCGATCCCAAAAGCCATACTTTTACACTGTTGAATGCTTTCTCTTAATCGTACTAAGATAGGATCTTCATATTGTCGTGTTTTTACCTCGGCTACCAAAGATGATTCTGATGTATTCTGTACAGTAACACCTCCGTCATCAGAGTCTAACAATCTGATTCTCATATTGGCTAGCTGATGAAGCTCTTTAATCAACCCCCATCTACCTGCCTCAATATGTACTAAGCTTCCCATTGATTTACGGCTGAGAGCGTCTGCCACAACATTGGCTTTACCGGGATGATACAATATCTCGACGTCGTAGTCTTTCAATAATTCAAGCCACCTACGCTGCCTCAAATTCAACTCTTTCTGCTTGAAGATGTATTGTAAACTCTTGTGATCTGTGTAGATGTCAACATGGACGCCGTATAAGTAGTGCCGCCATATCTTCAAAGCATATATTACTGCAGCCAATTCCAAATCATGGGTTGGATAATTCTTTTCATGCTTCTTCAATTGTCTTGATGCATAAGCAATCACATTCCCACGCTGCATCAATACGCACCCCAAACCTATACCTGAGGCATCACAATATACCACATAACCTTCTGTTCCTTCAGGAAGAGTGAGCACTGGTGCAGATGTCAATCGATTCTTCAACTCCTGAAAACTACGTTCACAAGTGTCAGACCACTGGAATTTGGTAGCTTTTTGTGTTAACTTAGTCAATGGTGATGATATAGAGGAAAATCCTTCTACAAACCGCCTATAATATCCTGCTAGCCCTAGGAAGCTGCGGACTTCTGATGGTGTTGTAGGTCTCGGCCAATTCTTTACTGCATCGATCTTCTGAGTGTCGACACTAATACCCTCATCAGATATCACATGGCCAAGGAATGCTACTGAGTTCAGCCAGAATTCACATTTGGAGAGCTTAGCATATAACTTACGATCCTGAAGCATCTGTAATACTATCCGCAAGTGGCCCGCATGTTCCGCCTCCGAACGAGAATACACTAGAATGTCATCAATGAATACAATCACGAACACAACAAGATAGGGCCTGAATATAGTATTCATGAGATCCATAAAAGCTGTTGGGGCATTTGTTAGCCCGAACGACATCACCAAGAACTCAAAGTGCCCATATCTTGTCCGGAAGGCCGTCTTTGGAATATCCTTCTCCCTAACCCTCACCTGATGATACCCTGAACGTAAATCAATCTTGGAGAAATACTTGGCACCCTGGAGTTGGTCAAACAGGTCATCAATTCTTGGAAGTGGATACTTGTTCTTTATAGTAGACTTATTCAACTGTCGATAGTCGATACACATCCGTAACGACCCGTCTTTCTTCCGCACGAATAGGACTGGTGCACCCCAAGGTGAAGTGCTAGGCCTAATAAAGCCCTTATCTAGCAAGTCCTTCAACTGCACCTTCAACTCTCGCAACTCTGCCGGGGCCATTCTGTATGGAGGAATAGAGATCGGTTGAGTGTCAGGCAACACATCAATGCTAAACTCAATCTCCCTTTCAGGAGGAAGGCCTGGGAGTTCATCTGGGAAAACATCTGGGAATTCGTTGACCACAGGGATTGATTGTAAAGTAGGCGGTTTCGCCTCCGCATCCCTAACGCGAACGAGATGATAAATGTAACCTTTTGAGATCATTTTCCTTGCCTTAAGATAGGAAATAAACCTACCTTTCGGTGTAGCAATGTTCCCTTTCCATTCAATGACGGGTTCACCCGGAAATTGGAACCTAACCATCTTCGTACGACAGTCAACATTTGCATAGCATGAGGCCAACCAGTCCATTCCCATTATCACATCAAAATCAACCATTTCTAACTCAAATAAATTTGCCGAGGTTTGACGACTACAAATCATCACAGTGCAACCTCTATATACCCTTCTAGCAATCACAGAATCTCCTATCGGAGTAGATACCGCGAGGGGTTTACTTATCAATTCAGGTTCAATGCCAAACTTATTAGCCACAAAGGGTGTAACATATGATAATGTAGATCCCGGATCAATCAACGCATATACATCATAAGAAAACACAGATATAATACCTGTAACAACATCTGGAGACGACTCGAGATCCTGTCGACCTACTAGAGCATAGGTTCGATTTTGAGCACCACTCGAACTCGGCACTGCACCTCTACCCCTACCACGACCTGTCGACTGCTGAAAACCCCGTGCTGGAGGTCGAACTGATGAGGAAGAACCAGACACAGATCCAGTCGGCTGAGCCATACCATCACCTCCTCTATTAGGACAATCCCGCATCATATGGCCAGGCTGCCCGCACGAATAGCATGCATCAGAACCTCGACGACACAGTCCAAAGTGGGCCTTGCCGCACTGATCACAATGTGGTGTTGGGGGTCTCATCTGACTAGTATCCCTGTGATGTTGCGAGCCAGATGCCCGCGAACTCTGACCTGGACCAGAATAGGATCGATCATATCGAGGCCTCTGAAACTGTGGAGGAGCACTAGCTACAGGTGGCGCCGAACTCCTCGAAAACTGTGGCCTGATGCGGCCTCTGAAGTCATCAGAATACCCTGCAAATCTCGCCCTCTTATGCTGGCCCCTATCCTGCTCCCTAACTGCCCTCTGCTGGCGCTTACGATCCTCTAGGGTCTGGGCATAAGCTTGAATACGGGAAATATCCATGCCCTCCACCAAGGAGGCTGTCGTACACTCATTTATCAGATGTGGTCCCAACCCATTCACGAACATATGCACCCTATCACTCATCTCGGCCACCATATGGGGAGCATACCTTGCCAAAGAATCAAACTGCATACTGTACTCTCGCACACTCATAATACCTTGTCTAAGGTTCAAGAACTTATCAGCTCTATCTCATCGTATCTCAACTGGCAAGTAGTGACGAAGAAAGGCCTCAGAAAATTCCTTCCACACAGCTGGAGGAGGGTTTGGACCCCTGGATCTCTCCCAACTATCATACCAGAGAACCGCTAAATCCCGTAGCCGATAAAAAGCCAACTCTACTGCCTCTGTATCACTAACATGCATAACCCGAAGTGTACGATGAACCTGGTCAATAAAAGTCCGTGGGTCCTCCTTGCGGTCTGATCCGGTAAACACTAGAGGATCTAAATTAATAAAATCATGAACTCTTGTACTAACTTGTTTCTCAGCAGGACCTGTATTTTGCCTCTGAGCCTGAGCAGCTAACAAGCTAGTCAATAACTGCAAAGCACTCCGCATATCCTGGTCTAGAGTGCCAGACGGAGGAACTGGAGGCACTGGGGGCCTTCTAATATCCTCTGGAGGAGATGGAGTAGATGAGGTATGAGAGTGCATCTCACTCTGAGCCTCACTTTGTCCTGCTCTGACTTGGGGCACCTGACTGGTACCCTCTCCCGCTGTTGTATCAAGCCGTCTACTAATCGTTTGCTTCCTAGTCGAAGGCCTCACTGAAAAAACAAGGTGAATATTAGAGACGAACACTTACGTCTCAACTCTACGCACGATCTAGATTCAGGAAGAAAGTAACAACCCTAGATGTCATGTAGCCTCCTGATTATAAATGTGGCGCGCTACACATCCCTAATCAAGAATCTACTAGACACGGATCATAGACAACCCCTAGGACAGACTTGCTCTGATACCAAGTTTGTCACGACCCAAACTGGAGCGCCATGACTAGCACCCGGCCACACTTTCCGAGCACCAACATACATTTCATCTAACCTTCATTATTATCTTTTAGGGATGACGAGATCAATATAAATGGTAGACCTGGATCATGGACAACCAGCAATAAAATATGACGGCATGAACATATATAGAAAGGGATGAACAGACAATCAAGAAACTACATATAAGGTATGAGCTACCACGCTACTATGAAAGACTATACAACAAAAACTAGCCGACAAGGCATACCAAACTATACATGATTCGACACTTGTATATGAGCCTCTAAAGGAACATAAGTGCTGCAACATAGCTGGAACAGGGCCCCGACATACCCATAATGTCTATAACAAAAATGCATACCAAGACCAAGGCAAGTCCGGAGAAGGGATCTCGCCAATTACCGCTGAACTGGATAGCCTACTATGGTGGGGGAGCTGCACCTGCCTGTCTTTCAGGACCTGCAGCACGACATGCAGCGTCCACAAATAAAAGGACGTCAGTACGAATAAAGTACTGAGTATGTAAGGCAAGGAACCATAAATACGATCAGTAATGTAAGCAAGGATAGAGAATATACAACTTGTAACATCTTAGTACCTCTGAGGGCTACTTACATGAAATGCATGATACATATGTATAAATACATAAACCCTTAAAACATTCGCCTCTGTGGGCATCATCATCATCATATCGTACGTGGGCATCATCATCATCATATCGTACCCGGCCATAATAGGCTCGGTAGAATCGTACCCGGCCACGTGGAGCTCGGTAAAACCCAACTGATCAGTGGTTGCACAATAGGTGTCGTACCCGGCCAACTATAGCGTGGCTCGGTAGAGTAAAATAGATACATATATATAATGCATGCTCGACTCATGGAATCACATTCTAAACCTTTCGGAGTGACGTAAGGTCGGTATCCTCTGTACACGTTATTAGGACTAACTCTTCACTATGAACCTTATAAGAATCAGGAAGTACCAACAACATTGATAACATAAGAATAAGAGAAGCAACATTAACATCAATCGTTCCATAAGAGGGAAAACAATGTAAGTACTGCTAGCTTCTAAGAGTAGAGTATCTTTGGAAGCTCGTTCATTACATTATGTACAATCGGAGTCGTGCAAAAGAAGGAAAGGGATAGCCTCACATACCTTGTATATACTTCCCCAATCTCAAGCTATGCAATTGTCAAAACTCCTTAGTCTACAATAAGAGAAACGATACTATCGTTATCATTTAAGCGTCATAACTATTATGTATCGACCACAACCTATTTTACGATGAAACGGACATCACCTCCCCTATATATATGACCTCACACCATTCAAAACAGTCACCAAACAGCCCAAACAACATCAATAATAAACATATTGAGCCTCCCAAAATAGTCCACACATAGCCTAATCACTCCATACATACGACGACCACCGTAGTCGTGTCAAACAACCTGGAAATGTTACGAATAACTATCAGCCCATAACCCTACATATATATGGTGTTTCTCCACACCCTTCCTCCTCCAAAACTCCACAAGATAGTAGTAAAATATGCAGCCCAACAACAACGCAAAACAGTCCACAAAACAATAACATTACTACCAAGCCTTTCGATATATATCTCACAAGTTCTAGCTTCAATGGCTTAGCCGCAACTTGGATAATCTTAAATACATATAGAGTAAGAGGTTCCTTACCTTTATACAGAAATAACAACTCCAATTTGACCTTAAATTTCCATGAAATATCCCTCCAATGCTGCCACAACAACAAAAAAGCGAAACTAGCGATCAATTAGTGTTTTTCGGCACTAGAATCACTTTAGAAGGCTTGAAATCACCTAGGATTGATATTAAGAACATGAGGGAGTATTTACAGAACATAAACCCTTTAAAACAACCTCCCACACGAGCTGGAACGACACAAAAATGAGCAACAACAAGAAGAACAAGAGACTTACTAGCGCCACGGAATTCCCGACACTTGATTTGTGTTGTTTGCCCTTTTTTGGGTCTTGAATCTTGAGAGAACCTTGAGAGGATGTTCCTAGGGTTCTAAGGTCTGAAAATAGTGAGAATAAATGACTTAAAACGGGTTGGAGGCATCCTATATAGGTCCAAATATCTTAAACCGCCTTAGTGGGCCCCATAGAGAGGTGCTTGGCGCAGTCTCGCGAAAACGCGAATATCTCTCTACTCCGAGATCGTATTGATGAATGGTTTAATGAGTTGGAAACTAGACTCATAGATCTTTAATTTAGTTGGTGGATCACCTCGTAATTCCTTGTAAATTAGTAGAAAATATTAGAAATATTTGACTTAATGTTTAAGTAAAATTATGAACCTAAGTTGCGACAACTTTTGTCGACTTTTGTTTCATAACTCGTTTGACTTCAAGACTTATGATACGGATATTATATGATTAAAATACCTTTATAAATGAACTCTTTAGTGTATTAAGCACCGCTATATTACTTGAAAATACGAGTTACAACATCCTTGATTCATTTAACTTCTAATACTTGTTAATCACCCTTATACACTCTTGTATCACTTAAGACCAATAGGATTGACTTCTTATCATCTCAAAGATAATTCCTTCTTGGATTTATGTTAACTAATATATGGCATAAACTAACACATGTGGATATGGGTTGTAACAACACCTTTCATGTTTGCGGCCCCATCAAAGAAAAGTCTCCATCCTGGCTTCTCAACTTGTTCCAACTCATCAATATGCATCACCTCCTCATCAGGGAAGTAAGTTTTCAACGGCTCATAATCATTGTCAACTAAATTCTCTGCCAAATGATCTGCCAGTGCCTGTGCTTTCATTGCAGTCCGTGTCACATAGATAATGTAAAACTCCGTAAGCAAGATCTGCCACTTTGCAAGCCTCCCTGTGGGCATAGGCTTCTAAAAATATGCTTTAATGGGTCCAAGCGAGATATGAGGTAAGTAGTGTAGGATGACAAATAATGTTTCAACTTCTGTGCCACATAAGTTAGGGCGCAACATGTCCTCTCCAGATGAGTATACTTAACCTCGTAAGATGTGAACTTCTTGATAAGGTAATAGATAGCCTGCTCTTTACTGCCTGTAACATCATGCTGCCCCAGTACACAACCAAATGAATTATCCAAAATCGTCAGATGTAGAATCAAAGGCCTCCCCGGTTTTGGCGGGACCAACACGGGTGGGTTCGACAAATACCTCTTTATCTTATCAAAAGCCTCCTGACATTCATCAGTCCATTTAACTGTAGCATCTTTGTTTAACAGCTTGAAAATCGGCTCACAAATTGTCGTGAGCTGAGCAATGAACCTACTGATATAATTCAATCTTCCCAAATCGGCTCACAAATTGGCTCACCTCAGTTTTGTTTCTTGGAGGCATCAATTCCTGAATAGCTTTGATCTTTGATGGGTCTATTTCAATACCCTGACGGCTGACTATAAATCCTAACAACTTCCCAGATGGTACTCCAAAAGCACATTTTGCAGGATTGAGCTTAAGATTGTACCTACGAAGCCTTTGAAATAACTTCCTCAAATCCCTGACATGGTCAGACTGCTGTCTAGACTTCACGATCACATCATCCAAGTACACCTCGATTTCCTTGTGTATCATATCATGAAATATTGTCGTCATTGCCCTCATATAAGTTACCCCAGCATTTTTAAAATCAAACGGTATGACCCGATAACAGTACGTTCCCCATGGAGTGATGAATGCCGTCTTTTCCGCGTCTTCCTCGTCCATTAGAATCTGATTATAACCCGCGTAACAATCCACAAAAGAACCAATCTCATGTTTGGCACAGTTATCAATTAATATGTGGATGTTCGGCAGTGGGAAATTGTCTTTTGGACTTGCCTTGTTGAGATCTCGATAATCGACACACACTCTGGTCTTTCCATCTTTCTTTGGCACCAGCACAACAATAGCTAACCAGGCAGGATACCGCGTAACCCGAATGACCTTTGCATCAAATTGCTTGGTAATCTCTTCTTTGATGTTTACACTTATGTTCGTTTTGAACTTTCTTAGCTTCTGCTTGACAGGTGGGAGTGCCGGATCAGTGGGCAATTTATGAACCACTAAATCGGTACTTAGACCCGGTATATCATCATACGACCATGCAAAAACATCCTTTTATTCGAACAATACTTTAATTATCTCCTCCTTGAGTTGTGGCTCCAGATGAACACTTATTTTAGTTTCGCGAATATTGTCTTGGTCCCCTAGATTAACTACTTCTGTGTCATTTAGGTTGGGTTTGGGTTTTTCTTCAAAGTGACTTAATTCTTTACTAATTTCCTCATAGGCCTCATCATCGTCACACTCCACCTCATCATCACATTCGATTTCTTGTATTATTATTTCTGAGTTAGACTGCCTTTTAAAACTGGGCCAAGGATTTCCCATGCATGCCATGTCATTGATATCAGCATAACAAGAACTGTATATAAAAGAAAAGAAAAAATGAAAACAAAATTAGGACTGAAGAAAGGAGAAATATTGCATTTCATTAAATGTAAAGAGAACAGAGTTTTAACTCATCCTAACGGACAGAACATAGCAACTGAATAACAAACCCTGGAATAATCCAGGTGAACAAAAAAGAAACAACACTCACTACCACAGCTCCCTCCGAATTGGAAAAGGAATAGCTTCCCAATTGTTGACTTTAGCATGTGGTCCAATGTACTGTATATCTGCTTTGCTGGACCCTTCACCGGCCTCAACCATGTTCACTTTAGAAAATACCCTGTCGAACACCTTATCCAAGTTCTCCTCTGCCCCAATCAGTGAACCTGACACTTTTGCCAATGACTGCTTTCTGACACCCGACCTGACAAAGG
This sequence comes from Nicotiana sylvestris, assembly GCF_000393655.2. Taxonomy (NCBI): domain Eukaryota; kingdom Viridiplantae; phylum Streptophyta; class Magnoliopsida; order Solanales; family Solanaceae; genus Nicotiana; species Nicotiana sylvestris. The sequence continues at coordinate 72,834,891 of NC_091063.1, read as the reverse complement.
ACCTGGACAGGCGTGGAATCGGTTTGGGAAGAACCCAAGCTTTCTTTTTCAATTTACGAGCCCTTCTAACATCTGCCGCTGTTGGCTTGAATCCCAACCCAAAAGTATCCAAATTCTTGGGCAAGGAAATAGGTTGAACGATACCTTGAAGCTCAGCCCCCAGACCTTTTCCTGGCACGAACCCATTACTTAGCATTTCTAACACTACCATGGCGGTCGCAGCTGCTACCTCGGTACGTGGAATGCTTTTACCCTCCGGTACCTTATCCACCGAGATTGTGTCGAAGACCTGATAAACCCACGGTCCCTTATCATCATCAGTCTCTATAAAGGGCACGATGGCATCACTTACAGCACATGTGTGGTCTTCCCCGTGTAGCACGACCTCTTGTCTGTCCCACTCGAACTTGACCATTTGATGCACCGTGGAAGGCACTGCTTTGGCCGCGTGGATCCATGGTCGACCCAACAAAAGTTTATAAGATACTGCAACGTCCAGTACCTAAAATTCCATAGTGAACTCGACCGGGCCAATAGTCAATTCAAGTATAATATCCCCCACTGTATCGGTTTCGCCTCCGTCGAACCCTCAAACGCAAACACTATTTTTGTGGATTCTATGATCCTCAATCCTCAACTTGTTAAGTGTAAACAATGGACAAATATTGGCACTAGACCTGTAATCGATCAACACCCGAGTAACCACTGAAGTTTCACACTTGACCGTCAAGTAGAGAGCTTTATTATATTTTGTGCCCTCCACGGGCAATTCATCGTCAGAAAATGTCACCCTGTTTACCTCAAAGATTTTGTTGGTAATCGTCTCCAGGTGATTTACTGAAATTTTTTCGGGCACATGAGCTTCATTCAATATCTTCATCAAAGCTCGGCAATGTTCATCTTAATGGATCAGTAATGACAACAATGAGATCTGGGCTGGCGTTTTTTTCAATTGTTCAACAATGGAATAATCCTGTACTTTCATCTTTTTCAAAAACTTCTTCTGCTTCTTCCTCCATTACAGCCTTCTTGACTAGTACTGGATTGTCTTTAGTAACCCTGGCCTTTCTCAACTCTTCGGGAGCAAAACAACGTCCTGACCGAGTTAATCCTTGCGCCTCATAACTCTCTTCCTCAATTTCCTTTCCTTTGTATGTCACCACTACCTTTTCATATTTCCACGGCACGGCTTTGCTATCAACCACGGGTAATTGGACTACCGGTTTTATGACAACTGGTTCTATGTAGGCCCCTTTTGGCTGAGTTGTTGGCTTTGCCTTAACTGCATTTTCCTTCTCCTTGGCCTCAATATAACGGATCATCATGATTGTCTGTGAGGGCTTTTTAGGCTCTGCTCCCTCATATAGCAGTTCAAACATGTTGGACTCATGATGTGCCGGCAACGGGTTTTGATTAATATTTGGTGCCTCTGAAGCCTCTACTTCAATACGGTGATTATCAATAAATTCATGCACCGCGTTCTTCAATCTCCAGCATTTCCCAGTATCATGCCCTGGCATCCCTGAACAATACTCACAGCTGACCGAATGGTCCAGGTTTCTTGGAGGGATATTTGACGTTTTGGGCTCGACTAGTGTCAACATTCCCAGCTGTTTCAATCTATGGAAGAGAGTGGTATAAGATTCTCCCAATGAAGTAAAGGTTCTTTTGTTCTGGACTTTCTCATTTCTAAAAGTTTGGTTCGGGCGAAAGCCAGCTCCTGGCCTATAAGCCCTCGGGTGTGGATATGTGTTTTGTGGAGCTGGGTATGTGTTTTGGGTAGCCGGCGCATGCCATTGCGCGTGAGCCGGAGGATGGGTATAAGTTTGGGCATGATGGACGGAAAAATGTGGCTGTGGTGGTGGATAATAGTGTTGAGGAGGGCCATATGGGGTATACGGGTAATTTGGGTGGTGGGGTCTGGGTTGGTTGTAATATGGTGAAGGGATTCCAGACCTGGACCATAATCCGGATTCGACAGTCGCAACCTCTTCTTTCTTCTTCTTTCCAAGCACACCCCCAGTGCTTTCTTTGATTGCTGAATAACTCATGATCTTATTGGATTTGAGTCCCTCCTCAACCATGCCTCCCATTTTTACAACTTCATTAAAGGACTTGCCCACTGCTGACACCAAATGACCAAAGTAGGTGGGCTCCAAAGCCTACAAGAAATAGTCAACCATTTCACTCTCTTTCATCGATGGGTCAACCCTTGCGCTTGCTCTCTCCAACGGAACCCATATTCTCGAAATCTCTCACCGGGCTTCTTCTCGATCTTTGTTAATGACATTCGATCTGGGATGATTTCGAGATTGTATTGAAACTGACAGGCAAAGGCTTGGGCCAAGTCGTCCTAGGTGTACCACCTGCTATGGTCTTGTCTAGTGTACTATTCCAACGCTGATCCGCTCAAACTTGGCTGAAATATGCCATCAACAATTCATCTCTCTCTCCTGCTCCTCTCATCTTGCTACAGAATCCCCTTAAATGCGCTACTGGGTCGCCATGCCCATCGTACAAATCAAACTTAGGCATCTTGAACCCGACTGGTAACTAAACATCTGGGAACAAACATAAATCTTTATAGGTCACACTTACTTGGCCCCCTAACCCCCTCATGTATCGGAATGATTGCTCCAGGAGTTTGACCTTTCTGATCATCTCCTCCTGCTCAGGGTTTTTGGGCGGCTTCTCGGTGCCTGCCGTGCGATCAAGATGAAGGGTATAAGAGTAGGGTTCTGGTACTTTGAAGGTAGGCTCAGGGGGATAGTATTGGTTGTCGTGCGTCTGGAACAGAGGTTCACTAGGAGATCGGTGTAGGGTAGCAGGCGGAGGTGCCACAAAAATGGGAGTAATTGGTGGAGGGGGTATGAAACTTGTTTGGATGGAGGAGCCTGTGATGTATGAGAAGTGGTGTCTTGGCATTGTTGGTAGAGTGGAAATGCTGGAGATGAGTTCACAGTGGGCGGCTCCTGAGGCTGAGCCAATGGTGGGATATAAGCGGGGTTAGCGGGATAAACTGGTGGTGGATGCCCCTTCGCCCAAGCTTGGTACATTTCAGCCATCTATTGTTTCAATTTATACATTTCCTCCCTCATTGCATGAACGTCCATTTCTTCTACTTCTTTCGATGGGTCAACAATACTCGTATCAGATTCTGGGCCCGTCATGTTCACTTTATCTTTAGACTGGGTGTTGTATGGATGAGTTGCCAGAATGCCAAACAACTAACCACCTACCTGGACTCACACATGTAGACAACAATTCCGTTAGCGATTAGGACTTAGCAGATTGGATAACCGAACATTGGGCATGAATGCACCTATACAGTCAACCACTTCTATTATGCATTTGTTCAACCACATGCGTCATCCCATCATTTCCTTAGTTCCAACTGTAAGTTTTCTCTTTTCTTTTGTTTTTTTTTTCTTTTCTCTTTCATCTTTTCTTTCTGCATTCTATCGCTTTCTTATTTCCCGCTTTTTTCTTTTCTTATTCTTTTAACACCCCTCTTGTTTTCTTCTTTCTTTCCCTCTTCATTTGGTTACGGTCGAATACGATGGAGATTGCCTACGTATCGTACCCCAGACGAATCACACCAGGTGTAGTTCGTGAAAATAAGTGCAAAAATAAAGGAACAAATTTTTGGAAATTTTCAGATTTTCATTACCACAACATTCTATTACAAACAAAAAATTTTGAAATGGAAAACAACTGACTCCAACTAAACTCAAATACAAACTCTGAACATACTAACATACTTGGACGCAAAAAAGAAAACAAACTGACAAACAACAAACTCTAGAATGGAAAATACAGACTCGATCTATGAATACATTAGTGCTTCAAAAGTGGGTGCCCGCGGGGCATCGTTCGGCCTCGCCGTGGGCTTAGGTGCCAAATCCCTTTCAAGTTGCTCCAGCTCATACATGGTTCGCTTGACATAAATTATTACTGCCGAAAAGAAGGTAGTGCTGGTCATGTCTTCACATGCCCGACATCTCCTGAGGATGGCGTGGGCAATGGTCTCAATCCTGTCTCTTGTTCGACCCTTTTCTATAAGCAATCACATTACTTGATTATTGCGAGCCTCCAACACATGAGAATCCTGAAGATGCTGATCCTGCAGCTTCTGTATTTCTACTTCCATTCGGGCCAGTAAATCATAGCAGTGTCCACTTTCAGTCTCAAAAGTTTTAGCTTGCTTAACTGCTTTATCCTCAAGGGTGACCACTTTCCTTTTCAGACTACCGATGGTCTTTTCATAATCCTTCTTTAATTTTTGCATGTAATGGGTGCATTCTTCCGTTCTTTTTACCCACTGTGCTCGGATTTCCTCTATGGTGCCTTCTTATTTTTCACCTCATCCGAGCACTCACCAATTTCCCTTTTCAGCCCTTTTATCAACCGCTCATCCGACCGGCTCCTTTGTTAGTTATTGGCAGCTATCCTCAGTTGCTGGATTTGGGCCCTAAGTGCCTCATTTTCTTGGGCCAACCTGTTCTTTTCTCCCTGATCAGCAGCAACTTGCACGCTGTTCTCAAATTTCAGAGCTCCGATCTGTTGTTTCAACTTGCTGATTTCGGCCTGATAGACTTCTTCTTTTGCTAGCCAACCCCATTGTTTTTGTGATGATTCAGTGAAATCCTGGATGTGGGGTCTTTTAGCTGCCCTCTGATGCTCAAGTTCTCTTCTGTACCATGCGATGTATTCTGGTGACATTTCTCCTATGGACCGATCGCGCACACCAGTATCTGCTTGTAGGTATTGACATTTATTCCAAATCTCGCAGACTTTCACTTCGGGAAACTGTCCATCAGGGCTAATCTCAATTACTTGAACACTAAGATCTTCCTCCCGTGGCACGGTTAGGCATCTCCCGAGTTGTCTCAGAACCCGACAGGGAGCATAAGGCTGGATGCTCTTAAGGCCCATCAAAAGAAAATGTGACCTAGCTGTTGGCATGTATATGATTTCTTCAACAGGCAACCATCCCAACGTCCACTGTATCTGACTGTCTGTGAGAGTACAAAAGTATGATATCCATGTTGTTACTTCTTCAGGAATACTAACCCCGTCAATCCTTGTGTAAAACTCTCCTATACATGTCTTGTCAGACGAACCATAACTCAAGAGCGGGGAACGGTAGCATAGATGCTCGGTCATCCACATTTGTAGCAACAGGTTACACCCCTCAAAAAAGTTGCCTCCGGTTTTGCAGGCAGTGAGAGCCCGGAAAATGTCAGACACGATCATAAGTGCAAGAGTGCTTTCATTTTGAGCAAGTAAGGTACTGATGACTCCGGCTATTTTTATATCAATATTCTCGTCTTCCCTTGGGAACACCAGGAGGCCTAAAAAGGTTATCATGAAAGTCACCCGTCTGTGCTCATCCCATTTTCGACGATTATTTTTACTTCATAGCTTGATGTTTGTCTTGTTAAACCCTCCCACGTGGCCGTACCTGTCGTATATGAAGCGCAGAGTACAAAAGCCTTTTGCCAAATCTGGATTATAGACTGTCCTAGGTATTTTTAATGAATCTAAAAACCGATGCACCGTGATGGCTCTTGGAGCAATCAGATATTTTTCTCTTAACGGAACCTCAGCATTTCCGATGTACCTGGCGATTTCCTCCAGAGTTGGGGTTAGCTCAAAATTTGGGAAGTGGAAGACATTGTGCGTTGAGTCCCAGCAGGTGACCAACGCTCTTATAATATCACCCCGAGGCTTGATTTCCAGCAAACCCGTAAGACCTTTCAGATATTTCTTAACTTCGTCTTGTACTTCTTTGCCTAAATCATTCCACCTAAGTCGCAACTCGAAAGGGATTTTAGTCATTATTGAGAAAGGTTCGTTTTGCATCGTGCTCATCCTGCACATTTATTAAAGTGATTTAAGCAAAACTTTTATTTGACTCAAAACAAAATTAACTATTTCTTTTTTTTTTAAATTAAAAATGAAAGACTCGGCTTTCAAACACGGCCTTTCAGCACTCCCAATAACGAATATTTTTAGGCTGTGAGAGTCAACCGGTCAAAATCAAAATGACCAAAAGTGGCCGTCTTTGTGAAATCAGCCTTCTGACATCCCTTTCGGGAACATTCGGCTGTTTCTGATGAAAAACGGCATCACCCGACTTATTCATGCAAAAAAAAAATTAAACTTTAAATATTTTTGGCTATTTTGCAAAGGGGAGGTTGGACCCGATGAGGGTTGCCTACGTATCTCACGCCCTGTGAGAATCAAACCTGCGTAGTTCGGGCCAAAAAACTAACTATATTTTTGAAAACAAGGCTCTTTCTTTTCATTTTCCATGGCAAGACAAACTATTTTTCCTTTTCTATTTTTGAAAACAAGACAAAATAACGACTCTCTTTTTTCTTTTTCTTTTTCAAGAAATAATAAACAACCTATATTTTTTTCCAAACTAAAACAAAGACTCTTTTTCTTTTCTTTTTCAACAAACAACTTTCTGAAAATAAAAGACTCTTTTTTCTATTTTTCCTTTGCTTTTTAGTAAAACAAACTATTAAAAATAAAACATTTTCCTTTTTCCATTTTCTCAAAATTTCGACAGTATTTGGTCATTGGTTTTTCTAAAATAATCAGTTAACTCCCTAACTGCTATTTCTCTCTTTTTCTCTTTTCCTTTTTCTCAATTTTCCAACATTCCCGAGATTCAAAAGCCGGTCAACATGCCGGTTCGGAACAAATATATGTACAGAACAAGTAGGATGCATCATGATGGTCTTTTCATTTCAGGTTGCTAGCCCTAGACGGACTCAACCCCTGTGTTGAGTCCCTAGTCAAATGCAGCATGATGCAATTAAGCACTCCTACTAGGGATCCGGCATGAAATCAAGTTATTCTAGGTTCAAAACCTGGGTATGTGTTCTAAACAGTGCACCCGAGCGGACAACTCGAGTCGAGGAGGGGGCAGCGTACCGGGGACCCGCGAGATCGTCCGGCTTTGCAACTTATCCGAGCCTCTTTTTTTATTTCAGGGTATGACACTAACAGAATAGGGAGTCTCAACCAGTAAGCACATCCCCGGAGGTGAGAAGAAAAGGGTTTCGGCACAGTTTATATACAGTTCAGATAATATCAAAACGGTAAAGCATTTAGCACATTTAACATGAAACATGTAAGGAGATCAGATAAAGCCAACACAACAATTATTCTAAGCTCGAATTCTTAACCCCTGGTCTGCGAAAGAAGAGATTCTGGGTTCGTTCCCCAGCAGAGTCGCCAGAGCTGTCACACCTCATTTTTCACCTACACCCCCGGAAGGGCGTAAAGGAATTTTTTCCACTTGAAGGACAATCGTGTCGGGATTTAATTATTAATTATTCAGAGTCGCCACTTGAGAGATTAGTGGTGTCCCAAGTCACCGGTTTAATCCCAAACCGAGGAAAGATATGACTCTGTTAACAGTCCGCAAACTAGAAATCCGAGCAAGTAATTCTGTTAACCCGGGAGAAGGTGGTAGGCATTCCCGAGTTCCGTGGTTCTAGCACGGTCGCTCAACTGTTGCATTTGATTTTATCTGATTTAAATACATGCTAACTTATGTGCCTTTTATTCGCAAACCACTTTTTATCATTGTTTATTTTAAAAGAATTGCGACATCGTGAAAGTGCGTTTCGAACCACGTCGCAATCAATGCACCCGTGGTCGCCAACACATTTTGACTTCGTCGAGACTTGGATTTGGGTCGCATCAATGTGCACCCGATTTTAAGAAGGTAATTTTATTAGAATCGCGTCTAAAGAGTCTAACGTGTCGTTATCTTTTGGGAGGGCCGTGAAGCTCGCTAAACGACCTTTCCCGATTTTCTAAATATTTTTAAACCTTTATTGAGGGCCTTGCAAATTTTGTATTTCGTTGGGCGAGGCTCGTCTCATTTTTTATTTTAAAAGGGCAAGCCTAAAGCGACTAAATTCTTCCTATTTTTTTTGTTTTGTCTCTAAAAGATAAAAAAACTAATTATCTATTATCAGAAAAACCGGGCTTCGAATTCAAGCCCGCACCCAAACAAAAGGGAGCACCTTTTAGCTTGAACCCGCTACCTAATTCAAAACACAGACTGATGTTATTATTCGAGAAAAACTTCAATTGTTTTATGCACTACCAAATCCTTTTGGGTTTTGCAACAGGCCCTAGGAGAGACCAGGGCACAGACAAGTATAAGAAGAATATCAATTTGGCTCAGGTTCAGGGAATAGTTAAGTTGTGGGCTCAAAATGAGCCCCATCCCAAGATCAGGAGGAAAACACATTGGCATAACGCCTGCTAACGTTACCACGAACAGACTCGACATTTTTAACACAGGAAAGGGCGATCCATAGCTACTCATGCTCAACAGGATACTGACTATTTGGACTTTAACTCCAATCTCAATTGCTTCCATTTACTGACTCCTATTGAATTTTGAGTACTAATCGGGTAGAGCACAATTCAGGCAACAACGAATTTATTGTGTATTCCGCATGCTGATTGTTTTCGATATGGTTTTAACTAACGATTAGGTCAAACGAATTATGAACTTGAGGATGAGCTACTGCAATTACAAATCTATTCCAACTAGCGCTCCTACTTGCCACTGCCAAACTCCATAAGAACAAACTGATTAATTAAAATCAAAGACTGATTTCCAGCCCAAATTAAGACAGTCCACACCTATGTGAGCCAAAATTATGTTTGTTATCAATCAGCTACCAAATAACAAATGAAACGGTTCGAATTAGTTTGAAGTAATCTCCTTTAACAGTCCACAAATTATCAACAGTCTCTATTGTCTCATATCCAACACAAATTAATCATTCCAGATGAATCACAAAGAAAATTGTATATGAACCAAGGCCATAACAAGATGTTTGCACTTTAATTTCTCTTTCAATTTGTTTTTATTCAGCTCGCAGTCAAATATATCACTCAACAGGGGAGATAAGTACCTGGAGGTATGAAACAATGAAGAAGAAAGAAGGATCAGCAGCAGGCAGCAGAAGTAATTGAACAACAGCAGTAATTTGAATCCCAGAAAACATATCAAAAGTCCAGACGCCAAACAGAATGGAGAAATTGACCAAACTAGCACCAAAGCAAGCTAAATGAACTCAAATGGCATCCAGGGACATCAACAAGCATCAAACTCAAACAAAGCCTAGTTCAATTCATCCCAAAAATGCTCAATAACAAACCAGCCTGATCCAGAACACTCCGGAAATCGAAATATACTACCAGCCACTCGTTAAGACCCAAATCCAATCAATTTCGATCCAAAATTCCTTTGAAGTTCAGAAGCTTGACTGTGGAACTAAATGAATGAAACAGTAATAATATTTTAATTTTCTGCTTTTGATTTTTTTTTTGTATTTTTTGTATGTCTCAATTCAAATGCTAATCTGAAGTTTTTTAAAGAAAAGGAGAAAAGCTTTTGGTGGGAATTTTTTGGGCTAAAAAGAATACCCCCCTCAACAAGGCAAAAGCTTACCTTTTATAGGCATTTTGACAGATTTTCGTTTCCTTTTAGTCCCCCCTTCCTTTTGATTTTTACCCCCATTTATTAACTTGTCACATAAGAAAATACTACTATTCTTTACAAATTACTTAAAAACCCCATCTAGAAGGTCCTAGGGTATTCTGAATTATTCTTGTAACTACCAATTACCTAGAATGCCCTTGAATTCATGAGAAACTACCAAATGACTCTATCATTGCCCTAATCGCTTAACGATGATTAACTATCAACTAAACCTAACCAACTAACATCTTCAAAGTAAACAACGAATTGAAACACACATCAAGGAATGATTCAAGCCAAGCAAAGTTAATCAATTATCAAATTAGTTTTCCAGTAATGAACTGAACTTAATACAACCTGCTAATAACAAAACTAAGCTAAGACGACCAAGCAAATGGCAATCCAATTAAGACATAATCAAACATGGAATCAAAGAAAATCCATAGAATTCATGATGAGAAAAGAAAACTAACCATGCAAAGTAAACTGAAGTTAGCCTATATAGAATTAAGAACAACTAACAGAAGATTAAGCCAATCGAAAAGCTCACTATGGGCTTGGGGTCTGCTAACTCTTGGTTTGAAATTCGGACTGTCTTGTTGTCAATTGACTCCCGGTGATGGTAGAAATATCATGAGGAATGCGAGGAGAGTCCCATGGCACAAATTTGGTGAAGTTTGATGAAACCCAGGTTCGCCGGAAAATTTTCAAACCTAAATTCGAGCCATTCCAGTTACATTCGAGACAAAAGGTCATGGGGGTTGTTTAGAGGATGGTGTGACGATCTTACGGTGTAAATTTGGTACGATTTGGCGTAACTGGTGTCATGGACGGAAAATTTTGAAGACAGATTCGACACTTTTGACCATGATTCGAAGGAAACCCATGGCATGGCTGGAAAGAGGGGCCTAAGGAGATTTTTTGGTGTTTTCTGGTGGTCAATGGCGTAGGTGGTGTTCGCTGTTGCTGGCGGCTCCGGCGAAGCCTAGAGATGATACGAGGAAGAAGAGATACGGTCTCTAGGGTTAAAGCCCATTTTCAGACAGTTAAATAAGAATGTGACAATTGTTTGTGGTCGTTGGATCATAAGCACTCAACGGCTGAAATTAGATCCCAGAGCAAACGATGTCGTTTGGTAGTCTCCTGAAGCAAACCGGTTTGTGGGTCAATTGGGCTGGGGCAGGTGATTTGGGCCAGGGTCCGGCTAGGCTGGGGACTAAATTGGGTAGGTAATTTCGTTTAGGCCAACCTTTTTAAAGCCTTCCTTTTATTTCGTTTTATTTGGGCGGGCTCCCCACTTCAAAATATAAAATTTAAAGACTGAAATGTATTCCCTTGTTATAGGGGCGGGCTCCCCACTTCAAAACTTAAAATTTAAAGACTGAAATGTATTCCTTTGTTATAGGGGCAGGCTCCCCACATTAAAACTTAAAATTTAAAGACTGAAATGTATTCCCTTGTTATAGGGGCGGGATCCCCACTTCAAAACTTAAAATTTAAAGACTGAAATGTATTCCCTTGTTATAGGGGCGGGCTCCCCACTTCAAAACATAAAATTTAAAGACTTAAATGTATTCCCTTGTTATAGGTGCGAGCTCCCCACATTAAAACTTAAAATTTAAAGACTGAAATGTATTCCCTTGTTATAGAGGCGGGCTCCCCACTTCCAAACTTCAAAACAAATTCCACAAACTAAAATAAAGTTGCACAAAGTCATTTTTTGTCGTTTTCTTCATATGAAAACAATTTTAATCTATCAATTAACTCTAAAAATATGAAATTAAATCCTACACCAATGCCACATGTACTCTTGTATTTTTTGTATGAATGAAGATGCACAAATAAAATGCAACAATTACCAGAAAATGATATAAAATTCACAAAAATTATAAAATAATAAGAAATTGTTTTATTTTGAAATTTGGGAATAATTTTCTTTAGGGCAAAAATCACGTGCTCACATTACCCGAGAAGGTCGGGATCGATTTCCACAGGGAGCTAAAAATGGGAATTGGGTTTCTATCTAAGTTCGAGATGCGTAATTGCTCTTAATTGCACTTCTAATAATAGTTGGCCTTTTGATTACTTCTAATATTATTAATAAGATGCTAAATTAAGCTAAGTTAAGCTAAGAGTAAGATACTTGAAAGGTTGTCTAAATAGTTAAGAAGGCACTATGGTAATGACTTTCTCCTAGGTGGATACTTGACAGGTTCTCGAGTCTAAGACAAGAATGTCATGTTGGGGATTACGATATAACCATTTCACGATACTTCTCACTCTATACCTCTCGTTAGTTTGAGTGATTTTTCCCTAATTGACTTTCTTAAGACTAATTGGGTATGATAATTTATGCAAGCAATTTAGATTCAAATCGGGTATTACTATCTCTAGGTTTAACTCTTTAATTGGGGCTATCAATCTCTTGAATACACCCTAATTCCTTATTGGACTAATGTTCCTAGACTCCAAGTTCTCTTTCTCAAGAAGAACCCAAGTTAAATAGGCACAAATTAGTGTTTGCAACCACTAATTCAACATTAAAACCATCAATTAGTTCAAATATCAACACCCATAGACCTTCAAGCCTTAAAACACAAGACCCATCAAATACCCACACTAGGGTTGAGCCACAACCCTAGCTAATGGGTCTAGCTACTCATGATAAGAGAATAAAACAAAGAAATAGATGAAGAAAAACTCATATATTTAATTACAAGCTACAACTTAAAGATTCAATGATAAAACTACTATAAAATTTCTCAAAATAGGTAAGGAACACTCTTCATGAGCGCAGCTGAGCGTTAAACTACAACTGATGACCTAAAATGGGAAAAAACTATTTGTACTAGCCTGAATTTTCTGGAGAAAAATACCCCTGCAGTGCGGTCCGCTCAAAATTGAGTGCGGACGTAATGAGGCTTCTTGATTTTAATATTTGCTCTCTGATCTTGGCCACCGCGGGCCACACAAAATGCATCGCGGCCGCGGTGGCTTCTATTGCGGTCCGCACAAAAAGGACCGCGGACTGCATTGGCATTAAGCTCCAAATCTTCAACTCTCTGAACTCCCTCTTTGCGGACCGCACAATATCGAGTGCGGCCGCGGTGAGTCCATTGCGGTCTGCATGAAATTCTTTGTGGCCACAATGCTTGATTTCCTGAAATAGGCACCTCTCTGAACCTCCTCATTGCGGATCGCACCAGATGGAGTGCAGCCGCAGTGGACTAGTTGCGCTATGCTTGGACTTGTTCTTAGTACTTGTGCATGTTTCACTCCTTTTTGAGCTGGTTTTGACGAATTGTCACCTTGTTGACCAAACCCTGCAAACAAGTACAACATGTAAGCCTTTGGAACCATTTTGTACACATTTTTAATCAAAACTCAAGTAAGAAGGAGTGTAAAATGCATTATAATCCCTAATTATCAGAATGTCGGGCCTTCAACAGAATCTCAAAAGCCAACTCATAGCCAATAATGTGTGCCTTGGTGGGTCAGAGTTCTCTAAGGACCTCAAGAATCCCGGGCATTGCTCACAACAAGACCATTTCTTAAATAGGGATTAGTTATGTGCAGTGTGGAAGGGTCAGCCCTGGTATGCCAGAGTTCAGAGAGATCTCCAAGGATCCCTAAGCAGTTCACATATCATTGGGGCAGAAATTAACAATCTAGGAGTAGGGTGAGAGTGCTTGACATAGTGTTGAAAGACTTAGTAAAATAGAGTAGAGGTGAAAAGATTCAGAAACAGTTTTAAAGGTACTGGGAGTGACCAGTTTCTTTGAGAAGAATACCAGGAGTAAGTAATAGTTTTGAAATCATTTTGAAGAAAGAATACTCAACAAACAACCCAATTGATCATAGAGTACCTAGGTTCACTCAAAAAGTAGACTTACAAACAGGGGTGAAGGGGATTGTGAACATATAGGGCTAAAACCACATAAACAGGGAAGCATTTGATACAACAAGTGTACATAACTACTAGGAGTCTACTAAATCAGGTTAATCATGGTACTAGTCAGTTAAGGCATAGAGAATGGATGTAGCAGGATCATGTTAAAGACAGAGATGTGTTGAACAACCAAGGACACAATCAGGACCAATTGGATGCACTAAAAAACTAAATAACTACCATAGTCATACCAATTAAAGGGAGGGGATAAGGGACTCGGTAAACATGCTAGGCAGGTATCAAAGAACTAAGTGGAGTCAGACATGCTGATTATACATAAGGAATAATTTAGACATGCTTAATAACAACAAACAGAGAAACAAGTTGTGTAAGTAATACAAGAACAAACATGGATGTATAGACATCGAGCACATAAGGTTGAGTTCGAAACTTAACTAGAGATATACCAGTTAAAGAAGAGAATGCATAATGTAAAAAAGAAAGTCAGTTCCACTATCTAGCCTTGGCTTTCAGCTGGCTAGACCAATAGTCAGCACAAGTAGCAAATAAAGAAGAGAGAGTTTGAATGTATGTGTGTGTATTCTGAACAGTGTTCGTGTGTTGAAGGAGCAGAATCAGAGTGTATATATAGCACTTTAGGGATTAAAACCAATAAAGGTAAAGAATCATAGTTCAATCAATTAGGAGCAATTAATCAATCACAAAATCAATTCCCATAGAGAAATCCGGAATAGACCCCTTAATTGGGGGCAATCAATTAACTAACGGTCACAACAAGGGGTCTAATTAAGGTAAGGACTCAAAAACATTCCATGTAGGGAGTCAGTAGAAATCCAAAAACCATATTGATAACCAATTGAGGCAAGTATGATCAATTAAGGTCACAAATAAAGAAACATATAAAATTTCAGCACATACTAATTCTAACAAGTCATTTATTAGGAAATAATGAGTAAAAACTTCAAAGAATGCTGATTTTATAGGAATTTGAAACAACAGAAGTCAGAGAAATCAAAGACCTAAAGTAGCGTAGTGCTAAAAATCGGTTAGTAGTAGAGAATTAGAAAGAACCTTAAAGAACAGCCATGGGAATTTGAAAATACTTCGGATACACAGAGGTTCGACCAACAAATAACAAGAAAACCAAACCCTAATATAACAAAACACTATAAAATCGGTTAATCAGTAAAGAAATAAGGGAACCTTAAGGAAAAACCAATGACGAAAACTAGTTTTTGAAGAAAAGAGAAAGGGTAAAGAGAATCTGGTCTCTGAATCAGATATTTGAACTGTAAAACATCGATAGAAAAACACTCACAGACCATCAATGAACTCTCAGAGGGTCTTGAACAAGATCTCAACTAGATATCTTCGAGATTTTCCCGTAAACCACACAAACGACCAACCAGGAGATGTATGAGACAGGCAGGGGTCTCAAACACCTATGAAAACTCATGGATTGAGTGAGGATCGGAGGGATTAGGGCTGGTTTTGGGTGGCGGTAACTAGGGTTAGGTCTGGATCTCAGAGAGAGTTTGAGAAACGAGGGAACGAAGGGCGGAGTATGGTGGGAAATGAATTAGGTTAGAGGGGGTCGTTTGGAATTAAAAATGGTAAGAACAAATATGGGCCATTGATCTCAAAGATCAACAGCCAGGATTAGGGGGGCCTGGGTCATGTTTAATTTAATTTGGTCTTGGGGTGAATTGGGTTAGGGACATGGGCTGGTATTTAGGTTCGAAAAATTAGAGAAATTAAAAGGCTATTTGTTAAATACCCAAGTAATTGAATAAAAATCATTTTATAAAATAATTAACAATGAGAAAAAATAATTTTCATGCATAGAAGTGCTTGAAAATAATTATTCAATATTTTAAAAATATAATGGACAAATTCCTGGTGAGATCATATAGTGATGTGTACGTGGGCTATAATTGCAAAATAAGTGCAATTGTAACCAAAAGGTGTAAATCTGGCCATTTGTGAAATATTTGAAACTTAATATGGCTATAAGTAGCAAAATTAAATCAATGAAAGCCATTTGTGATGCAATTTTATAATTATTTATATAATTAAAATACTAGAATAAACTAATTTAGAAAGATAGAAATTATGAAAAAAATATCAATTGATGCTAATGCATAGTTTTGAAGGTATATATGCACTTTAAAAATATTATAGGGAAAAATTGGGTATCAGAAGTTACCCCTCTTTACCCGGAAAGGATGAAAGAGTTTTCGGGTAAAGAAATGATGGTTAATTTTGACCGAATGGAATGTTTTGAAAGATAAAGGTCGGACTCTATTCTTTGAGCTGCCTACATACCCTGGTTCTACAGGAATCAGGCCATGTGTAATTCTGTATCCACTAGTGAACGAAGCTGATGGAGTTGTTGTAGGAATGGTAGTCAATTTTGGCAAAGGTTCTTTTATGAAGGGTAATATCGAATGGAGTTATGATTTGGGTTTGGAGTGTATCGGATGTGTAATAGGGTAGATAGTTTGATGTCACAAGGTAGGAGGGGCAAGTGATGAGAATCGGTAGTGAAAATAGTATGAACAGAAACCATAGCGAAGGTTGCTCCTATTTGAAAAACAGTTACCTCCGAAATCACCTGCAAACTCAAAATACGATGCATGCAAGTACGTTGATTACTGCGAAAATTTAAATGTGATGGAAATTCCCTTTGGACCATGAAAGATTGTCTCTGGACGGTGCGGATGATGTCCGTAGACTATTATATTCTGGGCCATGAATTGTGAGGTAGGAGATTCGCCGGCCATGAAATTATGTTCTCGGGCCATGAAAATGGTGCCTCTGAACCATGACGACTTTGAATAATGATATGATAATTTGAGAGATCCTCAGGCCATGGCATGGTGTCTTCCATCTATGACGATGATGCCTTTAGACAATGACGCCTTTGGACAAGTTGGCGATATTTCAGCACATGAGATGTAATAATATGATGCTAAAATTAACAAGACAAGGCTTAGTCTAGTGAGGTTAAGGGTAGAGTTTATCCCGAAAGAGGATCAATAGATAGTGCTGGAATAGAGAAACATTTATGCAAGAAGGGACAATGCTTAGTCCCGTGAGAAGGCAGTGCTTAGCCTTATGAAGAATAGAGACAGAGCTTGGTCTCATGCAATATGCGGGACATGGCGTAGTCTCATGAAGATGGAAGGTAGCTCTTAGACTTATGCAAATATAGAGGCAGGGCTTAGCCTCATGCAAGGCTTGGGATAGGGCTTAGTCCCATGCAAATGGAAGGCAATGCTTAGCCTTATGCAAATATGGAGGCAGGGCTTAGTCCAATGAAAATGGAAGGCAATGCCTAGCCTTATGAAAACATGGAGGCAAGGCTTAGCCTCATACAAAAAGAAGGCAGTGTTTAGCCTTATGGAAATACGGAGGCAGGGTTTAGCCTCACGCAGATGGAGACAGAGATTAGTCTCATGCAAGGAGAAGGCAGTGCTTAGCCTTATGCAAATATGGAGGCAAGGCTTAGCCTCATGCATATGGAGAGAGAGCTTAGTCTCATGCAAAGAGAAGTCAGTTCTTAGCCTCATGCGGATGGAGACAGAGCTTAATCTCATGCAAAGAGAAGGCAATCCTTAGCCTTATGCAAATATGGAGGCAGGGCTTAGCCTCATGTAGATGGAGACAGAGCTTAGTCTTATACAAAGAGAAGGTAGTGCTTAGCCTTATACAAATATGGAAGAAGGGCTTAGTCTCATGCAAGACTCGGGACAGGGCTTAGTCCCATACAAGATGCGGGACATGGCTTAGTCCCATGCAAAGAACAGGTATCAAATCAGAGTAGAGTATTTCTTATCTTGAGAAATATTTGGTGTCTGATGGCTCGATTAGTAGTGATTTTGCTCCGTGTATATATTTGTGAGTGCTACGGTTACGTCAAATGTGCATGTGCTCAAAGAAAAATTGTAAGTTTTGTATGGGGAGGTTGTTTCGGGCCTTTGTCTGCTGGCCTTGCTCCTCCGTTCTGGATGCCTTGTTTGAGTTTCCCTGGGTAGCACCTGGCTGTTACGGAAATAGAGTTTTTGAAAAAATGCAATTGTTTATGAAAAAAAAAAGCATTATTTCAGGAAACATAGTGAAATATCAAGTAGTTTTAGATGGACTAGTGATGGTAACATATTTCAGAGACATTGCAGCTTTATTGTGTTAGAATTTTAAGGGTCCTCCTCAAAATTCTTCCCCAGTTTGGTAGATGATTCTTCATCCATTTGCAAGCGATGGAACTTGTTGAACCCTCTTCGGAATTTTGAGAATCCTTCTCAAAATTCTGCCCTAGTTTCTTAACCAATCTACGATTTTTGGCAAGTGATGGCATTGGCTGGACTTGCTCCAAAATTTTGAGGGTCCTCCTCAAAATTCTTCCCTAATTTCTGATCCTGAGGGGAAATGGAAATTTTATTATGATATGACCGAACCCACAGGGCTACATACATATCCCCTCTTAAACAGGAATCAGATCAAGCGTAGTTCAATTACATCATGGTGAAGAAATGTAAATAGTCTAAACATAGTATCTTTTGACTGTGTCTGAATTGATTGGTTTTGGCCAGACTTCTCCGTTCATTTCTACAAGTATAAATGCTCCTCCTATTAGCACCCTATGAACCATGTAGGGACCTTGCCAGTTAGGAGAGAATTTCCCTTTGTCTTCATCTTGATGTGGGAAAATCTTCTTCAGGACCAGTTGTCCTAGTGCAAACTGTCTTGGTTTGACCTTTTTGTTGAATGTTCTAGACATTCTGTTCTGATAAAGCTGACTGTGACATACTGCGTTCATTCTTTTACAATCTATAAGGGCCAATTGCTCATAGAGGCTCTGTATCCATTCTACATTGCTGAGTTTGACTTTCTGTATGATTCTTAAAGAAGGAATCTCTACCTTGGATGGGATGACAGCTTTGATACCATAAACCAGCACGTAGGGAGTTTCCCTGGTTGATGTGCGAACTGTTGTGCGGTATCCCAACAAAGCAAATAGTAGCTTCTCATGCCATTGTTTATGGTTTTCTACCATCTTCCTTAGTATCTTCTTGATATTTTTGTTGGCGGCTTCTACGACTCCATTCATCTGAGGTTTGTATACTGTGGAGTTCTTGTGCTTGATTTTGAAAGTTTTGCACATGGCTTTCAATAGATCACTGTTGAGATTGGTGGCATTATCAGTGACAATGGACTCAGGAACTCCGAATCGACAAACAATAAGATCCTTGACAAAGTCTGTGACGACTTTCTTAGTTACAACTTTGTAGGATGCAACCTCTACCCGACAAATGTTGAGGCTTGAATCTCCAATCCTTGATGGTTTTGAAAAGATAGATGGTCATATTTTCTAAACATCTATGTCTGATGATCCATGGTTATGGCATAGGAAATTTGGTCATACAAGCATGCATTTGATAGAAAAATTATCCAAACATGAGTTAGTTATTGGTCTACCCAAACTAAATTTTTCTAGAACTCATATATGTGGTGCATGTCAAATAGGTAAGCAAACTAGAATCTCTTTCAAAAATAAAGATATTGTATTTACTTCTAAACTTTTGCAATTGCTTCATATGGACTTATTTGGGCATACTAGAACTGCTAGTATAGGAGGAAAAAGATATGCTTTTGTTATTGTTGATGATTATTCACGTTTTACTTGGGTAATTTTCTTATCTCATAAAGATGAAGCATTAAGAAATTTCGAGATTTTTGCAAAAAGGTTGAAAGAGAAAAGGGATATCTGATTTCAACAATTCAGAGTGATCATGAAGGAGAATTTGAAAGTAGAGCATTTGAAGACTTCTGTAATGATCAAGGATACGCTCATAATTTCTCTGCACCACAATCACCACAGAAAAATGGGGTTGTTGAAAGGAAAAACAGAACCCTCCAAGACATGGCAAGAACCATGTTACTACATCATTCACTACCAAATCACTTCTGAGCAGAAGGTGTAAGTACAACATGTCACATTCTCAACCAATGTCTCATAAGGCCCATTCTGAAGAAGACTCCTTATGAACTATGGAAAGGTAAACGTCCTAATATTAGTTACTTTCATCCCTTCGCAAGTAGGTATTTTATTCACAATAACGGTAAGGACAACCTTGGAAAATTCGATCCAAGAAGTGATGAAGGTATTTTTCTAGGCTACTCATTAAATAGTAAATATTTTAGAGCCTATAATAAACACATATTAAGTGTGGAAGAATCTGTACATGTTATATTCGATGAAAATAACCCCTTGGTCGAGAAAGAAATTACTGCAGGTGATGAAGATCCAGCTCAAGAAACTTAGGAGACAAGCAAATCTCTAGAGTCAACTGATAAATATGCTACAATAGAGTTAACTAATGAAATTAGTAGCAATGTACCAGATCATCCGATCGAGTCGACTACTAATGTAGTGCATCCCAATGAATAGAGAAGCGAACCTGAACATCCTCAAAAATCATCATAGGGGATCCAAATGAAGGAATGAAAACTACGGGTGCTCTAAAAAAGAAAGCAAATTTAGCATTAATCTCTCAGGTTGAACCAAAGAAGATAGAGGAAGCTCTAAAAGATTAAAGTTGGGTACGAGAAATACAGGAAAAGTTAGATCAGTTTCGTAAAAATCAAATGTGGAAACTAATACCCAAACATGAAAATGTTTTTGTAATCGGAACAAAGTGGGTCTTCAGAAATAAATTGAACGAGGATGGAAAGGTCGTAAGGAATAAAGCGAGATTAGTTGCTTAGGGATATTCACAACAGGAGGAGTCGACTATGACGAAATTTTCGCTCCAGTAACTCGCTTGGAGTCTATACGAATCCTTTTGGAATATGCATCATTTAAGGGATTTAGGTTGTTTTAGATGGACGTCAAAAGTGCCTTTTTGAATGGATTTATGGAGGAAGAAGCATACGTGAAACAAGCGCCTGGGTTTGTAGATTCAAAGTTTCCCTATCATGTATATAAGCTCACTAAGGCACTATATGGACTAAAGCAAGCTCCACGTGCATGGTATGATAGACTTAGTTCTTTTCTTATTGATCATGGCTTCACAAGAGGTAAAGTAGACACTATATTGGTAGTGCTAACCCTCTTGTGTGCAATGAATTTTCAAATCTTATGCAATTTGAAATGAGCATGATGAGAGCGCTAATATTCTTCCTTGGATTTCAAATTCAACAATCTGAAGAAGGAACCTTTATATGTCAGACCAAATATACAAAGGAACTGATTCAAGTATTTGGCATGAGTAATGCAAAATCCATTGGCACACCAATGAGTCCTTCAACGAGTCTAGACAAAGATGAACAGGGAATCCTTATTGATGAAACTAAGTATCGTGGAATGATTGGCTCATTATTATATCTAACTGCAAGTCGACCGGATATTATGTTCAGTGTGTGTAAATGTGCTAGGTTTCAGTCAGCTCCTAATAATAAAATAAGTTTACACCAAATAAGAAAAAGAGATGGAACAAGTGTATCGGGATTTCGAATTCCACACTAATTTTGATATCAAAAATTAAACTTCAATTGATAGACCAAAAGTACCAAACTTGATAGTTGATACCACACTTCACTTGAATACTTGATATTTGATAATAATAATAATTTCATAATGGCTAAACTAAATAATAGATGAAACTTGAAATAATAAGTAACTGAGATTTGAGAATTTAAGAACAATAATATCAAGAGAGAATTGAGAGAGAATTAGAGTAGTAAGAGAGTGAATTGTGAGAAAAAATGAAGAAGAAGGGGGGCAATTTATAGGTTTTAAAAGGTTAAAATTATATTTTTTTAATTATTAGGGGTGGGAGGGCTATATTTTTAATGGAGGAGGCTGAAATGGCCATTTGTGCAAAATCTGGTCGTTCCCCAATGGTCATTTCTGAATTTTCCTGTTAGCAACAGTCCAAATAATTTTAAAAAAAATTGTAACGGTAACCGGGCTGAATCGGGCTGCAGCCCGTTAACAACCCGTTAACGGGCTTAAGGGGTTACGGTGTACCGGTATCCAAAATATGTTCGTCTAAAACCCGTTCCTCGCCCAACCTGTCCCAGCCCGCACCTAATCGCTAAAGTAACGGGCTGAACCGGGCTGACCCGGGCCGAAGCGGGTTGAAAACGGGTCAGCCCGGCCCGATTAACACCTTTATATAAACCCTAAGTTTATCAATTTTGATAATTTCTCCAATTGACATAATTGGTTTAGCCATATTATTTTGAGAATAATGTGCAAAAATAAAAGAGAATTCACATAGGTAAATATTAAAGAACTAGAAAGTTCTTTACGAATTCTCTTATGTTGCTTGTTCTTATTAATTAATATACCAACTAAAATTGGGATTGAATCCCATGAATGATGGAACTATCAAAAGTGAATATGGTCCCATTCACCCGCCATGTATACCACATAAGATGCATCTATGAGATGGTTACATGTGCGATTATTAATAACTCGCAACCTAGCCGATGTTTGTGAGGTAACTTGCTCAATAATTTGATTTAGAGCATAATTTCTAGATCTTTTACTCAAGACAGTTTATCTTGATAAGTTGGTTTATATCCCAGTTAATTTAGCAAAATAGTTATTGAGTGCCTCCACTTAATAGCTAAACTATTGCTTATGAGTACAAAGTTTTGTATATCAGTTTGATATACGTTATATACGAAAGTATTTTATTTTCTCCCCTCACAAATGGTTCAGGGTCAAGAATTATATAATTTTGTCTTATTATTATGCGGCGTATATTAACACCATAACGCACAAAGATGGATTTTCAAAATTGAGGAAGCAAATTAGTTTTTCTAACATGAGGAGGAGATAAGATAATATGAACTTGAAGTTCTGTCACAACCCAAAATCCACTAAGGGTCGTGATGGCGCCCAACACCGTTGTCAGGCAAGCCAACGCGGAAGTATTAGTAAATTCTTATTTTACTTACCCAAATCAGTTACAACATTTCTTAATTTGCAATTAAAACAGGTGATGATAAGTAATATTTAATAATAATTGTACAACCCAAAAAAACTGTCTACTAATGTGTGTGCCAAGACCTAGTGTCACAAGTAGTGGGCAACTAGTAGAATGTACAAAAGAATAATACTATCCTACTGTCCGAAATAGAATAGACAGCAAAAGTAAAGAAAGATCCCATCAAGTTGTTGAACGGCACCGGAAGGGAGCAGCTCACCGTGGAAGTCTCGGTCTATGAATCGTGGGCGTGCACCAGTCTGATAGCCAGATATACCTTCCTCAGATCCTATACAATTAAGTACAAAAGTGTAGTATGAAAACATAAATAATATGTATCCCGTAAGTATCCCGTCTAATCTCCAAGAAGCAGAGATGAGAGGTCGACTTGATACTTACTAAGGTCAAATAATAAAATAAAGTGTTACACTAAGCATGAAAATCACAAATCAATAGTTTGTAGCAAGAGGTAATATGTTTTTTCCCATACCATCCATCTGTAAAGATAGAGTAGTAAGGATTGTAAATATGTCTTTTGATTCTTGGCTTTCATCTGTTTGGGTACCTTTGTCTTGATAGGTAGTCTGCAATAACATTCTTGTCAGTTCGTATTACTTCAATTGTAAATGTAAAATTTTGTATATTCAATACAAGTCTCCTTATTTCCTTTGTAGTTACTGAATCCTGTACTTTCCGTGTTATCCACCATTTTACTTGTGTATTATCTGTTCTTACTATAAATTTGTTATAAACAATATATGGCTCAAATGTTAACAAACATTTATATAATCCAAATAGTTCTTTCCTATTTATCTCCCATTTTAATTGTGGTTCCGTGTATGATTTTATTATTATTTTCTTGTTTTCATAACTTATTGTTAATTGCCTATCTTCTAATTTGTATGGTTTGACTTTTTCTAACCATTTTATTCCTAGTGTAATGTTTTTATCGCCTTGATATATTTTAAAATTTATTAATATTGGTATTCCTCCAATAATTAATTCTTTTTCAGTTGTTTCTTCGTTTTTTCTTAACGCTTTTGGTAGTTCTGAATTTTGCTGTTCTATTGTTACTATCTCTTGTTCTGGTATCAATTCTCTTATAACATAATTCTCTTCCTGTCCTGTATTTATTAGTATTAAATATTTTCTTTGGTCCATTATTCCTGTTATATAATAATGGTGTGGGTTTATTTCTTCTATTTTTTGTTCTATTAATTTTTGTGGAGTGGTATAATTTATTCTTCTTGATGTACTTCTTGATGTACTTATTCTTGATGACGTTTCTGGCATTTCATTATTTATTCGTTTTGATGTGCTTAATCTTTCTTTTACTATTTCTAAATCTTCATCCATGTCCATTTCCGTATAACTGTAATCATTGTTGTCTATAACTGATACTATTCTTTCGAATGGATTTTCTATTTTTAGATGTAAAAATCTATATGTCTTAACAACAAAACATAAGATAACAGCCAAAAATAAAATAAAAATAGAAAATTCATTCGAAAGAATAGTATCAGTTATAGACAACAATGATTACAGTTATACGGAAATGGACATGGATGAAGATTTAGAAATAGTTTTTACATGACTCTTACTATTCATGAACGACCTTTACTGTTCATGATTATGACTCTTACTATTTACTTTACGACTTTTTTACATGACTCTTACTATTCATGAACGACCTTTACTGTTCATGATTATGACTCTTACTATTTACTTTACGACTTTTTTACATTATTTGTTTTCAGAAATATCAATTAATATCGAGAAAACACATGAACGCGCATTTAATTCCAAGTAAATTTATACAAGTGTCCAACAAGTGTATACATTTGCTTATATTCCTTTCCAAGTCTCTAGCATGCCCTAAGTGGTGACATTAGCAAGAAAATATAGAGATATTCACAAATATAACATGATACATGTCCTAGACTACCCAGACAATTAACATATTAGTAGCTACACACGGACTCTCGTCACCTAGTGCGTACGTAGCCCCTGCATTTAGCAGCAAATTACTCAATTATTGTACCTATGGGGACAATTCTCTCTTACAAGGTTAGAAAGGAGACTCACGTCACTCCAAAGTGCACTTCCAATACCACGAACGATCCCAAGCCCTCAATTCGGAGCCGAACGATCCAAAACTAGTTAAATGAGGTAGGAACTAGTCAATATAAGATCACAAGATCAAATTATAGCTATTTAAGCCATTTCCCAACCATTAATACAAGTTTCCTAAAATCCGACCCCGGGCCCACGTGCCCAGATTCCGAAATTTCTCGAAGAAAGTTGTTCTCTATAACCTAAGGATCAATAATATATGATTTCTAATTCATTCCATAATAAATTTCGTGGTTAAATCTAACTTTTATTAAAACCCTAAGTTTTGCTCTAACCCCTTATTTTTACCTAAATTCTAGTGTTTAATCTACCTAAGACACAAGTATTAAACTAAGAATTAGTGGGATAAACTTACCTCAAGATGGTAGGTGGAAGTCTTCTCTCAAAAGCTCCCAAAATCACCAATGGACGAGTGAAAAGTGGTAAAAATAACTTAGAACCCGTATTAAATGAAACTCACTACTTCAGCGATTTCCGCATCTGCGGTCAGGGGACCGCATCTGCGGTCCCGCTTCCGCGAGGAAGAGACCGCATCTGCGAAAATGGGCCAAGCGGGCTGGGACCGCTTCTGCGGTCTTGAAGCCGCTTCTGCGGTTCCTGGCCTGGCCTGCCTTGGCCGCATCTGCGATAGAAGGTCTGCTTCTGCTGTCTCGCAACCGCAAGTGCGGTTATGACAGAAGCAGATGCTTCAGCACTTCTCAAAAATTCCAAATTCACTCGAGCCTTGTTCGATTGACGCTCGGGGCTCCTGGTCCCCACCCGAATACATTGACAACTCTGAAATCATGAAACGGACCTACTCGAACCTTTAGAACGTCCGAAACAACGCTAAATCTAAGAATCACCCCTTAAAACCAATTGAATCAAACTTATGAACTTCAAGTTCTTACTTTTCCTCCAACGAGCTGAAACGCCCTTAAACTACTCGGATTGACACCAAATTTTGCGGGCAAGTCTTAAATAATATATCGAACCTGTACCGGGCTCTAGAACCAGCATACAAGCTCGATACCCATGGAATCAATCATTAATTAGTTTCTTTAAATCTTTAAAGCTTCAAATTAACAATTTCTAATAAAAATTCTTTACTCGGGCTAGGGACCTCGGAACTCAATTCTGGGCATACGCCCAGGTCCTATATTTTCTTACGGACCCTCCGGGACCGTCAAATCACGAATCCGGGTCCATTTTCTCAAAATGTTGGCCAAAGTCAAATTTAGCCTTTTAAGAAAATCCTAAGGAATCAAATGGGCATATTTCACTCCAAACTCTTCCAAACCCCAAACCCACCATCCCCGCAAGTCGTAAATTAGTTAATGCAAGCGCAGGAAGTTTTATTTAAGGGAATGGGATTCTAAAAGGCAAAACGACCAGTCGGGTCGTTACATTCTCCACCTCTTAAACAAACGTTCGTCCTCGAACGGACATAGAAAAGTACTTGAGATGTTGAATAAATGTCGATATCTACTTCACATGTCCTCCTTGGAATCCAGGTTTCCTCCTCGACTGGTTGGCCCCTCCACAAGACCCTCACCGCAGAAATCCTCTTGGACCTCAATTGGCGATCTTGTCTATCAATAATGGCAACTGGATCCTCCTCGTAACCCAAACTCTCATCCAGCTAAATAGTACTAAAGTCTAACACATGGGACAGGTCGGCATGATACTTCCGAAGCATCGATACATGAAAAACTGGATGAATTCTTGATAAGCTAGGGGTAAAGCAAGCTCGTAAGCAACCTCCCCAACTCGCCTCAACACCTTAAATGGGCCAATAACCTTGGGCTCGGCTTTCCTTTCTTCCCGAATCTCATAACTCCCTTCATTGGCAAGACTTTCAAGAGGACCTTCTCACCAACCATGAATGATACATCACACGCCTTCTGATCCACGTAGCTCTTCTATCTGGACTGAGCTGTGTGAAGCCTTTCTTGAATCAACTTTACCTTGTCCAAGGCATCCTATACCAAATCTGTGCCATATAACTTAGCCTCACCAGGCTCAAACCACCCGATAGGAGAACGACAACATCGACCATACAAATCCTCGTATGGAGCCATCTCTATGCTGGACTGATAGTTGTTGTTGTACGCAAACTCCGCCAAGGGCAAGAACTGATCCTACTGCCCTCCAAAGTCAATCACACATGCTCTGAGCATGTCCTCCAAAATATGAACTGTCCGCTTCGACTGCCTGTCGGTCTGTGGATGAAATGTCATGCTAAGATCCACATGGGTCCCCAACTCACCCTGAATAGCTCTCCAGAAATGCGAAGTGAACTGAGGGCCTCTATCTAATATGATGGAAACAGGCACACCGTGCAATCGGAATATCTCCCTAATGTAGATCTGAGCATACCTCCCTGCTGTATAAGTAGTCACTACTAGAATAAAGTAGGCCGACTTAGTCAATCTATCAACAATGACCCATACTGAATCGAACTTCCGCAAAGTTCGTGGCAACCCAACTACGAAATCCATGGTAATGCTCTCCCACTTCCACTCTAGTATAGGCATCTGCTGAAGTAGGCCACCCAGCCTCTGGTGTTCATACTTGACCTATTAGCAATTCAAACACCTAGCCACATACTCCACTATGTCCTTCTTTATCCTCCGCCACCAATAATGTTGTCTCAAGTCATGATACATCTGCATAGCTCCTGGATGAATGGAATAACCGCAAACTGTGTGCCTCTTCTAGAATCCTATCCCTCGGGCCATCAACATTAGGAACATATAGACGACCCTGGAGTCACAAAACACCATCCTCGCCCATAGAAACCTCCTTGAAACCTCCATGAAGCACCGTCTCTCTAAGAACCGCCAAATGTGGATCATCAAAATACCTGGCTTTGATCTGCCGTAATAATAAAAACTGAGCAACAACACACGCAAGGACTCGGCTGGGCTCCGAAATGTCCAACATCACAAGTCTGTTAGCCAAGGACTGAATGTCCAAAGCTAGTGGTCTCTCCTCTGCTGGAATGAATGCCAAACTACCCATACTCTTTTCCTTTCTGCTTAAGGCATCCGCGACCACATTTGCCTTGCCCAGATGATAAAGAATGGTGATGTCATAATCCTTCAGTAACTCAAGAAACTCACGCTGCCTCAAATTAAGATCCCTCTATTTGAACAAATGTTGTAAGCTGCGATAATCCGTATAAACCTCACATGACACCCCATACAGATAATGCCTCCATATCTTAAGAGTATGAACGATCGCGGCCAACTCTAGATCGTGCACAGGATAATTCTTCTCATGAACCTTCAACTGGCGTGAAGCATAGGCAATAACTCGCCCCTCCTTCATCAATACACATCCCAATCCAACGTGCGAAGCATCGCAATATACCGTAGACATCCCTGAAACGGAAGGCAACACAAGAACTAGTGTTGTAGTCAAGGCTGTCTTAAGCTTCTGAAAGCTCGACTCACAATCATCAAACCAATGGAAAGGAGCACCCTTCTAGGTAAATATAGCAAGAGGTGATGCAATAGATGAAAATCCATGCACGAATCATCTGTAATAACCTGCTAACCCCATGAAAATCCTAATCTCAGTCACCGAAGTAGGACGTGGCCAACTCTGAACTGCCTCAATCTTCTTGGGGTCCACCTTCATACCCTCTCCTGACACAATATGATCTAAGAATGCCACTTACTCTAGCCAGAACTCACACTTGGAGAACTTAGCATATAGCTTCTGCTCTCGCCAGGTCTGAAGCACTACCCCCAAATGCTGATCGTGCTCCCCCAAGCTACGGGAGTATACCAAGATGTCGTTAATGAGGACAACGACAAATGAATCAATGTAAGTCCTGAATACCCTATTCATCAAGTCCATGAATGTTGTTGGGGCATTAGTCAAGCCAAAGGACATCACCAGGAACTCATAGTGGCCATATCTAGTCCGGAATGCAGTCTTCGGAACATCCGAGTCCCGAATCTTCAGCTGATAATAGCCTGACCTCAAGTCAATCTTGGAAAACACCCTAGCACCCTGCAACTGGTCAAACAAATCATCGATACGAGGTAACGGATACTTGTTCTTAATGGTGACTTTGTTCAACTAGCGGTAAACAATGCACATCCGCATTGTTCCATCCTTCTTCTTCACAAATAACACTGGTGCACCCCAAGGCGATACACTAGGTCTAACAAACCCCTTTGCTAACAACTCCTCAAGCTGCTCCTTCAACTTCTTCGGAGCTATATGGTACGGTGGGATAGATACAGGCTGGGTGCCTAGAGCCAAATCAATGCAGAAATCAATATCACGATCCGGTGGCATGCCAGGAAGATCAGAAGGAAACACATCGACGAACTCTCAAACTATTGGAACTGAATCAACCGTCGGAGACTCTGCGATGGTGTCTCAAACATATGACAAATAAGCCAAACACCCCTTCTCGACCATTTGTCGAGCCTTCAGTAAAGAGATAACCCGACTAGATGTATCAACTGTGGAACCCTTCCACTCCAACCTCGGCAACCCTGGCATTGCTAAAGTAACTGTCTTGGCATGGCAATCTAGGACGGCATGATATGGGGATAACCAATCCATGCCCAGGATGATCTCAAAGTCGATTATATCAAGCAATAGGAGATCCGCACTAGTCTCAAAACCATAGAATGTGACCACATAGGATAGGTAGATCTGATCTACAACCATAGAATCGCGCACAAGGGTGGACACATGAACAGTAATAACCAAGAAATGAGCAAACAGAGATGATACATATGAATAAGTAGACCCTGGATCAAATAATATCGAAGCATCCCTACCAGCGACAGAAATAATACCTGTGATGACGGCATCTGAGGCCAATGCATCTAGCCTAGCTGGAAGGGCATAGAATGTGGCTGGAGTGCCAGCTGGCTGGCCTCCACCGGACTGAGTAGCTGGCTGACCTCTCCCTGCCTGGCCTCCACCTCTAGTACGGCCCCTACCCATCTACCCTCTACCTCTAGGTGGTAGGGCAGCCGGTGCTGAAATCATAGGTTGTTGACCCTGCTGTACTGCCTTACCCCGAAGCTTGGGGCAGTACCTCCTCATATGGCTAGGATCTCTGCACTCGAAACAACCATGTGGTGCGGTGTCCTGCTGTCGTGATGACTGACCCTGATGGCCTGTAGACCCACTGGAAGAAGCCTGAATAGCCGGTGGACAGTATGAACTCTCCGGCATAGCACTAATAAAAATCAAAAGAGCCCTGAGGACCTGAATACCCCAGGAGGAACCCTGAATAGCTGGCGGGCGATATGAGCTCTCTGGTATGGCACTGAAATAAGGATACACTGAAGCACCCTGAGCAGGTGATGGTGCTAAATATGGGGGCCTACTGGGTTGACCCCTCCGAAATTGACCTTTACCCCTATCCAGGGCACCTCTGAACTCTCCGGAGAATCTAGCCCTCTTATCCTGATGCATCTGCCCTCTACCCCTCTGGAGATATCCCTCAATTCTCTGAGCAATATCTACCACTAGCTGATACTTTGTACCTATATCTACCTCTGGGGCCATGCCAGATCGAATATCGGGGTGCAACCCCGCAACAAATCTCTACACTCTCTCTGCATCTATGGGAATTATCTTGAGTGCATGGCGAGACAACTCAGAAAACATCACCTCATAATCGTTCACAGACATCTGACCCTGCTCAAGATGCTCAAATTGATACCGTAGATCTTCCCTCTCAGAGGGTGGAATGTACCTATCCAAGAACAACTGTGCAAACTGACCCCAAGTGATGGGAGGAGAACCTGCTAGCCTGCCTAGAACATAGGACTGCCACCATCTACAGGCCTTGCCCTCAAGCCAAAAAGTAGTGAAGTCAACTCCATACGACTTCAATATCCTCATGTTGTGCAGTTTGTCCATGCACCTATCGATGAAGTCCCGGGCATCCTCATGACGCTCGCCCCCGAAGACCGGAGGGTGAAGCCTAGTCCATCTATCCAATAACTTCTATGAATCACCATCTCCAGATGGTCTAGGGTGCCACTGCAACAACTGGAAGAGCCCCATCTGCGGGTAGTGCACTCGGAGTCTTATACACTACAACTACATGTCCAAGAGCCTAAGCAGTAGGGGTATGTTCTCCCCCTCCTGCATGTAGCTGGATCTACTAGAAATAAACCAGCTTGAGTCATAGAATTCATGAATTTCAGTATACGGCCCATGACCTCCTAGAATCCCGGCGCTATCACAAAGTCTGCCGGGATGGGCTCAGCTGCGGGCACCTCTCCCTACTCCTCGATAATAGGATCTCCCGCGGGATCTGTTGGTGGTACTACTGGGATAACTCTAGGACACCCTCATCCCCTAACTCGGGCTGGTGCCCTCCCTCGGCCTCTGCCTCGGCCTCTAGCAACGGGGGATGCAGCTACGCCAAGGTCTGGAACATCAGCCATATGTATCCTCACCATCTATGAGAGAATAGAAGAGTGAAATTTAGCATAACAACCACTGCACGATAGGAAATGAATAAAGAATAGTTTTTCCTAACACCCTATAGCCTCTCGAAGATAAATAAAGACGTATCTGTACCGATTTGCAAGACTCTATTAGGTTTTCCCATGACTTGTGAGACCTACGTGAACCTAGTGCTCTGATACCATGTTTTAACGACCCAAAATCCACTAAGGGTCGTGATGGCGCCCAACACCATTGTCAGGCAAGCCAATGCGGAAGTATTAGTAAATTCTAATTTTACTTACCCAAATCGGTTACAACATTTCTTAATTTGAAATTAAAATAGGTGATGATAATCAATATTTAATAATAATTGTACAACCCAAAAGAACTGTCTACTAATGTGTGTGCCAAGACCTAGTGTCACAAGTAGTGGTCAACTAGTAGAATGTACAAAAGAATAATACTATCCTCCTGTCCGGGATAGAATAGACAACAAAAGTAAAGAAAGACCCCATCAAGCTGCTGAACGGCACCGGAAGGGAGCAGCTCACCTTGGAAGTCTCGGTCTATAAATCAGGGGCGCGCACCAGTCTGATAGCCAAATATACCTGCCTCAGATCATGTACATTAAGTACAGAAGTGTAGTATGAGTACATAAACAATATATACCCCGTAAATATCCTCTCTTATCTCAAAAAAGTAGAGACGAGAGGTCGACTTGATACTTACTAAGGTCAAATAATACAATAAAGTGTTACACTAAGCATGGAAATCACAAATAATCAGCAGTTTGTAGCAAGAGATAATATGTCATGTTCTTAACAATTTTACAATTAGCCATTTACATTTCAAATATTTATTCGGTCAAGTCATGGATAAGATTTAACATAGATATCATGCGCACACTATGTCGAGGTCGACGGCCTGATCCAACAGAAAATAAACCGTGCACTACCAGAGGGTCGAATGGCGCGAACCATAAATGCATCTATTTCTACCGAGGCGATCGGCCCGATCCACAAATATCAATTAATATCAAGAAAACACATGTGATAGATCTTAAATACTTTTGCCGTGTGTTTTGATAATTTAACAAACTTACGGATAAGAACCAGATAGGGAACCTGACCTACTTGGATTGCTGCAAACTTAAACGGATTCCAGCTAAGGATAAACTGCTACAGATTCAGGAGCTAGGAACAAATCAAGGACCTGGTGCTCCTTTGGTTCCTATGTTGCAGTACAAAGTCATGTGGACACAGCTGGAACTGAAGTGACTGACAGCTTTGTTTCTGCTGCACTGCAATACACTGTCAGCCCACTAACTCTTTCACCAAACAAAGCACTCACATCACCTCAAGTGATGTGATCAAGATGTACCCGATGAAGCTTCATACAAAGACATCACTGGAAGGTTTCTGTTTCTCATTCAAGCTTTTGCAAAAACAGAATACTCATCATCCTCTCAAGCTTGAAGAACAAGGTTGAACGCCACTACGGACCAGTTCCTAAAAGATTGATTGTTGTTGTACTTACTATATCTCCTAAATCGCTTACTTAGAAGCATACTGATTAGGAGTCCTCTTGTAAATCCTCAAAATCGTTGAATTTAGGTTGTGACTAAATTTAGTCATAAAGAAAAGTTTTTGTAATCGTAGTGTTGCAAAGTGGCTTGGGGTGATAGCACCACAAGTTAGAAAAAGCCTTTGTAACTAGGATAGTCACAAAGTGGCTTGTGGTAAAAGTACCACAAGTTAGTTGAGCAAATCCTTTGCAATCAGAAGTATTGTAAAGTGGCTTGTAATAGGTAAGATTACAAGTTAGTAAAGTTAAAGGCCTACAGGTGTAGGTCGTGATTTTTTGATCCCTTTGTGTGGGATTTTTCCACGTAAAAATCCTCTGCCTTATTTACTTATTGCTTTACTAAGTGCTCTCAGCAGAAACCTATAGAGGACCAGGTACTCTAAGACTTGGTGGACCCATACAAACTATCAATTGGTATCAAAGCGGGTTCCTCCTATCAAGTTAACACCTAGGAAGGATCCTCATGACGGCTCCACTAAATTTTGAAGAAGGTCAATCCATATACCAGCCACCCAAGTTTGATGGAAAATGCTATTGGTGGTGGAAAGCTAGAATGCATGATTTTATCAAGGCTGAGGATTACGAGCTTTGGGATATTATCTGCGATGGTCCTTTTGTTCCAATCAAGACCAGTGGAGAATACACTGAAATAGACAGGAAAGCATTGAAGAAGAATGCCCGTGCCATGAAAATTCTGGTATATGGTTTGGAACCTAATGAGTATGATAGAATCTCTATATGTGGCACTGCCAAGAAAATATAGGAGGCTTTGGAAATAGCTTATGATGGAACTACACAAGTAAAACAAAATAAATCTAATACTGACGATAGTTCTACGATGGCAGTTGAAGGTAAGGAGACTAGATATGACTCAACGCTTGTCTTGATGGGGCAATAAAACAATGATGAAGACAATGGCAATGAAGAGGTAAACTTCAGGGATGTTTAGAAAAATCTGAAATCCTACTATCCAAAAAAACTCATGTGTTTAGCTGATGTTTTAATAATTACATTTTGTAGTCTTGCGGAGAATAGGGATTCCTTGTTCTTAGAACTAAAACAATCTGAATATACTAGGAAAGACTTAGTGGCTATAATTACTGATCAAAAGAATGCCATTGAAACTCTTAGAAAAGAAAAGAGTAATCTATTGGCAGAAGCTGCTGACCAAAGGGAACAAATAGTAGAGCCTTTGACTAAGTCAAAACATGAAAACCCTGAAAGAGGAAAGGAGATAGTTAGTGAGGAGTATGTTAGGCATGAAGATGAGGTGAAGGCCTTGAGATGTAGGATGAGCGCTGAAATTGAGAAAAATGAGCTCCTCCAAGCCAATCTAGAAAAAGTAATGAATGACCTTGAAAAGTCTCTAAAGTGGACCTGGTCCGTAGAGGCTACCACTGCCTTATTCACTAATAATAGTGAAAAAGGGCAGGGAGCAGGGTTTTCAAGGAAAAGGAATCCTTACAACCCTCACAGTAAGAGCGCCATTGCATCTGATAACTTGCCTCGGACCTAATGTGGGAACATTGGGCACTCCAAGGATGGTGTCCAGGCCAAAAATTAATCAGTGCCAAAAGATAAAGTGGTTGCTGGAACTGTGATCACAAAAGAGGGAGCAGGTTCCACTCATAGAAATGTACATTACCTGCATGGACTAAAAGAGCTCTTATTCATCCTCTTGGTTACTACAAGGGACCCAAACTTGCTTGGGTTCCTAAAAATAACTCCTAAAATTCTTGTGCAGAGGACAATGAAGGGAAGTGATCAACAATGATTCATGGATAGTGGATGTTCGAAACACATGACTGTGAACACCATAAACTTTCTTTCACTAAAAGCCCTATAGGGAGGGAGTGTATCCTTTGGCAATGGCAAAAAGGGGTACATTCTTGGAGTTGGAAAAGTTAGGAAGTCACTCACTCACTTTATTGTAAATCTGTGCTATGTCAATGGACTTAAGTATAGTCTCATGAGTGTCTCTCAAATTTGCGATAAGGGAAACAAGGTGGCGTTCTTGTCCAAAATATGTACAGTCACTGACCTTGTGATTGGTGAAATAGTCCTGGTGGCCAAAAGATACAAGAAAATCTATGTTGCTGATATTGAATCTTTACAGAGTGGTGATCTGAGTTGTCTGAAGCCGGTTGACGATGATTCTAAACTATGGCACAGAAGACTGGGTCATGCAAGGTTCTCTCTTCTGAAGAAACTAATTCAGAAGGACCTGGTCCATGGTTTGCCTATGTCACAATTCAAAACTCAAAAAGTCTACGATGCCTATGCTAGAGGAAAACATGTAAAGTCCTCCTTTTAAGTCAAAACAAGATGTGAGCACCTCAAAACCACTTGAGCTCTTGCATATGGATTTGTGTGGACCTATGAGTGTGCAAAGCAGAGGAGGAAAGAGATAAAATGGCTGAAGTATTTGTGGCCTTTGTGAAGAAAATTCAGGTGAAGATGAAGTTTAGAGTTGTATGCATTAGATTAGATCATGGGACAGAATTTGACAATGTCAAATTTTATGATTTCTGCAACGAAAATGGTATCTCTCACAACTTCTCAGCTCCCAGAACTCCTCAGCAAAATAGTGTAGTAGAAATAAAGAACAGAACTCTGGAAGAAATGGCAAGAAAAATGCTGATTGACAGTGGACTTGCAAAGAACTTCTGGGCTGAAGCTGTTAACACTACCTGCTACTTAGTGAATAGGTGCATGATCAGATTAATTCTGAACAAGACACCATATGAACTGCTAAATGGAAAAAAACCCAAGCTGACCTATCTAAGAACGTTTGGATGCAAATGTTATGTTCTCAACAATGGAAAAGATCAGCTTGGTAAGTTCGATGCCAAAAATGACGAGGGGATATTTCTTGGCTACTCTTCTCAAAGCAAGGCTTACAAGATATATAACAAGCGGAATCAATGTGTTGAATAAAGCTTCCATGTTATCTTTGATGAATCTCACCCATCATTTTAGAAGAACGTTGAGGAAGATCAAGATGTAGAACCCTTACTTGTTCCTGCCGAAGTCATTAACATGACAAACGGAAAGGCAGATATGATGAGTGAAATGAAGGAGGCAAATGAAGACAACACTGCCTCATCATCTACAGAACCAAGCACTTCAATTACAACCACTAAAGTTGAAGAAAGAGTGGTTGATGCAGTTCAGGGAACTCCACTTGCATTTGAGAGAAGGATAGAGGAAAATCAGCCAAACATACCTTCTTCTTCTCAGAATGAACCCCAATCATCTAACTGGAGACATCAAAGTTCTCACCCCATAGACAACATAATCATTCCTCTAGAATCCGGAGTCCAAACCAGGTCAAGAGCTAGAAATTCACTTGTCTTCTCAGCTTTTCTCTCCTAGATAGAACCCAAAAACATCAAGGAAGCCCTAAAAGATGCAGATTGGATTACAGCCATGCAAGATGAGCTGCATCAATTTGAGAGAAATGGTGTGTGGCAGCTGGTACCCAGAACCCTAGATAGAACCATTATAGGAACCAGGTGGGTATTCAGAAACAAGCTCGATGAGCATGGAATTACCACAAGGAACAATGCCAGGCTAGTGGTTCAAGGTTACAATCAAGAGGAGAGGATTTACTATGATGAAACTTTTGCTCCAATGGCTCGCATGGAAGCCATCAAAATTCTGATTGCCTTTGCTTCTCATATGGAATTCACTCTAGTCTAAATGGATGTTAAAAGTGCATTCTTGAATGGACTACTTAAGGAAAAAGTCTATGTGAAGCAACCTCCTGGGTTTGAAAGTCATGAGCACCCTGAGTATGTGTTCAAATTGGACAAAGCTCTGTATGGGCTAAAGCAGGCTCCTCGAGCGTGGTATGAAAGATTGTCAAAATTTCTCTTAGAAAATGGATTTAAGAGAGGGAAGATTGACAACACTCTTTTCTTAAAGAAACAAGGAAGGAACCTGCTTATTGTTCAGTTCTATATTGATGATATCATCTTTGGAGCAACAGCTAACTATCTATGTGAAGAATTCGCAAAACTTATGGGGAGTGAATTTGAAATGATCATGATGGGGGAATTAAATTTCTTCTTGGGTCTTCAAGTAAAACAGTCCCAAAAAGGTACTTCCATCTGTTAGCAAAAACATATCCGGGAACTCTTGAAGAGGTTTGACATGGAAGCATCAAAAGGTGATGGACACTCCCATTGCATCTGCCACTCGACTGGACATGGATGAAACATGATCTCATATGAATCAAACAATGTATAGAGGCACCATTGGGTTTCTTCTCTATGTCACTACTAGTCGACCTGATACTATTTTCAGTGTGGGGTTGTGTGCGAAGTTTCAATCCAACCCCAAGTAATCTCACTTGAAGGCTGCTAAAAGAATACTGAGATATCTCAAAGGCACGTAGGACCTGGTGCTATATTATCCATCAGGTGACAATTTTAATCTAATTGGGTATGCTGATGTAGACTATGCAGGTTATCTTGTGGACAGAAAAAGTACTTCTGGGATGGCTCACTTCTTAGGATCATGTCTTATCTCTTGGGGTACAAGGAAGAAAAATTCAGTGGCTCTTTCAACAACTGAAGCTGAATATGTGGCTGCAGCATCATGCTGTGCTCAGCTTCTGTGGATCAAGCAGCAATTGGAGGATTTTGGAGTTCTCATT
This sequence comes from Nicotiana sylvestris, assembly GCF_000393655.2. Taxonomy (NCBI): domain Eukaryota; kingdom Viridiplantae; phylum Streptophyta; class Magnoliopsida; order Solanales; family Solanaceae; genus Nicotiana; species Nicotiana sylvestris. The sequence goes on along the minus strand of NC_091063.1, from coordinate 72,797,659 downwards.
GAGAGTATGCCTCTCCTATGTGACAACACCAGTGCACTTAACATGGCAAAGAATACAGTCCAACATAAAAGGACCAAACATATTGATGTGAGGCATCATTTTCTGAGAGATAATGTGGAGAAAGGGTTGATATGCATGAAGTTCTGCAGCACTGAAGATCAAGTTGCAGACATTTTTACCAAGGCACTTAGTAGGGAACAATTCGAAAGAAACAGAGTGTTACAACCCATATCCACATGTGTTAGTTCATGCCATATATTAGTTAACATAAATCCAAGAAGGAATTATCTTTGAGATGATAAGAAGTCAATCCTATTGGTCTTAAGTGATACAAGAGTGTATAAGGGTGATTAACCAGTATTAGAAGTTAAACGAATCAAGGATGTTGTAACTCGAATTTTCAGGTAATCTAGCGGTGCTTAATACACTCAAGAGGTCATTTATGAAGGTATTTTAATCATATAATATCTGTATCATAAGTCTTGAAGTCAAACGAGTTATGAAACAAAAGTCGACAAAAGTTGTCGCAACTTAGGTTCATAATTTTACTTAAACATTAGGTCAAATGTTTCTAATCTTTTCTCATAATTTACAAGGAATTACGGGGTGATCTACCAACCAAATTAAATATCTATGAGTCTAGTTTCCAACGCATTAAACTGTTCATCGATACGATCTCGTAGTAGAGAGATATTCGTGTTTTCGCAAGACTACGCCAAGCACCTCTCTATGGGGCCCACTAAGTCGGTTTAAGATATTTGGACCTATATAGGATGCCTCCAACCCATTTTAAGTCATTTATTTTCACTATTTTCAGACCTTAGAACCCTAGGAACATCCTCTCAAGGTTCTCTCAAGATTCAAGACCCAAAAAAAGGGCAAACAACACAAATCAAGTGTCGGGAATTCCGTGGCGCTAGTAAGTCTCTTGTTCTTCTTGTTGTTGCTCATTTTTGTGTCGTTTCAGCTCGTGTGGGAGGTTGTTTTAAAGGGTTTATGTTCTGTAAATACTCCCTCATGTTCTTAATATCAATCCTAGGTGATTTCAAGCCTTCTAAAGTGATTCTAGTGCCGAAAAACACTAATTGATCGCTAGTTTCGCTTTTTTGTTGTTGTGGCAGCATTGGAGGGATATTTCATGGAAATTTAAGGTCAAATTGGAGTTGTTATTTCTGTATAAAGGTAAGTAACCTCTTACTCTATATGTATTTAAGATTATCCAAGTTGCGGCTAAGCCATTGAAGCTAGAACTTGTGAGATATATATCGAAAGGCTTGGTAGTAATGTTATTGTTTTGTGGACTGTTTTGTGTTGTTGTTGGGCTGCGTATTTTACTACTATCTTGTGGAGTTTTGGAGGAGGAAGGGTGTGGAGAAAAACCATATATATGTAGGGTTATGGGCTGATAGTTATTCGTAACATTTCCAGGTTGTTTGACACGACTACGGTGGTCGTCATATGTATGGAGTGATTAGGCTGTGTGTGGACTATTTTGGGAGGCTCAATATGTTTATTATTGATGTTGTTTGGGCTGTTTGGTGATTGTTTTGAATGGTGTGAAGTCATATATATAGGGGAGGTGCTGTCCGTTTCATCGTAAAATAGGTTGTGGTCGATACATAATAGTTATGACGCTTAAATGATAATGATAGTATCGTTTCTCTTATTGTAGACTAAGGAGTTTTGACAATTGCATAGCTTGAGATTGGGGCAGTATATACAAGGTATGTGAGGCTATCCCTTTCCTTCTTTTGCACGACTCTGATTGTACATAATGTAATGAACGAGCTTCCAAAGATACTCTACTCTTAGAAGCTAGCAGTACTTACATTGTTTTCCCTCTTATGGAACGATTGATGTTAATGTTGCTTCTCTTATTCTTATGTTATCAATGTTATTGGTACTTCCTGATTCTTATAAGGTTCATAGTGAAGAGTTAGTCCTAATAACGTGTACAGAGGATACCGACCTTACGTCACTCCGAAAGGTTTAGAATGTGATTCCATGAGTCGAGCATGCATTATATATATGTATCTATTTTACTCTACCGAGCCACGCTATAGTTGGCCGGGTACGGCACCTATTGTGCAACCACTGATCAGTTGGGTTTTACCGAGCTCCACGTGGCCGGGTACGATTCTACCGAGCCTATTATGGCCGGGTACGATATGATGATGATGATGCCCACAGAGGCGAATGCTTTAAAGGTTTATGTATTTATACATATGTATCATGCATTTCATGTAAGTAGCCCTCAGAGGTACTAAGATGTTACAGGTTGTATATTCTCTATCCTTGCTTACATTACTGATCGTATTTATGGTTCCTTGCCTTACATACTCAGTACTTTATTCGTACTGACGTCCTTTTATTTGTGGACGCTGCATGTCGTGCTGCAGGTCCTGATAGACAGGCAGGTGCAGCTCCCCCACCACAGTAGACTGTCCAGTTCAGCGGTGATTGGCGAGATCCCTTCTCCGGACTTGCCTTGGTCTTGGTATGCAATTTTTGTTATAGACATTATGGGTATGTCGGGGCCCTGTTCCGGCTATGTTGCAACACTTATGTTCTTTTAGAGGCTCATAGACAGGTGTCGGCTCATGTATAGTTTGGTATGCCTTGTCGGCTAGTTTTTGTTGTATAGTCTTTCATAGTAGCGTGGTAGCTCATACCTTATACGTAGTTTCTTGATTGTCTGGTCATCCCCTGCTATGTATGTTCATGCCGTCATATTTTATTGCTGGTTGTCCATGATCTAGGTCTACCATTTATATTGATCTCGTCAGCCTTAAAAGATAATAATGAAGGTTAGATGAAATGTACGTTGGTGCTCGGCAAGTGTGGTCGGGTGCTAGTCATGGCCCTTCAGTTTGGGTCGTGACAAACTTGGTATCAGAGCAAGTCTGTCCTAGGGGTTGTCTATGAGCCGTGTCTAGTAGAGTCTTGATTATGGATGTGTAGCGCGCCACATTTATAATCAGGAGGCTACATGACATCTAGGGTTGTTACCTTCTTCCTGAATCTAGATCGTGCGTAGAGTTGAGTCGTAAGTGTTTGTCTCTAATATTCACCTTGTTTTTTTCAGTGATGCCTTCGACTAGGAAGCAAACGATTAGTAGACGGCTTGATACAGCAGCGGGAGAGGGTACCAGTCAGGTGCCCCAAGTCAGAGCAGGACAAAGTGAGGCTCAAAGTGAGATGCCCTCTCATACCTCATCTACTCCATCTCCTCCAGAGGATATTAGAAGGCACCCAGCGCCTCCAGTTCCTCCGTCTGGCACTCCAGACCAGGATATGCAGAGTGCTTTGCAGTTATTGACTAGCTTGGTAGCTGCTCAGGCTCAGAGGCAGAATACAGGTGCTGCTGAGAAACCAGTTAGTACAAGAGTTCGTGATTTTATTAATTTAGACCCTCCAGTGTTTACCGGATCAGACCCCAAGGAGGACCCACAGACTTTTATTGACCAGGTTCATCGTACACTTCGGGTTATGCATGTTAGTGATACAGAGGCAGTAGAGTTGGCTTCTTATCGGCTACGGGATTTAGCGGTTCTCTGGTATGATAGTTGGGAGAGATCCAGGGGTCCGAACCCTCCTCCAGCTGTGTGGAAGGAATTTTCTGAGGCCTTTCTTCGTCACTACTTGCCAGTTGAGATACGACGAGCTAGAGCTGATAAGTTCTTGAACCTTAGACAAGGTAATATGAGTGTGCGAGAGTACAGTATGCAGTTTGATTCTTTGGCAAGGTATGCTCCCCATATGGTGGCCGAGATGAGTGATAGGGTGCATATGTTCGTGAATGGGTTGGGACCACATCTAATAAATGAGTGTACGACAGCCTCCTTGGTGGAGGGCATGGATATTTCCCGTATTCAAGCTTATGCCCAGACCCTAGAGGATCGTAAGCGCCAGCAGAGGGCAGTTAGGGAGCAGGATAGAGGCCAGCATAAGAGGGCGAGATTTGCAGGGTATTCTGATGACTTCAGAGGCCGCATCAGGCCACAGTTTTCGAGGAGTTCGGCGCCACCTGTAGCTAGTGCTCCTCCACAGTTTCAGAGGCCTCGATATGATCGATCCTATTCTGGTCCAGGTCAGAGTTCGCGGGCATCTGGCTCGCAACATCACAGGGATACTAGTCAGATGAGACCCCCAACACCACATTGTGATCAGTGCGGCAAGGCCCACTTTGGACTGTGTCGTCGAGGTTCTGATGCATGCTATTCGTGCGGGCAGCCTGGCCATATGATGCGGGATTGTCCTAATAGAGGAGGTGATGGTATGGCTCAGCCGACTGGATCTGTGTCTGGTTCTTCCTCATCAGTTCGACCTCCAGCACGGGGTTTTCAGCAGTCGACAGGTCGTGGTAGGGGTAGAGGTGCAGTGCCGAGTTCGAGTGGTGCTCAAAATCGAACCTATGCTCTAGTAGGTCGACAGGATCTCGAGTCGTCTCCAGATGTTGTTACAGGTATTATATCTGTGTTTTCTTATGATGTATATGCGCTGATTGATCCGGGATCTACATTATCATATGTTACACCCTTTGTGGCTAATAAGTTTGGCATTGAACCTGAATTGATAAGTAAACCCCTCGCGGTATCTACTCCGATAGGAGATTCTGTGATTGCTAGAAGGGTATATAGAGGTTGCACTGTGATGATTTGTAGTCGTCAAACCTCGGCAAATTTATTTGAGTTAGAAATGGTTGATTTTGATGTGATAATGGGAATGGACTGGTTGGCCTCATGCTATGCAAATGTTGACTGTCGTACGAAGATGGTTAGGTTCCAATTTCCGGGTGAACCCGTCATTGAATGGAAAGGGAACATTGCTACACCGAAAGGTAGGTTTATTTCCTATCTTAAGGCAAGGAAAATGATCTCAAAAGGTTACATTTATCATCTCGTTCGCGTTAGGGATGCGGAGGCGAAACCGCCTACTTTACAATCAATCCCTGTGGTTAACGAATTCCCAGATGTTTTCCCAGATGAACTCCCGGGCCTTCCTCCTGAAAGGGAGATTGAGTTTAGCATTGATGTGTTGCCTGACACTCAACCGATCTCTATTCCTCCATACAGAATGGCCCCGGCAGAGTTGCGAGAGTTGAAGGTGCAGTTGAAGGACTTGCTGGATAAGGGCTTTATTAGGCCTAGCACTTCACCTTGGGGTGCACCAGTCCTATTCGTGCGGAAGAAAGATGGGTCGTTACGGATGTGTATCGACTATCGACAGTTGAATAAGTCTACTATAAAGAACAAGTATCCACTTCCAAGAATTGATGACCTGTTTGACCAACTCCAGGGTGCCAAGTATTTCTCTAAGATTGATTTACGTTCAGGGTATCATCAGGTGAGGGTTAGGGAGAAAGATATTCCAAAGACGGCCTTCCGGACAAGATATGGGCACTTTGAGTTCTTGGTGATGTCGTTCGGGCTAACAAATGCCCCAGCAGCTTTTATGGATCTCATGAATACTATATTCAGGCCCTATCTTGATGTGTTCGTGATTGTATTCATTGATGACATTCTAGTGTATTCTCGTTCGGAGGCGGAACATGCGGGCCACTTGCGGATAGTATTACAGATGCTTCAGGATCGTAAGTTATATGCTAAGCTCTCCAAATGTGAATTCTGGCTGAACTCAGTAGCATTCCTTGGCCATGTGATATCTGATGAGGGTATTAGTGTCGACACTCAGAAGATCGATGCAGTAAAGAATTGGCCGAGACCTACAACACCATCAGAAGTCCGCAGCTTCCTAGGGCTAGCAGGATATTATAGGCGGTTTGTAGAAGGATTTTCCTCTATATCATCACCATTGACTAAGTTAACACAAAAAGCTACCAAATTCCAGTGGTCTGACACTTGTGAACGTAGTTTTCAGGAGTTGAAGAATCGATTGACATCTGCACCAGTGCTCACTCTTCCTGAAGGAACAGAAGGTTATGTGGTATATTGTGATGCCTCAGGTATAGGTTTGGGGTGCGTATTGATGCAGCGTGGGAATGTGATTGCTTATGCATCAAGACAATTGAAGAAGCATGAAAAGAATTATCCAACCCATGATTTGGAATTGGCTGCAGTAATATATGCTTTGAAGATATGGTGGCACTACTTATACGGCATCCATGTTGACATCTACACAGATCACAAGAGTTTACAATACATCTTCAAGCAGAAAGAGTTGAATTTGAGGCAGCGTAGGTGGCTTGAATTATTGAAAGACTACGACGTCGAGATATTGTATCATCCCGGTAAAGCCAATGTTGTGGCAGATGCTCTCAGCCGTAAATCAATGGGAAGCTTAGTACATATTGAGGCAGGTAGATGGGGGTTGATTAAAGAGCTTCATCAGCTAGCCAATATGAGAATCAGATTGTTAGACTCTGATGATGGAGGTGTTACTGTACAGAATACATCAGAATCATCTTTGGTAGCCGAGGTAAAAGCACGACAATATGAAGATCCTATCTTAGTACGATTAAGAGAAAGCATTCAACAGTGTAAAAGTATGGCTTTTGGGATCGGAAAAGATGGGGCACTGAGATACCAGAGCCGATTGTGTGTGCCTAATGTGGCAGGGTTGCGAGAGAAGATTATGAATGAGATTCATCAATCCCGATATTCCATCCATCCCGGCTCGACAAAGATGTATCATGATGTCAAGGAGCAGTATTGGTGGGATAATATGAAGAAGTCTATTGCAGAATTTGTAGCCCAGTGTCCCAATTGTCAACAAGTAAAGATAGAACATTAGAAACCCGGTGGATTGCTTCAAAATATAGAGATTCCGACCTGGAAGTGGGAGGTGATTAATATGGACTTCATTATTGGATTACCTCGCTCTTATCATAAGTTTGACTCCATCTGGGTGATAATTGATCGACTTACAAAATGTGCCCATTTTCTGCCAGTAAAGACAACTTACACGGCTGAAGATTATGCGAAGTTGTATATCAAGGAGATTGTTAGGCTTCATGGTGTGCCCATATCTATTATATCAGACCGAGGAGCTCAATTTACGGCTAACTTTTGGAGGTCTTTCCAGAAGGGTTTAGGCACACAAGTAAATCTCAGCACTGCATTTCATCCGCAGACTGACGGACAGGCTGAACGTACCATTCAGACACTGGAAGATATGCTACGAGCATGTGTTCTAGATTTTAAGGGGAATTGGGATGATCATCTTCCACTCATAGAATTCGCCTATAACAATAGCTACCATTCCAGTATTAAAATGGCCCCATACGAGGCACTATACGGGAGGAGATGTAGATCACCAGTTGGATGGTTCGAAGTCGGTGAAACAGAATTATATGGGCCAGATTTGATTCACCAAGCTATTGAGAAGGTGAAAGTGATACAGGAGCGATTGAGGACGGCACAAAGCAGGCAAAAATCTTATTCTGATGTCCGACGTCGTGATCTAGAGTTTGAGGTTGGTGATTGGGTTTTCCTGAGGATCTCACCAATGAAGGGTATTATGCGTTTTGGGAAGAAAGGTAAGCTGAGTCCAAGGTATATCGGGCCGTATAAAATTCTTCGACGGATTGGACAGGTTGCTTATGAGTTAGAATTGCCATCCGAATTGGAATTTGTTCACCCGGTATTCCATGTATCTATGTTGAGAAAATGTATTGGAGACCCTTCTCGAGTCATCCCTATCAAAGATGTACAAGTTACAGAGGACCTATCATATGAAGAAGTGCCAGTGGCGATATTAGATCGGCAAGTCCGCAAGCTGAGAACAAAAGATGTAGCTTCCGTCAAAGTATTGTGGAGGAACAAAAATATGGAAGAAATGACATGGGAAGCAGAAGAGGAGATGAAGTCTAAATACCCTTACTTATTCCAGAATAAAGATAACAAGGATGCTGGTGGAAGACAGAATACATTGGAAGGTGAAACGGCTCTATGAGGTAAGCAATAATTTGAGAATACTCCTCCTTAATACAAAATGGTGATATGTAGATAATGTAAATACGCATAATGCTTTGTGTAGCCTTGTGAAGCCATATGTTGGGATTAATTACTTGCAAGTTTTGCTAGTGACCATTTTATAGGGGAAAATTGATCGGAAATTTCCATTGGAATCCACGATGATTTAAACTCCCCATAAACCCTTACATTCGAGGACGAATGTTCCTAGGGGGAGGGTGTTACAACCCATATCCACATGTGTTAGTTCATGACATATATTAGTTAACATAAATCCAAGAAGGAATTATCTTTGAGATGATAAGAAGTCAATCCTATTGGTCTTAAGTGATACAAGAGTGTATAAGGGTGATTAACCAGTATTAGAAGTTAAACGAATCAAGGATGTTGTAACTCGAATTTTCAGGTAATCTAGCGGTGCTTAATACACTCAAGAGGTCATTTATGAAGGTATTTTAATCATATAATATCCGTATCATAAGTCTTGAAGTCAAACGAGTTATGAAACAAAAGTCGACAAAAGTTGTCGCAACTTAGGTTCATAATTTTACTTAAACATTAGGTCAAATGTTTCTAATCTTTTCTCAATATTTACAAGGAATTACGGGGTGATCTACCAACCAAATTAAAGATCTATGAGTCTAGTTTCCAACTCATTAAACCGTTCATCGATACGATCTCGGAGTAGAGAGATATTCGCGTTTTCGCGAGACTGCGCCAAGCACCTCTCTATGGGGCCCACTAAGTCGGTTTAAGATATTTGGACCTATATAGGATGCCTCCAACCCGTTTTAAGTCATTTCTTTTCACTATTTTCAGACCTTAGAACCCTAGGAACATCCTCTCAAGGTTCTCTCAAGATTCAAGACCCAAAAAAAGGGCAAACAACACAAATCAAGTGTCGGGAATTCCGTGGCGCTAGTAAGTCTCTTGTTCTTCTTGTTGTTGCTCATTTTTGTGTCGTTTCAGCTCGTGTGGGAGGTTTTTTTAAAGGGTTTATGTTCTTTAAATACTCCCTCATGTTCTTAATATCAATCCTAGGTGATTTCAAGCCTTCTAAAGTGATTCTAGTGCCGAAAAACACTAATTGATCGCTAGTTTTGCTTTTTTGTTGTTGTGGCAGCATTGGAGGGATATTTCATGGAAATTTAAGGTCAAATTGGAGTTGTTCTTTCTGTATAAAGGTAAGGAACCTCTTACTCTATATGTATTTAAGATTATCCAAGTTGCGGCTAAGCCATTGAAGCTAGAACTTGTGAGATATATATCGAAAGGCTTGGTAGTAATGTTATTGTTTTGTGGACTGTTTTGCGTTGTTGTTGGGCTGCGTATTTTACTACTATCTTGTGGAGTTTTGGAGGAGGAAGGGTGTGGAGAAACACCATATATATGTAGGGTTATGGGCTGATAGTTATTCGTAACATTTCCAGGTTGTTTGACACGACTACGGTGGTCGTCGTATGTATGGAGTGATTAGGCTGTGTGTGGACTATTTTGGGAGGCTCAATATGTTTATTATTGATGTTGTTTGGGCTGTTTGGTGACTGTTTTGAATGGTGTGAGGTCATATATATAGGGGAGGTGCTGTCCGTTTCATCGTAAAATAGGTTGTGGTCGATACATAATAGTTATGACGCTTAAATGATAACGATAGTATCGTTTCTCTTATTGTAGACTAAGGAGTTTTGACAATTGCATAGCTTGAGATTGGGGCAGTATATACAAGGTATGTGAGGCTATCCCTTTCCTTCTTTTGCACGACTCCGATTGTACATAATGTAATGAACGAGCTTCCAAAGATACTCTACTCTTAGAAGCTAGCAGTACTTACATTGTTTTCCCTCTTATGGAACGATTGATGTTAATGTTGCTTCTCTTATTCTTATGTTATCAATGTTATTGGTACTTCCTGATTCTTATAAGGTTCATAGTGAAGAGTTAGTCCTAATAACGTGTACAGAGGATACCGACCTTACGTCACTCCGAAAGGTTTAGAATGTGATTCCATGAGTCGAGCATGCATTATATATATGTATCTATTTTACTCTACCGAGCCACGCTATAGTTGGCCGGGTACGGCACCTATTGTGCAACCACTGATCAGTTGGGTTTTACCGAGCTCCACGTGGCCGGGTACGATTCTACCGAGCCTATTATGGCCGGGTACGATATGATGATGATGATGCCCACAGAGGCGAATGCTTTAAAGGTTTATGTATTTATACATATGTATCATGCATTTCATGTAAGTAGCCCTCAGAGGTACTAAGATGTTACAGGTTGTATATTCTCTATCCTTGCTTACATTACTGATCGTATTTATGGTTCCTTGCCTTACATACTCAGTACTTTATTCGTACTGACGTCCTTTTATTTGTGGACGTTGCATGTCGTGCTGCAGGTCCTGATAGACAGACAGGTGCAGCTCCCCCACCACAGTAGACTGTCCAGTTCAGCGGTGATTGGCGAGATCCCTTCTCCGGACTTGCCTTGGTCTTGGTATGCAATTTTTGTTATAGACATTATGGGTATGTCGGGGCCCTGTTCCGGCTATGTTGCAACACTTATGTTCTTTTAGAGGCTCATAGACAGGTGTCGGCTCATGTATAGTTTGGTATGCCTTGTCGGCTAGTTTTTGTTGTATAGTCTTTCATAGTAGCGTGGTAGCTCATACCTTATACGTAGTTTCTTGATTGTCTGGTCATCCCCTGCTATGTATGTTCATGCCGTCATATTTTATTGTTGGTTGTCCATGATCTAGGTCTACCATTTATATTGATCTCGTCAGCCTTAAAATATAATAATGAAGGTTAGATGAAATGTACGTTGGTGCTCGACAAGTGTGGTCGGGTGCTAGTCATGGCCCTTCAGTTTGGGTCGTGACACAGAGTAAAGTTGGGACTGTTGAGGCCAAACTATGAACCTGATCCCTTTTTGATTTGGCTAGAGTTATTAAGAAATAATAGGTTCAAAGTGTTTTCTGGCCCTGCCTAACTCACTTCAATATCGTTGCAGGTAAACGCGCATGATGAGCATAGAAGCAGTAGATGCAGTACATGACTGATAAAAGAGGATTAATTCTTTTCAAAAAAAAGGGAAGGAGGGCTTGAATGGCTTGAAGAAAATGTTTTGCAAGAACCAAGTTCTTGTACTAAAGGTTAGTAGTTCTGTACATCCTTTAATACACGTCTTAAAAGGCACAAAATACAACTACAATGTCATCAACTTTTTAGATCCGACTGTCACGCCTCTTCAATTCAAAACGTTCTATCTCTCTCTGAAACGTTATGATTCTCCACGCCCAACCGCCGTTTTAGCACCGGTACCTATTCTTCTCACTTCATAATTGTCCTCTCCATTTAAAGACCCCTCTTGTCTGCTCTTCCTAACCATAAGCCCTATTCTAGATTCACCAAAAAGGAAGGATCATCACACCTCCTCTTCCAATGGCTGAGAAAACCTCCGACCCATCCATGGAACCCCTTCACTGAGTCCGTGTCACCCTCTATCACCTCCACTGCTACAATCACTCCTTCCCTAGTTTCCCAACCTCCTCCCTACTTTGAAACTCTTGAAACCACTGTTTTGTCCTCAATGTCATCTGATGCCCACACCAGTAAAACCCTAATTGGAAAACAAGGTGAAAATACCGACTTCACAGAAGGTTCTACCATCGTTACCATCGACTCCATGGTCGTGGAAGCACCTGTTGAGGAACAAAAGACTGTGTTTGTCGTATTCGTGGATGGCATACTGCATGAAGTTATTTCTCAGAGACAAGAGTCACAAAGTGTGTGGGTAAAAGGGACCCCTTTGGCTGTTGAAGGGGATGCAACAGTATACACTACTGGGGCATCTGATGAGGAACCTGATCCCTCTCCGGAGGACCTAGGTCAGGACTTTCATCTCTAGGATAGTGTTTTACTTGCTTTCAATGTTGTGCCCTTGAAAATTTAAGTAACATTAATGAGGTTTTAGTGATGAAGAAGACTTGGACAATGTGGCCCTAGATGCATTCTTGAGTCAGCGCAGGGTTGTTACCACTCCTGAGTCTGAAAGTAAGCGGCCTACAGCAAGGCTTCAAGTCAAAGCAGTCTACGATTCTGCACTTCAAAAGAGCAAGAAAAGTAGTACAAAGAAAAGGAGAAAGTTGGTAATAAATGGTGTCCCTATAAGTGATTAAGTTATTCCCGTCATTGTGGTGGAGGAAGGAACCCCTGAGGAACCTGGTTCCCTTGTCAGGAGGTCCTCGAAAAAGGTTGAGTCTTTCTCCATAGAAAAAGGATCTACTTCCAAGACCAAGACAAAGGAGGCAGTGAGTGATGAAGATATTCTTGTCAAGTCCAAGGGGAAAGGTAAATTTAGTGAAGAAAAGCATAGGAAACTCAAATGGGAAACAGTTAAAGAACCCAATTCTGGGAAGAAAGCAAGAAGTGATGTATTCCTTGGATCTGAGCGACTAAGGCATCAAAGGTTTTGCTGGGTCCTTGAAGCCCACACTTATATGAGGCGTAAACCTTGAATCCTTTCTCAAATCTGAACATGAGCCAACAAGGCCAACCATGGTACACCTTTAACAATCCCTTTGCTCAATTTACAACTTATGCCTTTTTTCCGTAGTTGAAATAACCCATCAATATGCTAATAACTGGAAATCTCGCAAGTAGTTAACTATGCAACCCAATCATAGGCGGGGGGGGGGGGGGGACTCTCCCACTTAGCTTGAAGCTACTATTACACAACTCTGGAACTCATCGGAATTCTTTATCTCTTATTGACATAACCTTGCGCAATCAACCGCCTAAATTCTGGGAATCTTTCTGAAATACCCTGAATCATCAACCACATTCGCACGGCCGATCTCTTTGCTGTATAACCAGTGGAATTCTTCGTAGAAGCCTCACCAACCACGTGACCTCTAACTTGATCACAGGAAATAACCCACCTGTGGAAATCACTTCCCGAGATCTTCCAACACTGCGGCACTAAGTACAATCACTAAGACATCGATAACCCTTCCTCAGTTCGAGCTCATTCTCTACCTGCACAAGTCCATTCATCCCCCGCGGACATCACTTAAATGTGCGGCAACATCCTTCCAACTCGAAGTTGTGTTGTATCCTTCTTCATTTCAAGCGGCTCCTTCCCGTTATCTCACATCTCCTGCCGCATAATGGCCCATCCTTCAAATTAAATTTGTAGTCCCCAATCACAAATCTTTAAAGTTCCCAAATTGTCCCAAACTCTCCTTAAAGTGTGTAGTCATGCTACCACAATTCCCATATGTAACTCTGCCACTCTCCCACATTGGCGGAACTCATCCCTTTAAGCGACTACTCGACTTTTGCTACTTATACTTGGCCTTCTAGAAATTTTAGTCATCGCCTGACACTTCCCATATGTCTTTCATCATCTTTTGTTGCTCAGTTGTTGCCTCAAATAAAACCTATCTTCGTAGCACTTGAACCCACAATAGCTACTAACCTTAAGCCTTTCTGAAGATCCTCTTTATCTAGCTGTCAACATTAGAAACACTGATTCGATCTGAATCACCGCACCCTGCGATATCTGATAGTCGCTGTTTCAATACTATCTCGCAATATCCTACTCCAAAGGTGAATTGTAGAAGATCATAACACCGGCGAATTTAGTACATTCAATAAGGACGACGACACCTCTTCATAGATGAAAACTCCACCACGTCCGCAATTACCAAGTCTCGTTACCCCATCAACCCAAACCTGAACATTTTCAGCCCGATTGCCTTTCCGTTGCCGGGAATAAAACACCAAGTCTCTAGATCATGCACTGAGTAAACCTCCCTTCAAGTCATTCACTTCCCTGACATGTAGGCAAACATCTTACCATCATATCTATACTACGGAACAATCGTTCATAAGCATCATGGAATCTTGTGCCTAGCCTCAGAGCTCTTAGAAGTACCGCTACTGAGCTGAAATAATAGAATACCCTTCCACAAGGCGATGATAATAGCCCAATCAACTATACCGGGAGAAACATCCCGCACCATATTCGTAGTACCATTACAATTCTTCAATTCTCGATGAATAGCAAGCTCTTTACGTCGCATAAGATTGAGTAGGAAGGAAACAAAGGCATAAGCCTCAAAGGAATCAAATCACACGATGAGGAATCAAGAAGGGAAGTACTCCTAACAGCCCTGTAGCCTCTCGAAGATAAGTACAGACGTCTCTGTACCGATTCGCGAGACTCTACTAGACTTGCTCATGACTCGTGAGACCTAAGGGAACCTAGTACTCTAATATCATGTTGTCACGACCCAAAATCCATTAAGGGTCATGATGGCGCCGGACACCACTGTCAGGCAAGCCAACCAAATTGTTTAATTAAATTCCAATTTTTGGTATTGTTTAAAATCATTTTTCTTTATACATTAAATAACAAATAATAAAATTTACAGAAATAACCATGAAGTCTTTAACAAAACTTAACACTTAATAATCCAAAAATCCTCCCAAAACCCGGTGTCACAAGTGCATGAGCAATTTCTAGGAAATAATGTAATACAACAATCGTCCGGAATACAATATTGGACAGAAATAAATACAGAAATTTGAAAGAGGCTCTATTGGTTGCGGGTCACCTCGAGAAGTGCAGCTCACCTAAGTATCAGTATCAACTATGTTGTCACGCCTCGTAGGCCACTAGAGACGCATGTGCCTGTGCAACAAAAATGCACAGAAGTGTTGTATGAGTATGAAACAACGTGTACCCAATGAGTATCCCGCCTAATCTCGAAGAAGTAGAGACTAGATGGTCAATTTCCACACTTACCAGTGGTCCAATAATGATATATTATTAATGCGAACAATCAAGAATTTATTAACATTGACAGTAATTTCAAGTAAGTCATGAACAGGTGACAGTTCCTTTTTATATAAAAAATCTCAAGATTTATAATCCAATAGTTTCCCATTTATTCAAGTCGGGGAGAGCAAATATCAATCCCAAATAATCTCAAGGCAAGCAATACAAGCATGCGCAAATCATGCCTAGGACGTACGGCCCGCTCCAACAGAAAGCAAATTGTGCACTGCTGAGGGTCAAACGGCGCGAACCATAGATGCATCTATTTAATCTGCCGAGGCGTTCGGCCCGCTCCA
This sequence comes from Nicotiana sylvestris, assembly GCF_000393655.2. Lineage (NCBI taxonomy): Eukaryota > Viridiplantae > Streptophyta > Magnoliopsida > Solanales > Solanaceae > Nicotiana > Nicotiana sylvestris. The sequence continues at coordinate 72,782,580 of NC_091063.1, read as the reverse complement.
AAAATAAACACATACAGACTGACAACCAAGAAGTCCACATGGAGAAATTTTCCAAAGAAAGCCAATCCTCTTTTAACCATTTAAGAAAAATTAAGTTTAATCAGTTTAGAAATTCATTTACTAATTCAATATGATTTAAGCAATTCAAACTGTCAATAAGTTCACAAATAATCCAAGTATAACATGCTCTTGGGTCCTAAGCTACACGGACAATAGTATAATAGTAGCTACACACGGACTCTCGTCACCTCGTGCGTACGTAGCCCCCACAAATAGGAGCACATAACCAATTAACTCACCTATGAGGACAATTCCCTCTTACAAGGTTAGAAAGGAGACTCACGTCGCTCCGAAGCTCCAAACCGGCTTCCAAGACCTTCCGACGACTCAAACCTATGCTCCAATGCTCCAAAACTAGCAAACAATTATGTAAACCAATTAATATATGCTAAGGTACTCATTATAATCCAATTTATAACAATTCCTAACCCCGATCGAAAGTTGACAAAAACGCCCTCGGGCCCACGTGCCTGGTTTCCAAAAAATTTCGAAGATAAAGTTTACCCATGAACTCACTAACTCAGATATATGATTTTCTCTTAATTCCATACCCAAAACCGTGGTAAAAAAATCCAAAAATACTAATCTCCTAGGTTTTCCCTCAAACCCCAAGTTTTCTACAAATTCCCATGTCTAAATCCATATATAAATCTTGTATTTACTCAAAACTAGTAGAAATCACTTACCTCATGCTTGGTGATGAAAATGGCACCTCAAAGTTGCTCCAAATCGGCTCCAATGGAAGAAAATGGGTTTAAAATGAACCCAACCCCCGATTTAAAAATACCTCACTGCCTCCAGCACTTTCCGCACCTGCGGTCCCTCAACTGCTACTGCGGTTCTGCAGGTGCGGCCCCACTACCGCTTCTGCGGTCCTTCCCAAGCTGCCCTTTCTCCGCTTCTGCGCCTTCTCCATCGTAGGTGCGGTCCCGCATCTGCGGTCCCAGCCCTCTTCATGCCTAACTGCTTCTGCGGTTCAATTCCTCACTTCTGCAGGGCCACTTCTGCGGTGAACCCTCCGTAGAAGCGGTTATACCAGCAACCAGACCCCTTTAGCTATCCAAAATTCCAAATTTCGATCCGTTAACCACCCGGAATCCATCTGAGGCCCCCGGGACCCCAACCAATCATACCAACTAGTCCCTAAACACATTACGGACTTGCTCAAGGCCTCAAATCACATCAAACAACGCTAAAATCATGAATCAACCTCCAATCCAAGCTTTATGAACTTTAGAATTTCAAACTTCTACTTTCGATGTTTAAACATATCAAATCACGTCTGATTGACCCTAAATTTTGCACACAAGTCACATTTGACATTACGGACCTACTCCAACTTCTAGAATTGGATTCCGACCCCGATATGAAAAAGTCCACTTCCGGTCAAACTTCTCAAAAACCATTAATTTTCTATTTTTAGTCAAATGACCCCAAAATGACCTACGGACCTCCGAATTCACTTCCGATCACGCTCCCAATTCCAAAATCACCATATGTAGCTACTCCCAAGCTCGGAATCCCAAACGGGCATCGATAACACTGAAATGCACTTTAAGCCAAACTTATGAAATTTCTTACAAAATGCTAACTTCCACAATAGATGCTAAAACGCTCTTGGGTCATCCAAAACCCCGATCCGGGCATACGCCCAAGGCCGAAATCATCATACGAACCTGCTGGAACTTTCAGATCCCGATTCTGAGGTCATTTATTCTGAAATTCAATCTTAGTTAATTCCTTCAACTTTAAGCTTCTGAAATGAGAACTCTCTTTCCAAATCAACTCTGAACTTCCCGAAATTCAATTCCGACCATGCGTACAAGTCATAATACCTAAAATATAGTTGTTCATGGCCTCAGACTGCTGAACGACGCGCTAGAGCTCAAAACGACCGGTCGGGTCGTTACATATTCGCTCGTCACCTCGCGTATATGTTGTTCCTAAATCAACCAACAGATAGCACATAAGATAACTATAGGGTAGATTCCTTCTTACAAGTCTAGACAAGAGACTTACCTCTTCCGGTGAACACCTTCAATCTCCAAAAACCGTAATTTTTTATAATTCACTTTGATCGGCTTGAATCTAGCAAATTATTACTTAAATGAGTCGATAAAAGTACGAATTGACTCTAGTTTATAAAAATTCAATATTTACTCAAAATAGAAAAGTCAACAAAATCAGTCTTGGGCTCCATGCCCAAAATTCGAAATTGATTATAGATTTTGATTACTCATAATATTACGAGTCCAAATATATAATTTAATTTCAAATTGAATATCAATTTCCTGATCAAAACACCAAATTCCCTCTCTTAAGTTCATACTAAAATCCTAATTTGTGCACTTTAAATCCTTAATTAAGGGATATTAATCCATGAGAAATAACAACAACAACAAAAACAACAATAATAATAACAAATCCAGTATAATCCCACAAAGTGGGGTCTGGGGAAACTAGAGTGTACATAGTCTTACCCCTATCTTAAGAAGGTAAAGAGGATATTTTCGATAGACCCTTGGCACAAAGAAAGATAAAAATAGGTAGAAACAATAAGCATTTATTTAATAAAAAGGGAGTTAAAAACACTTACCATTCATTTGATCAGAATACCTCTTCAAAATCGACTAAAAATTGGAGTCTTGGGCTTGGAAATGGGAAAACTGCAAGGCCTCTTTCTTCACAATCACGGTCACCAATCTCGCGATCTTACTTCACATAACTCCCAACACGATATTCCCCTTCGTGATCGGAGCTAAGAAGATCCACTATCGCGATAAGCAAATTTCCTCACCTCTTCACAGATAACCTTCAGTATAATAGCCATAATATTTTGCATAAAACTCCAAATGACAAGCAAGTTTGATCTCTGAAGACTATAACCAAAGAGATACAACTTTTATTTTTGGATCATCTCTAAATTACTTATAGATTACAAGATATAAGCTCCCAAGTCAGACTACTGATAGCAGAATTTTCTTTTGTGCTTTCGTGAACCACCCTTCTGTGATCACGATTCACAACCCTATTGTCAAAAATTAGCAACTGAAAAAGGGTCTGGAAATGGTTTGAAACCACTCCGAAACTCACCTGAGGTATAGGGGACCATGTCCAATCATCCTAACAAGTTCATATACCCATTTCAAACTTGTCCAAAGGCTTGAAACGTGAATAACAACATCAAAGCCATGAAATCAAAGATCGAACCAACCTCTTTAAACTTTTTTAACTTTCAAACTTCAAATTTTCGAGTCTGAATTACCCCTGAGCACTTCGGCTCGACTCCAAACCATTCCAATAAGTCCAAATACCTTATATGAATTAGTGTAAGATCTCAAAACTTACACAGGACCACCACAACCAAAAATCAAGGATCAAACCAAGAAATCATCTCTCATAAATTCATAAGCTTTATACTTCCAATCAAACGCCCGAATCATACATGAACACATTGAATTGCAACCAAACTTTGCACACAAGTTTATTTTGACTATGTGGACTCATTCAAGAACATCATTTGGAGTCCAACAACATAAAAGTCATCTTTTGGTCAAACTTATGTACTTTTAAGTTCTTCAAATTGCCACTTTTGACAAATGGAGGCGAATTCTTATAGGACCCTCCAAAACCCAATTCAAACATACAGAATGTCCAAAATTATCATACAAACCTACCAAGACCATCAAAACCCGATTCCGATTGTGTTCATCTAAAAGTCAAGCCTTGGTCAACTTTTGCAACTTAAGGCTTCCAAATATGAACAAGGTGTTCCAAATCAATTTCACACCTCAAAGAATCTGCTCCAACCATGCACACAAGTTATAAAACCACCAAATTCACATAGGGAAAGCCTTCAACAGGAAAAATGAGGTGCTGAAACTCAAAATAACCGATTGGATCATTATTTTTCTCCCCCTCTTAAAAACATATGTTCTTCCTTAAACATGCCAATAACTCTTCTGAAACTATCATATAACTGTGAAAACTCATCATACATATATCCAATAGTGATCTCATGACAACTTCATACTGAAGATACCATTAGTATATATTAACTGAGGAGGATTTCTTCAATAACTTGAGCTCATAAGCTCGTAACCCATCTTTAACACTTCAAACCTCTCCAAAATCCAATTCTTGTACATTTTCATCATTACCATCTGAAAAACCCATATCACAACATATATGAACAATCCAACCAAAATCACACGCCACATTCCATATATCTTATAGATATAACAATATCCTCTTACCGTAATAACCAATCACACCAAACCCGACACCGATAAAATATCATAATCCAAATAGATCATTCTTCTAAGTCTTCACAACACACTTAGTGATATAAGAAAACTGTAAGAACTCACACCAAACTCCATAGAAATAAATCATGAATTTTTCTTACCCGATAGCCGAGCTGAATCAAAGCATTTTTATCCAAAAGTGATGTCACGACCCCAAACCACCCCGGTCGTGATGGCTCCTATCACAGTACTAGGCAAGCCAATTCAACTTTTACAACATTGAGTTCTTTTTATATATTCATTTTTCTAAAATAGATTAAGTTTCAAATCTTTCATATGTAACATATATCAACAGAAATATGCGGAAAACTAGTACGAAAATTCATCAACACAGCCCGGAACTGGTGTCACTGGTCATGAGCCACTAAGTACAACTCAACATTGTCTACTCAATACAAAATAAGTATGAGATACAAAGTACTAGGATAGGAAAGAGAAAGGTAGGGCTGCGAACATCGTGCAGCTACCTTACAATCTCTGGATAAGACTCTGAAAGAGGTGAAGGCTCTCACTCTGATGCTTTGGCACCTAGATCTGCACACAAGGTGCAGGGAGTAACATGAGTACGCCAACTCAGTAAGTAACTAAAGTAAATAAAGCATAAGTGTAGTGACGAGCATTTAAAATCATATGCATACTTATCAAGGAATTTCAACAGAAATATCAAGTCAAAATTTGCAGTTCAATAACCAATTATCTCGTAAAACTCTAGTTTCTATTAAAATCCTTTAAAACATTTATTCAACATTTTTCAATAGAGGCTCAGTATAAAAGAAGAGTGAAAGCAGAAAAATATCATAGACAAGCCCATCGGGCGAGGTATCACTCATAAGTATAGCCTCTTGGGCAAGCCTTTCAGTCACTCGTGACTCAGCTCTCATCAATCAGTACTCACACACAGTACTCCAGCTCAATAAATATCTCATAATAATAATTGTTGCAGCGTGCAGCCCGATCCATAATATATAGTCGACTACGCTCACTGGGGGTGTACAAACTCCGGAGGGGCTCCTACAGCCCAAGCATCGTATCGCTGCGGCGTGTAGCCCGATCCAATGTATATCGTTGTGGCATGCAGCCTGATCAATATATATATATATATCGCTGCGGCGTGCATCCCGTTCCATATAATATATATAATCCTCACCATTAGTTCCTCAATCTCTCTCACTTATTAACCTCACGGTCACTCGGGCATATCAGTGAAAATCAGGAAAACTCAGCCCAAACAGTTTTCATATATTAAGAAGTAGAGTAATGAAACTGGAGTAAATAATAAACAGGTAAAACATGATTGAGGATATGCTTTCAAATCAAAACAGTGTGAGAAAAGTAGTAAAATACCCCTAAGGGTCTAAACAGTTCGGCACAAAGGCCCCAAACATGGCATTCAGCCCAAATTAACAAATTCATTTCTAAAACATACAGATATCATATACAGTATATCAAAATATTCAACTATACAGTCACCACGGGACGGACCAAGTCACAATCCCTACGAGTGCACGCCCACACGCCCGTCACCTAGCATGTGCGTCACCTCATTTATCAAACAGTACAAAATTCAAGGGTTTCATACCCTCAGGTCTAGATTTACAATCATTACCTCAAACCAGATGAAATACTACTCCGCGACGCCCTTGCCTCTCGACTCGACCTCAAATCGCGTCGAATCTTTCCAAAATCAAAATCATAATATCAATATATTCTAAGGGAACGAATCTCATGCGAAAATAATCAAATTACATCAAAAATCCCGAAATTGGTCAAACCCGACCCCCGGGACCACATCTTGGAATCCGATAAAAATAATATCAATAGAATCCTTGTCCTCCCACAAGTCCGTAGATACTAAGAACATCAAAATCGGATCTTAAATGATCCCTCAAATCCCTAATTTACACTCTCCGATCTCAAGCCCTAATTCCCCAATTTTAGGCTTTAAATCCCACTAATTTCATGTCTAATTAAATAGAAATAATCATATAATCGAGTATTGAGTTTAAAAATCTTATCTCCAAGTGTTTCCCTTCGAATCCCTCTTCAATCCCTCTCAAAAAGCTTCTAAACCGCTCAACAATAAATGGGCTAAAATCCGCGAAGACCCCTATTTAAACATTCTGCCCAGGTATTTTTCTTTAATCGCGAAGCACAAAATAGACTGCCCTCATTTTAACCCTACGCGATCGCGTAAAACTCTACGCGATCGTGAAGCACTGCCTTTGCTAACTCACGCGATCACAACCTCTCCTACGCGATCGCATAGAACAAACCTTACCACTTTACACCAGCTCCTTCTCTTCTACGCGAACGTGACTTTGACCACGCATTCACGAACCATAACCTCACAACCAATCGCGACCGCGCACTGACCTTCATGATCGCATTGAAAAAATTTCACCTCTGCCCAACAAAGCCTACGCGATCGCGGACTCTTCTATGTGATCGCGAAGAACAAAATATCTACAACAGAATACCAGAAAACCTACTATCTCCTCAAGTCCAAAAATGCCCCGTTGAGCATCCGAAACACACCCGAGGCCCTCGAGACTTCAACCAAACATGACAACACATCCCATAACATCATTCAAACTTGTTCCAACCTTCGGAACACTCAAAACATCAAATCACCATCGGATTCAAGCCTAAGGATTTCCAAACTTCCGAATTCCGCAAACTATCAAAAGGTCTATCAAACATCACCCCGAATGACCTGAAATTTTTCACGCACATCACAAATGACACAACGGACCTACTTCAATTTTCAAAATTCCATTCCGACCCCGATATCAAAATTTCCACTACTAACCGGAAAGCGCCGAAATTCCATTTTTGTTAATTCAAGCCTAAATCTACCACGGACATCTAGAATACATTCCGATCACGCTACTAAGTTCCAAATCACCTCACGAAGCTATCCGAGACATAAAAACCAAATTCCTAGATCGTTTACTCACAATTCAACTTCTGATTGACTTTTCCAACTATATGGCCAACTAAAGAGATTAAGTGTCTCATAACACTCCAAGATTACTCCAAACACGAACCAACCGATATGATATGATGAAATGAATCTAAAAAATACATAAAGAAGCAGAAATGGGGGAAATAGACTAGTAACTCATGAAACGACCGGCCGGGTAGTTACATCCTCCCCCTCTTCATCCTCGAACGAGTCAAGAAACATAACTAAAGCCTCAAATAGGTGAGGATCTGCTCTACATCTCCTGCTTGGTCTCCTAAGTAGCCTCTTCCATGGGCCGACCTCTCCACTGCACTTTCACTAAAGCTATATCCTTTGATCTCAACTTTCGAACCTAACGCTCAAAAATAGCCACTGGCTCTACATCATAAGTTAAATCTCCATCTAACTGAACTGTGCTGAAATTTAAAACATGAGACGAATCGCCAATATACTTTCGGAGCATAGAAACATGATATACCGGATGCACACTCGACAAGCTGGGTGGCAAAGCAAGCTGATAAGCCATCTCGCCAATCCTTCAAAGCACCTCAAAAGGACAAACGAACCGAGGACTCAATTTACCCTTCTTTTCAAATCTCATAACACCCTTCATGGATGAAACCTTCAACCGAACCTTCTCTCCAACCATGTAAGACACATCACGGACCTTCCTGTCAGCATAACTCTTCTCTCTCGACTGTGTTGTACGAAGCCGCTCCTGAATCATCTTCACCTTGTCCAAAGCATCTTGCACCAAGTCTGTACCCAAAATCCTAGCCTCACCCAGCTCAAACCAACTGACTGGAGATCTACACCGTCTCCCATATAAAACCTCATATGGAGCCATCTGAATACTCGACTGATAACTTTTGTTATAAGCAAACTCCGCGAGCGGTATAAACTGATCCCGTGACCCTCCAAAATCAATGACACAAGTACGTAACATGTCCTCCAATATATGAATAGTGCGCTCTGACTACCCGTCCGTCTAAGGGTGAAAGTTTGTGCTCAACTCAACCTGAGTACCCAACTCTCTCCGCACGGCCCTCTAGAACTATGAAATGAACTAAGTACCTATATCTGAAATGATGGAAACTGGGACACCATGCAAGCGAACAATCTCTCAGATATAAATATCTGCTAACCGCTCTGAAGAATAGGTAGTACACACAGGAATGAAGTGCACGGACTTGGTCAGCCGATCCACAATCACCATAATGGCATCGAACTTCTTCAAAGTCCATGGGAGCCCAACTACAAAGTCCATGGTGATTCGTTCCCACTTCCATTCTGGAATATCCATCGGCTAAAGCAAGAAACCCGGTCTTTGATGCTCATATTTCACCTGCTGACAAATCCCTCAATATCCTTCTTCATTCTTCTCCACCAATAATGTAGTCTCAAATCCTAATACATCTTTGCGGTACCCGAATGGATAGAATACCGCAAGCTATGGGCCTCCTCCAGAATCAACTCCTGAAGCCCATCTATATTAGGCACACATATCTGCCCCTGCATCCTTAATACTCCATCATCACCAATAGCCACATCTCTGGCATCGCCGTGCTGAACTATGTCCTTAAGGACAAGCAAATGAGGATCATCATACTGGCGCTCCCTGATGCGATCAAATAAGGAAGACTGAGCAACCATACAAGTAAGACCCGACTAGGCTCCGAAATATCCAACCTCACGAATCGATTGGCCAAGGCCTGGACATCAATTGTAAGAGGTCTCTCCCCAGCAGGAATATATGCCAAACTACCCATACTCACTACTTTCCTACTCAAGGTATCGGCCACTACATTGGCCTTTCCCTGATGTTACAAGATAGTGATATCATAGTCCTTTAGCAGCTCCAACCACCTCCGTTGCCTCAAATTGAGATCATTCTATTTAAATAAGTGCTGGAGGCTACGATGATCAATAAACACCTCACAAGACACACCATACAAATAATGCCTCCAAATCTTACATGTGTGAACAATGGTAGCCAACTCTAGATCATGAACGGGGTAGTTCTTCTCATGGGGCTTCAACTGAAAAGAAGCATAAGCAATCACTCTACCCTCTTGCATCAACACACACCCAATACCAACTCTCAAAGCATCTCAATACACTGTATATGAACCTGAAGCTAATGGAAAAACTAACATTAGAGTTATGGTTAAGGTAGTCTTGAGCTTCTGAAAGCTCACCTCATACTCATACGACCACCTGAATGGAGCACCTTTTTGAGTCAATTTGTTTAAGGGTGATGCAATATATGAAAATACCTGAATGAACCGACGATAATTGTCACACCTCCGTTTGGCACTACACCCCGGGGAGGGTGTATAAGGAGTTTTTCCAATTAAAGGACAATCGAGACGGGATTTGTTTATTAAGAGATTCAGAGTCGCCACTTGGGAGATTTATGGTGTCCCAAGTCACCGGTTGAATCCCGAATCAAGGAAATTATTGACTCTGTTAACAGTCCGCGAACCAGAAATCTGAGTATGAAATTCTGTTAACCCGGGAGAAGGTGTTAGGCATTCCCGGGTTCCGTGGTTCTAGCACGGTCGCTTAACTGTTGCATTTAGCCTTTTATCTGATTTTATCACATGAAGAGCCTATGTGCCAATTTTACTTTTAACCGCTTTTATTCAACATGTATTTATTTAAGAGAAAGTGAACGTCGTTTAAGGCGTGCCTTCGAATCGCGTCACATGAAATGCACCCGCAATCCTAAACACACTCTATTCAACGTTTTGGTATTTGGATTTGGGTCGCATGAAATGCACACCCGAACTTAAGAAGGTAATTTTATTAAAATCGCGTCTAAAGTGTCTAACGTGTCATTATCTTTTGGGAAGGCCGCGAAATTCGCTAAACGGCCTGTCCCAAATTTCTAGGTATTTAGATAACCAATTATTGAGGGCCCCGTATTTTGTGTTTTCTTGAGCGAGGCTCGTCTCATTTTATTTTAAAGGGTAAACCTAAGAGCGGCTATATTTTTCTATTTTTGTTTTTTTTGTTTCTAAAAGAAAAAGAAAAGATCCTAATTGGTTAACATCAAAGTCCGGGTTTCGAGTTCAAGTCCGGGTCCAAACAAAAGGACGAACCTCTTAGATTGAACTCGCTACCTAACTTAAAGCCCATAGCCTGTCATTTAAGTACTATTGAATCAGTGGTCACTTCAGTCTTGGGCCCAAGGAGCTTGAAGCAAATGACACATGCGGGCAAGACAAAATTTCAACCAACCAATATATTGGGCCTGACATCAATCCATACTGGACAGAGGGTAGACCAGTGAAGCTTGGCCCAGGTCCAAATAGACAAATACTTATGACAGGACCTGGGCCTTCAACTCAAGTAACAAGGCCCAAAGGCGCCTGGGAGATCTGATAGCCCAAATAGATGATAACACCTACTGAAATTGATTCTCAACGGGTCCAAATGCACCAAACGTTAAGTGAATGAATTTTAATTCCAGTTATTTTACCTACTGACTTTAACTTGAATTCTCCAATACTATTACTGTGAAATCCCAAATGGAACGTGATTCTCAAACACAAAATGGACCAATTGTTTTGAATTAGGCAATCCAGGTCATTACAAATTAATTATGTAAAGATGAGGTTAGTATCATATTTTACTACTCACGCAGACTTGAAACAATGACCAACTCATTTATACTAAGTGAACAACAAGCTGGAAATAACGACTAACAATGGCAAACTAATTCTATTTTTGAGGATTTCATCTAGCTATGATTAACACACAAGTTCAGTTACACTTCATTGAAGCTGCAGGTTCCAGAGTTTAACAATCCAACTAATTCAAATTCGAGGTCTAGTTAATACAGTCCAAACAGTCCAATATAAACTCCAATTAACATAGTTCTAAACAGGCTATAAATGTCCCCATTATACAGCCAAGTACTACAACAAAATCATCAGCCTTATGCAATGTCAGTATACCTACCACAAAAATAACTAAGTTCTAACAATCAACAGGAGGCATTCATTGACACATAGAATTGATAAAACTTCTTTATTCCAACTTCCAGTTCAGTTACATGGCAGCGAGTTCAAAAATGGTACCTGAAAAAATGGAATATGTAACAGAAGAAGAAGATCAGCAGCAGCACGAGCAGCAGTCAATAAACCAGAATTCAGCTCAAACTAGGAATAATATTTGAAAATAAATCACACCCCAAACAAAACACCACTAATCGATTGAAATGCACCCAAATAGACTCTAAAGACTTCCAAAATACTTCAGCAAACCCAGAACTCAAGCTATAAGACAGAATTTGAAAGCTAGAACTCAGCCACTAACTGAAAACCTCAATGAAACAGTAGGTTCTTCATTTTTTTTTTAAGTTTTTCTGGAGATTTCTACTGTGTTTGGGATTTTTGGTTTGAATTCAAAAGCTAACTCTGAAACTGAAAAAATGAAAGGAAAAAGTTTAGTGTGAGATTTTTTAGGGGCTGAAAAGAAGACCCCCTTCCTAAGGAATGAGAATGCCAATTTATAGGCAACATAAGAGTGAATAATCACATTTTTTTGGTGTTCTTTTCAGTCCCTTTTCATTTTTACTTTAGTCCCTCATTTATTAACTTGTTACCCAAGCTAGTGTCCTAAATTGATTGAAATCTACACTAAAGTACTATTCTATAAGGCCCTAGGGTATTCTTCTACCCATACAATACCTATACTACCCTTGCTCTTGTTTCGAAATTACCATTCTTAAAGAAACTACCCTTTTCCCATGCCCAAACTACCCCTATTACCTCTTAAAATTACTAACCCCAGTTGACTACACCAAACCCATTTACCCTTAGCTAAAACTAACTGAAGTTAACTAACAAATGAATTATTCAGCTATACCTAAACCTTAAACCTAATTAAACTCTGAACTAATCAAATATCAAATAACACCATTATTGCACTATCGATTAACCAATAAAATCAAAAACTGAAATCAAGCAAACTAACATCTACTGGAGCAGATTAAAAGCAATATGAACTTTATACTAGTGAACTGAAAGCATCTACCAAACATATGCCACCTAATTAATTACTGAAGTCCGGTCAAGTCCCAAATCAGTATCACATGAACAAAACAAAGGGAAAATCAAATTAAACTAGTGGCTGATTGACCAATTAATAATGATCATTCAAACTTAGCAAAAGAATCAAAATAAGATCAGAATTTGGACAAAGAAAGGAAGATTAACCTAAAAATTAACCAAAACATTTACGCCCATTATGGAGACTAAGTTGTGAATTAAGAATTATGCCTGAACGAACAGACCCAACACAGAATCCAAAAAGAAAACTAAAGAAAATACAGAGAAGAAACACCCACTGAATTTTGTCCCTCATGCAAACTTTCGAAACTAACTTCAAGTTAGTACGATACGTCCATTTCTCTCGAAATAAACCTATAATACTAGCCTGAGGTAGCTCGACCTTGACAAATCACGGAGTGACTAGGCGCAGTGAACCCTAGATTTGAAATTGGGATGTCCTGGTAAGATTCGAGGGTTTTTGTGTAGAGATTAGTGATGAAGGAAGAACGGGGAGTGTATGGTGTGACTTTGGGACCAGTTGGAAGTGGCGCCGCCACCAGGGAATTTTGTGGCGGCGCTAGGGTTCTTGATTTCAAATCTACATTCGACGAGCTAGGTTGTGATTCGAAGGAAGAGGTTTGGATATTCAGGAAGAGGAGGTTGAGGCGGTTCTATGGTGTGTTTTTGGAGGTCATCGGAGACTGGAGGTTCCCGACCATTTTTCGATTGAAGATTCGAAGAACATGGCTAAGATTCGAGATAAGCCATGGTGCTGGTTGGAAAGGGGAGGTTGAGAGGAGTTCGTGGTGTGAAAATGGGGTCATTTGGCTTGCCGGAACCGTCGTGGGGTGATTTCCGGTAGGCAGAGGACGGCGGCTAATGGTGGCAGATCTGTTTGTCTCTGTGAGAGACGATGAGGTAAGAGGGGGGTAGGGGCTCGTTAGGACATATTTATGTAAAACATCGTAGGATACTATCAACCGTTAGATCAAGAATTGAGGGCTAGGATTGATTCTAGAAACGACGTCATTTGGACTTGTTTAGGAACCAGACCGGGTTAATGGGCAGGACTGGGCTATTTGGCGTGATTGTTTGGGTTGATGCTCAATTCAGAAGAGGCCCAATTGTTTCTTTGCTAGAGACAACCCTTTTATTCCTCATTTTCAATTGTTCTTCTCTTTGTATTTTGATTTTCCAAATTAATTCATCCTTATTTTTCACCTCATTTTTGTTACTAATTATCTAATTTGCAAAGATTGCAAGAAATTAAAAACTAAACTAAGCTAATTAATGTCTAAAAACTTTAAAACTAATTTGTGACAATTTCACAATTAAAACAATAAAAATGCTAAAGTGAACTATTTTTTGTAATTTTCATGTTTTGTTCAAAAACAAATTAATCCTAAAAATATGAAACCATATCCTAAATGCAAATGCATATTTTTTTGTATTTTCATGTGAATTAACACGCACAAATATAATGCAAACAATTAACAGAAAATGACACAAAAATTGTAAAAATAAGGAAAAATAATTTTTTGTTTGAATTTTTGGGAATAATTCATATATAGGGCAAAAATCACGTGCTCGCCCGCCAAACCTAGAAAGCTACGAATCTCTATGGTTGAGGACGGTCTGGGCCAACTTTGAACCGCCTTTATCTTCTTCGGATCAACCTGAATACCCTCACTGGACACCACGTGCCCCAAGAAAGACACTAAACTGAGACAAAACTCACATTTGAAGAACTTTGCATATAGCTTCTCCTCCCTCAATCTCTGCAACACAACTCTCAAATGCTCTACGTGCTCCTCCAGACTACGTTAGTATACAAGAATATCATCAATGAAAACAATCACAAACGAGTTGAGATAAGGCTGAAACACGTTGTTCATCAAATGCATGAACGTTGTTGGGGCATTGTTCAGCCCAAAAGACATCACAAAGAACTCATAATGACCATATCGGGTCCTGAAAGCTATCTTAAGAATGTTTGAGTCCCTGATCTTCAACTGGTGATACCCTGATCGAAGATCAATCTTGGATAACACTCTCTCTCCTTGAAGCTGGTCAAATAAATCATCAATACGAGACAAAGGACACTTGTTCTTGATTGTGACCTTGTTCAAATGCCTGTAATCAATGCACATCCTCATAGTGCCATCCTTCTTCTTCACAAATGGAAATGGCGCACCCCACGGTGACATACTAGGCCGAATAAACCCCTTATCAAGGAGTTCCTGAAGCTGCTCCTTCAACTCCGTCAATGCCATATGATACGGTAGAGCAGAAATGGGCTAAGTGCCCGGCATAAAATCAATACCAAAGTCAATATCCCTGTTCGATGGCATGCCTGGCACGTCTGTAGGAAACACATCAGGAAAATCCCTCACTACGGGAACAAAATCAATACTAGGAGTCTCTGCACTGACATCCCTCACAAAGGCTAAGTATGAAAGACAACCTTTTCCAACCATCCGCTGGGCCTTCAAGAATGAAATCACCTTACTGGGGACAAAATCAGTTAAACCTTGCCACTCAATCCGTGTCACCCCCGGCATAACTAACGTCACTATCTTAGCATGATAGTCCAATATAGCATGACACGGAGATAGCCAATCCATGCCCAATATCACATCAAAGTCCACCACACAAAGCAACAAATGGTCCACTCGGGTCTCCAAACCCCCAATAGTCACCACACACGACCGGTATACACTGTCCACAATAATAGTATCACCCACCAGAGTATATACACGAATAGATGAAACAAGAGACTCAGGGGCATATCCAAATAACGAGTAAAATATGATGACACATATGAAAAAGTGGAACCAGGATCAAATAACCCAGATGCATCTCTGTGGCAAACTGAAACAATACCTATAATCACGGCATGTAAAGCAATAGCATCTGGTCTATCTAGGAGTGCATAGAAATGGGCCTGACCACCACCTAATCGACCTCCCCCTCTGGGGCGACCCCTAGTTGACTGGCCCCTACCCCTAGCTGCCTGAGCGGGTGGTGAAGTAACTGGAGATGAAGTCAAGGGTTGACTGCTCTGCTAAGACAGACCCTCAAGAAGATGATGACACTACCTCCTCATATGTCCAAACTCTCTACACTCATAACAACTCCTTGGTGCGAGGAACGTGGACTGAAGGGAACCCCTAGCACCAGAATGACCAGTAGAAGGACCTGGCATGGAAGAACCCTAAACCGATGGAGCACGGGACGAACTCTAGGCTGGTAGGGCACTGAGTGATCAATGGCCCTGATGTGAGCTATGAGAACCATGGCCCAATGATGCCCTATAATGAACTGGGTGAGCTGACTAAGCATGTCTGAATGGACAACCTCTGCCATGCTGAAACTGACCTCTCGAAGGAACACCACCAAAACTACCAGATCCTCGAGGCCTTTTGGCCTCCCTCTCATCTCTCTCCTGGCAACGAACTGACTCAATCTCACGAGCAATGTTAACAACCTCCTCAAAAGTAGCACCTGACACCCTATCCCTGGTTATGAGAATCTGAAGCTGGTATGTGAGGCCATCAACGAACCTTCTGATCCTCTATCTATCCATAGAAACCAACCAAATAGCATGGCGAGCTATCCGAGAACCTTATTTCATACTGCATCACAATCATATCACCCCGACACAACTGCTCGAACTGCCTGCGCAGCTCCTCCCTATGATATTGTGGCACATACTTCTCCAAAAAGAGAACAGAGAAATGTTGCCAGGTAAGGGGCACTGCATCAATAGGCCTATATCATAAGCCTCCTACCAAGTAAAGGCGGCTCCAGAAAACTAAAAAATAGTAAATGCTACCTCACTGGTCTCCAGAATACCCATTGTATGTCCTCTGACACTTGTCCAAGAAACCCTGGGAATCCTCGCCCTCTGCACCACTGAAAGTCAGAGGCTGAAGTCTACCAAACCTCTCTAATTGATGTTGCTCGTCGTCAAGCATAACTGGTACCACATAATCATGGGCTAGTGCAACGGGCTGAGCTGGAGGTGCCCCCAGTGTCTGAAGTCCTTGCACAACCTGCTCAGGTGTGCGAGAGTGGGAACCAGGCCAATGCACACTGATAGAATTTGGGCTAGGGCCTCCTAAAGGCCTGGAATCATAATAGGCACAGTTGGTGCCTGATCTGGTCCTGTTGGAGCATCCGCAACTGGGACCTGATCATAAATCGGGGCGGCTGGTGGATCTATAGGTGTTGCCCTAGCTGTTGTGCGGGTTACATACCTACCCCTACCACGGCCTCTACCGCGACCTTGGCCTCTAGTGGGCCCAACTGGTGGTACTTATGGTTGTCCGTCCTGATCAGTAGCACGTGTCCTCACCATCTGTGAGAGAATAGAATAACAAAAGTTTAGTACTAGAATCAACATATTCGCACGACAGGAATTTCAAGAATGTGAAGTTTCGTAAAGGTTCAACAGCCTCCCGAGGATAAGTATAGACGTCTCCGTACCGATCCGCAAGACTCTACTAAACCGGCTCAAGACCCGTGAGACCTATGTAACCTAGGCTTCAAAACCAACTTATCATGACCCCAAACCACCTCGATCATGATGGCGCCTATCACAGTACTAGGCAAGCCAATTCAACTTTCACAACATCAAGTTCTTTTTATAAATTCATTTTTCTAAAACATATTAAGTCTCAAATCTTTCATATGTAATATATATCAACAAAAATATGTGGAAAACTAGTACGAAAATACATCAACATAGTCCGGAACTGGTGTCACTAGTCATGAGCCCACTAAGTACAACTCAACACCATCTACTTAATAAAAAATAAGTCTAAGATACAAAGTACTTGGATAGGAAAGAAAAAGGCAGGCATGTGAACGCCGTGCAGCTACCTTACAATTTCTGGATAAGACTCTAAAAGAGCTGAAGGCTCTCACTCTGATGCTTCGGCACCTAGATCTGCAAACAAGGTGCAGGGAGTAACGTGAGTATGACAACTCAGTAAGCAACTAAAGTAAATAAAGTATGAGTGCAGTGATGAGAATTTAAAATCATATGCATACTTATCAAGGAATCTCAACAGAAATATCAAGTCAAAATTTGCAGTTCAATAACCAATTATCTCGTAAAACTCTAGTTTCCATTAAAATCCTTTAAAACATTTATTCAACATTTTTCAATAGAGGCTAGTATAAAAGAAGAGTGAAAGCAGAAAAATATCATAGACAAGCCCCTCGGGCGAGGTATCACTCATAAGTATAGCCTCCCGGGCAAGCCTCTCAGTCACTCGTGACTTAGCTCTCGTCAGTCAGTACTCACACTCAGCACTCCAGCTCAATAAATATCTCATAATAATAATCCTTGCGGCGTTCAATCCGATCCATAATATATAGTCGACTATGCTTACTGGGGGTGTACAAACTCCGGAGGGGCTCCTACAGCCCAATCATCATATCATTGCGGCGCGCATCCCGATCTAATATATATCACTGTGACATGCAGCTCGATCATATATATATATATATATATATATATATATATATATATATATATATATATATATATATATATATATATATATATGCATATTGTAGCCCGATCCATAACATATATATAATCCTCACCATTATATCCTCAACCTCTCTTAGTCATTAACCTCACGGCCACTCGGGCATATCAGTGAAAATCAGAGAAATCCAGCCCAAACAGTTTTCATATATTAAGAAGTAGAGTAATGAAATTGGAGTAAACAATAAACAAGTAAACCATGACTAAGGATATGCTTTCAAATCATAACAGTGTGATGAAAGTAGTAAAATACCCCTAAGGGTCTAAACAGTTGTATATAAAGACCCCAAACATGGCATTCAGCCCAAGTTAACAAATTCATTTCTAAAACATATGGCTATCATATACAGTATATCAAAATATGCAACTATACAGTAGTCACGGTACAGACCAAGTCACAATCCCTACGGGTGCACGCCCGCACGCCTGACACCTAGCATGCGCATCACCTCATTTATCAAATAGTACGAAATTCCGGGGTTTCATACCCTTAGGTCTAGATTTACAATCGTTACTTACCTTAAACCAGATCAAATACTACTCCGCAACGCCCTTACCTCTCGACTTGGCTTCAACTCGCTTCGAATTTATCCAAAATCAGAATCATAACATCAATACATTCTAAAGGAATGAAGCCCATGTGAAATAATCAAATTACATCAAAAATCTCGAAATTGGTCAAACCTGACCCCCAGGCCCACGCCTCGAAATCTAATAAAAATTATATCAATAGAATCTTTATCCTCCCACGAGTCTGTACATACCAAAAATATCAAAATCGGACCTCAAATGGTCCCTCAAATCCCCAATTTACACTCTCCAATTTCAAGCCCTAATTACTCAATTTTAGGCTTTAAATCCTACTAATTTCATGTTTAATTAGTTAGAAATCATCATAGAATCGAGTATTGAGTTCAAAATCTTACCTCTAAGTGTTTCCCTTCGAATCCTTCTTCAATCCCTCTCAAAAAGTTTCAATACTGCTCAACAATGGTTAAATATGAGCTAACATTCGCAAAGACCCCTATTTAAACATTCTATCCAGGTATTTTTCCTTAATCGCGATCGCGGAAACACCCTCGCGATCACGAAGCACAAAATAGACTGCCCTCATTTTAACCCTATGTGATTGCGTAAAACTCCATGCGATTGCGAAGTACTGCCTTTGCAAACTCATGCGATCGCGGCCTCTCCCACGCGATCGCATAGAACAAACCTTACCACTTTACACCAGCTCCTTCTCTTCTACGCGAACGCGACTTTGGCCATGCGTTTGGAACCATAACCTCACAACCAATCACGATCGCGTTCTGACCTTCGTGATTGAATTGAACAAATTTCACCTCTGGCCAACAAATACTACGCGATCACAAACTCTTCTACACGATCGCAAAGAATAAAATGTCTGCAACAAAATACTAGAAAACCTGCTATCTCCTCAAGTCCAAAAATGCCCCGTTGAGCATCTGAAACACACCCGAGGCCCTCAAGACCTCAACCAAACATGCCAACATATCCCATAACATCATTTAAACTTTTTCAAACATTTGTAACACTCAAAACAACATCAAAACATCATATCACCATCGGATTCAAGCCTTAGGATTTCCAAACTTCTGAATTCCGCAAACTATCAAAAAGTCTATCAAACCTCACGAGAATGACCTAAAATTTTGCACACACGTCACAAATAAAACAACGGACCTACTCCAATTTATGAAATTCCATTCTGACCTTGATATCAAAATTTCCACTACCAACCAGAAAATGCTGAAATTCCATTTTCGCCAATTCAAGCCTAATTTACCACGGGCCTCCAAAATATATTCCAATCATGCTCCTATGTCCCAAATCACCTCACAAAGCTATCCGAGCCATAAAAACCAAATTCCGAGATTGTTTACTCACAAGTCAACTTTTGGTTGACTTTTCCAACTATATGGTCATCTTAAGAGACTAAGTGTCTCATAACACTCCAAGATTGCTCCAAACCCGAACCAACTGATACGATACAATGAAATGAAGTTGTACAACACATAAAGAAGCAAATATGGGGGAAACAGAGCGGTAACTCATGAAACAACCGGTTAAGTCATTACAATTGACCTTATCCAAGTCCAATTATAGGAATTTCAAGTATGCTATCTTCGACTCATCGAGTACGAACTAATCAACCAACCAACCACCTCAATTTCCAAACAAGTACCAATTGACCCAGTTACACATCATGTCAATAACTACTCAAATGCGACAAACCTATAGAAAAGAAACTAAAATATGGGATATACCCAAATAAGTTTGGATAAGGTACTAGGACTCGTTGGTAAAATTAAAGGGGGTCCTGAGGGCCTCGGGTGTGTTCTAGGATAATTTTCGACCAAGTTGTGATTTTTGCTGGTGCTAGTTTTGTTCTTCCCGAACACGGTGGGAAGTACACATTCGCGAAGAAGGAGTTGAGCAGGAGGTTATTTATTCTTCGTGTTCGCGATTGGCGAGCCACGTTTGCAAAGGTTTGGGCAGTAATGCTCTACTTACGCGATAGCCAGGTTGCATTGGAGAAAGATAACCAGGGCCTGGAGACTTGGCCTTCGCATTTGCGGAGGCGTGGTCACTTTGGCATAAGGCCAGCCTGGTAAGGCATCGTGTTCATGGGCCTAGTCTTCGCGATCGCGAAGAGGATTTTGGAGCTGGGGCTGAGTTGTGCTTCGTAAATGTAAGGCACATGCCACATTCGCCAAGAGTAATGCCTGGGCAAACCTTATAAGTTGGAATTTCAAGATTTCTTCTCATTTTTTATTTGGGATCAATTAGAGCCCATTTTGGGGGCGATTTCGAAGGGTCATTCCACCCACCTATTAATGTTAAGTATTTATATCCTACTTTTGATTATATTTTCATGAATATGTATGAATTTAGGCTTGTAAATTCAAGATTTGAAGTGAAAATGTGGGATTTTTGAAAGATGACCTATATGATATTTTTTGGTTTTGACCACAAAATAGGACATGGAGTTGAGAATAAATTATATATTTAGATTCGTGATGATATGAGTAATATTTATCTTCGAGAATTTTTGGATTCTGGGCACGTGGTCCTGAGGATTGACTTTGTTGGTTTTTCGTGTGTAGTTGAGATTTTGTTTCTAATTGTTAAATTACAAGTCCTTGAGTATATTTTGATTGGTTTGCATATTCTTTGACTAGTTTCGGATTGTTTGGTGTTGGTTTGAGGTGTTAGAGAGGCGTTGGAGCCGATTATAGAATTTCAGAGCGAGGTAAGCCTCCTTTTTACCTTGTGAGGGGGAATTTCAGACGCCCACCATGTTTTAATTGTATTATTTGAGTCATCCTTACGTATTTAAATACTTTATTTTACAATTTTGCCTTAGACTAGACTTGCATAAGGTATCAGACTTGCTATTTTAGATATTTGATGAGCTACTTGATTAGTAGTGAAAATTATACTTCCTTTTACAGATTTCTGTCGTTTTGTACATATTTATCTGAAAACCTTTTAAATTGAATAACTTGCACATATACTTGTGAGTGGGTCCAGTGACCCATCAAGTTTTACTATTCTTATGGGCTGAACGCCTCTACAATACCATTATAGGATCGGGTCGTTCTCCTTGGCAATATTATGAGATGCATTTATGGATCGGGTTGTACGACCTTAGTAGTGTACATTATTATTATGGGATCGAACAACAGGATACCGTGCCATTACTCTTATAAGATCGGGTCATTCGCCTCGGCAGAATCATGTGTAATATTTAATAAGGAGTCAGTGTACCTATGAGTCTTCCTGACTTGAGATGTGAAGTTTTATGTGGTGTTGACAATTATGTATTCCATTCGATGTAGTATTCGGTTATTGATGACTTCGTATTTACTTCTTCTATTGAGGATCGTGTTATACACATATATCTTTTGTTTCTTTTACCTATTATGCCTCAGACCTGTATACTTTTATTGTAATTTAATTATTTGGGCACTAGTAGGTGTCGATACTGACCACTCGTCACTAGTTTTTCGAGGTTAGGCTAGATACTTACTAGGTATGCTCTCATTTACGTACTCATACTACACTTCTGCACTAATTGTGTAGGTATTGAGACATGTACGTTTGATGGTCATCTTTGCACATAGGCGCAGCTGCTGAGGAGACTTTGTGGTAAACTGCATTCCATGTTACGATCTGCAGCACATAGAGTTTCTATCTTATTCATTTACTTTATCTTGTCTAATTTATATTCCAGACAAATATTGTAGTAGTATTGTACTTCCTAGTAGATGCTCACGCACTTGTGACACCGGGTCTGGGGAATTTGGATTTTGCTCTTGGTTGTATTCCGCTATGATTTCCTAGTTTATATTTTGGACTCATTCAAACATTTAAAATAACAATATCTATGTTTCCTATAAAAATGAACGATTCCCACTCTTTATTTCATAAATTGTTTTGAAATGTATTTTGAAATCTATTGATGTGTTGGTTTAATTTTTAGTTTTCCTAACGCTAGCTTTGGGCGCCATCACGGCCTATGGTAGATTTTGGATTGTGACAATAAGTATGATTTTTAACCATTTATTAGTATCTTCTTTAAATAGTTTTTAGTCCGAAAGTAATAATTTTTTACTCGAAATCTAATGAAAATGGTTGAATTGCAGGTGTGCTAGAGAATGTAAGCTCAATGAAAAAAAAACTTAAAAACGAGATGTTCTAGATTAATTCAGCAAAGAGGAGAAAATGCTAAGAAATGTGCGGTCCGCATAATTCCATCTGCAGCCGCAAAATCAAGTGTGATATGCAGAAGATGGAATACGGTCGCAGAAGAAGAACTGAAGCTTTAGAGATTTTTGGCAGAAGTGATATAATGACCCGATCGGTCATTTGAGCATTTACACTTCTCTTGGTTGTTTGAAGGCATGAGTAGTTCTATATGTTATATTATGACTTATGTGAATCATCGGTTTTGGTTTTTTAGGTTATTCAAAATTGATTTGGAAGAATGATTCTCATCTTGAAGCTTCAAAATTTGAAAAGTTTGACCAAGTTGGACTTTTTAGTATTTGACCTTGAATTGGATTTCTGATGGTTTCGTTAGCTCTGTTGGGTGATTTGGGACTTAGGAGAGCTTCTAGGTCGTGATTTGGAGGTCCGTAGTGGAATTTGACTTGAAATGGCGAAAGTTGAAATTTTAGAAAGTTTGATCGGGAGTGGAATTTTTTATATCGGGGTCAAATTCTGATTCCGAAAGTTGGAGCAGGTCTGTAATGTCAAATATTACTTGTGTGCAAAATTTGAGGTCAATCAGACATGATTTGATAGGTTTCAGCATCGGTTGTGGAAGTTTGAAGTTTCAAGTTTATTGATTTCGAATTGAGGTGTGATTCGACGTTTTGATGTTATTATGTGGGTTTTGAGGCCTCGAGTAGGTCCGTGTAATGTTATCAAACTTGTTGGTATCTTTGGATGTGGTCCCGAGGGGCTCGGGTGAGTTTTGGATGAGGCTCGGATCATTGTTCTTCATGTTTTCATTGTTGAGAAGCTGTTGGTTCTGGTGTTTCCAAACTTGCGACTGACATTCACCGCACTTGCGAGCCAAGCATCGCAGATGCAAGTTTTTGATGAGGGGTGGAGGTCTGCAGAAGCAGAGGTATTTGCGCATAAGCTCAACTGCGGTCCTGACCATCGTACAAGCGGTTTTCTCTCAAATGCGAGTTCTTTATCCGCAGAAGCGGAGGTCGAAGATGCGACATTTTTACCTCAAATGCGGAAATTGCTGGGTAGAAGCTATAAAATTGATGTTTTGGTTATTTCTTCATATTTTGAGATGTGGGACTCGGATTGAGGCGATTATTGGAGAAATTTTTGTCATAAGGATTGGGGTAAGTGTTCTGCACTCAATTTTGATTATGTTTCATAAATCTATCTTCATTTTTGGCAATTGGTTGATGAATTTAAAGAGGAAATTATGGGGGTTTCACCTAAAGTTTCATAATATGATTTTTTGAGTTTTGAACACCAATTTGGAATCAAATTTGAGTGAAACTAGTATGGTTGGACTCGTAATTTAATGGGTTGTTGGATTTTGTGAGTTTGGTTGAGTTTTGAGGCATGGTCCCAAGTGTGACATTTGGCCAGATTTGGGATTTGATGTAGAATTAGATCTTTATCAATTGTAATTGCTTCCTTGGGCTTTATCTGATGTATTTGAGTTGGTTTTGGATAGTTTTGAGTCGTTCGGAGGTCGCTACGTGCGTGATGGCATTCTTAAAGCATCACTTGGCTTTCTCGGTGTCGGAATTGGCTTCTTTAAGATAAGTAACTTTTCTAAACTTAGTGATGGGATCAAATGGAAAAGTTCTTGGCTAATTGAGTATGTAGTTGCTTGTGACTCGGAGTGGACTATGAAGTTCTCATATTTTTTATATGATGGCATGGTATATGTAGTGTGTTGTGTGGGATGGAGATTTGCATGAGCAAGGTCATAGTTCAGTTTTGAAGGGAAGTCCATGAGTCCTTAGGCAGCATGGACAGTTTCAGATGACTAGGTAAATGATATTACTATTTGGTATGGCTTGATGAGAGTATACATTTCAGACTGGGAGTTCTCATGAGTAGATGTTTTCGTGGTTATGAACTGTGAAGTTGTGGATGAAGCCAGTCAGATGATGGTATGTGTTGTGATCCGGTTATTGTGGACTTTCGGAGGGTTATTTATCTATTGTGGGTGACGAGAGTTGATTTGGGGTTCATTGGTAGGCCCGATATGGATGTGTGTTCTGCACTGAGTTGGATTGGTTGTCTCCATATTATTATTGTTGAAGGATGTGCCATTGGTTAGAGTTGATTTTATTAGTATCGGATATGTTCTATGTGTTACTCTTCCATGCTGTGAGGGGTTGTGATTCGATGGTTATATGCACACCTGTTATGGTTCTATTTGGGATTTATAGCGGAATTTGAGCGAGATGAGTATTTGGGAGTTGCATGATTGATTGCACATTGGTTATGTTCTTTCGAGCTTGTGTGGCATTGCGTCATTTGCTTCTCCACGGTTATGGTAATTCACTTTGGGTACTTGATGTCGAATTTTGCATGGTTATTGATTTTGAGCAAGGCGGCTCGAAGTATATAATATGGAGCAGCATTTGAATGGGGTCACGCATTGTAGAGAAGTTATGCTAAGATATGATCCTTTGTGTTATATTCGTGTGTTTCGGTTCTACGGCGTGTGCTAGGCTCTTAGCATGGTGCTGTGATGGTACTTGTTAAGCTGGCAGGACAGTCCTCTCGTTTGAGGCATCTTCAAGGTTAAGTACATTTGGAATGTTGCTATCTGGTGCACGGATTGCATGGGTTGTGGATTTAGATTATATGGATATGGCATGTCACTATAGTAATTATGTTAGATGAGATGAGGTCATCGGACCTAGAATGGGTGCTACCAGATCTGATTGTTGTATATTTGGAAGGATATTGTTGCTAATCGGCGTAGAAATTTGCTATAGTTCCTATCGATTGATAGGGAGTTCCACAACTTGTTGATTTGAGGAATGGTTATGAATTTCTACGTGTTTATTTCATTATTGGCAGGATATGAAGGTGTTAGAATGAGGTTTTGTTTGATAAGAGGTTTATTACCGGCATTGGGTTATTGTAAGCAGCTACTGTGATTAGAAATTATCACCATGAGTATTTGAGTTGTAAGGTATATTATATGATTACATCTTGGGTTACGGATATGGTTTGATATAGCTTGTTCTGACTTATACAGTGAGTAAATGCAAGATTCTGACCTTATAGAAAATTTCGGATGTAGGAAATTGGGTTCTAAGACTTATGGGCTAGGTTGGATTAAGAAATTTCATCCATGTTGTGTTATCAGACCTATATGGGATAGGGTGACGTGGGATCACCCCCAGGTATGTGCATAGTGAGGTTACACGGCGATTTGATGGCTTTTGGAACAACTCTTGGCACATTCGAGGACGAACGTATGTTTAAGTATGGGAGGATGTAACCATCCGATCAGTCGGTTTGAGCATTTGCACTTCGCTCGGTTGTTTGAAGACATAAGTAGCTCTGTATGATGTATTATGACTTATGTAAATCGCCGGTTTTGGTTTTTTAGGTTATTCGGAATTGATTTGGAAGAATGATTCTTAGCTTGAAGCTTTAAATTTGAAAAGTTTGACCAAGTTTGATTTTTTAGTATTTGACCTCAGATTGGATTCTAATAGTTCTGTTAGATCTGTTGGGTGATTTTGTACTTAGGAGCGCATCCGGATCGTGATTTGGAGATTTGTAGTGGATTTTGGCTTGAAATAGCAAAAGTTGGAATTTTGGAAAGTTAGACCGGGAGTGGACTTTTTGGTATCATAGTCGGATTCTAATTCCGGAAGTTGGAGCAGGTCTGTAATATCAAATGTGACTTATGTGCTTGAGGTCAATCGGACGTGATTTGATAGGTTTCAACATCAGTTGTGGAAATTTGAGGTTTCAAGTTCATTGATTTCGAATTGATGTGTGATTCGTCGTTTTGAAGTTGTTATGTGAGTTTTGAGGACTCGAGTAGGTTCGTGTGATGTTATTGGGCTTGTTGGTATGTTTGGATGTGGTCCTGAGGGGCTCGGGTGAGTTTCAGACGAGGCTCGGATCATTGTTCTCCATGTTTTCATTGCTGAGGAGCTGTTGATTCTGGTGTTTCTGCACCTGCGACTAATATTCCGCAGGTGCGATGGCTGCAGGTACGAGCCAAGCATCTCAGATGCGAGTTTTTACTGAGGGGTGAAGGTCTGCAGAACTTGAGGTATTTGTGCAGAAGCGCGACCGCATGTGCTGTCCTGGCCATCACAAAAGCGGTTTTCTCGCAAATACGAGTTCTTTATCTGCAGAAACGGAGGTCGCAGATGCGACATTTTTATCGCAAATGCGGAAATTACTAGGCAGAAGCTATAAAATTGAGGTTTTGGTTATTTCTTCATATTTTGAGATGTGGGACTCGCATTGAGGCGATTTTTGGAATAATTTTCATCACAAGGATTGGGGTAAGTGTTCTACACTCAATTTTGATTATATTTCATGAATCTATCTTCATTTTTGGCAATTGGTTGATGAAGTTAAAGAGGAAATTTGGGGGTTTTGACCTAAAGTTTCATAATATGAAATTTTGAGTTTTGATTTGAGTGAAACTAGTATGGTTGGATTCGTAATTTAATGGGTTGTTGGATTTTACGAGTTTGGTCAAGTTTTGAGGCTTGTGCCCGGATGTGATTTTTGGCCAGATTTGGGGTTTGATGTAGAATTCGATCTTTATCAATTGTACTTGCTTTCTTGGGCTTTACTTGATGTATTTGAGTTACTTTTGGCTAGTTTTAAGCTATTCGGATGTCGCTACGTGCGTGATGGCATTCTTGGAGCATCGCTTGGCTTGCTCGGTGTCGGAATTAGCTTGTTTAAATCTAAACTTAGTGATATGTATTGTGTGATTGGTATTGAGGTGACGCACATGCTAGGTGACGGGCGTGTGGCCGTGTACCTTGTGAATTGTGACTCTGTTGTTTCCTGGGCACTGAATGGTGGCCTTATTTTATTGATATCTGTGTTTTTATCCTGTGATAAAGTAAATGAGTTGTACATCATGTTAGATATCATGTCTAGGCTTTATGCTAATATTGTTGGGACCCATAATGGTCGTTTCTTGTTGTCATCTCATTGATTTCATTGTCATTTCGTACTCAGTCATATTCATGCATTCATATCGTATCTCAGTCTCAATTGTTATTTATTGACACATCATATCATTGCGGGCTAGTTTCATGATATTGAGAGCCTGAGAGACCGGAGAGATTGATGACTGAGTGAGGCCGAGGGCCTGATTGTGAAGATACTTATTGGATCGGACTGCACGTTGTAGCATGTTTTATTGGTTTATGACTGAATGAGTCCGAGGGCCTGATTGTGAGGATTTTTATGGGATCGGGCTGCATGCCACATCATGTTTTATTAATTCAAGACTAAGTGAGGCCGAGGGCCTGATTTATTTATGCCATGATTGGCTAGTTATAGCGCTTGGGCTGAAGGATCCCTCCCCCCCCCCCGAACCCTGCACACCCCCAGTGAGCGCAGGTACCTACTGAGTGGGAATGCCTAGTGCCGAATGACTGTAAGGATTGAGTGACTGTGAGGATTAAGTGTCTGGGAGGACTCCGTGAATTGATACTCTGAGAGTATGAATATGGTTTTATTACTGAGTCCTATCTCATTTGACATGCACATGACATGCAGGCACGGAGACGCATTTTTCCTCATCTTATACGGTATCAGTCATTCATGATTTTTTTTCCATACGATATCATGTCATTCATGATTTTTTTTTTACACACATTGATATGTGGTTATAGAGAGGTATTTATACACATGCTATCTGAAAAGAAAATGAAACATTATATTTACTGGTGAAAGGATTTTTGGGAAAAAGTTACAGTTTTCAAACTTACTCATATTTTTGACGATTTCGATAAAGGATTTGGGCTTTCATTGGTATACTTGAAAACTGAAACTGTTTTCGGAAAACAATGAAAAGGCTGGACACTTTATCTCTGAGCTATTTCTTTATTTATTTGTTTTACATTGTTATGAACTGCTATTAGTTATTGGTGTTGGACCAGACGTATGTTCTAACTCATCACTGCTTTCAACCTAAGGTTAGGTTTGTTACATTTTGAGTACATGAGGTCGGTTGTACTTATACTACACTTCTTGCACATTGCGTGCAGATTTTGAATGTCGATGTTGCTGAGTTCGACGGAAGCTGGATTAGAAGATGTACCAGTGTCCCTGTTATATTTGCCTCTTGTTCATGGTAGACGTAGAATTGTAAAACTCTGTTTATGTACTTTTCAAACATAAGATGTATTTACTTCATATCAGCCTTGTAACTTTTATTCTTAGAAGCTCATGATTTATACTATTAGTTCTTGGAAAATGTAATAGATCCTGATAATTTATTTTTGTTTAATTGACTTATTAACATTATTGAGGTTATATAGTTATTATTAGTTGGCTTACCTAGCGGGTTGGGTTAGGTGTCATCACGACTAATGGATTTTGGGTCGTGACAAGTGCGGTCCGCAGACTAAAATGTGCGATCGCAAGATAGACAAAACTCACTATTGGTGAACAATATTATCAATAGTAATGAATATTAATTCACTATTGTGAATAGTGTTAGTATTGATGAGCAATAGTGTCGCACTATTCTTGTGAATAGTATTTGTACCAATACCGTATTTTTTTACGAGAATTACACTGGCTGTACTCTAATACTAGTTGTTGGGAAGTGTATCAGGCTAATAGAAGACGAAAAAATAATTTAAAAGAGAAAATCAATAAATTTCAGAAAATAAGACAAGACAAGATTTACGTGGGTTCGATTGTTATACCCTATTTTAAATTTGTTAAAAGTAAGGTACAACATATAGGCAATTCCGAGTTTAACTAAAGTTAAAGTGTTGTCACCTAATTAATTATGGTGAATTAGGACACCTAATGCTGATTAAAGTAATTTAAAGTATAACTTTGTTAATGGCCTATTTAACCTAAAGATTTTAGGTAAGAGTTCAATTAATCTAAAGGGAAGGTTTTTAAAACACCCATTAAGATCCATATTAAAATGGTTTACCAGTCGGACTAGAACTAATTAAGGCTAAGTGTAAAGTAGTTTAAGTAACGTAAATATAACTTTAATAGAATCCGTCATTTAAAGTATAGTAACCTAGAAATCTGATTTTCCTTTCAGAGTCTAAAGAACCAAATTTTTGAAAAGAGAATTTCCTAAAAAATGGACTAAAGTCCAAAATGACAGACCAACGTTAGACTTGAGAAAATTTGATAAAGTAAAATTAATTTATAAAAAAATTGTCTTTTGAAGTAGAGCAAGGTCGGTCATCTTCGACTTACGTCAAACAAAATAAAAATAGTTCGTCAACAATTCAAAGACCTATATCAAAACAATATTCATTATTGAACCCAAATAAAATACCTTAAAAAACGAACCACGCAAAGCATCTATTATTGACATTTTAACTAAAACAAAGACTGATCTTTAGAGTCAGTAATTCATTGTTAACTTGAGGCGAAGATCCTATGTGATCAAATGCAGGCATAGTGAGTAATCACGTACTAATACTTGGTTGTAAAGTTAATTGCACAACTTAAATAAACGACAGAATTGAAATTAAAAGATAACCACGCAGTAAAATGTTAGTCATCAATCAAGCATGCATAAACAGCCCCATTTGGCTCCTAACAGAAGGATAACATCTTCTGTAATTCCTGTTTCAGCGCCTCTTTATCCATTTTTGCTGTTCGGATTTATTTCGGAGAGAGGGCGAGTGATGATAATGTAGACATCGGTTCTAGACAGTGGCATAGAGTCTCAAAGTGGAACTCGAGAGCAGCTCCGTCATGTCATGTAAACAAGGAAAAGAAAAGGAAAGAACAAGAATGGGTTAGAAAGAATCATATGCTTCTTAATGGACGTAACAATCAGAGAAGAAACACACATATTGAAAGCTCATACTTAAACAAATCAGTATTTTATATATTGTAAACGTATACTTGAACAAATATCTACATGTGCTAATAACCAGAAACATAAGGAAAACTAACTTATACCAACATGAAGTTTCTTAAACAATGTTTCACTTTAGGAAAAATATTATTAACTTCCTGACTTAAATAACATCCTAAAATATGATTTAAACTAACTCAGTTGCAGAAAAGGAAATGTTATAAACTCTTTCAAAGTTACTTTAGAGATAAAAACAAGTGCAGTTACAGAGGATCTTAGAAATAGCATGAAGGCACATGATACAAGAAATTATATTATCAATTCTAACAGTGTAGTACCTAAACTTAAAATTAAGAGGGGAGTACAGAACTAGCACAGATACATGCTGACACAGAGTATTGTACCAATCATGAGCCTCTCTTATGTGGAATCCATACTACTCCTAAAATAATAGTTCTAGCAGTTAAAATCTAAACAAAAAATGCATAATACACTAAAGGAACACAGAAGATATACACGACATATTTATTATAAAAAGGGCAAGAAAAGGCTTAAGTTAAAACATGATTTACTCTTCCAAATAGTTAAATCAAACGAAATGATAAATTCATCATGTCAAAATTCTACTAACATATTTTATCACAACAACAGAAAAGAGTCTAAGACATGATTCTTCAAGGTAAAAATAGTACATTTAAACTAAGGAGAATCAGAAACAAAGTCGGACATTACCTGTTGTGGGGCAGTGAACTGGAGCGTCGAGTCTCGAATCTACTCTCTCTGTTATGAAAAGATTCTAACCTCGATCGGAATGATTTCAAAAATCTGTCACGGCTAAAGTTCACCGAGACAGAAAAGAAAAGTTTTGAAAGAAATTCTTAGTTTTTGATTGATGATATTAGCTGTGAGAGCAAAAAAAAAATAACAGTATCGAGCGGGACACAGTTTGTGTGATGTAGGCCGCTGAAAGGTAGACTTAAGGGGGATAGAGGTGGCGGAAAAACTCCTCCCCAAATTGACACCGATAGGATGTATTTATAGGGATGATTTTAGGGCTATGGAACATTGAGCGGGAATCGAACTAACCGTTTGAATTTCAAAAAGAGCCGTTTGAAATCAAAGAGAAAATCTTTACACCAGCAAGTATGTCTGGACAAAGGTCAGAAACTTCAAAAGTATTTTGGCCTCTTGTATTGACTATATCTTGTTGCATACGAGAGAGAGAAAGAGGAGGCACGAGATTTGAAGAGAGACAAAGAACTTACTCAAAATCGGCGAGGCAAGCTTCTACCATGGTTAAGGATGCTGAAGCTTTGCTTGAAAAGGGAAAGGGGTAAGGAACAGCGTTTTTTTTTTTTTCGGGGAAAGAAGACAAGAATACCTAGCTGATGTATTAAGATAGTCTTGGGCTAAAAATAATTAGCTGTATCTGATGGACTGATTTGAAATGCAAGACTTTTGCGCTGTTGAGATTCAAAAATGGCACTCCAAAGAGGCCGAAATTGTTGGGCTATTTGGACTCCTTTCTTCTTGTACTTCTTCTAAGCTTCTAAGTTTATTCAAATATTTAATATTTAAAATACATTATACAATTACAATAGTAGTAGCAATAATAATATTAAGTAATTATTAATAATAATACTCTAATACTAATACTAACATTAATACTAATATTACTAATAGTAATAGATCTAACAAAAAAAGTAGTAAAAATAAGGTATTTAAACTATTATTAACTTAAAAGCTCAATAGAATTAATTGAAAGAAAGGAGGGACAAAATTGGATGTCAACATCGATAATTTTTGCCTACTCCATGGTCACACAGAGAATATCTTTTTATTACTAAACAGAAAGAAGTAATTGTGAAGATGGTTGCAATGGAAGAAGAGTGCCTATTTATAGGCAGAGCGTTTGCTGAAAAAGGTTTAAGCAAATGTAAAAAAGCGGCAGGACGGCACCACAAATTGCGCACCGATTTTTATCTTTCATATTGTTGCAGCCTAACTTTTCTGACTTTTTCTTTCTTCCCCCCCCCCCCTTTTATTCTTTCCATTATTACATTTTCATTTGTCTTTTTCTTTCTCTTTGATTTTTCCACTTTTTTTGTCTTCTTCCGTTTCTTTCTTTTATAAGGAATAGGGTTTGCTCTCGTCACCCATCTCAGTCCAAATAACTTTATTGAATCCGTCCAAAATCAGTCAAACCCGCTCATTTGACACCACTAATAGAGATTGAAAATCTTAACATGTGGTATCAGAGTACATATATATAAGGTAATAAAAATCTTTACATATGGTATCAGAGCATATTTAGGAACTAATATTTTGATACCACTTGTAGGGATTTTTTATTTTTTACTATAAAACTTAAATAATAAAATATTTTTAAATTTCATGGACGACTATTTACATAAAAAAAAGTTCAAACTATTAATCTTTAGAGATAATTTGGTAAAATTTATAAGTAATATATAGGTTAAATATTTTAATAGTGTAATTTTAACCGTGCGGCGTATGACGGGGTAAAACTTTGACATGTCAAATATATTTGCTTTCAAATTCTCCTTTCACTTTGAATTCTCTGTTGTGTTTTTTTATAGTTGTTGCATATTCGGCCACTGTATAATTTATATAAGGCTGATATCTACTAAAATAAATATTTGCAGTTTGAACTCTCCAGCTTGTCTATTACGTTATATATCAAATTTATTATGCAGCCATTACACTCCTAAGTTCATTTATCCCTTAATTTTTTAATTGTTCGTCAGTGATCACCACATATTTGTTACAATTGCGTCTTAACTATTTAGAAATGACCCAAATTGCCTATGAACTTTACGCTCATGGGCATTTTTGTCCTACGTTAAGAGTTAGGCAGCTTTTTGCCCCTACCATTACAAAACTGGCTCATATTTGCCTTGATTTTGAGAAAAAATTATTTATGCCTTTTTCACTAACAGACTTATTCAGAAAATAAAAGATAAATATGAAAAAGATCCAAAATTGCCCCTTAAGTTTGTAAAAGGCTTATTTTTGCCCTAAATATAAAATAGTATGATTAATATTTTTCCTTTTCACTAAGGGATCAATTTTGAAACTCAATTTGTGCAATTTAAAACCATAAATGATACTTGACATTTAATTGAATATTCTCTTATTAATCATCTCCCCCGTCCCCTCTCCCATTTAGGTTTAACTCACCCCAAATAAATACATTTGATTTTTTTATATAACTGTTGCTTTAATTAATTGTTTATTTATTAGTAGATGTAAAATCCAGACACTTTATTCCTTGTTTTTCTTACTCTGGTAGTTTTTTTTCTGGTAGTTTTTTTTGTTGTTGTTATATTTGTTTTAATTTAGCTATGACGTGTGTTTAGTTCTTCCATTTTTTAAATTTTCTTATTTTTAATTGAAATGTTTCATGAATTTTCAATTAGTTTTAAAGTATCATTTTGTGATTTTAATATGTACAATTGAGGTTCAAAACAGATCCCTTAGTGAAAAGGGGAAATATTAATCAAATTAATATATATTTAGGGCAAAAGTAAACCTTTCACAAATTTGAGGGGTAATTTTAGGCCTTTTCCATATTTATTTTTTTTTAATTTTATTTTTCTAATGTCTTTGTTAGTGAAAAAAAAAAAGGCAAAAATGAACCTTTCGCAAACCACGGAGAAAATATGAGCCAGGTTTGCAACATCGGGAACAAAGAACTACACAACTATTTGGGTTTATGTTTAAAATTACTGTTGTCATTCCTTTATTTATGTATAGATGGACATGTTATCGAATATCAATTTCGGCAACTGAAATAGTTATTCAAGGAGTTGAAAGACTCGAATTAGCTTTGACAAAATTAATCTTTTAATTGTTCTGTACCTATTTTATTATAACGCCACATGTTTCTTTATGCTTTTTTATAAGAATATTGTCCTAATCCATTTAATAAATACTTTTTCTTAAATGTATTTGCTTCTGCAATGTCGTTGGTAGCTCTATCCATGTATAACAAAGATGAGGGATTATATAGATGATATTTTGTCAAAGTTAACTAATGAAATTTCTTAAACTTCTACACACATTGTATCACTTAGTTGATGAGTGTTAAAATAGCCGTTTTCCATTTTATTTGATGTTGAATATTTGAATCATACTACCAATTGCTATAAAAAAAGTTTAAAAATTGTTGTCGTTTTTTTTTGCTTTTAACAACCATTTTTCTACTAATGTGCTACTGCATGGATTCAAGATGGAAGTTGAAAAGACTAGATATACTTAATTGATTTGTAATTAATATACTTAATGAATTCAACTATTAACATCCTTTACTTAATACGGTTTTATGCACTATGCATAGAGTTTATTCCAGATAAATAAATAATAGGAACCGATCGATGCATGTTTGAGTGTTTCACATGATGATTAAGAAAAGATTCAAATTAAACACAAAATGTTGACAAATATGAGAAAAGGAATGTTAGAGGCTTAGAGCTGTAACTAAGAAAAGGTCTGTTGCACTACTGTGAATAGGATTATACAAATGCAACCCTATTTAATAGTGTCATAAATCTTTAGTGAACAAATTTATGGGGTTCATTTGGTTCCGCATCTCAATTGCATTTTATTGTTTATCTAAACTCATCAGTAGTTTTAGTCAAATAATTTTATTTTCGACGTCGTAATGCAAGAAAAAGATAAGAATTAACAAGAAAAGAGAGAGAGAACATTTACACGATAAGCATACATGTAAAAGAGCCCCAGAGGTTACAGAGGAAATTAAAGGATATGTTGAGCAGTCCAAATTAAAATAAGAAAGGAGTTGGGGAGAAAACTGGCGCCAATGCTGAAACGGGAATTCTCCTGAGAAAAAGAATTTTTTTGTTAGTTTGTGACTAAGCCGTGAAAGCAGAAGAAGATAAGTTGAAATAGCACGCAGAACTTGTTGTTGCACCAACTAGTCTTTTGCATAATAACATTTTCTTGACCGAAAATATGAATTTTATCAGATTAATTTCCTTTATTAGTTGTTTCACTTCGATATTAAGTTTACACAAATTTATCTAAGCTTTGAACATTTAAAGGATGCAATTCCTCATACTACTTTTCATTCTTTGCATCATCGCTTTCCTTTCAGAAAATTTATAGAAATTATTGCAGTGAATGTTTTTCTACCAACTCTTGAAGACTAAGAGTATTTAGTTTTATAACCCTACTTTTTTTTTTTTTACTCACAGGAGATTTATTTTTACAGGTAAAAGATCATGAATTCAAATTGCAAAACAGATCATGAATTGCAAAAGCGTAAACGAAACATAAAGAAGAAAAAGAAAGGACAGAAGAAGCAAAACGTCAATTATACTAAAGATATAAAAATAAGCGTGATACCTCTAAATTTTAAATTTTTAAATGAGATGATCATATAACTAAACATGATATTAGAGCACGTTGAAGTCCATTCAAGCTTTTGCAATAATCTATCATCAGCATAAAGATTTTTTTACATGT
This sequence comes from Nicotiana sylvestris, assembly GCF_000393655.2. Lineage (NCBI taxonomy): Eukaryota > Viridiplantae > Streptophyta > Magnoliopsida > Solanales > Solanaceae > Nicotiana > Nicotiana sylvestris. The sequence goes on along the minus strand of NC_091063.1, from coordinate 72,746,537 downwards.
TTAAGATAAAGGTGTAATAAATAAATAAAAGTCTGTTAGTGCTAATATTTATTAAGCTTCTAGATGAAATGTTTACACAATTAAACAAATTTACCTGGTGTCATCGCAGCGATGATGACGGGGTTGAGTGGCCGGTGCAGAAGCAGTTGAGACTTTTCTCTTTACATTCCTCGGTGGCAGAGCGTTGTCTTCGGAAATGGCCGAAAGGGACGGCCTCCAATTAGGGACGGAACCACCACACCTCGGTGGCGCAACTCTCCCTCTCCTCCGCCGTCTGTTCTTGCGGTTAGTAGGCGGGGCTGGGCCAGGAACAAGAGGTCCGATGTCCTCTGCTGGGGGCAAACGTGAAGAACAGCCACAGCAGGCAAATAGTTCCAGAAGGAACTTCATTTTTTTGGGGTAACAGAGTTAAGGTATTCAGATTAAGCTTGTATTTAAAGCTGCCCCCCTGTTTCGCTCTGCATCTCTCTCTGTATCGTGCCTGGCCCCAAGTGATTGCCAGCACTACGATAAAACTCCCGAGTTATAACACGGGACCCAAAAGGTAGTTGGTGGTTATTGTCCTTTGTCTCACATCCCATTCTTGTCATTTATCAACTTCTACTTAGGTATTTTATTTAACTTATCCTTTCCAAGAGTTGAACTTTTGGACACTAGCATTAAGTCATCTAAGGAAAATATATAGTCAAATCTCTCTATAATAGACTTAATTATTTTAATATTTTTTTGGTTGATATAGTAAAGTATTGTTATAAAGGATATATATTATAACATAATATAAAAATTGGTTCCGAGAAAAACTTAGCTTTTATAATAAATAATAATTATAAAGGGATGTAGTTATAGAAAGGTCTTAGTGTACTTAACCATCCATAAATGTGTAATTAGTACAATTGAAAAATGAAACTACTTACCTGCTACGAGAAGTTAATATACGTTAATGTGTAAAAACATTAATTTTACATTCTCAATGCACAGGACTTAAACAATTTTCTTTAATTTGATGCCGTGCATTAATATGAAAAATAAAGCATCTAGATATACGCCCAAAATCTATGACATATGTTGCTAAATATTTGGTCTGAGAGAATAGAAGTCTGTCGTATATGCAGCTCACTTTAAGGCAACCGATTTCATGATATTAGACCTCTATAAGCCATTTAGAGTACCCTTACATATTCAATGTGAACATCATATCATATGCTCTAACCATAAGAATATTTAGATACCTAACATTCAAACATGACTTGACAAGAAATGATTCCCATTATTCTATAAAAGGTAGTGTATGTTAAAAGTGAAAATTCTTGTCGAGAAAAGATAAAACGGGAAGGTAATTAATTTATCGGTAGATGATTAGTGTGAAAATTGTAGAGAGAAACATTGCAAAATGAGAAAATTGTATTATTTCTAAAACTAAGATTGTATCCATACAAGTTCCTATTTATACACATGTAAACCACTCCACCAATTAACAGCTGGTATAACTAATCTACAGCTAAGCTAACTAACTCAAATGTGTAGAACAAGGAAAATTACATAAATATCCCTAACTAATCTACGACGATATAGCACACTTGTGTGTTTAGATAGCTGTTGATCATTACACGTGGCATAGGAGAACAGTCATCTCCTAAAATTATCAAACCAAATATTAACCCAGATCTTTGAGAGTATCAGCCTCACCAAAGTACTCATCTCTAACCTCAACACCCCTCCTCAAGGAGGGTGGAGATTGAACCCCCAACTTGCCCAAAATATCACAATGCAAAGGACCCGGCAAGGATTTGGTAAAGATATCGGCTAATTACAAACAAGTAGGAACAAAAGAAAGAGAGATGAGCCCAGATTGGAACTACTGTCGGACAAAATGGCAGTCAAGCTCCACATGTTTAGTGCGCTCGAGAAAGACAGGGTTTTTGGCGATGCAAATGGCCGCCTGACTATCAGAGTGTAGCGGAACAGGCAAGGAAGGAAGAATAGACAAATCGGAGAGGAGACGAACCAACCAGGTTAATTCAGACAAAACACGACACATAGATATGTACTCTACCTCGGTGGAGGATAAAGAAATAGAGGGTTGTTTCTTAGATTTTCAAGAAATAGAAAGACCCCAAACTGATGAAAAACCCACTGACGGAGCGGCGAGTATCAGGACATAAGTGTGATGACCCAAAAGGTCATCACTTGCTTTTAATTGAATTTTGTATCTCTGAGGCCTTGAAAACCTCATTTAGAGTCGCTTCGATTTACGTGCGCAGTCCGGGCACATAGCCGAAAAGCTAAAATATGAAATTCTATGAAAAATGATAAAATTTGGTTATAAAATGAGTTAATTTGACTTCGGTCAACGTTTTGGGTAAACGGACCCGGACCCATAATTTTACGGTCCCGAAGTGTCCGTAGGAAAATATAGGACTTGGCGTTTTCCCGGAATCGAATTTCGAGGTCCCAAGCCCGAGAAATGAAATTTTAAAGAAAATTATTTTCTGAAATTGTTTTAGGAAATTTAAAATGAAAACCGATTAGAATGTGATGGTATCGGACCTGTATTTTGGTTCTGGCGCCCGTTACAGGTTTTATATATGATTTAAGACATTTCTGAAAAATTCGGTGAAAACGGACGTCGTTTGACGTGATTCAGACCTAAATTACTAAAGTTGATGTTTTATGAAGTTTGAGAAAAATTCTTTGATTTTGAGATTTAATTCGTTGTTATTGAGGTTATTTTGGCGATTGAATTGCACAGATAAGTTCGTATGATGTTGTTGAGTTAGTACATGTATTTGGTTAGGAGCCCCGAGGACTCGGGTATGTTTCGGATGTGTTTTGGGAAGTTTTGAACTTAAGAAAAATTGCAGAAATAGTTGTTCAGGTGCACTGATATGTTCTTCTTCGCGTTCGCGCCGCGAACGCGATGTGTAAATTATGCTGAAGGAAAATCCTTCTACGCAAACGCGTAGCTCAGGTCGCGAACGCAAGGCAGTGGGGGGTTATCCCTTCGCGAACGCGGTCCTGGCCACGCGAAGGCCAAGTGGGCCTGGGCAGGAGGTGGGGAAATTACCCTACGCGAACGTGATCCACTGGACGCGAACGCGAGGGCGAGGGGTTAAAGCTCCGCGAACGCGATCCCGTTCACGCGAATGCGAAGGGTTACCCAGCCAGACCCATCGCGAACGCGAGGGGTCTGTCTCGAACGCGAAGAGTGTTTTCGCCCAGTGATTTTAAAAGACCAAAAACAGAATACTTTTGGGATTTCATAAAAATTTCATAAACTTCTTCTTCTCCAAAGCTTTGGGCGACTTTTGAAGCATTTCTTCACCATAATCTCTTGGGTAAGTAATTTTTAACTTGTTTTCTTCCATTTTCATCAACACCCACTAGATTTCTAGGCCTAAAACGTGAGATTAAAGGTAGAAAATTAGGGATTTGGGTAGAATTTGGGCTTTTAGATTACTTAGAATTTAGACCTCGTTTCGGGGTTGTATTTGAAAAAAAATTATATATTCGGGCTCATGAGTGAATGGGTAATCGGGTGTTGGTCCGAACCTCGTGTTTTGACTAAGCGGGCCCGGGGTCGATTTTTGGATTTTTGGAAAGAATGATTAGAAAGCTATAATTATGCATTGGATTCGAATTGTTTAGCATTTATTGATGTTATGAAGTCGATTATGTATAAATACAATTGATTTGGAGCCGAATTCGAGAGGAAAGGCGGTAATTGAGGATTGAGTTGGCCTTGAAAACCTCATTTTGTATCTCCAAGGCCTTAAAATCTCATTTAGAGTTGCCTTGATTTGCGTGCGCAGTCGGGGCACATAGCCGGAAAGCTTAAATATGAAATTCTATGAAAAATGATAAAATTTGGTTATAAAATGAGTTAATTTGACTTCGGTCAACGTTTTGGATAAACGGACCGGACCCGTAATTTGACGGTCCCTATGGGTCCATAGGAAAATATGGGACTTGGGAATTTTCCCGGAATCGAATTCGGAGGTCCCAAGCCAAAGAAGTGAATTTTTAAAGAAAATTATTTTCTGAAATTGTTTAAGGAAATTTGAAATGCAAATCGATTAGAATGTGATGGTATCGGACCCGTATTTTGGTTTCGGTGCCCGGTACAGGTCTTATATATGATTTAAAATATTTTTGAAAAATTTGGTGAAAAACGGACGTCGTTTGACTTGATTCGGACCTAAATTGCTAAAGTTGATGTTTTATGAAGTTTGAGAATTTTTTTTTGATTTTGAGATTTAATTCGTTGTTATTGAGGTTATTTTGGCGATTGGATCGCACAGATAAGTTCGTATGATGTTGTTGAGTTAGTACGGGTGTTTGGTTAGGAGCCCCGAGGGCTCGGGTGTGTTTCGGAAAGGTTTGAACTTAAGAAAAATTGTAGAAATAGCTGTTCAGGTGCACTGATATGTTCTTCTTCGCGTTCGCGGGATGGCCCTCGCGAACGTGATATGTAAATTATGCTGAAGGAAAATCCTTCTACGTGAACGCGTAGCTCAGGCCGCGAACGCAATGCAGTGGGGGGTTATCCCTTCGCGAACGCGGTCCTGGCCACGCGAACGTGAAGGCCAAGTGGGCCAGGGCATGGAGTGGGGAAATTACCCTACGCAAACGCGATCCACTGGACGCGAACGCGAGGGCTCGAGGGGTTAAAGCTCCGCGAACGCGAGCCCGTTCACGCGAATGTGAAGGCTTACCCAGCCTGACCCATCGCGAATGCGAGGGGTCTGTCGCAAAGGCGAAGAGTGTTTTGGCCTAGTGGTTTTAAAAAACCAAAAACAGAACACTTTCGGGATTTCATAAAAATTTCATAAACTTCTTCTTCTCCAAAGCTCTGAGGAAACTTTTGAAGCATTGCTTCACTATAATCTCTTGGGTAAGTAATCTTTAACTTATTTTCTTCCATTTTCATCAACACCCACTAGATTTCTAGGCCTAAAACATGAGATTAAGGGTAGAAAATTAGGGATTTTGGTAGAATTAGGGATTTTTGATTAATTGCGATTTAGACCTCGTTTCGGAGTCGGATTTGAAAACAAATTATATATTCGGGCTCGTGAGTGAATGGGCAATCGGGTTTTGGTCCGAACCTCGTGTTTTGACCAAGCGGGCCCGGGGTCGATTTTTGGATTTTTGGGAAGAATGATTAGAAAGTTATAATTAGACATTGGATTCAAATTGTTTAGAATTTATTGATATTATGAAGTCGATTATGTATAGATACAATTGATTTAGAGCCGAATTCGAGTGGAAAGGCGGTAATTGAGGATTGAGTTGGCCGTGGAAGTTTGAGGTAAGTGTCTGGTCTAACCTTAGCTTGATGGATTAGGAGTTGTGTCCTATTTGCTAATTGCTTCTTGTTGAGTACGACGTATAGGCATGGTGACGAGTATCTATACGTTGGTGTCGAGCATGACCGTGAGTCTTAAATTGATAGTTGTTGTGTTCTTAAATGTTTCTACGGATGCTTTAATTGATGACTCTCGATATGGAACAAAGATTTAGTTTATTCTCGTGGATTTTATTTATGAATGAGTATTGGTATTAATTGAGCTGAGTAGAAGTTGTGTTAGGATTGGTTATAGCTGATTCTCCCTTGCCGGGATGTTTGTTTCGATATTGTTGCTCCCTTGTCGGGAAGTTATTATATTGCTTTTGTTCCCTTACGGGGAAATGATTATATTACTTTTGTTCTCTTGCGGGGATTCCTTGTGATTTTGTGTTGGCTTGTAAATGGGAGCGGGTGGTACGCCTACTAGAAGATATGATGAAATAGGAGCTGGTGGTACGCCTACCACGAGATATGATGAAATGGGAGAGGGTGGTACGCCTACCACAAGATATGATTAAATGGGAGCGGGTGGTACGCCTACCATGAGATTTGATGAAATGGGAGCGGGTGGTACGCCTACCGCGAGATTTAATGAAATGCGGGTGGTATGCCTACACAAGATATAATGAAATGGGAACAAGTGGTATGCCTACCACAAGAGTTAATGAAATGAGAGCGGGTGGTACGCCTACCATAAGATATGAGAAATGGGATTGGGTTGCACGCCTGCAACAAGATGTGAACCAAAAGTGAAATTTGCCTTTTTTTCCTTATCCTTATTAGAAGTTAAATTTTGGTTTCCTTATAATTCTCTTGAGATTCTGTTTTATCTGTTATTCCCCGAGGCATGTTTCCCCTTCCCAGCTTTAATTGTTGTTCTAGTTCATTTTTTCGCTATATATATATATATATATATATATATATATATATATATATATATCACTGCACAGAATTTATCTGGAGTCTGGTCCTAGCCTCGTCACTACCTCGCCGGGGTTAGGCCAGACACTTACTAGCATATGGGGTCGGTTGTGCTGATACTACACTCTGCGCTCTGTGCAGATACTGGAGCAGTACTTGGTCAGCAGCAGTAGCTCGGGAGCCAGCCTTTAGTCCACCGAGATCTCGAGGTAGTCTTGCAGGCGTCCGCAGGCCCGTCATCTCTTCTATCTATTTAGATGTTATGTTTTCTTTTGTATCCGAGACAGACTATGTTCCTTCTTTCAGACACTTATATGTAGTGATCATAGATAGTCTGTGGATGTTGTGATACCAGTTTCTAGGTAGAGGCATCTGTTGGTTTTCGAGACATTTTGGTTTTATATTTATTTAAGTCTTTCACTTAAATCTCATATTACGCTGTTATTTAAATGTGTATTACTTGTTAATGTAATTGGTAAGAAGATTTAAAACAAAAGAGTTAATGATTTCTAAGTTCATGGTTTGCCTAGCTTCTACGAGTAGGCGCCATCACGACCCCCGAGGGTGGGAATTCCGGATCGTGACAATGAGCTCCAGTCAGAATCGCAGAAAGCAAGAAGGTCAAAAGAAGGAGAAAAAGTCATAAAGAGGCCCAAACCAGGATCTTTGAGAAGATAACATAGGCAGTGTTTGACAGCATCCAAGTAAGGGAATCTAGGGTCTTGCATGAACTGAGAAAGATATTGCACAGCGAAAGAAAGGTTCGGGCGAGTGTGGGTCAAAAAATTGAGTTTTCCAAGAAGACGACAGTGAAGAGAAGGATCAGGGATAAGATCCCCTACACCAGTAAACAACCTGCAAGTAGGATCCAGAGGAGAAGAAGCAGGTCGGTCAGCAGGACAGTCAAATTCGAAGTGTAACTCAATGGTTAATTTGCGCTGACTGAGAATTAGACCTTGAGGCTCCCTAAGGACTTCCATGCCAAGAAAAAAAGATAAGTCACCCAGATCCTTTATTTGAAACTCAGCATGTAAGAATATTTTTAAATCAGTTAGCTTATACACATTATTGCAGTCAATAGAATGTCATCGACGTAAACAACCACAATAGATACAGAATCACCACTGCACTTATAGAACAAAGAGTAGTCGTTGAGAGAGTGAGTGAAGCCCTTAAAATTCAAGGCAGCTATCAACTTAGCATACCACTGACGAGATGCCTAACGCATACCATATATAGATTTCTTTAGACAACAAACTAGGTGATGAGAGGGAGTAGAGAAACCTACTAGAAATTTCATATAAACCTCCTCATGGAGGTCACCATGTAGAAATGCATTATTAACATCCAACTGATAGAGACCCCAACCCTCCTTCACAACAATAGCCAAAATACACCGAATAGTAGTCATTTTAACAACAAGGAAAATGTCTCAGTGAAGTCAATGCCCTTCCTTTGAGTGTCCCCTCTAATTATTAATCGAGCCTTAAGCATCTCAAAAGAACTATCAGATTTAAGTTTGACCTTATACACCCACTTACAAAGAAGAGCTTTTCCTATAGAGAGAGGTACCACTTCCCAGGTATCATTGGCAAGCAAGACATCCAGTTCTTTAGCCATGGCATCCTGCTAGCCAGGGTGCTGAACAGCCTGTGAGTAGGATACAGGCTCTTGGATGTGAAAAACATGTTGATTGGAAGTAGAAAAAGCACAAAAAGAAGGGGAGCAGGGGTGATAGGGGAGAGGAAACAGAGAGAAGAAACATTAGTGAGGTGAAGAGCATTGCATATGAAATCTAAGAGATAAGCAGGGGTTTTATGGTCTCTTAGGGATCTGCGCAATGCAATAGGAGGTGGGGGATCAGAGGATAAGGGAGAAGAGGAAGAAGGAGAGAGGGGAGAATGAGAAAAAGGAGTCGGACTGGGAGGAAGAGATATAGAATAAGAAGAAGTAACACTAGGAGAAGAAGGAGAAGGGGAAAGTGGAGAAGCAGAAGGAGAATCCAAAAAAGAAGGAACAAGAATTGGATCTGAGGAGAAATCCATAGGAGGAACAATAGAAGAAAGAGGAGAGGAGGAAGAAAAAGGAGAAGCCATCAGAGAAAAAAGAAAAATGGATTTATGGAAGATAACATTTCTGAAAACAAACAAGTATCGAGTAGTGAGGTTAAGTAGTTTGTAACCCTTTTTGCCAAAAGGGTAGCCAAGAAAGAGTGACCCTGGGATCAAGTTTACTTCTGTGTTGAGACAAAATAGAGGCAAAGCATAGGCAACCAAAACATTTAAGGGATGTATAGTCAGGTAGTGTGCCAAATAATACTTCATAAGGGGACTTATATTGGAGTAATTTAGTAGGGTATCTATTTATCAAGTAGGTGGTAGTGAGTAAACAATCTCCCTGGTAAACTAGTGGTACTTTGGACTGAAACAAAAGTGCTTTACAAGTCTCAAGAAGATGTTTATGTTTCCTTTCAACAATCCCATTTTGTTGGGGTGTGACAACACAAGAGGTCTGGTGAATTATCTCTTTATCATTAAAGTAGGCTTGGAGTGTAGAACTGCCTCCTAGCTCAAGGGCATTATTAGATCTAATAACTTTTACTTGAGTAGAGAATTGCCTTTCCACCATAGAAACAAAAGATGTTAAAACAGTAAAGGCATTACCCTTAGTACTCAGTAAGTAGGTCCAGGTACTCCTACTAAAATCATCAACTATAGTTAAGAAGTACTTGAAACCATCATGAGTTGTTGTGTTATTAGAACCCCAGGTATCAATATGTATAAGCTCAAAAATATGAGAACTAGAGGTAGTACTAAAAGGAAATGACAATTTATGTTGTCTTGCCATGGAACAGATAGTACAAGGGAATGCATCAGGAATAAGAGCTGTTTTAGGTAAAAAAAAATAAAAAAAAATCATATTAGAAAGAGGCATATGCCCAAGTCTTACATGTCATAATTTGTGACATGATTCAGTAGAATTAGAAACATTAGTAGAACGACTAGACAAAGAATTAGCAATGAGCTAAGTACAATTATTTGAAATGGTTGACACTGGTTTGCTTTGGTGTAGAGAATCAGCATGAGAATGGACGGATTGAAGAAGGTAGAGTCCACTCTTCACTCTACCAGGAGCCAGAAGTCTCTTCAAGGAAAGGCCCTGCAACACACAGGAAGTAGCACCAAACATGAGAAGGCTATTGAACTGTAAGCAAAATTTCTATACGGAGATCAGATTGAATTTGAAACTTGGCTCTAGTAAAACTTTATTTAGAGTTAATTCTGGGTGAATAGGAACTTTCCCTACATGTGTAACTTTGATCCTATAGGAGTTAGGTTCTGTGATAGAGGTTCAACATTAAGTAGAATAGAAGTATCAAAAGTCATGTGTTCTGAGGTTCTAGAATCTAGGATCCAAAAATGCGTTTTAGATGTGATGAGTAGAAGAGAAGATGAGTGTATACTAGCACAACTAGCTGTTGCATTGGTCTCAGAACTAGAATGTCCCTGCTGTCCAAATTTAACCTGTTGTAGTAACTTCATTAGCTGAGTGAGTTGTTCTTGCTTAATCCATATACTGACATCACTAGCCTGTGATTGAGTATCTTCTTGAGTACTAGTTTGCATTGTTGTGTGCATGATTATTGAAAGGTCTAGGTCTGTTTTTTTAAAGTTGAGGGGATAGCCATGAATCTTGTAGCATTCTCAATGGTATGTCTTGGCTTCTTACAATATCTGCAAATGAGATTGGTAGAATTATTCCTCTTGTAAACCTGATGTTGAGTCTGATTGTTTTTGAGTCCATTAGTTGAGTTTCCTTTTGTTAAACCTGTATTGTCCTTGACTGGCATTCTGCCCAGTAACAGTAAACGAACTTGAATCACTAGGATAATTCCCCAAAGGTTGTATACTTCTCTGCCTTTCCTCCTGCAATAGAAGAAAGTAAGCTCTATCAATATTTGATGAAGGATTCATCATCATTATGTTTTCTCTACAGACAATGTATGACTCATTCAGTCCCATTAAGAATTGAACTAACTTCTGTCTCTTTTCAAGTGCATTTTTTTTTCCAATGCTCCACATGTACACTTTGCACAACTGCACACAACCCTCGCATCAAGTAGCTCAATTTCATCCCAAATTACTTTCATGTTATTGAAGTAGATTGCAATATTATTTGATCCTTGCACAGTTTCTACTAGTTGTTTTTGCAGTTCAAATAGTTGTGCCAGATTCGATTGTCCATATCTCTTCTCAAGTTATTTCCATAAATACTGTGCAGATCTAGAGTGGATCACACTAGATCTGATTTCTCTTATAAGTAAATTCAACAACCAAGCAAAAATTATGTCGTTACAACGAGTCCAGAGGCTAAAAAAAGCAGAATTCTCCTTTGGTTTTTACAAAGTTTCATCAATGAAGCCAAACTTATTCTTAGCAGATAGTGACACTAATACAGATTTTCTCCATGAGTCATATCCAGTTCCATCAAAAGCACTGAAGACCAATGATATACCTGGTGAATCTGAAGCATGAAGGTAATATGGGTGAAGATGATCGATCATCTCCATTGTAGCAGAAGTAGAAAGTCCAGAAGTTGGAGCATCTTCTTCCAGAACCATGATCGAAGTGCTGAGTTTTGGAAACCTGACGAAGAACCTGAGTTGTCTGGAAAATTCTAGAAGAATCTAGACAAAATGAGCATGTGCTCTGATACCATGTGAAAATTGTAGAGAGAGAAATATTGCAAAATGAGAAAATTGTATTATTTCCAAAACTAAGATTGTATCTGTACAAGTTCCTATTTATACACATGTGAACCACTCCACCAATTAACAGCTGGTATAACTAATCTACAGCTAAGTTAACTAACTCAAATGTGTAGAACAAGGAAAATTACATAAATATCCTTAGCTAATCTACGACTAAGATATAACACACTTGTGTGTTTAGACAGTTGCCGATTATTACACGTGACATAGAAGAACAGTCATCTCCTAAGATTATCAATCCAAACATTAACCCAGATTTCTGAGAATATCAGCCTTACCACAGTGCTCATCTCTAACCTCTAACAATTAGGGCGAATGCCGAATAGCTAAATGGAGGAACGAGACAAGCAACTCCTTTCATGTTTTTAAATTTTCACGAGCGCATACAATGCATTTTAATAAAACCTTAAAAATTAACAATTCAGACAAGTTACCGAAACAAGTATTAGAAAGTGGATATCCACGTTGTTGGCTACATCAAAAATAGATATGTTTGAATCTTATCCGAGAATGTCAGTTGATTATTCCGGCACTTCTAAAAATAGATATGATCCATAAAAAATGTGATCCGATACCCAAAGTATTTAGGATTCGGAAAAGAGCAGCACATCAAAAGGTGTAACATAAATAGCCTGACCTAATACAAGTATTAGTATAAATATGATCCATAGTTACAATAAATAAATATTTAATAAATTCAAATAATAGCCAACAGAGATTATCCTAACAACCACCTAGAAACGAATATATGCTTATTATTTTAAAGTCAACAACAATTCTGAGGTGCACTAAATTTCCTTAGATGCGCTGTAACTATATACAGTAAGTAGGTGTATCTCACCCTTCCTTTTGACGCGCTTCTTCTATTGTTTTTTAGCACGTTGCAACGCACTTGAAAGTTAAACTTATGAAATGATGTTATTGAGTAACAAGAAGGATTCCAACATGGTTTTTGTTTGTCTTTTTTTTTTATTATTTTTTTTTTGGGAGGGGGGGGGGGGGAGGGGAATTGAATGCAGTACTTGGTTTACTACAAAAGAAGTACTACCCAAATAACAAAATTCAGTAATTTACAAACACATGTACCTATCATCAATCACTAACAAACCATGGTAGACAATGATACCTATTACAGGAGCCACATGGGTGAAATCGAGCAATAACACTTGTTTTCATTAATGAAATCCAGAAACGATTAGCTTGAAATCAGCTAGCGTGACTAGTTACTCTCAGTGGCACATATCAAGTTACTTGAGAATTAAGGCTCATTCTACTTCATACAATTTTTTTGTTTGTTTTGAAAAGGGACATTCTTCTTCATGCATTCAGAGAATGGTTCATCTTTAGCCACCTGTGGGCAGTGGTAGTAATACGGATTAAAGATCACTAGTTCAACAACGTCTAAATACACACATGAAAAAGGATTAAACTATATCTAGGTATTGTATTGAAAACATTAAATTCGACGACCAACCATAGAATTTTGAAAGAGACAGAACATTAAATCTAAAAACTTCCGTGTCCTGCTTCTCCATAGATATTTACAGATAGATGCAAAATCTTTGATAGAGAAAGCCACATGTTACCACGGCTCTCTCTGTCAAAATGGATCTTCTACGCACTCAATAACTTTAATCCTACCCAACAAAGCGCAAAAAGGGAAAAAATCAGAGTGCTTAACCAAAAGTAGCAAAAGCCTAAATGACTGAAATACCACCATATAAAGTACTTCCTCCTCCTTTTCAAATTTGACGAGGTACTTTCTTTTTTAGTTTATTCCAAAATAAATAATATATTTCTAAATTTGAAGCGGAGGTCGAACATACTACTAATACGGAGGGAGAACATACTAATATCAAATAATTCAACCACTGTAAAGTACTCTCTACGCAGCACGTGAAAAATTATGTGCAATATGAATTATTTGATTAGAAAGTGGATTTTCATCTCTTTAAGAAACCATATTCAGTGGTGGCTCCAACTAAAAGAAGTTCAACAGTCAAATAATAAGGTGAAAACCAACAATAGACGATGCTGATACACGGTAATACAATGAGTATATCTGAACTTTCTGAGATTGACAAGACGTGCAAAACCATCTTGCCGTCCAGCCTCTATATTAGTACTAGTAGACGCTTTCGGCCCGTGCGAGAGTTTGTAGTTCATGTCTTAACGAAGTTCCTCATATGTTTTGTTATTGTCTCTCAGAACATGAAGTTCCTCATATGTTTTGTTATTGTCTCTCAGTAATTTCTTTTTCCAACAAACTTTGATATTGCAAGCATGTATGAGTAGTTAAATGTCTAGTCCTACAATAATAAAAATAATTATGGAACTCATTTTCAAAAGAAATTCAAAAGATGAATGAGCATACTCCAACTTGGCTCCTAATTTTAAAAGGAAAAATGACATTGTATAGTCGTTATAAAAATAATAACCGAAAAATATATAAAATTTGTATATATATATATATATACACACATACATTCATACAAATTTTATACACTTTTTCGGCTATAAAATATAAATAGTTTCTGACGTGAGCTAAAAGTAAGAATACCCCATTTTAAAAGCTAAATAAATGTGTGCATAGATCTGTTTCTCTCGGTATTTTTACTTTCACTCTCATAATTATGTCTTTACTAATAAAATATTTTAGTTATTTAAAACATAAATAGTTGTTAGTTATATTTAGATCTTTTTCAAATTTTATAAAACAAATACTACTAAAAAATTGGCTAATTTCGTCCAGGAAAACCGACCGAAATTGGTCGAAATTTGAGAAAAAATGATCGATTTCCAATCGTTTTTAATTAGTCAGAAAAATAATGGCCGCTAAGGTGTTGTGACCGAAATCGGTCAAAATTTTCCGACCGAAAATGATCAATTAGTTCAATGCATTGACTGACAACCAAACTACATATACCGACCGAAATCGGTCGGTATTAATTAAATTTTTTATTTTTATTTTTCAAATACCGACCGAAATCGATCGAAATTTTAAATATATAATAATTTTATTTAAATATATAATTATTTATAAATTGTAATAAATTATTAATTTATTTAAATAAATGAACTTAAATTCAACAATATTATACCGACCAAAATCTTCCAGATATATATTTTTTTGTATCGCATGTATACTCCCCAGCTCGAGATATTATAGCACCACAATATTATATCTTATTACTATATTACTAATTAGTACTAGTATATATTACCATTATTATTTTGATGAATTCTAATTCTAAATATAGAATATCTTATTACTAAGCACTAACTACGATCCTTCCTATATTTGCTTATTTTTTGTTAGTCCACAGCTGTTGGACTCTATGGCATCAAAGCTCAACTTATAAGATGAAAAAGCTCACATCTTTTAGCCGATGTGGGACAAAAGCTCACATAAAGGTTGACAAAAACCGACCGACTTCGATCGGTTGTCACAACCCGAAATTCCCACCATCAGGATCGTGAGAGCGCCTAATATCGTACTCGCTAGGCAAGCTAACGTTAAAGTTTTGTTCACATTTTTCCTTTACATTTCATAGATTAAAATTTACAAAGCTAAATCAAGCTGAAATAAATGCGAAAGTATGTAATTATCATGTTATCTATATACCATTAACAATAACATGACTATTACCACCCAGAACTGGTGTCACAATTCACGAACATACTATAAATATCTACGAACCTTGGTCTGAAAGAAATAACATATGTTTCGAAAGAAAAGAAAATAGGAATGTAGAAACATAGAAGGGGACGCCAGGGCCTGGAGACGCCAGCAGGACTACCTTGGGTCTCCTAGATGAAATGTCTACAACCGACCTCTCGATCAGCCACTACCAGTTCCAAAATCTGCACAGAAAGTGCAAAGTGCAGTATTAGTATAACCGACCCCATGTACTGGTAAGTGTCGAGCCTAACCTCGACGAGGTAGTGACGAGGCTACGGTGGGGAAATTACAATATAACCTGCATACAGTTTGAAATAAAGGGGAAAAAAAGAAGTATGATACATAATAAAACAGTAACTTGAAACAAGAATGAATACGAAACTCAAATATCTTATCAGTTCCAGCTATAATCAATCCTTAAATGCGGTACAACACTACATAATAACTTCACAGCAGAAGAAGGGTACATAAATAATAAACTGATGTAGCGCGCATCCCGATCCCACCATATAATCAGTAATAGTATGAACATTCACCCTTATTACTCCTTATCAATCCACTCTTATTTCTCATGTTGCGGCTCGCAACCTGATCCCACCGTACAATAGTAATTCACCCTTAGTACTCCTCAATATATCACCCTTATTCCTTCTTTTGCGGCGCGCAACCCAATCCCACCATATCATAACATTTTACCCTTATTCCTCCTCAATATATCACCCTTATTCCTCTTGTTGCGGCATGCAACCCGATCCCACCATATCAGTACCAATCACACAATAAAAACAGAAATTTCACAACTTAGCTCAAAACTCCCCACAATATTTAAGCCTCAAACCAAAGCAAACAGAAAGCTACACAATTATGAAACTTCACTCAATTGACACTACACAGCGAGACCAACCCAAAATGTATCATAAAGCACTGATAAGCCAACTTAAACTAATAATGTAATACAATGAACTACAGAATAGTTAATACCTTCAATAAAGAAAAACAACATCTAACAAGTAGTAATTAAACATGGAAACACCAATAAGCATATAGTAGTTAAGACAGGAAGAATATGTACTAACAACGGGGAAAGGAACAGGCTAAACGAATAATTTGGCGGCGCATAGGTACTCGTCACCTCACCTATACGCCACACACATAGATTTTCACATAGCAATTAAGTCGGAGATCCCTAATCCCTTAAGTCAAAGTTAGACACAATACTTACCCTAATCCAATGGCCAACTCAATGCTCAATTACCGCTTTTCCTTTAGTTTCCACCTCTAAACCACTCATATCTAGTCATAATTAACTTAATGACATCAATTATTGCTAAAGAAATCAATTCCAATACATAATTATAAGTTTTCCAACATTTTCCCCAAAAAGTCAAAAACCGATCCTAGGCCCGCTTGGTCAAAACCCAAAATTCGGACCAAAATCCGATTATCCATTCACCCCTGAGCTCGGATATACAATTGGTTTTGGAATCCGACCTCAATTTGAGGTCTAAATTCTCAAATTTTGAAATTCCTAAGTTCTACCCAAAAATTCCCAATTCCACCATGACAAATCCTAGATTCTAGGATGAAATCTTGTAAAAAGAAGTAAAAGATTAAAAGAAATTAGTTAAGAATCACTTACTTATGATTTGTGGAAGAAAAAGTCTTTGGAAAATCGCCTCTTGAGATTTAGATTTTGAAAATTTGGGAAATGAATCGAAAATCCCACCTAAGTCCCTTTTACACAGCTTCAGATGTTGCATTTGTGACCTCAGCTTCACAAATGCGAACCTCACAAATGCGAAGGTACCATCGCAAATGCGAGGAGCCTCACACCTCTGTTGCTTTCGCAATTGCGAAGAAGGTTCGCAATTGCAAACTTAATTCTTCGCAAAAGCGACCAAAAGATCGCATTTGCGATCACTGCCTTCCCACCTTACTTCGCAAATGCGAAGATTTCCTCGCAATTGTGAGGTCTGCTTGGCCCAACTACTCTTCGCATTTGCGATGAGGATCTTGCAAATGCGAAACCTACAGGGTTCACAATTGCGATGCCTGATCTCGCAAATGTGAGATCAGAGGCCGACAACATGTTCAGTTATACCAGCAAATTTTTCCCAAGTTCAAAATACCCCGTAGCCTATCTGAAACTCACTCGAGCCCTCGGGGCTACAAACCAAACATGAATACAAGTCTTAAAATATCATATGAACTTGCTCGCGCGATCAAATCGCCAAAATAACATCTAGAACAACGAACTTAACACTAAATCTCATGATGTTCTTAAGAACACTTTGAAATTCCTCTTTTCTCAATCGGATACCCGAATCTCATCAAATCCACTCCAATTTTCACCAAATTTCATTTACATGACTTATATATTATATTAAACCTGTACCGGTCTCCAGAACCAAAATACGGGCATGATACCAACGAGATCGAACATTAATTAAATTCTTTAAATCATTAGATTTTCAAACTTACAATTTTTAACAAAAATTCATTATTCGGGCTAGGGATCTCCGAATTCGATTTTGGGCATACGCCCAGGTCCCATATTTCAATCAAAGTATGATTCCAGATTTGTTTACTCAAAACATTGACCGAAGTCAACTAAATCCACTTTTAAAGGCAAATATTATTATTTTCTCAAATTTCCACATAAAGGCTTTCCGAAAACGCATCTGGGCTGCGCATGTAAATCGAGAAGAGATAAAAATAAGGTTTTGAAATCCTCAGAACACGTAATCGATTTCTAAAACATAAGACTTTTGGCTCATCACATTCTCCACCTCTAAAACAATCGTTCGTCCTCGAACGTACATAGAAAAGTACCTAAGCTGGGAAAAATGTGGGGATATCTACTCCGCATATCCGACTCGGACTCCCAGGTAGCTGCCTCAACAGGCTGACCTCTCCATTGCACCGAACCGAAGGATGACTCTTCGATCTCAACCGATGAACCTGCTGGTCTAAGACTACCGGCTCCTCTTCGTAGGTTAAATCCTTCCCCAACTAGACAGTGTTATAATCTAATACGTGAGATGGATCGCCGTGATACTTCCGAAGCATGGACACATGAAACACTAGTGTGATGAACCAAAAGGTCATCACTTGTTTTAGAAATACATTATGTGTTCCGAGGCCTTAAAACCTCCTTTTTGCCTCACCTTGAGTTGCATGCGCAGTTCGGGCGTGTATCCGGAAAGTCATTATGTGAAAATCTGTGAAAAATGGTGAATTTTGCTTTTAAAATGTATTTAAGTTGACTTCGGTCAACGTTTTGGGTAAACGGACCCAGACCCGTGATTTGACGATCGCGGAGGGTCCGTAGGAAAATATAGAACTTGGGCGTATGCCCGAAATCGAATTCCGAGGTCCTAATCCCGAGAAATAAATTTTTAAATAAAATTATTTTCTGCAGTATATATGAGTTTTTGGAAATGAAATATGTTTGAAATTGATGGTATCGGGACCGTATTTTGGTTCCGGAGCCCGGTATAAGTTTGAAATAATAATTATGTTGAATCTGTAAAATTTGGTAAAGATCGGTATTGGTTTGGTATAAAATGGACTTAAAGTTGAGAAAATTGGAAATTTTGGTGTTCTTGAATGATTTCATAAATTTGGGGTTTAATTCATAGTTGTTGATATTATTTTGATGATTTAATTGCACGAGCAAGTCCGTATGATATTTTTAGGTTAGTGTTTAATTTGGAGCCTCGAGGCTCGGGTGAGTTTTGGATAGGCCACGTAGTGGAATTGAACTTAGGGAGTTACAGGTTTTCAGCTGGTATGTGTTGCATGCCCTAATCTCGCAATTGCGAGGTCAGATGTCGCAATTGCGAGCCTATCAGGCTTGGGAATTGCGAGGGTCACTTCGCAATTGCGAAATATGCCCTGGCCAGCATTCCTCGCAATTGCGAGAAATTCTTCGCAAATGCTATTACCCCTAGATGTCCCCAGCCATCGCAAATGCGACACCCCCTTTGCAAAGGCGAGTTCGCAATTGCGAACATATGGCCGCAAATGCGAAGATAGCAGGTTCCTTGCGAACCCTGGTCGCAATTGCGACATCTGCAACCTGCTAAATCATAACTTAGACGCATTTTCAACCTTTTTCAACCCTTTTCAAAACCTAAACGTCTTTGGGCGATTTTTCAAAGACAAGTACTCTTCTAAATCGATTGTAAGTCATTTCTAACTCGTTTTCATTAATCTTTAACATCTTTTCACATGATTTCAACTCAAAATCAAGGGTTTTCATGGGGAAAATTGAGTGTTTTGGGTAGAACTTAGGTTTTTCAAATTTTGGGGATTTGAATCTCGATTTGAGGTCCGTTTAAAAAAATTATGTGTTTGGGTTCGTGGGTGAATGGGTAATCGGATTTTGGTTCGAACCTCGGGTTTTGACCATGTGGGCCCGGAGTTGATTTTTGACTTTTTGGGAAAAACTTTAGAAAAACCTATTTTCATGCATTAGAATTGATTCATTTAGCATTTATTGATATAGTTAAGTAACTTGTAGCTAGATTCAAGTGAATTGGTGGTGGAATTGGGAGGTAAAGCGATAGTTGAGGATTGAATTATGTTCGTGGCATCGAGGTAAGTATTTGGTCTAACCTTAGCTTGAGGGATTAAGAGTTGTGTCCTATTTGCTATGTGTTGGTTGTTGAATACGACGTATAGGCATGGTGACGAGTATCTATATGTTGGTGTCAAGCATGCCCGTGAGTCCTATACTATGATTAATGTGACTCTGTTTGTATTGTTCATGTCTTATGTGATGATTTCTATTGTTGAGCAAGGCTTGTGGAAGTAATATTGATATTTGAACATTGAAGAGCGTTGGCTCAAGTTGTAAAATGATTTGAGGAAGTATAATTGGTAATTGAACCTTATAGAGCATTGACTCAAATTGTGAAGTAAATGTGAAAAGGAAAAAGAGGATTATGATATTGTCTCCCTTGCCGAGATGTTGTTGTTTTAATGTTATCTCCCTTGCCAGGATATTGTTGTTTTGATATTGTTTCCCTTGCCGGGATATGATTGTTGCACTATTATTCCCATACCAGGATTTTATTGTGAATTTGTTGATTTCCTTTCCCTTATTGCTTTATGATTGTTGTTTGGGTGAGGAAGAGTGTTAAAGCACGAAGAGTGATGTCGTGTATTGTTTTGGTGATAGAGTGTTAAAGCACGAAGGGTGATGCCGTGCATGATATTTGTGAGAGAGTGTTAATGCACGAAGGGTGATGTCGTGCCACACGATGTACCATTATGTTCCTTTATATGAGTGTTAATGCGCGAAGGATCATTCCGTCCCATGATTATGTGAGGTAAAAGCACGAAGGGTGATGCCGTGCCGATTTTATTGATTTTATGGTAAGGACGAGAGTAAAAGCGCGAAGGGTGATGCCGTGCACTTGTCTTTAATTTTCCTGATTTCTATTGATAATTGAGTTACGGTGTTCTTTACATTTAACTGTTGGTTTTTGTTGCTATTTGTTGTCCCCCGCAGCATGATTTCCCCTTTCTGTTTTTAATTTTCAAGTTTTGCTTTTATTTTTTGTTGTATATGATTTAACTGCATAGGTTTATTTGGTAGTCTGGTCCTAGCTTCATCACTACTTCACCGAGGTTAAGCTAGGCACTTACCAGCACATAGGGTCGGTTGTGCTGATACTACACTCTGTACTGTGTGCAGATCCCGGTACTGGAGCTTACTGAACTTAGCTTTGGGTTGCTGCCTTCAGTCCATTCGTAGACCCGAGGTAGTCCTGCAAGCGTCCGCAGGCCTTGGCGTCTCCTTCTATCCTTTCATCCTGTTTCATTTATGTATTTTTGAGACAGTATTGTATTTATTTTTTGGACCTTTATTTGTAGTATTCTTAGACCGCCTGTGAAATTGTGACACCAGTTCTGGGCAGTTTATGTATGGATTGGTATTGACATCTTTATTAAAATATTATATTTCTGTCTTCCGCTAATTAAATTCCGATGTTTATCTAATGTTGGTTATTAATTGTCAAGGGATTAAAATGGGAAAAGGTAAATAATTCAAATAGTCGGCTTGCCTAGCTTTCACTAGTAGGTGCCATCACGACTTACGAGGATAGAAAATTTGGGTCGTGACAACTAGATGTACCGCTGATAAGCCTGGTGGCAACGTAAGTCTATAGGCCACCTCTCCCACTTGATCAAGAATCTCAAAAGGCCCGATGAACCTATGGCATAACTTGCCCTTCTTCCCAAATCTCATTACGCCCTTCATGGGCGATACCCGAAGAAACACTCTCTCTCCAACCATGAATGCCACATCACGAACCTCACGGTCGGCATAACTCTTTTTCTTGGACTGAGCTGTACAAAGTCTATCTTGAATGATCTTAACCTTATCCAAGGCATCTTGTACCAAATCTGTACCCAATATTTGAGCCTCCCCCGACTCAAACCACCCAACCCGTGATCGACGCCGTCTACCATATAATGCCTCATAGGGAGCCATCTGGATGCTCAACTGATAGCTGTTGTTGTAGGCAAACTTCGCTAACGGCAAGAACTAATCCCAAGAACCTCTAAAGTCAATAACACAGAAGCAGATCATATCCTTCAAGATTTGAATAGTACGCTCGGACTGCCCATCCATCTGAGGATGAAATGTTGTGCTCAACTCGACCCACGTACCTAACTCACGTTTTATTTCCCTCTAGAAATGCGAAGTGAACTGAGTACCTTGATCAGAAATGATAGACATGGGCACTTCGTGAAGACAAACGATCTCACAGATATAAATCTCTTCCAACCGCTCCGAAGAATAAGAAACTGCCACATGAATAAAATGTGCTGACTTGGTCAGTATATCCCCTATAACCCAAACTCCATCAAACTTCCTATGAGTCCGTGGGAGTCCAACAATGAAATCCATAGTGATACGCTCCTACTTCCACTCAGGAATCTCTATCCTCTAAAGTAAACCACTGGGTCTCTGATGCTTGTATTTTACTTGCTGACAATTCAGACATTGATCTACATATGCAACCATATCATTCTTCATTATCCTCCACCAGTAATGTTTTTGCAAGTCCTGATACATTTTAGCGGGGCCCAGATGAATAGAATACCGAGAATTGTGGGCCTCCTCTAGAATCAACTCACGAAGCCATCCATATTAGGCACACAAACACTACCCCGCATCCTCAAAACTCCATCATCTCTAACTGTAACCTACTTGGCATCACCGTTCCGCACTGTGTCCCTAAGGACAAGCAAATGAGGATCATCATACTGCCACTCCCTGATACTCTTAAACAAGGAAGATCGAACGACTGTACAAGCTAGAACACGTCTGGGCCCAGAAACATCCAACCTCACGAACTGATTGGCCAAAGCCTGAACATCTAAAGCAAGTAGTCTCTCACCAACCAAAATATATGCAAGGCTACCCGTACTGGCTGACTTCCTACTCAAAGCATCGGCCACCACATTGGCCTTCTCGGGATGATACAAGATGGTAATATCATAGTCTTTTAATAGCTCCAACCACCTTCTTTGCCTCAAATTGAGCTCCTTCTGCTTTAACAAATACTGCAAACTCTTATGATCTGTGAGCACCTCACACAACAGGCCATATAAATAGTGCCTCCAAATCTTCAACACGTGAACAATGGCTGCCAACTCTAAGTCATGAACTGGATAATTCTTCTCGTGAATCTTTAGCTGTCGCAAATCATATGCAATAACCTTGCCGCCCTGCATAAATACCGCACCAAGTCCAATACAATATGCGTCACAGTATACTATATAGGGACCTGAACCTGTGGGTAATACCAACAATGACGTTGTAGTCAAAGTTGTCTTGCACTTCTCAAAGCTCGCTTCACACTCGTCTGACCAACTAATGAGTCAAACTGGTCAACGGGGCTGCTATAGATGAAAACCCCTCCAATAACCGATGTTAATAACCCGTCAATCCCAAGAAACTATGGATCTCCGTGGCTGAAGTAGGTCTAGGCCAATTCTGAACGGCTTCAATCTTTTTAGGATCCACCTGAATTACCCTCCGCTGATAGAACATAACCCAAGAAAGCAATTGAACTCAACTAAAACTCACATTTCAGAAACTTAGCATATAACTAGCTGTCTCTCAGAGTCTGAAGAACGATCTGAAGATGATGCTCATGCTCCTCTCGGCTACGGGAGTAAATCAAGATATCATCAATAAAAACAATCACAAAGGAATCCATGTAGGGCTTGAACACACGGTTCATCAAATCAATAAATGTTGTCGGGGCATTTGTCAGCCCAAATGACATCACTAGAAACTCATAATTCCCATGCCGAGTCTGAAAAGGTGTCTTAGGGATATCGGATGCCCTAATCCTTAACTGATGGTAGCCTGACCTCAAATCGATATTTGAAAACACTTTGGCACCCTGAAGCTGATCAAATAAGTCATCAATCATCGGTAATGGATACTTGTTCTTGATGGTGACTTTGTTCAACTATCGATAGTCTATGCACATCTTTATCGACCCATCCTTCTTCTTTACAAACAACACCGCGACACCCCAAAGTGAGACATTATGTCTGATAAAACCCTTATCAAGCAAATCTTGCAACTGCTCCTTCAATTCTTTCAACTCTGGCGGGGCCATACGGTATGTCAGAATAAAAATAGGCTGAGTGACCGGAGCCAAATCAATGCAAAAGTCAATATTCCTGTCGGGTGGCATCTGATCGCAGCCTACTCCACACCACTAAAAAGTAGTGAGAGAGGGTCACAATAGCATTTATCCGATTTTGTGTCGGGATCAATTTCTATAGAGAGCTAGAAAGGGAGTTGAGTATCTATTTAGGTTGGGATTGCGTATTGGTTCCAAATTGCACTTATATTCATTTTTGGGTTTTCTTTTATAATTCTACTATTATCAAACTACAAATTATAATTGCAACTAGATTAAGCTAAGAGTAAAATGCTACAAGTTGTTCAAATATTCTAAAAGGAACTAGGGTAGCGACTTTCACCTAGGTGGCCAATTGACGGGTAATTACGTCTAAGACATGATTGACATGATTGAGGAATATGTTATAACCGTTGCTCGATATTACCCACTCTCACACCTCTCAGTAAAAAGAATGATTTTGCCCAATTGACTTTCTCAAGAACAATTGGGTCTGCATATTTGCTCAAGCAACTAGGGTTCAAGTCGGGTATTACTCTCTCGAGGTTTAACCCTTTAATTGAAACTATCAATTCTCTTGAGTCCATCCCAATTACTTGTTGGATCATTTTCGGAGACTTAAGCTTTCTTTCTCAAGAAGAGCCCAAGTCAACTTAACATGAACTAGTGTTTGCAATCACTAATTCAGTAATTAAACCATGAAATTGACCCAAATAGCAAACACCCATAGTCAATCTAGCCCTAAATTGCAACACCCATCAATTACCCACACTAGGGTTGAGCCACAACCCTATCTAATGGGTTTATCTACTCATACTTGAAGAGAAAAATAGAGAAATAGATGAAAATGAACACATATTAATTAATTACTAAGCTAAATACAAAGATTCAATGATTAAAAGTAAGTAAAAATGCCCAAAATGGCTACAAGATATGTTCCCAAAAGCGCAGTAGCTATTCTAAAATGTATGATACCCTAAAAATGAAAAAAGATTCTATATATACTAAGCTGGAAAAACTTGACAAAAATGCCCCTGTGAGGTTAGTGCGGACCGTACAAAATGGGGTGCGGTCGCACTAGGCTCTTGAATTTGAAAACTTGACTCTCTGAACTCAGGCTCAACGGACCGCACAGAATGTACTGCGGCCGCGGAGGCTTCTAGCAGAAACTGGACCGCGGACCGCATAGGCTTGAAAGCTCCAACTTCACCCTCTCTGAACCTTGACTCTGCGGATCGGACAAAATGGTAGTGCGGCCGCATTGCCTTCAGTGCGGACCATACAAAACCTTCTGCACCTGCACTGCCTTAACGCCTGAAGTACCAGCTCTCTGAATCTCCCTAGTACGGACCGTAAAAAATGTAGTGCGGCCGCACTAGGCCTATTTTTCCTGAGTTTGTCTTGTCTTTGGTACTTGTGCAAGTTTCACTCCTTTTGCTGATCTTTGACATCTTGTCACTTTATTGATCAAACCTGCAATCAAGCACAACTTATGAGCCTTTTGGGACTATTTTATATGAATTTATAATCAAAGTGTAAGCAAGAAGGAGTATAAAATGCGTCAAAATCCCTAGTTATCAACTCCCTCAAACTTAAGCTTTTGTTTGTCCTCAAGCAAACAAAATAAGACCCACCCCTTAAGGGAAAATCCAAGAAATTTTCATTTGTCCTAAAGCAACCTCACTAGCATCAATTGGGACTAACAATTGCCCTTAATACAAATAAGTCATTAACAACATTTAACCTTTGAAAAACCATGGATCAAGTGCGACCCAAGAGCTTCAAGAGTTGACTCAACACATCAAAGAACTCTCTCAATTACTTTGGTCATTGTGGAACCCAAACTCACACATCCTCAACTCTCCCTAAGTAAACCTCACCTTTAGAATATTGGCATGTAAAATGAGGCTAACAGAAATTCACTCATCTCTCTAAAAAAAAGTCACAAGTCCGGCTCTAAGTACCATATGTTTGCCCCTTATGTGAGTATCCACTAATGTAAGCTTTATTCAATTCAAGATCATATAGGGATTTTGTAGAGATATTGTGAAGGCTTTTGGTTCAGGGTAGGACATGTTTTGGTCTAAGTAGGTTACATCTTCTCTTAAGCACTTCTTTTGATTCATTTGGCACACATTCTCTTGACTCTTTGAGTCATTTCACTTATTTCTAAGGGGTTAGAGAGACATACTGTCACTCTATCTTATGCATTTCAAACCTTTTTCTCCTTTCTCAACTTTCCACACCTTTCATTCTTTGCTTTTTCTTGAATCCCTTTTTATTTTTTTTTTCACTTTGAACATTCTTTTTTGTCTTTTTGCTTTTCTTTCTTTTTCATTGCCTTTCCTTTTCTTCATTTTTGTGCCCTTTTACCACTTTGTTGCAATCCTCATCTCTCCCCCCAAACTTATATTTTTGCCATATGTTAAAGAAAAGATCGGGTGCCAAGAGAGGATATCTTTTAGAACGGGTCTAGGCTTGTATCATGGTTTTTGAAAGAAAAAGTTCTAAGGCTCAAAAGGCTTAACTAGGGATCATATCATTGGTAGGCTATGAAATTGTTCAAACTATCATTTGGATCAAGGAGAGCCTATAATCATGCCTCAAGTCAAAATTCACTTATGATTTTGCCTTAACAAACATTCAGGGTAAGTTCTAGACCAATGGCTCGGGACTTGGACGTGCAATTCAATTACTCATCACACAAGCTAAGGGATTGCTAAAAACATAGATTCGGGGGCCCACAATGACCTTAGATATCATTTGAGCACACAATGGTCCCGAAAAATCACTTGATGATTATCGGTCAACACAAGAGTCTCAAGGTCACGACTTTTACCATCCTAAACACAACAAATTATTTTTTGACCATGAGATCAAAGGCAAATATGTTAGGCCCAGTTGAAGCTTTGCTTGAGGCACCCTTAACTACTAACTATTAAAAACAAAAAAGAAAAACGGACTCAAACCCTTAAGAAGGTTGTCACGCCATCCATCATTGGGAAGAGCCACCCGGTTCACACAACACTCCACCTTTGGAAAGAACCGTGGCATTAAGAAAACCAAAGGCTTATTGAAAATGTCCAAAATAAAATAAAAAGCTACGAACATAAATAAGAAGCTAAAAACGAAAAATTTTGCGGAAAATAGAATGAATATATACAAGAGGGATTTGAATATACAATGGATGGGATGAATATGTATAATGCAACATAACTTTATATACAGACCCAAAGTAAAATAAAATACTATAAATGTAACTAAATATCAAATTATATACAGACCAAAGATGAAAAATCAAGAAAGCATAAAAATGTATCAATATATATATAGTCATCCAAAATGTAGGCCCGACCCCCTCAAATGAAAGCTGGCATTGTCCCTAATGCCAACTAGTCTAAATAAAGCATCAAAATGATAAGAGGAAAAAAGATATAGAAGACTCCCTAATCCCTGTCTGTCTGCATAGGATCATGAGTGGTCCCTGGGTCCTCTGTGTGCTCGGGAACCTCAGACTGGTTCCCGGTGGTCTGCTCCTCTGCTACTGGGACCTGGGCCTGGACCTCGACAGGCTCTAGAACTGGTACATCTTGTGGCTGATTGGAGGAAGTCTTTGGTGGGTCCACCAACTGGATGATAGCATCATCAGCTCTAGGAACCATCCTCCTCTTCTTCGGAGGCCTCTGTGTCTGCTCCTACTGTGGTTGAGCTGCTGGGACTGGGTCCTCGAGTAATAAGTCTAAAGGTAGCTGATCTGCCTTCAGTCTGTCAACATATGCAAGCAGCTCCTTCACGGACTCCTTGGAGGCCCATGTCTTCCGCAACTTCTTGTGCTCCCAAACAAGCTCTTTGAGAGCCTTGCTATGTGAACCAATTTCCTTTGAGAGTGCAACCTGAGTGTCGAGGATCTTCTTCTGATTGTCAAGTATCTCTTTGAGCGCATCCTCTATCGACTGTGGCATTTGTGGAGATGGTGGAACCGACTAAGCCTCTACAGTGGTAGTCAAGATGGACAACTTGGATGAGTTAGTCTGCATCCAGTTGTTGATACTCAAAAGTGCCTGGCTTAGACGGTGGGCAATAATAGGATGGGCCCGAGAAGATGGAACCTCCAGGCGTGCTGATGTGGATGGACCGACATGAATAGCTGTAGATGTGGAAGGTCTGGGAGGGATGTCAGCAAGAGTGGAGGTAGGCTCAACAGGGACCTCTACCACAACTGGCTCTTCAAACTAGCCAGTTGGAGCAGAAGTATGAGCTTTGTAGTTCTTGCTCTTGGGGTTGTCATCCCCCTTCATGATATACCAGGAAAATGGGGTTGTCGCCTTGACCTTGATGTCATAGGGTCTCGTATCCACCTCCAAGTCCCAAAAGTACATTGTGAGGAAGTTGGGAAAAGGGTAGTTCCGGTCTTGCTCCGCTCCCACTGTAGTGATAATCCGGGACATCACATTCCCCATGTTGATGGGGTACCCTGCCATGATAGAAGCCACTAACATAGCCTGGTGGAGAGGGAGGGTGTTATCATGAGTGGTAGGGTCCAACCGGCTGCAAACAAAAGTCTCCCATCCCCTCACCTCAAAGTTCAAGCTCCTTCTCAATATTTTGACTCCAACAGTCAACCAGTCGGGGACGGTACTTGGGATTCCCAGGTACTGTACTAGCCATGGACGGACCTCCTCGCCTATTTCCATCTTCGCCATAAACAATTTCCCATCCACCTCATTGGAGCCCAGATATTCATTTATTGACCTCCCATCAAATATCACCTTCAAGTTTCGAACCTTGGTCACTTTGGAGCCCTTTTTGATGTGGGCTACATTGCAATAAAACTCCTTGACCAAGTGTTCATTGGCATCTACACAGTCATCCTTGAAATGCTCCCAGCCTACTCTAGTTCTAAACTGTCTTTGCACGTCGGGGTTGTGTGGTAATAGGTCTCTATCTATGAAGCTCCTCTCCAGGATCAGTTTTCTCACCGGCCACCACTCCCTAAACTTATGGGACACCACTTCACATACAAACCTATCCTCCCAAGCTTCGGGATTCCTAGTTCTAGCAATGCCTCCCACCTGAGGCTCACCTCCTTCAGCTACCTCCTCATTTCCCTGTACTTCCTCCTCACCTCTTTCTGCACCCTCCCCGGATAATAAAGTTGTGGGAGAGGTGGAGTATTCCCCACTACCGACTGTTGAGCCCTCAGACGACCTAGAAGAAACATCAGTTGGTGCTTGGGCAATGGGTGATGGTGGAGGAGTGTCTCTCAATCGATGCCTCCCCAGCTAGTCAGGGATGTATTCAGGTATAGAATCCGAAGAGATTTCCCGAGAAGGATCGTACTCACTCCCCGACATGTCAATGGCACTATCAACTGCTTTTATGGCCTTTCTCATATTCTTGATGTTTTGCCTCGCTTGGGCAGTGAGTCGTACCATTTTCTACTTTCCACCTCGGGAGGATTCACCTTTACTGGGTTGTTTCAAGCCTTTTCCTCATTGTTTAACCATAGCACTGCAAACACAATCAAATGAACTCGTTAATATCATTGCAACAGTTGAAAGCAGTGTTACAGATGAGTTGCAGATCAGGCATGAAGAATTGCAGACAGTTGCAGAAAACAGCCCAGTGCGGCCGCACAGAGGTCAGTGTGGACCGCACAAAATTGACCGCGGTCTGCACAGGGGTGGGGTTCAGAATACCCACCCTTTATATCTTGACAGTACGAACCGCACAAAACAGTAGTACGGCCGCACAGGGGCCAGTGTGAACCGCACAAAATGTAGTGCGGCCGCACTGCCCAATGTTTAGCTTCCTAGAAGTTCTTTAGTGCGGTCCGAACAAATTGGTACTGCAGACCGCATTGGGGCACTATGGACCGCACAAAAACGACTGCGGTCTGCACCAAATGCCCAGTTTTGGCACTGAATTAGGGTTCATGGTATTTTTGCTTTTAAGTCCAAATTTTCACCTAATGAGTGTCCCTAAGTGATTGCCCAGTCCATTACACTAACTAAGTCAATGTGAATCCAAAATTAAACTACTCTAACCTAATCAATTAAGAAAATACGGGAAGGAGAGAAGAACTAAAAAGCTAAGAAAAAATGAAAATTAAACAAGTAAAAGGAAGATTTTGTTACAAGATTATGAGATAAAGTGAAATTAATCAATGCCAAGCAAGTAATTACGATCAAATGCAACGGATGAACAGTATTAGTATGCTCTGAGTGTTAAAATTTCGAAAAAGGTAACAGGAGACCCTCAAGGTCTATTTATAGAAAATCCCCTAGGGCCCAGTCTCACTTACCAGTGCGGATCGCACAAAATGGACCGCGATCTGCACTGAACTGTTTGGTTCAAGTTTGAGAAGGCAACACTCTGCGGTCCGCACAAAATGGACTGCGGCCGCAAAGGTCCACCGCGGACCGTACAAAATGTAGTGCGGCCATGGTGGCAAACTTTAGAGAGGCTTAATTTTACCCACACCAGTGCGGTCCGCACAAAATGTACTACGGCCGCACTGGCAACTTCAGAGACCTGTGCATTTTTTTCCACTATGTCTTGCACTGCATCAACACAACCCTGTAACATCTCACAACCAGTTAGCACAAAAATCAATCCTATACTTCAAAGAAAATTAAAGAAAGTAAGAAGAAAAACACATGGGTTGCCTCCCAAGAAGCGCCTAATTTAACGTCGCGGCACGACGCAGGTTACCATCACATCATTTGAAATGAAGAAGTGCCACCACATTTTTGTCATCAATTTTCCCAAGATAATGCTTGACCCAGTGCCCGTTAACTCTGAAGACTTCACCATTTTTATTTTTCAAATCAAGAGCACCAAAAAGGGTCACAAACACAACTTCAAACTGCCCACTCCATTTTGATTTAAGCTTTCCCGGAAATAGACATAACCGAGAGTTGAACAAGAGAACCAAATCACCTACTTTGAACTCCTTTCCACGAGCATATTTATCATGAAGATACTTCATCTCCTTATACAAGGACGAACTGGAGTAGGCATGGAATCTAAATTCATCAAGTTCATTGAGCTGCTCTACACGAAGATTGGCTTCAACATTCCATTCAAGATTCAACTTCCTCAAAGCCCACATGGTCTTGTGCTCTAACTCAACCGGAATATGGCAAGCTTTCCCAAACACCAACTGATACGGAGACATACCAATCAGAGTTTTGTAAGCCGTCCGATAAGCCCATAGAGCGTCATCCAACTTCTTCGACCAATCGGTCCTATTAGCATTGACCATCTTTGACAGTATACTTTTGATTTCCCTGTTGGAGACTTCCACTTGACCACTTGCTTGAGGGTGATAGGGGATAGAAACTTTGCGATTGACACCATACTTAGAAAGCAACGTGTCGAAAGCTCTATTGCAAAAGTGAGAACTCTCATCACTGATAATCGCACTAGGAGTGCCAAACCTTGTGAAAATGCTCTTCTTAAGAAATGCAATAACACTCCGGGCTTCATTGTTAGGCAAAGATACGACTTCAACCTATTTTGAGACATAGTCAACCTCCACAAGAATGTAAGTGTTCCCACAAGAGCTAACAAATGGGGCCATGAAATCAATGCCCCACATATCAAAAATATCAACCTCAAGGATAATATTGAGAGGCATCTCATCTTTCTTTGAAATTCCACCTACTCTTTGGCATTCCTCGCATCTCTTCACAAGCTCACCGCATCTTTGAACAAAGTTGGCCAATAAAACCCACAACTAAGAACTTTAGAAGCTGTCCTCACCCCACCATGATGGCACCATAGGGAGAGGAATGACAAGACTCCAAGATACTCAATTGCTCCTCCTTTGGGACACACCTTCGGATCACACCATCCGTGCAAATCTTGAACAAGTATGGCTCATCCCAAAAAAAATCCAAACTATCCCGTTTGAGATTCTTCCTTTAGTTAGAAGAGAGCTCACACAGGATTATTCCGGTCACAAGGTAATTAGCAACATCGGTAAACCATGGCATATCATTCATTGATACCGCAAGGAGTTTTTCATCGGGAAATGAATCATTGATGTCAAGGCCATCACAAGGCCTCCAATCCTCCTCCAAACGGGATAAGTGGTCCGCCACTTGGTTCTCACTACCCTTTCGGTCCACAATTTCTAGATCAAACTCTTGAAGTAGTAGCACCCATCGCATCAATCTTGCCTTGGTGTCTTTCTTTGTCATCAAGTACCTAAGAGCGACATGATCGGTGTGTACTATGTCTTTGTCCCCCATAAGATACAGCTGAAACTTTTCCATTGCAAACACTATAGCCAACAACTCTTTCTCGGTAACCGTGTAGTTCCGTTGAGCCTCATTCATGGTCTTGCTTGCGTAGTACACCGGTTGAAACATCTTGTTAACTTTTTGACCCCAAGACAGCCCCAACTGCAATGTCACATGAGCTCGAAAGTCAAGCTCCAATTTGGTGAGGTAATGATTGGGGTAGTGGTCAACTTAAGCTTGAGAAGCTCAAATGCTTGCATACATCCCTCATTGAACACAAACTTTGCACCCTTTTCTAATAGCTTGCACAAGAGGTTTACCACGTTTGAAAAATCTTTTATAAACCTCCAGTAGAACACCATGTGCCCAAGAAAATTCCTCACCCCCTTGACGGAAATGGGGGGAGAAAGCCTTGAAATCACCTCTATCTTGTCTTTGTCAACTTCAATCCCACGCTTTGAAATTTTGTGGCCCAACACTATGCTTTCCTCCACCATGAAGTGGCATTTTTCCCAATTAAGTACGAGATTTGTGTCTTCACATCGGGCCAAAACGCTATCCAAATTTCTCAAACACTCTTCAAAGGAATCACCAACCACACTGAAATCATCCATGAAGAACTCCAAGATATCTTCCACCATGTTGGTGAAAATAGCCATCATGCATCGTTAGAAGGTCACCGGAGCATTACACAACCCGAACGACATCCGAGAGAAAGCGAAGGTTCTATATGGACAGGTAAAGGTGGTCTTCTCCTGGTCCTCTAGGGCAATTAAGATTTGTTATACCCCGAGTATCCATCCAAAAAGCAATAAAAAGAACGCCCCGCAAGTTGATCAAGCATTTGGTCAAGGAATGGCAATGGGAAATGATCCTTTTGGGTCACCTTGTTTAGCTTCCAGTAGTCCATACATACCCTCCATCCGGTAACTGTCCGAGTGGGAATAAGTTCGTTGTTATCATTTTTTACCACACTCATACCACCCTTTTTCAGTACACATTGCACCAGAGAAGTCCATGAGCTATCGGAAATGGGATACACAACACCGACATCCAACCATTTGATCACTTCTTTCTTCACCACTTCTTGCATTGCCTCGTTCAATCTTCTTTGATGCTCCAAGGAAGGTTTTGCATCATCCTCCAAAATAATTTTGTGCATACAGAATGCGGGGCTTATTCCCTGAATGTCAGCCAAAGTCCATCCAATTGCCCTTTTTCCGCTTTTGAAGTACCGCCAAAGTGGCCTCAACCTGCGTGTTAGTTAGGCAAGAAGAAAGAATAACTGGTAAAGTAGAATTTGAGCCTAAGAATTCATACGTGATATGTGGAGGAAGTGGTTTCAACTCCAACACCGGTGGCTCCTCAATTGATGGTTTTGTTGGTGGAGTTTTCCAATTTTCAAGATCCAAAAACAATTTTCTAGGCTCATAAGAATAAGAGTCCATTCCATGTAAAGCATTCATGCACTCCACTCGGCTTGCATCCTCATTGACATCAAGATTTAACAATACGGCTTCCAATGGGTCCTTCACATTGATCATTGCACTGGTGTTATCAATTATCACTGCTGTGATGAGGTCAACAAAAGATCACACCTTAGTACTGTTGGGCTGCTTCATAGATTTGCACACATGAAAGACGACATTTTCATCTCCCACTCGAAAAGTGAGCTCACCCACTTCAATATTAACCAATGTCTTCCCCGTTGCAAAGAAAGGCCTTCCCAAGATAATAGGGACCTCGTAGTCCACCTCACAATGCAAAATCACAAAGTCGGCCGGCAATATGAATTTGTCCACTCGGACAAGCACATCATCAATAATACCTAAAGGTCGCTTTATCGATCGATCCGCCATTTGAAGTCTCATTGAGGTTGGCCTAGGTTGCCCGATACCCAAAGTTTTGAAAACCGAGTAGGTCAATTGATACTAGCTCCCAAGTCGCATAGAGCCTTGGCAAAATCCGCACTCCCAATGGTGCAAGGAATGGTGAAAGCACCAGGATATCCAAGCTTCGGGGCCATTGAATGCACTATAGCACTAACTTGGTGAGTTATCTTTAAGTTTCACAATCCATAGAACGCTTCTTTGTAACCAAGTCTTTCATGAATTTTGCATATCTCAGCAGTTGTTCAAATGCCTCCACGAAAGATACATTAATAGATAAGCTCTTCATCATATCAATGAACTTTTTAAACTGATTATCATTCTTCTTCTTCGCGAGCCTTTGAGGATAAGGTGGTGGTGGCCTTGGCAAAGGAGCCTTGGCTTTTGGCACAACCGGCTCTGGCATGTCAATTATGTGTTCCCTAGATAGGTTCATATCATTTTGAGTTTTCACCTTGACTTCTTGAATATCAATCCTCACTTCATTGTTCACATTTTCATCAACCACATCTTTAACTACCAAAGGGACTTCGTCATCTTGCAACTCAACATCATCATCCACGACTTGCTTTTGCTTAGAGGTATTCACATCACCGCCTCTCCCACTTCTTGTTGTAACTGCCATAACATGATTATTTTCACCCTTTGGGTTCACTACCATATCACTTGGTAGAGCACCCTTCGGGCGAGTATTCAATGACTGAGAGATTTGGCCTAATTGCACCTCCAAGTTTCAGATAGAGGTGTTGTGAGAAGCTAACTGTGCATTAGAATCCGCATTCTTCTTCATCATCTGCTCGAATATCATTTCAATTCTACCCATATCATTACCCAAATAACTAGGACCTTGAGATGGAAATGGTGGTGGATTGTTCGATTGTTGGTACATTGTAGGCCTTTGAAAGCCTTGCACCCGGTTTCCTTGGTTTCCATTGTTCCATCCTCCTTGATTATTATTGCCACCCCAATTATTGTTATTACCATTCCAATTCCCTTGGTTGCCTTGATTGTTGTTCTGATTATCCCAGTTGTTGTTTTGGTTGTTGTTACCCCAATTGCCACTGTTTTGTTGTTGATTGCCCAAATTGCCTTGAGGTCTCCACTGTTGTTGGTTGGAAGAGTTGCCCTGTTGGCCTTGATAGTTGTTTACATATTGAACCTCTTCACTTTGGTCATCATAACCATCATTTTGAAAACCATCACATGCATCATCAAATTGCTCAGAATTCCCTTGGTTTTGTTGCCTTCTTTGCCTTCTCTTGTTGACAAGCATATTAACACCCTCCATGACATTCACTTGGCTAGGATTTTGGACTTGTTGTAACTGTGCCTTAGCCAATCGATTCATAGTAGTTGTCAACTCCGTTATAGCTTGCCCATGGTCATGTAATTCCTTGTGCAAATAAATAACCGTAGGGTCGCCTTGAGGCACATTGGCTCTACTTTGCCATGCAGAAGTAGTGTCAGCTATCTCATCAAGTACATCAGATGCCTTATCATATGAGAGCTTCATAAAGTTGCCCCCAGCAAGTTAGTTCACTATGCATTGATTTGTTGTATTGATGCCCTGGTAGAAAGCTTGTTGGATCATAGAATCGGTTATATCATTATTGGGGAATTCCTTCACCGTCGTTCTATACTGCTCTCAAATCTCATGCAAAGGTTTTGTGGGTTCTTTCTTGAAAGCCAATATCTCATCTCGAAGTGCCGCCATATGCCCGGGTAAAAAGAATTTAGAAATGAATTTATCTGCCAACCCATCCCAAGTTGTGATGGAATGGTTGGGGAGTCTCTCGAGCCAATCTAATGCCTTCCCCCGAAGTGAGAATGGGAAAAGTCTCAACCTAAGAGCATCCTCAGACACATTCGTCTGTTTGCTCCCCCAGCATGTATCCACGAACCCCTTGAGATTTTTGTAGGCATTTTGATCCGCAACGCCCATGAAGTACCCACGTTGCTCAAGTAAGGTCAACATCACATTGGTTATCTGAAAGTTGCCCACCTCGATTCTGGGTGGGACAATAGCACTTGCATAACCCTGGTTCGGAAGTACTGTGGGAGCCACTCTTGGAGGTGGCGGAGGAGGGTCTGGAATATTTTCCTTTGGATTAGCATTGGCATTGCGGCCTCTATGTTGTACTTGAGGTACAAGAGGTACCTCATCTTTTTCAACATCATCTACCTCCTTCCTCACAATCACATTTCCAAGAGGGTTATTAGTGTTGTTCAATACCATATTGGTACCTGAGTAGTAACACAAACAAGTAAGTAACAAAGAAGGAAAGAAAAACAATACACAAAACTAACTAAATAGATATCCAAAACCGTTAGCTCCCCGGCAACGATGCCAAAAAGTGATTGCAGCCTACACCACACCACTAAAAGTAGCAAGAGAGGGTCACAATAGCTTTTACCCGATTTTGGGTCGGGAACGATTTCCACAGAGAGATAGAAAAGGAGTTGAGTATCTATTTAGGTTGGGATTGCGTATTGGTTCCAAATTGCACTTCTATTCATTTTTAGGTTTTCTTTTATAATTTTACTATTATCAAACTACAAATTATAATTGCAACTAGAATAAGCTAAGAGTAAAATGCTACAAGTTGTGCAAATATTCTAAAAGGCACTAGGGTAGTGACTTTCACCTAGGTGGCCAATTGATGGGTAATTGCGTCTAAGACACGATTGACATGATTGGGGAATATGTTATTACAATTTCTTGATATTATCCACTCTCACACCTCTCAGTAGAAAGAATGATTTTGCCCAATTGACTTTCTCAAGACCAATTGGGTCT
The DNA here is from genome assembly GCF_000393655.2 of Nicotiana sylvestris. Taxonomy (NCBI): domain Eukaryota; kingdom Viridiplantae; phylum Streptophyta; class Magnoliopsida; order Solanales; family Solanaceae; genus Nicotiana; species Nicotiana sylvestris. The sequence goes on along the minus strand of NC_091063.1, from coordinate 72,710,200 downwards.
GCATATTTACTCAAGCAGCTAGGGTTCAAGTCGGGTATTACTCTCTCGAGGTTTAACCCTTGAATTAGGACTATCAATTCTTTTGAGTCCATCCAATTCCTTGTTGGATCAATTTCAGAGACTTAGGCTCTCTTTCTCAAGAAGACCTCATGTCAACTTAGCACGAACTAGTGTTTGCAACTACTAATTCAGTAATTAAACCATGAAATCGACCCAAATAGCAAACACTCATAGTCAATATAGCCCTAAATTGCAACACCCATCAATTACCCACATTAGGGTTGAGCCACAACCCTAGTTAATGGGTCTAGCTACTCATACTTGAAGAGAAAAACAGAGAAATAGATGAAGATGAACACGTATTAATTAATTGCTAAGCTAAATACAAAGATTCAATGATACAAACTGAGTAAAAATTCCCAAAATGGCTACAAGATACGTTCCCACGAGCGCAACAACTATTCTAAAATGTCTGATACCCTAAAAATGGAAAAAGATTCTATTTATACTAAGCTGGAAAATTGGACAAAAATGCCCCTGCGGGGTTAGTGCGGACCGCACAAAATGGTGTGTGGACGCACTAGGCTCTTGAACTTGAAAACTTGCTCTCTGACCTCAGGCTCCGCGGACCGCATAGAATGGACTGCAGCTGCAGAGGCTTCTAGTGCGGTCCGCACAAACTGGACCGCGGACCGCACAGGCTTGAAAGCTCCAACTTCACCCTCTCTGAAACTTGACTCTACGGATCGCATAGAATGGTAGTGCGGTCGCATTGCCTTCAGTGCGGACCGCACAAAACCGTCTGTGGTTGCACTGCCTTAATGCCTGAAGTATCAGCTTTCTGAATCTCCCTAGTGCTGACCGTACAAAGTGTAGTGCGGCCGCACTAGGCCTGTTTTTCCTGAGTTTGTCTTGTCATTGGTACTTGTGCAAGTTTCACTACTTTTGAGTTGATATTTGACATCTTTTCACTTTATTGATCAAACCTGCAATCAAGCACAACTTATGAGCCTTTTGGGACTATTTTTTATGAATTTATAATCAAAGCGTAAGCAAGAAGGAGTATAAAATGCGTCAAAATCCCTAGTTATCAGTATCCCCCGCAGGTCTGGGGAAATACCTCTAGAAACTCCCGAACAACTAGTACATAATCCATGGAAGAAATCTCTATACTAGAATCACGAACATAAGCCAAATAATCCAAACACCCTTTCTCAGCCATACGCCAAGCCTTCATATAAAAGATAACCCTACTAGTAGAATGACCAGGAGTCCCTCTCCACTCTAATCAAGAAAACCCCGGAAATGCTAAGGTCACGGTCTTGGCATGACTGTCCAATATAGCATGATAAGGTGATAGACAATCCATTCCTAAACAACAACAATAACCCAGTATAATCCCACTTAGTGGGGTCTAGGGAGGGTAGTGTGTACGCAGACCTTACCCCTACCCTGAGGTAGAGAGGCTGTTTCCAAATAGACCTCCGGCATCCTTCCCTCCAAGAACTTCCCACCTTGCTCTTGGGGAGACTCGAACTCACAACCTCTTGGTTGGAAGTGGAGGTTGCTTACCATCAGAGCAATCCATTCCTAAAATGACATCAAAATCAACCACATCGAGAAGTAGGAGATCTACACTAGTCTCAAGACCTCCAATAATAACTACACATGAGCGATAGACACGATCTACAACAATAGAACCCCCCACCGGTGTGGACACATACACGGGAGCACTCAAAGAATCACGAGGCACAACCAAATATAAAGCAAAATAAGATGACACATAGTAGTATGTAGACCGTAGATCAAATAAAATTGAATCATCTCTACCACAAACTGAAACAGTACCTGTGATAATAACATCGGATGACTCAGCCTCAAGCCTGGCTGGGAAAGCATAACATCGGGGCTGGGCCCCACCACTATAGACCATATCCCTAGGACGGCCTCCTACTGGCTGGCCTCCACCTCTAGCGGTCTGACCTCCAACTCTAACGGCCTGACCTCCACCTCTAACGGCCTGACCTCTACCTATGGCTCCCTGACCCCTACCTTTAGCTGGCTAAACGGGCGGTGCTGGAATCATGGCACGAGAACCCTGCTGTTGTAACTGAACACCTACAAATATCGGACAGGTCCTCCAGATATGCCCATACTCACGACACTCGAAACATCTATCCTGATGTTGCAGCTATGGAAACTAAGACTGACCCTGACGGGCCGACTGACCGCGATAATAACTTTGAAGAGGAGGTGCTTTGATAAGAGCTGGTGGTGCACTATAAGCTGGCTGCCATAAAGGAGGTACATAAGAACCACAACTCCTTGAAGCTCCATGGGATGTTTGAAGTGCTGAATGAAACAGCCTGGGAGAATAGCCCATACCAAAAGTACCCCGACCTCCAGATGAGGCCCTACTGAATCCACCAGAGTGATGAGGCCTCTTGTCAGACTCCTTACCACTCCCTTGAGCCAAAACCATCTCAACTCGTCTGCCACATTGGCTGCATCTTGGAAATAAATCTCACTCCCTGTCTTCTTCACCATCTACAATCTGATAGGTTGAGCAAGTCCCTTTAATAAACCTCCTCACCCACTCTCTCTCGGTAGGGAGTATAAGAAGAGCACGATGGTCCAAATTAACAAATATAGTCTCGTACTGAGTGACTATCATAGAACCCTACTGAAGGTGCTCAAACTGCCTCCGACAGTCCTCTCTCTGAGTGATAGGAAGATACTTCTTGAAAAATAGCTGAGAGAATTGGTCCCAAGTAAGATCTGGCGACCCAGATGGTCTGGTCAAACAAAAATCTCTCCACCATTTCTTGGCAAAGTCGCACCTATTGGTCTCCACTATCCCCATGTTCCGTAATACCTCGTGACAACTGTCTAGATAGTCATGGGGATCCTCTGAAGGTGTACCACCATACTGAGTGATGATAAGTTTGGTAAACCTATCCAATCTCCATAGAGCCTCAGAAGACATAGCCTATCCATCGACGATCTATGCTGCAACACCCGGCGGAACTACCCCAACTTGCTGAGCTGGTGGAATTTGAAACTAGGGAGCCATCTACTCCGGAGTGTGAGTAGTGGGAGTCTGGGCTCCTCCCCTAGCCTGAGAGACGGCTGGTGCTACAGGAAATATGTCAGCCTAGGCAATACTCTCCATAAGGCCCACTAGAGTGACCAAAGCATCCTGAAGTACCGAGGTAGCGATGAACCCCTCTGGAACCTGAGCTAGCCCTGCTGGAATGGTCTGGGCAGGAGCCTCCTCATCAAACCCAGCCTGAGGCTCTGCCGCTGGTGCTGCTGCTCGAGCTTTAAGTTGAGCCCTACCCCTACCTCGGCCTCGTCCTCTGCCCCTTGTAAAAGCTGCCATTAGGGGCTCCGGCTGATGCTCAGTTGAAGAAGTAGTACGTGTTCTCGCCATCTGCGTAGGAACAAGAGTAGAGGGTTCCATTAGCATTGAGAGATCAAATCGCACGACAGAGATGAATAGAAGTGAAATTATTCCTAAACTCTGTAGCCTCTAGGCAATAAGCACAGACGTCTCGATACCGATCCCTCAGACTGTACCAAGCTTGTTCGTGAATTGTGAGACCTAAGAAACCTGGTGTTCTAATACCAACTTGTCACGACCCGAAATTCCCACCATCGGGACCGTGATGGTATCTATCATCGCATTCACTAGGCAAGCCAATGTTAGAGTTTTGTTTACCTTTTTCTTTACATTTCATAGATTAAAATTTACAAAGCTAAATCAAGCTGAAATAAATGCGGAAATATGTAATTATCCTATTATCTATGTACTATTAACAATATCATGACTATTGCCACCCAGAACTGGTGTCACAATTCACGAACATACTATGAATATTTACGAACCTTAGTCTAAAAGAAATTATATCTGTTTTGAAAGAAAAGAAAATAGGAAGACATCAGGGCCTGCGTACGCTAGCAGAACTACCTTGGGTCTCCTAGATGAAATGTCAGCAACCAACCTCTCAATCAGCCACTACCAGCTCGAAAATCTGCATAGAAAGTGCAGAGGGAAGTATTAGTACAATCAATGCCATGTACTGGTAAGTGCCGAGCCTAATCTCGATGAGGTAGTGACGAGGCTACGACGGGGAAATTATAATATAACCTACATACAGTTTGGAATATAGCGGAAAAAAAGAAGTATGATACATAATGAAACAGTAACTTGTAACAACAATGAATATGAAACTCAAATATCTTATTAGTTCCATCTATAACCAATCCTTAAATGCGATACAACACTACAGAATAACTTCACAGCAGAAGAAGGGTACATAAACAATAAACTAATGCGGTGCGCATCCCGATCTAGTAACAGTGTGAACATTCACCCTTATTACTCCTTATCAATCCATCATTATTCCTCCTATTGCGGCGTGCAACCCGATCCCACCGTACAATAGTAATTCACCCTTATTACTCCTCAATATATCACCCTTATTCCTCATGTTGCGGCGTGCAACCAGATCCCACCATATCATAACATTTAACATTTATTCCTCCTCAATATATCACCCTTATAACTTTTGTTGCGGCGTGTAACCCGATCCTACCAAATTAGTATCAATCACACAATAAAAAAAAATCACAACTTGGCTCAAAACTCCCCACAATATTTAAGCCTCAAACCAAAGCAAACAGAAAGCTACCCAATTATGAAACTTCACTCAATTAACACTATACAGCGAGACCAACCCAAAATGTACCATAAAGCACTGATAAGCCAACTTAGACCAATAATGTAATACAATGAACTACGCAATAGTTAATACCTTCAATAAAGAAAAACAACATCTAACAAGTAGCAATTAAATATGGAAACACCAATAAACATGTAGCAGCTAAGACGGGAAGAATATGTGTCACACCTCTTTCTTCCGCCCCCGCGAGGGTACAAGGAGTTTTCTCCAATTAAAGGACAGTCGAAACGGAATTTGTTTATTTATTTCAGAGTCGCCACCTGGGAATTTTACGGCGTCCCAAGTCACCAGTTTTAATCCCGAATCGAGGAGAATATGACTCTGTTTGTCATTCTGCGAACTAGAAATCCGAGTAAGGAATTCTGTTAATTCAGGAGAAGGTGTTAGGTATTCCCGAATTCCGTGGTCCTAGCACGGTCGCTTAACCATTTTTATACTTAGCTTGATTATCTCGATTTTTTCTTGTTGCCTGATTTTGTTACCGCTTTTGTTTAGATTGTTTACAATTATAGACCCTTCTTGAAACGAATCACGCGTACGTATATTCGTATTATACATTTTTATAAATGTAAAGAATCGTGTCACGCATACGTGTACACAATAAGATTGATAATATTTTTTATATTTTTTATTATATATATAAAAAAACTTGTGTTCGAAATTGTGCTTAAAATAAAGTTAAGAACGTTTGTCGCTCTTGTATGATTAAATAGTGAACTGCACATCTCGGGTTATATGAAATTAATTTAATATCCTCTGAAGAACTCCCTTTTTGTTAAAAATTTTGCTCGAATTTGCGCGAACGCATAATCTGAATTGCCTTTAGAAGTATAATCAGGTCACGCGAATGCATCCCTAATTACACAAAATATTCTTGATGGTAATATAAATTCTCTGCAAATGTTTATTATGTCCATCTATTTTTAAATGTGAAAGTCATGGGAAATCACCGATTGGGATGCTTCCAAATTTCTTGAAAAGAATTCAAAATTTATTAGGTATTGACCGCAGGTCATATTTTACACGTATGAATTATATACCTCAAAACTATTCAAATTTAAAGAATTAGTGATATGAAAAACAAACAACGTGCAACTAAAACTACCATTTTTATTGTGAATACAATATCCGTATTTTGTTTATGTATTTTTAGTATTTGATAATTATATGCACAATTTGTCTGTTATTTTCCTAGGCTTAAGACTAAGTGTATACATTCGAAAACTTACCAAAAGCTAATTACGTATAAAAACTAGGAAAAAATTAATTGATAAGCAAACTAATATTTTTCAAAGAATTTTCATTGTTCTATTCGGAACGGATTCTTTTTGTATATCTTTGACTTAAAATGTTGCAATTCATATTTATAAATCTCACCCCCCTTTCTCATCAACTTGTTCTTAGTCCAAAGTTCTAATTATTTGGTTAATTCGCTTAAGATGATTGAGTTTGGGATAGATAAAATCAAACCAATTTTTATTCTCGGCCTATGCAAGCTATTTACAAACACTAATTCTACACTTTGTAAAAATTATTGACATTATTTTTTATATACTACTTTTAAGAAATGAGTTAAACAAGTTTCTTAAATAAATGGACCATTTGTTGTTTGGAAAGAGAACTAATCTACAAAATGATTTAATAAGATGACATTACATTTAACATAGTTATACATCTGAACTATTCGCAATATTCCAACATCGTAAACGTAACGGATTATATCAATTCACCTTTCGCCTATTGGTTATACACATAACCGTTATCATGCCATATACGAACAAAATACAGCTTACATCATCTAGCTTTAAACAAAAAACGGATATTTGACGAGATACGCTAATAATGTAGTTTCTTGATATTTCCATACTATCTTATACTTAGCCAACAATATCACAAGATTTAATTAATGGCCAGCTTTCTGCCATATTCCCTATCATAACAATTCAAAAATACATGTCATCACTAAACTTCAAAATAAATAATATTACCGCAGAATTTATACTACTTCAAAAGGTCAATTGGCTAATAGTTTATCATGTCAAGTATAATACTATATTAACCAACTAAAACAAAACTGAAACTTAAACTAATAGATTTAAATGAGTAGAAGACATAATTGTAATTCCAAACTTCATTTACTTGCAATGTTGGAGCTTTTCATGACATGAGGCTACAGATATGTACCTGGAAATGAGGGTAAAAGAGGTAAAGTTCAGCATTAGCAGTAGCAACAAAAACCAGCAGAGAATGCCAATGACTCAGCAGATTTGAGCAAAACAACAAGACCCGTGAAACCCAAACGCACAGTAGCAGGAATCTTAGGAAATTTCAGATTTAAATCAAACAATATCAACAAACCAAACCGGACAATTCAGGGAAAACAGTATTTCTGACTTCTCTTATTTTTTTCTGTTCTGTTTTTCTTTTCTGTGTATGTGTGTGTGTGCTCTTTTTTTTGTTTTTCTCTTTCTGTTTTTTTCTTTTTGTCTCTCCTTATTCTTCCTTTTCTTTCTCTGTATATCTCTCTCAGTCCTCTCTATCTCTTCTTCTTCTGAAATCAGTCCCTAACCCCCTTCTTATACAACTTATTTTTCCCTTTAATGCTGCTCGGACCCCCTTTGTTATCTAAGGCAGATTTTTCCCTTAAAATCTGCCACTAAAACTGCTTTTTCTAGTTAATCATCACTTTTCCTTAATTTCAGCCCCTCCACTTCCTTTGGTTCCCTATTAGGATTAATTAATACCTCATTGATAAATCACTAGCAATAAAGTATTATACTAACTGTTTTATTCCCCAAACTGCCCCTGAAAAACCCTTAAACTGCAGCTATAACCAATTTTCTTAAGTTCTGGACTGAATTTTAACTAAAATGCAACCTTCTAACCCAATAATATCAATTAACACTTGTAAAACTTAATTTAAACCAATGTCATATCCACATGAGGCCCTAGTATTCAACAAGAAGCATTATGATTCAAACCATTAATCCTATCAGATAATTCTGACCTTACATTGGATCAAACAGCATTACAATATAGATGAAGGATTCAGGGAACAGACTGACTAAAGAAAAATAAAGGAACAATTTCAATACACTGAACGAAACCAAACTGAATTTAAACCAAAACATCACATTAACACCACACAGAACTTGACAAAATAGTGAAGCTAAAGTTGGACCAACAATCACATTAATATTGCACATCAAACTTCAATGACAGTGCGTACTCACATCCTAAACCAAATCGAACAGTCATTGAAACCAAGATAAATGGCTGAAGTGAGATAGTACACAGGGAACTAGCTTGAAATGAAAAGCTAACTACACAGGGAACGCCTTAAACTTCAATAAATTCAAAATGAAAGAGGTGTGGCATTGAATTTGCAGATGTAAAACTAACACATAATGTAGAGCAACCTTGATATATAAAGAAATGATCATTTTGAACAAAATAAAAGACAATAACAAAGGAAAGCAATAATCGAAACAACACTGAATACGCAAACTTAAATAGACAAAAAATAATAAAACAAAACTCACCGGATGAACAAAAACTCAAAACCTGGTGTCCTTAACTTGTATTCAAACTCCCATTTTGGCTTTTAAGATCGAAATGAACCTTAATCGAATGTTCTCGGCTGAGAACTTTCGACTAAGGTCGATTACGACCTTAATTTCTTCTAATTTTTCCCCCGAATTAGTGTTTCTTAGTCGATTTTTCTGATCGAAAGTCCAACCCCTTTGGTACTGATTCGAGGCAAACTGTTAGGATAGTGGGAATGGGGTGGCTCGGGTGGTCAAATGGTGTTAGTTTGGAATTGATTGGAATGGCGCCGCCACCAGGGAATCTCATGGCGGCGCTAGGGTTCTTGGCTTTGATTCGATATTCGAGGGGTTCCAGGTCGATTCGAAGGAAACCTATGAGGCTTTAGTGGTGAGAGAGGTCCATAGGTTAAAAGGTGTGAGTTTGGTGGCCGTCAAATGAACTAGGGTTTCGGACTGCATCTTCGATCGAAGATTCGAAGACGTTGGCTGATATTTGGAGGATAAGGTTCAGGGATTTAGGATCGGGAAGTTGAAGTGAGTTCAAGGTGTGAAAATGGAGAGGTATGGCCACCGTTCGCCGCCGTGAGGGCGGTGGCTTGAGGTCTGGTCTCTGAAAACTCGGGGAAGAAGAGAGGAGAGGGGGGGTCTGGCCTGGGGGTGTGGGGCGAAACATTTAGGCTTATATACTGGGGTAACCAATGGATCCTGGCCGTTAGATCAAATGAGATTTACGGCTGGGATCGCTTACTTAAGTGAAACGACATCGTTTCATTTTCTTTAAGACCGGATCGGTCTCTGACGGGAACGGGTCGGGTAAAAGGTAATGTTTTTGGTCCGTTGATCAATTCAAAATCAACGGCCCTTATCAACGTTTCCCAAAACGACATCGTTTGTGGTATCTTTGAGACGGACCGGACCTGGGGTCGTTTGGATTGGGCTGTGAGGGGGTTAATTTGGTTTGGGCCTGGATTTCGGTCCAGGTCTGATTTATGACTCATTTCCTATTTTTCTTTTAAAAAAAATAAAATAAAGTAAAATTAAACACATATTATTTAATACCTATAATAATTAATGCTCAAATTAAAAAAAATAAAATAAAATTAACACAATGGCAAGAAACACATATGCATATTTTTTGTGATTTTTCCCTCTTTTAAAACCAACTATGGTTTATTTAATTCCTAAATATATTATTTTTTTATTTTATTTTATCCTTTTATAAAAACCTAGGATTAATTAATTATAAAAATGCAACATTAATTCCTAAATGCACATGTACCTATATTACTATTTTTCTATATTTTTCCCTATTAAAAATAAAATAATCATGCACAAATAAAATGTCACGAAAAATTCAAAATTGCATACAAAGAAAAATTATTTGTGATTTCTTTTGGAGTAATTCTTGTGAGGCAAAAATCACGTGCTCACAATATGTATTAAGAACAGGGAAAGGAACAGGCTAAACGGATAAGTTGGTGGCGCATAGGTACTCGCCACCTCACCTTTACACCACATACATGGATTTTCACATAGCAATTAAGTCGGGGTTCCCTAATCCCTGAAGTCAAAGTTAAACATAACACTTACCTCAATCTAACGTCCAACTCAACGCTCAATTACCACCTTTTCTCTAATTTTCACCTATGAACCACTCGTATCTAGTCATGATTAACTTAATAACATCAATTATCGCTAAAGAAATCAATTCCAATACAAAATTAATAAGTTTCCCAATATTTTCTCCAAAAGGTCAAAAATTGACCTCGGGTCCGCTTGGTGAAAACCCGAAATTCAGACCAAAACCCGATTACCCATTCACCTCCGATCTCGGATATACAATTGATTTTGGAATCCGACCTCAATTTGAGGTCTAAATACCCAAATTTTGAAATTCCTAAGTTCTACCAAAAAATCCCCAATTCCACCATGAAAAACCCTAGATTCTAGGATGAAATCTTGTAAAAAGAAGTAAAAGATTGAAAGAAACTAGTTAAGAATCACTTACTTATGATTTGAGAAATAAAAAGTCTTTGGAAAATCGCCTCTTGAGGTTTAGGTTTTGAAAATTTGGGAAATGAATCAATAATCTCATCTAAGTCTCTTTTACATAGCTGCAGATGTCGCATTTGTGAAGCTCAGGTCACAAATGCGAAGGTACCATCACAAATGTGAAGATCCTCACACCCCTGCTGCTTTTGCAATTGCGAAGAAGGGTTCGCAATTGCAAACTTAATTCTTCGCAAAAGCGAACAAAAGATCGCATTTGCGATCACTGCCTTCCCACCTTACTTCGCAAATGTGAAGATTTCCTCGCATTTGCAAGATCAGAGGCCTGCAACAAGTTCAGTTATAACAGCAAATTTTTTCTAAGTTCAATACACCTCGTAGCCTATTCGAAACTGACCCGAGCCCTAGGGGCTCCAAACCAAACATGCACACAAGTCTTAAAACATCATACGAACTTCTTCGAACGATCAAATCCAAAATAACATTTAGAACTACGAATTTAGCACCAAATCATATGAATTTCTTAAGAACACTTTGAAATTCCTCTTTTTTCAACCGGATACCCGAATCTTGTCAAATCCACTCAAATTTTCATCAAATTTTACAAACATGACTTAAATATTATATTAAACATGTATTGGGCTCCGGAACCAAAATACGGACCCGATACCAATGAGATCGAACATTAATCAATTTCTTTAAATTATTAGATTTTCAAACTTATAATTTTTAACAAAAATTCGTTACTCGGGCTAGGGACATCCAAATACGACTCCGGGCATACGCCCATGTCTTCAATACGGACCCATCGGGACTGTCAAACTACGAGCCCAGGTTCGTTTACTCAGAACGTTGACCGAAGTATACTAAATCCACTTTTAAAGGCAAATATTATTATTTTTCTCAAATTTTCACATAAAGGCTTTCCGAAAACGTGCCCGGACTGCACACGCAAATCGAGAAGAGATAAAAATAAGCTTTTGAAAGCCTCGGAATACGAAATCAAGTTCTAAAACATAATATGACCTTTTGGGTCATCACATCGGTAATATTATTAAATTTATATTTTAATTATTTTAAAATTGTGTTTCTGACCGAACTCGATCGGATATATTTAATTATAACTTATTTCAGTTGGTAAATTAAATATATATAATTTTTGTTATATTAAAAACCAATTGCCTTGGGCGGATAATCATAATTTCAAATATTCCGATCGAAATCGATCGGAATTTTTGAAACTTTTTAATAAAAAATAATTTTTCCATGGAAACCCCCACTTCTTCTCTTCCCATGGAATATTTATTTACTAATCTATCCATTTTATTATTTGTTTTTTTCTTTCTTTTTTATGAAAAAAAGAGTGCATTAAATAAGGATTCCATAAATCAATAAAAAGTTATTTCAAGTGAATAAAATTATGATTACATTTTAATGTAAAATATTATTAGGTATTTTTTCTAAAATTTCATTTATAATCCTTTAATAACACATTAATTGTTTTATATAAAAAATATATTAACTAACCAAAATTAAATATATCATACATTGGTTAAATAATTGGTACATAAGCTATAAGCAATATTCAATATATATAAGCTATATATACATACATCTATATATATATATATATATATATATTAAAAATCAATTGCCTTGGGCGGAAAAGCATGATTTCAAATATTTAAAATATTTAATTAAAAATTATTTTTGTAGATAATTAAAAATTAATTTTCGATCGAAATCGGTCAGAATTATTATATATTTTTTGACTGATTTCAGTCGATATTTTGTGAACGAATTTTGACAATTTTCTAGTAGTGAAAAAATATTCTGTATTTGGGTTATAGAGAAATTGTCAAACTAATAAAATCATTTTTGACATGGAGATATAAATTTGAGCTACTTGTTAAATCTGGTGATTAAAGATAGTTCTAGCCCAACAATTGGATCACAAAATTTTGTGTACCATTTAAAAAAATAATAATTGTTCGTAATTGTTGAGTTTTAAATTGAAGAATTTTTCAATTAAAAAAGGGGGCCCTGGACAAACACAGAAAAGCAATATGTCCACTACTATGACATCGTCACCATCAGCCCAAAATTCATTAAAGATCGTGATTGTGCTGGACACGCTGTCAGGCTAGCCAACACTAAATAGTTAATTAAAGTCTCTTTTTATATTTTTAAAATCATACAATTTCCTTCAGTTTCACTAGTAACAGATGAACTTTACAAAATAAATAAAAATATTTACCATTTCATGTATGAATATCCCATCATCATCACAGAATCCGATGTCACAAGTGCATGAGCAATTACTAAGAAATAAAATGAAATACAATAACAGTACGGAAAATAAATTGGATAGAAAAGAAAATACAAATACTCTGAAGGGGACTCTGCTGGTTGCGGATCGTCTCATAGATGTAGCTAACCTAAGTCTCCGTATCAACCATGCAACTGCACCCACAAGGCCACTAGACATACATGTGCATACACAATAAAATGTACAACAAGTGTAGTATGAGTACGAAAATAACTCGTACCCAGTAAGTATCCAGTCTAAGATCGAAGAAGTAGTAACGCGGGGTGGACTTCGACACTTACTAGTGGTTCAATAATATCATGTGCAGTAAGGAAGTGAATAAATATGAAACAGAGTAATTATATGAAACAAACAAGTATAAAATATGTGGTACAATTCCTCTCTTTACAATTTACTCAAGCTCTCAACTAGCAAGTTCCCTCCGTAACCGGAACATATATATAGATACAGTGAATTTCATCAAAAAGGTTGTCATAATTCAAATCAGGGAAAAACCCTCATATACATTGTCTTCTTGCCAAATATTACGCACGATTCCATGAGGATAGTGTATATATATATATATATAAGAGAGAGAGAGAGAGAGAGAAGAAATGCCGAGGCGTACGGTCCGATACAACATAAAAGTAAATTGTGCACTGTCGAGGGTCGAACGGCGCGAACCATAGATGCATCTATTAACCTGTTGAGGCAATCGACCCGCTCCCATGAGAGAAGTAGAAGGAGTTACCCCGCTCGCGAATCATGCTTGCAACGTCGTCAGATACAAGTTTAAGGAATTTTCCCGCTCACGAATTATACTTACGACGAGGTCAAATATAAATTTAAGGAATTACCTCGCTCACAGATCATACGTGCGACGTGGGTACACATATTCTTAAGTTATTAAAGTATTCCTCAATTCTTTTTAAATTACGAATTTCAAATGAAAACTTTTATGTTCCCAACTTTTCCTCAATTTCGACTCCTTTCAAAAATATTTAATAAGCTAACTAAATATCGCTTCTTCTCAAGGCAAACAATAAATATAAATCAACAACAATATCAACAAGGCATGATGTAAGCCTAAAACTACCCGGACATAGGCATACCTAGTAACTACGTACGGACTCTCGCCACCTCGTACGTACGTAGCCCCCACAAATAGAAACACATAATAATTTAGTTCACCTATGGGGTTAATTCCCTCGTACAAGGTTAGAATTATCTCGCTCAGAAGTTCCATAACAGGCTCCCAAGCCCTTCCGACGACTCAAACCGATGGCCGACACTCCAAAATTAGTAATAATTATGCAAACTCATTAATATATACTCAAATACCCATTATAATCCTATTTACAACAATTTCCAACTTTACTTGAAAAGTCGATAAAATCATCATCGGGCCCACGTGCCCGGATTCCGAAAATTTTCGAAGATAAACTTTACTCATAATACCACAAACTCAAATATATAATTTATTCCAAGTTCCATGTTAAATTTCGTGGTCAAAATAAAAAAAATATAAATTTCTAGGTTTTTCTTCAAAACCCCAAATTTCCACTAATTTCTCATGAATTTCCATGTTAAATCTAGATATAATCCAACTAATTAACTTGCAATAGGTGGGAATCACATACCTTGACATAGATGATGAAGATAGAGCTCCAAAATCGCTCATAGGTCGTCTCCCATGGAGGAAATGAAATTAAATGAGCCAAACCCATTTTTGCAAACTTATACACTTCCAGGCAATCCTTCTTCGCGTTCGCGGGCCTCCCATCACGTTCGCGATGAACTAAATTCTCGAAAGCCATTCCCAAACTCTTCTCAGATAGCCTCTAGGATAATGGTCATTACTTTTTGTAAAAAAACTCCAAATCACAAATAGTTTAACTTTTGGAAAAGTAAATACAAAGATCTACAACTTTTGTATTTTGGTCATCTCTCAATTCCTTATATATTTCGAGATATAAGCCTAAAAATCAGCCCTGTGCAACGCAAATTTCTTCTTTATCTTCTCAGACAACCTGTAGTGTACCAGCCATAACCTTTTGTACACAAATCCAAATACTTAATGATTTAATTTTCTGAAAACTAGACACAAAGGGCTACAATTTGTATATTTGAATTATCTCTAAATTCCTTATAGATTGCGAGATATGAGCCTCCAAAGTCAAACCTGTGCAACAGAGATTTCCTTTTTCACGAACGCGAGGATCTCTTCGTGAACGCGGAGAGCAAAGTCCCTGAAGCCAAATCCTTCTTCGCTAATGCGAGAGGATGCTCGCGAACGTGAAGAACAATACCAGACACCAGTATCAGCTTTTGCAAAATAGCCCAAAATTATCTGAAACCACCCCGAAGCCCCCGGGGCCCCGTCCAATCACTCAAACCAGTCTCATAACATAACACGGACCTGCTCGAGGCCTCAAATCACAACAAACAATATCGAAATCATGAATCACACCCCAATTCAAGCTTAATAAACTTTAGAACTTCAAACTTCTATATTCGATGTCGAAACCTATCAAATCACGTTCGATTGACCTCAAATTTTGCACACAAGTTACATTCAAAATTACGGATCTACTCCAACTTCCACAATTGGAATTCGACCCCGATATCAAATGGTACACTTCCGGTCGAACTTCTCAAAAACCTTCAAATTTCTAACTTTCGCCAAATGACCCCAAAATGATCTATGGACCTCCAAATCCACTTTCAGACGTGCTCCCAATACCAGAATCACTATACGGAGCTATTCCCAGACTCGAAACCCTAAACGGACATCAATAATATTGAAATGCACTGCAACCCAAATTTTTGAAATTCTTCCAAAATGCCAACTTCCACAATAGGCACCGAAATGCTAACGGGTCATCCAAAACCTGATCCGGACATACGCCCAAGTCCAAAATCATCATACGAACCTGTTGGGACCTTCAAATCCCGATTTCGAGGTTGTTTACTCAAAAATCAAACCTTAGTCAATTCTTTTAACTTAAAGCTTCTAAAATGAGAATTTTCTTTCCAAATCAACTCCGAACTTCCCAAAATTCAATTCCGACTATGCGTGCAAGTCATAATGACTAATGTGAAGCTACTCATGACCTCAAACTACCGAAAGACGCGCTAGAGCTCAAAACAACCGGTCGGGTCGCTATATTCTCTCCCACTTAAACATACGTTCGCCCTCGAACGTGCTAAGAACTGCGTTGGAGTTGTCTGAAATCACTATTTAACACCTCGCGCACCTACCTGTACTACCACAACTCAGTTGAGCATATTTGCTCGAGCAAATCTGAAGATTGCCCTTTTGTTTAGGCAAATTAGCCTTAGATCCAAATTCCAACATCCAGAATTTTCCACCGGGCCTGCTTTCATCATACGGACATTGTATCAATCTCTATGCGATGTACCAATACATGATTGCATAGTTTTGTTGAATCCACACTAAGCACTGCATAACTTACATGACCATAATAATGTCCTCTAATAACAATAGCCGAAATTTCACGAATCTGATGCTCCCAATGCATCTCATGACATATATAAGTCATGTTCCCACTCCTACAATACCACCATAACGGAAGAGATGCATATAAATTCATAACCGACTGCCGAGACAATAATTCATTGAGTTGCTCCTTCTAACAAGAACCATTGCCTCATTATGAACCAAATAACTATATTTGCTCTTTAATATACTTCATATAAATTTGACCGCATTGATCCCAGGTCCAATAATCTCGTCTCACCCAGTATAGGCTGCCCAAGCAATAAGCCACCTCAGACACTACCAAAATTCTCATATGATACCACAACGTTCCAATAAGCTACAACTCAAGTATGATACATAGGGAAAACGAACTCTGGAAAGAACTACTCAACCCACGTAACTAATTTAGACAACCGAAAGGTGTTATGAACCTTCCTCAGAAAATGGGAAGCAAACACTCAAGAAAAGATATAGGAAACTGTACTCAACATCACACTGTTGCGGCGTGCAACCCGATCCAAACAAAATATCTGTTACGGTATGCCACCTGATTCATACATAATAATCTATAAGGAATTACTTACCGAGTTAGAATGCTCATACTTGCGAAGCACCCGAATATCAACCACGAGACGTGGAGTGCATAATGAAAATTCCTGGGGAGACCGACAATGCCATATGCTACAAAACTAAAGCACGACTAAGGTGCAATGTATGATCTGAATCTCGAGAGTCATCCTGCTCACATAACACCATCGCTATGCAGAACCTCAACACATATGAAATTTATCAAGCTGTTTCACTACTCATATGGTACAATATAGTATTACATGAAATAGCCAACGCCGAAGTATTATCCAACGTTCGAATACCCCTCCATAAGGAGCGTTATGCTGAAATGAACACATCTGACCTGATATAGAGCCCATATTCATAATTAGATCCATCCACAGACCTCAAGCCAATTCTGATCGCATTGCACTAGGCTAATAGCCTTTCAGGTGTCCATAATAACCCCCTTGTTAACACACAAGAACATCCCTCCAATCCGGAACAACCTTTTATAGTCCACAGCCAAATGAACCGAGCGCCCTTCAGGCATAAATTCTCAATTAGCGATAGTACCACAATCTCCGTACTTGGTTTAAATCCTCAATCAATTAAGTGACTACATGTCACACTTATACAATCTTTCCATGGGATATGCTCCCATGGCCTTCTACACCAGATAACAAGTATACACATCCATACCACTGGCCATACAAATGTTGCAAAGCGAATCAAGGATCCGCAAGTCAATACACAAAACCTCCTACTCATGACACTGATCTCAGGTGATGCTGAAGATAATACCAGCTTATTCTAAACATCTAAATTGTTTTCCTGCTCATCCGAGCCCGTGACCTCCTTGTTAACACCGAACCGCAACCTTGATTCTCAACTTCCAAATCCCATGCTACTCATGGCACTTAATCATGACAATGCGCAAGAGTACAAGAATTTCATCATAACTCATGAACCACTAATAGGGTAAACACTTCATCATATGTAAGCTTTTTACTGAACTCATTTCAAGAGAACCATTGCAACCCGTGACTAAATTCTTATAATCGCATAAAATGCCAACCTCAAGTAGTGGTCTAAACCACCATAACTCTTCTGGGATCCATCTGCACATAACAAGCCATAATACTCGAAAGCATCCAAATAAAATCAATTACGACGACCGTCAAAGCTCGCATGCATTACTACAATCATGTGTATAACTTAACACGCTGAAAGAACTAATCGTTTCCACCATTATACCAATTCAACCATTGCTGACTGATTTTACTTCTTCCAATTTACTCTGTGCTTGACTTAGGAATAATAGTAGCCCCATTCAAAACATCATGAACCCAAATCTACACTCATCTTGAGTGACCTTATTTCATGAGACCATGCTGTCTCAATTCCCATGAACCATCTCATACCCTCCTTATGAGCGTATTCGCATCCTCAACTGGTACACTCATTCTGATAATTCCTCAATGAATCCAAAGTCATTTTCTCTCATTCCTCTCAATTTACACCGCAAACCGAAGATAACACAAAACAATCCAAGCTCCTTATCATAATCCACTGCAAAAGCTCGATACTCAATCATACTATGGACTCGAAACCCTTAGGCACCACACCTTAACCTTTGAACCTACTAGGACCGTTGTTGAGAGTCAAATACTTTGACTTGGTCCCGAATATATTTAACTGCAAGGCTCCGCTAGCACATGACCATCCTCTCAAAGAAGCACCTGGCGGAATCACCTTCCTTGCAACTCACTTCTATGCGAAGCATAATTCCTGAGTCTTCCCAAAGCCTAAACATGAATCGATGATGCCAATTATAGAACACATTCTTCAATTTGTTGCTTAAATTACCATTGATATTCTCTTTCCTTAGTCACAGTAACCCATCAATATGCCGATAACCAGAAACCTCACAAGTAGATAACCATGCAATCCAATCGTAGGCGGTGGGACTCTCCCACTTAGCTTGAAGCCACCACTACATAACGCTAAAACCTACCAATGTTCATCCATCCTCTCTAACATGACCTCGCGCTATCGACCCGCCAAATTCTTCGAAATCTTCCAACGATGTTGCACCGAGCACAATTACTATGAAACCAATAAACCATCCCAGGTCCGTGCCCATTCACCAGCTGTACAAGCCCGTTCACTCCCTATTTAACATCTACTAAAATGTGCGACACTACCTTAAATCCAAAGTCATGTTGTATCATTCTTCATATCAAGCAACTCCTTCTGTTGTATCCAATCTCCCGCCGTATATTAGCCAATATTTCAAATTAAGTTTGTAGACCTAGTCACTGTCTACCATGAATCCCAAATTAGTCTAATTTTTTTCAAGGAGTGTAGTCATCCTACCACAGAACCCATATGCTACTCTGCCCAAAAGGCGAATTGAAGAAAACCATAACACCGGAGAACTTAACGTATTCAACAAGGACAATGACACCACATCACAGATGAAAATTCCACCACGCTCGAAAATATCAATTCTTTTTACTCCATCAAATCAAACTTAAACATTCATGCCCAATTGCCTCTCCTTCGCCTAAAATAAAATTCTGAATCTCTGAATCTTGCATTGAGTAAACATCCTTCCAAGTCATTCACTGTTTCAACGCATAGACAAGCACCCTACCATTACACCAATGCTATGGGATAGCAATGCATGAATCGTCATAACAATTAATGCCAAATCTCAAAACCTTAGGTAATATTGATACTGAGTTGAAACGACAGAACGGCCTTCTGTAAGGCGACAACAATAGCCCAATCAAATACGCAAGGAGGAACATCCCGCACCACATCTGTAGTACCATTACAATTTTTCAATTCTCGATCGATAGCAAGCACTTCACGTCGCATAAGATTGGGTAGGAAAGAAACAAAGGCATAAGCCTCAAAGGACTCAAACTGCACGATGAGGAATCAAGAAGGGAAGTGCTCCTAACAGCCTTGTAACCTCTCGAAGATAAGTACAGACGTCTCCATACCGATCCGCAAGACTCTACTAGACATGCTTATGACTCGTGAGACCTAAGTGAACCTAGTGCTTTTATACCATATTGTCACGACCCAAATTTCATTAAAGGTTGTGATATCACCGGACACATTGTCAGGCTAGCCAACACTAAATAGTTAATTAAAGTCTCTTTTTATATTTTTGAAATCATAAAGTTTCCTTCAATTTCACTAGTAACAGATGAACTTTACAAAATATATAAAAACATTTACCATTTCATTTCTGAATATCCCATCATCATCCTAGAACCCGGTGTCACAAGTGCATGAGCAATTACTAAGAAATAAAATGAAATATAATAATTGCCCGGAATACAAATTGGACAGAAAAAAAAATACAAATACTCTAAAGGAGACTCTGCTGGCTACGGATCATCTCATAAGATGCAGCTCACCTAAGTCTCTGTATCAACCATGCCACCACGCCCACGGGGCCACTAGACATACATGGGCATGTACAACAAAATGTACAGCAAGTGTAGTATGAGTACAAAAACAACGTGTACCCATAAAGTATCCAGACTAACCTCAAAGAAGTAGTGACGAGGGGTCGACTTCGACACTTATTAATGGTCCAATAATATCAGGTGCAGTATGGAAATGAATAAATATGAAACAGAGTAATTATATGAAACAAACAAGTATAAAATACGTGGTACAATTCCTCTCTTTACCATTTACTCAAGCTCTCAACTAGCAAGTTCCCTCCGTAACCGAAGCATATATATATATATATATATATATATATATATATATATATATATATATATATATATATAGTGGACGGCATAAAAAAAGTTGTCATAATTCAAATCGGGGAAAAACCCTCAGATACACTGGCTTATTGCCAAATATTACGCACGATTCCATGAGGATAATATATAGATATAGGAAATGTCGAGGCGTACGGCCCGATCCAACATAATAGTAAATTGTGCACTGTCAAGAGTCGAACGGCGTGAACCATAGATGTATCTATTAATTTGACGAGGTGATCAGCCCGCTCCCATCAGAGTAGTAGAAGGAGTTACCCCGCTTGCGAATCATACTTGTGACGCGGTCAAATATAAGTTTAAGGGATTTCCCTGCTCGCGAATTATACTTGCGACGCGGTCAAATATAAGTTCAAGGAATTACCCTGCTCGCAGATCATACGTGTGACGCGGTTACACATATTCTTAAGTTATAAAACTATTCCTCAATTCTTTTTAAATTACGAATTTCAAATGAAAACTTTAAGTTCCCAAATTTTCCTCAATTTTGACTCCTTTTAAAAACATTTAATAAGCTAATTCAATATCGCTCCTTCTCAAGGCAAACAATAAACATAAATCAACAACAATATCAACAAGGCATGATGTAAGCCTAAAACTACCCGGACATAGGCAAAGCTAGTAACTACGTATGGACTCTCGTCACCTCGTGCATACGTAGCCCCCACAAATAGAAGCACATAATAATTTAGTTCACCTATGGGATTAATTCCCTCTAACAAGGTTAGAAGGAGACTTACCTCGCTTCGAAGTTCCATAACCGGCTCCCAAGCCCTTCCGATGACTCAAACTGATGCCCAGCGCTACAAAACTAGTCTATAATTATGCAAATTCAATAATATATACTCAAATACCCATTATAATACTATTTACAACAATTTCCAACTCCGCTTGAAATGTCGATAAAATAATCTTCGGGCACACGTGCCCGGATTCCAAAAAATTTCGAAGATAAATTTTACCCTTAACACCACGAACTCAAATATATAATTTATTCCAAGTTACATGTCCAATTTCGTGGTCAAAATAAAAAAAAATATAAATTTCTATGTTTTTCTTCAAAACCCCAAATTTTCACTAATTTTTCATGATTTTCCATGTTAAAATCTAGATATAATCCAAGTAATTAACTTGCAATAGGTGGGAATCACATACCTTAACATAGATGATGAAGATGGAGCAAATCGCTCCTAGGTCGTCTCCCATGGAGGGAATGAGATGAAAAGAGCAAAACCCATTTTTGTAAACTTATACACTGCCAGGTAACCCTTTTTTGCGTTCGCGGGCCTCCCATCGTGTTCGCGATGAACAAAATTCTCAAAAGCCACTCCCAAACTCTTCTCAGACAACCTCTAGTATAATGGTCTTAACTTTTGTAAAAACTCCATATGATAAATGGTTTAACTTTATAAAAACTAGATACAAAGATCTACAACTTTCATGTTTTGGTCATCTCCCAATTCCTTATATATTTCAAGATATAATCCTCCAAAATCAGTCCTATAAAACACAAATTTCTTTTTCATCTTCCCGGATAACCTATAGTGTACCAGCCATAACGTTTTGTACACAAATTCAAATGCTAAATGATTTACTTTTCTGAAAACTAAACACAAAGACTAACTTTTATTTTTGGATCATCTCCAAATTCCTTATAGATTGCGAGATATGAGCCTTCGAAGTTAGACCTATGCAACAGAGATTTTCTTCTTCGCGAACGCGATGATCTCTTCGTGAACATGAAGAACAAAGTCCCTGAAGCCAAATCCTTCTTCGCGAACGCGAGAGGATCATCGTGAACGCGAAGAACAACTCCAGACACCAGCATCAACTATTGCAAAGCAGCCCAAAATGTAAACCACCCCGAAATACACTCGAAGCCCCCGGGGCCCCGTCCAATCACACAAACCAGTCCCATAACATAACACCGACCTGCTCGAGGCCTCAAATCACAACAAACAACATCAAAATCATGAATCGCACCCTAATTCAAGCTTAATGAACTTTAGAACTTCAAACTTCTACATTTAATGTTGAAACCTATCAAATCACGTCCGATTGACCTCAAATTTTGCACACAAGTCACATTCGACATTACAGACCTACTCTAACTTCCGGAATTAAAATCCGACCCTGATATCAAAAAGTTCACTTCCGATCAAACTTCTCAAAAACCTTCAAATTTTTAACTTTCGCCAAATGACCTACGGACCTCCGAATCCACTTTCAGATGCGCTCCCAATACCAGAATAACCATATGGAGCTATTCCCAGACTTGAATCTCAAACGGATATCGATAACATTTAAATGCATTGCAACCCAAATTTATGAAATTCTTCCAAAATGTCAACTTCCACAATAGGCGCTGAAATGCTCACGGATCATCCAAAACCCGATCCGGACATACGCCCAAGTCCAAAATCATCATATGAACCTATTGGAACTTTCAAATCCTGATTCCGAGGTCGTTTACTCAAAAATCAAACCTTAGTCAATTTTTTCAACTTAAAGCTTCTGAAATGAGAATTTTCTTTCTAAATCAACTCCAAACTTCCCGAAATTCAATTCTGATCATGCGTGCAATTCATAATGCCTGAATTGAAGCTACTCATGGACTCAAACTATCAAATAAAAGCAGCAATTCCTTTTCAGCTATTGATAACGTCCAAATATTAAGGCAGTGAGAACAACTCTCTTAAGCACGCTAAACGTAAGAAATGTCAGAAGTATCTTTATATGCCAGGCAGACATATCGTCCAGGTGCTTGCTAACTCCGCTTATTAGATAGTAGAATGTTCTCCCTTTGAGTAAAACAACATATCTACCATATGGTAAATTCATGCATTTAAAGTCGAGTCAAAAAGTAGTTGATATGGTCATACTCAATCTCCGTACAACGCATTTGCTTATGTCTTGTAGTATGGGTGGTTAACGGGTGGGTTGGGCCGGTCCAGGTTGGAAAAAAAAGGTAACCGGTCGGTTTCTAATCTGGGCCAGTTACGGGTTAATGAAAATCGGTCTTAACAGGTCCGGCTCAATCCGGGTAAAAAATGAACCGTAAGGGTTACGGGTCCAAGGAGCCGAGCCGGGTTAGTGTTTTTTTTTTTTGTATTTTGTATAACTATCATAATTTATATTAATATAAAGTAATATATTACCATAAGTGTGTTTGAATAAAAGTATGCAAAGTCTTTTAAATCTTTATATCTGAAATTTTGATATAGAATACAATGAAGATGGAAAAAAATGCACTTATAAATTGCAAGTGTTTTTTTATTTTAAAATTCAAACTTACAAATTGAAGTTTACATTTAACAACAAGTAAATTAACGAAAAAAGAATAAATTCAAAGATTTTGCATTGCTTTAGTAAGTTCTTCATAATTAATATGAACTTCTTGGCCATCTTCTAGAGTGTTAAATTCAGATGGGTTATCATATGTTAATATATCTCGAAGTTCCTCGTCTTCTGGTCTATCAACATCTTCATGTCCCTGATTTCTTCGTTCCGATCTAATCCAATCTCTTAAACATACTAAAACTTCCAATGTATTGCTTCCCAATGAGTGGCGGGTGTCTCCAAGTTGTTGTTTTGCTTGACTAAATGCACTCTCTGATGCAACAGTTGAAATTGGCACATTCAGCACGTCCCGAGCCATAGCGGAAAGAACAGGAAATTGTTTTTCATTTTCATGCCATGATCCCAACGTTGAAAACTCCTTTGTGCGAGGCTCTTTTTGCTTTTGCAAGTAGACTTGAAGTTCATCGATGTTCCTGCTACTGGTTTGAGTGTTAGAAAATGTAAAAAAAAATATTAAAACTATCAAGGCCTTCATCATCATTCATAGTAGTATAAGTGGTACAATGTATAGCGGGATGAACATTATCTACATTAAGAGCAACACCATCAAATATATTTGCATAATAATTATATAATTATTGTAAATAATCATTTAGCTTGTTCATATAAACATATATATCTGAGGTTTCAGTTGGTCCAATCTCTATATAAGTATATAAAATATTGATTAATTGGTGATAATCAGACATCTTAATAGAAGGATTTAAAACAGCACCAATTAAGTAAATCGGAGGAATTGGAAAGAAATATTGTTTGAATTTTACTTGCATTTTTTCAACAACATCCTTATATTTTTCTTTCTTCTTAAATTCAGAGAGTAGAAAAGAAATTTCAGCTATATGTACTAAAGCCATAGTAACAGTAGGGTAATATGCTCCAGAAAACTCAACAATAGCTGTATAAAATTTATGTAAAAATTTAACAAAATAATTAATGACCTCCCAAGTAGTAGCTGTTAACATACGGTTTGGATCAGTACAATGCGCATTAGCAACTTCAGTTATTGGCGATCTATATTTGTAGCAAGATTTAAAATAAGTATGTATAATTCCATCTAGTAATAATTTCGTCTGGCATGAATCTAGGCTTAAGGTTATTCTCGGTACACTTATTCTTAAATTCCCTAACTCTAGATTGTTTATTATTTCCTTGAATAACACCAACTACTCTTCTAAAATGAGTAATCTCAATTGAAAATAATTCAAGGCCACTTTTAACAATTAAATTATAAACATGACACCAACAGTCATAAAATATTTTTAATTTTTTTTTTAGAAATCTAGTTGTTAAACCAGTCCGGGACGGTCCGGATCGGGTCGGTTAACCAATTTAACAATAATTTTGTTGACCGAGTTTGACCGGTCCGGTTAACTAGATCTATTTAGGTGAACGGACCAACCCCCCTAACCCAGCCCACCCGGCCACCTAACTACCGATCCGGGCCGGTCCAGGTTTCAACCGGTCTGGGCCGATCCGGAAACGGGTCAACCCGGCCTGTTTGACAGGCTTATCTGGTAGTCTGGCACAGATAAAAGGTTGAGTTATTCAACTAATCCCTTACACAATTGTGAAGTTGGAAATCGATTCGAGTGACTAAAATGAACCCCGACACTAATTGAATGTTTGGCCAAGCTTTTTTCTTGGTAAAAAGTGGTTTTTTTAATCAAATTAAGGTGTTTGGCCAAGCTTTTTGAAGAAAAAAAAGTGATTTTGAGTATAAGCAGAAGTAGTATAGCCTGTTTGACCATGCTTCTTTTGATGCGAAAGCGCTTTTTTTGTCAAAAGTATTTTTTTCTAAAATTAAGGTGTTTGGCCAAGCTTTTAAAAGGAAAAAAGTGCTTTTGACGGAAGCAGAAGCAATTTTGGAGAAGCAAAAAAAAGTAACTTCTTTCCAAAAGCACTTTTTTGACACTTCTTTCCAAAAGCACTTTTTTGACAGGTACTTTTGAGAAAAATACATGTAGAAGCAGTTTTTAAAGCTTGGCACAAACACTAATTGCTACTCAGATGTACTTTTCAAATTAATTAGCCAAGCACAAACTGCTTCTCACCTAAAGTACTTTGAAAAAAGCACTTCTCAAAACAAGTTGATTTTTGCAGTTTGGCCAAACGAGCTAGTAGTCTCTGAGGAGCAACAAAAAGTAGGTTCTCCCCAGAAACACTTTTTTGAAAAGCAGTTTTAAGAAAAATACATTTAAAAAAATACTTTTTTAAAAGCTTGGTCAAATACTAATTGCTGCTCAAAGGTGCTTTTTAAATTGATTACCCAAACACAAACAAATTTTCACCAAAAATATTTTTTTGAAAAGCACATCTCAAAATAAGGAGAATTTAGAAGTTTAATCAAACATGCTACAAATCAAGTTCACCAAGCTCTCTTTTTCTAGCTGTAGAAATCATTTGGTTCCAATCTGCTTGTTCAAAATATATCTACCTCTCCTTTCACTTCTCAAGTAGGTCAATACTTCATGCCGCTCGCAATGTTGTTAGTAGTAACAAATACATGAAAAACAGAGAAAATATTTCTCTTACGAGAGGAGCATTTTGTGAATTTATTCGGTTACTTGTCACTGAGAGTGGCAAACTGGCGGGTTGGGTCGGATATATTTGGGTCAAAAACGGGTAATGAAAAAACGAATAAATTATCCGACTCAACCCATATTTAATACGGATGGAAAACGGGTTAACCGGCGTATAATATGAGTAACCATATTATCCATGACTTCTTGCATATAATCAATGTTGGGAGAATTCTTAATTTTCCTAACTTGACGAACCCCCAATTTAGTGCTTTACAAAATTAAAAATTAAACCTATTGGTTACTCATTAGTTATCCATTTTCTAAATAGATAATATGATTCTTATCCATATTTGACCCGTTTTTAAATAGTTCATCATCCAACTCAAATTTTAGTGGATAATACGGGTAGTTAACTATTTTCTTTTAACCATTTTGCCACCAAACCCGTGACGGAATCGTCTACAAGGGTTTGCTAAATCTTACTACCATATACCATACCAGCCATTTAAGCTATACAATTTCGTTACAAAGTCACAATGTCACTTACCTAACTGGCAAATATAGAACATTCCACTTTTAAATTAACTGGTGTTATACCAGCCAATATCCTATCAAAGAAATTGCCCGAGACAACCTTTTGCTGTAAATCTAACTACTTGAATGAACAACCATCACTACCTCAAGCTCTAACTTAAGCACCAAAAGAAACAAACATCAATAAAACTGATTTATAATGCAAACAGCTAGCCCACAAAATTGAAAAGAAGTATCACACTTTATGCACTGACAGAAGAAAGACGATGAAACCAAGGGAAACAGTAGGAGCTAAAGGAATGAAAACGGTAAATGGCAAACTTGTCCAAATATGGATATCTAAAACAAATTTGCTACTCAACATCAGAGCAAAATTTAGTATAATTTCAGTACCAAATAGTTAATTAAAAAGTCTTAATCAGGAAACAAGTAGGGAAAAACAGTAACAAGCTAAACTTTTTAAGCTTTGTCAGCCTTGGCAGCTGTAGCAGCAGCTTGACCACGAAGACGACCAGTCCTCCTTGCAGCAATAAGACCGACCTTTTGGCCAGGTGGTGCGTCACGACGGACAGTACTAGCATGACCAATATGTTGATGGTTACCACCACCATGAGGATGCTCCACAGGATTCATAGCAACACCACGAACCTTGGGCCAGCAGTTCCTCTTTACCCGGTACTTGTGGTATGCATTACCGGCCTTAAGCATTGGCTTCTCAGTACGTCCTCCTCCAGCTACTTGACCAATCATGGCACGACACCCACTGGGAACAATCTTCTTGGATCCTGATGGCAGCTTAATCCTGTGTCAAAAGTAAAATTGAGTCAAATAAATTTCAACAAACATCTGAACATACTTGTTGAGGGTGTGACAACAGTGTCACAACAATGTGCAAAGTACAAACCACATGTCATAGGTTAAATGGCAATAACATTTTACAAGGAAAGTTGAATGTATTTCACACAATTCAACACAAACAGTTAAACAACAAATTGGACAGTGTTGTAACTGGACAAACCCGCACTGTCAGTTCATAAAAAGATGAATGTTCATAATTTTGATAATAGTGCAAACACATCAGATCGAATGTCCGTACCTAAAATATCACAGGGACTCTAAAATAACAGATATAAGTGGACAGAAATGACATTACAGACAGCAAAGTTTCACTCTTTTTTTTGACATCAAAGTTTCACTCTTAAGTGGAAATTGCTGGCACAAACAATCCTCCTTCAACAAAATGCAAAGGTACAGACTAACAACTAAGAGTCTTCAGTAACAAGGTTCAAGATATGCACATATCAATTGGGTATAGAACATACTGCTGTAGACCAAAAACATATATAACAAATCAGATCAATTGGGATTACAACATACTGCTATTCATTTGTTTATACTGTAGGTTATTTGTTAAACCTAAATTATCTGCCCAACAAATCGACCATTACAACATAATCGTGCCAAAAAAAATCATGTAGAAAGGTACTACAAGAACCAGAATAACATAACCAAGTAAAGCATTATAACCACTTGCCACTGATTAATTACTATAATATTAACTAAAAACAACATATTAAGAAAAGGAGCGATTAATATATACCTAGTGGTTCCGTTATCGGGGTTGTGACTGATGACAATAGCATAATCACCAGAGCACCTGGCAAAAACGCCACGGTCACCAACCTTGTGTTCCACATTGCAAACGACAGCTCCTTCAGGGATAGATCTGAGTGGGAGAACATTCCCAACCATGAGAGTAGCCTTCTTCCCACAGTAAACGAACTGGCCACTGTACATACCCTCAGCAGCCACGAACAGTTCCTTCTGGTGCTTGTAACGGAACGGGTGACGGAAAGTGATACGCGCCAATGGGGCACCCCTACCTGGGTCATGAATAACCTCCGTTATGACACCCTTGAGGTAACCATTCCGTTCGCCGAAGTCCAGGGAACGGAATCGGGCAGGGCCTTTACGGTGGTGGGTATGGGACTTGAAGACTGACCCTGCTCCCTTACGTTGTGCTCTGATCACACGACCCATTTCGCCCTCTCTCTCTCTCTCCCTCTCTCGAGCTTGCTCGGCTGGGTTAAAGAAATGCTATATGAAGTATGCAAATTAGGGTTTAAGAGAAGAGAAGCCGAAGAAGCCCTAGTTTAAAATTGGGCCGACATACTAGTATTGGATTTCAGCCCATCACTATTCTCAACCCAGTCCACATTATTAACTATGTAAGTTTTAGAATTTCAGTAAAAATATTTCTTGAATTTATGCTTTATTTGTTATTCATATCGTATCTATTAAGGGTGTCAAACAGGCGGATTGGGTTGATTTTGGGGTCAAAATGGGTTGAGTCAATAAATGAACGGATCATTGACCCGCCTAAAAATAACTTGAGCTGAGATGGGTTAATTCAAGTAGGGCTAAAATTTATGTCACAGTCCAACCCGTCCAACTCATCATACCAAGCTTTAATAAATGTGTATTGTTTTCTTATAAATTGCTTAATTATCAAATAAAACTTTTTTTTTTGTTATGGTCATATACTATAATATATCAAACAAAAAAAGATTATTTTAAAGATATTTTAGCAAAATTAATCACGGATCAATTTGGACTAAAAATCAACGTAACTTTAAGGGGAAAAAACATAATTAGCCAATATTCAAGAAAATTTTCAGATTCCTAGCAGGAATTAGTAATTAACAAACTAGCACCTAACTAATTATAGTCCTGACCAAAACATATAATGCTGGAGCAAAAATCAAGTTTCCGTGAACAAATTCTAATTAAATAAAGGACCCAAAATCAGCCCTATTAATTACCGAAAATTAGTCATATTAATACTTATCTCTACCAAAATGTTTGATAAGATTATACAACCCATTTAATTACTTTCAACACACATCTCTCTTCTAACATTAATGCCACAAACCAAAAGGCATATATGTACGAATCATCCAAAGGAAAGTATCACTTATTTTAGTTTTTTTAGTTGTTATTTTCACATATATTAATAAAAATATAATTAGATGAGTGAAATTATAAGTATTTTATGAATCTGTAAACTTAAAATTATTTCCATAGTAAATGTGTGTGTTTCAATATCCTAATAGTATATGTATACACTTATATGTTATTGTTTGTACATAATGTATACCAAATATAAATTTAAAATATATCACCTATACGGAGTATATATTTCAAATGTCAAATATACTTAAACTATATATTGACCTCATCAAGTATATGTAATTACACTAAATATACATAATACATATATTGAATATGTATATTTGTTTATACGTTATGCGTGCAAAATTATACGTTGAATAGACATAAACATGTTCGGTATAGGAAAATATACATAATATATTCATTACATATGTATATATTTAAAATTACATTGTAAAAAATTATATGTATATATACACCTTCAAACATGGAATAAAAATGTGAATTTACTAAGACTGTGTTTGATACAATAATGAAAAAGGGGATTCTAAAAGCGGGAACTTTCATAAAGATAGTAAGTATAGATTAATGATGGGAGAGAAATATGGATAGATTAATATGGTTCAAAATTAATTCCTTAAATTGTGGACTATGTTTAAAATTTTGAAGAGTACTAAACGTACATGATTTCGGAAAAATACTGTAATTGTAAATGAATGTGCTCTTTTTGGAATAAAACAAAAGTAATGATCTTTATTTAAATATTATTTAAGAAGTAACTGACAATGTAAAAAACTCTAACTTTAATGGCATGAAATGTGTTGGGTCAAGATGGGCTGAGTTCAATCTTGGGCGGGTCATGACCAGCCCAACCTTGGATGGGTTGAACGGGCCAAATGGGTTTGAGCTCAAATTGTCACCCTAGTATCTATATAGTGTTATTACCTTCATACTTGACAAAATCATTTTAAGTATATGGTAGGTTTTTCAACTTCTCACTAACTCTGATGGATTAACCAATAAATTTTTAGAAAAAAAATCTGTTCATAAATTTTCCCATTAAATTAA
This sequence comes from Nicotiana sylvestris, assembly GCF_000393655.2. Lineage (NCBI taxonomy): Eukaryota > Viridiplantae > Streptophyta > Magnoliopsida > Solanales > Solanaceae > Nicotiana > Nicotiana sylvestris. The sequence goes on along the minus strand of NC_091063.1, from coordinate 72,679,287 downwards.
AGGGTGCTTGATTCTGGCTATGTTTAGGGTGAGGGTGAGGTTAAAGAAGATAGTGCTAAGAATTAGTTTAAAAGAAAAAAGTGAAAAGAATGAATAATGTCCCACATCTGTACCAAAAGAAAAGTATTGGAAATTTTTTTTAGTTTAGATCGAGACATAGTCTAATTGACAAAGATTTCAAGCAGAAAAAGGTTAAGAACATGAAGGAGAAAGGAAATACCGAGTAGGATTTATACTTTTTATATCGCACGATCTTAAATAACCCCGTTTCATGACCTCACTCCTCTATACCTAATTGTGAAATATTCAATTTCTTAAATCAAACGTTGTTCGCTCATCCAGCTAGTTCTTGTGACCATTATGAAAGTTCGACCCATGAAAAAACATAGTAATTGTATCGTACGCGTGAAACATGATATCCTCTTTTTGCCTGCATGGAAACGTTCATAGTTAATTGAGTGTACGAAAGGAGATTTTATTATTGAATCGAATTACTAGAAGACAAATATTTTTGGGATGTCAAATTTACAACTTTTGAACGTGCTACTAAAACATAGGAGTACTAATGGACTAAAAAAAAGTGAAGAGCTAAGCTATAGGTTTAAAAAAAAAAAAAAAAATTCTATCCGAAGTCGAATATTGAAGAATGAAATTGTTCGATATTGAATAAAAATTGGATAACTTCATAACAGTCCAAAATTTTCTTGAAAACTAAGATCCTCAGTCGCTTAACGAGCAATACTAATATAGTAACAGATTTTTAATTTCATAAGTGCATCAATACATTTTTATAGTATGTATGTTCGAAAAAAAGCAGCAACAATAATATGTCTAAATCAAATTCCACACGTTGACAATGAATTCCTTGTTGGTGTAACCAAATTTTAGTTATTCCATGTTGAATGAATAATATTCTCAACATCAAATAGTGTACTTTTATTTTAGTTTGGTTTCCGAACATTGTTCACAGCAGAGTGTATTCGAATTCAAATCTCAACGAACATTCTCAATGTTACCACTTGTCACGGTAAAGATTATTGATTATTTTGTATTTTTGTACATTAGATATTCCGTGTTGAATGGTTAAGGCGCTAGAGTTGGATATGTTGTATCTTAAAGGATAATAAATCCTCTTGCTTAAGGGATTCGTTACTAAAAAGTGTAGAGGAATTATACGTAAAGATATGGGTTAGGAACTGTACTAGGAAAAACGACATTCATATAGATATATTGAAATTTGTAAACTTCCCTACTTTCAGTGGTTTAATTTAAATATTGGGAAGGACTTGCTGATATTTTACATGTTCTACTCTTTGATCTATTAATACATTCTCTCCAACATTAGATTGCATGCCAGCAAAATATTGTAGCGATTATTAAAGTTTTATAATGTTGTTTTTATCGAGATTACTGTGTTTTCTCTGGAAAGATTCTAATTTTCCAAGAGGATTTCCCAAAAATGAAATAGTTCAAATAAAAATTAATGAAAACTGGATTGTCAATCCATCGATGGCATGTCTCAAATTCCTTTTCTATCTGTACTAGTCAATGGGGTAGCACCATTGGTGATGTTTACTGATAATAGGTGAATTTAACTATATTCAGGCCCTAAATAACCGCCTTCTTGCATAGTTTTAATAATAAAAGTGATAACAAAATGCTCTTATTAGTGCTTTTCATGATTTGCAGGTTATATATGACTAGGGAAGGCTAGGGAGCACTTTTGGAGTCAAAAAAATGAAGAAAGAGAGGCCAACCGTGAAATGTGCCAAGTGAACCACGCAAAACAGGCTGAAGAATCAGAAAAATGACTCTGCCGCGGTTCCACCGCGACCGCGGCAGAACCGCGGTGAAGGATGCTCGCGGACAGAAGGAGATTCAGAGGAGCTGCTTGGCTGCGGTTCCACCGCGACCGCGGCAGAACCGCGGCAGGAGGCGGAAATTTCAGGGACTAAAGTGCAAAACACGGGATTTTTAGCCCAAAACCCTATATTAAACATTAGACTCCGCCCAAGAGAGGCATGTATTGTTTTGGAGAGTATTTTTGGAAGAAGAACAAGTGTGAGAGATCACCCAAAACATCTTGGCTTCTTCTTCTCTTTATTTTTCTTGCAAGTTTTATTATGAATATTGTTTTAGTTTATTTACCCATAGTTATGAGTAGCTAAATCTTTTGTCTAAGGTTTTGATGGAACCTATTGGGGGATGAACTTCTTGTTTATGTGAATACAAATTGCTAGTTTCAATCTTTATTTATTCAACTATGTTCTTGTTGTAGTTAATTGACAGGATCCTCAATTAGCTGTGCCTATTTAGTGTGCATAACTCGGGAGAGAGTGCATATTTAGGTTATTGTTGAATAACACCACTCCTAAAGTATAAGAGGAATCTATAACTGCGGGTTTAAAGGCGGGATTAGGGATAACGAAGCCTTGGGTGCAATCTTAAGTGAACTGTGTTAATTAAAGCTAGCTAGTGTATCTCGGGAGAGTGCAATAGTATATTACTGTGATTACTCGGGAGAGATTTATGGTAAGACGAGCGTTCATGATTGATAGAGAAGTGTTGGTACATTTGTATGAAGCATAAACAGAAGGGATTCCATCAATAGGGGAAATCTTTACCTTAGCTTTATCTCATCATAACCTTAGCATTTTAGTTTACAACTCGTTATTTACTTGTAATCTTAGTTAGTAAACAAACCTTCAACTGTTATTCAAAAGTTTGGGAAATTGATTCTCAAGAGTTTAGTAGTTCTAAAGATAGTGATTGATAGGTTAACTCTCTGTGGATTCGACCCTGGGCGTAATACTCGGGTTATATTTGCAACGTCTGCAGAGTCCTTTTTAGAGGGCATAGTTGGGCTTGATCAAAGCCGGGGAGTTAACGGAATTATCAATTACCATTGATAGAAATACAACAAATTCTTAGTATAGTCAGTCTTCTCTACACCAAGATTTGATTGAAAAATTTTTACGGTTGTTGACGTGGTTGCACAAGTGTATGCCTAGAAACTCTACGAGGACTGGAGAAGTACTTGAAGGACTCTCAGACCCAGAGAAAATATTCCAGATATTGAACCGTGCCAACAAAAGACTTCAACAACCTCATCAAACACACAACCTCGAAATTGACATGGGTGACGTAGACAACGTCAACGGAAACGTCAGAGATAGGGCACTTCCTGTGCCTGAGGCTGCACTATATGACTGGGCACAACCCACAGCTGACAATCTGGCCACTGCCATTGTTGTGCCCGCGATACAAGCTGAATCGTTCCATATCACGAACAACATGTTGCACTTACTGCAAAACAAGGGATTATTTTCTGGGACACTAGCCGAAGATCCTCAACAGCACTTGAAGAACTTCCTATCGATTTGCAAAACTCAAAGGCAACCCAACGTAACTCCGGAAGCAATCAAACTGTTATTATTTCCATTCTCGGTAACAGGAGCTGCTCAGGTCAGGCTAAACTCACTCCCCATAAACTCTATAGAAACTTGGGATGAGCTAGTCAAGAAATTTCACATCAAGTTCCATCCGCCCAACAAAACAGCTCAACAAATTGATGAGATCGTGAGCTTTAAACAGAAACCAATGGAGACACTGCATGAGACATGGAGCCGGTTTAAAGTAATGTTGGTTATATGTCCACACCATGGTATTCCAGATCAGATGTTGGGACAACGGTTTTACATGGGACTGTCAGATAGCATGAAGAACATTGTAGATGCCTCAGCTGGTGAGGCGTTTTTGAGCAAAACTTGGAGAGAAGGTCAGAATCTGCTTGACAAAATGGCTCAAAATTCGGGGTGGACGACGAGGAATGCACCTATCACTCCAGTGGTACACTCAGTGACTTTTGACCCATCAAATTCCATGGCTGAAAATGTGGCAGCCCTTTTGACACAGATGAGCATACTCACCAAAAAGGTAAAGGAATCGGGGCAGAAACAGCAAGTGCACATTGTAGATACCACCAATGGGGGCTTATGCACATCTTGCATTAGTCAGCTAATTGGTAATCCGTGGAATGCTGAACATGATCATCATCATCAGCACCTTGAGGACATGAACTATGTGTCAAACTATGGAGGCCAGAGACAGGGCAATCAGAACTGGGGTCAGCAAACTTAGCAGCCATACAAACCACCTCAGCCACAGTACAACGCTGGAAACATGGGAGGTATGAGACCCCCAACAATATGGCACCTTATCCAAGGTCACAGGGGTACAACAGTCAACAACAAGGGTATCTCCCACCTCAGCAACAGCATGGTGGAAGGCAAGAAGATGGGTTCACAAGACTTGAAGCAATGATGCAGCAGGTGATTGGGTCCAATGCAAAAATAAATGAAAGAGTAGATGCACATGACACAACAATCAAAAATATTAAAGTGCAATTGGGCCAAATTTCAATGTCTCTGAACAATCGTTCTCAGGGGACATTACCTGCAGATACCCAAATCAATCCTAAAGATCAGGGCCTGAAGCAGCTGATGGCGGTGAGTCTCCGTAATGGCAGGGATCTTGATGTAGAGCAGGAGAGAGCTCGTGACAATATACAGGCTGAGACACTCATTCAGGTACCCATTGAGCTAGATGATTCCACAAGGCTGACAGATGTGACAATCCAGCCTGCTCAGGAAGAAAAGAATACTCAGCAGGAGACCGAGAAAGTTGCTGAAGCAGTTGAAGAGCCGGTAGTAGAGATAGTAGCTGAGAAAGAAAAGTCCCAAGAGATTGGGAAGAAAAGACCTCCTGCTCCATTTCCACAGAGGTTGGCCAAGCATCAAAAGGAGGAGCAGTACAAAAAGTTCTTTGAGATGCTCAAGCAAATTCAGGTTAATATTCCATTGATTGAAGCTTTAAAGGAGATGCCTGGATACGCAAAGATGATGAAAGATTTAATGTCCCGGAAATTTGACTTCCAAGACTTGGCCACAGTGACACTTACTCAGACGTGCAGTGCAGTTGTAACTAGACCTGTTGCTGAAAAGCTCTCCGATCTAGGGAGTTTTACTATTCCATGCACTATTGGAAACTTTGCTTTTGCGAAAGCACTTTGGGATTTAGGGGCCAGCATTAATCTTATGCCCCTAGTCATTTACAAAAGGTTGGGCATTGGGAGAGCTAGACCCACCTCTATGTTGTTGCAGCTGGCTGACAGGACTGTGAAGCGTCCATTTGGGATCCTTGATGATGTACTTATTCAGGTGGGGAAATTCGTGTTCCCTGCAGATTTTGTGATATTGGATTGCAAAGTGGATGAAGAAATTCCTATCATCTTAGGAAGACCATTCTTGGCCACAGGGAGAGCTCTTATTGATTGTGAGACCGGGGAACTTAAGATGAGGCTCAATGACGAAGAGATTGTATTCAATGTGCAGAAATCTATGAGGCGACCAAGTGAGTTCGACAATTGCTCTCTTATTGATGTCGTGGATGTAATCGTACAGTCTGATGATGAAGTGTTGACGGTTGAGGATCCCCTAGCTGCATGTTTGACGAATTTGGAGGAAGTGAATAGTGAGAACTTGGCGGAATGGGTGTTGGCACTGGAAGGTAGAGGGTCTTGGGAAAGAAATCTAGAGTTTGAGCCCCTACACTTAGAAAAGAGGGAGACTCCTCCAGCTAAGCCATCCATTGAAGAACCACCGAAGCTGGAACTAAAGCCATTGTCAGGCCACCTCAGGTATGAATTTCTGGGACCTGACTCCACTCTACCTGTTATTATCTCATCTGGTTTGTTAGATGTGCAGGTCCAACAACTTTTACAGGTATTGAAGGAGTGCAAAACTGCCATTGGGTGGACCATGGAAGACATCAAGGGGATCAACCCCGCTTACTGCATGCATAAGATTCTGCTGGAAGAGGGGCACAAACCTTCCAGGGAACATCAGAGGAGGCTGAACCCAAATATGAAGGAAGTGGTAAAGAAGGAGGTGATAAAGTGGTTAGATGCGGGAATTATTTTCCCAATCTCTGACAGCAGCTGGGTTAGCCCAGTTCAATATGTGCCTAAGAAGGGTGGCATGACGGTTGTGAAGAATGAAAACAATGAACTAATCTCAACGAGAAACGTCACAGGCTGGAGAATTTGCATGGATTATCGAAAGTTGAATCTAGCCACCCGGAAAGACCACTTCCCACTTCCCTTCGTCGATCAGATGCAGGATAGATTGGCAGGGAGGTCACACTTTTGTTTTCTGGATGGGTACTCAGGGTACAATCAGATTTCCATTGCACCTGAGGACCGAGAGAAGACCTCCTTCACATGCCCTTATGGCATTTATGCCTTTAGGAGGATGCCCTTTGGCCTAATGCAATGCACCCGCCACATTCCAACGGTGCATGATGGCCATATTCACTGACATGGTTGAGGATATAATGGAGGTGTTCATGGATGACTTCTCAGTGGTGGGAAGTTCATTTGATGAGTGCCTGGTGAATCTGATGCGTGTGCTGAAACGGTGCATCGAGACTAATCTGGTGCTGAAATGGGAGAAGTGCCATTTCATGGTACAAGAAGGCATAGTCTTGGGGCACCGGGTGTCAAGCAAGGGAATAGAAGTAGATCGAGCAAAGGTTGAGGTAATAGCAAAGCTGCCTCCACCAACTTCGGTCAAAGCAATCAGAAGTTTTCTTGGACATGCCGGTTTCTACCGGCGGTTCATAAAAGACTTCTCCAAAATCACCAAACCTCTCTGTAAGTTATTAGAGAAAGATCACCCGTTTGTATTTTCTGATGATTGCAGGGTAGCGTTTGAGGAGTTGAAGCAGAGGCTGGTCACAACACCCATCATTGTTTCCCCCAACTGGGAGCAATCATTCGAACTAATGTGTGACACTAGTGACTATGCAGTAGGGGCAGTGCTGGGCCAGCGGAAGGACAAATTGATGCACCCTATCTACTATGCCAGCAGAATGCTGAGTGGAGTCCAGTTGAACTATACGGTGACTGAAAAGGAGATGCTAGCTGTGGTGTTCGCATTCGACAAGTTCCGATCCTACCTGATAGGATCAAAGGTAATCGTCTACACTGACCATGCTGCTCTCAGATACTTAATAGAAAAGAAAGACTCTAAGGGTGCCTGATTCGTTGGGTGTTGCTGCTGCAAGAGTTCGATCTTGAAATACGTGACCGCAAGGGCACTGAGAATCAAGTCACTGATCACCTATCACGACTTGAGGGAGCTGAAAAGGCGATTGAAGCTGAGGAAATTCTGGAAACTTTTCCGGACGAGCAACTGCTCGCCACCACTCATCAGGAAGTGCCATGGTATGCAGACTTGGCCAATTACCTGGCTAGTGGTATAGTTCCTCACGACCTTTCATCGGTCCAGAGGAAACGATTTTTTCGTGAAAGCCGCTTGTCCTATTGGGATGAGCCATATCTCTTTCGAATATGCCTGGATAACATGATCCGGAGATGCGTCTCCGAGATAGAACAATCTTCTATTTTGCAGGCTTGTCATGCATCGACTTATGGTGGACACTTTGGAGGGATCAGGACGGCAGCAAAGGTGCTAGAAGCCGGATTTTTCTAGCCGACTATGTTTAAAGATGCTCACCCATGGGTGAAGGGTTGTAATGAATGTCAACGCACCGAGAACATTTCCCGGCGCCACGAGATACCCATGAACCCAATTCAGGAGATAGAAGTGTTCGACGTCTGGGGGATTGATTTCATGGGTCCCTTCGTCAGCTCCTATAGCAATAAGTACATCCTTGTTGCGGTAGACTATGTGTCCAAGTGGGTGGAAGTTGTAGCGTTGCCCACCAATGATGTGAAAGTGGCGGTGGGGTTTCTAAAGAAGAACATATTCACCCGCTTTGGGACACCACGTGCGATTATCAGCGACGGAGGCACTCACTTTTGCAATAGAGCCTTCGAGAAGTTGCTTATAAAATACGATGTGCGCCACAAGGTGGCTACTCCATACCACCCGCAAACTAGTGGACAGGTTGAGGTATCCAACAGGGAAATCAAGAGTGTGTTAACGAAAACTGTGAATGCCACAAGAACTGATTGGGCAAGGAAGCTAGATGATGCACTTTAGGCTTACAGAACAGCTTTCAAGACACCAATTGGTATGTCACCATACAAGTTAGTGTTTGGGAAGGCCTGTCACTTACCTGTAGAACTCGATCATAAAGCGTGGTGGGCACTCAAACAACTAAACTTAGACATGGAAGTTGCGGGCACGTCAAGAGTCACAGAATTGCATGAGCTCGAGGAGTTCAGGTATCTTGCTTTTGAGAGCACAAGGCTGTACAAAGAGAGAATGAAGAGGCTACACGATCAGAACATTGTTGAGCGAAATTTCAAACCTGGGGACGTGCTACCACTATACAACTCAAGACTGAGGTTGTTCCCGGGTAAGCTGAAGTCACGATGGTCTGGACCATTTCGAGTAGTTGAAGTTTTCCGGTCAGGAGCGGTTGACGTCGCCACTGAGAATGACTCTCGTACATTTAGAGTCAATGGTCAGAGATTGAAGTTGTATGTGGGTATGAGCGAGCCCAAGGAAGGGTCTCAACTGCAGTTGACTGAACCGCGGAGGTCGAGCGAGCTTTAACTGCACTTATTTGGGTCGTGCCGCGACGTTAAATCAGGCGCTGCATGGGAGGCAACCCATGAAATTGTTGTAAGTGTAACTCTCCCTAAAATAAAATTAAAAAAAACGTCAGAATCAGAGATGCGGTCAGACCGCGGTTCCACCGCGACTGCGGTCAAACCGCGGTACTGACCCATCTCTGAACCCAGGCCATCGCGGTTACACCGCGATCGCGGTAAAACCGCGTCCAGGGAGACCCTCTAAACTTGGTCTACCGCGGTCCTACCGCGACCGCGGCAAACGCAGACGGGGTCCAGGTAAGTTTTTCGTTTTAATTCTTTTCTCTTTTCACCTTTTACCCAAAATACCCCCCCCCCCCCCCCACTAAACCCCCCCTAATTCGCCCAGATTCAGCAAAACACCCCCCACTCCCTTCTCTCTAATTTTTCTCCCACTTCTCTCTATCTTCTCTCTTCTCTTCTCATCTTCACATCACTCCATTATCATCCTCCCCTACTATCCACCTTCTTCATCCACTTTCCCTCAACCAAACAAGTAAGTTGCTCTTTTTCTCTCTCTATTTCATCTTCTAACTTAGTATAATTTAGCATAATTGTATTTAGTTTAACCCTAGGTAGGGTTAGTATAACTTTTGTCAATTTTTGCTTTCTTTCATGGTTTTTATTGTGGTATGGTACTGTTGTGAAATTGTTTGGTGTCATAGTGTGTGGGCCTTCATGGTGTTTATGATGTTTTAGCCTAGAAATCATTTTTAGGGGTGTAGTTGTTATTATGCACCATGTGGGTCGAAATATTGGAGTTTTTGTGATATTATGGGGCGGGTTATACCCACTCATAATTAGGGGGTGTTATACTTGGTGATTGGGGGTGTTGTCATTGTTTGATAATATGTGTAGGAGTAGTGTGGGGTGGTGTAGGCCGAATGTTGTACGTAGTTCTGTTGTGAGGCCTCTATGGAGATTGTAATCTTCCCTACCTTGCTTGTGTGGCTAGTCTGCCAAGAAGAACTCAATGGGGATGGTGTTTTGGTGCCATTGGGTGGCGAAGTCTGAGTACCCATCTGACGGACACTAATTAGGATGAATTTGATGGTTATGAATTTTCCTGACTCATTGCAGGTATTATGGCCCGTAAAAAGCAAAAGAGAGGGGCGGGCACATCCCAACAGCCGACATATGACGAGTCCAGGTTTGAATCGGAACGGGCGGAGGACGATTTTCATGCCAAGGCTGGTAAGAACTTCATTTATGAGTTGCAAATTGACCGGGAAGACCTCCGCGTGGAATAGGAGGAAATGTATGAAGAAATTCGAAGGCGAGAAATGGAATTCCTCTTTGATGACCCCGGCCCAGCGAACCGGATGATGGTTAGGGAGTTCTACGCGAACTGCCCAACACATATGCTGCGGGAGGTGACTGTGCGAGGCATAGGGGTAGATGCCTCAATTGAAACTATCCGCCAGGTATTGAGGCTACCCTGGTTCACGGGCGATATTGACTACTACCATGACAGACCAGGTGTCACGTGAGAAGTTATGACTGATGTACTTTGTGCTGGTGGGCGACCAACCTGGATCAAAGACCACATCACCCTGAACTCCAACTCTTTCACACATTTGGCTAAGTGTTGGTTGATTGTCATCTGCATCCGGTTCATGCCCTCTAGCAACACCACAGACGTGAACTTCAATAGAGCCCTATTGACTTGGTGCTTCGTGACGAAGCAGGATTTTGATGCAGCACAGGTAATTGGTGACGAAATGGTCCTGCGGGGACCGCTGCTGTCAAAGGGATTTTACTTCCCTTCCTTGGTGACTGCACTGTGCTTGTGGAGGAGGGTCCCCACTGATCCTGCTGATGGAGCATTGGCACCTGAAGCACCATTCCGAGCTTCACGCATCAGAGTGGGCAGGGGCACACGTACAACAATTGTGATAGATGCTGAGGCTGATGACCCGGTTCCTCTTGCACTGTCCAGGAGATCTACTGACAGTGCCAGACCCTCTCGGCACCCTCATACTGGGGCAGGCTTTGCCAGATCTCAGTCTACCAGGCCTATGTTGCGTTCCATGGAGGAAGAGGTCACGGATCTCCGCACCTCAGTGGATGGCCTACACACACGGATGGATACCATGTCTCAGAGGCAGGCCCGGTCTGAGAATAGGTTCATGGCCTGGTTCCGTGCTTTGGGGAGAGCTTGCCATGTCGACCCCAACATAGTCTCCGACTCTGATTGAGTCTCAGGGAAGTCTTCTTACCCTTCTGCTCTTTACTTTCTTGATATGACATGGGGACATGCCATGATTTTAAGTGTGGGGTGGGAGACTTGCTCTAGTTATATGTGTACTGTACATAGACATTATGTGTGTTATAACATGAAATTGATGTTGCTGTATATAATTGACCGTAATTATATTAGGAGTCTGACTTGGCCCAACGACGGACACTTGTCGACGAGTCTCTTGAGGGTCCAAGTCGGATATATTTATAAAAAAAAAAAATTAAAGGTAGAGGACTCTTCCTGAGGACGGACCACTGGGACAGTACTCTTGAGGGAAGTAGTCCATGAAGATTTTTTTATTTTATTTATTTTTCTTTTTAGGTAGTGTAGTAAGTCCCCCTTGGTTTTTCTTTTGGCCACGGTTCTTTTCCAAGGGTTTTTCTTGAACCGGGTTAGGTAGATTTTTTCTTTTGTAGTTAAGACTAAGATGGGTAAAGGCTAGAATGTTACCTCTGATGTACACACCTGCAACCAACTAAAATGAACTTGAGAGTGTGACGTCTAGGCTCAGTTGTGGACTTGTAAATCTATGCCTTAATTTTGCACATCTTGCTTTGCTTGAACGCTCGTATGAGTGTGTTGATAGACTGATCCCGAACGAGTTACATGCTAAGTGTGTGTGAGATTTTACTTGCATTCTGTGCATGCGTGCGATACCTAGAACTTGCTCTGTGTGTTTGCAAAGCGAAATAGAAGCTGTTGGGTTTTAGAGATGATTGAGGCATTTCTTTGTGTAAGCCTACATATAATGGTGAATCCACCTGTCTATATTGCCATAGTTAACCCCTTTGAGTCTGAAGCCTGTTCTCGGATAACCCTATAATGACCTATATCTATGTGTTTGAATAGCTGATTGTTTGAACCTATACCTCCGAAAAGCACTTGAATCACTAAAGAACATACAAAAGTCAAAGTGTGGGGTGGTAGGGAGTTAGCGAAAAACAAAATGGGGAATCAGGAATGAATTATTTGAATGGTGCACTGGTACCTTAAAAAAAAGAAAAAAAGAAAAAGAAAGAAGCCAGTTGCACCTAAAGGAAAGTAGGGGTCACTTGTGAAACAAAAATGTGGAGGAATGATTAGGCTGAGCAGGGAAATTGAGATAAAAGGAAGTGTGTATTAAAAGTGCTTAGGGAGGTTAGTCACTACATCCAAATGTATCCTGCCCGTCCCTTAGTGAAATGTCCCAAGTGAACCACGCAAAACAGGCTGAAGAATCAGAAAAATGACTCTGCCGCGGTTCCACCGCGACCGAGGCAGAACTGCGGTGAAGGATGCTCGCGTACAGAAGGAGATTCAGAGGAGCTGCTTGGCCGCGGTTCCACCGCGACCGTGGCAGAACTGCGACAGGAGGCGGAAATTTTAGGGACTAAAGTGCAAAACACGGGATTTTTAGCCCAAAACCCTATATTAAACATTAGACTCCGCCCAAGAGAGGCATGTATTGTTTTGGAGAGTATTTTTGGAAGAAGAACAAGTGTGAGAGATCACCCAAAACATCTTGGCTTCTTCTTCTCTTTATTTTTCTTGCAAGTTTTATGATGAATATTGTTTTAGTTTATTTACCCATAGTTATGAGTAGCTAAATCTTTTGTCTAAGGTTTTGATGGAACCTATTGGGGGATGAACTTCTTGTTTATGTGAATACAAATTGCTAGTTTCAATCTTTATTTATTCAACTATGTTCTTGTTGTAGTTAATTGATAGGATCCTCAATTAGTTGTGCCTATTTAGTGTGCATAACTCGGGAGAGAGTGCATATTTAGGTTATTGTTTAATAACACCACTCCTAAAGTATAAGAGGAATCTATAACTGCGGGTTTAAAGGCGGGATTAGGATAACGAAGCCTTGGGTGCAATCTTAAGTGAACTGTGTTAATTAAAGCTAGCTAGTGTATCTCGGGCGAGTGCAATAGTATATTACTGTGATTACTCGGGAGAGATTTATAGTAAGACGAGCGTTCATGATTGATAGAGAAGTGTTGGTACATTTGTATGAAGCATAAACAGAAGGGATTCCATCAATAGGAGAAATCTTTACCTTAGCTTTTTCTCATCATTGTTTACAACCTTAGCATTTTAGTTTACAGCTCGTTATTTACTTGCAATCTTAGTTAGTAAACAAACCTTCAACTGTGATTCAAAAGTTTGGGAAATTGATTCTCAAGAGTTTTGTAGTTCTAAAGATAGTGATTGATAGGTTAACTCTCTGTGGATTCGACCCTAGGCGTAATACTCGGGTTATATTTGCAACGTCCGCAGAGTCCTTTTTAGAGGGCATAGTTGGGCGTGATCATCTACACTAAATTTCCCACCATTCTTGGTGCTGATAGTTGAATTGGACAAAGTTATGACATCAGTAGCACCACCAGGGATGATTTCAAAGTGATAACCGAGGTCACCACCGCGCTCTTGCCATGCTTCTAAGTGGCCCCACGGCTTCCATGTACCGTTGCCTGGGCGAAGGATGAGCCACGCCCCGGGGTTTGATCTGCTGACATTATTTGAACCTTGTGATGGGACAAATGGTGTAACCATAGATGCTGCGGCAATTGGTGAGCCAGAGAGATCATGAATTGTGATTGACCATCCCTTTCGCTCTTTTAGCGGCGATGATTCTTTATCAGATGTGCAAGAATTAAAGCAGCTTGTTGATGTGCTTGGTTCTGATAGTGAAGATCTGTACAAATAACAACCAAGATTTAGATGCAGAGTTCAAGAAAAACATGAATCAACATAGACTTAAACTAATGTGTGTGTTAGCTGGATAATCACCAACGAGAAGGATGAAGTTAGGATTTAGAGTCGATGAATTCAATTCGTTATACATGTATATAGCCGAGGGGACGGTCTAAGGACAGGAATGGAAGTGACTAACACAGGAGCTCCTATAAGTGTTCCGGTCAGGGAGCGATTATTGAAAATAGCATTTCTACCTCCACAAGGCAGGGGTAGGGTCTGTGTATCCAGCTATATGGGATTACACTTGATATGTTGTTGTACACATATATACATTTAAGTTTTTCTCGCAAATATATAAATTTTGAGGCAAAAAGTAATGAATTTTACACCAACTATGTTTACACTAGGTTCGCCGTGTGACTATAGGGAATGAATTTGTTTGGTCAAGTAAGATCAGTTTTTCTACTAATTATTAGAAAATCAACTTCAATTGTAGAAGATAAAACTAACCTTGATCTCAAATTCCTGTCACCATTATTCCCGAAACTGAACTTGCAAGTAAAAACAGGCTGTTTAACATTGCCATTGACTTGAAAAACTTGAGGACTACACTCAGGTTCACCATCAAACTGGAAAACAAATCTTGGATCAGGTTCAGCTTTCACATTCAAATGCAATTATGCTGCAGTACTAGATCCAGCAACCAAAACCCATTCATTCTGAATCACAATTCCTCTCCGACCATTACATTCCAACCCCTTTAAATCCAATGGTACTATTACGCTCCCCAATAGCTTCCCACCATTCAATAACCCATAACCAATCCCCTTCTTCCGTGCAAAAAATTTCAATCTTTAAGCTGCAAGTTTTTCCTTTGGCAGCTAATTTTTCGACCAATTTGTCAAGTTCTGTTTTGTTCAAGTTGAAACAAGAGTGAGTTCTGTTGTCCAAAATTGGATCTTGAACAAAAATTGAGATGGTTGAAACTTGTGTGGAGAAACCTCTAAGCTTGAATTTACAATCAAAAACCGTACTTGAGGAGAGTTTATGTTCAGCCGGAAACTTCAAGGCTAAGTTTCCGATAACTATTCTCACAAAAGGACACGGATCCATTAGTCCTTTAGTTCAACTGTTCTTCAGCAAGAGAATATATTGAAGGAACTTTAACATTAATCGAAATAAGATTATTTGTTTAATTTAGAGTCGTAACTTGGGATATTTATTATGATGTCCTAAGTCACCGGTTTATTTTAAACAGAAAAGGGTCAAATATAGCCCTATACTATAAAAAAGGTCTAAATAGTACCCCTCGTTATAATTTGGGTCCAAATATACCCCTGCTGTAATACTATTGATTCAAATATACCCCTCTTTTGTTAAGTTTGTCCAAGTTGGACACCAAATCCTACGTGACACTAATATTTGATGAGTGTATGCCACATGGCATGCCACCTCAGCGCCCCTAACCCATTTTACCCTTCCCCTCTATTTGTTTTTCTACCCTCTATGTGGCAATAGTGATGGAGGGGAAGGAACTTTTTGTTGGGAATAAACCCGGTAAAAATAATATTCACGGTATTAGTGATAAACGCGGACCACTAAGTTATGGTTAAATCAGCAAGAATAAAAATGCAGCAAAAATGACACCAAGATTTTACGTGAAAACCCTTCTGAATAAGGGAAAAACCACGGCCAAGAAAAGCAACTAATATCACTATAGCGAGGAATTTTACATTGTGTAGTAACGAGTACAAATACTCCTAAGACCACTACACTCTCAAAAGAAAAAATACTCTTTTGCTTTTTCCACCTCACTACAATATCTCCACACTCTATTTTTTTCACAAACTATTTTCTTATAGTCTATGGAATACCTTGCTCTCTATCTTTCACTCTTTGTTGGTGTGTAGAAATGAGAGTTAAAGCTCTCCTTTTATAGCCAAAACCTCACTCTCTAAAGCCTATAATATTTGACAATTTGCACACCATTTTCACAATTTCAACAAGGTTGGCTACCAAACCAAACTAAGTCAATAAAATTGGCTACCAAATCATACTAATTCAACAAGATTAGCTACCAAACCAAACCAAGTCAACAAAATTGGCTGAAAAATCATTTGAATGAGATGGACACCATATCAATTTTAGCTGTGGAATCAAAGCTGAAAACCAATTCGATTTCAACCCAAAGCTCACAAACGATGTCTTAGACGTCCAGCATTCTGAACATCTTCTCCAGTGATAACCTTTGTATGGGTCCGAATTTGATTGACCACGGCCTATAGCGAGTATTATAAGTGGCCAAAAACCTATGAGTCGACACAAGGATACGACCTAGAGGCGTAAGGAAAGACGCCGTCGCATTAGCATTAGGTCCGGTAGGGCAGATATATCTTAATTTGTCGTCCTCATAATGAAGGGAAACCTCTCAATATATAAGAGGGGTTTCAACCTTGTAATAGAGGGAGTTCGGAATATACCAGATTAATATCATCTCTCTCTCTACTTTTATTATCTCTCTATCAATCTCTCTCTCTCTCCATTATCGTTATCTCTCTACTACAATCATCCTAGAGTTTATTATCTTCGACTATGATTTACCCCTTCATTTTTGATTGATTTGCTTACAAAGAGTTAAGAATCTTTTGAGTCAAACAATTTGGCACCGTCTGTGGCGATTTTGTTAGCCGAAATCATAGTTCTCATCTAGGATATTGAAAGTAACGATTATTGTTCTTCATACCCCATAAAAACTTACAAAGGCGGAGAAAGAAACAAGGCTGAAGATGATAGCAGAGGTCTCAAACAACCTCTTAAGCTCCTTCAACAAAGCCGATAGAGAAGGCACTGAGAATACAACACCAGGGGATACATCGGAGGAGGAGATTTCACCCTCTCAACATGAGGACCTGACGGTCTTGCGCAAAAGGGGAGTTTCCACGTCCACGACGAGAGAAACACCACCAACAATCAAAAAGCTACTGGAGGAGTGGTTGACAAGTGCACTGAGCAACATGCTCGAAAAACCCAAGGAAATGTCGAAGACTTACCAATGACAGAAATTGTAGCTACCATCGGCGAGCCAAGCACAACGAGAATGAGCAACACCCGCACTGTCACCGACGCAAACGACGATGCACTCATGACCATCCTAAAGAAAATGGAAGAAATGGAAAACGAGAACAAAGCACTTCGTGACCAAATGAGAGAGCACCCGCCATACTTAAGAATATACGACGGGATCACGGATCCAGAGGATCATCTAATCCATTACGTCACTGCAGTAAAGGGCAATGACCTGTCAAAAGAACAAGTGCCATCTGTGCTACAAAAAAGGTTCGGCGAGACTTTGACAGGAGGAGCATTAACATGGTACTCCCAGCTACCAGCACGATCGATATCAACATTTGAGGAGATGGCAGATAAATTCGTCACTGCTCATCTAGGAGCAAAGAAGGCTGAAGCTAGGGTCAACGACATCTTTGCCATCAGGCAAATGGCGGGCGAGGGACTTTGAGACTTCCTGGCCCAATTCAACAAAGTAAGGATGGGACTGCCAAATGTATTAGAAGGAATGGCGGTCACAGCCTTCCAAAATGGGTTAAACAGGAACGGATCAAAGGCAACCAAAAAATTTCTCAACAGACTCATGAAGTACCCCCACCACATGGGAAGAGATTCACAACGCCTACTGCGCCGAGGTGAGGGTAGACGAAGACGATCTAAATGGCCCAACCCAGCGACTGACGTTAGTTCAGACCGAGGCAAGGAGAGATCGATGTAACGATGGGCGAAGGGATCAACCCCCGCGTTTCAATCGAGAAAGGCATTAGCCTTATGTCAGAACAACTAACCCGCCTCCTCCAAGGCATGCAGATGCCGTGCTACGACACACCACACCCTTTCGAAATGATAGAGGTATGCATCCACTATTATCTGCACATAACTTTTGTATCTCCCCTTCAGAGATAGTATACGCACTGGAGAAACTAGGCACGAAGGTACAATGGCCACAAAAAAATGAGATCGGACCCAAGCGTGAGAAGATCAAACGTCCTCTGCGAGTTCCATCAGGAAAGAGGACACAAGACCGAAGATTGCATAGGTCTACGGAAAGAGGTGGTCAGGATGTTGAACCAGGGGTACCTGAAAGAACTACTCAGCGATAAAGGAAGGGCCAACCTCGCTAGAGGACGTGACACATCTTAAGGACCTCCAAAGCCATCATCACCGGCACGTACCATACAGATGATCATTGGCGATGGTGACGATTCGGTAATCAACCATGTGAAGCTCACCACCACGCACAAACTCAAACGGATGGTCGCCCACGAATGGTATGATGACTTCGAAGACAGTATCATCTTTGAAAAGTCAAATGCCGACGGTTTGTCTTTCCATCATTATGATGCTTTAGTTATAACATTACGCATCGCTGATACAGACGTGAAAAGATCATGGTAGACGATGGAAGCGGCACGTGTATTATCCACCCGAGAGTTCTCATGCAAATGAGGCTCGAGGATAGAATAATACCGCGTGGCATAACACTAACGGGTTTTAACAATGCAGTAGAGCGGACATTTGAGAAAATAGAGCTGCCAGTCCTAGTAGGGGGTGTCATGCTGGAAACCACATTCCACATTATGAACCAGGAAACAACCTATAACACCATCATAGGGCGCCCATGGATACACGCCATACGAGCCGTCCCCTCAAGCTTCTATCAAGTGATCAAATTTCCCACCCCGTGGGGAATATTCAGCATCCAAGGTGAACTGCACACCGCCTAGGAATGTTATCGGATCGCCCAAGATTGCACACACACCAAACAACTGAAAGGATAAAGTGCAGAGGCATAGCAATTAGCCATGTCGGGAACTAAACCCGACCCACCAACAGAGGCCATCAGAGATCCAGACATCATAGAAGCCTGCAAGGCAACTATAGAGAACCTCGACCCAATCTAGTTAGACGACGCCAACAACACAAAAAAGGCTTACATCGGGCACAACCTCTCAGAGCCAGGTAAGTATTGTGAATTTTTAACTAACAACGCTAATTTATTTGCCTTTTCCCACTCAGATATGCCAGGGATCCCAAAGGACATCGCCACTCATAGGTTGAATGTCGACCCACTCTATCTGCCGGTATGGTAGATGAGGAGAAAATTCAATGTCGCGATCAACAAAGTGGTCAACGAAGAAGTGGACAAATTGCTCGCCAACGGTTCCATCAAAGAATCGAAATACCCCCAGTGGGTCGCCAATGTGGTCATGGTCAAAAAGAAGAACGGAAAATGGCGAATGTGTGTAGACTTCACCGATATAAACAAGGCATGCCCAAAAGACTCCTTCCCGTTACCCCATATTGACCAACTGATCGATGCGGCAACGGGGCACAAACTGCTGAGTTTTTTGGATGCCTAGTCCGGTTACAACCAAATTCTAATGGCTGAAGAGGATTAGGGAAAGATGACTTTCATCACTCACCAAGGGACTTACTGCTATAAAGTGATGCCGTTAGGACTCAAGAACACAGGGGCCACTTACTAGAGACTGGTCACCAAAATGTTCAAGGAACAGCTCGGCAAGACAATAGAGGTCTATATTGATGATATGGTGGTAAAGTCGGCAAAGAAGGAGGACCACATCAATCATTTGAAAGAAGCATTCAAAATATTGAGGCAGTACGTGATGAAGTTGAATACGGAAAAGTGCGCCTTCGGGTGGCATCAGGAAAATTCTTAGGTTTCCTCGTATCACAACGAGTGATCGAAGTGAACCCGGATCAAATCAAAGCTATCGACACAATACCTGAGGTACTGACCAGCAAAAAGTAGGTACAAAAGCTAACATGGCGAATAGCCGCCTTGTCAAGGTTCATTTCACGGTCCTCGGATAGATATAACAAATTCTTCAATGTACTAAAAAAAGATCACGGGCTGCAATGGAACGAGGAATGCGTCGACGCCCTGAGGAAACTAAAAGCGTACCTGTCCTCACCACCACTATTCATCAAAGCGGACCCAGGTGAATGTCTGCTCGTATATTTGGCAATATCCGAAGTCGTTGTCAGTGCAGTCTTGGTTCGCAAAAACAAAGGTACGCAATCTCCTATTTACTATATCAGCAAAACCTTAATAGATGCCGATACAAGGTACCCTTACCTTGAAAAACTAGCTCTAGCACTAGTCGTAGCTAGGGTTGTGCATTTGGATCGGATATCCGAAATCTGATCTGATCCACTCTATTTCGGATTTTCGGATTTCAAATTTCGGATTTTCGGATTGGATACGGATTGTGTTTTATGAAATTTCAGATTTTCGGATTGGATTCGGATTGGTATTATTTTAATCCGATCCGATCCGATATCTGAAATTATATGTACCTATATAAATACACACTAAAATTTTAGGGTTATGCTTATTCATTTTTCACACACCCCCTCACTCACATGATTATTTTTCGTGTATTTACAATTTTTTTACAATGTCTCGCGAAGTCTGTGTTAGTATAACTATAGCATCGTTGCATCTAAAACATATTAGGTCACAAACTATGGAAGTATTTGAATAACCAGTATGCCGCAATTGAATCGAATTAGGCTTTGTGGCCAAATAATAAAAATGAATAGCACTCAATTTAGGAAAACTGCCCAACCCATCCAACTTACTCTGGTAATAGAAGGCTTATTCAATGTACTGATCAACATATAACACAATGGGTACAGAAAGTAACTACTAGCTGCTATTTGGGACAGAAAAACAAATTACACGAGCTGGAAGATTGACCAAATGGTGCGTAAAGCCCCCTTCTTTGAAAGTAGAAACTGTGAGTAAAATTGATTTTTTTGTTTGTTTTTGTAGATGGAAGATGAGATAGAGACACCGAATGAACTTTAAATTGTTGAAAATTTTTGTGACAATCCGATCCGACAATCCGAAAAATTATCACATCCAAAGTTTAAAATCCGATCCAATCCAATGTTAATTCGGATAGGATTCGGATTGCCCTTTTCAGAATCCGAAATCCGAAATCTGAATCCGAAATAGGCTAAATCTGATCCAATCTGATCCGTGCACAGCCCTAGTCGTAGCTTCACGCAAGCTTAGACCATATTTTCAATGTCACCCCATAAAAGTAATAACAACCTTCCACCTAAGAGGTATTCTGCATAAACCTGAGCTTTCAGGTAGACTCGCCAAATGGGCAATAGAACTCAGCGAGCACGACATAACTTACCAACCACGAACTGCCATTAAGTCGCAGGTGCTCGCCGATTTCGTCGCCGACTTCAGCGCAGAAATATTGCTAGAGGCGGAACAAGAAGCGCTTAGCGCTTCCGCATGTACCAACCTCTGGACCCTCTACACCGACGGTGCTTCGAATGCCTCAAGATCGGGACTGGGACTTGTCCTCAAAGTCCCTATGGGCAAAGTAATTCGCCAGTCCACACGATGCCCCGAGATGACTAGCAACGAGGCTGAGTATGAGGCTGTGATTGTAAGTCTGAAGTTAGCCCTCAAATACGGTGTCCGATAACTCATCCTCTATTGCGACTCTCAACTCATTGTAAATCAAGTCACCGGGACTTTCCAAGTCAAAGAGCGGAGACTACAAAGGTATCAGTCAGAAATCCATAAACTATTGCTGGAGTTCGACGAATGACGCCTCGACCAGATTCCTAGGGCACAGAACATTGAAGCGGATGGCCTCGCCAAATTAGTTGCGGCCACCAAGAATATTAACAAAGAAAACGTGGTCACCCTCCTTCACTCAGCCATAGACCACGTCGAGGTACTTTCTCTTAACCTAACTTGGGACTGGCGTAACCGCCTTGTGTCCTATTTACAGGATGGAACACACCCGCAAGACAAAAAAGAAGCCAAGAAACTCTGGGTATAAGCAGCTCGATACAGCCTGGTAAATCATGACCTCTACAAGAGAACATTTGGCATCCGCCTAGCATAATGCCTTGGACCTCACCAAACAAGGCAGGTACTAGAGGAAGTACACAAGGGTCATTGTGGCGCCCACATAGGGAATCGTGCCCTCGTTCGATGCCTCATTCGCCCAGTTTATTATTGGCCTACTATGAAAAAAGAAGCCGCGGACTATGTCTGGAGATGCAAGCAATGCCAAAAGTACGCCCCTATGATACATCAAGCATGAGGATTCCTCCATTCCATCACCTTGCCATGGCCCTTCATAAAGTGGGGAATGGACATAGTCGACCCTCTGCCGACAGGACGATGAAAGGTACGTTTTCTTTTGGTTTTAACTGACTATTTCTCTAAGTGGGTGGAAGTAGGTGAGTTCATCTAGGTACGCGAACAGGAGGTCATCGCCTTTATATGAAAAAATATTATATGCCGTTTCGGCATCCCCAAAGAAATCGGTTGCGATAACGGATCCCAGTTCGTAGGAAAGAGAACGACTGACTTCTTCGAAAATGGCACATCAAGCGAATACTCTCCACAACAGTCGAAGCAACATCCTAATGGCCAAGGCCATCGATATTAGTTCGACCTTATTCGAACCACGACGGGATACTACTTCGACAATAGTCGAAGCAACATCCTAATGGCCAAGGCCATCGGCATTAGTTCGACCTTATTCGAACCACGACGGGATACTACTTCGACGACAGTCGATGCAACATCCTAATGGCCAAGGCCATCGACATTAGTTCGACCTCGTTCGAACCACGACGGGATACTACCTTGACGACAGTCAAAGCAACATCCTAAAGGCTAAGACCATCGATATTAGTTCGATGTCGTTCAAACCACGACGGGATACTACCTCGACGACAGTCGAAGCAACATCCTAATGACCAAGGCCATCGACATTAGTTCGACCTCGTTCGAACAACGACGGGATACTAGTTCGATGATAGTCAAAGCGACATCCTAATGGCCAAGGCCATCGATATTAGTTCGACCTCATTAGAACCACGACGGGATACTACCTAGACGACAGTCGAAGCAACATCCTAATGGCCAAGGCCATCGATATTAGTTCGACCTCGTTCGAACCACGACGGGATACTACTTTGATGACAGTCGAAGCAACATGCTAATGGCCAAGGCCATCGATATTAGTTCGACCTCGTTCAAACCACGATGGGATACTACTTCGACGACAGTCGAAGCAACATCCTAATGGCCAAGGCCATCGACATTAGTTTGACCTCGTTCGAACCACGACGGGATACTACCTCGACGACAGTTGAAGCAACATCCTTATGGCCAAGGCCATCGACATTAGTTCGACCTCGTTCGAACCACGATGGGATACTACTTTGACAACAGTCGAAGCAACATCCTAATGGCCAAGGCCATCGATATTAGTTTGACCTCGTTCGAACCACGACGGGATACTACTTCGACGACAATCGAAGCAACATACTAATGGCCAAGGCCATCGACATTAGTTTGACCTCGTTCAAACCACGACCGGATACTACTTCGACGACAGTCGAAGCAACATCCTAATAGCCAAGGCCATCGACATTAGTTCGACCTCGTTCGAACCACAAGGGGATACTATTTCGACGATAGTCGAAGCAACATCCTAATGGCCAAGGCCATCGACATTAGTTCGACCTCGTTTGAACCATGACAGGATACTACTTCGACGACAGTCGAAGCAACATCCTAATGGCCAAGGCAATATCGACACTATTTAGACCTCGTTCGAACCACGACGAGATTTTTTATCAGTAATCGAAACAATATCCCAACAACGACTGTCATGCAATAAACCAAAAGGGAAAAAATGACGAACAAACAAAGTTTATATCACAACAAAAATATTATGTACATTCGTCCCTACAAATAGACCCTGGTACGACCTACACCCAAAACTTTCCAAGAAAAAAATAAATGTACAAACTAGAACTACACGTCATCTCCAACAGGGTAGGCATCTTCATACCACGAATCCGAGTCAAGACGGTTCACGTCATCAAATGGGACACCCTCCCTATCGGGAGTATTAGGGTCGTACCCACATGACTCGCGGGTTGCACGTGCTTCAGTATGCGCTGCCTGAACCTCCACCTCTATCGCCCAGCCCTCGGCATAAAAAGCTCTATATACATCAATCTGATCCTCCGCATAAACCCACAACTCGTACAAGCAATGAGGCGAGCCCTGGCTGGCCAAAGGATGAGATGTGGAGGGCCGAGAACAACGATTTGTTGCCTCTGCCCTCAGCGGAGCCATTTGCTCTTGCAATGTGGATAACTCCGCCTCTAACTCCCCAATACACCTTTCAAACTCCGCAACTCGACGACCGGAGGCTTCCCTTTCCCCGGCGAGTTCCGACCTGGATATACGGAGGGCATCTTCCAAAAAGACCATCTTGGAAATGACAGCGGCCAATTTGTCGGCATTTGCATTCAACTCGCCCTTAAGTCCGTCGACCTCCACTGTCTTAGCACTCAGCTCGACGTTCAAGCCGGCTACCTTCTGCTGTAAGTCGGCATTTTCTGCCGTTACCCCCTGACTCAGTTCAAGCTCATCCTCCTTTGCTTTAAGAAGGGCCTCTAATTCGCTGTTGCAGGCGATGACCCTTACAAGCTCCTCGTCCCTCTCCTTCAGCTCCTCAACCCTACGCTTTAATTGGGCCTCCTACTGCTTAAGTCCCTCGTGGAACACCTGGAACTCGGGATCCTGATGGTAGATGTCAGACATCGCCCGGTGCTTAGCACGATACTGATGGTATTTCAACGATATCTTCTTGTAGAGTCCCATCCTATTTCGTTCACGATGATCTCTCTCCACCTCCAGGACGAGGGTCTCACAAATGAAAAACAGAGTTAGTAAAATGCGCCATTTCCACACCACTCCCCCGACACAAAGAAGAGAAAAAGGAACCTACCTGTAAAGCTATACCGGCAACCTTTTGAGACAACTCAGCGTCACTCATCGTCCCAAGTGCCTCGTTCTCAGGAGCGGCACATAAAGGAGCAAGGGCCGACGCAACCTGCTCGCTATTCAGCAGCAAGTTGTAACCCCCCGAAATTATTACGTGACGGTCGAACCCATCCGTCCTCATTTCTACATGGGTATGGCAACCCAAAAACTCATTAACGTCTTCCGAGTCAATGTCGGAACCCGACCCGTTCTCCTCCACACGAGGTCCTCTGACATTAGACGATGCACCCACTTCAGCGGAACGTACCGAACTTGCTTCTGGTCTGACTCTCTCCTCACAGGTTGATCTCCCCGACAAAATGGTGTTAGCCATAAACACAGTCACCTGGGCCATCCGAGACGCTCCGCTTCCATCAGTTTCAGTGGCCACACCTTTCCCAGTTCCAGTTTTCTCCTTTTTCTCTCTAACGGCTCGTCACCATTAGAAGATTCGTCGACAGGATGTGGGGTCGGTGCCAACGAGGCCGATTCTCTCATGGCCGCAGTTACAGATGTGTCCCCTTGTTGAAGAAGTAGAGGACGACCCTCCCGGACAAACTCGCACAAAATGTATCGAGTGTCTGTGGTAGCAGCGGGTTGCCTAAAAGCTAGGACTGGCGCCCTCCGCCTAGAAGCTCCCCGACCTGTCATCACAGAGAATCATATAGTTAAGCAGGGTTGCATGACCGACGAGGTAGTAAATCAGAAGTTTACCTGAGGAAACTTTAGGGCCATAATGCTGTACGAAGGCAGACCAAGTTCGAGTCTCCTATGCATGGGGCAGCAGACCAGCTACCTAGTTCCTGAGACCGATAACTGGCTAGGGCGGACAAGCCATAGCTGCAATACAAGTGACCAGAAGTTACAATAATTGCGGAAGATGGGAAATCTAATGGACTACGATACTTACGAGTTTTATTCCACCTCTCTGGAAACCCGGCGGAGTTAGAAACAACATGCTCGATCTTGATAAAGAAGTACTTATGTCAAAATTTATGGCTCGCCCGGACTTCTGTCCCGACCACCAACCCCTTTGTACCATGAAGTCTCGGGTGCACCATGGTTCCCTTAAGGAAACCGGGCAAAAATAAGTGCAAGAGATGATGAACGGAGATGTTGCACTCTGACAATTCCGCGTACTTAGCCAGCAGCAGAAGCACCTTGAGTGTGTATGGCGTAAGCTGAACCGGGCAAACATGATAGAATCTGCAGAACTCGTTCGCTAAAGGAAAAAGAGGGAGGGTGTAGGCGATCATGAATGGTTATTCGTAGAAGGCACAGTACCCATGCCTATGAACGTCAACGTAATCTCCCTCCGCCAATTCCATCTCTACGTAGGCAGGAATACCATATTTTATACAGAGGGCATCGAGATGAGTTTGATTCGTCTCGGAGAGCAATGGGTTCGGAGTAGGGGGCGGGTCCCTGAGAAAATCATTCTGAGACAGGGGATGACTCGGTAGTAATGCCTCTACTGTAAGAGGACTGTCACCCTCTTCCATCTCCACCTCTCCGTTGTCGGAAAAAGGTGTTGCGTTCGACGGAGCGGCCTCAGGAACCTCTTCGTTAGTTCGACAAGACCTCGGCATAATTTTGTTTGGAAGAAGTGAGCCACACAAATGGAGTTAAAGAGGAGAACTTCCGGTCAGGAATGGAAACAAAGAAATACGAGATCAGAAGAAGAAGACCAGAGAATTCTCAAGAATGGCCAAAGTTTTTCAAAGGAATCGAACCCCTCACCTATTTATAGGGTTGGGTGGTGCCAGAATCGAGGCGGCAGGTTTCAAATCAGCGCAGGAAACCAAGCGCCAAAACCGTATGTCCTCTACCTCGAAAATCTGCATAATGATGATGCATGCGAAGGCTGACGTCACCCAGGGTGGCATGTACTCTCAGACATCCCACCAAACATGACTACCGCCTCTCACTGGTCACGTTGTAATGCATCAACGAGTTAAATTCCTCCTAAGGAAGACATCAGGTCCGCTCACCAAGGACGCATCCCGCTGCGACCTCGATGAGCGGAGGGACTAACTGTATGGGTCCGAATTTGATTGACCACGGCCTATAGCGAGTATTATAAGTGGCCGAAAACCCACGAGTCGACACAAGGGTACGACCCAGAGGCGAAAGGAAAGACGTTGTCGCATTAGCATTAGGTCTGGTAGGGCAGATATATCTTACTTTGTCGTCCTCATAATGAAGGGAAACCTCTCAGTATATAAGAGGAGTTTCAGCCTTGTAATAGAGGGAGTTTGGAATATATCAGATTAAGATCATCTCTCTCTACTTTTATTATCTCTCTATCAATCTCTCCCTCTCTCCATTATTGTTATCTCTCTACTACAGTCATCCTAGAGTTTATTATCTTCGATTACAATTTACCCCTTCATCTTTGATTGATTTGCTTAAAAAGAGTTAAAAATCTTTTGAGTTAAACAACCTTTTGTATTTACCTACCATTTCAGGGAACAAGAACAGAGCCAATGCACCATCTTTAGTTATCTCCGAGAAGCACGATTCTCTTATGTTGTTGGAGGCTGAGAAGACATAGTCACAAAGAATCTTCTCGTCGTGAAACAGAGTAGTAACTGCAATCTTCACAGCACTCAACCAATTCTTGCTTTTTATCTCCAGTAATTGCCAATCCATTTTCTCAATATGTGAAGAGCTCAACTTTTCAATTCCCAAGTAATACAAAGTCTCATCGACGACTGATTTTCGATTGAGTTTGTAAATTTTCACGCACTCTTTTGCATAACCAGCTGCAATCATACAATCCGCAACGAATTTCAAGTCCATTTTACCCATCGTTATACTTTTTTATTTGTTGGAAATTTTAATGTTGGAAAAATAAATAGAGGGGAGGGGTGAAATGGGTTAGGGGAGCTGAGGTGGTATGCCATGTGGCATCCACCTCATCAAATATTAGTGTCACGTAGGATTTCATGTTCACCTTGGACAAACTTAACGGAAGAGGGTATATTTGAACAAATAGTATTACGGCAGGGCATATTTGGATCCAAAGTATAACGAATGATATATTTAAATATTTTCTCGTAGTACAGGGGTATATTTGGCCCTTTTTCGTATTTTAAATCTCAAATCGAGGAAATTGACTCTTATTTATGGTCTGCGAACACAGAAGACCGGGTAAGGAATTCTGTTAGCCCAGAAGGTGTGAGGCACTCCCGAGCTCCGTGATTTTAGCACGGTCACTTAACTATTAATAATTAGTTTAATTATCTGATTAATACATATTTCAAACCTATTGCGCATTTTTTTACTTTTTTAACCGCTTTTAGTAATTATGGAATTTATTTGAACGAGTCGCGATGTCGCGCACTCGTTTGTTTTTATATACATTGTGAATCATGCCACGTGAAACGCGCCCGCGATGTAAAACATGCATGTTAGTTTTTATTATTATTCGAAGTTATGGTCGAGTCACATGAAATGCACACTCGAATTGGGGATTACGTATTATGACTATGCCACGAGAACCGTACCCATAGTCACGATGATTTATTTATTAATCGCGCCTAAAATAACTAGCGCATTTGAATTATTTTCCTAGTCTTTGAGGTTGTTGTGATGCCGAATTTATGGATAAGATATTATTGGGGAGTGAATAGGCTAGCTAACATGATCTATTACTTGGCCTAAATTCCTTATGGTTCAAGACCCACCTTATGGCCCCTCCTTATTCCTTGCCAAGAAAGAAACAACTTTAATTTTTCTATCTATCCAATTTAATAACTCACTCAAATCACCACTTCAACATGCTAAAACAAAGGCAACGTAACATAACAATATAAGTAAGAAAACTAAATCAAAGTCCATAGCATATTTAACAAAAATTGTCCAACCAAACTTACATGTATTCAAATGAATTAATCTTTAAACCCAATATATAACCCAAATAATATGCAATCACTATACAATTAATACGAAAGAGAACATATATTTTCGATAGAGCAAATGGAATTTGTCACGAGCAAATAGAAACACTAATATATCAAAGCAAGTGTATACTTAAAAGGTAAACAAATAATGAGAAAGGTGGATTCGAATGGACCTTTATATCGAGGGATAACAAAGTAATAATCGTTTGACTGAAATGCCGAAATTACGAACTAGAACCTCGAATCAGCATCAGAAAACTCGAAACCCAAACACGACCTCAAAATTCGATCTTCGCACGCTTATCAATGGAAAAACTTTACAAGTGACTCAAAACCCACTTCCACATAACTCCAATCTTCCTTATCACAAAACTCCACTAAAATTCCCAAACCCTTATAAAAGCTATCACAGTGGAAATTCCCAAAAAAACATACATGAGTTTTTTTTTCCTTGTTGTTTCCAATCGGCTCTTTTTAGAAATTGGGGTGATGTCTTAGCTTCTTAGGTCCTATTGTGAGCGTGGGGTCCAGAACCTCAAAAATGAGGGGGCGGCTGGAATTAAGAAATTGAGAAGGGCGTCTGGTTCGTGAAAGAGGGTTGAGGGTGGCCTTTTTTTTTGTTTTTTGGTCTCATAGTAGATTAAAAGGTAGGTTAGGGTTTGGTTATAATTGGGCTTAAATATCGGTGTAAGAATTGACATGGTCCATTAGATTGGAGGAGAATAGATGGCTACGATCAAATCTTGTATTTAAGTAGAGTGTGCTAATAAGTTGGGAAGAATGGGCCTTTGTCTTCCTGGGCCACTAAAATCCGAAAATGAGCTCTCAATTGGCCCAAATTCAATTCTTTCTCATTGAATAAAAATAAAAATATTACCAAAATATACTAATTAATCTTAGTTGATAAGAATAAACTATTAAAGTGAATTATATATAAAAAAAATAAAATATTTTTGGTGTTTTTTAAATGTTATAAATATTATAAAATACTAATAAGCTAAAAAAAAGCTATAAAACTATTTTTGTTTTTTTAAACTTATGTTTTAAAATTAAAACTAAAAATTAGCCAAAATCCTATTAATGAAAATAAGTAAATATTTTTAAAATACTACTTTTAAAAGTTGCGCGGGTTAAAAATTAGGTGCTTACAACTGCCTTTTTTTGCTTGAAAACACGAAGAGTTTTCGAAGCAAAGAATATAAGCAACGTAATTGATTTATGACCCGACGCTTGTTCAAAACGAAATAAAGATGAACAAAAGATTGTGACCAAGCTTTGGTATCTGAGCTGCCTATATGTCCTTGGCAATAAAGGAATCAGGCCACATGTAGTTCAGAAGTGAATGAAGTAATGGAGTGTGTTGAGAGGATGAGAGAGTCGAGTGAGGTACAGTTCCGTCGAGATTCCGGTCCGCGGTCCTATTATTACATCAAAATCAAAATCTAAAAAAACTAAATAAGTCTATCAGCTATGAGTTACAAGATTCCTATCTATAAGTCTTCTGAAGCTTGATCTTGAATCTTGAATCGTTTTTCATGCAGACTTTTGATTTGAACCTTGATGCTTGCTAGCTGCAGGTGCTGATTCATTCTTCCATGGCTTCTTCGGATCAAGACCGAACATGTAGTGCTCGTGACTTCAGTTATGTCTTGATTAGTTCACATCTCTCATCTGCTTCTACATTTTGGATTCACTTCATTTTTTTCTTTTCTTTTATTCTAGATTGAGACTTCTTCTTTTGGTCATCTTGGATTGTCGACTCGCATTCTTGAGGCGAGCTTCTGCTACTTCTAACTTAAATTAATTTTGAAATGACTTTCCTCGTTCTCCAAGTGGGCGCCTGCTACTGACTTGAAATTTGAAATGACTCTGAAAATGAATTCCCTTGTTCTCCAGGTGGGCTCCTGCTACTACAACAAAACAGACAAAACAAAAGAAACTTTTCTGCCCCAGTTTGCACTAGGAAGATTTGTGAGTTGTTAACAGAACTATAAATCACCTATGTTATTGATAAAGGATGCAATGATGAAAGTAAAATTAAAGACTCGACTAGGATGTGTGTCTCCTATGAGTAAAACTGACAAACTTAAACTACGAAGTGCATCTCTTAGGAGCAAAATTGACAAACTTAGAGTAGAAAGTGCGTCTCCTAAAAAGTATAACCTGAAAGATCCAGACTAGGAAGTGCGTCTCCTAGAGGTAAAATCTCAATTTAGAAAGTGCGTTCCTAAAAACAATATAACTTGAAAGACCCAGACTAGGAAGTGCGTCTCCTAGGGGTAAAATTTCAGTTTAGGAAGTGTGTCTCCTAAAAAATATAACTTGAAAGACCCAGACTAGGAAATGCATATCCTAAGGATAAAAATAGAATGACTCAAACTAGGAAGTGCATCTCCTAGAGATGAACCTAAATGACCCAAACTAGGAAGTGCGTCTCCTAGGGAAATAAAATCTGAAAAACTCAAACTAGGGAGTGCATCTCCTAGATTTGAGATTGAGCTTGAGGAAAACTATAAACTAAGCTTGACCGACACCATTCCTCATGCGGGACTCCTGAACTTAAGGAAAGCTAAAGATTAATAACTAAAGGAAATTAAAAACTGACCCTAATCTCCAGGCAGGACCCCTGAACTAAAGGAAAACTAAAGATTAGTAATTTAAGAAAAGTAAAACTGACCCTATTTTCCATGCGGGACCTCTGAACTTAAGGGAAACTAAGACTAACAACTTAAGAGAATTAAAAGTTGACCCTATTTTCCAATCAGGCTCCCTGAACTTAAGGAAAACTAAAGATTAATGACTTAAGGAAACTAAAAATGACCCTATTTTCCAGGCGGAACCACTGGTCTCAAGGAAAGCTAAAGATTAACAACTAAAGAAAATTAAAAATGACGCTATTTTTCAGGCAGGACCCCTGAACTCAAGAAAAGCTAAAGATTAACAAATAAAGGAGATTAAAAACTAACCCTATTTTCCAGGCGAGACTCCTGAACTCAAGGAAAGCTAAAGATTAACAACTAAAGGAAATTACAAACTGACTCTATTTTCCAGGAAGGACCCCTGAACTTAATGAAAATTAAAGATTAACAACTTAAAGAGATTAAAATTGACCCTGTGAGAAAATTTATCAGATTAGTTTATATATATCTTAGGAGAAAGATTCATTAGACTAAGACGTCTATCCTAGGAGAAAATTCATCAGACAAGGGTTTTTTTTGTCTTAGGAGAAAGATTCATCAAACTAAGATTTCTAATTCTAGGAGAAAAATTCATCAGACTAGGTTTCTTATCTTAGGAGAAAAATACATCGGACTAAGACTTTTATCCTAGGAGAAAATTCATCAGACTAGGTTTCTTATCTTAGGAGAAAGATTCATCAGACTAAGATTTCTATCCTAGGAGAAAATTCATCAGACTAGGCTTTTTTTATATTAGGAAAAAGATTTATCAGACTAAGATTTCTATCATAGGAGAAAATTCATCAGACTAGGGCATTTTATCTTAGGAGAAAGATTCATCAGACTAAGACATTTATCCTAGGAGAAAATTCATCAAACTAAGGCTTTTTATCTTAGGAGAATGATTCATCATACTAAGATTTTTATTGGGAGGAAAATCCATCATACTAGGACTTTTTATGCTAGGAGGAAAAATGTGAAGAGCAATGGCACAATTTTATGCACACTAGCAAGACAGATAAAGACAAAGATTTAAGAAACTTCCCTTTACCGGCTCTTCTCTTCTTTTCATTTTCTTTTTTTTCTTCTTTTTTTTCATCCTATTTTTTCTTTCTTTTTCTCTTTTCTTTTCCCTTCTTTTTTTTTGAAACCACTTTCTTTGCACTGCTTTGTTCCTGTTTCAAACAAAGAAAGTTTTGTCAGTATTAAAAGTGATGGTCGGTTTGTGGCCTTGATGTCCTTGTCAGCTTGGCATTGTGCCCATTAGCTTCTGGAAGACCGCCTGTATTGTAGTTGGCTGCACTGCTAGGAGATTTGTTGCTGCTTTCAAGAGACTTTTGCTCTATATTAATCCTGATTGTTTCATACCCGGTACCATTTGTATTTGTAGCTCAATAAGCCTTATCCCAACTGAAGATCTTTGATAGGCAACCTTTTCTGATATCTTAAACGGCTTCTTGCTTTTGAGCAATTTGTTTGTCAGAGAGAATCACAATTGGTAAGTGCCTTTTGCACGATGTGCACACTTCATAGTCCTTGTTCGATACTACAGAGAATCCCTGATTAGCCTTGAGGTTATCTTTGCTTGCTTTAGCCAAGTAGGCTGGCAAGAGTCTTTTGAGGGGGAACCTTTGCATGAATCCTCAAGGAATGTAGACTATAACAACTGAGTGTGCTGGTCAAATTTACTTTGTTCAACTAAAAAAAGTGGTAGCAGATTTTGAAATCTTTTGTTGCTTGTTTTGACAAGGACAGACTCAGAGTGAAGGACACAATGATGTAAAGAAACAATATTAACAAGAAATGTACCTGTCGGGAAGGATAAAAGGAAGATATTTTTTTTTCAATAACTAGCCTAATGATCATGACATGCATTTTGGACTAAATTGCCTGATTTATCAAACTGATCCAAACTTTCCTTTTACCATTTCTACGACATTTGAAGTCAGGCTTGTTCGTGTCAATCTTTTGTATCAGCTTCACGACTCACTTTCGACTAGTTGTGCCCCGAGGGATTTTCACAAAGTCTCTCTAATTTATTTATCTTTACTTACCGTCGACTTACAATGCCGGTGAGGGTTTTCACTAGTAAGATTCTCTCATTTTTCTTTATCATTTTTTTCTTTTGTGAGTAACTTGACATTGTTCTATGTCGTGTGACAACTGCTGCTCATTACATGCGTCTCTTGGTCAAATAGGAAGGTCAAATAGGTACGAGTGGCTTCATGTGCCATCTTTCGAGCAGGCTTCTCAATCTTTGCATGAAGGTCAAATAGGTACAAGTGGTACTCAAGAGAGTGGTACTATTCTTGGTGGGTAGCAAATTGTGATTCATGACTTTTCTTCTGTACCATTCTTGGCTGTGGGATAGTGAAGACAGGCATAACAGCAGTAATTGTCTGATTGGTTATCAATGGCACACTTTTGGAGCGCACAACAGAAGTTCCAGTTGTAGTCGTACAGTTGGAATAAAGACTGAACCCAGATGGATAGGATTGATCAGACAATGAGACCGGAGCAGTAGTAGTTGAGAAGGGTGTGAACTTTGGGAAAACATGAGAAAGGGGTGGTCCTTGACCATGGCCCATGCTTGATACATTTCAGTCATTTGCTGTTTTAGTATTCTATTTTCCTCAATCACAATAGACTCTTGTTGAATCCTTTGACCCCGAGTCTCTTGACCACTCATAACAGCTTCAATGTCAGTTGTCATTGGCATTTTTCTCTTGGACCTTGTGAATTATGGATGTATTACAGCTTACCACAAACCGACCACCTCAAACTTTCTTCATAATTCAAAACAAAATAAACGTTAGAATGGACTCAGTCAGTCCTTATTATTATTATCATCATCATTTTTTATAATGATTGATCGAAACTGATGTGGGTTGCCTACGTATCATGTGGGAACATAAATCAAATCTTGCGAGTTCGGGAAGATAAGAATAAAATAAACTAACTCATTTTTTGATTTTGCATTTCTTTTTTTCGAAAGAAAGGCTTATAAAGAAAAAAGAAAATATTTTAAGATTTCGATTTGTTTTTTTTTTCGAAAGAAGGACTTCTACATAAGAAAGATTTTTTCTTTTTGACTTTTTTTTTGGAGTTTTGGGAGAAAGACTTCCAGGAGAGAGAAAAAGAAAAAAATATATATTTTTGAATTTTGGTTTGATTTTTTTGAATGAAAGATTTCTATAAAGGAAGAAAATATTTTTTTTGAACTTCTATTTTTATTTTTATTTTTATTTTTGTTTTGGGAATTTCAAAAGAAAAACTTCTAAAGAAGAAAGGAAATATTTTTGGATTTTTGGACTTTTATTTAGAATTTATGAAAGAAATACTTCGAAAGAAAAGAGAAAATATTTTTGAATCTTGAATTTTAGAAAGAAGAATGAAAATAGTTTTGAATTTTGAGAGAAATTAAAAAAAAATATTTTTGTATTTTTATACATTGGGATCTAAAAGACTTTCTAATGAAGGAAATAAAGGAAAATATTTTTGGATATTTTAAAAATTGTGGGCTGGAACCGATGAGGATTGCATACGTATCTCATATCCGGTGAGAATCAAACCCGTGTAGTTCAGCCAGTCTTGATGGAATAGGGAAACATGACTTTTTGAAAATATTGGCTTATTTTCTTTTCTTTTCTTTTTTAAAATTCGGCAAAGTTTCAGATTTCAAATACCTACCTCTCAATTTTTTTTTATTTTCTTTCCCTATTCTTGAAGTCAGTCAACAAGCAAGTAAAAATAAACAAATGCGCAAATAGCACGTAAGATGCATCAGGATGGTCTTTTTAATTTAATACACATGTCCTAGATGAACCTAACCCCTGTGTTAAGTCCCCAAAGTCCAATGCACGTGATGCAATCAAATGTTCCTACTAGGGATCTGACATGAGGCTATATTATTCTAAGTTTAAATCCTGGGGTGTATTGTTCTAGACCTGGCTTACCCTAGCGGACAACTCGAGCTGAAGGGAGGGCAGTATACCGGGAATACAGAAGCTTCACCAGCTTTGCAACTTGTCCGATACTCATTCTAAAATTAGGATATGACTCTACCAGAAAAGAAGTTATGTCGGCGTGCACTTCCTAGAAGATTTAGAAGACTCAAAGAGAAGAAGGGTTCATAACAATTTATATATAGTTCAATCAATATCAAAGCGGTAAAAAGTGGCATTTAGCACATTAGGCTCAAACACGTAAAAAATCAGATAATAAACAAAAGCCAACTATAACAGTTATTCTAAGCTCGAATTTTGAATCCTGAACGAGGAGTTCTGGGTTCTTATCCCCAGCAAAGTCGCCGGAATTGTCAAACCTCCTTTTTCCTGAGGGATAGTGATAGTATATATGAGTTAATGCCAATGCAATAGTAAGTAAATGGAACAGGAAACTTTTACGTGGAAAAATCCCGGCTCAAGGGGATAAAAAACCACGACCTACACTGGTAGGATTTCAGCTTCACTATGAGCAAACTTTAGATTACAACCTATGCAATCTAGGAATTAAACTCTTAATCGCTCACTAACTTGTAATACAGCTATTACAAGCCACTTTGCAATACATCTATTACAAAGACTTCAACTCATGACTAACTCTAGTTACGACACAAACACTGAAGGTTTATGGTTTACAAGGGGTTTCTAATTAAAGATTCTGGTTAAGCAAAGTAAGAATTATAATGAAGAACAATTACAGAGTTACAACTAAACTAAGGACATAGAAGAGACTTGCTGTAGGAACTGGTCCGTAGTAGTGTTGTACTTTATTCTTGATGCACTTGAGAATTGAATGCTTGATAGATGAACGGTTGCTGTGCTTGAATGAATTCTCAAGTGTTCAAGTGATGTTTTGTTGTTATGCTCTTTGTTAATACAACTTGGATGATATCACTTGACTGATGCAATCACTTGGTTGGTCAATGGAGAGTGACTGATGTATTGTGCTGCACTGTTTATGTGTACAGTGCAAACAGTGCAACAAGCAGTCACTTTTCAGCTGTAGACAGTTGACTTCATCCTGCTGTCAGGGAAACCCAAAGGGATCAGGTCCCTGTGTTGATTCTTTATCTTCCGAAGCCATAGCAACTCACATTAGCTTGAGTCCATTGATTGAGCTGTGTACCAAGTGCGTCAGGTCCCTTATCTGGTTCTTTGATAGTAAGTTTTTTAGATCATCAAAACATAAAGCTAAGGTACTGTAAACCCATCAATTTTCCCCTTTTTGATGATGACAAACTGTCACGACCCAATTTTCCCTCTGTTGGATTTCCTGATGGCACCTAGTCTTAGGGTCTAGGTAAGCTTAACTCATACTGAAATACCACAATAATAAATGAAATTTAATAGTCTTGAAGCAGAAATCTCTACAAAATTTTATAATTCCCAAAACCCGGTAGTACAAGTCATAAGCTCTACAGAGTTTCGCTATAACTTCTAAACACAATCGTATGGAAATAAGTACAACAAGGTGAATATAAAATAGGAAGGTGACTCTGAAGCATGTGAACGCAGTAGCAGGGCTACCTTGAGTCTCCTCGACAAGAATCCGCATAGCTACTAGCGAACAATACCTGGATCTGCACAAAAAAGTATATGCAGAAGTGTAGTATGAGCACATCACAACGGTGCCAAGTAAGTATCAAGACTAACCTTGGTGGAGTAATGATAAGGAACAATAAGCAGCACATGATATTTTTATAGAGACAACGCGATACGGATAACAATACAGTAATTGCAATAAGGAAAGAAAACAACAAGTACTCAACGGAACACCATAAGGAAAATACGGAAAGGTAAGCGAGGATACAACCCAAATCCGAAATCACAAATACAGTAAAGACAAGTCAAAACTCAACAACTCCGATAATTTTCACCTCAAGTCTTAACCAGCAAGCGTCAATCAAATAGTCAAACCTTTCAAGTGATAAAAATGTTTCGAAATATACTTCCCTTCAAATAAATGTTCTTTTCAAAAGAGTTCTTTCAAAATAAATGCTTTTCGAATATAATCTTTTCAAACAAATATTCATCGAATATAAGTCACCCTGTGATATTTCAAAATAGTTAATTAAAAATAAGTACCTTCGAATATAATCTTTTCAAATAGATAACCTTCGAATATAAGTCACCCTGTGACACCTCATCTCATAATCATCCTATACAGGTCTCAATACCTGAACCCTAACACTTGGCATCCTATGCCCTCATCACACCTCCTAATCATACTGACAACTCACGTGCCCAAAAGAGTCATTCTCACATGGAAGGCAAATAATAAGGGTGTGAGTCTATACTCAAAAATCTCAAGGAGCCTCCTATCCGATAAGGGTGCTTAGCCACGTGTATGCTTGTGCAAGTGTCCTAACATAGTTCATACCAGCTTGTAAGTATGAGGAATAGAATGTACAACACATATAATGTTTACACGGGGATAGGATCAATAAAAATAACATCTCAGAACACAGTGATTTTAACAGGGGATCTCCCAGAATATCGTCCTGTAGTCCCAAACGTAAATGTGCAGAGGATATCCCGGGATATCGTCCTGTAGTCCCAAATGTAAATGTGCAGAGGATCTACCGGGATATCGTCCCATAGTCCAAATCGTAAATATGTAGGGAATCTCTTAGAATACTGATTCGTAGTCCCAAAGTAAATATCAAGTACAAGGGGATCTCCCGGGATATCGTCATGTAGTCCCAATTATAGATGTGCAGGGGGATCTCTCGGGATATCGTCCCTTAATCCCAAAGTAAACACACAGTGCAACCAATAGAAACAACAGTTACAGCACAACAGAAAACTCGTACATCACCAGGATATCGTCCCGTAGTTCCAAAGTAAACACGCAGTGCAACCAACAGAAACAACAGTTACAACACAATAGAAAACTCATACATCACCACAATACATATAACAACAACAATGACAGTAATACAAGGTAAGACAAGTAAATCACAAGGAAACGATAGAACCAACTCACAAGGAATAACCACAGAAAAGAATACTGGCATAAAGGGAACAGTTCAACAACGGGATAAACTAACATGTAGCAACGATCCCACAATATACAAGTCAATAACAAGGAAATCAACATGAGTCAAGTAGTCCCAAATAAAGGCAAGTCAACAAGATATAGGTTATCTAAGCTCCTTTTAAGGTTGGACAATCTCGAGGATATTCGGCAATTCAATTAAGGAAAGATGATCTTAGCTTCACTTAAAACTAAACAATTTCAGGAGGGATAATATTAATTCTCAAATAAGACAAGTAGCTATGAAAAGATAGCATGACAATAGGAGAGGAAAAATTCTTCAATTAAATCAAATAGGCGTCAATTAGGCAATAAGAGTGAATCATGAAGCAATTAATTATAATTAAGCATGTAGAGGTGAAACTAGTAAAAAGGAAACTCAGTCATGTCAAGAACACATACATACACAGTGAATATAAAGACCTAAGAACCCTAAAAGGCCAATTTTTCCACAGATAAGTCCGAGCACGCACTCGTCACCTCGCGTACACAAACTACAATTAACATAGAAGAATCAAATCCTAAGGGGAAGTCCCCCCCACAAGGTTAGGCAAGATACTTACCTCAAAGACGACAGACCGATACTTTATAATGCACTTCTCAGGTGAAAAGACCTCCGAACGGCTCAAATCCAACCAAAATAACTTCAAAGAACAAATAAAACATATAAGAAACTATTCCGGATCATAAAGTCTCCATCTTTAACAAAATCCAAAAATTGGTCCAAAAGTCAACCCCCGAGACCACACCGTGGAATCCGACAAATTTAACAAAATCCGAATACCCATTCCAATATGAATTTAACCATATAAAAATTATCAAATTCCGAAACCATTTGGTCCCTCAAATTACGATTTTTCATTTTAAAAATATTCTTTCAAAACCAACATTTTCCTTAACTCAAAACACAAATTAAATGATAAAAATGAAGACAAAATCATGGAAAATGTTAGATTCTAGGTGAAGAACACTTACCCAAGTGATTTTCTTGAAAACCCCCAAAAGAAGCTCCCAAATCCGAAGTTTAAAACTCAAAATATGAAGAAATGGCCAAACCCTCGACTTATATGATTCTGCCAGGACATCCGCATCTGCGGTCAAACAACCGCATCTGTGGGACCGCATTTGCTAGAGAGACTCCGCATCTGCGAACTCAGCTGACTAGGCCATGGACCGCATCTGTGGATATACAGCCGCATCAACGACATCACAGAAGCGAAAAGGGGAATTGCAGGTGCGATAGCTGGACTGCAGAAGCGGCCTTCGCACCTGCGTGCCAGCCTCCGCAAAAGCGAGCAAGCTCCCAAGCCTTAATCACCGCATAAGTGGCCAGGCTCATGCAGAAGAGGAGCCACACGTGCACTCCAAGGTCGCAGGTGCAAAAACACCAGAAATCAGACATGTTCAAAACCATGCAAAACATCTGAAACTCATCCGAAACACGCTTGAGGCCCCCGGGACCCCGTCTAAACACACAAATAAGTTCTACAACCTAAACCAGACTCGCTCAAGGTCTAAAATCATATCAAACAACACTGAAAATTCAAATCGCGCTATGAATCAAACTATGA
This sequence comes from Nicotiana sylvestris, assembly GCF_000393655.2. NCBI lineage: Eukaryota > Viridiplantae > Streptophyta > Magnoliopsida > Solanales > Solanaceae > Nicotiana > Nicotiana sylvestris. The sequence goes on along the minus strand of NC_091063.1, from coordinate 72,639,621 downwards.
ACTTCCAAATCTTCCAACTTTGAAAACTCTTGCCGAAACCAATCAAATCAACCCGGAATTATGCTAAATTTTGCAGCCAAGTCCCAAATGACAAGACGAAACTGTTAAAACTTTCGGAATTACATTCCAACCCCGATATCACAAAAGTCAACTATGGGTCAAACTTCTCCATTTTCCAAACTTCAACTTTTCCAACTTTAGCCGATTTGCCTCAAATTACTCTATGGACCTCCAAATCCACATCTGGACGCGCACCTAAGTCCAAAATCATCATAAGAAGCTGTTAGGATCATCCAAAACCCATTCTAGATCCGTTTACTCCAAAGTCCAATTTCGGTCAAATTCTCACCGCTTAAGCTTCCAAAACTAGATTCCTTCTCCCATTTCGACTCTGAATCATCCGTTAACTGAACTCAACCATGCATGTAATTCGATACTCATATTATGAAACTGTTCCAGATCTTACTCCACCGAACGGAGTTTGATTTCTTAAAATGACCGGCCGGGTTGTTACACAAACTTAGAAATTGACAATCATGTTTAAAAAGTACTAGGAACTTCACAAGTTCCCCCTGACTTTGTTCTTCCCCCTTATTCAGACCCCCTACTTCAATTTATCATATTCTTTTTTCCTCTTTTGGAATCATTAAAAATACACAAGCAAGCAATCATCATAAAGAAGTCTAGCCTAGCTAACTCATGTCATATATGTGCACATAAAAAAATAGAAAAGAGAAGCAGAAAAACATAAGCATTTACAGCAAAAGAGTAGAGTCTTCATTAATTTTATAAAACATAAGCCTTTGCCATTACAGCAAAGGCATATTTGTACTGTTAACAATGGGAGCAATATAAGTGAATTTCATCCATACCACAAAAAAACAAAAACAACTACCACAAAGTCATCACAACAAAAGAGATAAACTGGAAACTAGTCACTGGTCACTAGAGGATTAGCCTAGGGGACACTAAAGGGAAAGGGCTTAGAAGCGGCAGAAAGAGTGTTGAGAATGAGATCAATCCTAGAATTTGCAGACATTTGCTCAGCAGTTTCTCCTTCAGGTTCTCAACATGTTGCCTGAGATAAGCATTCTCTTTGGTCAGACGAACAACCTTTGCACTTGATGAACTGGAGGACCCTGATGCCTCTTGACCCTAACTTAGATGAGTCTCTAGAATGGCATTCCTTGCCTTCAACTTCCTAATCTCCTCAGTAGCACTATTCTAAGCATTGATAAGCTGTGAGATCGTCGAAGTGCTTCCTACCCCTCCACCCTTTTCAACACATTCACATTCCTCTAGAGTAGTTTGCGAGAAGGTTTGCTTCTTGGTCCCCATCTTGGGATGTCCCAAAGGAACATTAAAGAATTTGAAGACATGCGTGAGAAGAAATCCATAGGGGAGACCATGATTTCCATCTTTGAAAGCTGTCACCTTTTGGATGTGCTCAATCATTATGGATGGCAGATTAACAGATCGGAACCCATCCAATGTTTCCATCAAATACAAATCAGACTTGGATATGATAGACCTCTTGTTCACCAACTCAAACATGAGCTGATAAACAGGAAGAAAAGCTTTCTTATGCCCCTGTTCCCCTCGCTGCACCGCTACCTCCTTAACTATAGCATGCCTAAAGTTTGAGCCACAAACATCCTTAACAGAAGACATACTGTCACCAGGAACCTTAAGTATGTCTCCTAGCAGAGAAGAGTCCATAACAATGTCAACTCCATTTACTAGTGCACATATATGGTCAGATTCAACAGTGAAGAGGTCAGCATAGAAACTTTGGACCTCATCCTCATAAACCTTGGGCACATCCACTTTGAACAGATGTCCCCACTGTTGACCATTTCTAGGATTTGCCTCATGCCAGTCATCTCAGATATCTTTGGGTCAAATGTGCGGCCCCATAGGACCTTTTGGCACCTCAACCTTTATTTACCAGACACACTTTCATGTTTCACTTTCTTCACAGAACTGGGTTCCTTCACATTCTCCAATTTTCTTTTACCAGACTTCACACTAGACTTACCCCTTCCACTTGATTTCACTAGAATATCATCATCAGACAGTGACTCTTCAGCCACCACTTGCTTTAACTTGTCACTACTTTTCACTGACTTTTTACTGGGCGTTCCAACAGCCTCCTTTGAAGCTCTTTCAGTAGATTGTTTCTTTTTCTGAGATCTTTTGACTAAGGAACTTGGTTCCTCTTCAACTTCCTCATCCACTTCTACTACAGGTATGTTCTTGTCACAAACAATCTCTCCATCCTTCACTAGCCTCTTTTTCTTCTTCTTTCTACTCCTTTTACTCTTCTACATGGCATACTCTAGAGCCTCCTTTGTCTGCAACCTCGTAGTAGGTCGCTTAGGAGAGGACTCAGGAATGGCTACTGGACTTCCTCTGGCAATGAACGCATCTAGAGCAACATTATCCTGATATTCTTCATCACTGAACTCATAGCAGGAGCCACTAATTCGAAAGGCTCAACATCAAACGGAGGAGAAGGAGCAGGGTTTAAACTGGCATGGGAAGAATATTCCTGACATGTTTCCTCAGGAGAGGGGGCAGGTCCTTCAATAGGGGTCCCAATAGTCTCTTCTGGTGCAGGTTGTTCAAAGAGCATCATTGTTCCTTCTCCCACCAACGACTGAGTCTCTTCCCCCTGAGACTCAGGCATATTAGAGGTGACCTCATACACTATTCCTTCAGCAGATATGACTAACATGTTTTCTATGGCCTCTCTCTCATGAGATTCCATGAGTGCAACAAAATTTGAGACTGGAGTACCTGTAGACTGATCAACCTCATAAACCTTTTCTGCTTGTGGAGTCTCACTATGTTCTCCATCTTTGCTTTGTTCTTTGAGAATCTCAGGAAACAGAGAAGAGAGACTATCGATTTTAGGGACTTCTGAGTTCTTAACACTTAAAGGAAGAGTTGGTCTGAGGGAGTGGTGAGAGAGATAGAGGGTGAAGGAGAATTAGGCTTAGGTTCTTCAATTTCAATAGTGGTGGAAAGGGGAATGTTGAGAGGTATTTCTCTAGGAATGGAGGAGTCGAGGGTTTTCTCTTCAATAAAGGGAAGAATTGTTTGTTCATCAGCCATAGCAAATGATTAGTTTGAAAGTTCTGGAAGGGCTGAGAAGGAGAGAAATGATCGTTCAAGGTTTGGAGATGAGAGAGTTTTAAAGAGGAAGAAGGCAGTTATGAAGGAGAGAGAAACAGGTTCTGAAATGGCGGTAGATTTTTAGGAAGATGCAACATTTCAGAGGGAAGTGAAGGGATTTGAACGAAAAGACGGGACATACAGGGTCTGAAAAGGTTGATTACGTGGAACTCAATTTTTGTTTCTTTTTGAGATATGTATGAGAAAAACACAAGACTACTAACCTGTGGTACAAGAACCAAGTCCTTGACCAGTCTTTCAAATATTCTCCACCCTCTTTTACCGCTTATGCAGTGCTTCTGCAGCTTCTATAATCATCGTGCGTGTCTACCTGCAACGGCATTTAAGTGAGTTAGACTTGGCCGGAAAACACTTTAGCTAATTTTACCTGAATGTGATTTTCATAGCCATTGGTAGGAATCAGGTTCTCAATTAGGCTTTATTAGCCCCAGTTCTAGCCTGTTTCTCTCAAAATGTTCTCTGCTCAGTACTTTGGTGAAGATATCTGCAATATGGTCTTCTATACTAGAGGACTTCATGCAAATAAGCTCCTTCTCCACATTGTCTCTGAGAAAATGATGTCTCACATCAATGTGCTTGGTTCTTTTATGCTTGACCAGGTTCTTGGCCATATTGAGTGCACTGGTGTTGTCACATACAAGAGGCACACAGTCAGTGTACACACCAAAATCTTCCAATTGATGTTTGATCCATAGGAGCTAAGCCCAGCAGGAAGCTGCAGCAACATATTCTGCTTCAGCTGTTGAAAGAGCAACTGAATTATGCTTCCTTTTGTCCTATGAAATGAGACATGATCCTAGAAAGTGAGTCATTCCAGATGTGCTTTTCAGGTCCACAGATAACCTGCATAATCACCATCATCATACCCAATAAGATTAAAACAATCACTTGAAGTGTAGTACATGACCAGGTCCTGTGTTCCCTTAAGATATCTCAGAATTTTTTTGGCAACCTTCAGATGAGATTCCTTGGGATTTGACTGAAACCTTGCACATAGTCCCACACTGAAGACAATATCTGGCCTGTTGGCAGTGAGATAGAGAAGAGACCCAATAATGCCTCTACATATGGTTTGATTTACAGGAGAGCCAAATTCATCCATGTCCAGTCGAGTAGCAGTGGCAATGGGAGTGTTAATCACTTTTGATGCTTCCATATCAAACCTCTTCAAAAGCTCCTTGATATATTTCTACTGACTGATGAATATTCCCTTTATGGACTGCTTCACTTGAAGATCTAAGAAGAAATTCAACTCACCCATCATGCTCATCTCAAACTCACTTCTCATGAGTTTTGCAAATTCCTCACATAGTGAATCAACTGTTTCCCCAAAAATGATATCATCAACGTATACCCGAACAATGAGCGGGTTCCTCCATCATTTCTTCATAAACAAAGTGTTGTCAATTTTTCCTCTTGTAAAACCATTTTTAAGAGAAACTTTGACAACCTTTCATACCAAGCTCGAGGAGCCTGCTTCAACCCATACGGTGCCATGTCCAATTTGAACACATGATCGGGGTGTTCATGACACTCAAAACCTGGAGGTTGCTTTACATAGACTTCTTCTTTGAGGAAACCATTCAGAAATGCACTTTTGACATCTATTTGGAACAAAGTGAATTCCATATGTGATGCAAAGGCAATGAGGATTATGATAGCTTCCATACGAGCAACCGGATAAAAAGTCTCATCATAATCAATTCCTTCCTCCTGATTATAACCCTGGACAACTAACCTTGCCCTGTTCCTTGTAGTGTTCCCATGTTCATCAAGCTTGTTCCTGAATACCCACCTGGTTCCTATGATGGTACGATCTAAGGGTCTAGGCACCAGGTGCCACACTTTTTTCCTTTAAAATTGATGCAACTCATCTTGCATAACTATGATCCGGTCTGCATCTTTTAAGGCTTCTTTAATGTTTTTGGGCACTATTTGGGAAAGAAAGGCTGAGAAGACAAGTGAATTTCTGGCTTTTGTTCTGGTTTACACTCCTGAATCCAGAGGGGTAATTATGTTGTCAAGATGATGGTAGTTTTTGTGTTTCCAGTTAGGCACTTGAGCTTTATTTGTAGAGGAGCTGGGTAATCCTGACTGATTCCCTTGTATCCTTCTTTCATCTACCTGTGGAGTACTTTGAACTGCATCAACCACTCTTTCTTCAGCTTCAGTAGTTGTAATTGTAGTACCTGGTTCCTCTCTAGCTGATAAGGAAGAGACAACATTGTCTTCACTTGTCTCCTATACTTGACTCATCATATCTGTCTTTCCATTTGCCATATCAATGACCTCACCTGGAACTAGCAGAGGCTCTCCATCTGGATCATCCTTGTTGCTTTTCTCACAGGAGAGGTAGGACTCGCCAAAGATTACATGTACATTCTCCTCTACACACTAAGTTCGCTTATTGTATACCTTGTAAGCTTTACTTTGAGAAGAATATCCCAAGAAGATTCCTTCATCACTCTTGGCATCGAATTTTTCGAGCTAATCCTTTCCATTGTTGAGAACATAACATTTGTACCCAAATGTTCTTAAGTAAGTCAGCTTGGGATTTCTTTCATTCAACAACTCATAGGGAGTTTTGTTCAAGAGAGACCTGATCACTACTTCTTAGCATCCCACTATCGATCAGCATTGTCCTTGCCATTTTTTCAAGGGTTCTGTTCTTCCTTTCCACAACTCTATTTTGTTGTGGAGTTCTAGGGGCTGAGAAGTTGTGGGTAATGTCATTCTCGTTGCAAAAATCATCAAACTTAGCATTGTCAAATTCTGTTCCATGATCTGATCTAATGCATACTACATTTGATTCCATTTTCACTTGAATTTTCTTTACAAAGGCTACAAAAACTTCAAAAGTCTCATCTTTTGTTATAAGGAACAGAGTCCAAGTAAATCTGGAATAGTCATCCACTATCACAAAAATGTATCTTTTTCCTTCCTTGTTTTGCACTCTCATAGGACCACATAAATCCATATGAAGGAGATCAAGTGGTTTTGAGGTGCTGACATCATTCTTTAGCTTGAAATAAGGATTTCACACGCTTCCCTCTGGCGCAAGCATCACAAACTCTGTGCTCCATGAACTTTGACTTGGGTAGACCATGAACCAGGTCCTTTTGAACTAGCTTATTCAGTACAGAGAAACTTGCATTCCCCAGTCTTCTGTGCCATATCTTCAAAGCATATATTACTGCAGCCAATTCCAAATCATGGGTTGGATAATTCTTTTCATGCTTCTTCAATTGTCTTGATGCATAAGCAATCACATTCCCACGCTGCATCAATACGCACCCCAAACCTATACCTGAGGCATCACAATATACCACATAACCTTCTGTTCCTTCAGGAAGAGTGAGCACTGGTGCAGATGTCAATCGATTCTTCAGCTCCTGAAAACTACGTTCACAAGTGTCAGACCACTGGAATTTGGTAGCTTTTTGTGTTAACTTAGTCAATGGTGATGATATAGAGGAAAATCCTTCTACAAACCGCCTATAATATCCTGCTAGCCCTAGGAAGCTGCGGACTTCTGATGGTGTTGTAGGTCTCGGCCAATTCTTTACTGCATCGATCTTCTGAGTGTCGACACTAATACCCTCATCAGATATCACATGGCCAAGGAATGCTACTGAGTTCAGCCAGAATTCACATTTGGAGAGCTTAGCATATAACTTACGATCCTGAAGCGTCTGTAATACTATCCGCAAGTGGCCCGCATGTTCCGCCTCCGAACGAGAATACACTAGAATGTCATCAATGAATACAATCACGAACACATCAAGATAGGGCCTGAATATAGTATTCATGAGATCCATAAAAGCTGCTGGGGCATTTGTTAGCCCGAACGACATCACCAAGAACTCAAAGTGCCCATATCTTGTCCGGAAGGCCGTCTTTGGAATATCCTTCTCCCTAACCCTCACCTGATGATACCCTGAACGTAAATCAATCTTAGAGAAATACTTGGCACCCTGGAGTTGGTTAAACAGGTCATCAATTCTTGGAAGTGGATACTTGTTCTTTATAGTAGACTTATTCAACTGTCGATAGTCGATACACATCCGTAACGACCCATCTTTCTTCCGCACGAATAGGACTGGTGCACCCCAAGGTGAAGTGCTAGGCCTAATAAAGCCCTTATCCAGCAAGTCCTTCAACTGCACCTTCAACTCTCGCAACTCTGCCGGGGCCATTCTGTATGGAGGAATAGAGATCGGTTGAGTGTCAGGCAACACATCAATGCTAAACTCAATCTCCCTTTCAGGAGGAAGGCCTGGGACACCATCAGAAGTCCGCAGCTTCCTAGGACTAGCAGGATATTATAGGCGGTTTGTAGAAGGATTTTCCTCTATATCATCACCATTGACTAAGTTAACACAAAAAGCTACCAAATTCCAGTGGTCTGACACTTGTGAACGTAGTTTTCAGGAGCTGAAGAATCGATTGACATCTGCACCAGTGCTCACTCTTCCTGAAGGAACAGAAGGTTATGTGGTATATTGTGATGCCTCAGGTATAGGTTTGGGGTGCGTATTGATGCAGCGTGGGAATGTGATTGCTTATGCATCAAGACAATTGAAGAAGCATGAAAAGAATTATCCAACCCATGATTTGGAATTGGCTGCAGTAATATATGCTTTGAAGATATGGCGGCACTACTTATACGACGTCCATGTTGACATCTACACAGATCACAAGAGTTTACAATACATCTTCAAGCAGAAAGAGTTGAATTTGAGGCAGCGTAGGTGGCTTGAATTATTGAAAGACTACGACGTCGAGATATTGTATCATCCCGGTAAAGCCAATGTTGTGGCAGACGCTCTCAGCCGTAAATCAATGGGAAGCTTAGTACATATTGAGGCAGGTAGATGGGGGTTGATTAAAGAGCTTCATCAGCTAGCCAATATGAGAATCAGATTGTTAGACTCTGATGACGGAGGTGTTACTGTACAGAATACATCAGAATCATCTTTGGTAGCCGAGGTAAAAGCACGACAATATGAAGATCCTATCTTAGTACGATTAAGAGAAAGCATTCAACAGTGTAAAAGTATGGCTTTTGGGATCGGAAAAGATGGGGCACTGAGATACCAGAGCCGATTGTGTGTGCCTAATGTGGCAGGGTTGCGAGAGAAGATTATGAATGAGATTCATCAATCCCGATATTCCATCCATCCCGGCTCGACAAAGATGTATCATGATGTCAAGGAGCAATATTGGTGGGATAATATGAAGAAGTCTATTGCAGAATTTGTAGCCCAGTGTCCCAATTGTCAACAAGTAAAGATAGAACATCAGAAACCCGGTGGATTGCTTCAAAATATAGAGATTCCGACCTGGAAGTGGGAGGTGATTAATATGGACTTCATTATTGGATTACCTCGCTCTTATCATAAGTTTGACTCCATCTGGGTGATAATTGATCGACTTACAAAATGTGCCCATTTTCTGCCAGTGAAGACAACTTACACGGCTGAAGATTATGCAAAGTTGTATATCAAGGAGATTGTTAGGCTTCATGGTGTGCCCATATCTATTATATCAGACCGAGGAGCTCAATTTACGGCTAACTTTTGGAGGTCTTTCCAGAAGGGTTTAGGCACACAGGTAAATCTCAGCACTGCATTTCATCCGCAGACTGACGGACAGGCTGAACGTACCATTCAGACACTGGAAGATATGCTACGAGCATGTGTTCTAGATTTTAAGGGGAATTGGGATGATCATCTTCCACTCATAGAATTCGCCTATAACAATAGCTACCATTCCAGTATTAAAATGGCCCCATACGAGGCACTATACGGGAGGAGATGTAGATCACCAGTTGGATGGTTCGAAGTCGGTGAAACAGAATTATATGGGCCAGATTTGATTCACCAAGCTATTGAGAAGGTGAAAGTGATACAGGAGCGATTGAGGACGGCACAAAGCAGGCAAAAATCTTATTCTGATGTCCGACGTCGTGATCTAGAGTTTGAGGTTGGTGATTGGGTTTTCCTGAGGATCTCACCAATGAAGGGTATTATGCGTTTTGGGAAGAAAGGTAAGCTGAGTCCAAGGTATATCGGGCCGTATAAAATTCTTCGACGGATTGGACAGGTTGCTTATGAGTTAGAATTGCCATCCGAATTGGAATTTGTCCACCCGGTATTCCATGTATCTATGTTGAGAAAATGTATTGGAGACCCTTCTCGAGTCATCCCTATCAAAGATGTACAAGTTACAGAGGACCTATCATATGAAGAAGTGCCAGTGGCGATATTAGATCGGCAAGTCCGCAAGCTGAGAACAAAAGATGTAGCTTCCGTCAAAGTATTGTGGAGGAACAAAAATATGGAAGAAATGACATGGGAAGCAGAAGAGGAGATGAAGTCTAAATACCCTTACTTATTCCAGAATGAAGATAACAAGGATGCTGGTGGAAGACAGGATACATTGGAAGAAGAAACGGCTCTATGAGGTAAGCAATAATTTGAGAATACTCCTCCTTAATACAAAATGGTGATATGTAGATAATGTAAATACGCATAATGCTTTGTGTAGCCTTGTGAAGCCATATGTTGGGCTTAATTACTTGCAAGTTTTGCTAGTGACCATTTTATAGGGGAAAATTGATCGGAAATTTCCATTGGAATCCACGATGATTTAAACTCCCCATAAACCCTTACATTCGAGGACGAATGTTCCTAAGGGGGGAGGGTGTTACAACCCATATCCACATGTGTTAGTTCATGCCATATATTAGTTAACATAAATCCAAGAAGGAATTATCTTTGAGATGATAAGAAGTCAATCCTATTGGTCTTAAGTGATACAAGAGTGTATAAGGGTGATTAACCAGTATTAGAAGTTAAACGAATCAAGGATGTTGTAACTCGTATTTTCAGGTAATCTAGCGGTGCTTAATACACTCAAGAGGTCATTTATTAAGGTATTTTAATCATATAATATCCGTATCATAAGTCATGAAGTCAAACGAGTTATGAAACAAAAGTCGACAAAAGTTGTCGCAACTTAGGTTCATAATTTTACTTAAACATTGGGTCAAATGTTTCTAATCTTTTCTCATAATTTACAAGGAATTACGGGGTGATCTACCAACCAAATTAAAGATCTATGAGTATAGTTTCCAACTCATTAAACCGTTCATCGATACGATCTTGGAGTAGAGAAATATTCACGTTTTCGCGAGACTGCGCCAAGCACCTCTCTATGGGGCCCACTAAGTCGGTTTAAGATATTTGGACCTATATAGGATGACTCCAACCCATTTTAAGTCATTTCTTCTCACTATTTTCAGACCTTATAACCCTAGGAACATCCTCTAAAGGTTCTCTCAAGATTCAAGACCCAAAAAAGGGCAAACAACACAAATCAAGTGTCGGGAATTCTGTGGCGCTAGTAAGTCTCTTGTTCTTCTTGTTGTTGCTCATTTTTGTGTCATTTCAGCTCATGTGGGAGGTTGTTTTAAAGGGTTTATGTTCTGTAAATACTCCCTCATGTTCTTAATATCAATCCTAGGTGATTTCAAGCCTTCTAAAGTGATTCTAGTGCCGAAAAACACTAATTGATTGCTAGTTTCGCTTTTTTGTTGTTGTGGCAGCATTGGAGGGATATTTCATGGAAATTTAAGGTCAAATTGGAGTTTTTATTTCTGTATAAAGGTAAGGAACCTCTTACTCTATATGTATTTAAGATTATCCAAGTTGCGGCTAAGCCATTGAAGCTAGAACTTGTGAGATATATATCGAAAGGTTTGGTAGTAATGTTATTGTTTTGTGGACTGTTTTGCGTTGTTGTTGGGCTGCGTATTTTACTACTATCTTGTGGAGTTTTGGAGGAGGAAGGGTGTGGAGAAACACCATATATATGTAGGGTTATGGGCTGATAGTTATTCGTAACATTTCCAGGTTGTTTGACACGACTACGGTGGTCGTCGTATGTATGGAGTGATTAGGCTGTGTGTGGACTATTTTGGGAGGCTCAATATGTTTATTATTGATGTTGTTTGGGCTGTTTGGTGACTGTTTTGAATGGTGTGAGGTCATATATATAGGGGAGGTGTTGTCCGTTTCATCGTAAAATAGGTTGTGGTCGATACATAATAGTTATGACGCTTAAATGATAACGATAGTATCGTTTCTCTTATTGTAGACTAAGGAGTTTTGACAATTGCATAGCTTGAGATTGGGGAAGTATATACAAGGTATGTGAGGCTATCCCTTTCCTTCTTTTGCACGACTCCGATTGTACATAATGTAATGAACGAGCTTCCAAAGATACTCTACTCTTAGAAGCTAGCAGTACTTACATTGTTTTCCCTCTTATGGAACGATTGATGTTAATGTTGCTTCTCTTATTCTTATGTTATCAATGTTGTTGGTACTTCCTGATTCTTATAAGGTTCATAGTGAAGAGTTAGTCCTAATAACATGTACAGAGGATACCGACCTTACGTCACTCCGAAAGGTTTAGAATGTGATTCCATGAGTCGAGCATGCATTATATATATGTATCTATTTTACTCTACCGAGCCACGCTATAGTTGGCCGGGTACGGCACCTATTGTGCAACCACTGATCAGTTGGGTTTTACCGAGCTCCACGTGGCCGGGTACGATTCTACCGAGCCTTATGATGGCCGGGTACGTTTTTTTACCGAGCCTATTATGGCCGGGTACGATATGATGATGATGATGCCCACAGAGGCGAATGCTTTAAAGGTTTATGTATTTATACATATGTATCATGCATTTCATGTAAGTAGCCCTCAGAGGTACTAAGATGTTACAGGTTGTATATTCTCTATCCTTGCTTACATTACTGATCGTATTTATGGTTCCTTGCCTTACATACTCAGTACTTTATTCGTACTGACGTCCTTTTATTTGTGGACGCTGCATGTCGTGCTGCAGGTCCTGATAGACAGGCAGGTGCAGCTCCCCCACCACAGTAGACTGTCCAGTTCAGCGGTGATTGGCGAGATCCCTTCTCCGGACTTGCCTTGGTCTTGGTATGCAATTTTTGTTATAGACATTATGGGTATGTCGGGGCCCTGTTCCGGCTATGTTGCAACACTTATGTTCTTTTAGAGGCTCATAGACAGGTGTCGGCTCATGTATAGTTTGGTATGCCTTGTCGGCTAGTTTTTGTTGTATAGTCTTTCATAGTAGCGTGGTAGCTCATACCTTATACGTAGTTTCTTGATTGTCTGGTCATCCCCTGCTATGTATGTTCATGCCGTCATATTTTATTGCTGGTTGTCCATGATCTAGGTCTACCATTTATATTGATCTCGTCAGCCTTAAAAGATAATAATGAAGGTTAGATGAAATGTACGTTGGTGCTCGGCAAGTGTGGTCGGGTGCTAGTCATGGCCCTTCAGTTTGGGTCGTGACAAACTTGGTATCAGAGCAAGTCTGTCCTAGGGGTTGTCTATGAGCCGTGTCTAGTAGAGTCTTGATTATGGATGTGTAGCGCGCCACATTTATAATCAATTACCAGGTATAGTAACATACTTGCTATAAGGGTTATAAGGAGTTCTCTCCCTTTGAAACCCTATTCCCTGCCTGTTTCCACCATTGTTAATGTACATGGCAGTAATAGCATCCGAGGACCAGGTCCACTTAAGAGACTTCTCAAGATCATTTTTTACTCTTTCCAATTCTGCTTGAAGTTGTCTATTTTTCTCAAGTTCAGCACATAAACTAGTTTTTACAGCATTTAACTCGCTTTCAAGCCTAATATGTGCTTCACTAGCAACTTCTTTTCCTTTCTCAGAATTTCCTACATTCTGCTTTGAGTTCCTCTATTGTTGCCTTAAACTCTATAATCACAACTAAGCGGTCATCTCTTTCTTGCTCTAAGGCATCAACTTTCTCCACTAAGTCATTCTTTTCTTTATTGAAATTTTCAATGGTTTCTTTTAAGTCAACAACTACTCATCAAATCGTCTCTTTCATGTTCTACAATAACAACTTTCTCAGTTAGAACCTCATTTTCATTTTTCAGATTACCTATGGTTTCCTTCAGATCAATCACACAAACTACCAAGTCATCTCTAGTTTGTTCAACATCTTCTAACTCTATGGTTAAGGCATCTTTATCATCTACAAGACTATGATAGGCTAGGATTTCAGATTTCTCTGAACATCCCTGAAATTTACCTCATTATTTTCATTATCTTCATCATTGTCTGACTGAGACATCAAAGAAAATATTGAATCATATTCATTTTCTTCACTTTCAATGGCCATCATAGAACTATCACTTGAATCATTTTCTTCTTCAGACTCACTGGAGGAATCTCCCCATGCTGCAAGAGCTTGCTTCACAATATTGTTAGAGGCGTTCTTTCTTTTGAAGCATTTGTCGGGAACCGGGTTCCTCTTGGCTGCTTTATCATAGTTGTACTTGAAGTGTTCTTGCTTCAGGAGAGGGCAATCCTTGATGAAATGCCCTGGTTTTCCACATTTATGACAGATGTCATAATTCTTTGGTTTGCTGGAACTACCTCTCTTTGGTATGCCTCCATTCCTTTGGACCATTTTCTGAAACCTTCTAGTTAAGTAAGCCATGTCACTGTCCTCCTCACTTGAGTCATTTCTTTCAGCTTTGAGTAGCAGGTTCTTTTCCTTCTTTGGTTCTCTTCTTTCACTGTCCTTCTTCTTCTTTATTTCGTAGGTTTTTAGATTTCCAACTAGCTCATCTATAGTTAGGGCCAACAATCCTTTGCTTCAGTAATGGAATTCACTTACTCTCCCATGAACTGGGCAAAACACTGAGAATTTTTCTCACGAGCTTGTTCCTAGGAATGATTTCACCAAGCGAGTGTAGCTCATTTATGATAGACGTGAATCTTGTGTGCATGTCTTGAATGGATCCATCGTCCTTCATTCTGAAGAGCTCATACTTAGTGGTGAGCATGTCAATCTTAGATTGATTTACTTGAGTGGTTCCCTCATGTGCTATTTGTAAAGCTTCTCATATTTCCTTGGCGGATTGACAGGCTGAGATCCTGTTGTATTCATCAGGTCTTATACCACACACCAAAATTTTCTTGGCACGAAAGTTTTTTGCCACAGCTTTCTTATCTGCATCGTTGTATTCTTTCCTGGTTTTTAGCATTGTCACTAGCGGGTCTCTGATCTTCTCTGTTGGGATATAAGGACCATCACAAATAATATCCCACAACTCAGAATCTTCTGCTATGATGAAGTCATGCATTCTTGTCTTCCACCACCCATAGTATTGCCCATTGAACCTGGGCGGACTGTAGGTAGAGTAACCTTCTTTGAAATTTGGTGAAGCAACCATGAGGATCCTTTTTAGGTGTTAACCTGATAGAAAGAACCCGTTCTACTACCAATTGATTGAATATATAAGTCCACCAAACTATATAGAGACCAGGTCCTATATAGGTTTCCATAGATAATTCTAATGCAATAGTAAGTAAATGGAACAGGGAACTTTTACGTGAAAAATTCCTGCTCAAGGGGATAAAAAACCATGACCTACACTGGTAGGATTTCAACTTTACTATGAGAAAACTTTAGATTACAACCTATGCAATCTAGGAATTAAACTCTTAATCCCTCACTAACTTGTAATACACCTATTACAAGCCATTTTGCAATACACTTATTACAAAGACTTCAACTCACGACTAACTCTAGTCGCGACACAAACACTGAAGGTTTATGGTTTATAAGGGGTTCCTAATTAAAGCTTCTGGTTAAGAAAAGTAGGAATTACAATGAAGAACAATTATAGAGTTACAACTCAACTAAGGACATACAAGAGACTTGTTGTAGGAACTGGTCTGTAGTAGTGTTGTACTTTGTTCTTGATGCACTTGAGAATTGAATGCTTGATAGATGAACTGTTAGAGTGCTTGAATGAATTCTCAAGTGTTCAAGTGATGTTTTGTTGTAATGCTCTTTGTTAATACAACTTGGATGACATCACTTGGCTTCGTACTGCTGTCAGGGAAACCCAAAAGGATCAAGTCCCCATGTTGATTCTTTATCTTCTGAAGTCATAGCAACTCACATTAGCTTGAGTCCATTGATTGAGTTGTGTACCAAGTGTATCAGGTCCCTTATCTGGTTCTTTGACAGTAAGTTTGTTAGATCATCAAAACATAAAGCTAAGGTACTGTAAATCCATTAGATATGGAGTTTTTTCCAATTAAAGTAACATTAATCGAAATGGAATTACTTATTTAATTCAAAGTCGCCACTTGAAATATTTATTATGGTATCCCAAGTTATCGATTTATTTAAATCCCAAATCGAGGAAATTGACTCTTATTTATGGTCTACGAATACAGAAGACCGGGTAAAGAATTCTTTTAATTCGGGAGAAGGTGTGAGACACTTCCGAGTTTCGTAGTTTTAGCATGGTTGCTCAACTATTAATAATTGGCCTAATTATCTGATTTAATACATATTTGAAACCTATTGCGTATATTTTTACTTTTTAACCGCCTTTAGTAATTATGGAATTTGTTTGAATAAGTCGTGATGTTGCACACTCGTTTATTTTTGTACACATTATAAATCGCGCCACGTGAAATGCGCCCGCAGTTTACAATATGTTAATTTTTATTATTATTCAAATTAATGGTCGAATCACATGAAATGCACACTTGGGAATTACGTATCATGACTGCGCCACGAGAATCATATTCATAGTCACGATGATTTATTTATTAATCGCGTCTAAAACATCTAGCACATTTGAATTATTTTCCTAGTCTTTGAGATTGTTGTGATGCCAAATTTATGGACAAAATATTATTGGGGAGTAAATAGACTAGCTAACATGATCTATTACTTGGCCTAAATTCTTTATGGTTCAAAACCCACCTTATGGCCCCTTCTTATTCCTTGCCAAGAAAGAAACGATTCCAATTTTTCTATCTATCCAATTTAATAACTCATTTAAATCACTACTTCAACATGCTAAAGCAAAGGCAACATAACATAACCATATAAGTAAGAAAACTAAATCAAAGTCCATAGCATATTTAACAGAAATCGTCCAACCAAACTTACATGTATTCAAATGAATTAATTTTTAAAGCCAATATATAACCCAAATAATACGAAATCAGTACACAATTAATATGAAAGAGATCAGGTATTCTTCATAGAGCAAATGGAATCCATCACGTGCAAATAGAAACACTAATATATCAAAGCAAGTGTATACTTAAAAGGTAAACAATTAGTGAAAAAGATGGATTCGAATGGACTTTTATACTGATGAATAAAGCTGAAAATTTATAACTCAATCAGAATAACAAAGTAACAATCGTTGGACCGAAACATCGAAATTGCGAATTAAAACCTCGAATCGGCACCAGAAAATTTGAAACCCAAACGCGACATCAAAATTCGATCTTCGAACGCTTATCAATGGAAAAACTTTACAAGTGACTCAAAACCCACTTCCACATAACTCCAATCTTCTTTATCACAAAACCCCACTAAAATTCCCAAATACTTAACAAAAGCTATCACAGTGGAACTTCCCAAAAAAACAGACGTGAGTTTTTTTTTCGTTTTTCGTTTTTTTCTTTGCCATTTCCCATCAGCTCTTTTTGGAAATTGGGGTGATGTCTTAGCTTCTTAGGTCCTATTGTGAGCGTGGGGTTCAGAACCTCAAAAATGAGGGGGCGGCTGGAATTGAAAAATTGAGAAGGGCCTCTGGTTCGTGAAGGAGGGTTGAGGGTGGCCCTTTTTTTTTTTTTTTTTTTTTGTATTTTGATCTCTTAGGAGATTAAAAGGTAGGTTAGGGTTTGGTTATAATTGGGTTTAAATATGGGTGTAAGAAATGACATGGGCCATTAGATTGGAGGGGAATAGATGACTAAGAATAAATCTTGCATTTAAGTGGAGAGTGACCTAATGGGTTGGAAAGAATGAGTCTTATCTTCGGGCCACTAAAATTCGAAAATTAGCTCTCAAGTGGCCCAAATTCAATTCTTTCTTATTGAATAAAAATATTACCAAAATATACTAATTAATCTTAGTTGGTAAGAATAAACTATTAAAGTGAACTATATATATATAAATGAAAATATTTTTGGTGTTTTTTTAAATGTTAGAAATATTATAAAATAATAATAAGCTAAAAAATGTTATAAAATTATTTTTATGTTTTTAAACTTATGTTTTAAAATTAAAATTAAAAATTGACTGAAATACTATTAAAACAAAAATAAGTAAATATTTTTAAAATACTACTTTTAAAAGTTACACGAGTTAAAAATTACTTGTGTTTACCGCTAGTATTATGGCAGAATAGTTTATGAAAGACTGTATGTTTTGGTTTGGGATTTCCTCAATTATATATTATTAAGAAGATTGATAATAATTAGTTGTGTCATCAGGGCACTAGAGCTATTTCTCAAGACATGTGGCTAATAATGTTTTGAGGTTTTCTTTTCAAATTTTAAGTTTCTTTACACAAATTTGCACGCACACCAAAAAAGTAGAAACGGCTGTGTTGACAACATACAAGGAAAGATTACTAGAGTTGACGTATAATGGTTGCAACTTCACCCCTACACGAAAATTACTAATATATAGTCATACTTCCGTGCAATTTTAAGCAGTAGCCGAACCAAATTCAACCAAGAAGTGTCTTAGAAAATTACAATGTATTGTTAGATAAAATTATTTATTTTATGTATATTTATTATACGTTGACTCTCAGATTTTTTGTGTATTTAATTTTTTATATTTTGATATCCCTTAGTGAAAATCCTGATTCAGCCACTACTTTCACGCCCATCAAAAGTCTTATCCCTCTTTATTCATGGGCTTGATCAACTCAACCAAAGAAATTATCTTTAAAATAGCTGAATGAAAATTAAAGTCAAACTATAAATTGGATGGATCAGACGCCACTAAACTCTTCATATAAAATTCTTTTATTTTATGATTATGATAACAAAAATTAGATATTTTCTTTTAATTTTCCGTACACTTTCTTATGAGTTACTATCGTCACCAAAGAAGTTGAAACCTTAAAGGCCACTTAGATATGAGGAACAATAGTCGTGAAGGTTAAGTCGTAGGAATCCAATCGGCGGGTTCTACAGACTTGTCACTCCCAGATCACGACGTGTTAGCAAAAGTGCAAAGATGGCATAAGAAGGCAATACTTTATCTTGAGTCACCCAATTTTTTTCTTTCTTCTTTCTACCAAATAAATAAATAAATAAATACTGTAAATATTAAGATATCATCGCGATTTAAAAGGGTGTTTGACTAAGCTTACAAGCTGGTCAAACTGGCTTATAAGCACTTTTTGACTTATCTACGCGTTTGGTAAAATTAAAAGTGTTTATAAGTTAAGTGCTTATAAGCCAAAAATAAGCCAAAAGTCATAAGTTGGTCTCCCCCAACTTATTTAATTTCAGCTTATAAACACTTTAGGTTTGACCAAAATATTTACTATTCTATTCCTAAAATATTTCTTTTTAAAACAAAACTCTTTCATATACCCAATTCTTTAACTGCTTATTATTAATTTCAGCACTTTTATCCAAACACGTAACTGCTTATTTTTAAATCAGCTTCAGCACTTAAAAGTGCTTTTCAGCACATAATACTTATCAACTACTCTAAATCAGCTAAGTCAAATGGGCTCTTAATATAAAATCAAATACTAAGCGCTAGTAAATATTTTTCTTATGCCACATATATATATCGTCCCACCAACTATATATTTCCCTATATTTCTGGCGCAAGAGAAGGGCGAGTGTCTCAATTTCTATCCAACCAAGCTAACATACTGTACCAAAACTACTGAACTACTACAAATGTTTTGCTCTTCCTTGAAGATACAAAGGTTCTCTCTCTATATATATATCAAGTCTGAGCATTTTGCACTTTCTTTTTCTACTAACAACAACTAAACCAAACTTTGACATTTAATTGCTCACCTTATTTAGACAAAAAGGACTCCTCAACCGCCTATGACAATCATCTTTTATCTCTTCACCATCTGCTTGTCATGTCTCTATCTGAACTCGGATTCCATCAGCCGTTCTGATTTTCCAGAGGGCTTCATTTTTGGAACTGCTTCTTCAGCTTATCAGGTATATATATATCACTTTAATTACTTTTTTCGCCCTTTTCCTTGTTTTCCCCTTAATTTGAACGTACTGTTTCTTTTGCTCTTGCAGTTTGAAGGTGCAGTGGATGAAGGAAACAAGGGAATTAGTATATGGGATACTTTCATCAAGATACCAGGTCATTTTCCATTTTTAATCCTTCAAGGAAATATATCGTCTTTTTTAGAAAAAAGTTAATAATATATATTGTTTCTGATTCCATAGGAAGAATACTGGACTTTAGCAATGCGGACACAGCAGTGGATCAATATCATCGCTTCCAGGTAAAATCATGGACCTTAATTAAGCTACATTGATTGCCAAGTACAGTTTTTTTTTATATGTAAATTCAAGTTATTCATTTTCGGGGTACTTCAACTCATTTTGAATTTCATATTAGTACTAAACCTTTTTTTTAATTTCTCCGGTATCCAATACCCACATTGGAGCCCGACTAATTCGGATTCGCGCCAGGAAGTCCCACGTTGGGGTAAAACGCTCCCTCACAAAGGCGACTCCATACTCAGGGGCTCAAACTCGAGACCTCTAGTTAAGAATAAAAAAGTACTTACCATTCCACCACAACCCTTATTGATATATAGTAGGAGTACTAAACTTTATTAGAACCACATGTAAGCATGCTTTCGGCTAAGGATTATCTTTGCAGAAAAACCACGAAAAAATGGAAAAAATAAAAGGTGCTGTATGGACAAGTAGGGTTACCTAATCATTTCATAATTAAGCACCGATTGATTAAAATAAGAGAACACACATCGTACTTATCACCTTTAAAAGATAAGAATAACAGTTGCTTCCACATCAGGGTATTCTCTAGGGAAAAAACTACAAAAAAAAAAGAGCCTCTTGTCAAAAGTCTCAGCTTTGTCGTTATTTAACTAACTAATACGAGGTGACTTTGACATTACAGAGTGACATAGAGTTGATGAAGAAAATAGGAATGGATGCCTATAGATTTTCAATATCTTGGACACGAATATTTCCAAGTAAGATTTTCTTTCTTCTTTTTTCTTTTTTTTTTCTCCTCTTTTTATTGAGACTATTTTTTCTTCTATTTTGCTTCCTAGCTTACATGTAGCATTATATGTCACAGATGGAACAGGGGAACCAAATCCAGAAGGAATCCAATACTACAACAATCTCATAGACGCCTTACTTCAAAAAGGTTACATTAAGTAACATGTTATCTACAAACCAAACTTTATACATATGAAGCTAATCATTTTGTTGTAAATTCAGGAATTCAACCCTATGCAACACTGTTTCACTGGGATCTACCACAAATGCTTGAAGATTTGTACGAGGGATTTTTGAGCTATCGAATAATGTATGTACTTCAACGACCATACGGTCTTTCAGAAGTGAAGCACAAATTTTCATCTGATAAACTCTATTTCATTACAGACATGAATTTGAACGATACGCTATAACTTGTTTCAAAGCATTTGGGGATAGAGTAAAGCATTGGATCACCTTTAACGAGCCTCACGGTTTTACAATTCAAGGTTATGACTCAGGAGTTCAAGCTCCAGGAAGGTGCTCTATTCTTTTCCACGTTTACTGCAGGAAAGGAAAATCGTCTATCGAGCCATATATTGCAGCACATAACATTCTGTTGTCTCATGCTGCTGCTTATCATGCTTACCACAAAAAGTTCAAGGTATATGTTAATGACTACTTAATTAAAAAAAGAGAAGGAAAATAGTATTTGGACATTCTTTTCTTATTCACCTAGTATTCCAGGCAAGTCAAGGAGGCAAAGTGGGGATAGCATTAGATGCTAAATGGTATGAGCCGCTTTCAGATTGCGAAGAAGACAGAGCTGCAGCAAGTAGAGCAATGGATTTTGGACTTGGCTGGTAATTTTAGTCATGTATTTATTGTAATAATGTGAATTGGGGGTGAAGATAATTGAGTGATATAACGAAAATAAAGTGACTCAGGTTCCTTGATCCACTTCTACTTGGGAATTATCCTCTTTCAATGCAGAAGTTGGTGGCAGAAAGACTGCCTGAGATCAGTCCCGAGGTGTCAAAACTGCTCAAGGGGTCTTTGGATTTTCTTGGCATCAATCACTATACCACGTTATATGCTCGGAATGATAGAGCAAGGATCAAGAAGCTTGTATTGAATGATGCTTACTCTGACTCTGCTGTGATAACTACCCGTAAGATATCAAAAGTACTATTACTATTTCATTTGGATGATAAATCAAGAGTATTAACTGATGACCCTTTGTTTCTTCAGCTTTCAGGCGTGGAGTCGCAATTGGAGAAAAGGTATGCTTAGCTAGTTGCTTGTGAGACTTTCATATTTGCTTCAAGTGGTGATTTTTTTCCTCAAGAGCATGTCATCCTCCAGGCTGCATCTGGTTGGCTGCGCATTGTCCCCTGGGGCATTCGGAAATTAATGAATTACATCAAAGATAAATATGGAAACCCGTTGGTGATTATTACTGAAAATGGTAAGAAATGTCATCCTACACAAGTAAGAAACATTGAGTAAATATGAGTAATAAAGCCATGCTTGAATTTCTTGATTGCAGGTGTCGATGAACCTAACAAATCGCGTATCACATTAAATGATGCGTTACAAGATGACAGCAGAATAATTTACCACAGAGACTACCTCTCAAATCTTTCTGCTGCCATAAGGTGCTTACTAGTCAGCTGGCTTCCCTATACTAAAACTTTGATTTTGGTGCATTTCAGATTACTTCGCTTCGGAATAATTACTGATCTCCTGGTTATTCTGTTCATACATCTAATTTAACAAAAAGTCAAACTAATGCAGGGAAGACAACTGCAATATCAAAGGTTACTTTGTTTGGTCACTACTTGATAACTGGGAATGGAACTCAGGTTATACTGTACGGTTTGGACTATACTATGTAGACTTCAAGAATAATCTCACAAGGATACCAAAATCCTCTGCTAAGTGGTTCAAAAGCATGCTGATGTCAAAGAGAAACCTGAACATAGAGTAAAGAAACCTGCTTAATGCGTTTGAATACGCTGATGACAGAAGCAAAGATGATACTGTAAAATTTGATCAATGTATATTAGTATCATTTCTTGTACATTTTGTGACATAAGATACTGTAAAATTGGATCTATGTACATTAGCTTTCATAGCCTGTAAATTTTGTACCATTAACGAAGAATACAGGACATAGTTGAATGCAATTGTTCAATAAAATACAAAAAATTCAGAGGAAGATGAAGCATTTGATGTCTGTTCTCTTTTCTTTTTCCAGATCCAGCTAACCCATTCTGTAGCTCAAAAAGAATAGTTAAGGGTATAGAGAATGACAACAGGCTCTGCAGATTATGTCGCATAATTTGCTCAAGTAGATTTGAGATTCCTACGATCAGTGGTGGACTAAGTAGAAGGAAGGGAGTTCACTAGACCCTTTCTATCGAAATTATACTCCACAAATAGGGTAAAAATGATTTTTTTTTTTAAATTAGATGTAAGTTGTTGAATCTCCTTGACATGAAGAAAAATTCTGATGAAGTGGCAAAGGAGTTCAAAATTTGCCAAGTTCAAATCTCGTATACGACATTCTATTATTTTTTTAAATATCCTTGTATAAATTCCTGACTCTACCACTTACAATATTACAATAAACAGCAAACTGTTCTCTTGGAAAACTAACTTTTGGATCGGTGCCTTTCCTATAACATGTAGTAAATCCTTTACATTCCAAAAATCACAGATTGCCAACCGATTTTTTATTACTTGCGTGATCTCACATATTTGTGCGTGCGTTTGAGAGCCAACAATGTGCAAATCTTGCTCGACGAGTTTAGAAGACGGAACCACTCATAGTTTAGAGTCTTGTTTGAATGAGAAAGGTCTTCTCGCTGATGCTTGGAGTAAAAATGACCTCTAGCTATCCCCGTTTAAAATCTTTTTATAACCAAAACTAAAAAAAAATAAAAAGAAGACATAAGCAATAGACTTTTGAGTGCAGCATCCAGGAGCAAAGAGAAATTGGTACATCCAGGACATATTTTGCCATAATTTAGAGATTCCGTTGTAAGTGCCATTATGGAGAAAGAGTCCAATCACCACCCATGAGGGGCAAAGAACCACTCAGTTAAAAGCCAGAAAAATGAAAGAAAAATAACGACCATACAGCGACAAAAGTTAGTTCTGCATCTAACTCCATATTATCAAGGTTGAAAACAGTGACGGCAAAACATCCAATTTCGCCGTGCGTGGAAGAAAACGGACAGGTTGATAAAAAGAAAAAACCGGATACCATGTAGAGAAAATGCACTTTGATCTTTAAAAGCCCTGCAAAATACATGTTACGCAACGCCTTCCTGATGATCTTTGGAAGGGCAACGTAAGGCTAAGCAACCGATGTCAGTGCGGTTGCTGTCCGCCAATGAGGTCCTCGCCGCACGCTAGACTAGATTGTCAGTGCCGTGCGGGAAAACCAATGTCGTGGGCAATTGCGGAAGCTTGAGAGAGAATTGGGTTTTGAATGATGATGATGATTTTATTGATGAATGAAAATGCTGATTACAATGATGCGGTGTCGAGGGGGAGAGACACCAGAAAATGCTTGCTTGAAAATGTTTGATTGTTTGGTCCCCCTTAATAATGCTTAAAAAAAATAAACCAACATTACAAGACTAGTCCTAATAAAGCTGTAGAAGCACACTGAAATGAAAATGATGTAAACTAGCCTATGATTACAATGAAAAGGACTTAGATTATTACAAGGAAAAACTAAGTCCGATGGCAGCATCTTTGTCTTGCGGGTCAGGGTCTGCGCGCGCGTTGCTGTGGGCGCGCGCGACACTTGATGTGCTGGCCTGAGGCTGGGCACTGGTGCTTGGCATCAGGGTCTGTGCGCGAGGCGCTGTTGGAATGGGCCTGCAGCTGGGCGCTGGCGAGGCATCAGGATCTGCGCGCGCGGCATTGTCAGGGCGCGCGGCGCTGTTGTCAATGACCAGCCCTTGGGCGCTGGCGAGAGGCATCGGTGGGGCGACAGAGGCACATGCGCGCTTGTCACTTGGCGCAGCCAAGACCACGGGGCCGACCATGGCGCTAGGCATTGTGAGGCTTGCTAGGCCGCCATGGGGCGCGACCAAGGGGTCATGGGGCATGTCTGGAAAGCAGCCCATGACATTCTCCCCCACCTGAGTTGGCGCCGTCCTCGGAGCCTTATGATGATGATGATGATGATGATGATTCTGATGGTTGTTGGATGGGAGGTCTGCGCCCCTCTGTTCTTTGAGCTTGCTGTTGTAGCGAAGCAATGATTGCATGCGGCTGACATGGAAGACTGGATGGATCTTCCACCAGGATGGAGTTTTGACCTGGTATGTGGACTTCCCAATGCGTTTTGCAATGGGCAGGGGCCCAATGTATTTTTGTTGCAGGCGAGGGTCATGGGTCCTTTCTGCAAACAAGTACCGCTTTGGGATGCATAGCATTACTTTGTCCCCTGGTTGATGTTGGGCAAAGCAAAGATTTTGTTCGGTGAACCTTTTTGCCCGCTCTTGGGCCCTGATGAGATAGCTCCGCACTATCTCCATGTTGCGCTCCCATTCGCTCGAGAAGTTGGCAGCTCGAGGAGATTTCGGCATGGTTGATGCATTCACCGTTTGCGGGAGAAGCGGTTGCTGTCCGGTAACAATTTCAAAAGGGCTCTTGTTTGTATGATGGCTCTTTTGAGAATTGAAACACAGTTGAGCAGCATCCAGGAGCTTCACCCAATGCTTCTGTGATCCGGTTGCGAAGTTGCGGAGATATTCCTCCAGCATGTCATCGAACCGGTCTGTCTGGCCATCCGATGGTGGATGGATGTCTGAGTTGTGACTCAATGTTGACCCAAAGCACCTGAAGAGATGGGTCCAGAAGTTGCTAGTAAAGCGTGAGTCGCGCCTACTAACAATGTTTTTGGGCAGGCCCCAATGTTTGACAATGTGCGAGAAGAAGAGTCGAGCTGTATCTTCTGCTGAGATGTTTTGCGGGGCTGCTATGAAAGTTGCATAGTCTGAGAACTGATCTATGACAACCATGATGGATGCAAGATTGCCGACTTGGGGCAATCCCGTGATGAATCTGAGGGAAACACTTTCCCATGGTCTCTGAGGGACATGTAATGGCTGCGAGGGTCCCGGCTGTGATGGGTGATCCGACTTGTCCTTGTGGCATGGCTGACAAGTCTTCACACGATGATGAGCGTCACCAGCCTTTTGGGGCCGCTGACATGATGACTGATTGTTGCTGCGAAGGGTAGCCTGAACCTGAGGTTCATGTCTGTTGACTACCTTCTCCAACTGCATGACCGAGATGTTTTCCGCGGCCATCTTTATGGGAAAGCATGGTATGGTGCAGGGCTTGGCCCCGTTTTCTCCCATCATCAGGAGCATGTTGGCAAATGGTACTGGAATGGTGTTGGTCTGCCTCATGAACTCCAGACCCACTATGATGTCGAAGTCATCTATGATTGCGATGCGCAGGTCGATGCTTCCTTTGTATGGGCCAAGTTTCACTGGGACATTTGTAGCTGTTCCACCCAATGTCTGAGGTGGTGAGTTGATAGCCTTGACGCGGCCTTTGCTCTTTTGTACCACAAGACCTAGGCGCTCTACTTGCGTTGATGACAAGTAGTTATGGGTGGCACCCGTGTCTATCAATGCGTGAAGGGGCTTGCCGTTCACTTTCAATTCGACGAACATTAGGGTCCTCGCTTGCTTAGGAGGTCCTTCGTCCATCTTTTCTTTCCCTTTCCTGGTGATCGGGACTGATGTTTTCTTAGGAGGACATGCACTGGTCCCCGCTAAGGCATGAGGGATAGAGCCAACAATTGCATTGAAGGCGCCTACCTGGTTGTCTTCAGATGTGTCTGATGCATCTGTCTCATCCTCGACAGTCTGATGAGCATTGACCTTGATGTTTGGGCATTCATTGTTCCAATGTGCCCCGCCGCAATGACGGCATTCTGAGGGAGGCTTTCTCCCCTGATTGTTGTTGATGGATGCAGCACTGTTGCTGTTGGAGGGAGGAGTCTTAGTTTTGGATGCACTCCGATCTCCCCCACTTTTGCTTGGGCCACCATTGCTGGGATGGTGCCCGTTGGATCCCCCTCGGACAGACGGCTGGGGCCTGTCGTTCTGAGTTCCCAAATGATAGTCGCCAAGGCATTCTGCAGCTTGAATGGCCTTGGGCAGGGTGTCTACCCGTTGTCGCTGTAGTTCCATACGGGCATGAGGTTTCAAACCTTCTATGAATGCGAAGAGTTTGTCTTTGTCCCCCATGTCGCGTATGTTTAGCATGAGTGCGGAGAATTCGCGCACGTACTCCCTCACTGATCTGGTGTGGCGGAGGTCCCGTAGCTTTCTCCTGGAATTGTATTCCACATTTTCGGGGAAGAACTGCAGGCGTATGGCTACCTTCAATTCGTCCCATGTCTGAAGAGTATCTTCACCGGCCTTGATGGCTTCGTGTTTGACCCGCCACCAAAGTTTGGCATCGCCCTGAAGATACATGGCAGCAGTCGCTACCTTTTTGGATTCCTCCAAATGGCCGACGGCATCGAAGTATTGTTCGATGTCGAAGATGAAGTTTTCCACTTCTTTAGCATCCCGGGATCCGTCGTATGGCTTTGGCTCCGGTATCTTAAGCTTTTGTGGAATGGGGGTGAGGTCTGCTGCACCCCTGATGTGATGGTTGCCTTCTCGAAGTAGGCTCTGTAAGGCAGCATTGACAACGTTGAGCTTGTCTGTCAAGTCGTTTATGGTTTGCTGCATGGCAGTTAGTCTGTCTGCCTCATGTTGCTGATGGGCTAAATCGTCGGCACGCTCCTGTTGGAGGTCCTCAAATTTGCCATGGATGTTGGCAGTTTCAATGGCTGCCGTTTGTCGGTCCTCGTCGGAGTCACGACTGATGTTTGCAATGTCATTTTCGGCCTGCCGCATTCGGCGGTCCAGGTCGTCCAACCTTTGCACTAGGTTGTTGCTTTGATCAGGCACCGTTTCTACGATGGGTCGTAATCGGTCAACCGTCTCCTCTAGGGATGCTAGACGCTCCCCATGATTCACCATGGTCAGAAATGGTGATGATGGCAAATGTTTTCCCTCGTCCGATGTCGAGCCTAGGCTCTGATACCAACTGTTACGCAACGCCTTCCTGATGATCTTTGGAAGGGCAACGTAAGGCTAAGCAACCGATGTCAGTGCGGTTGCTGTCCGCCAATGAGGTCCTCGCCGCACGCTAGACTAGATTGTCAGTGCCGTGCGGGAAAACCAATGTCGTGGGCAATTGCGGAAGCTTGAGAGAGAATTGGGTTTTGAATGATGATGATGATTTTATTGATGAATGAAAATGCTGATTACAATGATGCGGTGTCGAGGGGGAGAGACACCAGAAAATGCTTGCTTGAAAATGTTTGATTGTTTGGTCCCCCTTAATAATGCTTAAAAAAAATAAACCAACATTACAAGACTAGTCCTAATAAAGCTGTAGAAGCACACTGAAATGAAAATGATGTAAACTAGCCTATGATTACAATGAAAAGGACTTAGATTATTACAAGGAAAAACTAAGTCCGATGGCAGCATCTTTGTCTTGCGGGTCAGGGTCTGCGCGCGCGTTGCTGTGGGCGCGCGCGACACTTGATGTGCTGGCCTGAGGCTGGGCACTGGTGCTTGGCATCAGGGTCTGTGCGCGAGGCGCTGTTGGAATGGGCCTGCAGCTGGGCGCTGGCGAGGCATCAGGATCTGCGCGCGCGGCATTGTCAGGGTGCGCGGCGCTGTTGTCAATGGCCAGCCCTTGGGCGCTGGCGAGAGGCATCGGTGGGGCGACAGAGGCACATGCGCGCTTGTCACTTGGCGCAGCCAAGACCACGGGGCCGACCATGGCGCTAGGCATTGTGAGGCTTGCTAGGCCGCCATGGGGCGCGACCAAGGGGTCATGGGGCATGTCTGGAAAGCAGCCCATGACATACATATTGTCCCCCAAAATCCAAGTTAATGTCACATGCAGATGCAGCCAGTGACTGCTAAATGCCAAAATCATCTTACCGCTCAAGATGAACCTGAGTGAAGAAATTGAGACTTTAAACACTTTCAAAAACGGCTTTATTTAATTTACAAGCCTCGTCGGTAAGTCGATCATAGTCCCTATTCAACCAAAACCATCAATACTTCTACCAAAAGAAACTGTAACGCACAGTTATGTAACTTCGGCAATTGAAATAACTTCAGGGACATTGATAATTAATGGCGTTTCAGGACGACAACCATAATAGCCATGATTGCCAAGCCGATGAAAGATGCTCCCAACGTCTTTTCCGCAGCGCCTAACTTAGCACTTCCATCAGCTTCAATAAAAACCTTGTTGCCTCCGAAGAGATTGTTAAAGTAATCTGATAAGCTGCTCATCATATCGATCACTGTTTGTGTCACTGTACGTTTCACATTCTGCAAAAAACCTGTAAATGAATTCTTGGATTTAGACTCTTCCGCCTCAGATTTGGAAAACGCACTCCTTGGAGATGACTGAGAAAAGGAATCAGTATCAGCAACGGACTCATCCATCTTTTGATCCGAGTCAGGGAAGGATGCACCTGCAATAATGGGAATACAGTAAGAAGCTTGGACCATGATGAGCATTTTGAAGAAAATCAAGGACATTCATTTCTCACTGGTTTTCTGTGAGACAAGGAATTCTTGAAGGGCTGGATTCTGCAGTACTGCAGTCCACACATTTGGGTCACAGGCAATTGAAGCAACAACACTCTGGGAAGAGAGAAAAATGAAATTAACATTAGCAAACATGGAGTACTCGTGACCTCCGGACACTCCAAAGAGCTTCACAAAGTTGTTATATGTGTGCACTCGGATGCCAATATGAGTAACACTACAAAAATAAAAAAGACTCAAGCAGATTCTACTTCTAATTCTATAGCACCTAACCCGTCTAGGCCGCTTCGTGTTCACGCCTCTGTGATAAAATTTGCATTAAGAAACCTAACAACACCGGCCCTTTAAACCCGCAAAATTGAATATCATGGCAAATTACAATAAATGAATTTTCAGAAAATAAAATAAACACGCTGATGAAATCCCTAGCAGGTGAACTGCAGGGGCAGGGGACGTTATCTTGTACGGTCATTGCCATTCTAAGAGTCAAATTATAGTTATGTTAACCAACCTGCTGCTTCTTTGAAATTTAAAGACAGCATCTCACAGATCAATATTCCACTCTACTGAGATAGAGCTCTTCTACAGATGTCAACATCTAGCGAGTAGTGTCAAAAGAAAAGTCATATAAGCTCCATCCTACTGCACACTGGCAAGGATGAACAGCTATAAATTCTCTAGTCATTTGCACCTCCAAGAAAACATCCTCTGTTCAAACAGATCTCACGGGTACAAGTAGGGACTGTTTATACAGTTTAATTTTGTATTTTAACTAATATTTGATTCAATTTCTGTTGACCAGATCTTCATATTTGGTCAAATTGAACAGTCATATTCATTCCTCATCCTAGTAACTGCTTATACTAAAAAATTAAAAGAAATAATTGCTATATCAAGTGTTCCTGTCAGGAACATATAGTGGTAGATAGGATAGGAAAACTCAAAATTCGAAAACATAAATGACAAAGCAGAAAACCTGAGCTGCAGGAGTTTCACTTAGAAACCTAAATGCCTGTATAGCATGTTTCGGCGCGGACGGAGTAACTACAGTCTCGCTGACAACACAGGCTTTTGAGAAGGGCAATAAGCTTGAGCCGGAAATACAAGAACCTCCATAACTAGCAGGTGGGGACAAATATACCCTGTAAATTTAAGAAGCATTTTGAATTACCACTATGTTAGTAGTTGATCGCAATAACTATCAGATCAGAAAAATATCTTTTGCGCAAATATAACGGCAGAGTGACATTGAGAAGTCAATATCACAACCAAGTACAATATATCCACCAAATCCCAGGCCATAAATCTTTGCATGTGGCCAAAGGTTCATGGTTAATGGCAGTATGAAAAGATTAATGGTACCAAAATTATTAGCAGATGAAAAGATTAATGGTACCAGAATTATCAGCAGCTCGAGAGCCTAATTGACAAGCTATTTTCATTTTTATATTCCATACAAGGAAGAATTCAGCATGAAGTTCTTTTTCCTTCTCCTTTCCCTTCATCCTTTACAGGTCCAATACTAAGGTATGTCACTTTACTAACAGTCACAGAAACGAGAGCATCTGAACTCTCGCAAAGTGTCACACAACTATAGTACTTATGAGAATATGCAGCTCATGACATGAAATAAGTTGAAAAGGCCCTTTCTTTTTCCGGCAAAAACTTTCCGCATCTGATGTTTATAGAGGCGGATTCAAAATTTAGGCTCTATAGATTCACCGTTTAAGGTTTTTAGTATTGAGCATTGAGCGCATTGTATTTTCAAAATTATGGGTTCTTATACAATGCAATTTTAGTGAATTATTACACATGTGCTCAACGATAAAAGTAATGGTTTCACATGAAGTTGGTAACGCAATGCATCCCCCTCTGGATATTTACACTACTCAAATGAATACATGATACATGCTTTAACCTACAATCTTATCACTAGATCATAGTTAATTAGACACATTATCACCTTAATTTATGAAGTAGCCACGGTAGCACAGTATGATTTTGGTCTAAACACCAGGTTTGGGTACGTTTTAAACCTTTTTTGAGGGGATAACCCAAAACGCCTTAACAGCATAAATGCCTTACTTAACTTCCCTCCGTTTACTATGCGTGTCAATATGAATAGTAAACACAACCCTGCAGAGTTATTTGCAGTCAGTTCCACAGACTAAAAGGTGCCTCCTTTCAAATTTTACTTCGTATTGGGATAATTCCATGCTACATAGAAGTGAAGCAACATAGACAACATGTCCCGTTTTATTCGACCGAGTAAAAACAGATTGAACAAAAGGTTTAAATAGCAAAGAGTGTTCTCAATCTAACCAATCAACGGAGTATTCACTCAATACTTTGCAATTGAACATTTATCATAAAGTATCCCATTGTGTTGAAAGAAAACCAATAGCAACTAAATTTAGTACAGCAAAAGAAAAAAAATTCTCGTGAAGGAGAAGTTAGATAGTTAAAGCGTACTTTTCGAGAGCGTCTTTGAGATCAGAAGTAGCTTCTGTAGCTTCCTGGAGAGAAGGTGCTCCACCGAATACGACTCTTGGCAGCGGCTCACCAGACTTCACCATCATGTCCTCCTCGCCGCCGGCCATCTCCCAGTCATCAAACTCCGACATCTTTTGCACCGGAGACACATCGATTGAGCCACCATGAACCACGCCGGACTTGACATCTTCCGAGGATGATGTTATCGCGGACACCGACACCGGACGGACGACGTTACGTGCGGCTGTAAAAACTGGATGCTCCGCCGTTACAGAGCGGAAGCCGCTGTTCGCGACGGTGACTCCGGCTACTTTCGCCGCTGCTCTGAACGCTCCTCCGCCACCCATGATTTTCGTGATTATCTCTCTCTTTCGAATTCGACGAAGAAAATATGTGACCCAATTCTTTAAGGAACGAAGAGAACGATTGCGTGTAAGTTTCGTGGTAAGCGAGGAGTCGATGACACGTGTCAATGATGTTGCTTAGTTAGGAAGATCTTTGTTGTTCGGATAATATTCCCAAATAAAGAAAAAATTGACTTGTGATTTTTTTTGAAAAGTTGAAGATTAACTTTAAGCTTCAAGCTTAATTAAAAAAGATTGACATTGCTATCAAAAATAACGAGGGAATATATATATTCCTAAAATGTTTAGTTAAACGAATTTTAACTGATATCTCATACCAAAAGAGAAAATGATGAAAAAAGAATAAAAGGAGAAAATAATTAAAAAGAAAAATGGATAACTTATCTACGCACTTTGTGATGAAGTTTATCAAGCATCCTTAAATATGTCGTAAGATTTCAACTTTACTTATACCAACTTTCAAAATCACGATCATGATCTAATGTAAACAATTATATCTTTATTATATATTTAGTACTCCAACATAAAGTCATGAAAGATAAATTTACACTTTTGGTGTTAATAATAATTAGTATTAGTATCAGAGTGTGATACGCGAATATTATTAAAAAATATCAATCATATTAAAGTAAAATTTAATTTATTTGAGCATATTTGATCATACATTTTAACAAAAGGATAATTATCATCTTATTTTAATGTAAGTACCCAATAATAAAACTATATATAATTAAATTTAATAAATCATATAATCATTAACTTTTGATGTAACTCAAATGTTATAATTATATAGTTTCTGCTACAACCAATCTGAAAATATAACGTAATTCAAAACGAAGAAAATACATTATAATTAAATGGGTCTTAAAACTTCTTTAGTTCCTGTTTTTCTAGCTTCATTTGTTTCTTATTCATCATCATTTGTAAAATCTTCAATCACTTCCTACCTACTTGTAGCTTGTGATATAGATCATAAAGTAGTTCATTCGTAAATATATATTTATTTGGAAATATTTCGCTATGAGATAATGATTCGTTTTGATTTATAATAATAGCAAAAGAATAATGAGATAAAATATTATTTTTGTTTGGATTCAGAAGGTATTTTGACTCGGGTGGAATCAGCATTATTATTGGGATGATTATTTATTGCCCAACATAGATAAAATTTGAAGGAATTACAGTCCATCACTTGGCCTAATAGCCCAACAGAAAATGGCCCACATTTGCCCACATTTGAAGTTCTTATCCTATTTAGTCCATGTTGTACATAACTTAAAAGAAGTTTTTCAGCCTTTAGCCCACTATTAAAGACATACTTTTAGGGTTTTTATTATTTTTTTCTTTCTTCATTCTCTTCTCTCTCTCACCGCCTCTCACTTCTTTCTTTCTAACCCACATAGATCCCTCATCTTCTCTTAAACTAGCCCCCGCTATTCCCCCTCCTCTACCCCCCACGTAGTTCTGCCATTAATGGCTCGAAGAAGGTCGGGCTCCTACTCCGTCGTCCATGGTGGCAAGCAGAAGAATGAAGAAGATTTTTGAAAGAAACATGAAAATACACACAGATTTGAAAATAAATGGCTCTCAAACTTGATTTGCACCAACAAACAACCACTAATTTTGGAAGATTTTGAAGTTTGAAGTTCTGGTAATTTTGGAAGAGTTTGAAGTTTGAAGTTCTGGAAAATCATAACTATGTAGCAGGTTGTATCGACACTGTATAATAGTGTATAATTGTGTATATAGATATACAGACACCTCTTATACACTATTATACATGTTTATACAATATTGTATAATTGTGTATGAATGTGTATATTTGTGTATAATGTTGTATAAATATATATTTTTCCAGTTTATAAGGATGTATATACATTGTTAGCGTGTAAGAGACCTCTACGGAAGTTTGACACTTCCTTCTCTTCTTCTTTTTCGTGTATATGCTATATGAAACAGATTTGTACGCGTTGGAGGAATTCTACATTCATTTATCAATTTTTTATTTTTCTTTTATCCTGTTGGATTGCTTCAGCAATTGCACATAAAAGTGTTTGAATTTCTTACCTTTAGATAATATGTATTATTCAGGATAGGATTTTTGAGTTGTGTTGTGGCTTTTTTGCATTTTTTTTATCAAATGCTTAATAATCAAAGGAAATCAAGAGAATGAAAATAACTGGTTGTATAAAGAGGGAACAATAATAATAGTTGATTGTGTAAAATAAGCTGTTTTTCAGGAATTAGCCGATTATTTTTGGGCTATAAATTGGCAAAGTAATATCTATGCTATTATGTTGCGAGTCAGGTGTGTGAGTTGTATTTATGTGAAATTATCCCATAAAATTTTGCTTCGGTAACTCAATTCGTAAGTCTTATAACGATTAACCTCTGTGTCATTACACAATATTAAATTTTGGAGTTACACATATACTCATGTTTATAATGAAAATCATTTCATATTTAGTAGACTATTACATTATCTGTTCACTTTATTAATTATAAATTTAAATCGTCATTTATTTCTTTGACAATTTTTATTTTTTCTAGAGAATAAAATAATAGTTCCTACTTTTATAAATTTATTATATTTTTAAAATTTTAATGAATTGCTTGGAATTCCTTTATTTAGAATTTTCTTATCATGATCAAAAACTTTCTCAATTCAAACTCAAATAAGTCTTATGATTTATTTTTAAGGTGATTTTTCTATTATTATTTTTTTTTAAAAATTGTTGCTTATCGTTATTGCATTATTCTTTACTTAATATTGTTACGTTATCATACGATTTTTATTAACTTGCGCTTGATTTAATATTTAGCCATTACTCATCTTTTAATACAATATATAAATATAATTTTTCTTCCTCGTGATTTTTTTAAACTTTTGTTTTAGAGCTCAGAATTCTTTCATTATTTGAAGTTATCAATAATTGAGTATTATATATTTTATTTCATTTATTTTTTCAGTTAATTTAAAATATAATTAGCCTCATATTATGTAACGACCCGACACGTCGTTTTGAATATTTGCACTCCACTCGATTAATTGATGGTATGAATAGCCCCATATAATTTATTATGACTTATGTCAATTGTCGGTTTTGGTTTTCAGGTTATTCGGAATCGATTTGGGAGAATGATTCTCAACTATAAGCTTTAAATTTGAAAGGGTTGACCAAGTTTGACTTTTTAGTATTTGAACTCGAATTGGATTTTTGATGGTTCCGTTGGGTGATTTTAGACTTAGGAGCGTGTTCGAAAAATAATTTGGAAGTCTGTAATTTAATTAGGCTTGAAAAGGCTAAAACGGAAATTTAAGTTTGGAAATTTGACCAGGGAGTTGACTTTTTGATATCGGGATCGAAATTCGATTCTGAAAATTGGAATAGCTCCATTATATCATTTATGACTTGTGCGCAAAATTTGAGGTTAATCAGACGTGCTTTGATGGGTTTCGACATCGAATATGGAATTTAGAAGTTCAAAAGTTCTTAGACTTGAATCGACGGGTGATTCGTGTTTTATCCTTGTTAGGTGTGATTTGAAATCCCTGAGTAAGTCCGTGTTATGTTACGGGAGTTGTTTGTATAATTGAATGGGATCCCGAATGGCTCAGGTGAGTTTTGAGCACGTCCGAGCATTTCGGCACTCTGATGTTGTTCTGGAACGTTGGAAGTGCAGACCACACAATTCCATGTGCTGAGGCACATTTTTGAGTGTTGTAGCAGATGAAAAAGTGCTACAGCAAATGAAAATGTGCGGTCGCAGGACCTGGGATGTGCGACCACACTTGAAAATGTATGGTCAACACTTTGGAAAGCAGCTTTGGTACTATATAAATGAGGGTTAGGATATTATTTCACATTTTGGACTTTGGAAGCTCGATTTGTGATGATGTTTCGTGAGTTTTTTAAGAAAATTATCGGGGTAAGTGATTCTAACTCGGATTTGGTTAATATACATGAATATATCACTGACTTCATCATCTAATTAATACATTGAGATGGAGATTTGGAAAAATTGTAGAAATTTCATAAACTATAAATTGGGGATTTGAAGGTCGAGTTGCGATCGGAATTGGCTAATTTTGGTATGGTTGGACTTGTGAGTGAATGGGTGTTCATATTTCGTGACTTTTGTCGGATTTCGAGGCGCGGACCCGGTGTGATTTTTTGCCGGTTTTGGATTTTGGCTAAGGATTTGATCTTTATCATTTGGAATTATTTCCTTGGGCTTTATTTGATGTATTTGAGTTGCTTTTGGCTAGTACTGAGTCTTTCAGAGATCGGTACGCGCGAGATGGCATTTTCGGAGCATCTCTTGGCTTGATCGGTATTGGAATTGGCTTGTTTGAGGTAAGTAACTCTTCTAAACTTAGTGCTGAGGGTATGAAACCCCGAATTACGTGTTGTGTGACTGGTATTGAGGTGACACACATGCTAGATGACGGGCGTGTGGGCGTGTACCCTGTGGCGTACGACTCCGTTGTTTCTATGGTACTGTATAGTGGTCCTATTTTATTGATATCTGTGGTTTCACCATGTGATAAAGTAACTGCACTGTCAATCATGCTAAATATCATGTTTTAGGCTTTATACTGATATTGTTAGAACCCATAGTGATCGTTTTTTGCTGTCATCTCAATGATTTTATTGATATTTCGTACTCAATCATATTCATGCATTTATATCGTTTCTCAGTCTCAGCTATTGTTTATTGATACACCATATCATTGTTGTCGGGCTAGTTTCATGACATTGTGAGCCCGTGAATGAGATTGGAGAGATTGGTGATTGAGTGAGGCCGAGGGCCTGAGTGAGAGTGATACTATGGGATCGGGTTGCACGCCGCAACATGATATATTGATTATATTTTATGGGATCGGTCTGCACGCCGCGATGATATAGCGCTTGGGCTGAAGGAGCCCCTCCGGAGTCTGCACACCCCCAATGAGCGCAGTTGATTATATATTTATATATAGATCGGGTTGCACGCCACAATGAGCTTTATGGTTGTTTGTATATGGATCGGGTTGCATGCCGCAATGAGCCTTATGACTGTATATATGTGTATCGGGTTGCACGCCGCAATGAGTATTGTATAGCGCTGAGAGATTGAGTGTGTTGAGTATTGAGCATGATAAGAGAGAAATGCGAGATAGTGAGATTCAGTACTCCGAGAGTGTGAGTACATGAGTTCATCACTGAGAGGCATTGCATCTGCCACGCGTACTTGAGATACATGCATAGAGATGCATTTCCTTTTGTTTCCCGATTTTAGTAACATTCATGATTTTACCTGTATCTTGACATGTAGGCATAGAGATGTACTTTCCTCATGCTATCTAAAAACGAATCATTTACCTGATGAAAGGTTTTTGGAAAAAATTACAGTTTTCAAACTCACTCATATTTTTGACGATTTTGGTAAAGAATTTGGGTTTTTACTGATATACTTGAAAAGCGAAACTATTTTCGAAAAGCTATGAAAAGGCTGAGCATTTTATCTCAGAGCTACTTCTTTATTTAATTGCTTTACACTGTTATGAACTGCTGTTAGTTATTGGTATTGGACCCGACATACATTTCAACTCGTCACTACTTTCAACCTAATGTTAGGTTTGTTACTTACCAGTGCATGGGGTCGGTTTACTGATACTACACTTCTGCACATTGCATGTAGATATTAGTTGCTACTGTTGTTGTGTTCGATGATTGCTGGATTTGAAGGTTTACCCGCGTCCCTGTTGTAGATGCCTCTTGTTCATGGTAGCATTAGATTTATAAAACTCTGTTTATGTACTTTTCAAAACAGAGATGTATTTACTTCATATCAGCTTTGTAAACTCTATTCTTAGAAGCTCATAATTTGTACTACCAGTTCTTAGAAAATGTATAAGTTTCATATAATTTCTTCCCTTTAATTGTTTTATTAATTTCATTGGAAATGGATAATTGTTAATTGGCTTACCTAGCGGGTTGGGTTAGGTACTATCATGACAAGTTGGATTTTGGGTCATGACAGATTGGTATCAGATCTCTAGGTTTATAAGTTCTACAAGTCATGAGCAAGTGTCTAGTAGAGTCTTCCGGATCGGTATGATGACGTCCATACCTATCTTCGAGAGGCTACATGGCATTTAGGATATACTTTCCATCTTTATTTCCTTATCATGCGGCATCGATTTAGCTTTAAATGTAATCCTTTGAATTCCTTCCACGCATTCATATGCGAAGATGAGCGCTCGGTATCAGTTGTGCATCGATGGCTTGTGATTCTATGAATGAGGTGCGAAATGTGATTTCAGTGCGCTGATGATGGGATAGTCTGGAGGACTTAAGGCCGAGTTTTGACTGTAGCTTGAGCGTAGAGATGTTGATTGTGTGAGCACGTGCTTTTGGACTTATACGTCCGATAGTGTCCTTATTAGTGGAATTTGTGGCTTGATGAGTGGTTATATCGCTATACGATGAGTATGATGTGACTGCAGGATATGTACAGATGGATTTAA
Organism: Nicotiana sylvestris; assembly: GCF_000393655.2. Classification (NCBI taxonomy): domain Eukaryota; kingdom Viridiplantae; phylum Streptophyta; class Magnoliopsida; order Solanales; family Solanaceae; genus Nicotiana; species Nicotiana sylvestris. The sequence goes on along the minus strand of NC_091063.1, from coordinate 72,601,231 downwards.
TGTGACGAGAAGCGTTTGCTTGAGATGTAAAAAAGACTATCATGTGCTTGATTTCTGTCTTGATGGGACGCATAGTCTTGACTTATGAGTGTATTAGAATGTCCTTCATGTTATTCAATTGTGGGACGAATAGGATTCTCATGTCTTGTTGATAAGTTCAAAATCAGGAAGATTAAGTGATTTTGTAATAGTTACGATTGTGGAAGGGTATAAAGAGATGTCATCTCGAGGCAGAGCATGTGAGTTATCTCCTACGGGGTGTCCTGAGGGTCGTGTGATTCCTATGTTATTTTGTAGCGAGTTCTCTTTTACTAGTGAATTATATGTATTGCAATTTGAGTTTGGATCGCTTATAAGAGTGGGCTTGACTATTACAAGGGTGAATGCTAGCGATTTGCAGATGATTTGAGATATTAGATGGTTTGTGTTGCATGAGCTTATGAAGGATTTAGTTGAATCTCACTATGGTATTATGACAATAATAGAGTATGGGCATTATGAGCTATTATGTGTTTTGATCTATGGCTTTGAGCCAAGTGGGGGAGTCTGATATTGATAAGTTGATTGCACGGTTATGTATTGCATTAGTTTCGATTGAGGTATACTTGTGAAACAGTTAGGGCTTGCAGAGGTCGATTTTGATGATGAACTAAGCAAGGAATTTCTGGATACAAGTTATGTTACACTTTAAGGGTACATGTGAATCATGGGATTATTGAGTTTTTATTCATAAAAGATGTAGTGTGCATAGAGTAGGGCTTCACTCGGTTTCTTAGAAGTGTGGATTACTTCTTAGGGTGTTGGTGTGCAAATGGGGCACATGTCATTCGGTCCGTTTGATCAGTTGAGATTTGAGCAGAGTGGATGACTCTGGAGAATGATTCTAATGGATTCAAGATTTATATGTAGCAATTGGGAATCTTCAGGGTATGTATATGGCTAGGAACCAAGATTTACATTGGATGGTGTTGAGACTTGTGGCATTTCTATATCCTTATGGATTCTACATTTCAGTGTTAGGAAGGTGAAGTAAACAACTTTAAATTCACAAAAGGTTTCTTCAGAGTGGTATCTCAATTGTGGTACTTTTGGGGTGTTTAAGAGAGCATTCAACGGCTTATGAGCCTTAGGGCAGTGTGGTCTTATGCTAGGGTCGCGTGGGGAAAATTTTGGTTAAGGATAGCAGTGTTCTAGCGAGGAGAAGTATCAATATGAAGGTAATTCGGGAAGAACTCGGAGAGTTAGGACAACTTGGTAGTAGGTTTGATCAGCACAGTAATGGATGTAATCATTTCCTTGGGCACTTAAGATGTGGCTACTCTCTACAGGTGTTTTGTGGTAATGCTCTTGGGCCTTTGGTGACCTGCGTGGCTTGGTTGAGTTAGAAAGATTTAGTTCTGATGGCTTGATTAGGTGCAAATGAGTTTCAAAGAGTTCTCAATAGTTTCTACCACGGTTCGAGGAGTATATTTCCTACTGGCGTGAGGAGCATGCGATGTATAGTGATTTTCTCCAGATGAAATCAAATGAAAAGTTTTTGGCTAATTGAGTACGTAGTTGCTTGTGACTCGAAGTGGATTGTGAAGTTCTCGTATTTTCATATGATGGCATGGTATATGCAGTGTGTCGTGTGGGATCAAGATTTGCATGTGCAAGGTCACGAGTCAGTTTTGGAGGGAAGGACATGAATTCTTAGGCAGCATGGATGATCTCAGATGACTAATAAATGATATTACTATTTGATATGGCTTGACGAGAGTATACATTTTAGAAGGGGCATTGTTTTTTGATTTATGGATACTTCATTGGTATCATGACACCCTCCTAGTCAATTGATTGCTGATATTCAAATCTTGCTTTATGGCATAGAAGGATTATAGAAGTATTCCTCGTAGGATGATCGTATGTGGGAGATGTGGACATTCCGGCGGTAGAGTTAGGATCTGATATGGTTATTCGCGTGTTATATGGATTTGGAGACTGGGAGTTCTCAGGAGCAGATTATTTCGTAGTGGTGGACTGTGAAGTTGTGACCGAAGCTAGCCAGATGATAGTACGTGTTATGATTCAGTCATTGTGGACTTTCGAAGGGTTATTTATCTATTTGTGGGTGACTAGAGCAGATTTGGGGGTCCATTGGTAGGCCCAATTAGGATGTGTATTCTACACCGAGCCGGATTGGTTGGCTCCATACTACTATTATTGAGGGATGTGCCATTCAGTTGTTAATGATCTGTGAGTTACTCTTTTATGCTGTGAGGGGTTGCGATTCGTGGGTTATATGCATACATGGTGTGGTTCTATTTGGGCTTTATAGCGGAATTCAAGCGAGATGAGTATTTGGGTATTGCATGATTGATTGTAGGTTGGCTATGTTCTTTCTGGATTATGGTATTGTGTTAATTGCTCTCCGTGGTTATGGTAATGCACTTTGGGAACTTGATGTCGAATTTTGTGTGATTATTGATTTTGAGCAAGGTGGCTCGAGGTATATAATATGGACCAGCGTTTGGATGGGGTCACGCATTGTAGCGAAGTTATATTGAGGTATGATCCTTAGTGATATATTTGTGTGTTTTGGTTATACGGTGTGTGATGGGTTCTTAGCATTGTGTTGTGGTAGTACCCGTTGAGCTTGCAGGATGATTCTATTGTTTGAGTCATTTTCCATGTTTGAGTACATTAGAATGTTGCTTATTGGTGCATAGATTGCACGGGTTGTGGACTTAGATTGTATTGATGTGTCATGTCACTAGAGTGGTCGTGTTGGATGAGATGAGGTCATTGGACCTAGAATGGATACTATCAGAATTGATTACAACATGGTTGGAAGGATAATATCGAAAGTCGGCTTTGAAATTTGCTATAGTTCAAGGACGAACATATGTTTAAGCGGGGGAGGATGTAATGGCCCGACTGGTCATTTTGAGCATTTGCACTCCGTTCGATTGTTTGATGGCATGAATAGCTCCGTATGACGTATTATGACTTATGTGAATCGTCGGTTTTGGTTTTCAGGTTATTCGAAATCGATTTGGGAGAATGATTCTCAATTAGAAGCTTTAAACTTGAAAAGGTTGACCAACACTTTTTAGTATTTGACCTCGGATTGGATTTTTGACGCTTCCGTTGGGTGATTTTGGATTTAGTAGCGTGTTTAGAAAATTATTTGGAAATCTATAGTTTAATTAGGCTTGAAATGGCTAAAATAGAAATTTAAGTGTGGAAGTTTGACCAGGGAGATGACTTTTTGATGTCGGGATCGAAATCCGATTCTGGAAATTGTAATAGCTCTATTATGTCATTTATGACTTGTGCGCAAAATTTGAGGCCAATCGGACGTGCTTTGATGGGTTTCGACATCGAATGTGGATTTTAAAAGTTCATAAGTTCTTAGGCTTGAATCGAAGAGTGATTCATATTTTATCCTTGTTAGGTATTATTTGAGACCCCGAGTAAGTCCGTATTATGTTACGGACTTGTTGGTATAATTGAACGGGATCCCGAATGGCTCGAGTGAATTTTGGGGTGAGTTTTGAGCAAGTCCGGGCATTTCGACACTCTAATATTATTCTAAAACGTTGGAAGTGTGGACCATACAATTCCATGTGCTGAGGCACATTTTTAAGTGCTGTAGCAGATGAAAAAGTGGTGCAGCAGACGAAATGTGCGGACCGCACAATTTTGTATGCGACCACACTTCATGGTGTTCTGCAGGTTCGCTGGTCCAACTTCGGAAGCTTATATCCTTTGATCCACAAGGCATTTGGAGATGATTCAAATATGAAAGTTGTAGCCCTTTGTGTCTAGTTTTCCGAAAGGTAAGCAAATCATCATTTGGACATTTGTACAGGTAGTTATGGCCATTTTACTAAAGTCTGGTAGGGAAGAAATTGCTGAAGTGCGGCCGCACAATTTGGATTGCGGTCGCAGGACCTGGGATGTGCGACCACACTTGAAAATGTGTGGCCAACACTTTGGAAGGAAGCTTTGGTACTATATAAATGAGGGTTAGGGTATTATTTCATATTTTGGACCTTGGGAGCTCGGTTTGTGACAATTTTTCGTGAGTTTTTCAAGAAAATCATCGGCGCAAGTGATTCTAACTCGGATTTGGTTAATATACATGAATATATCACTGATTTCATCATCTAATTAGTACATTGAGATGGAAATTTGGGAAAAATTGTAGAAACTTTATAAACTATAAACTGGGAATTTAAAGGCCGAGTTGCGATCGGAATTGGCTAATTTTGGTATGGTTGGACTCGTGAGTGAATGAGTGTTCATATTTCGTGACTTTTGTCGGATTCCAAGGTATAGGCCCGGGTGTCACTTTTGGCCGGTTTTGGGTTTTGACTAAGGATTTGATCTTTATCATTTAGAATTATTTCCTTGACCTTTATTTGATGTATTTAAGTTGCTTTTGGTTAGTTTTGAGTCGTTCAGAGCTCGGTATGCGCGATATGGAATTTTCGAAGCATCGCTTGGCTTGCTCGGTATTGGAATTGGCTTGTTTGAGGTAAGTAACTCTTTTAAACTTAGTGCTGAGGGTATGAAACCCCGAATTACATGTTGTGTAACTGGTATTGAGGTGACACACATGCTAGGTGACGAGCGTGTGGGCGTGCACCCTGTGAATTGTGACTTTGTTGTTTTCATGGTACTGTGTAGTGGTCTTATTGATATCCGTATTTTCACCATGTGATAAAGTAACTGAACTGTCAATCATGCTAGATATCATGTTTTAGGCTTTATGCTGTTAAGTGGTCGTTTTTTGCTATCATCTCACTGATTTTATTGATATGTCGTACTCAGTCATATCCATGCATTCATATCATTTCTCAGTCTCAGCTGTTGTTTATTGATACATCATATCATTGTTGTCGGGCTAGTTTCATGATATTGTGAGCCCGTGAGTGAGACTGGAGAGATTGATGACTGAGTGAGTCCTAAGGCCTGAGTGAGAGTGATACTATGGGATCGGGCTGCACGCCGCAACATGATATATTGATTATATTTTATGGGATCGGGCTATACGCCGCAACGATATAACACTTGGGGTATAGGATCCCCTCCAAAGTCTACACACCCCTAGTGAGCGCAGTTGATTATATATTTATATATGGATAGGGTTGCACGTCGCAACGAACCTTATTGATGTTTATATATGGATCAGATTTCATGTTTCAATGAGCCTTGTGGCTATATATATGTGGATCGGGTTGCACGCCGCAACGAGTATTGTATAGTGCTGAGTATTGAGCACGGTAAGAGAGAAATGCAAGATAGTGAGATTCAGTACTCCGAGAATGTGAGTACATGAGTTCATCACTGAGAGGCATTGCATCTGCCACGCGTACTTGACATACATGCATAGAGATAAATTTCCTTTTGTTTCCCGGTTTCAGTTGTTACACCTCCTTTTTCACCGAAAGGGCATAAGGGAGTTTTTCACTTAAAGTGAGAATAATCGAAATGAGATTATTTTACTAATTCAGAGTCTCCACTTGGGATAATTTATGGTGTCCCAAGTCACTGGTTTATTTAAATCCCAAATCGAGGAAGTTTGACTCTTATTTATGGTCTGCGAACACAGAAGACTGGGTAAGGAATTCTGTTAACCCGGGAAAAGGTGTTAGGCATTCCCGGGTTCCGTAGTTTTAGCACGATCGCTTTAATCATACCCGGCTATAATTTGTTTAATTATGTATTTTAGAACCTATGTGCATTTTACCCTTACCGCTCTTGGTTGATTATTTGTAATTAAGAAATTATCTTGAAATAAGTCACGCATACGTATGCTCATTTTGTTTAGCGCATCAAGAATCATGTCACGCGTAGGTGTCCATAATTAATCACGCTTTACTATTATTAAGAAAGTGTGGCCGAAGTTGCGCGAACGCATACCTCGATTTATTTTTAGGATCATAATTATGTCATACGAACGTGTACACAATCACGATGAGAGATTAATTAAGAACAAATATTTCTGACTATTCCATCTTTTGAGTTAATTTGCTATCTATTAAAATAGACAAGTTTATTATTATAGGCCATGACAGAATTCTTCTGGCCAAGAATCTAAAATCGTTCCTTTCGAAATATCACTTCTTTTGTCATCAAAATTTTCTATCTTGCTTTAACGTTATTAAACAAACAGAAGCAATTCGATTATTCGAATATCCCATGTCCAATTTCAAATAAATAAATGTGAGCTCATTTAGTAACTTAACTTATTTTAAAAGATGAATTGTATTCAACCATTAATAATCTTTATGGCATGCTAACACATATTAATATATGGCGACATTCAAGAATTTCAAAACAGAAAAAAGAAAATACTTTTACCAAAATATTTATCTACTAATAGAATAATATAAAAATGAAAGTAATTAAGGAACTGGACCTTTTATGAAGCCAAAATCGATTTCCCAATTGATTGTAAAATTCCTTGAACAAAGTTGTACAGCAGAGACAAGTGCTATAAAAGAGCTTTGAGCTAATGAATCCAACAGACCGGGCAAGGCGGCGACCAAAATGAGCAACAAACAAGCTCAACGAACAGGAACCTTCAGTTGAAGAACTCCCACGTCAACCTCGACGGATTCGACCCCTTCACTGACCCATAGAGAGAATGTTGTGATGGCGGATACACTGGGATTTCGTGAAATTTTGGACTGGTTTTCCGAGCTGGTTTGGAGATATTTTGGGGTTACTTTCAACTGGTTTTCATGCTGATTTGGTGTGATTTCTGTGCCAGTTCAGGGCTGTCTTGGAGTTGATTTTTAGACTGATTTTGCAGCTGATTTTCGCTGGAAAAACGAGTTGTTTTTGAGCTCATTTTTTGAACTATTTCTGGAAGAGATTTCGGGCTGGAGTTTGCAGGTTTTAGATCTGGTTTTGCTGGTGGAAAATAGGGGCTGTTCGGGTGAGGTTTGGAGTGATTTTCCAGCTAGAATTGGGGCTGCTTTAGCGTAGTGTTTGCGGCTGGTTTCCAGCAACGTAACAACGGCGAAAGAAAGGAGGAAGAGAGGTGAAGAGGGATGGCTCTAGAGTGGAAGGGTTCGAGGGTGGTGGCTGGAATTTTTGGGGAAGGAGACTGGGATCCGCCGCTGCTCTCTCTTGTGTTTTTGAAGTGCGGCTGATTTTTGGGTGTTAAAGGGTGGAGAAGAGATGAGTTTCTTTAGGATTTACATGGTGAAGTTATGAAGAAAAATGGTGTTTTAATGGTGTATGGCTAATGTCATTTTTCTTGAAGAAGATGAAGACTTTCTCTCTTTTCTTTTATGATCTCTCGTTCCTCTCTCTATTATCCGTCTCTCTCTTCTTTTTCTATTGTTAGAGTGGTCAACGCATAATTGAGTGTGTGCTTTATGAGTGTGCCCTATGTAAAAAGTGGAGAGCAAGAATGTTTGAGTAATTCCAAAAGACGAGCTGTAGTGTGATTTTGTAAAAAAATAAGAAAAGAATCTAAGTGAGTCCCCAAAAAATGCATGAGCCAAAATGCTTTGTATAATGCAAGAGTGAATTTTTGAATGCTTATTCCCTGAAGGTCATGAGGTTGTTACAAAGGATAGTGAAGAATCTTTGCAACTTGGCCATTTCTAATTGGCTCTTGTTTTTTTATTTTACTTTCAAATTCTTTTCTTTTTAAGACAAATAAAGAAAAATACACAGATAAAATATTAGCTAAAGTATCTCTTAAAAAAGAATATATATATATATATATATATATATATATATATATCATTTTTGTGAGTTATTTTTTTTGCAAATGAACAAAAAATAATATTCTAAAAATGTGAATCTTTTTTATGGTTTCCAATTTTATAACATAAAATCTATAAAGGTGAGGCAAAAGCTAAAATATCAAGATTAAACTTAAAAACTATTTAATTACTATAGGTGATTAAAATTCAAATATAGTCAAAAATTAGGTGCTCACATCAGTTACATTCATGATTTTACCTGTATCTTGGCATGTATGCCTAGAGATGTACTTTCCTCATGCTATCTGAAAACGAAACATTTACCTGATGAAAGATTTTTAGGAAAAATTACAGTCTTCAAACTCACTCATACTTTTGATGATTTTGGTAAAGGATTTGGGTTTTTACTAATATACTTGAAAAACAGAACTATTTTCGGAAAATTATGAAAAGGCTGAGCATTTTATCTCTGAGCTACTTTTTTATTTAATTGCTTTACACTGTTATGAACTGCTGTTGGTTATTGGTATTGGACCCGACCTATGTTTCAGCTCGTCATTACTTTCAACCTAAGATTAGGTTTGTTACTTACCAGTACATGGGGTTGGTTGTACTGATACTACACTTCTGCACATTGCGTGCAGATGTTAGCTGTTGTTCTTGTTGTGTTCGATGGTTGCTGGATTTGAAGGTGTACCCACGTCCCTGTTGTAGTTGCCTCTTGTTCATGGTAGCCTTAGATTTATAAAACTCTGTTTATGTACTTTTCAAAACAGAAGATGTATTTATTTCATATCAGCTTTGTAAACTCTATTCTTAGAAGCTCATGATTTATATTACCAGTTCTTGGGAATATATAAGTTTCAGATAATTTCTTCCCTTTAATTGTTTTATTAATTTTATTGGAAATGGATAATTGTTAATTAGCTTACCTAGCGGGTTGGGTTAAGTGCTATTATGACTAGTTGTTATATTTTCCCTACTATGACATTTTAGTTCATATTAAGTAAATTATTTTCACCTAAACATTATATTTTTTCAACACCACATTCAGTAATGAAAACAAGTATATGAATCCATTGTTTCTACTTATGTTCTGTTTTTGAGATGATATATATACCTACTTCAATTTTATATTTTTGATATTATTTTGGGATAATATATAATTGTCCTACTGAGGATTTTTCACTTTATCAGTTACACTCTTATATTTTACGGGGAGCCTGTTACTCCCGCTGTATTTGTTAGAAGTATAATAAGTATAATGTTTCCTGAACAATCCCAATTTGAAAAGAAAAAGTGCAAATCACGCACCAATTCTTGCTTGCCACGTATATTTTTTTTTTTTAATTTACCTTTTTATTTCTCTTATTTTATTTTTCTTCTCTTACATTTTCTTTCTATTTATCTCTCTTTCTTTTTCTTCACCATTTTCTCCCACTTATAAACGGTGAAGATGACTTAGCAAAAAGATGACATCATCGGAATCACCATTTTTTTGGTGAGAAAAATTGTAAGGAAAAAAGGGGAAAAAGAAAGAATAAAAGAAGGAACAAAGAAAAGGGAAGAAGAAAAAAATGTAAAATAAAACGGAGAAAACATACAAAACAATATTTGCTTCTCGCCGGAATCATCAACTTTTCCGGCGAGTAACATAGCAAGGAAGATAAATGTAAAAGAAAAAGAAAAAAAGAAGAAAAAAAGACTTTAAATAGAGACAGGATAGAAAAGAAAAAAAATAGATAGAAGGAAAGAAAGTGGCAGAAGCAAGCTGGGGTGTAAAATGGCGGATAGGGTAATAAAGGAGAAGTAAACAAAAAAGAGAATAAAAGAAAATAAAAACAAGAAAGAGAAAAGAAATGAAAAATATAAAATTTTAAAGCACTCACGCACGGTTTAGCAGGTGCAAATCAAAGCAAATGCCACATCAGTTCAAAATAGGGGTGTCGATGGTTCGGTTCGACCAGTTATTTTATAAATTTATATCATACTAATTTTTCGATTATTTAATAATATATAACCAAAATTATACTTTTCAAAATCGTCTCAATCATGTCGGTTTCTCACCGGGGGTACGATTCTATTAATTTTCGGTATTTTTTTTTAAATATCATGTAAAATTCACTAGTAGAAGTAGAATGCAATAACATATATAATTTTATAGGACTTAGCAAAATCGTCTAGATATTTTTACTGTTTAAATAGTAATGAATTATAAAAACATGAAAAATGGCTGGAGTATAGATCCATCAACTATTCTACAACAGCGTAAAGGAAACTAAGCAAAGACAAAAAATATAAACCACACGAGTGGAAAGATATTAACCAAGTTGGGACTCAAGAATAAAATCTATAGAAAATTAAATATTGAAAAAGATAAATCTAAATTATACATAAGGAAGCATATACAATGCATTGTAGTTTGTTACATATAATCACCATAATACTTTGTGTCTTGCTAGTGAATATGATTGAAAATAATTTAGTGTCAGTAGAAGTAGCATAATAGGTTTGGGAATTGAGATTTTGAGTTTAGTTACTTGTTGACTTGTAACCTCTTTCATAATTTCAAGGTCAAAGAAAAAATCTAATGCTTTATTATTTTTAAACTTAATATATAAATATATTTTTCACATATAAATTTATTCGGTATGATTTTGTTCGGTATTTTTTCGATTTATTTTCATAAAATTAAAAACCTACCCTAATTATCGGTATTGTTATATATTTATATAAAAATCTATGTGTGATGACCTTACTCGTTTTGAAAGTAAATTCTATGTTTCGAGGCCTTAAAAACCTCTTTCTGTCTCACCACGATTTGCGTGCGCAGTCTGGCCGCATTTCCGAAAAACTTTTATGTGAAATCTAAGAAAAATAAGGAAATTGGCCTTTAAAATTGATTAAAGTTGACTTTGGTCAACATTCTTGGTAAACGGACCCGGACCCATGATCGAACGGTCCCGTAGGATCCGTAGTAAAATATGGGACTTAGGTGTATGCCCGAAATCGAATTCCGAGATCCCAAGCGCTAGAAAAGAATTTTTGAAGAAAATTGTTTGCCGGAAAATATAAAGGCTTTTAGAAGTGAAATGATGGATTTTCTTGATGGTATCGGGCCTATATTTGGTTCCGGAGCCCGGTACAGGTTTAAAATAATAATTTAGTTGAATCTGTGATGTTTGGTAAGAATCGGAGTTCGTTTGGTATAAATCAGACCTTTAGTTGAGAAAATAGAAATTTCAATGTTCTTGTGAAGGACTATGATATACCATCTTGTATCATTCGGGAAAGGCTAATGTAGTGGCCGATGCTTTGAGTAGGAAGTTAGCCAGTATGGGCATATATTCCGGTTGGTGAGAGACCGCTTGCTTTGGATGTTCAGGCTTTAGCCAATCAGTTCGTAAGGTTGGACGTTTCTGAGCCCAGCCATGTGTTAGCTTGCATAGTTGTCCGTTCTTCATTATTTGAGCGTATCCGAGATTGGCAGTACGATAATCCTCATTTGCTTGTCCTTAAGGACACAGTGCGGCACAGAGGTGCCAAGCAGGTTACAGTCGAAGATGATAAAGTTTTGAGGATGTAGGGTCAAGTCTGTGTGCCTAATATGGATAGACATCGTGAGTTGATTCTAGAGGAGGCCCATAGTTCCCGGTATTCTATTCATCCGGGCGCCGCTAAGATGTATCAGGACTTGCGGCAGCATTATTGGTGGAGGAGAATGAAGAATGACATAGTTGTCTATGTAGCTCAGTGTTTGAATTGTCGGCAGGTAAAGTACGAGCATCAGAGACCTGGTGGTTTGTTCCAGAAGATTGAGATTCATGCGTGGAAGTGGGAGCGTATCACTATGGACTTTGTTGTTTGACTCCCACGGACTCAGTGGAAGTCAGCGCATTTCATTCCTGTAGCAGTTTCCTATTCTTTTGAGCGGTTGGCAGAGATTTATATCCAGGAGATCGTTCGTCTCCATGGTGTGCCCGTGTCTATCATTTATGACCTAGGTATGCAATTTACCTCACATTTCTGGAGGGCAGTTCAACATGAGTTAGGCTGGAGGGCACATAGGTCGAGTTGAGAACATCATTTCATCCTCAGACGGATGGACAATCCGAGCGTACTATTCAAATTTTGAAGGATATGTTTCGAGCTTGTGTTATTGACTTTGGAGGCTCGTGGGATCAGTTCTTGCCTTTAGCGGAGTTTGCCTACAACAACAACTATCAGTCTAGCATCCAGATGGCTCCCTATGAGGCATTATATGGTAGGTAGTGCCGGTCGCCGGTTGGGTGGTTTGAGCTGGGAGAGGCTTGGTTGTTGGGTACTGATCTAGTACAGGATGCCTTGGACAAGGTTAAGATCATTCAGGATAGGATTCGTACAGCTCAGTCCAGGCAAAAGAGTTATGCCGACCGTAAGGTTCGTGATGTGGCATTCATGGTGGGAGAGCGGGTGTATCTTTGGGTATCGCCCATGAAGGGTGTGATGAGATTTGGGAAGAAGGGCAAGCTAAGCCCTAGGTTCATTCGTGCTTTTGAGATTCTTGATTGAGTGGGAGAGGTGGCTTACAGACATGCGTTACCGCCGAGTTTATCAATTGTGCACCCAGTGTTTTATGTGTCCGTGTTTAGGAAGTATCACGGCGATCCATCCCATGTGTTAGACTTCAGCACTGTCCAGTTGGACAAGGACTTGACCTATGAAGAAAAGCCGATAGCTATTCTAGACCGGCAGGTTCGTTAGTTGGCATCGAAGAATTTCCCTTCAGTTCGTATGCAGTGGAGAGGTTAGCCTGTTGAGGCAACGACCTGGGAGTCCGAGTCCGATATGCGAAGCCGATATCCCCATCTTTTCTTCGACTCAAGTACTTTTCTTATGCCCCTTCGAGGACGAACGGTTGTTTTAGAGGTGGAGAATATGATGACCTTATTTTGAAAGTAAATTCTGTGTTCCAAGGCCTTAAACATCTCTTTTTGTCTCACCACGATTTGCGTGCGCAGTCCGGGCGCATTTCCGGAAAGCTTTTATGTGAAATCTAAGAAAAATAAGGAAATTAGCTTTTAAAATTAATTAAAGTTGGCTTTGATCAACATTCTTGGTAAATGGAGCCGGACCCGTGATTGGACGATCCCGTAGGGTTTGTAGTAAAATATGGGACTTGGGAATATGCCCGGAATCGAATTCCGAGGTCTCAAGCCTGAGAAAAGAATTTTTAAAGAAAATTGTTTGCTGGAAAATGTAAAGGCTTTTAGAAGTAAAATGATGCATTTTCTTGATGGTATCGGCCCGTATTTTGGTTTTGGATCCCGGTACAGGTTTAAACTAATAATTTAGTCGAATATGTGAAGTTTGGTAAGAATCGGAGTTCGTTTGGTATAAATCGGACCTTTAGTTGAGAAAATAAATTTTTTAATGTTCTTGAGTAATTTTATGAATTTGAGGTTGACTTCGTAGTTTTTGATGTTATTTTGATGATTTGATTGCACGAGCAAGTCCGTATGATGTTTTTAGACTTGCGCATGATTGGTTTGGAGCCCCGAGAGCTCGGGTGAGTTTTGGATAGGCTACGGAGTGAATTTAGACTTGGAAAAAATTACTGCAGGTTGCAGATCTGGAACTGGTCTCTGATCTTGCAATTGCAAGATCAGGGACCACAATTGTGAAGGTTGTCAGCTTGGTAATTGCGAAGGGTGGATCACAATTGCGAAATTTTGCCCTGGCCAGCTTGCTCACATTTGCGAGCATTTCTTCGCAAATGTGAAGCCCTCAGTAAATCCCAGCAGTCGCAAATGCGACACTTTCTTCGTAAATGCGAAGGGTACAAGAATTTTCAGGGATCACAAATGCGACATTTTCTTCGCAATTACGAAGACAACATATTTTCATAGGGTTCGCAATTGCGACATCTGTACCTGATAAGTGAGATTTCAGACAGGATTTCATCAATTTTTCAAACTCTATCAAACCCTAAACTCTCTTGGGCGATTTTTCAAAAAATGATTCTTCTCCAAATCATTAGTAAGTAATTTCTAACTTATTTTCTTCAATCTATAACCTCTTTTTACATGATTTCATTTCAAAATTAAGGGTTTTTCATGGGAAATTGGGTGTTTTTGGATAGAAGTTAGGATTTTTAAATTTTGGGGATTTGGACCTCAATTTGAGGTCCGATTTCAAAACTAATTATATATTTGAGTTCGTGAGTGAATGGGTGATCGGGTTTTGGTTTGAACTTCGGATTATGACCAAGCGGGCCCGGGGTTAAATTTTGACTTTTTGGGGAAATCAATGGGAAATCTATTTTCGTGCATTAGAATTGGTTTATTTAGTATATATTAGTGTTATTAAGTAAATTTTGACTAGATACAAGCGAATTGGAAGTGGAATTGAGGGGTAAAACAATAGTTGAGGCTTAATTTGTCCGTGGAATAGTGGTAAGTGTTTGGCCTAACTTTAGTTTGAGGGAATATGAGTTGTGGTCTTATTTGTGTGATGATGTTGATACCCAATTTTTTCCTATATATTTTTATATGCCTAAATACCTTTGAAATGGCATATATATGCATATATAAGCGCGCATAAGGCTTTTATAAATTTTCCCATAATTGTAAGGATTTAAATTGATTTATTTTCTTCCCTTTTATTCATAAAATCCCCAATAATGATTTTCCAATTTTTTGTTCTGATGATTTGTTCATTTAATCTCTATACTTATGCCAAAATGTGGTAGATATATTTTTATGCATTTTTTATAATTGCATTTGGTATTTTCAACCTAAATTGCATATAATTGCAATGTTAGCCCTTTTTAATGTATAATTACATTTTATATGCGTGAAATTAGTACCTATATTTTTAAAGTTATAATTACATATTTTAAATCATTTTGGTATAGAAAATTAATTTTCAGAAAATTACTTATTATTTATTATAAATTAAAATAGGGAAATTGGCTATTTAAATTATAGCCAGAGTTGGCTTTCAATTGTAGCCCAAATTGAACCCACTTCCCAGCCCAATTTCCTACCCAATTAACCCGATCCAAACCCTATAAACACCTACCGGAACCCATTTACGCGGTCAAATCCTGACCGTTGATCTCCTAGATCAACGGTCCACACGAGCCCTTTCCTTTTTTTAATTCAAAAGATCACCTAACCCTACCTCATTTCCAAACCCTCGCCGCCTTTAGATGTCTCGTCTTCCCTCTCCTCTCAACCTAACCCTAATCCCTATTCAACCGCCGCCTCCTTCTCCGGTCTTCTCCGGTGACTACCTTTCAACTCCAAGCCTTCAATGGTTCCCCCATCGCCTTGCTCATCATCTCTGAGGCCTTCAAGGGCCCTGGACCATGCCGACTTATGTCTAGGGTTGCTATTTTGGCTAGTCATGGCTTCTCCGGTGTGATTTTGGGCAAAATCACACCATATTTGTTACGATCTATGAAGTTCTAAGCAGGTTCTTCTATCTCTACTTGGGTTCCTTTGAAGCCCTAATTTTCATTTGTATCTCTTAGATCTGGTCCATTTTAAACGATTCAGGCCTGTTCCTTTATGTTCTACAATGTTCTCAAATCTCTTTTGAAAAATCATCAACTTTAAGCTGTTTTACTTCCTTTTTAAAATTAGGGTTTTTTCGGAACTCCTTCTACACTTTGTTTAAATTAATTCTTTATGTTTGAAACTTCTATCCTTGCATATCTTGACTGATTCTATGTTCTTACTGCTTTTTCAACTCGCCTATATTAAAAGCCCTAATTATTTAGATCTTCTTTGTTTTGTTCTTTGTGTTAGCATGACTACTCGATTCTTGTTAAGTTTCTGCGGTTACCGTGCCTCGAATAGGTTTTACTAAGTCCTTAGCTTACTTATATAACCTCTATGTGATTGTATTCATCTTGATTGTTCAAGACTTACCTCTTTCTGTCGATATTGCTGACCTTGCCTGTTTGCTACGTCTGTTTGTTCTTCTCTATTTATATGTTGAAGTATAGAATCATAACTCCCTCTTGATTGATTCTGATTTCCTTATTTTATGGTTTGATTGAAAGGTTTTCTTTTAAAACCCTAAAATTATACCTCGTCTGTTTGAATTGATTGATCCCCCTACCTTATTTGTGTGGTACTTTATTCTTACTGAATTATTTCCTTAATTGCAGTTTTCTGAACTTAGTCGTAATTGATTACCCTATGCTTACTGAACTCTAATTCTTTCCTTATTAGTCATGTACTGATTTTTCTTGCCTTATATGTTGTTGGTTCTTACCGTTTGAATTAATTCCCTTAACTCAAGGGAGTACTTGCCTTGATTTTCTAACTGACTGATTCTGAGTTCCTTAATTACCATGCTGCTATGATTCTTACCGTATTTACTCCCTATTTTCGAACTATAAATACTCTAGCCTTTTATTAGCACAACATGAACTCTTGGGTTCAAAACTATCTCTCATACTAAAAAAATCTTTGCTCTCTCTCTCTCTCTCTCTCTTGTGCAACTTGCTACTGTTCTAAGTTAGCCGGCTGCAAGCCAAGGCTAACCATTTGTGCTCTCTTGTTCTTTATTTCTGCTTACTCTCCTCTTCACTGGTATGTCCTCGTTTCAACAACAACATGATTCTTTTATTGTTTTAGTTCCTCTTGTTTCTGGTTTGCTTCTATTTGTGATTCTGTTGTGAAACTTGTAGTTAAGAGTTACATTATCAGCATGTTATTATGCCTTCCCCTTCCTTTAGATCATTATATTCCCCCTTTATGTGTGTTTCTGAGCATGTCTTAGCAATTATCTCTTACTTGTTGTGTACTTACCATCCTATATCCATGGATCCCCAAATCCCTATCACCCCTCTATATGGTTGTGTTCTTCATGTCTGGTTTTGTAACTATACCAGTGTCAACTGTTTCTAAGCATGTCTATACCAGTCCTAGACCTTTGCTGGGTTATGTGTTTGCAGTCAAATGTTCTATGTGTCCCAAGCCCTTTGACCCTTGTGTATGACTACTGAATTTACTTGGTTCTGTGAACTAGCTGTGTATGAACCTATCCTAAGGTGTTTGGACTTTGTTAACTACTCCAATCTCTTTTTCAAACAATCTCTGTTGCTTTACTGAATTACTTTCAAAAAGGCTTTTGTTAAATACAGTTTCTTAGAAAAACCTTTTCAACTTGTGTCTATCACTTTTCACTCTACTCTTAGTCAATAAGTTCTACCCCCTCTAGTATGTGTACTGCCTTGGGATACTTTTGAGAACCCTCTGAATTCTGGCATACTGAGGCTGGCCTTTCCACACTACACTTGTTCAATTCTTGGTTTCTAAGTCTAGGTATAAGCACTGCTCGAGATCCTTGAGATCCTTAGGGAACTTTGATGCACCTAGACTCTGATTTGTCTATGGAACTGAGGCATATGAGGCCATTGGAGGCTTTGGGAAATTTGGGCCTAATTGAAGGCTCCCTATAGAATAGCTTCTTGATTTTCTATTTTTTCCTTATGTAATTCATTCATTGGCCTGTCATAATTTGTAAATAGATATTGGGGTATTTAGTAAAAAGGGTGGGTAAACGCATACTTTTTGGGGCAATACGGGTAGAAATCCAGCTCCTAGGACCTTACTTTTAAAGTCTGTTTGCTCTACTAAATAGAAAACATGCTCATAGGACTTTACTCTTTAATCTGATTGCTTTGCCTAATAGAAATCATGTCCATAGAGTTTCACTTTTAAGTTTATTTGCTCATCAAGTAGAAACCATGTCTATAAGGTTTTACATTCTGTCATGTCTAGAAACCATGCTTATAGGTTCTAAACAATCGTCTTAAAATAAATTCAATAATAGATGTCATGCCTATAGGACCTAATCCAAATTCAGTTACAATGGGTATTTATGTAAGTTGTCATACCTGCAAATCATTAAAATCAGTATTACGCCTAGATATCATGCCTATAGGGAGCTCTACTCGCAGTTATTTCTATTGTTCTAATTTAGTCTAATAAATCAACTTGATCACGCCTAGGTCATTTCTGAATTGTTTTTTATTAAGTATTAAGCATTTTCTGAAACAAGTTCTTTCAAACTGCCGTAATCTCATTAGATATCATGCCTATAGGTATTAAAGGAGTCTATTTCAAAACCTGTTCTGTTTCTACATTAACATAGACATCAGTACTTCACGTGTAGGCAAGTCTTTAGGGCGTTTTCAAAACTGCATTCTCTGAAACTGTCTCTATCGCTTAATATTTTCTAATCCTAACAGGCTTTTCTTTTAAGAGTCCCTAGGCAACTGCTAGGGTATAACTTCTGAGTCTAAAAAAGGGGTTGCCTATTTCTACATATTCACTTAGTTATCCTACTTTAGGACATTGTCTAATAAAAGAACTTAAATGTGCTTGAGTCTTGCTGCTTATGTGCTCGTTTGAAGAGGAAACTCTTAGCCTTTTAATTGCTCCCTTTATGTGTTGAAAGTGCTAAATGCTTTTAACTGTCGCCTTAGAATTTTCGCCTTTTAAAACCTTAGGGGTACGTCTACAACCACCTATAGGTAGAGGTCATAATTCCCTCCGGGGACCATTAAGAAGGGACATGTAGCATCACGCAATAGGAATCATTGACCAAACACTCGCTTTGCATGACCAATAAGGGGATAGTAAGGGCAGACATGGGATATGATGACTACGCGCTAATGTCACGTGTAGCCTCTCATTGAGGAGTGTTTATCGGATATTGTGTGGGGTGATCCTATAGGATAACCAACCTAGGACCCCTCTTTACCAACTTCCTGCTTTATTCAAACCTTTGTTTTGCAACTTGTTCAAACCTTTATCTTACTACTTGAGTTATTCTAACATACTTTACTTGCAACCTATTTGGTTCAATTGTTTACTTATAATGGAATAATTTGTGAATGTAAGTTCGGCCGGGACCCACAGTTGTGGATCAAGAGGGGTGCCTAACATCTTCCCCTTGAGGTTACTTCGAGCCCTTACCCTAATCTCTGGTAATGCAAACCAACCTAAGAGTTAATTGCTCTAGGTGCCCTAACGCACCATAATCCGTTAGGTGACAACTCTTCAAATACCTAATTCCCAAAAGGAAATGAGTCATTACATCTCGTGTAATGTCGAAACTCGGACCTTTTTTCCCCGTAAAAAGGGAGGGAAAAAGGGGGCGTGACAGCATGACGACTCTGCTGGGGATATTTTTAGGCTCTTACCATAACGAACTTGTCTTTTACCAATTAGTCCAAGCATGATTATCCCTTACCCTTCTCCCTTATTTGAATTTAACTGTATATTTTTCAAGCATTTATGATTTTTTTATTTCCCTGAAACTGACTTGTCTCTTTATTTCCTTTTTCCTGTAACTGTCTTTTAATTATTTAAATACTGTATTTATTTTCCTACCGGAAAATACTTGATTACATGTTATTAATTGCTGCATAAATCATGCTCACATCATATTCCACTCGTGCGTCTCAAATCCTATAGCAACACTTTAATGAGTGGTTGCGCTCTTCCTATTTACTACCCTTAAATTCAGAACAGCTTATTTGCGGTAAAACCAGTCGATCAGCGGTGCAGGCGACGGTTCTGTGCCTTCCCCCTCAAGTTGTTCGCTTGAGGGTATCAGTCTAAAACCCCATAGAAACCTTACTCTGTTTAAATTGTGCATGCATCATGGTCAAACCTAGTCTGATCAGTTATGTTGTCCACATAATGATCCTTTAAGATAAGCCTTATCCAAAGTCCATTGGGTTTTTCATAATCCCAACGGACACAACCACGTTCTGTGCATTAATTTGGAGAACTAAATGTCGATATGTTGATCATAAATGTATAAATAGTCGAGTCCGGTGGGGGTAAGGTCTAACCCTTTTGTTTTATAGAAAATAAGGCACGAGGTCCCCAACTTCGGTATGGTTAGCACACCTTCCCTCTTTCTAGACTGGTGGAGGAATCTCCCATCAAGTGACCAAATCAATAAATAGAAAGAGAGGGCCGTCAAATCTAGCGAGAAACTGGAATATCTTTAATACAACCTGTTAGAATTAGAAGGAAAAGTGAGGAAGAGAGTCACTGACTGCTAGAACGCTGAGGTAAATGAAAGGGGACATTTAGCAAAGACCTTCTTACTGGCGAACCTATGCCAGTAGTGACTTATTTTATTATTTTGTTAGTGTCATTTTGGGATCCGTCTATTTTTATATTATTAAATAAAGCATTTATTGGCATTAAAAGTTCTCCAAGTTTATTTGTCACTCGGCCTACCTCGGGCACAACGAGGTTCCCAAAATAGGACGCACATTTACGTTTCCGCAATATGTATTTTAATACTGCAAACGTTTCAGAATCCTCACTGACTTGTTACCTTTTGTTTTTGCTTATTTTTATTATTATTCCCATCCCCTTAGGTTGGTTCACTCATACGGGCCTCATCAGTATATCATACCAGATCCAAAGGCCCTCCACCTCCTCCTCCTCCAAGCAACGCAAAAAGAAGAAGGAAAGCAAAGATGGACGACTTAAGTGGTATCCGAAAGGAAAATGTTGGGAACACAGAGACTTCCGACTGACGCAGTACTCCGGCCCCGAATGACCTGGTTCTGAGACTGGAACAAAAGATACTAGAGTTACAAGGAGAACTCGAGCAGGTCCGCAATTTGACAAACTTGTCACTCACCCTCAATGTCCCTGATATCCACCAACAAAACGCAAAGAACTCAACATCTCCTCATAACACACAAAATCCTACTGCACCAAATCTATACGCAACTCCACCCCAAAATATCAATCCACTATCAATACCAACTCCACCACAACATCATCATCAACCAATTCTAACCACTATTTACCATACTCCCCAAAATACACTGCCACTCATTCCCGATCCACAAAACTCCACCAATGACCATCACTATACCCAAGTCCCTGGCACCCATCAGAGCAACCCCATATATGTGGAAACTATACCACATTCTACCCAACCAATGTCCTATGCACCGGAACCCTCCGAAAAGGACCTGCTCATTAAGAATATGGCCGAAGAACTCAAGAAGTTAACAAGCCAAGTTCAAGGTGTTGAAGGCGATAGAGGAATAGAAGGTTTGAACTACGAAGATTTGTGCATACAACCCGATGTGGAATTGCCATAGGGGTACAATCCTCCCAAGTTCGAAATGTTCGATGGTACAGGTGATCCCAGAGTTCACCTAAGGACCTACTGTGGCAAGCTTGTCGGGGTTGGAAAAGATGAAAAGATTCGAATGAAGCTCTTTATGAGGAGCCTTACTGGGGATGCTTTGTCTTGGTATATCAGCCAAAATCCAAAGAAATGGTCCAATTAGGTGAGCATAACATCAGATTTCATGGATCGGTTCATGTTCAATACAGAGAATGCACCGGATGTCTTCTACATTCAGAATCTCAAGAAGAAACCTACTGAGACTTTCCGCGAATATGCTACTCGTTGGAGGTCGGAAGCCGCCAAGGTCAGGCCCGCTTTGGATGAAGAATAGATGAATAAATTCTTCGTCAGAGCACATG
The DNA here is from genome assembly GCF_000393655.2 of Nicotiana sylvestris. Taxonomy (NCBI): domain Eukaryota; kingdom Viridiplantae; phylum Streptophyta; class Magnoliopsida; order Solanales; family Solanaceae; genus Nicotiana; species Nicotiana sylvestris. Next base: position 72,579,984 of record NC_091063.1, on the reverse strand, counting down.
ATCCAAAATATTATGAGAGACTGATAGTCATCGAAAATCACAAATTCTCTGATATCATCAAGCTCGGGGAAAGGATCTAGGAAGGAATCAAGAGTGGGATGGTAACAAATTTCGAGGCACTGCATGCCATAAATAAGACACTCCAATCAAGTGGCATATTGAAGAAAAGAGATGTTGGGGCAGTAATAGTGGCCAAGGGCCCAAAAACTCCACTCACTTACGAAACAACTCCACTCACATATCAAACACCTCCACCCACCTACCAGACACCTTCACCCACATATCAAACACCTCCACCTACATACCAAGCATTACCACCTACATATCAACCTTTATCTCCTAGATATTTCCAACCAGCCACTATCTATCACACCTATAATTCCCAACCATCCCATTTCCAATCACCACCAACTCGCTAAGATTATCTAAGATCAAGACCCAACTTCGACCGCAAGCCACCCAGATAATACACCGCCATTGTTGAGCCCATTGACCAATTGTACGAAATGTTAAATGCCGCAGGTTACGTCACTCCTGTTCCCGCTGTTGCACTAGAAAATACATCCTAATGGGTCAATCCTAACAAAACCTGTGCATACCACTCCGGTATGAAAGGGTACACCACTGTTGAGTGCCGAACACTGAAGGATAAGATCCAGATACTTATTGACAACAAGGTCATACAAGTGAAGGAAGCCGCACCTAATGTCCGCAACAATCCCCTCCCTGATCACAGAGGTGATGGCGTACATGTTATAGAAACAAATGAGGAATGGGACCCTAAGGGGTCAATCGGGCTTATTCGAGAAGGCGATGACTATAAGGTTGCAGTCACACTTACTCCTATCGTAGTTCAGACTCAGGCACCTATTGATGTTGAGGTAACTGCACCAGTTCCATTCAAGGTAGAAGTAGCTCCGCCCGTAGCCACCTCCGCTCTATTTGAAGTAGAAGTGGTCACACCTTTTACTGTGATAGTGTCAACCACACCCTTATTCAACTCAAAAGCAATACCCTGGGATTATGTTGCCGAGGCTCGGCGAATAGGGAAGAGTAAGATAGAGGAATCTGACGCTGCACAAGGAATGACTAGAACTGGAAGAGTCTACACACCTGAACACTTGGGAGGTTTAAGTAAGGATGCCACTACTAGGCAGCCTGTCATTGAGGTCGAGCCGGATGACCTGTGGAGGAAAGTTCAGGTGAAAGAGTATTCTGTTGTTGACCATCTGAACAAAGTCCCTGCTCAGATATCTATCCTGTCACTATTATAGAATTCAGAGGCACACAAGAATGTCTTGATGAAAGTACTGAGTGAGGCTTATGTACCCAATAATATCACTGGTAGAGAAATCGCCAACATGGTCAGTCAGGTGCTGGAGAGCCATAAGATTATCTTCCACGAAGATGAGCTGCCGCTCGAAGGTCTGAATCACAATCGAGCATTGCATATTACCGTACAATTTGAAGACAAATTCATTGCCAGGGTCCTGGTTTATGGAAGTTCGAGTCTAAACATTTGCCCGTTGGACACCCTGAAAAGGTTGGACAAAGGTTTCCATGAAATACGAACAGGCAACATGAATGTGAAGCCTTTCGATGGGTCCTAGAGGGCCACGATCGGGGAAATCAACCTTTGCTTGCAGATATGACCAACTTGGTTCGACGTTGAATTCCAAGTGCTTGACATACCAGCCTCATATAATCTTTTATTGGGCTACCCATGGATCCATGCTGCTGGAGTCATGCCCTCTACACTACATCAAGTCATAAAATTTGAATGGAACCATCAGGAGGTAATAATTTATGGAGATGAGAGTAACCCCATCTACACTAGTCAAACCATTCTAGCTATTGGACATCGAAGAAGGCTAGGAGGGAAAACCTGCCATCACATTGAATGGGTCAATGCCGTCGAGAAGGATAAGTGGTGGATTAACAAAATAGAAAGCATACTAGCATGGTCCATATATGAACCCGACAAAGGGTTAGGAAATAACATCCAGGGTATCACCAAGCCGATACAGCTGAAAAATCATGGTACCACCTTTGGGCTCGGATACCAGTATACATGGAAAGAGTACAGGGAGTGGTCGCCTCCACGACATAGACCATACTACCCTCTTGAGCAACCGGTACCCCGTTTGGAACAAGCTTCCATCAAGCTGACATAATATGGGGAACTGCAGAAGAAGAAGCACTAGCTGGGCTGAAGGATATGTTCTTGGAAGACGAGGACATGGATTGTTGTGCCATAATTGAGGAGGAGGAGGAAGAAGGCCTCACCATTCAAACTACGGCAAAGGGAGTTGTTCTCAGAAATTGGACCGCCACACCATCCTGAGTCCGCCGAGTCCCTGGGTAGCTTTGCAGAATTTATAGCCGTTCTAGGCATTTAAAATTTCCAGCAATTTTGTTTTAAGATTTCTTTGTTTCAAAATAAATGTCCTATCCACCGAGCCAAGCTTTGTTTGAACAATTTTTTCAGTTTTAATCAAATGCATTTGTCCTTTATCATTATTCATTACTATTTTTATACTTTTCCCTTTTACAGTGTTATTATTACTTTTCCTGATGAACCAGTAACTGTGACATGTAATAAGGCAACACAATATGAGAATAGTGACTCAAAGGAAGAAGATGAGATACCCGAGGAAATTGTCATAGAAGTTGAGTATTTTGAGAACAAGCCTAAATCCAACTTGGACGGAACAGAAGCAGTAAATTTGGGAGACGCTGAGACCGTCAATGAGACCCGCATCAGCTTTCACTTGTCGCCAACAGAGAAGGAAGAATACATCCATTTTCTAAAGGAATATGAGGATATCTTTGCATGGTCGTATGACCACATGACCGGTTTGAGCACATCTATAGTACCTCACAAGTTGCCTACCAATCCCATGTGTCCGCCAGTCAAGCAGAAACTCAGAAAATTCAAACCAGACATGAGTTTGAAAATCAAGAAGGAAGTTACCAAGTAGATCAAAGCCAAAGTTCTCAGGATGGTTGAGTACCCAACATGGTTAGCTAGCATTGTGTCAGTTCCGAAGAAAGACAGGAAGGTTAGGGTATGTGTTGATTATCGGGATTTAAATAGAGCAATTCCCAAGGACGATTTTCGACTGCCAAATATACACATCCTGATCGATAACTGTTCCAAGCATGAACTCCAATCCTTTGTAGATTGCTTCACAGGTTATCACCAGATCTAGATGGATGAAGAAGATGCCGAGAAGATAACTTTTATTACACCTTGGGGTGTATATTGTTACAAGATGATGCCATTCGGTCTGAAGAATGTTGGGGCCACTTACATGAGAGCTGACAACCATTTTCCATGATATGATAGACAAAGAAATAGAGGTGTATGTGGACGACGTCATTATCAAATCCAAGAGGGCCGCAAATCACATAGCAGACTTGAGGAAATTTTTCGACAGGCTGAGGAGGTACAATTTGAAGTTGAACCCCGCAAAATGTGCATTCGGGGTTCCCGCAGGAAAGTTATTGGGATTCATTGTCAGTCGCCGAGGGATCGAGCTAGATCCGACTAAAGTCAAAGCTATTCAGGAGTTACCACCACCTAAAAGCAAAAAGGACGTGATAAGCTTCCTGGGACGGCTCAACTACATTAGTCGATTCATAGCAAAGTCCATAGTAATATGTGAACCCATCTTCAAGATGCTAAGGAAAGATGTCGAGACAATTTGGACCGAGGACTGTCAGAAAGCTTTTGACAAGATCAAGGAATACATGTCCACACCGCCAGTTCTGGTCCCGCCAGAACCAGGACGACCTTTGTTACTCTATTTATCTATACTAGATGGAGCCTTTGGATGTGTTTTGGGACAACATGACGAGACAGGAAGAAAGGAGAAAGTCATATATTACATGAGTAAGAAATTCACACCTTATGAAGCACAATATTCTCTGCTTGAACACACTTGTTGTGCTTTGACTTGGACAGCCCAAAAATTGAGGCATTATTTCTGTGCCTACACTACGTACCTCATATCCAGGATGGATCCCCTGAAGTACATATTTCATAAGCCCATGACTACTGGCAAGTTGGCTAAATGGCAGATACTACTGAGTGAGTTTGACATCGTCTATGTAACTCAAAAGGCAGTCAAGGGACAAATATTGGTAGATCACCTCGCTGAAAAACTGGTGGGAGGAGAATACGAACCCTTGAAAACGTATTTTCCTGATGAAGAAGTATCATTCGTAGGAGAAGACATTACTAAAGCATATGACGGTTGGAGGATGTTCTTTGACGGAGCCGCAAATTTCAAAGGAGTAAGCATTGGAGCAGTTTTGGTATAAGAAACGGATCGGCATTATCTCGTATTTGCTAAACTCATATTTCCCTGCAACAACAACATGGCAGAGTACGAGCCTGCATACTAGGGCTCAACATGGCAGTCGATATGAACATTCAAGAATTGCTGGTAATCGGTGACTCAGATTTGCTTGTGCACCAGGTACAAGGAGAGTGGGGCACCAAGAATTCCAAGATATTGCCATATTTGCACCATGTGCAGGAATTGCGAAAGAGGTTCACAAAGATAGAATTCCGACATGTGCCCAGAATTCAGAATGAGTTTGCCGACGCATTAGCTACTTTGTCATTAATTATGCAGCATCTAGATAAGAACTATATTGATCCCATTCTGGTAAGGATCCATTATCAGCCGACATATTGTGCTCATGTCGAGGATAAAACAGATGGAAAGCCTTGGTTCCATGACATCAAGGAGTACTTATCAAAAGGAGAATACCTGGAGCATGCAAATCACATTCAAAAATGCACACTCCGAAGATTGTCAAATCACTTCTTCCACAGTGGAGGAAACTTGTACAGAAGAACTCTAAATTTAGGTTTACTAAGGTGTGTCGACACAAAGGAAGCTTCTAAGCTACTTGAGGATGTGCATGCTGGGACTTGTGGTCCGCACATGAACGGTTTCATCTTGGCCAAGAAAATACTCAGAGCAAGTTACTTTTGGATGACCATGGAGATGGATTGTGTTCAATATGTCCGCAAATTCTTTCAATGTCAAGTGCATGCTGATATGATAAAAGTGCCGCCAAACAAGCTCAATGCAACAAGCTCACCTTGGCCATTCGCCGCCTGGGGAATGGATGTTATTGGTCCGATTGAGCCCACTGCTTCAAACAGACACCGGTTTATTCTGGTAGCCATTGATTACTTCAATAAATGGGTAGAAGCTGCATCTTACAAAGCTGTAACCAAGAAAGTCATCGCAGATTTTGTCAAGGATCGTATTGTCTACTGATTCGGAGTTCCTGAGTCCATTATTACTGACAATGCCGCCAATCTCAAACAGTGATCTGATGAAAGCTATATGTGAAACTTTCAAAATCAAGCACAAGAATTCCACCGCCTACAGACCTCAGATGAATGGAGCTGTAGAAGCTTCCAACAAAAACATTTAGAAGATACTAAGGAAAATGGTAGAGAATCGCAAGCAGTAGCATGAGAAGTTACCCTTTGCTCTGTTAGGGTATCGCACCATAGTTCGCACGTCAATCGGGGCAACCCCCTACATGTTGGTTTATGGTACCGAGGCTATCATCCCAGCTGAGGTAGATATTCCTTCTTTAAGAGTCATATAGGAAGCTGAACTCAGTAATGCAGAAAGCCGAGGTAGAGATTCCTTCTTTAAAAGTCATACAGGAAGCTGAACTCAGCAATGCAGAATCGATAAGGAACCGCTATGAACAATTAGCCCTTATCGATGGAAAGAGGATGACCGCGGTATGCCACGACTAACTTTATTAAAACCGAATGTCTAGAGCTTTTAACAAAAGAGTCAAACCAAGACAGTTCGCACCAGGCCAGCTGATACTGAAGAAAATCTTCCCGCATCAAGATGAAGCCAAAGGAAAATTCTCTCCCAACTGGTAAGGTCCGTAAATGGTTCACAGGGTCCTGATAGGAGGAGCACTCATACTTGAAGAAATGGATGGAGAAATCTGGTCAAAACCAATCAATTCAGACGCAGTCAGGAGATACTATGCCTAGATTATTTCACATTTCTTTTCTGATGTAATTGAACTACGCTTGACCTGATTCCCATTTAAGAGGGGATACATAGGTAGCCTTATGGGTTCGGTCATATCATAATAAAATTTTCATTTCCCCCAAAATCAGAAACTAGGGCAGAATTTTGAGGGGTGTCCTTAAAATTACGGAGCAAGTCTAGCCAACGCCATCACATGCCAGGGAGTCAATAATCAGTCAAGAACTAGGGCAGAATTTTGAGAAGGATTCTCAAAATTCTAAAGAGGATTTAACAGGGTCCGCCATCCGCAAACAGTTAAAAATCATCTACCAAACTGGGGCAGAATTTTGAGGAGGACCCTAAAAATTCCATCATAAGAGAGTTGCAATGCTTTCAGTCACTAGTTCATCAAAATTACTTGATATATCAAAACACTCCCAAAACAATTCTATTTTATCAATGAATGCATATTTTTCAAAAATTCTATTTCTCATAATGGTCAGGTGCTACCTAGGGGAAATCGAAGGGGGTTTCCAGAGAGGAGCAGAGCAAGGCCGGCAGACGAAGCAAAAACCAACCTCCCCTCATAAAACTTATGATTTTTCTTTGAATGCAGGCACATTTGATTTAATGGTAGCATATACACAAAACAAATTCACCATCTATCCGGCCATCAGACACTGAATATATCTCCAGTTAAGACATACCTTACCCTTATCTGCTCGCTCTTTGCATGAGTCTAATCTCTGACTCCGCATTTGCATAAGTCTAATCCTTGACTCCATACTTGCATGAGTCTAAGCCCTAACTCCATATTTGCATAAGGCTTAGCACTGCCTTCTCTTTGCATGAGGTTAAGCTCTACCTCCATATTTGCATAAGGCTAAGCACTGCCTTCTCTTTGCATGAGACTAAGCCCTGTCTCCATATTTGCATGAGTCTAATCCTTGACTCTATATTTGCATGAGTCTAATCTCTGACTCCATATTTGCATGAGTCTAATCTCTGACTCCATATTTGCATGAGTCTAATCCTTGACTCCATATTTGCATGAGGCTAATCCTTGCCTCCACACTTGCATGAGTCTAAGCCCTGATTCTATATTTGCACAAGGCTAAGCCCTGCCTCTCTTTTGCATGAGTCTAATCTCTGACTCCACGTTTGTATGAGGCTAATCCTTGACTCCATATTTACACGAGGCTATTCCTTACCTCCCCATTTGCATAAGGCTAATCCTTACCTCCCCACTTGTACGGGACTAAGCATTATCCCTCTTTGCAGAGATATTGCTCTATTTCTACTACTATCTACCTACTTTTCAATCGGGTTAAGTTCTGCCCTCCATTTCACAAGACTAAGCCTTGTCTTGTTACATCATATTATTACATATCATGGGCTGAAACATCGCCAATCTATCCGAAGGAGTCATAGTCTAAAAGCATCATTCTCATAGCCGAAAGACATCATTCTCGAGCTTGCATATCATTATTCAAAGGCATCATGGTTTGGAGGCACCATTTTCATGGCCTGTGAATCCCTCACTAAACAACTCATGGCCCAGGACGTCATGGTCCAATGACGTCATCTTTAATCGTCCGAAGACAACCTTCACGGTCCAAAGGGAATTTGCATCATGCTTAAATTTTAGCAAATACGTTTGTAGCATCTTTTATCTGCAGGTAACCAGCAAGCAACTACTATCCTAGCAGGAGCAATCTCACTACAGTTCCCTCCAACCGTCCCGAGCCTTAACCGCTCATCGTAGCCGCTTTCATATCTCGTGTCCGTTCTTGCAATAATTTCATCGACATACTCCGTAGGTGAATCCAGAACTACACATGGCATGATTCCTGTAAAACCAGGGATGTGTAGGCAACTCGAAAACCAGAGTTCGGCCTTCGTCTTTCAAAACATCCCATCCTGTCAAAATTGGCCATCATTTCTTTACCCGAAAACTCTTTCATCCTTCCCGGGTAAAGAGGGGCAGTTGTTGATACCCAATTTTTCCCTATATATTTTTATATGCATAAATACCTTTGAAATGACATATATATGCATATATAAGCGTGCACAAGGCTTTTATAATTTTTTCCATAATTGTAAGAATTTAAATTGATTTATTTTCTTCCCTTTTATTCATAAAATCCCCAATAATTATTTCCTAAATTATTGTTATGATAATTTATTCATTTAATCTCTATACTTATGCCAAAAATGTGGTTGATATATTTTTATGCATTTTTTATAATTGCATTTGGTATTTTTCAAGCTAAATTGCATATAATTGCAATGTTAGCCTTTTCTAATGTATAATAACATTTTATCTGCGTGAAATTAGTCCCTATATTTTTAAAGTGATAATTACATATTTTAAGTTATTTTGGTATAGAAAATTATTTTTCAAAAAATTACTTATTATTTATTATAAATTAAAATAGGGAAATTGGCTATTTAAATTATAGCCAGATTTGGCTTTCAATTGTAGGCCAAATTGAGCCAACTCCCTATCAAATCCTGACCTTTGATCTCCCAGTTCAATGGTCCACACGAGCCCTTTCATTTTTTAATTCAAAAGATCACCTAATCCTACCTCATTTCCAAAACCCCGCAACCTTTAGATGTTCTTGTCTCCTCTCTCCTCTCAACCTAACCTTAATCCCTTTTCAACCACCGCCTCCTTCTCCGGTCTTCTCTGGTGACCACCTTTCAACCCCAAGCCTCCAATGGTTCCTCCATTGCCTTGCTCATCATCTCTGAGGCCTTCAAGGGCTCTGGGCCATGCCGACTTATGTCTAGGGTTGCTGTTTTGGCTGTTCATGGCTTCTCCGATGTGATTTTTGGCAAAATCACACCATATTTATTACGATCTATGAAGTTCTAAGCCGGTTCTTCTATCTCTACTTGGGTTTCCTTTGAAACTCTAATTTTCATTTGTATCTCTTAGATCTGGTCCATTTTTAAACGATTCGGTCATGTTCCTTTATGTTCTACACTGTTCTCAAACCTCTTTTGAAAAATCATCAACTTTAAGCTGTTTTACTTCCTTTTTAAAATTAGGGTTTTTTCGGAACTCCTTCTACACTTTGTTTAAACCGATTCTTTATGTTTGAAACTTCTATCCTTGCATATCTTGAATGATTCTATGTTCTTACTGCTTTTTCAACTCACATATGTTAAAAGCCCTAATTATTTAGATCTTCTTTGTTTGGTTCTTTGTGTTAGCATGACTACTCGATTCTTGTTAAGTTTCTACGGTTATCGTGCCTCGAATAGGTTTTATTGAGTCCTTAGCCTACTTATATCACCTTTATGTGCTTGTATTCATCTTGGTTGTTCAATACTTGCCTCTTTCTGTCAGTATTGCTTAGCTTGCCTGACGTCTGTTTGTTCTTCTCTATTTATATGTTGAAGTATAGAATCATAACTCCCTCTTGATTGATTCTGATTTCCTTATTTTATGGTTTGATTGAAAGATTTTCTTTTAAAACCCTTAAATTCTACCTTGCCTGTTTAAATTGATTGATCCCCCTACTTTATTTGTTGTGGTACTTTATTCTTACTGAATCATTTCCTTAATTGGAGTTTTCTGAACTTAGTCCTAATTGACTACCCTATGCTTACTGAACTCTTATTCTTTCCTTATTAGTCATGTACTAATTTTTCTTGCCTTATATGTTGCTGGTTCCTACCGTTTGAATTAATTCCCTTAACTCAAGGGAGTACTTTCCTTGATTTTCTAACTGACTGATTTTGAGTTTCTTAATTACCATGCTACTATGATTCTTACCTTATTTACTACCTGTTTTCAAACTATAAATACTCTAGTCTTTCATTAACACAACACGAACTCTTGGGTTCAAAACTATCTCTCATACTAAAAAAATCTTTGCTCTCTCTCTCTTGTGCTACGTGATACTGTTCTAAGTTAGCCGGCTGCAAGCCAAGGCTAACCATTTGTGCTCTCTTGTTCTTTATTTCTGCTTACTCTCCTCTTCACTGGTATGTCCTAGTTTCAATTTAAAGTTCAAACAATAACATGATTCTTTTATTGTTTTAGTTCCTCTTGTTTCTAGTTTGCTTCTATTTGTGGTTCTATTGTGAAACTTGTAGTTAAGAGTTACATTATCAGCATGTTATTATGCCTTCCCCTTCCTTTATATCAGTATATTCCCCTTTATGTGTGTTACTGAGCATGTCTTACCAATTATCTCTTACTTGTTGTGCACTTACCATTCTATATCCATGGATCCCCAAATCCCTATCACCCCTCTATATGGTTGTGTTCTTCATGTCTGGTTTTGTAACTATGCCAGTGTCAACTGTTTCTAAGCATGTCTATACCAGTCCTAGACCTTTGTTGGGTTATGTGTTTGCAGTCAAATGTTCTATGTGTCCTAAGCCCTTTGACCCCTGTGTATGACTACTGAATTTACTTGGTTTTGTGAACTAGCTGTGTATGAACCTATCCTAAGGTGTTTGGACTTTGTTAACTACTCCAATCTCTTTTTCAAACAATCTCTGTTGCTCTACTGAATTACTTTCAAAAAGGCTTTTGTTAAGTAAGTTTCTTACTAAAACCTTTTCAACTTGTGTCCATCACTTTTCACTCTACTCTTAGTCAATAAGTTCTGCCCCTTCTAGTATGTGTACTGCCTTGGGATCCTTTTGAGAACCCTCTGAACTCTGGCATACTGATGCTGGACTTTCCACACTGCACTCGTTCAATTCTTGGTTGCTAAGTCTAGGTGAAAGCATTGGTCGGGATCCGTGAGATCCTTAGGGAACTTTGATGCACCTAGACTCTAATTTGTCTATGGAACTGAGGCATATGAGGCCATTGGAGGCTTTGGGAAATCTGGGCCTAATTGAAAGCTCCCTATAGAATAGCTTCTTAATTTTCTATTTTTTCCGTATGTAATTCATTCATTGGCTTGTAATAATTTGTTAACAGATATGGCGGTATTTAGTAAAAAGGATGAGTAAATGCCTACTTTATGGGGCTATACAGGTAGAAATCCTTCTCCTAGGACCTTACTTTTAAAGTCTGTTTGCTTTACTAAATAGAAAACATGCTCATAGGACTTTACTCTTTAATTTGATTACTTTGCCTAATAGAAATCATGTCCATAGGGTTTCACTTTTAAAGTTTGTTTGCTCATCAAGTAGAAACCATGTCTATAAGGTTTTACATTCTGTCATGTCTAGAAACCATGCTTATAGGTTCTAAACAATCATGTCTTAAAATCAGTTCAATAATGGATGTCATGCCTATAGGATCTAATCCAAATTCAGTTACAACGGGTATTTATGTATGTTTCCATACCTGCAAATCGTTAAAATCAATATTATGCCTAGATATCATGCCTATAGGGAGCTCTACTCGCAATTCTGTCTGTTATTCTAATTTAGTCTAATAAATCAACTTGATCACGCCTAGTTCATTTCTGAATTGGTTTTTATTAAGTATTAAGCATTTTCTGAAATAAGTTCTTTCAAACTACCGCAATCTCATTAGATATCATGCCTATAGGTATTAAAGGAGTCTATTTCAAAACCTGTTCTGTTTCTGCATTAACACAGACATCAGTACTTCGCGTGTAGGAAAGCCTTTAGGGCATTTTCAAAACTACATTCTCTGAAACTATCTCTATCGCTTAATATTTTCTAATACTAACAGGCTTTTCTTTTAAGAGTCCCTAAGGAACTGCTAGGGTATAACTTCTGAGTCTAAAAAAAGGGGTTGCCTGTTTCTACATATTCACTTAGTTATCCTACTTTAGGACATAGTCTAATAAAAGAACTTAAATGTGCTTGAGTTGTGCTGCTTATGTGCTCGTTTGAAGAGGAAACTCTTAGCCTTTTAATTGCTCCCTTTATGTGTTGAAAGTCCTAAATGCTTTTGACTGTCGACTTTGAATTTTTGCTTTTTAAAACCTTAGGGGTACGTCTAGAACCACCTATAGGTAGAGGTCATAATTCCCTCAGGGACCATTAAGAAGGGACGGGTAGCAGCACGCAATAGGAATCATTGACCAAATACTCGCTTTGCATGACCAATAAGGGGATGGGAAGGGTAGACATGGGATATGATGACTACGCACTAATGTCACGTGTAGCCCCTCATTGAGGAGTATTTACCCGACATTGTGTGGGGTGATCCTATAGGATAACCAACCTAGGACCCGTCTTTACCAACTTCCTGCTTTATTCAAATCTTTGTTTTGCAACTTGTTCAAACCTTTATCTTACGACTTGAGTTATTCTAACGTACTTTACTTGCAACCTATTTGTTTCAACTATTTACTTGTAATGGACTAATTTGTGAATGTAAGTTTGGACAGGACCCACAGTTGTGGACCAATAGGGGTGCCTAACACCTTCCCCTCGAGGTTACTTCGAGCCCTTACCCTAATCTCTGGTAATGCAAACCAACCCAAAAGTTAATCGCTCTAGGTGCCCTAACGCACCATAATCCGTTAGGTGGCAACTCTTCAAATACCCAATTCCCAAAAGGAAATGAGTCAATACACCCCGTGTAATGTCGAAACCCGGACCTTTCTTCCCCGTAAAAAGGAGGGAAAAAAGGGGGCGTGACAGATGACCCAAAAGGTCATCACTTGATTTATGAGTAAGTTCTGCATTCCAAGGCCTTAGAAGCCTCCTCTTTCCTCACTTTGATTTGCATGCACAGTTCGGGCACGTAACCGGAAATCCATTATGTGAAAATCTGTGAAAAATAATGAATTTTGCCTTTAAAATGAATTTAAGTTAACTTCGGTCAATATTTTAGGTAAATGGATCCGTACCCGTGATTTGACGGTCTCGGAGGGTTCGTAGGAAAATATGGGACTTGGGCGTATACTCGAAATCAAATTCCGAGGTCCCAAGCCCGAGAAATAAATTTTTAAAGAAAATTGTTTTCTAAAATATTTATGAGTTTTTAGAAATGAAATGTGTTTGAAATTTGATGGTATTGGCCCCGTATTCTGGTTCTAGAGCCTGGTACAAGTCTTATAAGTGATTTAAATTGAGTCTGTGAAATTTGGTAAGAAACGAACTTGAAATGACGTGAATTAGACCGTATTTGAGAAAATTGGAAAATTTGATGTTCTTAAGTGATTTCATGATTTTGATGCTAAATTCATAGTTTGTGATATTATTTTGGTGATTTGAATGCACGAACAAGTCCGTATGGTGTTTTTATGTTGGTGTGCATGTTTTGTTTGGAGCCCCGAGGGCTCGGGTGAGTGTTGGATAGATGTCGGAGTGGTTAAGACTTGGAAAAATATGGTGTTTCTTTGTTGTATCTGGTGTCTGAGTCTTTACTCTATGCGAACACATGGTAACCCATGCAAACACAATGCACAAACAGGGAAGGGGGCTGGGTAACACTGTGCGAGCGCACAGACCTGGGTGCGAACGCGGAGCTTTGGGAATTTACTCTACGCGAACACACAGGGTCAGTTGCAAACGCATAAAGTAGGAATGGGTCTGGGGGCTGGGTAGTTTTAACTCTATGCGAACGCACCCCTTGTGATGCAAACACGAAGGGAAAAGGAGGGGAAACCTATGCGAATGCACAGGTTTTGTCGCAAACGCATAGCCTATTTTGCCCAATCTTTTAAAAACACACCAATTACGGGATTCTTCAAAATTTTCATAACTCATTCACTCAAACTCGAACATGGGCGATTTTTGAAGAGGGATTTCACCACAAACCATAGGTATGTATTCTTAAACTCGTTTTCTTCAATTTTCATTAACACCCATTAGATTTCTAGGCTTAAATCATGTTCTTAAGGGTAGAAAATTAGGGATTTGGGGTAGAGTTATGGCTTTTTGAATAATTGGAATTTAGACGTCGATTTGGGGTCGGATTATGAAACTAATTACATATTCGGGCTCGTGGGTAAATGGGTGATCGGGTTTTGGTCTGAAACTTTTGTTTTGACCAAGCGGGCCCGGTGTCGATTTTTGACCTTTTGGGGAAAATAATAGAAACCCTATAATTTAGCCTTGGGATTGGATCATTTAGAATTTATTGATGTTGTTAAATTAATTTGGATTAGATAAAAGTAATTTGGAGGCGAATTCTAAAGGAAAAACGGTGTTTGAGGCTTGAGTAGGCCGTGAAAGTTTGAGATAAGTGTTTGGTCTAATCTTAGCTTGAGGGATTAGGAGTCAAGTCCTACTTGATATGTGTTATTTGTTGAGTATGATGTATAGGCATGGTTACGAGTATCTATATGTCGTTGTCAAGTATGCACGTGAGTCTTAAATTGAAATCGTTGTGTTTTTAATAGGTACTACAAATGCCTAATTTGTTGATTCTCTGTGTTGGGAAAGAATTATGATTATTCTCGTGGAAATTGCTTATGGTTGAGTATTGGTTCTAGATGAGGTTTCTTTGTAAAGTTAAATGTTAGAAGAAGTTTGATTATAGATGATTCCCTTGCCGGAACGTATTTACTTCTTACTGTCGATTCCCTTGTCAGGATATTGTTGTTTCCTTATTGCTCCCTTGCTGGGACTCTTTTGTGATTGGTGTTGAATTGTATATTGGGATCGAGTTACACGACGCAACAATATTATATTTGGATCGGGTTGCACGATGCAACAATATTATATTTGGATCGGGTTGCACACCGCAATAATATTATATTTGGATTGGGTTGGACGCCGCAATAATATTATATTTGGATCAGATTGCACGATACAACAATATTATGTTTGGACCGGGTTACATGCCGCAACAGTGATATATGATTTGGATCGGGTTGCGCACCGCAACAATAAAGGATAAAAGTGGATATTGATTTGTTCTGTTTCCTTATTCTATCTGTTGTGAATTTTAAATTGTTCTTTATGTTTTCCTCTTGATTTACTATTGGCAAATGATATTCCCCCACAGCATGTCCCCTTCCCATCTTTAACTAATAGTTTTCTTTATTATTATTTGCTATATATATATATATATATATATATATATATATATATAAACTGCACAAGTTTAGTTCTCGTCACTACTTCGCCGGGGATAGGCTAGGCATTTACCAGCATATGGGGTCGGTTGTGCTGATACTACACTCTGCACTATGTGCAGATCCCGGAGTAGCAACTTTTGGACCTTAGCTTGGGTGACTGCCTTCAGCCCATACGGAGATCCAAGGTAGTCCTGCAGGCGTTCGCAGGCCCTAGCGTCTCCCTCTATCTTTTCTTCCTGTTTCACTTATATAATTCAGAAACAGTGTTGCATTTATTTTTCAGACCTTGTTTGTAGAATTCTTAGACCATCTGTGGAGTTGTGACACCAGTCTTGGGTAGTTTTTGTTTAAGAAATCATGTTGGAATTATTTAAATGGTTTAATTATTTTTTCCGCTTGTTTTGAATTTTCGTCGTTTATAAACTGTTGATTAACATTTGTTAAAGAATTAAAATGGGAAAAAGGTAATTTGTTCAAATGGTCGGCTTGCCTAGCTTTCACTAGTAGGTGACATCGTGACAAGTTGGTATCAGAGATCTAGGTTACATGGGTCTCACAATTCATAGACAAGCTTAGTAGAGTCTGAGGGATTGGTACGGAAACGTCTGTATTTATCCCCCAGAGGCTAGAGACTTAGAAAAAACTTGACATGTATTATTTCCTGTCATGCAGTTTGGTTTCTCAATGCTAATTGAATTTCTACTCTGTTCTTTCGCAGATGGCAAGAACACGCGCTTCCTCATCCACCGATCAGCAGCCCGAGCCCCCAGTAGCAACTCTCACGAGGGGCAGAGGGCAAGGCTGAGGCCGAGGTAGGGGTAGGGCTCAAACTAGAGCAGCAGCACCAGCGGCGGGGCCTTAGGTTGGATTTGATAATGAAGTTCCGGCCCAGGCAGTTCTGGTGGGCCCAGCTCAGTTCCCAAATGGGTTCATTGCTACCCTAGTACTCCAGGATGCTCTGGTCCGTCTACTGGGCCTTATAGAGAGTGTCACCCGGGCAGGCTTGCTTCCTACAACACCAGTCGTCTCTCAAGTTGGAGGAGGAGCCCAAACTCTTGCCACTCTCACTCTGGAGCAGATGGCTCCCCAGTTTCAGACTCTAGCAGCTCAACCAATTGGAGCAGTTCAGCCGGGTGTGGTAGCTCAGACCGGTGATGGAACAGCTATGTCTGCCGATGCTTTGTGGATATTAGACAGGTTCACCAAGCTCTTCACTACTACTTTCAGCGGTGTATCTTCGGAGGATCCCCAGGATTATCTAGACAGTTGTCATGAGGTTCTCAGGAACATGGGGATAGTGGACACCAATGGGGTCGACTTTGATACTTTCCGCTTGTCTGGATCCGCTAAGACTTGGTGGAGAGATTATTGTTTGGCTAGACCATCCGGATCACCAACTTTGACTTGGGAGCAGTTTACTCAGCTATTTCTGGAGAAGTTTCTCCCTATCACTCAGAGAGAGATCTATCAGAGGCAGTTTGAGCGCCTCCAGCAGAGTTCTATGACTGTCACTCAGTACGAGACCAGATTCATCGACTTGGCCCGTCATGCTCTTATCATACTTCCCACCAAGAGAGAGGGGGTGAGGAGGTTCATTGAGGGAATCATTCAGCCTATTCGACTTCAGATGGCTAAAGAGACGGGGAGTGAGATTTCTTTTCAGGAGGCGGCCAATGTGGCCAGGAGAGTTGAGATAGTTCTATCGCAGGGGGGTGGTCAGGGGTCTGACAAGAGGCCTCGTCATTAAGGAAGATTCAGTGATTCCTCGTTTGGAGGTAGGTATTCGTATGGTAGAGGCCATCCTTCTAGGCCTTTTCAGTCATCACTTCAGGTTTCTCACGGCACTTTAGGTGGTCGTGGTTCTCATATGCAGTATTCTGATCAGAAACCCTATAGTGCACCACCAGCTCCTATCAGTGCACCTCCACTCTAAGGTTTTCGGGGTGGTCATTCAGGTTGCTAGGGTCAGTCTCAGTTTCCTCAACCACATCACTCAGGTGGATGCTTTGAGTGCGGTGAGTATGGTCATATCTAGAGGGCTTGTCCGAGATTGGTGGGTATTTAGTCGCAGCAGCAGGGTTCTTGTGCTATGGTTCAGGCGCCAGGTGTTCCACCTCCTGCTCTGCCAGCTAAGGTTAGGGGTAGAGGTGGAGGTAGAGGTATTAGAGGTGGAGGTCAAGCAGCTAGAGATGGAGGCCAGCCAGCAGCAGGCCATTCTAGAGATGTAGTTTAGGGTGGAGGGGCTCAGCCCCGATGTTACGCTCTTCCAGCCAGGCCTGAGGCTGAGGCTTCCGATGCAGTTATCATAGGTATTGTTCGGTTTTGCAGTAGAGATGCTTTAGTTCTATTTGATCCAGGGTCTACATACTCCTATGTGTCATCTTATTTTGCACCATATCTGGTCATACCTAGTGATTCTTTGAGTGCTCCTATATATGTGTCTACACCGGTAGGTGATTCTATGGTGGTAGCTTGATTCCATCATTCATGTATAGTTGTGATTGGGGGCCTTGAGACTCGTGTAGATTTGTTACTTCTGGACATGGTTGATTTTGATGTCATATTGGGGATGGACTGGTTATCACCTTACCATGCTATCTTGGACTGTCATGCCAAGACTGTGACCTTAGCCTTGCTGGGTTTACCTCGTTTAGAGTGGAGAGGGACTCCTGGTCATTCTACCCATAGTGTTATCTCATATATGAAGGCTCAGCGTATGGTCGAGAAGGGGTGTTTGGCCTATTTGGCATATGTTCGTAATTCTAGTGCCGAGGTTCCTTCTATTGATGCTATGCCTGTTGTTCGTGAGTTTCCTGAGGTATTTCCTTCAAACCTGCAGTGTATGCCACCCGACAGGGATATTGACTTCTGCATTGATTTGGCTTCGGGCACTCAGCCCATCTCTATTTTGTCATATCGTTTGGCCCCGTCTGAGTTGAAAGAGTTGAAAGAGCAGTTGCAAGACTTACTTGAAAAAGGTTTCATTAGACCCGGTGTCTCGCCTTGGGGTGCGCCGGTGTTGTTTGTTAAGAAGAAGGACGGATCGATGCGAATGTGTATAGATTACCGACAGTTGAACGAGGTTACAATCAAGAATAAGTATCCATTGTTGAGGATTGATGATTTGTTTGATCAGTTTCAGGGTGCCAAGGTATTTTCGAAGATTGACTTGAGATCTGGCTACCATCAGTTGAGGATTAGGGCATCCGATGTCCCTAAGACAGCTTTCCACACTCGGTACGGGCATTATGAATTCTTGGTGATGTCATTCGGGTTGACAAATGCCCTAGTAGATTTTATGGATTTGATAAACTGAGTGTTCAGGCCTTACTTAGATTCGTTAATTATAGTCTTCATTGATGATATTTTGATCTATTCCCATAGACGGGAGGGGCATGAGCAGCATATTAGAGTGGTTCTTCAGACTTTGAGGGACAGTCAGTTGTATGCCAAGTTCTCGAAGTGCGAGTTCTAGTTGAGTTCAGTTGCAGGTTGATCCGAACAAGATAGAGGCAGTCAAGAACTGGCCTAGACCCGCATCAGCTACAGAGATCTGGAGTTTCTTAGGTTTGGCAGGCTACTATTGTCGGTTTATGGAGGGGTTTTCGTCTATTGCAGCCCCGATGACTAGGTTGACCCAAAAGGATGCCCAGTTCAGGTGGTCGGACGAGTGTGAGGCGAGCTTTCAGAAGCTCAAGACAACTTTGACTACGGCACCAGTGTTGGTTTTGCCCACATGTTCCGAGCCATATACAGTTTATTGTGATGCATATCATATTGGGCTTGGTGCGGCGTTGATGCAGGATGGCAAGGTCATTGCCTATGCTTCGTGGTAGTTGAAGATTCATGAGAAGAACTATCCAATCCATGATTTGGAGTTAGCAGCCATTGTTCACGCATTGAAGATTTGGAGGCATTATCTGTATGGCGTGGCATGTGAGGTGTTCATGGATCACAAGAGTCTGCAATACTTGTTCAAGAAGAAGGAGCTAAATTTGAGGTAGAGAAGGTGGTTGGAGCTGTTGAAAGACTATGATATCACCATCTTATATCATCCGGGAAAGGCCAATGTGGTGGCCGATGCTTTGAGTAGGAAGTCAGCCAGTATGGGCAGTCTTGCTTATATTCTGGTCAGTGAGAGATCGCTTGTTTTGGATGTTCAGGCTTTGGCCAATCAGTTCGTGAGGTTGGATGTTTCTGAGACCAGTCATGTGTTAGCTTGCACAGTCGCTCATTCTTCTTTATTGGAGCGTATCCAAGATCGGTAGTATGATGATCCTCATTTGTGTGTCCTTAGAGACACGGTGCATCACGGAGGTGCCAAGCAGGTTACCTTAGGAGATGATGGAGTTTTGAGATTGCAGGGTCGAGTTTGTGTGCCTAATGTGTATGGACTCCGAGAGTTGATTTTAGAGAAGGCCCATAGTTCCCGGTACTCTATTCATCCGGGCGCCACTAAGATGTATCAAGATTTTTGGCAACATTACTGGTGGAGGAGAATGAAGAAGAACATTATTGCATATGTGGCTTGGTGTTTGAACTGTCAGTAGGTTAAGTACGAGCATCAGAGGCCCGGTGGTTTGTTCCAGAAGATTGAGATTCCTGAGTGGAAGTGGTAGCGTATCACAATGGACTGCATTGTTGGACTCCCACGGACTCAAAGGAAGTTCGATGCAATGTGGGTTATTGTTGATAGGCTTACCAAGTCAGCATATTTCATTCCTGTGGCAATCTCCTATTCTTCCGAGAGGTTAGCTAAGATCTATATCCGGGAGATTATTCGTCTTCATGGTGTGCCCATGTCTATCATTTCGGATCTAGGTACGCAGTTTACCTCAAATTTATGGAGAGCAGTTCAGTGAGAGTTGGGCACACGGGTTGAGTTGAGCACAATGTTTCATCCTCAGACGGACGGGCAGTCCGAGCGGACCATTCAGATTTTGAAGGATATGCTTCGAGCTTGTGTCATTGACTTTGGAGGCTCATGGGATCATTTTTTGCCTTTAGCAGAGTTTGCCTACAACAATAGCTACCAGTCGAGTATCCAGATGGCTCCTTATGAGGCTTTGTATGGTAGGCGGTGTCGGTTGCCGGTTGGATGGTTTGAGCCGGGAGAGGCTCGATTGTTGGGTACAGATTTAGTGCAGGATGCCTTGGACAAGGTTAGGATTATTTAGGATAGGCTCCGTACAGCTCAGTCCAGGCAAAAGAGTTATGACGATCATAAGGTTCTTGATTTGGTATTCATGGTCGGTGAGCGGGTATTGCTTCAGGTATCGCCTATGAAGGGCGTGATGAGATTTGGAAAGAAGGGCAAGCTTAACCCTAGGTTCATTGGCCTGTTTGAGATTCTTGATCGAGTGAGAGATGTGGCTTACAGAATTGCATTGCCGCCGAGCTTATCAGCCGTGCATTTAGTGTTTGATATGTCCATGCTTCGGAAGTATCATGGCAATCCATCCCATGTGTTAGATTTCAGCACTGTCCAGTTGGACAAAAACTTGTCCGAGTCCGATATGCGAAGCCATTCTCCCCATCTTTTCCCCGACTCAGGTACTTCCTTCTTATGTCCATTCAAGGACGAACGATTGTTTTAAAGGTGGAGGGTGTGATGACCCAAAAGGTCATCACTTGATTTACGAGTAAGTTCTGCGTTCTGAGGCCTTAGAAGCCTCCTCTTTCCTCACCTTGATTTGAATTCTCAGTTCGGGCACGTAGCCAGAAAGCCATTATGTGAAAATCTGTGAAAAATGATGAATTTTGCCTTTAAAATGAATTTAAGTTGACTTCGGTCAATATTTTGGGTAAACAGACCTGGACCCATGATTTGATGGTCCCGGAGGGTCCGTAGGAAAATATGGGACTTGGGCGTAAGCCCGGAATCGAATTCCAAGGTCCCAAGCTTGAGAAATGAATTATTAAAGAAAATTATTTTCTGGAATATTTATGAGTTTTTGGAAATGAAATGTGTTTGAAATTCCAAGGTCCCAAGCTTGATGTTCTTAAGTGATTTCATGATTTTGATGCTAAATTCATAGTTGTTGATGTTATTTTGGTGATTTGAATGCACGAGCAAGTCTGTATAATGTTTTTAGGTTGGTGTGCATGTTTGGTTTGGAGCCCCGAGGGCTCGGGTGAGTGTTGGATAGGTGTCGGAGTGGTTAACACTTGGAAAAATCTAGTGTTTCTTTGCTATATCTGGTGTCTGTGTCTTTACTCTATGCGAACGCATGGTAACCCATGTGAATGCAATGCACAAACGGGGAAGGGGCTGGATAACACTGTGCGAACGCACAGACCTGGGTGTGAACATGTAGCTTTGGGAATTTACTCTACGCGAACACACAGGGTCAGTTGCGAACGCATAGAGTAGGAATGGGTCTGGGGGGCTGGGTAGTTTTAACTCTCTGCAAACGCATCCCTTGTGATGCGAACGCGAAGGGAAAGAGAGGGGAAACCTATGTGAACGCACAGGTTTTGTCGGGAACACATAGCCTATTTTGCCCAGTCTTTTAAAAACACACCAATTACGGGATTCTTCAAAATTTTCATAACTCTTTCACTTAATCTCGAACTTGGGCGATTTTTGAAGAGGGATTTCACCACAAAACCATAGGTATGTATTCTTAAACTCGTTTTCTTCAATTTCCATTAACACCCATTAGATTCTAGGCTTAAATCATGTTCTTAAGGGTAGAAAATTGGGGATTTGGGGTAGAGTTATGGCTTTTTGAATAATTGGAATTTAGACCTCGATTTGGGGTCGGATTCCGAAACTAATTATATATTCGGGCTCATGGGTGAATGGGTGATCGGGTTTTGGACCGAACCTTGTGGTTTGACCAAGCGGGTCCGAGGTCGATTTTTGACTTTTTGGGGAAAATAATAGGAAACCTACAATTTAGCCTTCGGATTGGATCATTTAGCATTTATTGATGTTGTTAAATTAATTTGGATTAGATACAAATAATTTGGAGAGGAATTCTAAAGGAAAAGTGGTGTTTGAGGCTTGAGTTGGCCGTGTAAGTTTGAGGTAAGTGTTTGGTCTAACCTTAGCTTGAGAGATTAGGAATCGAGTCCTATTTGATATGTGTTATTTATTGAGTACGACGTATAGGCATGGTGACGAGTATCTATACGTCGGTGTCAAGCATGCCCGTGAGTCTTAAATTGAAATCGTTGTATTCTTAATAAGTACTACAAATGCCTAAGTTGTTAATTCTCTGTGTTGGGAAATAATTATGATTATTCTCGTGGAAATTGCTTATGGTTGAGTATTGGTTCTAGATGAGGTTTCTTTGTAAAGTTAAATGTTGGAACAAGTTTGGTTATAGATGATTCCCTTGCCGGGACGTATTTACTTCTTATTGTCGATTTCCTTGCCGGGATATTGTTGTTTCCTTATTGCTCCCTTGCTGGGACTCTTTTGTGATTGGTGTTGAATTGTATATTGGGATCGGGTTGCACACCGCAACAATATTATATTTGGATCGAGTTGCACGCTGCAACAATATTATATTTGGATCGGGTTGCACACCACAACAGTGGTATATGATTTGGATCGGATTGTGTGCCGCAACAATAAAGGATAAAAGTGGATATTGATTTGTTCTGTTTCCTTATTCCTTCTGCTGCGAATTTTAAATTATTCTTTATGTTTTCCTCCTGAGTTACTGTTGGCAAATAATATTCCCCCACAGCATGTCCCCTTCCCATCTTTAACTGATAGTTTCCTTTATTATTACTTGTTATATATATATATATATATATGCTTTAACTGCACAGGTTTAGTTGGTAGTCTCGTCCTAGCCTCGTCACTATTTCGCCGAGGTTAAGTTAGGCACTTACCAGCACATGGGGTTGGTTGTGCTGATACTATACTCTGCACTATGTGCAGATCTCGGAGAAGCAATTTTTAGACCTTAGATTGGGTGGCTGCCTTCAGTTCATACGGAGATCCAAGGTAGTCCTGCAGGCGTCTGCATGCCCTGGCGTCTCCCTCTATCTTTTCTTCCTATTTCACTCATGTAATTTAGAAATAGTGTTGCATTTATTTTTTGGACCTTGTTTGTAGAATTCTTAGACCGTCTGTGGAGTTGTGATACTAGTCCTGGGTAGTTTTTGTTTCCGAAATCATGTTGGAATTATTTAAATGATTTAATTATTTCTTCCGTTTGTTTTAAATTTCCGCTGTTTATAAACTGTTGATTTATATTTGTTAAAGAATTAAAGCGGGAAAAAGGTAATTTGTTCAAATGGTCGGCTTGCCTAGCTTTCACTAGTAGGCGCCATCATGATTCCCGAGGGTGAAAAATCCGGGTCATGATAATTTGCTATGTGTTAAGCGTTGAGTACGACGTATAGGTGTGGTGACGAGTATCTATACGTTGGTGTCAAGCATGCCCGTTAGTCTTATACTATGATTGTTGTGACTCCGTTATGTATTGTTCATGCTTAATATGATGATTATAAATGTTGAACAAGGCTTATGAAAGTATTCTTGGTAATTGACCATTGTTGAGCATTGTCTCAAGTTGAGACTTATG
The DNA here is from genome assembly GCF_000393655.2 of Nicotiana sylvestris. Lineage (NCBI taxonomy): Eukaryota > Viridiplantae > Streptophyta > Magnoliopsida > Solanales > Solanaceae > Nicotiana > Nicotiana sylvestris. The sequence goes on along the minus strand of NC_091063.1, from coordinate 72,556,425 downwards.
TTGTGAAGGGATGGTGGAAACGAGATGAGATATATTGTTGATTCCCTTGCCAGGATGTTATTGTTTATGATATTATTTCCCTTGCCGGGATGTTATTGCTTACACCATTATTCCCTTGTCACGATTCTCTTATGATTGGTGTTGATTTGTATATTGGGATCGGGTTGCACTCTGCAATAATATTATATGGGATCGGGTTACACGCCGCAACAAGGAGTAATAAGGGTGGACAGGTGGGGTCGGGTTGCACGCCGCAACATCATTATATGATTGGGATCGGGTTGCACGCCACAACATTATTATATGATTGGGATCGGGTTGCACGCCGCAACAGTATTATATGATTGGGATCGGGTTGCACGCTGCAACAAGAAAGAATAAAAGTGAATATTGATTCTTATGGTGAGAACGAGAGTAAAAGCATGATGGGTGATGCCATGCACTTGTTACGATTTTCCTTATTCTTGTTGACATGAAACTTTGGGTGTTCTTTATGCTTCTCTACTAAAATTCTGTTAGTACTCGATATTCCCCGCAGCATGTTCCCCTTTCCCATCTTTAACTGCTAGTTTCTGTTATCAGTATTTGCCGTATATGATTTAGTTGCACAAGTTTATTTGGTAGTCTTGTCTTAGCCTCGTCTACTTCCCCGAGGTTAGGCTCGACACTTACCAGCATATGGGGTCGGTGGTGCTGATACTACACTCTGCACTATGTGCAGATCCCGGTGCTGGAGCATTTGGACCACAGTGAGGTTGCTGCTTTCAGTCCAGTGGAGACCCGAGGTAGTCCTACAGACGTCTGCATGCCTTGGCGTCCCCTTCTATCCTATTTCCTTCTGTTCTTACTTATTTCAGAGACAGACATGTATTTTTCTTTGTTCAGACCCTATTTGTAGTATTCTTAGATAGTCCGTGACATTGTGACACCAGTTTCGGGTGGAGTTGTATTTTGAATTTCATACCAATGTTTAGTTAAATTGTTGAATTTTGTCTTCCGCACTTTTTATTCTACTGTTGATCATATGTTAACTTGTGAAATTGTTAAAAGATAAGGCAAAAGGGTAATAAAATCTGTAATTGTCAGCTTGCCTAACTTTCACTATTGGGTGCTATCACGACTCCCTAGGGTGAGAAATTCGGATCGTGACACTATGGTTTTATTAAAAGAAACCTAAAAATCGGTCCAGTATAGTACGGTTCGGTCGGTTTAGTCGGGTTTTAAACATCCATTGACACCCCTAGATCAAAATGTGGTACTTATTATATTTCTAACAAATACATGAGGGTAATAGGATTCCCGCAAAGTATGAGGGTGCAACTGGTAAAGTGAAACAACCCAAATGGATAATTATGTATTATCCATATTATTTTTTAAAATTGATCGATTTATATAGACAAAGAGTAGAACACTTGCTTGTAGTTCCGTGACCAGACTGGAATAATAATAAAATAGAGTGTGTTGTAATTAATAAAAACAGTAATGACATAAATAATACTTTACAATGAATAATAATACATTAAGGGTCATTTTGCCACGATCCAGATTTCCCACCTTCGGGAGTCGTGATGGCGCCTACTAATGTGAGCTAGGCAAGCCAAATATTGAACAGATTATTTTTTTACCCATTTTATGTCCTTTAGAAATTATGAAGCACTAACATTTAAACAGCGGAATTTAACATAAGAGGAAGAAAAGCGATAAACTATCGGTTCATGAATCCAATACAACTGTTTAACCAAAAACTTCCCAGAACTAGAGTCACAGTTTCACAGACGGTCTAAGAGTAATACAAATAAAGATCTGAAAGAAGTTAATACAACACTATCTCTAGAAATACATGAAAGAAACAGAAATAAAGGAAGATAGAAGGTGACGCCAAGGCCCGCGGACTTCTGCAGGACTACCTCGGGTCGCCTATGTGGACTGAAGATAGCACTCTCACTGCGGTCCAAGCGCTCCGGTATCAGTATCTTCATAGAGTATAGAGTGTAGTATCAGCACAACCGACCCTATGTGCTGGTAAGTGCCTAGCCTAACTTCGGCGAAGTAGTGACGAGGCTAGGACCAGACTACCAAATAAACCTATGCAGTTATATAATATACAGCGGAAAGTAAAACAGGAATAAACAAGTAAAGATGGGAGGGGAAAAATATGCTTCGGGGAATAACAGATAACAACAGAATATCAAAAGGATTATAAAGGAACCAAAATCCAACTACTAACAAGGATAAGGAAAACAAAGGCAAAATCCACTTTCATTTCACATCTTGTTGCAGGCGTGCAACCCAATCCCATTTCATATATCTTGTGGCAGGCGTGCCACCCGCTCCCATTTCATATATCTTGTGGCAGGCATGCCACTCGCTCCCATTTTATTTATCTTGTGGCAGGCGTGTCACCCCCTCCTATTTCATATATCTTGTGGTAGGCGTGTCACCCGCTCACATTTCATATATCTACAACAATATCAAAGAATCCCGGCAAGGGAACAAGAGCAATATAACAACATCCCGACAAGGGAACAATAATATTTCAATAACATCCCGGCAAGGGAACAATAATATTTTAATAACATCCCGACAAGGGAACAATAATATTTCAATAACATGTGAAGTGCAATAAACCAAAACGGAGTCATAACAATTACAATACAAGACTCATGAGCATGCTTGACACCGATGTATAGATACTCGTCACCATGCCTATACGTCGTACTCCACAATTAACACGTAGCAAATAAGACACGACTCGTAATCCCTCAAGCTAAGGTTAGACCATACACCTACCTCGAACTTCCACGGCCAACTCAAGCCTCAAACACTACTTTTCTTTTTGAATTTGGCTCCAAATCAATCGTATTTAGACATAATCGACTTAATAACATCAGTATACGCTAAACAATCCAATTTCAATGCTTAATTATAGCTTTTCCATCATTCTTCCCAAAAAGTCAAAAATTGACCCTGGGCCCGCTTGGTCAAAACACGAGATTCGGACCAAAACCCGATCACCCATTCACCCACGAGCCCGAATATATAATTAGTTTTGAAATCTGACCCCAAAACGAGGTCAAATTCTCAAATAATCAAAAACCCCAACTCTACCCAAATCCCTAATTTTCTGCCCTTAATCTCATGTTTTAGGCCTAGAATCTAATGGGTTTTGATAAAAATGGAAGAAAACAAGCTTAGGATTACATACCTATGCAGCTATGGTGAAGTTTCTCTTCAAAAATCACCCAAGAGGTGTGGAGAAGAAGAAGTCTGTGAAAAATGGTGCAATTCCCGTAATACATTCTGTTTTTGAACTTAAAAATAACTGGACGGATTTTGGTCTATGCGATCACGAAGAAAAGAATGCGATCGCATAGTGGACTGACTTCCTACGCTACGCGATCGCGAATGAGGAAATGCGATCGCACAGCACCAGCTACCCCAGCTTGCCTGCCACTCTATGCGAACGCGGAACATGCTATGCGATCGCATAGTGTTACAGATTTCCTCCCTCAACAATGAGCTATGCGATTGCGAGAGGCCCTATGCGATCACATAGTAGTCAACACCAGACACCAGAAAATGACTAACACACCAGATTTTCTAAGTCTAAATCACCCCGACACCTACCCGAAACTCACCCGAGCCCTCGGGGCTCCAAACCATCTATGCACACAACCTCATAAATATCCTACGAACTTATTCGTGTAATCAAATAACCAAAATAACATCATAAACATCGAATTAAACCTCAAAATCAATGAAATATTTCAAAACTTCTTAAAACATCAAATTTTGCATTTAAGGTCCGAATCACGTCAAATGAAATCCGTTTCTTCCCAAATTTCACAGACTAATCTTATTTCACATATAAGACCTGTGAATACGGGCCCGATACCATCAAATTCTCAACGCGTTTCCTTTCCAAAACTCATAGAAATTTTCAGAAAATAATTTTCTTTAAAAATTCATTTCTTGGGCTTGGGATCTCGGAATTCGATTTCGGGCATATGCCCAAGTCCCATATTTTTCCACGGACCCTTCGGAACCGTCAAATCACGGGTCTGTTTACCCAAAATATTGACCGAAGTCAACTTAAATGCATTTTAAGTCAAAATTTTAATATTTTTCACATATTTTCACATAATAGCTTTCCGGCTACGCGCCCGGACTGCGCACAACGTAGAATTCATTTTAAAAACAAGTGATGACTTTTTGGGTCATCACACATTTGCGTTTTATAGTATGAGCAGCAAAGGAGTTTTTTTTTTTGATTGATTAAATTGACAATTCCAACCAAAATCTCAAAAAGAAATAAAATCAACAAAATGAAAAGGTAAAAAACCTTATGCATGGCGGTGGGTGTGGGGTGATTAAATGAAGGTGAAAATTCTAGGGGTTTTGACACAGTTACCCATAAAAATAAAATTATTTTCCCTTGTCTATCCATTTGTTTTTTACCCATAAACTAATTCCTATCCATAGTAATTTTTGTGGGGAATTTTTTCTTTATTCTCCAATTCTTTTTTTATTTCTATGCTTTTTTCTTTTTTTTTCTTTTCTCCTTTTTTTCTTATTTTTCTTTCTTTTTTCCTTTTCTAATTTCATTTAACTTCATTTTTTATATATATTTTTTCTCTTCATAATCTAATTTCATTTACTGTTTTCACTATTTTTTATTATTCTTTTTTTATATTATTACTAAAAATTAAATTGTGTACCAATTAAATGTAGCTAATACAATCAAAAAATATTAACTAACATATGATACCAGTATAGTATATAGTTATACCAACAAGGTATACAATTATACACAAAGATTTAAATTTTTTTTAATTCAATTATTAAACTAAAGTAATATCACTTGTCAATAAAAATTTCAAAAAATATCTAATTGTAAGAGTATACTGTTACATTATATAGCATACTATATATATATATATATATATATATATATATATATATATATATATATATTTGCATTTTCAATTTGCCCTTCACGCTGGGTAAAAGCTTAAAGCAAATTAAAGGGGAAAAGGCAAGTGAATTTACGGGTAATAAGTATACTATTATAGTATATTGTATACTATTACAGCATACAATTACAATATATTGCATATTATTACAGTATACTATAACAATATATTGTATACTATAATAGTATACTGTTGCAGTATAACTATATACTCATATAGTATATTGTATACTGTAGCGTTATACTGTTAGGTAACTATGTTCTTCTTCGATTATTATAATATACCGTTGCAGTATATTGTAAACTATAATAGTATACTGTTGCAGTATAGCTATATACTCCTACAACATATTGTATACCGTAGCAGTATACTATTGTATAGTTATGTTCTTTTTCGATTTTCAGCTGAAATTTCTTACTCAATCACCTCAAATCAGCTCCAAATGCTATCAAATTTTTCCTCCCTGCTAATTCCAGCCTCAACCTACAAACAAAAAACGTTAGTGAGAACAAAAGAGAAAAGGGAAGACGGGAAAAACCAAAAAAAAAAAACAGAGGGGAAAGGAACATAAAGCATAAAGAAATAAGGGAAAGGAACATTGAAGCAACTACTGAATTGCAACAAACCAACAATCTTTTCCAAATTTCAAAAAAAATTAGATCCTTAACCACACCATCGAACCCTTTCAACTTCCACTATTAATTAGCTAGACATTTATAAGTTTCACCCAACATGTCTAAAATATGCCAATTTGAACAACGAAGACTCAATAAATCTCAATACACTCATTCTTCGGCTTCCACGCAACATGCAATACCCACAGCAGAAGTCAAACATATGACAACAATGAAAAACAGCAAAATCAATTAAATGAGTTAGCCTGTTAGGGATATAGTAGATATGTCCTAGATCCAATATCATATTTAATGATTTGAATAGATTTTTGTGAACGTTATTTAATATAAAATATGTATGGCATTTGATATTCTTTTATCATTGTTATTAATTGCTTGATTAATTTGATAAGGTTCTTGATTAAATTTTGAGACTTGACATTGTGATGAAGATCATGATAATGAGAGTGAAATCTCTTACAATTAAATTTAAATTTTGTTCTTGATCGTAGGATTATTAATTTGAGTAATCTGGTTAGATCAATATTTATGTGATCGTCTTTATTGGATAAAGATTAGTTGATCTCATTAACTAAATCACATAGATAGATGATACATATAGAGATATGGTCATTGAACCGACTAATTGGATAATTCCTAATGGTTAGAATCACCATAAACTGTCAATAGGATATTCTCTTGAAGAATGTGATGTAAGAATTTCCTTTGACCTAAGATCGTCATAGTAATTAACAAGTTATGTATTGTGCTTTGATACTAGACACCTATGGCCCTAGGGTAATAGTTGAAAGGATATTGGGCGCGATTAAATACTTGTAGAATTAGTGATTGATTAAGATGGAATCTCTCAACTCTTGTTAATGAGTTTAAGTTTCATGTTGTCATAAATTATAAACGACCAAATTAAGACCTTGGCCAGGGCAATTGAATGAAAGAAGAAAAGAATTTCTTAGGTCATTCAATGGTCGATTATATTTGACATGAACACATAGTTGGTCGCCTATTAGGATTTGACAGTTGAACCATATCCTAGAGTGATCCAGAGCTATAAGGACAGAAGGAATTACGACATTATTCTTCTACTGGTTCTTGAGAGTAAATTGTATACTTTATTCTATCTGGTCGTTAAGGAGTATTGTTAGACGCCACCCTTGATTAGTATATTGATGTGATCAATTTGCTACCGGCTTAGTATTGAATCTATGGGGTCACACACTAACGAGTGTTCTGATCTTTGCTAAAGGATTAATTATTTTGTTATTTGATAATTAAATTATAGAATTTAATTAGTCAAATAAATAAATTATTAATCCAAATGAAATATTATTATACTCTTTTCTAGCACAAAGACTATAATTAATATTGTGAACGAATTGAAGTTTTCTATTTAGAATAGAAAATTAAAATATATCTTTTGGTTGAAATATATATGTGATATATATAATTAATATTTATTTATATAAGAGATGCATATAAAATATAAAATAAATGAATGGCTTGTTAGTAATTCCAATTTGAAATTGGATTGACTCACGTGCAATTCCATCCCATTTGGAATGGGATTAACATTCTATTAATATATGAAAGCAATTCCAACTTTGAGTTGGAATAATCACGTGACATTACTATTTGGCGAAACCCATCTGAATGGGATCGAAAATTATATAAAATTTATTTTTGGAATAAACTTTTACCCTAAGTAAATTATTACCTCAACCAAATAAAAAAAAGGTTTGTAGGTGATGCTATATAAAGGGTGCTGGAGAAAATTTGCATTATTATTATTTTTTGAGAAGAAAACTACTGTGTGAAAGTGAGAGTGCAATACAAAGCCCAGAGAGAAAATACAATTACAAGAAAAATGTTTCTTGTTCTTCTAATTTGAGTTGAGATTTTTGAGAAAAATTTCAACACAATATTCTTCGCTCAATTTGTTCGCGGGTTTCATTGATCAAAGAGTTAATAGCAAAGATCGGTCTCAGTGTGGATAAGCATAGAGTCTTCACACTATCGAAGAATTTGGAACGAGACTTTTTTCACCAGGTACGTCTTAGATATGGTCTATTGACATGTAAATAAATTTAAACACGAAAAGATCTACCTAAGATTGTTATTGTCTTCCGTTGCATGTTACGAACACCTATATGCAATCCTTCAGTGGTATCAGAGCCGTGATTTGTTGTGTCTAAAATTTATTTACGAGATATTTTTAAGATTATATTTGAAGAGTTCAAACCATAATACTTCTCAATTTTTAAATTATTTGAAAGTTTACGACCTGGTGTTATTTTTATTAAGAATAAAAATATGTCAAAAATATTAGTGAAGCCTCAATTGCATATGATGAATTGAAAACGTTTTTGAAATTTTTTCTGTTACTGTTATGAACCGTAAAAGTTATTATGGTATGAATTTATTTATATGTGATACATAAAGTTTCATCCTCAACTTTTACACTATATAGGATATGTATGTTAATACAACAACAACAACAACAACCCAGTGTAATCCCACAAGTGGGGTCTGGGGAGGGTAATATGTACGCAGACCTTACCTCTATCCCGAGGGGCAGAGAGGCTGTTTCCAGGAGACCCTCGGCTCAAAGGGGCAACAAGAAACACTATATTAGTACTATCAATAGACTCATAATAAAACAACATAAAATACCATAAAATCCATAACATAACATAAATACCATAAAATAACAAAGTAACAGCAATATAAGAGATATAGGAAATACGAGAAAGATGTAAGGTATTAATACACAACAGATAAAGCCCATCATCAGTAGTTGATCAATAACATCCTAAGACTAATTCCTAACTGGCTAGTTTCACTCTAGTGCGCTGTAGAAAAGACATCACAATTTCCCCTAACCTACAACCTTAATGCTCGATCTTCACAATTCCATGTTTAGGGCCATGTCCTCAGTAACCCTAAGTCGCGCCATATCCTGCCTGATCACCTCTCCCCAATACTTCTTAGGTCTCCCTCTACCTTTCCTCGTACCCACCACCGCCAGTCATTCACACCTTCTCACCGGTGCATCAGTGTTCCTCCTCTGAATGTGCCCGAACCATCTGAGTCTTGCTTCCCGCATCTTGTCCTCCATGGGGGCCACACCAACCTTCTCTCGAATATCTTCATTTCTAATGTTATCCTTCCTTGTATGCCCGCACATCCACCTCAACATCCTCATCTCTGCAACTTTCATCCTCTGGATGTGTGAGATCTTCACCGGCCAACACTCGGTCCCATACAACATAGCATGCCTAACCACTGCCCTATAAAATTTACCTTTCAGTAACAATGGCACTTTCTTGTCACACAGGACCCCCGTCGCTAACCTCCATTTCATCCACCCCACCCCTATACGGTGTGTGACATCCTCGTCGATCTCCCCGGACCCCTGAATAAATGACCCCAGGTACTTGAAACTACCCCTCTTAGGGATGACTTGAGAATCAAGCCTCACTTCCACTCCCGCTTCCGTCGGCTCTGCCCCAAATTTGCACTCAAGGTATTCCGTCTTCGTCCTGCTCAACCTGAAACCTTTGGACTCAAGGGTATGTCTCCAAACCTCTAACCTCTCGCTGACGCCGCGTCGTGTCTCGTCGATTAGGACTATGTCATCAGCAAATAGCATGCACCATAGTACCTCCCCTTGAATATGATGCGTTATAGCATCCATCACCAGGGTAAATAGGAAAGGGTTGAACGCAGACCCTTGGTGCAACCCCGTAATAACCGGAAAATAATCGGAATCGCCTCCTACTGTCCTAACCCGAGTCTTAGCTCCATCATACATGTCCTTAATCGCCCTAATGTAGGCAATCGGGACCCCTTTAGCCTCTAAGCATCTCCATAAGACCTCCCTAGGAACCCTGTCGTACGCTTTCTCTAGATCGATAAACACCATGTGGAGATCCTTCTTCTTATCCCTGTATTGTTCCACCATCCTCCTAATAAGGTGGATAGCTTCTGTGGTAGATCGCCCCGGCATGAACCCGAACTGGTTGTCTGAAATAGACACCGTCCTTCGCACTCTCATTTCTACCACTCTCTCCCAGACTTTCATGGTATGACTTAGTAATTTAATACCCCTATAGTTGTTACAGATCTGGATATCGCCTTTGTTCTTATACAACGGGACCATTGTACTCCACCTCCACTCTTCGGGCATCCTATTAGTCTTGGATATAACATTAAGCAACTTAGTAAGCCATTCCAAGCCTGCTCTACCCACACACCTCCAAAGCTCAACCGGAATTTCATCTGGACCGGTAGCTCTGCCTCTTCTCATCTTACGCATTGCCTCCACGACCTCATCGACCTCAATGTCCCGACAATCACTTAGTTCATGGGGGCTGTCGGCATTCCTCAATTCACCTAGTACAATATCCTGATCCCCTTCCTCATTTAGAAGTTTATGAAAGTAGGTCTGCCATCTCCTCTTAATAGTATGTTGAATTATGTTTATTTGTTTCATGTTTGTTCTTTATACTTTAAATTATTTATTACATGTGATGTAAATTAATTTAGGACTAAGCATGTAGACAACTTGAATTAAATTCATGTGCTATAAAAGATTTGATCTTTATGTTATTAAAAATTATTTTAGTAGCAATACCCTCTTGCTAAAATTTGAGTTCTTAAATAATAAAATATAAGATATTTTATTATAGAGCTATCCATCAAGGTAAATAATTTTACTTATTTCTTGTTTATAAGGAGCGGCCTGACTACCAGGAGACTTATAGTTCGAGAATATGTTAAAATTATTTATTGCATTAGATGTATGGATTGAAAGAATTATTCAATTTTACACTAGACGCCTGGACCACCAGGGGAGTATAAAATTTAATAAGTTCTTTGCTATCATGATGGTTGAACTCTATACCAATAGGATCGACCTGACTACCAGGGGACTATTTGACATAGAGCTATTTAAGAAAATTGTATGGGGATACAATTGGTAAGAGTACCTACCTTTAAAATATATGTGAGAAACGACTTGACTTCCAAGGGGCTCATACATATTGTTAAAGGATTCCTTTACTCCACTATCAGAAATAAAGATTTCGTAAACTATAATGAGGGTAAATAGTTTAAAATAATAAGTGGAAATATCATTTAGATAAAAGTTCATGTCTTTATCATATATGCAAATATGTTCTTATATCATTGCCTTTTCTTTTCTATATTTTAGATTTCTCAATATGTCTGTTATATCACTGCGTGAAATACTTAAGACCAACAAGTTTGTAGGACCAAACTTTGATGACTGGTATAGAAATTTGAGAATTGTTCTCATGCATGAAAAGCTCATTGATGTGATCGATAAGCCTGCAAAGATAGTCCCACCAGAGAATGATGTTCAAGGCACCAAGGTTTATCAGAAATACTTGGAAGAATGCCTTGCTATTAAACACACCATTCTCGCTTCTATGAGTTCTGAACTCTAGAGGAAACATCAGAATATGGATCCAACTGCAATCATTGAATATCTTAAGAAGAAGGTTGATACACAGTTGGAATTGAAACTCTCCAGTTGGACCCCTTGTCAATCATATGATTGTTCTTACCGAAGAACATGAGAAGTTGGGGTACAAGCTTGGTAAAGAGCTTTCTGAAGATTTGATCTTGCAGTCAGTATATGATGCTGAATGTTTTCACTGTAAGAAGAAAAGGCATTGGAAGAGAAACTACAAGGAGTATCTTGCAACTCTAAAGGACAAGAAACAAGGTGAGACATTAATGAAAAATGTTTTCAAGGTTTTTTTAGCTACTACTAATTCTTCACTGTGGGTATTAGATACTGGCAGTGGTTATAACATCTGTAATATGTTGCAAGGGTTCAAGATAAGTAGGACGCTAAAGAAAGGAGAAATTAATCTACAAGTTGGAAATGGTGCAAAAGTTGCGGCCGTAGCTGTAGGATCAATTTCTTTAATAATGCCTACGGGCAAAGTACTTATGTTGGATGATTGTTATTACGTTCCTAAATTTGTTTCGAACATAATTTCAGCTTCTATGTTAGACAAACGTGGTTTTCGCATTATTATAGGCAATGGTATTTGCTCTATTAATTATGGTGATAATTTATATGTGAATGGATACCTCCAACATGATGTTTATGTCTTACCTAATTTGAATGCTAATTCGATTATACATGTCTCAAGCCTTAAGAGGAAAAGAGATGATCAAGTAAATCATACATACCTTTGGCATTGTAGGCTTGGTCATATTGGAGAGAAAAGAATTAACATGTTGTACAAGGAAGGGTACCTTGACAAGTATGATTTTGAATCATATCCAACTTGTGAATCTTGTCTCAAAGGAAAAATGACCAAATCTCCATTTACTGGAAGTGGAGAAAGAGCTTCTGAATTATTGGGACTAATTCATACAGATGTTTGTGGGCCCATGAAAATTCAAGCTAGAGGTGGATATTCTTACTTCATCACCTTCACTAATGATATGTCAAGATATGGATTTGTGTATCTTATGAAACACAAGTCTGAATATTTTGAAATGTTCAAAAGGTTCCGTAGTGAAGTTGAGAAGCAGACTGGTAAAAGTATCAAATTACTAAGGTCTGATAGAGGTGGAGAATATCTTAGTGAAGATTTTACTAGATATCTCAAGAATGGGATTCTCTCACAGCGGACACCTCCAGGAACACCACAACACAATGGTGTGCCTGAAAGGAGAAATCTAACCTTATTAGATATGGTGAGATCTATGATGGGATTCACTGATCTTCCAATAAATTTATGGGGATATGCTTTGGAAGCATCAACATACTTACTTAATAAAGTTCCCACTAAGTCAGTCTCTACAATACCATATGAGATATGGAAAGGATGTAAGCCTAACCTTAAACATATTAAAGTTTGGGGTTGTCCAGCTAATGTTAAGAGACTACAGTCTGATAAACTTGACTCAAGATCTGATAAGTGTAGGTTCATTGGGTATCCCAAGGAAACAATGAGATATTATTTTTATCACCCTTCTGACCATAAAGTGTTTGTGGCCAGAGGAGCAACCATTTTGGAAAGGGAATTTCTTTTAGAAGGAAATTATAATGGAGAAATATAACTTGATAAAGATCAAGAAACTAATGAATCAACACAATATAAGGATCATGAGACCCAAGTTGAATAACCTTTATTGGATGTTTTGAAGTTGCCAAGGAAGTTGCCATCTTCAACGGTTGAAGTTCAAGAACAGGTTAATGAACCAGTTCCAAACCAAATTGAACAACAACCAAATCCAGCACAAGGTGAACAGGTTGTACAAGTACCTCTTAGAAGGTCTACACGAGAACGTCATGTACCAACTAGATTAAATTTATTGGTACAAGATGATGTATCAAATGAGGTTGATCATAATGATGATGACCCTAAGATCTATGAAGAGGCTATACAAAGTTCTGATTATGAGAAGTGGCAAAAGGCCATGGAATCCGAAATGGAATCCATGAAGGAAAATAAAGTATGGACTTTAGTTGAACCTTCAAAGAATATAAAACCTATAGGTTGTAAATGGTGTCACGCCTCCTTTTTTACATACACCCCCGGAAGGGTGTATACAAGGGAGTTTTTTCCAACTTAAAGTGACAATCGAAATGGGATTTATTTAAAAGATTCAGAGTCGCCACTTGGGAGATTTATGGTGTCCCAAGTCACCAGTTGAATCCCAAATCGAGGAAAAACTTGACTATGTTTAACAGTCCGCGAACTAGATATCTGGGTAAGGAATTCTGTTAACCTGGGAGAAGGTGTTAAGCATTCCCGATTTTTGTGGTTCTAGCACGGTCGCTCAACTATTATATTCGGCTTAATTATCTTATTTTAGCATATTTTAAACCTATGTGCAAATTTTAACTTTTAACCGTTTTTAATTAATTTTAATAATATTGCAACACTATTAAAACACGTCTGGAACCACGTCACATAAATGCACCCGTGGTCTTCGACATATCTTGACATTGTTGAGATTTTGGATTTGGGTCACATAAATGCGCACCTGAGTTTAGGAAGGTAAATTATTAAAATAACGCGCCTAAAGCAACTACGCGTTTGCAACTTTGCGAGGGCCATGAAATTTTACCAAATGGCACGCCTCGATCTCGAAGGATTAACGTTAATCAAGTGATGGCCATGAATCGTATGTCTAATTGGTATGGCACGCAAATTATCTACAAGGATTTGCCAGTTGAATAAGGCTTAAGGGACTTACAATTATTTCTAAACTACAGCTAAACTCAAATCATTGATTTAAGGGCCAGTACTAGGTGAGGCCCAATATAAACTGAGGTTCAATTGGCATCTTGCTAGTCATAAACCCAAGTGTGATAAAAAAATCCTTTAAATCATATAAGACGGACTGGGATAGCTATAGACCAATGTTACTTGGAAATTTTCGAAGGAGAACACAGCATGGCCAAACCCGGTCCAAACCCATGTCCGGTTGCCCATTAATGCCGATTCAGTATATGAAATAACTGGGCTCGAGGGAAGCTATGCTTGGCAGTCTGGTTGCGAAGAGGAAAGGCAGTCGCAATTGGGCCAATGATGACAGCCCAAAACATGATTCAGCAAACACTCTTGAAACAAGGTGTATCACTCTAGACAATTTTCATCGAGTAAATACTGGTGATTTTAATTCAAACACAAAGCATATTTTTAGGCTACCATAGACATTCAAAGTGATGATGCAACCCCTAATTGCAATAATATACCTTTACACAAATTATCCACTAATTAATCGAATCCAAAGCCCCTTCCCCAGCTCAGATTGAATCCTGATTCAATTCTCACCCCTAAACAAGTCATGAGTTTCAAATTTACTCTAAAGAAAACAAGATATAAAAAGATCTGAAACTGAATAATGAAACTACCATTTCTGAAATCGAACTCACATGGCAGGGACACAAGCAAAGGAAGGTCAAATTTTAGAATGACACACTTCGAGTTATTCTACAAACCATGAGAAAAATCGACCATGCTAATTAATAAGAGAAATGGATCTTAAATTGAACACTTAAGGAACAAATGACCATCCAACGAACGCTCAACCATAACCAAGGAGACATTTTCAAGAAAAGAACCCATACTAACAATATATCCAGTAGCAACACTCATATTCTTCCACTTATGCATATTATCTTAATCATTGGCAGTTTATAAAACATACACAGATGAACAATACCCAGCATGAGGTACTCTCCATGCAAATACCTCCGACTCAACACATTAATAAACTCCATGACTCACTTTAAGACAAAAGATAACGTGGAGGACATGAGTAAGTAAGATAAAGCACAATCACATTACACTATTTCAGAAATCCCTAAAAACATAGCTAATATTCATGGTAAAAGAACAATATCCTTTTCTGAGCCCTTCAAGCAATTACAGTGTTCCAAACTTGCATCTCATCTATTCAGAGAATCAAGAAGTACCTTGAGATCGAAAAGAAATCAAAATGTAAGAGGTCAGTGTTCTACAACAGCAGAGCAGCAACAGGATTCAACACTAAAGCTTAGCAAAAATGGCCAACTGAAGCCAATGGAGCAGTATCTACCCAACAGAACTTAACCCAAAAACTTTGAGAGACCCAAATTTAAACCATCTCAAACATGGAAAGAATCAGAAAGTGTTCAACCACTGAAAATTTCAACACTCAAGGCTGAAAATCAAGGGAATAGGTTCAAAGTTTCAGCCGTTTTATTTTCTCTGGATTTTTGTTTCTAAAAAAAACCCCTCCCTTGAATGGTAAGGAAGTGTGCCTTTATAGGAAAGGAAGTAGGGTAGCCTCAAAGAAATCATATTTTGCAATTAGACCCTTTTTACATTTTTATTTTTGCTCAGAAAACCTTAGTCTAATAATCAGAGTTCCACATTAATCCCAATACTCAACTTCCTAGAAGTTTCCTAGGCTGTTACTGAGATTCCCTTACCCTTAGAATTCCAAAATATACCCCTCAGGGTCTTGTTAATTACCCTAGCACAAATCCCCAGAGTCATGGGTCAACTTGACCCAGTACTAAACCAGTCCAATATGGGTCATGAGCCAAATCCATTTTGGGCTTTGCAGATTTCAGGCTCAGATCGAGCCCTAATTTAACATCCCAACTTAATGAGCCAAAGGAAAAATTCGGAACCCATAAGACAAAACCCAAAACCCCAAAAGAAAGGCAGTGACTTAATTAATTTCGAACAATAACCAAATAAAACAGGATGATTATTAAACACTAATGCATGGACAAAATTGAAACGAATACATAATGAATAAGAGAAGAAGAAACAGAAAAAAAAATTGAAGAAGGACAGAAACAAGGAAGATACCTAAATGGCTGGCCAAACCTTGCAGAACAGGACTCTTGGCCAACAATGAAAATTGCAACACAAGCACTATTTTTGTCATTTGCCAAAAGGAAAAGAAAAGAGGACGAAAGACTTCGACTCTTCAAGCAGCCGGCGAGGCACAAACCCAACGACAACCCCTTGTCGAGAGTTCGATGTCAAACATGGCCATCTCCTGGGGAAACCAAAATAGGAAGAGAAAAGAAAAAAAATAAATGGTACAAGGTCGGGTTCTCGGCAGGCTTAGATTTAAGATTTGGATAGATTGAGTAACTTTTGGATAAAACTAATGGCAGATTCTGAACGGGGGTGATAGGGTCAAGATTTGGTGGAGTTTGGAGATACACCGCCACCGGTGGCGAATTCCGGTGGGTGGTGGTGAGATGAGAGGTCTGAGATATAAAGGAGATGGTTCAGGGTTACTCTTTCGGATAATTTTAATTAAAAGAGAAGGAGTTTCACAACCGTTGGATGCTAAAAAATGATCGGCTGAGATCAATTTAATAGAGTTGAACTCAAAACGACGTAGTATCGCTTTCGTACTACGTGGTTTCGATAGCCTCCATGGCTGATCACTTGGACCGGGTTGTGGCGTAATTGGGACTTAGTTTGGACGAGTTAATGGGGGACAACTTGGGCTGGTATAAGCTTGGCCCAGAACTAAGTTTGTTTTTATTCCCTTTTCTTTTTCTTTTTCATTTTTTCAATTTTTCTATTTTTCTTCTAATTTCTTTTTAAATTAAAATTAAAATAAAGCCTAAATTAATTCTTAATGAAATTATTCTATCAAAGTAAATTAACTAACTATAAATGATAATTACCACAACTAATCAAATACCAAATTAAAGAAAAATCACCAAAATTCGAAATTAAAATTAAAAGTGCAAAATAAACTATTTTGTTTTTTCCCCATTTTTTATAAAGTACTAAATTACTAATTAATAAAAAATTATATCTTAAATGCAAATACAATGTATTTTTGTATTTTCATGAATTAAATAAAATAGACATGCACATACAAATGCGAACAATTATCAAAAAATGCCACAAAATCCACAAAATTGCAAATAATGAAAAGAGGTTATTTTGTTTTGAATTTATGGGAGTAATTCATATAGGGCAAAAATCACGTGCTCACAGCTGCCCCTCTTTGCCCGAAAACATGAAGAATTTTCGTGCAAAGATAAAGTGAGCGGATACGAGCGATTTTTGCCCGTTTGAATACTCTGTGGGAAGCATTTTGAAAGATTTGACCGCACCCTGCTTTCGAGTTTGCCTACATATCCTTGGCTATAAAGGAATCAGGTCAGTGTAGTTCGGGATGTTTCGGTAGTTGGGACTACCATGAAGCTGTGATTTCACTGTTGCTGCTGTTGTTGCTACTGCTTACTGCATCCCCTTATTACACCATGATAAAATAAAAAGAAGCTAGACTAGACTATGATCTATGCATTACAAAATCCTATCTATATCTTCAAACTTGCTCTTGCGGTTCTTGTTGCCTTGTTGACTTGTATTCTCCCGGTGGAATCCTTTTGTTGCCGCCTTGAATTGTAATCTGAGATGTTTTCCATTTCTCCAAGTGGATGCCTGACTGCCAACTACACTTTGAGATGTTTTTTCTTTTCTCCAGGGGGACGCTTGACTGCTGAACTTGAATGTATTCCCTGATCTCCAGGCGGGCTCCTGATTGCTGAACTTGAAATGTATTCCCTACTCTCCAGGCGGGCTCCTGACTTCAACAAAATAAATAAAAACAAAGAAAGTTTTTTGCCCCAGTTTGGTGGCTGGGCACACATGTAAGTGTAAAAAGGATCACATTACCAATATCAATAAGAATTTGAAAGCTAAAACTTGAATTGTACTCCCTTGTTCTCCAGGCGGGCTCCTGATTGCTGACTTGAATTGTACTCCCTGCTCTCCAGGTGGGCTCCTGATGGCTAAACTTGAAATGTATTCCCTGCTCTCCAGGCGGTCTCCTGACTGCTGGCTTGAAATGTATTCCCTGCTCTTCAGGCGGGCTCCTGACTGCTGCCTTGAAATGTATTCACTGCTCTTCAGGCGGGCTCCTGACTGCTAAACTTGAATGTATTCCTTGCTCTCCAGGCGGGCTCCTGATTGCATGACTTGAAATGTATTCCCTGCTCTCCAGGCGAGCTCCTGACTGTTGACTTGAAATGTATTCCCTGCTCTTCAGGCGGGCTCCTGACTGCTGCCTTGAAATGTATTCCCTGCTCTTCAGGCGGGCTCCTGACTACTAAACTTGAATGTATTCCCTGCTCTCCAGGCGGGCTCCTGATTGCTGACTTGAATGTATTCCCTGCTCTCCTGGCGGGCTCCTGACTACTGACTTGAAATGTATTCCCTGCTCTCCAGGCAGGCTCCTGACTTCAACGAAATAGATAAAAACAAAGAAAATTTTCTACCCCAGTTTGGTGGCTGGGCACATATGTGAGTGTTAAACTGAATCATATTACCAAATATTACTAAGAATTTGAAAGCTAGGTCCCATTATCCAGGGGGGTCCTGACAATTCTTACCTAAACGATAATTTTAAATCTAAGCTATATCTTCTACAGGTGTGACTTCCGCTAAATCTTGTTATCTAAGAGGGTCTTAAAGCTACATCCTATTATCCAGGAGGGTCCTGGAAATCAAAGGTCAAATTTTATCTTAAGAGTGACAACTTTTATGGATGAATTATACTACCCTACAACAGAATTTACGCTAAATGTTGTTATCTAATCAAAATCTTAAAACTAAGTCTCATTATTCAGGAGGGTCCTGAAAACTCCTAATTGAATCTTATCTCGAACATGCAAACTTCTAAACCTGCTTATATTTCTTTAGGATACGTTTATGCTAGATTACGCTATTTCTGAACTTTACGCTAGGTCCCATTTTCCAGGAGGGTCTTGAAAATCAAAAATCAAACCTGTTTGGTGACTGCCTTTCTCCACGTCGGGTTCTCTGAAACAACCGAAATTTCCTGCCCCTGTTTTAATCAAAAAAAAATCTTGTCAATTTAAAATGTGGTGGTTAGTTGATCGCATTCTTGTTGAAGGTCTCTCTGCTACATTGTTTTGTTTTGACTGGCTTCCCCGAACTGGCCCTGAACCGCTTGACTTTCCGACTGACTTTCGAAACCCCATGACTTTGGGTGACCCGAGTGTTATATACCCGAACTGTTGTTTCACACCTCTGACCCCTTTAACTGAACCTTTGCATCTCCCATGAAATTGCCAAATCATTTTGCCGATGGAACTCTTGCTGGCACTCTATCCCACTTTACATCCTAATATATTTGGTATGCCCTAGCCACACTGTGCTTTGCACTTTTGAAGCTGGTAGTGAACTTTAAAATTCCTTCTTATTTGCTTAAACAAAACTGACATTGGGAACATCTTAGAGAAATAAACCCAAAAGAAATGAAATGCAATGACTTAGAGAGTTAAGGATAAGAAAATCCAAAACTGGAAGACTATCTGAAGGGGAAAAAGAAAAGAGACTTATGTGAGTGGAACAGTTGGCACCAATGATCATGACATGTATTTCGGATTAATCTTTCCAATCTATCCAACCAATCAACTTCCAGTTGCCATACTTTGTTGCCCTAGAGTTTCCATAACCTGATTTCTTTACCAAAACCTTGACCTTGTTCGGCCTGCGGTGCCATGAAGGGTTTTCACCAACAAGCCTCTCTCATTTGTTCATCTCTCAATTCACTTTCGCCTTACGGTGCCCGTGAGGGTTTTCACCAATAAGACTCTCACATTTTTTATTTCTCTCAGCTCGCATCGCCTTATGGTGCCCGTGAGGGTTTTCACCAATAAGACTCTCTCGTTTTTTATTTCTTTTTCCCGTTTGGACCAGAGTGTTGCTCCTGATATAAATCACCTCTACCTGCTCGACTTGGCATTTCTCGAAGACTGATCGGAAGGTCTTTCTTTGGACCGTAATGTGGGCTTTTGGCTGGGATTAGAAAGAAAGGGTATCAAAGGCTCAAAAACAATTCACATGGGTTCAAAATTACAACATTCGGAATCAGATTTCTTACAACAACCACAACTTCTGCCCCAGTTTCTTGCTTGGGAACTTTTGGATTTTTATTTTGATGAGACCGATCGTGAGGCTGCCTACGTATCCTTACAAGGAATCAGGTCGAACGTAGTTCATGTCATAAAAATTACTTTGTTGTTGTGGTTTTCTATTTTCTCTTTCTTTTCTTTCTTTTTTTTTTGCTTTTTTTTTCTCTTTTTGTTGGTTTTCTTCCCTCTTTTTCTTTTCATTCTTTTCTTTCTCTTTTCATTATTTTCTTTCTCTTTTCATTCCTTTCTTTCTCTTTTCTTTTCTTTCTCTTTTCTCTTCTTCCTTTACTTATCTTTCACGCTTGTGTTTCCGATATTCGCTACTGATTCCGAAAGTGGGGTATGAAAGAAAAATAAATAAGGGTCAAAGGGGGTAACAAAGGATAAAGTGTTTAGATATTAGAACAAAATGCCTTTGTCATTTCAATATTCAAAACATGCCAAATACAAACAAGTACAATTAAACAAAGGAATCATACATAGTATCTTTTGACTGCATTAGAGTTGATAGCCATTTCTACACATTTTCCTTCTACATCTGTCAAATACAATGCACCATTGGACAACACTCTATTACAATGAACGACCCATGCCAGTTTGGGGCAAACTTGCCTTTTGCTTCAACCTGATATGGAAGAACGCATTTCAATACTAACTTACCCACTTCAAACTTCCGTGGACGCACCTTCTTATTGTATGCACTTGTCATTCTTTGTTGATACAACTGGCCATGACACACTGCTGCCAATCTTTTCTCGTCGATCAAACTCAATTGTTCCAAGCGGGTTTTGACCCACTCATCATCATCGATCTTAACCTCCGCGACAATTCGAAGGGATGGAATTTCTACTTCTGCGGGTATCACTACTTCAGTGCCATACACCAACAAATAAGGAGTCGCCCCTACTGAAGTACGGACAGTAGTGCGATAACCCAACAATGCAAACGGCAGCTTTTCATGCCACTGCCTAGAACCCTCCACCATTTTTCGAAGTATCTTCTTTATGTTCTTGTTGGCTACCTCGACTGCTCCATTCGCCTTGGGGCGGTATGGGGTGGAATTGCGATGTGTAATCTTAAACTGTTGACACACCTCTTTCATCAAATGACTATTGAGATTAGCACCGTTATCTGTGATGATTACCTTCGGTATCCCGAACCGGCAAATGATATTTGAGTGCACAAAATAAACCACCGCCTTCTTGGTTACAGACTTTAATGTTTTAGCCTCAATCCACTTGGTGAAATAATCTATGGCAACCAGAATGAACCTGTGCCCATTTGATGCTGATGGCTCAATTGGCCCAATGACATCCATGCCCCACGCAACAAAAGGCCACGGTGCAGACATCGTGTGTAATTCAGATGGTGGAGAATGAATCAAATCTCCATGCACTTGGCACTGATGATATTTATGCACAAAACTGATACAATCTCGCTCCATAGTGAGCCAATAATAACCTGCCCGGAGAATCTTCTTTGCCAGCACATACCCACTCATGTGCGGTCCACAGACTCTAGAATGTACTTCAGTCATAACAGTTGTGGCCTGCCTAGCATCTATGCATCTCAGCAATCCAAGATCTGGACTTCTTTTGTACAACACTCCTCCACTGAAGAAAAATCTACTTGCCAACCGCTGAATTATTCTCTTTTGATCACCTGTGGCTTGTACGGGATACACTCTCATCCTGATGTACTCCTTGATGTCGTGAAACCAAGGCTCCCCATCGAGCTTTTCTTCCACCACATTACAATAAGCATGCTGATCGTGGACTTGAATATGCAAAGGGTCCACATAAGCCTTATCTGGGTGATGTAACATTGACGCCAGAGTAGCCAAAGCATCAGCGACCTCATTATGAATCCTCAGAATATGCCTGAACTCTATTGATTGGAATCGCTAACAAAGATCATGTAAACATTGTCAGTACGGTATGAGTTTTAAATCTCGTGTTTCCCACTCTCCCTGAATCTGGTGCACCAGAAGGTCTGAGTCACCCAAGACCAAGACTTCTTAGACACCCATATCCATAGCCATCCTCAAACCCAAAATGCATGCCTCGTACTCAGCCATATTGTTAGTATAGTAGAACCGAAGCTGAGCCGTAACAGGATAATGATGCCCTGTTTCAGAAACAAGTACCGCTCCTATCCCAACGCCTTTCATGTTAGCGGCCCCATCAAAGAAAAGTTTCCATACTAGCCTTTCAATCTGTTCCAACTCTTCAATGTGCATTACATCTTCATCAGGGAAATACGTCTTCAAAGGTTCGTATTCTTCATCCACAGGATTCTCAGCCAAATAGTCGGCCAACGCTTATGCTTTCATCGTAGTCCGGGTCACGTAGACAATGTCAAATTCTGTGAGCAAGATCTGCCACTTTGCAAGCCTTCTCGTGGGCATAGGCTTCTGGAAGATATACTTCAACGGATCCAAGCAAGAGATGAGGTAAGTAGTATAAGATGACAAATAATGTTTCAGCTTCTGGGCTACCCAAGTTAGGACGCAACACATCCTCTCAAGATGAGTGTACTTAACCTTGTAAGATGTGAACTTCTTGTTAAGATAATAGATGGCCTGCTCCTTCCTTCCAGTGATGTCATGCTATCCCAACACACATCCAAATGAACTGCCCAAGACCATCAAATACAGAATCAAAGGTCTCCCTGGTTCTGGTGGGACCAACATAGGTGGGTTTGACAAGTACCCCTTTATCCGATCAAATGCTTCCTGACATTCATTTGTCCACTTATCCGCAACATCTTTCTTTAACAATTTGAAGATGGGCTCACAAGTTGTCGTGAGCTGAGCAATAAACCTGCTGATGTAATTCAATCTCCCCAATAGACTCATCACCTAAGTCTTGTTCTTTGGGGGTGGCAACTCCTGGATAGCTTTGATCTTTGACGGGTCTAATTCAATACCTCGGCGGCTGACTATGAATCCCAACAACTTTCCAGATGGGACACCGAATACGCATTTTGCAGGGTTGAGCTTGAGATTGTACCTGCGAAGCTTTTGGACGAACTTTCTCAGATCTTTGACATGATCAAACTGCTTTCTAGACTTTATAGTCACATCATCCACATAAACCTCGATCTCCCTGTGTATCATGTCGTGAAATATGGTCATCATTGCCCTCATGTAGGTTGCCCCAGCATTTTTCAAACCAAATGGCATGACCTGATAGCAGTACGTTCCCATGGCGTGATGAATGCTATCTTTTCTGTGTCCTCCTCATCCATTAAGATCTAGTGGTAACCCGCATAACAATCCACAAAAGAGCTAATTTCATATTTGGCACAATTATCGATCAATATATGGATGTTCGACAATGGGAAGTTATCCTTAGGACTTGCCTTGTTGAGATCTCGATAATCAACACACACCCTGGTCTTACCATCCTTCTTCGGCACAGGCACAACATTGGCTAACCAGGTGGGATACTAGGTGACCAGAATGACTTTGGCCTCAAACTGTTTGGTGACCTCTTCCTTAATTTTCACACTCATATCAGTTTTAAATTTCCTCAGCTTCTGCTTGACAGTGGGGGAATGCCGGATCAGTGGGCAATTTGTGAACCACCAAGCCAGTGCTTAGACCTGGCATGTCGTTATAGGACCATGCAAAAATATCTTTATACTCGAACAATGTTTTAATTATCTCCTCTCTGAGTTATGGTTCAAGATGGACACTTATTTTAGTTTCCCGGACATTATCTTGGTCCCCTAAATTGATTGCTTCTGTATCACTCAGGTTAGGCTTGGGTTTTTCTTCAAAATGGCTTAATTCTTTACTAATCTCTTCAAAGGCTTTATCCTCGTCATATTCTGATTCAACATCACACTCTATTTCTTGAATTACTATTTCAGAATTAGATTGGCTTTTAAGATTGGGCCGAAGATTCTGCATGCATGTCATATCATTAAAGCCAGCATAAAAAGAACTGTACAAGGAAGAAAAGAAAAACAAAAATAAAACTATCAGGAAAGGAGAAAAAGGGAAATTGCATTTCATTGAAATTAGAGATAACAAGGCTTATACATCCAAACGGACGGAACATAGAATCTGAACTACAACCCTGGGATAATCCAGATAAACTGAAAGAAAATCAAAGCAAACTACCTAAACTCCTTCCTGGTGGGGAGAGGAGTAGCTTCCCAATTGTTAATCTTTGCATTGGGCCCAACAAATTGCACATTCCCCTTGCTAGAACCCTCTCCAACTTCCACCGTGTTCACTTCGTCGAATATACTCTCGAACTTTTCCATCAAATCTCCATCCATATCAACCACCGAACTGGGAACCGTCGTCACTGGGCGCTTTTTGGTACCAGGCCTGACAAATGATCTGGAAAGACGTGGGACTGGCTTTGGAAGGGCCCATGCTCTCTGTTTCATTTTTCTGGCTCTTCTCATATCTGCGACTGTGGGCTTGAACCCCAGACCAAATGTATCCAAGTTTTTAGGAAGAGAAACCGGCTGTACGATACCTTGCAGAGATGCACCCAAACCTTTGCCCGATACAAAACCATTTTTCAACATTTCAACGACTACCATGACTGATGTAGCAGCTACCCTTGGAGTCGGCATGCACTTCCCTTCAGGAATTTTCTCTACAGATACTGTGTCAAAAACCTGATAAACCCATGGCCTCTTTTCATCTTCAAACTCTATGAATGGAACAATGGCATCACTGGGAACACACAAATTATCTTCGTCATGCACAATAATTTCCTGTCTATCCCATTCAAACTTAACCATTTGATGCAAAGTGGACGGGACCGCTTTGGCAGCATGAATCCAGGGTCGACCTAATAACAGATTGTAAGAAATAGCCACATCGACCACCTGGAATTCCATAGTAAATTCAACTGGCCCTATTGTAAGCTCGAGCACTATGTCCCCGACTGAATATTTCCCTCCACCGTCGAATCCCCGAATGCAAATACTGTTCTTGTGAATTCTTTCATCATCCACCTTCAACTTGTTCAGAGTGGAAAGAGGGCAAATATTTGCACTGGAACCATTGTCAACCAGTACCCGAGTAAACACGGAATCTTCACATTTCACCGTCAGATAGAGGGCTCTATTATGCTCAGTACCCTCCACGGGCAACTTATTATCAGAAAAAGTGACTCTGTTTACCTCAAATATCTTGTTAGATATATTTTCCAAGTGGTTTACTAAGATTTTGTCAAGAACGTGGGCTTCGTTCAAGATCTTCATCAAAGCCCGACGGTGCTCGTCTGAATGGATCAATAATGACAATAGCGAGATCTGAGCCGGTGTCTTCCTTAACTGCTCCACAATGGAATAGTCCTGCACTTTCATCTTTCTCAAAAATTCCTCTGCTTCTTCCTCGGTCACATCTTTCTTCACCAACACTGGGTTATCTTTGGAGGTCTTAGCTTTTCTCAACTCTTCGGGGGCAAAGCATCTCCCCTATCGAGTCAAACCATGGGTCTCACACACTTCTTCTTTAACCTCTTTCCCTTTGTAAGTCACTGTCACTCATTCATAATTCCATGGGACTGCCTTGCTGTTGACTATCAGTAATTGAGTTACTGGTTTGATAATGATAGGATCTGTATGGGCGCCCTTCACAATTACCATGGGCTTGTTCGTCACTCCTGGCACAACCACTTTTGCTCTTTCATGTTTTCCTGCAACGTCACTTGAGGACCCCTTCTTGACCTCCACAGATGGTTCATTATTTGCCCCGTTCAACTTGATCACAGACTTCTCACTTGTTGACTTTTCAAACGGCTTGGCTTCACTAGCCCGAATCATCATAACGGTTTGCGAAGGCTTCTTAGGCTCCCCTACCTTATGCACAATCTCAATCTTATTTGTCTCATGATGGGCCGGCAATGGGTTCTGGTTGATATTGGGTGCCTCCGGGGCTTGGACCTCAATCCGATTAGTATCAATGAGCTCTTGAATAGCTGTTTTCAATTTCCAGCATTTCTCTGTGTCATGACCCGGGGTCCCTGAACAATACTCACAACTCACCGAGCGGTCAAGATTTCTGGGAGGGGGATTTGGCTGTTTAGCCTCGATCAAATTCAACATACCCAACTGTGTTAATCTATGGAATAGACTAGTATATGATTCCCCCAATGGAGTGAAAGTCTTCTGCTTCTGTAACCTCTCATTCTTAAAGGCTTGATTTGGCCGGAAACCTATTCCAAGGGGATTTCTATAGGCTCTTGGGAGTGGATGGGTATTTTGTGGATATGGGTATGGATTTTGTGGAGATGGTGCACGCCATTGTGCGTGAGCAGGAGGTTGGGTATAGATTTATGCGTGATGGACGGAAAAATGGGGATCTGGCGGTGGGTAGTAGTGTTGTGGTGGGCTATATGGAGTGTGGGGGTAAGTTTGGTGATAGGGTCGAGGTGGGTTGTAGTAACATGGAGGGTTCCTGGATCTAACCCAAGCTCCCGACTCAATTGTCACAACGTCCTCTTTCTTCTTCTTCCCGAGTACACCCCAGTACCATTTTGAATGGCCTGGGTGGTCGCTTTGATTGCTGAATAACTCATGATCTTGTTGGACTTGAGTCCCTCCTCAACCATGCCTCCCATTTTTACAACCTCATTAAAGGACTTGCCCACTGCTGACACCAAATGACCAAAATAAGTGGGCTCCAAAGCTTGCAAGAAATAATCAACCATCTCACTTTCTTTCAGCGGAGGGTCAACCCTCGCGGATTGTTCCCTCAAACGGAATCCATACTCTCTAAAACTCTCACTGGGATTTTTCTCAATCTTTGTTAATGACAGGCGGTCTGGGATAATTTCAAGATTGTACTAAAAATAGCAGGCGAAGGCTTGGGCCAAATCGTCCCATGTGTACCACCTGCTGTGATCTTGTCTGGTATACCATTCTAATGTCGATCCACTCAAACTTTGGCTGAAATATGCCATCAGCAATTCATCTCTTCCGCCTGCTCCTCTCATCTTGCTACAAAATCCTCGTAAGTGTGCTACTAGGTCACCATGCCCGTCATACAGATCAAACTTGGGAATTTTGAACCCTGCTGGTAACTGAACATCTGGGAACAGACATAAATCTTTATAGGCCACACTTACTTGACCTCCAGCCCCCTCATATCTCTGAATGGTTTTTCTAAACTTTTGACCTTTCTGATCATCTCCTCATGTTCGGGATTTTTGGGTGGCTTCTCGGTCTCTACCGGGAGATCAAGATGAGGGGTGTAAAAATATGGTTCCGGGACTTTGAAGGTGGGTTCAGGGGGATAATACTGGTTGTCGTGAGTCTAGAACAGAGGTTCATTGGAAGTTCGGTGTAATGCAGCAGGTGGAGGTGCCACAAAAACAGGTGTGATTGGTGGGGGGGGGGTGCGGGACTTGTCTGGGTGGAGGAGCTTGTGATGTATGGGAAGTGGTTATGTGGCATTGTTGGTAGAGAGGAAAGGCTGGAGATGAGTTCACAGTGGGAGGTTCCTGAGATTGAGCTAATGGTGGGATATAAGCAGGGTTGGCGGGATAAACTGGTGGCGGATTCCCCTTTGCCCAGGCTTGGTACATTTCATCCATTTGCTGCTTTAACTTATACATCTCTTCCTTCATCGCATTAACATCCAATTCTTCCACCTCTTTTGACGGGTCAACAATACTTGCCTCCAATTCTTGATTGGCCATGTTCAGCTTGTTTTTTGATCGGGTATTGTATGAGTGAGTTTCCAGAATGCCAATCAACTAACCACCTGCCTGGGTTCAATACATCAACAACAACCTTGTTAGCGATTAGGGTTTTAACAGATTGGTAACCGCACATTTTGGGGAATGAATGCACTTAAGCAGTTAGCCGTTTCTATTATGCATTTAATCGGATGCTTGCATCATCCCGGCTTTTCTTTTCTTCTTTTTATTTTCGTCTTTCGCTCTTACCCTTGCTTTCTCTCTCATTTCCCTCTTGTTTTCCTATTGCTTCTTTCTCTTGGTTTTCTTATTCTTCTCTCCTTTCTTTTCTTTTTCTCTCTTGTTTTTCCTCTCTCTTTTCGTTTTCTCTTCTTTTCTTTTCTTTTTTTTGGTTATGGTCGAATCCTATGGAGATTGCTTACGTATCATGACCCCGCATGAATCAGACTGAGCGTAGTTCTAGGAGATAAGTGTGAAAGTAAGTAATAAAACATTTTTTTTGGGATTTTCAATTTTCATAAAAGCAAATGCTTTGATTACAAAGACTCAAAACTAACTGACTACAAGAGAAACTAACAGACGCTGATGAAGAGACGAAATACAGACTCCAAAAATAAACTATCATACTCCAACAAAAGAAAATACAAACTCGAACACAATTGACAGACTCCAGCAGAAAGAAAATACAAACTCAACACAACTGACAAACTCTAACGAAAAAGGAAATACAGACTCAAATGAGAAATCATGAATACATTAATGCTCCTGGTGCCTGTGGGACATCATTCGGTCTTGCTGCGGGCCTATATGCAAGATCCCTTTGAAGTCGGTCCAAGTCACTCATTATCTGCTTAACAAATGTCATCACTACCGCGAAGAAGGTGGTGCGAGTCATATCCTCAAAGACTTGGCACTTCATAACAATGTAATCGGCGATGTTTCTAATTCTCTCTCTTATGACACCTTTTTCTTGTAACAAACGCCCGATCTGTTGGGCCCTGGCTTTCAAAGTTTGCTCAACCACATGATTATGCTCCTGAAGTCGTCGCAAATCTATTTCTATTTGTGCCAATGCTGTATAACAATGTTCCCTTTCAACCTTGAAGTCTTTGGCATGTTTGATCATTTTGTTTTCCGTGGCGATGACCCTTTTCTTTAATCTCGCGACCTTATTGTCATACTTTTCTTTCAACTGCTTAACCAGACGTGCTTGTTCATCTATATTTTTAGCCAATTGCTTTCGAACTCTGGCTAGTTCACTTTCTATTTCGTTCAAATCAAAACTATAGTTACTCACTTTCTGCCTTAGGTTATTTATGAGTTTTTCATCTTTGGCACTTCGGGCGGGGTTCTCTGCCTCTATTTTCATTTTTTGAATTTGGAATCGAATGGCCTCATTTTCTTTGGCTAGCTTTTTCTTTTCACCTTCGTCTGCCGCTGCTTGCAAGCTATTCTCGAATTGAAGTTCTTTAACTTGTTTTTCCAACCTTCCTATTGTGGCACTGTACTCATTCTCCTTATCCAACCAAGCCCATTGTTCTTGTGACGCCTCGATGAATTCCTGAATGGGGTCTTTTGGCCGGCCTCCCAAACTCAATTTTTCTCCTATACCAAGCAAGGTACCCTGGTGAAACCTCACCTTTGGATCGATCACGTACACAAGTATTGGCTGTTAAGTATTGACATTCGCTCCAAATTTGGCGGACTTCTGCTTCATGAAACTGACCGTTAAGTCCGATCTCGACTACTTGGGCTATAAGATCTTCATCTCTCGGAACTATCTGGCATCTTCCCAGCTGCCTCAAAACCCGATATGGGGCATAAGGCTGGATACTCCTGAGTCCCATCAGGAGGAAATGAGGCCTAGTGGCTGGCATGTATATGATCTCATCCACAGGCAGCCATCTAAATGTCCACTCTATTAGGTTTGCAGTGATGGAACGGAGGCGTGTTATCCACTCTGTAACCCCTTCTGGCAGGCTGATCCCATCAACTCTCGTATAAAATTCCTCTATACATGTTTTCTCTGTCGACCTATAACTCATAAATTAAGGACAATGGTGTAAGTGTTCGATCATCCACATCTGTAACAACACGTTACACCCCTCGAAAAAGTCTCCTCCGGCTTTGTAGGCTGTGAGAGCGCGAAAGATTTCAGCTACTATCATGGGTGCGAGGGTGCTGTTGGCCTAAGTGAGCAAAGTGCTAAAAACCCCGGCTACTCGTATGTCAATGTTCCCATCTTTTCTAGAAAACACCAAAATCCCAAAAAGACCACCATAAATGCAAAACACCTGTGTTCTTCCCACTTTAGGCGATTTCCTTTGCTGCAGATTTTGTTTTCCGGCTTGTTGACCCCCCCCTATATGACCATATCTGTTGTATATAAACCGCAAAGCACAAAAACCAGCTGCCAAATCTGGGTTGTGGACCCCCTGCTTATTTTCAAAGAGTCTAAGAACATGTGTACGGCTACGGCCCTTGGAGCAATCAGGTACTGGTGTCTCAGAGGAACTTTGGGACCCCCAATATATCCGGCTATTTCCTCCAATGTTGGGGTAAGTTCAAAATCTGAGAAGTGAAATACGTTGCCGGCCGGGTCCCAAAATGTAACCAATGCCTTTATGATGTCTCCCCTAGGATTAATCTTCAGCAACCCAGTGAGGCCTCCCAGGTATAGATTGACCGTGTCTTGTCCTTATTTACCTAGATCATCCCACCACATATGCAACTCCAAAGGGATCTTGTTTAAGACTGTTATTGGCAAATTCTGACTCGTGCTCATTCTGCACATTTATTAGGGTGATTAAGCAAAATAATGACTCAATTGACTCCAAAACAAAGCTGACACTTTTTTTTAAGATTTTCATTTCGAAAGTAAAAACCTGGCTTTGTAAATACGGCCTTTCAGTACTTCCGGAGGAAGATTTTAAGGTTGTGCTCGCCAACCGGCTAAAATTTGAAAAAGAGAACGAAGGCGGCTGTTCTTGCAAAAACAGCCTTCCAGCGTCCTTTTGGGGACCATCGGTTATTTTGACAAAAATGGCATTACCTTAACCATTATAATAAAAACAAAATTTTGTTTGTTTTTTTTTCGTTTTCTCTTTGGGCTATTTTTACAAAAAAGAAGTTGGACCCGATGGGGGTTGCCTACGTATCTCACACCCTGTGAAAATCAAACTGGTGTAGCTCGGGCAAATTTGTCAAAATAAAACCAACTTTCTAAAACACAAAGATTTTCCTTTTTTTCCTTTTCTTTGAAAACTACAAGATTCTTTTTTTTTTCAAAATTTCGGCAGAGTTTTGGTATGTTTGGGACATTGGTTTTTCAAAATAGGCACTTATCCCTCTCAACCATCTAAGTTTTCCTTATAAGCCGGTCAACATGCAAATCGGAAGCAAATGAATGCGCAAGTAGCAAGTAAGATGCATCCTAATGGTCTTTACATTTCAGGTACACCTGTCCTAGACAGACCCAACCCTTGTGTTGAGTCTCCAAAGTTAAATGCAAATGATGCAAACAAACGTGCCTACTAGGGATCCGACATGAGGCTGAGTTATTCTAAGTTCAAAAACCTAGATACGTTGTACTAGACTGTGTACCCGAGCGGACAACTCGAGCCGAGGAGGGGGCTACATACTGGGAACCAAAAGGTCATCCGGCTTAGTAACTTGTCCGAGCCTCTTTCTTATTTCAAGGTATGACACTAACAGAATAGGGAGTCTCAACCAGCGAGCACATCCCCAAAGATGAGAAGAGAAGGGTTTCGTAGCAGTTTATATACAGTTTCAGATAATATCAAAGCGGTAAAAGCAACATTTAGCACATTAGGGCCCAAACATGTAATAAAATCAGATAATAGATAAAACCAAATATAACAATTCATCTAAGCTCGAATTCTTGAACCCTGAACCAGAGATTCTGGGTTCAATCCCTAGCAGAGTCGCCAGAGCAGTCACACCTCCTTTTTTACAAACACCCCCGGAAGGGTGTATACAAGGGAGTTTTTTCCAACTTAAAGTGACAATCGAAACAAGATTTATTTAAAAGATTCAGAGTCGCCACTTGGGAGATTTATGGTGTCCCAAGTCACCGGTTGAATCCTGAATCGAGAAAAAACTTGACTCTGTTTAACAGTTCGCGAACCAGAAATTCGGGTAAGGAATTCTGTTAACCCGGGAGAAGGTGTTAGGCATTCCCGAGATCCGTGCTTCTAGCACGGTCGCTCAACTATTATATTCGGCTTAATTATCTGATTTTAGTACATTTTAAACCTATGTGCAAATTTTAACTTTTAACTGCTTTTATTTAAT
This sequence comes from Nicotiana sylvestris, assembly GCF_000393655.2. Classification (NCBI taxonomy): domain Eukaryota; kingdom Viridiplantae; phylum Streptophyta; class Magnoliopsida; order Solanales; family Solanaceae; genus Nicotiana; species Nicotiana sylvestris. Next base: position 72,524,369 of record NC_091063.1, on the reverse strand, counting down.
TTTAAGAATATTGCAACACTGTTAAAACACATCTGGAACCACGTCACATAAATGCACCCGTGGTCTTCGACATATCTTGACATTGTTGAGATTTTGGATTTGGTCACATAAATGCGCACCCGAGTTTAGGAAGGTAAATTATTAAAATAACGCGCCTAAAGCAACTACGCGTTTGCAACTTTGCGAGGGCCATGAAATTTTACCAAATGGCACGCCTCGATCTCGAAGGATTAACGTTAATCAAGTGACGGCCATGAATCGTATGTCTAATTGGTATGGCACGCAAATTATCTACAAGGATCTGCCAGTTGAATAAGGCTTAAGGAACTTACAATTATTTCTAAACTATAGCTAAACTCAAATCATTGATTTAAGGGTCAGTACTAGGTGAGCCCCAATATAAACTGAGGTTCAATTGGCATCTTGCTAGTCATAAACTCAAGTGTGATAAAAAACCTTTATATCATATGAGACGGACTGGGCCAACTATAGGCCCAATGTTACTTGGAAATTTCCGAAGGAGAACACAGCGTGGCCAAACCCGGTCCAAACCCATGTCCGGTTGCCCATTAATGCCGATTCAGTATATGAAATAACTGGGCTCGAGGGAAGCCCAACTTGGCAGCCTGGTTGCGAAGAGGAAAGGCAGTCGCAATTGGGCCAACGATGACAGCCCAAAACATGATTCAGCAAACACTCTTGAAAAAAGGTGTATCACTCTAGACAATTTTCATCAAGTAAATACTGGTGATTTTAATTCAAACACAAAGCAAATTTTTAGTCTACCATAGACATTCAGAGTGATGATGCAACCCCTAATTGCACTAATACACCTTTACACAAATTATCCACTAATTAACCGAACCCAAAAGTCCCTTCCCCAGCTCACATTGAATCCTGATTCAATTCTCACCCCTGAACAAGTCATGAGTTTCAAATTTACTCTAAAGCAAACAAGATATAAAAAGATCTGAAACTGAATAATGAAACTACCATTTCTGAAATCGAACTCACATGATAAGGACACAAGCAAAGGAAGGTCGAATTTCACAATGACACACTTCAATTTATTCTACAGACCATGAGAAAAATTGACCATGCTAATTAATAAGAGAAATGGATCTTAAATTGAATAAGGAACAAATGACCATCCAACGAACGCTCAACCATAACCAAGGCGACATTTTCAAGAAAAGAACCCATACTAACAACATATCCAGTAGCAACACTCATATTCTTCCACTTATGCGTATTATCTTAATCATGGGCAGTTAATAAAACATACACAGATGAACAATACCCCAGCATGAGGTACTCTCCATGCAAATACCTCCGACTCAACACATTAATAAACTCCATGACTCACTTTAAAACAGAAGATAACGTGGAGGACATGAGTAAGTAAGATAAAGCACAATCACATTACACTATTTCAGAAATCCCTAAAAACATAGCTAATATTCATGGTAAAAGAACAATATCCATTTCTGAGCCCTTCAAGCAATTACAGCGTTCCAAACTTGCATCTCATCTATTCAAAGAATCAAGAAGTACCTGGAGATCGAAAAGAAATCAAAATGTAAGAGGTCAGTGTTCTACAACAGTAGAGCAGCAACAAGGTTCAACATCAAAGCTTAGAAAAAATGGCCAACTGAAGCCAATGGAGCAGTATCTACCCAATAGAACTTAACCCAAAAACTTTGAGAGACCCAAATTTAAACCATTTCAAACATGGAAAGAATTGAAAAGTGTTCAACCACTGAAAATTTCAACACTCAAGGCTGAAAATCAAGGAAATAGGTTCAAAGTTTCAGCCGTTTTGTTTTCTCTGGATTTTTGTTTCTAAAATAAACCCCTCCCTTAAATAGTAAGGAAGTGTGCCTTTATAGTCAAGGAAGTAGGGTAGCCCCAAAGAAATCACATTTTGCAATTAGACCCTTTTTATATTTTTATTTTTGCTTAGAAAACCTTAGTATAATAATCAGAGTTCCACATTAATCCCAATACTCAACTTCCTAGAGTTTCCTAGGCTGTTACTGAGATTCCCTTACCCTTAAAATTCCCAAATTTACCCCTTAGGGTCATATTAATTACCCTAGCACAAATCCCCTGAGTCATGGGTCAACTTGACCCAGTACTAAACCAGTCCAACATGGGCCATGAGCCAAATCCATTTTGGGCTTTGCAGATTTTAGGCTCAGATCGAGCCCAAATTTAACATCCCAACTTAATGAGCCAAAGAAAAAATCCAGAACCCATAAGACAAAACCCAAAACCTCAAAAGAAAGGCAGCGACTTAATTAAATTCGAACAATAACCAAATGAAACAGGATGATTATTAAACACTCATGCATGGACAAAATTTAAACGAATACATAATGAAAAAGAGAAGAAGAAACAGAAAAAAAATGAAGAAGGATAGAAACAAGGAAGATACCTAAAAAGCTGGCCAAACCTTGCAGAACAGGACTCTTGGCCAACAATGAAAATTGCAACACAAGCACTATTTTTGTCATTTGCCAAAAGGAAAAGAAAAGAGGACGAAAGGCTTCGACTCTTCAAGCAGCCGGCGAGGAACAAACCCAACGACATCCCCTTGTCGAGAGTTCGATGTCAAACATGGCCATCTCCTGGGGAAACCAAAATAGGAAGAGAAAAGAAAAAGAAGAAATGGTATAAGGTCAGGTTCTCGGTAGGCTTAGATTTAAGATTTGGATGGATTGAGTAACTATTGGATAAAACTAATGGCGGATTCTGAATGGGGAGACAACGGGGGTGGTAGGGTCAAGATTTGGTGGAGTTTGGAGATACACCGCCATCGGTGGGGAATTCCGGTGGGTGGTAGGCGGTGGTGAGATGAGAGGTCTGAGAGATGAAAGAGATGGTTCAGGGTTACTCTTTCGGACAATTTTAATTAAAAGAGAAGGAGTTTCACAACCGTTGGATGCTGAAAAATAATCGGCTGAGATCAGTTTAATAGAGTTGAACTCAAAACGACGTAGTATCGCTTTCGTACTACGTCGTTTCGACGGCCTCCATGGCTGATCACTTGGACCGGGTTGTGGCGTAATTGGACCTTAGTTTGGATGAGTTAATGCGGGACAACTTGGGCTGGTATAAGCTTGGCCCAGAACTAAGTTTTTTTTTATTCCCTTTTCTTTTTTCCTTTTCATTTTTTCAATTTTTCTTCTAATTTCTTTTTAAATTAAAATTAAAATAAAGCCTAAATTAATTCCTAATCAAATTATTCTATCAAATTAAATTAACTAACTATAAATGATAATTACCATAACTAATCAAATACCAAATTAAAGAAAAACCACCAAAATTCGAAATTAAAATTAAAAGTGCAAAATAAACTATTTTGTGATTTTTCCCATTTTTTATAAAGCACTAAATTACTAATTAATGCAAAATTAGATCCTAAATGCAAATGCAGTGTATTTTTGTATTTTCATGAATTAAATAAAATAGACATGCACATACAAATGCGAACAATTATCAGAAAATGTCACAAAATCCACAAAATTGCAAATAATGAAAAGAAGTTATTTTGTTTTGAATTTATGGGAGTAATTCATATAAGGCAAAAATGACGTGCTCACAAATGGGTTTTTAAGAAAAATATTGGAGCAGACGGAAAGGTGGAGACCTACAAAGCCCGTCTTGTTGCCAAGGGATATCGTCAGAAAGAAGGAGTCGACTACGACGAGACGTTCTCTCCCGTGGCAATGCTCAAATCTATTCGAATTTTGTTTGCTATAGCAGCATACTATGATTATGAAATATGGAAAATGGATGTGAAAATAACTTTTCTTAATGGTGAGCTAGAAGAGGATGTGTACATGACACAACCTGAAGGTTTCACATCTTCGTCTGATCATAATAAAATTTGCAAGCTACAGAGATTCATTTATGGACTAAAGCAAGCTTCTCGAAGTTGGAATATTCGCTTTAACAAGACAATTGAAAAGTTCAATTTTGTTACATGCGAAGAAGAACCTTGTGTGTACAAAAAGGTTAGTGGGAGTACAATTATATTTTTAGTGTTGTATGTTGATGATATATTGCTCATAGGGTATGACATACCGACATTGCAAAGTACCAAGATTTAGCTATCAGAACAGTTCTCCATGAAAGACTTGGGAGAAGTAGCTTATATATTAGGAATAAAGATCTATAGTGATAGATCTAGGAAGCTGCTTGGACTTTCCCAGTCTTTGTACATTAATACCATCTTAAAGAGGTATAATATGGATAATTCCAAAAGAGGCTATCTACCTATAGGCACTGGAATTACTCTCAGTAGGGAGGATTGTCCTAAAACACCTGAAGAGAGAGAACGCATGAGTAGGATCCCATACGCTAGTGCAGTGGGAGCTATCATGTATACCATGACATGTACACGTCCTGATGTGGCTTATGCACTTGGAGTGACTAGCCGATATCAGGAAAATCCCGGTGAGGAACATTGGAAGGTGGTGAAGACCATTCTTAAGTATTTAAGAAGGACTAAAGACCAATTCCTCATCTATGGAGATTCTGAGTTGAAACTTGAAGGTTATACTGATGCAAGTTTCTCTTTAGATAGAGATGATAGCAAATCTATTTCTAGTTATGTATTCACCTTAAATGGTGGTGCAGTGAGTTGGAAAAGTTTCAAACAAGCTACAGTATCTGATTCAGTGACTGAAGCAGAATATATAGCAGCTAGTGAAGCTGCTAAGGAAGCTGTATGGATGAAAAAGTTCTTAACTGAACTTGGTGTGGTTTCTTCAATAGTAGGTGCGGTTCCACTGTTGTGTGATAATACTAAAGCCATTTCTCAAGTAAAAGAACCAATATCACACCAAAAATCCAAACACGTTCTGCGAAAGTATCACTTGATAAGAAAGATCATTGAACGTGGAGACGTCGAGATTCAAAAAGTTGATGGAAAGGAAAATGTTGTAGACCCATTCACTAAAGCTCTTGGCGCAAAGGAGTTTGACAAGCACAAGTGAAAATTGGGAATGAAGTACAAGAGCGATTGACTCTAGTGCAAATGGGAAATTGTTAGGGATATAGTAGATATGCCCTAGATCCAATATCATATTTGATGATTTGAACATATTTTTGTGAACGTTATTTGATATAAAATATGTCTGGCATTTGATATTCTTTTATCATTGTTATTAATTGCTTGATTAATTTGATAAGGTCCTTGATTAAATTTTGAGACTTGACATTGTGATGGAGATCATGATAATGAGAGTGAAATCTCTTACAATTTAATCTAAATTTTGTTCTTGATCGTAGGATTATTAATTTGGACATTAGTAATCCGGTTAGATCAATATTTATGTGATCGTCTTTATTGGATAAAGATTAGTTGATCTCATTAACTTAATCACATAGATAGATGGCACATATAGAGATATGGTCATTGAACCGACTCATTGGATAATTCCTAATGGTTAGAATTACCATAAACTGTCAATAGGATATTCTCTTGAAGAATGTGATGTAAGAGTTTCCTTTGACCTGAGATCGTCATAGTAATTGACAAGTTATTTATTGTGCTGTGATACTATACATCTATGGCCCTATGGCAATAGTTGAAAGGATATTGGCTGCGATTAAATACTTGTAGAATTAGTGATTGATCAAGATGGAATCTCTCAACTTTTGGTAATGAGTTTAAGTTCCATGTTGTCATAAATTATAAACGACTAAATTAAGACCTTGGCCAGGACAATTGAATGAAAGAAGAAAAGAGTTTCTTAGGTCATTCAATGGTCGATTATATTTGACATGAACACATAGTTGGTCGCCTATTAGGATTTGACAGTTGAACCATATCCTAGGGTGATCCAGAGCTTTAAGGACAGAAGGAATTACTACATTATTCTTCTACTGGTTCTTGAGAGTAAATTGTATACTTTATTCTATCCGGTTATTAAGTTGTGTTGCTAGATGTCACCGTTGGTTAGTATATTGATGTGATCAATTTGCTACCGGCTTAGTATTGAACCTATGGGGTCACACACTAACGAGTGTTCTGATCTTTGCTAAAGGATTAATTATATTGTTATTTTATAATTAAATTATAGAATTTAATTAGTCAAATAAATAAATTATTAGTCCAAATGAAATATTATTATACTCTTTAGCACATAGACTATAATTAATATTGTGAACGAATTGAAGTTTTCTATTTAGAATAGAAAATTAAAATATATCTCTTGGTTGAAATATGTATGTGATATATATAATTAATATTTATTTATATAAGAGATGCATATAAAATATAAAATAAATGAATGGCTTGTTAGTAATTCCAATCTGAAATTGGATTGACTCACGTGCAATTTCATCCCATTTGGAATGAGGTTAATATTCTATTAATATATGAAAGCAATTCCAACTTTGAGTTAGAATAATCACGTGACATTACTATTCGCCGAAACACATCTGAATGGGATTCGAAATTTTATGGAAAATTATACAAAGTTTATTTTTGGAATAAACTTTTACCCTAAGTAAATTATTACCTTAACCAAATAAAAAATGAGTTTGTAGGTAATGATATATAAAGGATGATGGAGAAAATTTGCATTATTATTATTTCTTGAGAAGAAAATCACTTTGTGAAAGTGAGAGTGCAATACAAAGGCAAGAGAGAAAATACAATTATAAGAAAAGTGTTTCTTGTTCTTCTAATTTGAGTTGATATTTTTGAGAAAAATTTCAACACAATATTCTTCGTTCAATTTGTTCGCGGGTTTTATTGATCAAAGAGTTGATAGCAAAGATCGGTCTTGGTGTGGATACGCATAGAGTCTTCGCACTATCGAAGAATTTGAAACGAGACTTTCTTCACCAGGTACGTCTTAGATCTGATCTATTGATATATAAATAAATTTTAAACACGAAAAGATCTGCCTAGGATTGTTATTGTCTTCCGTTGCGTGTTACGAACACCTATATACAATACTTCAACCCCTTCAACCATCAATGACAAGATCTTAACAATATTTGTTCCCAATTGATGATACAAGCAAATTCTTACGATGAAGATTCATTTTTTCTCAATCCTAACATTATTTTGCTTCGAGAGAACATCTAATACAACAGGTAAAGCGTAAAAAAAATTCATTGTAAACCATAAACAAGACATGCATTACGGATAAATCCTCAGGAAATCAACCATTGATGTTAAACTCTTGGTGAAAAATAATTAAGTTGATCATTGCGGGCAGTAAAAATAATAATTCCAGTTTCATCACCCACCAAGCACTCAGCAAGACGATTTCTCTGTGCAATTGACTTTTTACTAATAACCTTTACAGTTATATTAACCCCAAAATCCGATGGTCGAAGCTGATTCACTTTTTTAGATCTCACTTGCTGCTCTGCCATTTTTTTCAACTCTTTTTTCCTGAATACCTATTTAATTCCCAGAAAAGAAATTCAGGAATTTTAATTAAAAAAACAAATACAGCAAATCCTGACATAAAGATTGTATTTTTTTCATGTTTTTGCACAAATTTAGTTGTTTTGACAACAAAAAAAAAAAAAAAAAAAAAAAGAAAAGAAGAGAACAGACCTGAAGATCGACTTTGCCGGAGAATGATACGAGATTTGTCAGATTTTTCATGCTTTTGCACAAATTTTTTCATGTTTTTGCACAAATCCTGGTCTATTTTTTCAAAGACAGATTGTTCAGCCATTGTTTGAATCTTTATTTCACCACTTGAGGTTCTCTTTCAAGATTCCTTGTTAGCGGGAACTATTCCATTTGTTTGCAAGTTACGGCTGAAATTAGCGGGTAAATAATTTGGGCCATATGGGTAGAAGTAATAAATAGTTTGGGCCCGGGCATTAAAAATTAAATAGTTTGAAATTTATGGATATAAAGTGAGATTTTCTCAAAATTGTATGCAAAGCAGGCCAGACTCAATTTTCATTATCTTGGGCCTTGTTTTTTTAAGGGATTTTTTCCTATCTATACCATATATGAAACCTTATTACCAAAAATATTCATAATTTGTTAATTACCCGCTCAATCCACACTTTTACTACAATTTATATACCAATCCATAATTAGGCAGATTTTGCCATTTAAAACGCGCTAAAAAGAAGGCACGAAATCTGCGTTTGATTCTTTCCACATTAAATTCGAATTTTGAAACGGAAAGAGATCTCATTGCTGCATAATTCTCTCATTCACTACAATTCTAAAACAACGCAAGCTTCAGAAGCTCCAGTACTCAAATTGCTTTTACAAATTCTACAACGCAATACAAATTGTAGAATTCAAAATTGTTCTTCATCGACCTCAGTACTCAAATTGTCGAACCTATATCTGTTCTTCATCCTTTTTCTCTCAACTACACGAAATCATGTCAAAAATCCCAATAATGCTAAAATTGAATGGAAATTGGGATCACTATGGCAGATTTAGAGATTTTGAAGTTGATGCCATTGTGGTAGATGAAAATGCAAGCTACAAAATTCTGATTTCTACAATTGCAGAACAACTATCGATTGATACATCGGATAAAATTGTAGAAATCAAATACATTGTGAACGACAATTGTCCTCCAATGGAGATTAGGAATGATATGGGGGTTCGTGTGTATATGGAGACCAAAAAAGAGAATAAGAACTTAGGTTCGTATCCTTTATGTATAAGCGTAAAAGATTTCAATATGGAATTGGCAATCACCAACGATAGCACAAGTGCAGGTATGTTTAATTCGACATTTCAGAGAGTTATTATGTTAGTGTGTTATCTAAAATATTACAACATTTATCTACAAATTAACTACAAAAACAATGTACTGAAGCTCATAAAGCAATGTTGTTTTCAAAATTATCTACATAGTTACTACATTTATCTCTATGTTGCTGCAGGTTCGTCTGGATCCCTAAACTTACTTGAAATTTCATTCTCACCAGCTATAGAGGAATATCAAAGTGAAATAATAAATGAATCTACGCAAACATATATTGAAGAAGGGCAAGTTTATCAGGACAAGCAAACTGTAGCTGCTGCAATGAAGAATTTTTCTGTGATGCACAAGTTCCAGTTCAGAGTAAAAAGATCTAGTCATAGAAGGTATGAATTTATTTGTGGAGAATATATCAGTAAAAGCAGTGTTTTAGTGAAGATATGTGGTTTTTATAAATTGTAGTTTAATTGTAGTTAAACTGTAATTAATTGTAGTTTTTAACGAATTAGTGTTAAAACAGTCCTTTTTGTTGCTTCTACATCTATAGCCTGTATTAAATATTGTATTTTTTTTGTAGCTACTGGCTTATATGCGTTGCTGAAAACTGTAAATGGCACTTCAAGGCAACGTCAATTAATGATTCGGCAATGTTCAAGATAAGGAGTTTCAGCCGACAACACACATGCTCCTTATTGGACGAAACATTCATACAGCACAAACGTACTGCAGCTGTAGTTGGTAGCATGGTCGTTCCCAAGTATTGTGATCCTAAGACTATTTACACTCCAAAGGACATACAAACTGACATGTTATCCGAACATGGACTGAACCTAAGCTACATGAAAGCATGGAGAGCCAAGGAAAAGGCTTTATAGTTTTTGAGAGGGAATCTGTCTGACTCCTACAGCAAATTACCCAAATATTTTTATATTCTTGAGGAGACTTATCCTGGTTCTATTGTTAAATTGAAGAAGGCAGCAGATTATTACTTCTTATACGCATTTGTTGCTCTTTGTACATCAATAAGTGGTTGGCAACATTGTAGGCCAGTAGTAGTGGTTGATGGGACATTCTTAAAGTCAGCCTACAGGGGGATTATGCTTACAGCAAGAACCATGGATGCAACAGGTAAATAATATAATAATTTTGTAGTTATTTTGTAGGCAGTCTATAAACTGTAGTTATATTGTAGTTATTTTGTAGCTAAAGGAAAAAAGTGTAGATAAATTGTCTATATTCTGAATATATATTGTAGTTGTTATTTAATTATATTTTTATATACCTTTTCAGGGCTGCCAATTAATATTTTATGAATTAAAAATGTAGGTACTATATTTCCCTTGGCATATGCTGTGGTTGATTCTGAAAACGACGCGTCTTGGAAGTGGTTCTTTGAGCAATTCAAGGAGCATATGGTGAAAGACCTTCAATGTGTGTTGTTTCAGATAGGAATGAGAGTATACTGAAGGCAACATCAATTGTGTATCCGGGCATGCCATACTACTCTTGCATGTGGCATATTTGGATAAATATAAGGTCCAAATTCAAGAAGGGACATTTACAATTACATGAATTGTACTTTGCTACAGCACGATCATACACTCTGGATGAATTTAATGAAAGGATGTTGAAGATTGAAGAGGTAGACCCGCGTGTGAAATCTTACCTATATGATATTGGCTATCATAGATGGTCAAGAGTACATGCAACGGTGAATAGAACTTTTACTATGACATCAAACATTGTCGAGTCGTTGAATGTTGTAACAAAAGAGGCAAGAGAGCTGCCAATATTTGATCTATTAGAGTATATGAGGACGCTTCTTGAACGTTGGACGAAAGAGAAGTTATTGAAGGCAATGGGTACTTTCACATACCTTGGGTACAAATTCAACAAAGAATTGGATGACAACAATACATTATCTCAGAAACTAAGGGTAGGATCTGTTTGTTTGGTGCAAAAAAATAAATTGCTTAATATGCATTGTTTCCAGATTGTAGATAAACTGTAGTCAAATTGTGGGTAATTGTAGATTGTAGATAAGTTGTAATGCATTTGTAGCTGATTTGTAGGTAAGTTGTGGATAATCCTTTTTAATGATTGATATATTATTATTTATGTTTGTTCTTCAATTGTAGATGAGGGCTTCAACATATCATATACATACTATGTTAGATGGTGTGAAGTGGTACATTGTGTGTCTAGAAAACAAGAAATGTAGTTGCGGACAATTCCAACTTGATGAACTTCCATGTGCGCATGCTTTGGCAGCATTAAGGCACAGGAATGAAACATACGAAAACTATGGCTCTCCGTATTACACAAGGAAGAGCCTTCTGCTTACCTATGAAATGCCAGTAAATCCTCTTCCTGATGAAAGCAAATGGGATGTGCCACAACATATTTTGGATGAGGTAGTAAAGCCACATGCGAGAGATAAAAGGCGGCCAGGGAAACCTCACAAGGAAAGATATAAAACATTTGATGAAATAAAGTCAAAGAAGTACAAGGTGTCATGTGGAAATTGTGGAGGTGAAGGGCATAACAAAAGAACTTGCAAGAATGCGCCCAATTTGTAGTTAGAATAATTATTCAAAATAAATGTTAGTGAGTTCAAATTATCTGATTTTTTTGTGTAATCGTTCAAGTTTTTGAAGGTGATTATAAAGTATACTACAATTTGTGTATTTATGTTTAATATGATTTTATGTATTCTGTCAGGCTTTTTTTATAGCTTAGTTAAACTTTAATATTTACTATATACAAAACAACTAATATTAATGAAGAATTCATTCAATGTAAACTGTTTCCAGATTGTAGTTAAAATGTACTTTAAATGTAGTCTAATTGTAGTCCTGTTAATAATTTGTAGATGATTTGTAGTTAAAATATAGTTTAAATGTATTTAAATTGTTGTCTTGTTAATAATTTGTAGATGATTTGTAGATTAATTGTGGATAATTTATTTATATGATTCCTGTATCTATTTCATATTTTGGCTGTGTACCTTAATTACAAATGACAGTTATATACAGAAATTACCTAGAACTTGAAGGTATTTCATAAAAATTACATGAAGATTAAAGGCAAATTACATTCTAGCAAATCAGAGTACTCGAGTTTAATGTAATGAAGATAAAGTGTTGTAAACAACCAAAATGACAAATTTCCTACAGTGTATTCCACTTTGTGAGCACGTGATTTTGCCCTATACATGAGTTATTCCCAAAATTCAAACAAAATAATTTATTTGTTATTTTACAATTTTTGTGAATTTTGTGGCATTTTTTGTTGATTGTGTGCATTTTTATTGGTGCATTTTTAATCCATATGAAAAATATAAAAAATATATACTGGACATTTGCATTAAGGATTTAATTTCATATTTTAGGATTAATTAGTGGCTAAGTTGTTTTTAGAACGTAATATGGAGAAAATAACAAAAATAGTCCACTTTTGAATTTTTAATTGTTAATTATTGAATTTGTCGCGAAATAGGTTTTAAACAATTTTAGGGATTAATTATCTTAACGTTGAAAATATATCAGGTCTTTATTCTTATTGTTTTTGCATTTTTATAAAGTCAGAAAATAATAAAGAAAATAATACAAAATGAATTGAAATAATAAAAGGAAAACAATTAAAAATTGGTCTTAATTGAAGACCAAATTTGGGCCAAACACGCAGCCCAACCGGACCAAGCCCACACCCCGTTTCAACCCGGTCTGCCCCCCTTTAGCGAAACGACGCCGTTTAGCGTCGATCAATCCGGGCCGTCGAGGTTAATTAATCCAACGGACGAGAAGCTTGGATTGTTTAGTATATTAGTGTCCAAACGTTATCCCCCTATCTCGTCTCTCAGACCTCACCCATACTCCAACCCTAAAAACCAGCCGCCCTCATATCCTTCGCCGGAACCCTACCGCCGGCGAACACCACTTTTGCCATCGACCACCAAATTAACACCCTGTGACCGCCTGGGCCTCCTCTACCCAACCCCCATGGCCTTGTCTCTCGAATCTGCCCGGAGCAGCTCGAATATCAAATCTAAAGTTTCCGGCCAAAGCCCTCAAGCAAAATCTCCATGATTTCGGACCTTAATAGCCCTAACCATGGGGTTTCTTATGAAAACATATGGTTAGGGATATTACGGGTCAGAAATTTCGGGGAGTTTTGGAGTAACAACCACTGGCCAGAGTTTTTCGTGTATCAGTGAGTTTTCTTGTTTCATTTTTTATTTTTCATTTCTTTTCCTTTTTGTTTTTCTGCATGAGTAAAGTCTTAGTTACAATTTCTTGATTTTGATTTCATTAAGTGTTCAGGTTAATTTTATGCTTTATTTTTGTTTATTAGTATAGTTTAATTGTTCTTTTGATTCACTGTTTCATTTGTTTTAGTCATCAAGCTTTTCCCCAGTTATAGTTTTAATTTTGTTTGATGGTTGATCATGGTTTTGATTTTAGAATCGTCTTAATTGATTAGTTTGGGTCGATACAATGTTGCCCGTTAATTGTTAGCTATAGGTTAGGTTAATTTCAATTCCTGTTCTGTTTTGATTTTGAATGCTTAAATAATATTTGGTCGTTGGTATAGCTAATGAATTTGGGTTGGAATTTGTTTGAGACTGATTTCAGTTTTTAGTTTGATTAATTGTTCATTCAGCATTAGTGTTAATTAATGTAGTGTTTAAGATAGGTTGTTTGGGTTAGTTGAATAGATCATATGTTAGTTAGTTTTAGTTAAATTTTAGCTAAGATGAAGGAGTTGGGATCAGTTAATATTGGGCTGTAAATTTCAGACTAGTAGAAGAGCATTTTAGGCATAGAAAGAGGTAGCTTCTTTAAGAATAGTAATTTCAAAGTAGGGAAAGGGTAGTTTAGGAATTGTAGGACCTTCTAGAATAGGGTACAAGTGTAGATTTCAGTAATTGTGATGCATTTACTTGTTTAGCAAGTCAAGAATAGAGGGACTAAACTGAAAATAAGGGAGAGACTAAAAAGAAAACCTAAAATCTGATTTACCCTCTTTGGTCACCTATAAAAAGGCATGAAATGTCTTGAGGAAAGGGGGAGATCTGTTCAGCCGAAAATTCACTTTTTCATAGCAAGTTTAGCTTCCAGAAAATTTTCCTTTCTAGTTCCAGATTCAAAGTAGAAGTTAGAAATTCAAAAACCAAAAAAAAAAGCAAATAGGTTCATAAAAATCCAAAAACATGTGCTGTTTCATTCAACTATGAAATTGATTCTCTAATTTAGTAGTTGAGTTACAAATCTCAGTTCCTTTTCTGGTGATTTGAGTATTCAGAAAAATTTCTGGTTGTTTCAAGTAATATTGGGGTTTCAGTCAGTTTGTTTCGGTTCCATTTGTTGAGTTTTCGAGTTTGGGGTGTTCTGGCCGTTTAAGAATTCAGTGTTGAGTCAAAAATTTTGGATTCTGAGTTGCTGGGTTGTTGATTCCTCTGTTTGGATTGTGAATTTGTTGCTGCTGCTCACTATCGTCTTAACTGACCTCTCCTCTTCCATTTCTATTCAATTTCTAGGTATTTCTCATGCTCAAGCAATGCTGAAGATTACTGCCACTTGTAGAAAACAAATTTGAAGCGTGAATAATAAGAAACACATGCTTACACTTGAATATTTACCTTTACTGTTTTTTTTTTAAAAAAAAAATCGTGTTGGTTGATTCATTTGGACTGGAATTTCAGTAATGTTAATGAGATTACAAACTGTATAACTGGACAATGTTGTGCTGTTTTAATTTGTGGACTTATGAATTTATTCTATGTCTCCCCTTGACTATGAGAGTTCTGTAGCTAGTAGTGTTAGTTAGTTAGTTTCACAAAACGATTTTGTAAATGAGAATAGTGAAAAACACAAGTGCATGTTTCAGTAGTTAATTCTAATAGTCCAGTTTATCTAACAATATTAGTTTGAATTAGTTTGGAAATAGTTAGTCCACTTTGAGTTTGGGTCATTAACTTGTTCATGTCCATGTGATTAAGTGAAATAATGCAATCAAGTTGCTATCACATGTTGTTAAATTTGAACTGTTTCTGATTGCCATCTTTAGTAATATGTAGGAGTCACTAATAGATGAAAAATAATTTGTCGCCTATGTTTCGAATTGAATGCAACAGGGATCAGGAATAAAAATAGCGTTAAAGTGCAAAGTTGGTTTCTATAATTTTAGGTAAATGCAGTGCAAACTGCACTGAATGGCATTGGGGACTAATTGGGCCGTTTGGTGTTGTGTTACCACCCAGGCTCGATCCCTGATTGTTTCTGCAAAGAATTTAGATAGGCCTCCTTTTAAGGGCCTTATTAATGAGGGGTCGGCAACCTATCACGTGGGGCATCCCTATAGGCTTAAATTCAGTGGGTGTTGGGTTGCTCTAACAAGTAGTATTAAAATTAAATTGAATAAGTAGAGATAACAATTAATAGAAGAACTACAAGACCTATTAGGATATCCTTTTAAAATAAAATGAGACGAGTCTCCCCAAATAAAAACACATAGATTGCGGGGCCCTCAATAAATGTTTGTGATAAAATCCTTAGAGTTTGGGATGGGCTGTTTAGCGAATTTTTATGGCCTTCCTCAAAGATAATAACGCGACAGTCTCCTTAGGCACGTTTTTTTAATAATTTACTTCTTTAAACTCGGGTGCGCATTGATGCGACCCAAATCCAAATCTCGACGAAGTCGAAATGGGTTGACAACCACGGGTGCATTGATTACGACGTGGTTCGAAACGCGTTTTCACGACGTCGCAATTCTTTTAAAATAAACAAGGATAAAAAGCGGTTTACGAATAAAAGGCACATAAGCTAGCATGTATTGAAATCAGATAAAATCAAATACAACAGTTAAGCGACCGTGCTAGAACCACGTAACCCAGGAATGCCTAACCCCTTTTCTCGGGTTAACAGAATTCCTTATCCGGATTTTTGGTGCGCGGACTGTAATACAGAGTCAAATCTTCCTCGGTTCGGGATTCAAAATCGGTGACTTGGGACACCATTAATTTCCCAAGTGGCGACTCTGAATTTTTAATAACCAAATCCCGTTCCGATTGTTCTTTAATTGGAAAACTCCATTATACACCCTTCCGGGGGTGTAGGTAAAAAGGAGGCGTGACAGCTCTGGCGACTCTGCTGGGGAACGAACCCAGAATCTTTGGTTCAGGGTTTAGAATTTGAGCTTAGATAAATTCTTGTATTTGGCTATATCTGATTTTCTTACATGTTTCATGCTTAATGTGCTAAATGTTACCGCTTTGATATTATCTGAACTGTATATAAACTGTGCCGACACCCTTCTCTCTTCACCTCCGGGGATGTGCTTACTGGTTGAGACTCCCTATTCTATTAGTGTCATACCCTGAAATAAGAAAGAGGCCGGAGAAGTTGCAAAGCCGGACGATCTCGCGGGTCCCCGGTATGCTGCCCCCTCCTCGACTCGAGTTGTCCGCTCGGGTACACAGTTTAGAACACATACCCAGGTTTTGAACCCAGAATAACTTGACTTCATGCCGGATCCCTAGTAAGAGCGCTTAATTGCATCATGCTGCATTTGACTTAGGGGACTCAACACAGGGGTTGGGTCCGTCTAGGGCTAGCAACCTGAAATAAAAAGACCATCCTGATGCATCCTATTTGTTCTGTACATATATTTGTTTCGAACCAGCATGTTGATCGGCTTTTGGAATCTCGGGAATGTTGGAAAATTGAGAAGAGAGAAATAACAGTGAGGGAGTTAATTGATTATTTTAGAAAAACCAATGACCAAATATTGTCGAAACTCTGCCGAAATTTTGAGAAATTGAAAAAGAAAATGTTGTATTTTTAATTGTCTGTTTTACTAAAAGTAAAAGAAAAATAGAAAAAAAAGTCTTTTATTGAAAGAAAAAAAAAGTGGTTTTTATTTCAGTTTGGGAAAAATAGGTTGTTTATTGTTTGTCGAAAATGAGAAAGAAAAAAGAGTAGTTATTTTGTCTTGTTTTCAAAAAAATAGGAAGGGAAAAATAGCTAGTCTTGCCATGGAAAATGAAAAAAGGGTCTTGTTTTTCTTTGCCCGAACTATGCAGGTTTGATTTTCACAGGGTGTGAGATACGTAGGCAACCCTCATTGGGTCCAACCTCCCCTTTGCAAAAATAGCCAAAGAATGTCAAAATTTTTATTTTTGTGTCATAAATAAATCGGGTGATACCGTTTTGTCAATACAGCTGAACGTTCCCGAAATGGACGCCGGAAGGCTGACTTTGCAAGATGGCCATTTTTGGTCAATTTTGATTTTTGACCGGTTGACTCTTACAGCCTTAAAATCTTCGTCCTTGGGAGTGCTGAAAGGCCGTGTTCGAAAGCCGAGTCTTTCATTTTAAATTTGGAAAAGTGAAATAGTTAATTTTGTCTTGAGTCAAATAAAAGTTTTGTTTTTGCTTAAAACACTCTAATAAATGTGCAGGATGAGCACGATGCAAAATGAACCTTTCTCAATAATGACTAAAATCCCTTTCGAGTTGTGGCTATGGTGGAACGATTTAGGCAAAGAAGGACAAGACGAAGTCAAGAAATATCTGAAAGGTCTCACGGGCTTATTGGAAATCAAGTCTCGGGGTGATATTATAAGAGCGTTGGTCACCTGCTGGGACCCGGAGCACAATGTCTTCCATTTCTTAGATTTTGAGTTCACCCCAACTCTGGAGGAAATAGCCGGGTACATCGAAAATGCTGAGGTTCCGTTAAGAGGAAAATATCTGGTTGCTCCAAGAGCCATCACGGTGCATCGGTTTTTAGATTCATTGAAGATACCCAGGACAGTCCATAATCCAGATTTGGCAAAAGGCTTCTGCACTCTGCGCTTCATATACGACAGATACGGCCACGTGGGAGTGTTTAACAAGACGGACATCAAGCTATGCAGTAAAAATAACCGTCAAAAATGGGATGAGCACAGACGGGTGGATTTCATGATAACCTTTTTGGGCCTCTTGGTGTTCCCAAGGAAAGATGAGAATATTGATATAAAAGTAGTCGGGGTCATCAGTACCTTGATTACTCAAAATGAAAGCACTCTTGCACCGATGATCGTGTCTAACATTTTTCGGGCTCTCACTGCTTGCAAAGTCGGAGGCAACTTTTTTTAGGGGTGTAACCTGTTGCTGCAAATGTGGATGACCGAGCATCTATGCTACCGTTCCCCGCTCTTGAGTTATGGTTCGTCTGATAAGACATGTATAAGAGAGTTTTACACAAGGATTAACGGGGTTAGTCTGCCTGAAGGAGTAACAGCATGGATAACATACTTTCGTACTCTCACGGACAGTCAGATACAGTGGACGTTGGGATGGTTGCCTGTTGAAGAAATCATATACATGCCAGCAGCTAGGTCGTATTTTCTTTTGATGGGCCTTAAGAACATCCAGCCTTATGCTCCCTGTCGGGTTCTGAGTCAACTCGGTAGATGCCAAATCGTGCCATAGGAGGAAGATCTTAGTGTTCAAGTAATTGAGATTGGCCCTGACGGACAGTTTCCCGAAGCGAAAGTCCGCGAGATTTGGAATGAATGTCAATACCTACAAGCAGATACTTGTGTGCAGGATCGGGCCAAAGGAGAAATGTCGCCAGAATACATCGCATGGTACAGAAGAGAACTTGAGCATCAGAGGCCAGCTAAAAGACCCCACATCCAGGATTTCACTGAATCATCACAAGAACAATGGGGTTGGCTAGCAAAAGAAGAAGGCTATCAGGCCGAAATCAGCAAGTTGAAACAACAGATCGGAGCTCTGAAATTTGAGAACAATGTGCAAGTTGCTGCTGATCAGGGAGAAAAGAACAGGTTGGCCCATGAAAACGAGGCGCTTAGGGCCCAAATCCAGCAAATGAGGATAGCTGTCAATAACCAACAAAGTAGCCGGTCGGACAAGCGGTTGATAAAAGGGCTGAAAAGGGAAATTGGTGAGTGCCGGGATGAGCTAAAAAGGTCCGAAGGCACCATAGCGGAACTCCGGGCACAGTGGGTAAACAGAACGGAAGAACGCACCCATTACATGCAACAATTAAAGAAGGATTATGAAAAGACCATCGGTAGTCTGAAAAGGAAAGTGGTCACCCTTGAGGATAAAGCAGTTAAGCAAGCTAAAGCTTTTGAGGCTGAAAGTGGACACTGCTATGATTTACTGGCCCGAATGGAAAGTAGAAATACAGCAGCTGCAGGATCAGCATCTTCAGGATTCTCATGTGTTGGAGGCTCGCAATAATCAAGTAAGGCGATTGCTTATAGAAAAGGGTCGAACAAGAGACAGGATTGAGACCATTGCCCACGCCATCCTCAGGAGATGTCGGGCATGTGAAGACATGACCCGCACTACCTTTTTTTCGGCAGTAATAATTTATGTCAAGCGAACCATGTATGAGCTGGAGCAACTTGAAAGGGATTTGGCACCTAAGCTCGTGGCTAGGCCGAACGATGCCCCGCGGGCACCCACTTTTGAAGCACTAATGTATTCATAGATCGAGTCTGTATTTTCCATGCTAGAGTTTGTTGTTTGTCAGTCTTTTTTCTTTTTTTGCGTCCAAGTATGCTAGTGTGTTCAGAGTTTGTATTTGGGTTTAGTTGGAGTACGTCGCTTTCCATTTCAAAATGTTTAGTTTGTACTAGAATGTTGTGGTAATGAAAATCTGAAAATTCCCAAAAATTGTTCCTCTATTTTGGCGCTTATTTTCACGAACTACGTCTGGTCTGATTCGTGCGGGGTCACGATACGTAGGCAATCTCCATAGGATTCGACCGTAACCAAGTGAAGAGGGAAAGAAAGAAGAAAAACATGAGGGGTGGAAAAAGGATAAGAAAAGAAAAGAGCAGAAAAACAAGAAAGGAATAGAATGCAGAAAGAAAAGATAAAAGAGAGAAAAGAAAACAAAAGAAAAGAGACAGCTTACAGTTGGAACTAAGGAAATGCCGGGATGACGCATGCGGTTGAACAAATGCATAATATAAATGGTTAACTGTATAGGTTCATTCATGCCCAATGTGTGGTTATCTAATCTGTTGAAACCTAATCGCTAACGAAATTGTTGTCAACATGTGTAAGTCCAGGTAGGTGGTTAGTTGTTTGGCATTCTGGCAACTCACCCGTACAACACCCGGTCGAAAGATAAAGTAAACATGACAGGATAGGATTCGGATATCAGTATTGTGGATCCTTCAAATGAAGTTGAGGTAACAGATGTGGGTGCTATGAAAGAAGAGATGCGGAAATTGAAAGCACAAATGGCTGAAATGCATCGGGCATGGTCTCAGGTGCATCCGGCACCACTATACCCCGCTAATTCATCTTACATCCCACCTCTGGCTCAGGCTCAGGAGACCACTACTCCCCACGTATCTTCAGCCTTCCCCTATCACACCCAGGGCTATGGTACCACTTCATATGCTCCTCCAGCTCCACCACCCAAACAGAACCCTCCCCCACCCATGGTTCCAGTCTTTGTGGCACCTCCCCCAGCCACATTACATAGATCGTCTAGTGAGACGCTATTCCCAGCTCACGACACCCAATATTACCCTCCCGACCCCACTTTTAAAGCGCCTGAGCCATATACCTATACACCCCATTTTGAGATCCCGGGAGAAGTTGAGAAACTGGTTAAGAATGCGGAACAGGAGGAAGTGATTCGTAAAGTCAAAAGCCTGGAGCAATCCTTCAGGAACATGTATGGTTTAGGCAACCAAGTCAGTGTTGCGTACAAAGATTTGTGCCCTTTCCCCGATGTCCAGTTGCCCGCAGGTTTCAAAATGCCCAAGTTTGATTTGTACGAGGGACATGGCGACCCGGTAGCCCACCTCCGAGGTTTCTGCAGTAAAATGAGAGGAGCTGGGGGGAAGGATAAATTGTTGATAGCCTATTTCGGTCAAAGTCTAAGAGGGTCCGCATTAGAATGGTACACAAGACAGGATCCCAGCCGATGGTATACATGGGATGATTTGGCACAAGCGTTCATTGGCCATTTTCAGTATAACCTTGAGATAGTCCCCGATCGTCTGTCATTGTTGAAGTTGGAAAAGAATCCCGCGGAGAGTTTTAGAGAATTTGGTTTCCGCTGGAGGGAACAGGCAGCAAGAGTGGATCCTCCAATGAGGGAGAGTGAGATGGTAGACTATTTCCTACAGACGTTGGAGTCGACCTATTTTGGTCATCTGGTGATGTCCGTTGGAAAATCATTCAATGAAGTGGTAAAGATGGGAGCCATGATTGAAGAGGGATTGAAGTCTAATAAAATCTTGAGTTATTCGGCATTAAAAGCAACTACCCAGGCCATCCAAAGCAGTACTGGTGGTGTACTCGGAAAGAAGAAGAAGGAAGAAGTTGCCACAGTTGAAGCTAATACTTGGTCCAGGCCCAACAACCCTCCCCCCTATTACAACCAACCCAGACCCCACCACCCAAATTACCAGTATACCACATATGGCCCACCACAACATTACTATCCACCACCAGAACCACACTTTTCTGTCCACCACGCCCAAACATACACTCAGCCTCCGGCGCACCCGCAATGGCATGCACCGGCTCCCCAAAACACATATTCACCCCCACAAAACACCTATCCACCTCCCAGGACAAATAGACCAGGAACCGGCTTCTGCCCAAACCAGACTTTTAGAAGTGAGAAGGCCCCGAACAGAAAAACATTTACCCCACTAGGAGAATCTTACACCATCCTCTTCCACAGATTGAAACAGTTAGGAATGTTGACCCCAATTGAGCCCAAAGCACCAAACCCCCCTCCTAGAAACCTGGACCATTCTGTTAGCTGTGAGTATTGCTCAGGGATACCGGGGCACGATACTGAAAAATGTTGGAAATTGAAAAACGCGGTGCAAGAACTCATTGATAATCGCCGTATTAAAGTACAGGCTCCGGAGGCTCCGAACATCAATCAAAACCCGTTACCAGCGCATCATGAAGCCAATATGATCGAACTGATACATAAGGGGACAGAGCCTAAAAATCCCTCACAGACAGTCATGGTGATCCGTTCTACTGAAGCCAAGGTCAAAGAAAAGACAGTTAGTGCAAGGCCAGCGGTCCAGTCAAAAGAGATAAAAGATAAGCCAGTGTTGGTAATGGGAAAAGGGCCATTTGTTGCTGCAAAGAAGCCAGAGCCAGTCAAGTTAGTGGTACTAGGGTCATCATCTGCACCCGTGGTTGTTGTGAAAGGGGCCTACATAGAACCAGTTGTCATAAAGCCGGTAGTCCAATTACCCGGGGTTGATAGCAAAGTTGTGCCATGGAAATATGAAAAGGTAGTGGTGACATACAAAGGAAAGGAAATTGAGGAAGAGAGTTGTGAAGCACAGGGATTAACTCGGTCGGGACGTTGTTTTGCTCCCGAAGAGTTGAGAAAGGCTAGGGGCGCTAAAGACAATCCAATGCTAGTCAAGAAAGCTGTGACGGAAGAAGTGGCAGAGGAATTTCTGAAAAAGATGAAAGTGCAGGATTATTCCATTGTTGAACAACTGAGAAAAACACCGGCCCGGATCTCGTTGTTATCATTATTGATCCACTCTGACGAGCATTGTCGAGCTTTGATGAAAATATTGAATAAAGCTCATGTACCCGATAAAATTTCAGTGAACCATCTGGAGACAATTGCCAACAAGATCTTTGAAGTAAACAGGGTAACATTTTCTGATGATGAATTGCCTGTGGAAGGCACAGAACACAATAAAGCTCTCTACTTGATGGTCAAGTGTGAAGATTCAATAGTTACTCGGGTGTTGATCGATAACGGGTTAAGTGCTAATATTTGTACGTTGTCTACACTGAACAAGTTGAAGATTGATGATGATAGAATCCACAAAAATAGTGTTTGTGTTTGAGGGTTCGACGGAGAGGGAGCAGACACAGTGAGAGATATTATACTTGAACTGACTATTGGCCCAGTCGAAGTTGCTATGGAATTTCAGGTGTTGGACGCTGCAGTGTCTTACAATCTTTTGTTGGGTCGACCATGGATCCATGCGGCCAAAGCAGTACCTTCCACACTGCACCAAATGGTCAAGTTCGAGTGGGACAGACAAGAAATCGTGTTACATGGGGAAGATCCCGCATGCGCTGTAAGTGATGCCATTGTGCCCTTTATAGGAACTAATGATGATAAGGGGCCATGGGTTTATCAGGTCTTCGACACGATCCCGGTGAACAGAGTGCCGGAGGGTAAAAGCATTCCACGTCCAAGGGTGGCAGCTGCGACCGTCATGGTAGTATCAGAAATGCTGAGTAATGGGTTCGTGCCAGGAAAAGGTCTGGGGACTGAGCTTCAGGGCATTGTTCAACCTGTTTCTTTGCCCAAATATCTGGACACCTTCGGACTGGGGTTCAAGCCAACATCGGCAGATGTCAGAAGAGCTCGTAAATTGAAAAAGAAAGCTTGGGTTCTTCCCAAACCGATTCCACGCCTGTCCAGGTCCTTCGTCAGGCCGGATGTCAAAAAGCAGTTATTGGAAAACGTGTCAGTTCCACTGATTTGTGTAGAGGGGAATTTGGATAAAGTGTTCGAGAAGCTATTTGCTGAAGTAAACATGGTCGAGGCCGGGGAAGAGTCAAGCAAAGCATATATACAGTACATCGGACCACGTGCTAATGTCAACAATTGGGAAGCTACTCCTCTTCCAATTCGGAGGGAGTCGTGGTAGTGGGTTTTGTTTTCCTTTTGTTCATCTGGATTATTCCAGGGTTTGTAATTCAGTTGCTATGTTCCGTCCGTTTGGATGAGTTAAAACCATGTTATCTTTATATTCAATGAAATGTACTTTTCTTCTTTCTTCATTCCTAACTGTGCTTTCATTTTTCTTTTCTTTTATGTACAGTTCTTTTTATGCTGATACCAATGACATGACATGCATGAGGAATCTTCGGCCCAGTTTTAAAAGCCAATCTAACTTAGAAATAATAATACAAGAAATCGAGTGTGATGATGAAGTGGAATGTGATAATGACGATGCCTATGAGGAAATTAGTAAAGAATTAAGTCACTTTGAAGAAAAACCCAAACCTAACCTAAGTGACACGGAAGCAGTTAATCTAGGGGACCAAGACAATGTTCGCGAAACTAAAATAAGTGTTTATCTGGAGCCACGACTTAAGGAGGAGATAATTAAAGCATTGTTCGAATACAAGGATGTTTTTACGTGGTCGTATGATGATATGCTGGGTCTAAGTACCGATTTGGTGGTTCACAAATTACCCATTGATCCGGCACTCCCTCCGGTCAAGCAGAAACTAAGAAAGTTCAAAACGGATATAAGTGTAAAGATCAAGGAAGAGATTACCAAGCAGTTTGATGCAAAGGTCATTCGGGTTACACGGTATCACACCTAGTTAGCTAATGTTGTGCATGTGCCGAAGAAAGATGGCAAGACCAGGGTGTGTGTCGGTTATCGGGATCTTAACAAGGCAAGTCCAAAAGACAATTTTCCACTGCCAATCATCCATATACTGATTGACAATTGTGCCAAACATGATATTGGTTCTTTTGTGGATTGTTATGCGGGTTATCATCAGATTCTAAAGGACGAGGAAGATGCAGAAAAGACAGCATTCATCACGCCGTGGGGAACGTATTGTTATCGGGTCATGCCGTTTGGTTTGAAAAATGTTGGGGCAACTTAAATGAGGGCCATGACAACAATATTCCATGATATGATACATAAGGAAATCGAGGTGTACGTGGATGATGTGATCGTAAAGTCTAGACAGCAGTCCGACCATATCAGGGATTTGAGAAAGTTCTTTCAAAGGCTTCGCAGGTACAACCTTAAGCTCAATCCTGCAAAATGCGCTTTCGGGGTGCCATCTGGGAAGTTGTTGGGATTTGTAGTCAGTCGTCGGGGTATTGAGCTAGATCCATCGAAGATCAAATCTATTCAAGAATTGCCGCCTCCAAGAAATAAAACTGAAGTGATGAGTTTATTGGGAAGATTGAATTACATCAGTAGGTTCATTGCTCAGCTCACTACAACTTGTGAGCCGATTTTCAAATTGTTAAAGAAAGATGTTGCAGTTAAATAGACTGATGAATGTCAGGAGGCTTTTGGTAAAATAAGGGGGTATTTGTCGAACCCACCTGTGTTGGTCCCGCCAGAACTAGGGAGGCCTTTGATTCTATATCTGACGGTTTTGGATAATTCATTCGGCTGTGTGCTAGGGCAGCATGATGTTACGGGCAGGAAAGAGCAGTCTATCTATTATCTCAGCAAGAAGTTCACATATTACGAGGTCAAGTACACTCATCTGGAGAGGACGTGTTGCGCCCTAACTTGGGTGGAACAGAAGTTGAAACATTATTGGTCATCATACACTACTTACCTCATATCTCGCTTGGACCCATTAAAGTATACTTTTCAGAAGCCTATGCCCACAGGGAGGCTTGCAAAGTGGCAGATCCTGCTTACAGAGTTCGACATTATCTATGTGACGCGGACTGCGATGAAAGCACATGCATTAGATGATCACTTCGATGAGAATCCAGTCGATGAAGATTATGAACCTTTGAAAACTTATTTCCCTGATGAAGAGGTGATGCACATTGAAGAATTGGAACAAGTAGAGAAGCCGAAATGGAAACTCTTCTTTGATGGGGCTGCAAATATGAAAGGTATGGGAATAGGAGCGGTACTCATTTCTGAAATAGGCCAGCACTACCCTGTTACAGCTCAATTTTGTTTCTATTGTACGAACAACATGGCAGAATATGAGGCATGTATCTTGGGACAGAGATTAGCTGTAGATATGGGTGTCCAGGAAGTCTTGGTCATGGGTGACTCGGACCTACTGGTACACCAAATTCAAGGAGAATGGGAAACATGAGATTTAAAGCTTATACCGTACCGGCAATGTTTGTATGAGCTTTGCCAACGGTTCCAGTCTGTAGAGTTCAGGCACATTCCAAGGATTCATAATAAGGTCGCCAATGCTTTGGCTACTTTGGCATCAATGTTACATCACCCGGATAAGGCTTATGTAGAACCTTTGCAGATTCAGGTTCGGGATCAACATACTTATTGTAATATGGTAGAGGAGGAGTTTGACGGCGAGCCGTGGTTTCATGACATCATGGAATATATCAGAATGAAGGTATACCCAGTGCAGGCCACCAGCGATCAGAAAAGAGCAATTCGGCGATTAGCAAGCGGGTTTTTCCTGAGTGGAGGAGTGTTATATAAAAGAAACCCAGATCTCGGGCTGTTGAGGTGCATGGATGCAAGGCAAGCCACATCTATCATGATTGAGGTACATTCGGGAGTCTGTGGTCCGCATATGAGTGGATATGTTCTGGCAAAGAAGATCCTACAGGCAGGTTATTATTGGCTTACTATGAAGCGGGATTATATTGGTTTTGTGCGTAAATGCCATCAGTGCCAAGTGCATGGAGATTTGATTCATTCTCCGCCATCGGAACTACATACGATGTCCGCACCATGGCCTTTTGTTTCATGGGGCATGGATGTTATTGGGCCAATCGAACCGGCAGCATCAAACGGGCACATGTTCATTTTGGTAGCTATAGACTATTTTACCAAGTGGGTGGAGGCTAAAACGTTCAAGTCTGTAACCAAGAAAGCTGTGGTGGATTTTGTGCATTCGAACGTTATCTGTCGATTTGGGATACCGAAAGTGATCATTACAGACAATGGGGCAAACCTCAATAGTCATTTGATGAAGGAAACATGTGAGCAGTTCAAGATTACCCATAGGCATTTTACTCCATATCGCTCTAAAGCAAATGGTGCGGTTGAGGCAACTAATAAGAATATAAAGAAAATATTGCGGAAGATGGTGGAAGGTTCGAGACAGTGGCATGAAAAGTTTCCTTTTGCATTGTTAGGGTATAGCACCACCGTTCGTACTTCGGTGGGAGCGACTCCTTATTCATTGGTGTATGGCATCGAGGCAGTAATACCCGTAGAGGTGGAAATCCCGTCTCTGCGAATCGTTGCGGAGGCTGAGATCGATTATGATGAATGGGTGAAAAGCCGCCTTGAGCATTTGAGTTTGATTGACGAGAAGAGATTGGCATCAGTATGTCATGGTCAACTGTACCAACGAAGAATGGCAAGAGCATACAACAAGAAAGTGCGTCCAAGGAAATTCGAAGTCGGACAGTTAGTACTGAGGCGGATTTTGCCTCATTGGGCTGAAGCAAAAGGAAAATTTGCCCCAAACTGGCAGGGACCATTTGTAGTAACCAGAGTGTTGTCTAACGGCGCACTATATTTGACAGATGTAGAAGGAAAATGTATAAAAATGGCCATCAATTCCGATGCGGTCAAGGGATATTATGTATGATTTCTTTATTTCTGAATGTATCTGTTTGTATTTGGCATATCTTAAAGATTGAAATGACGAAGGCGTTTTGTCCTGCTATCCAAACACTTTTATCCCTTGTCATCCCCTTTGAGCCTTACTTATTTTTCATACCCCTCTTTCGGAATCAATGGCACTATCAAGGAACACAGGTGTCGAACATAAAAGAAAGAAAAGAGAAGCAAAGGGAAAAGGACAGAAAAGGAAAGAAAAAAAAGAGAAAGAAGAAGAAAAAAAAAAAGAAAAGAAAAAATGAAAAGTGATGGAAAAGAGAAAGAAAAGAAAAGAAAAAGAAGAAAAGAAAAGGAGAAAAAGAGGAGAAAAGAAAGGAAAAGAAGATGAAAAGAAAGAAAAGGAAAGAAAAAACACAACAACAAAGGTAATTATGATACCGTGAACTACGTTCGACTTGATCCCTAAAGGGTACGTAGGCAGCCTCTCTGAGGTTCAATCATACCCAAAATAAAAATCCAAAAGTCCCCAAGCAAGAAACTGGGGCAGAAGTTGTGATTGTTGTGAGAAGTTGGATTCCGAAAGTTGTAATTTGAACCCATTTGAATTGTTGTGAGCCTTTTATACCTTTCTTTCTAACCCAATCCAAAAGCCTACATTATGGTCCAAAGAAGGACCTTCTGATCAGTTTTTCAGAAATGCCAATTTGAGCAGGTAGAAGTAACTCATGATAGGGGCAACACTCTGGTTCAAGCAAGAAAAACAAAGTAAAAAATGAGAGAGTCTTATTGGTGAAAACCTTTATAGGCACCATAAGGCGACGGGAAATGAGAGAAAAAATAAATGAGAGAGTCTTATTGGTGAAAACCCTCGCGGATACCTTGAGGCGAAAGTGAGTTGAAAATGGTTAATTGGCAAAAGGTCTGTGGGTGGAAAACTGTTTCGAGGCACCGCAGGATGAACAAAGTTAAGGTTTGGGTAAAGTAATCAAGTGATGGAAATTCTGGGGCAACAAAGTATGGTAATTGAAAGCTGGTTAGTTGGATAGATTGGTCCGATTAATCTAAAATGCATGTCATGACCATTGGTACCAGCTGTTCCGCTCAGATAAGTTTCTTTTCCTTATCTTTTTAACCAGTCATCTGGTTTTGGATTCTTCTTATCCTTAACTCAAAAAATCATTGCATTTCATTTTCTTTTGAGGGTTTTATCTAGCTAAGATATTTCAGTGCCAATTTTGTTCAATGCAAGCAAAAAGGACTTCAAAGCTCACTCCCATCTTCCAAAAATGGTAAAGCATAATGTTGTTAGAGCATGTCAACAGCAACATGATGTAAAATGGAATATGGGAAGTTGCAGGAAGTTTCATCGGTGGAATAATTGGGAAATGTTGTGGGAAATTTAAAGGTCCAAACAAAGGGGTCGGAGGTATGAAACAATAGCACGGGTACAAAACATTCGGGTTGTCAGAGGTTGAGGAATTCGAAAGTCAGTCAGAAAGTCAAGCGGTTCAGGGTCAGTTCAAGGAAGTCAGTCAACACAAAGCAAGGCAGTGGAAGGATTTTTCAGCAAGAATGACATCAACTAACCACCTTTTTAAACTAACGAAATTTTCTTTGATTGAAACAGGGGCAGAAAAGTTAGTTGTTGAGGAGGAATTCTCCAGGAGGGAAAACAAGCAGTAATCAGGTTTGACCGCAAAATGTGGTTTGATTAAATACAAGATAATCATGAATAGCATAGGGGAATATAATTTGGTTGCAAAGTTTACATGTTTAGGATAAAATTCAAGTTGTCAGGACCTTCCTAGATAATAGGACATAATTCAAATACCCGGGTAAGATAACATGATATAGTGAGAAGTAACACCTTAGGTTCGTAATTTTTTGGAGTTGCCAGGATCTTCCTGGATAATAGGATGTAGTTTAAAACCCTTGTAGATAACATGATGTAGTGAGAGTAACACCTTAGGTTTGTAATTATGAGGAGTTGTCAGGACCTCCCTAGATAATAGGATTTAGCTTTCAATTCTTAGTAAAATGTAATAATATGATTAAGTTTAACACTCACCCATACACCCAGCTTCCAAACTGGGGCAGAAAATTTTCGTTGGTTGATTATTTTGTTGAAGTCAGGAGTCCGCCTGGAGAACAGAGACATACTTTCAAGTTTGATGTCAGGAGTCCGCCTGAAGAACGGAGACATACAATTTAAATTTTAAACGTCAGGAGTCCGCCTGGAGAACAGAGACATGCATTTCAAATTTCGGCAGTCAGGAGTCCGCCTGGAGAATAGAGACATTCAATTTCAAAATTCAGAAGTCAGGAGTCCACCTGGAGAATAGAGACATACAGTTCAAGTTTCAGCAATCAGGAGCCCGCCTGAAGAACAGAGGTGATACAATTCAAATTTTAGTTTTCAATCAACTTCTTTGTCTATTTTGAAGTCAGGAGCCCGCCTGGAGAATAGAGGAATACATTCAAGCTATGAAGTTAGGAGCCCGCCTGGATAATAGAGGAGTACTTTCAAGTTCAAGTTCAGCAGTCAGGGGCCCACCTAGATAATAAAGGAATAAATTCAATTTCAAGTTCAGCAGTCAGGAGCCCGTCTGAAGAACAAAGGCATACAATTCAAGTTTCGGAAGTCAGGAAGTCGTCTGTATAACAGAGTCGGAAGCCCGCCTGGATAATAGATGAATACTTTCAATTTTAAGGTCAGCAGTTAGGAGCCCGCCTGGATAACAGAGAAATACATTCAAGTGCAAGTTTATTCAAGTTCAGCAAGTTGAAGAGAAGGAACATCATCTTAGTTAGCAATCCGGAGTAACAACAATAGATTTCATCAGAGGAACGCAAGACAACAAGGGAGTACAAGAACAAGTTTGAAGAATTTAGATAGGACTTTTGTAATTCTTAGTTCATAGATTAGCCTAGCTTCTTTTATTTTGACACGGTGTAATAAGGGAGGTCAGCAGGCAGTAGCAGCAGCAAGCGCAATGAAATCACAGCTCCTAGTAGTCCCAGCTACTAGATACGCCCGAACTACACTGACCTGATTTCTGTTTAGCCCAGGATATGTAGGCAACCTCTGAAGCAGGGTACGGTCAACTTTTTCAAAAATGCTTCCCACGGAATATTCAAACGGGCAAAAATCGCTCGTATTTGCTCACTTATCTTTGCCCGAAAACCTTTCATGTTTCCGAGCAAAGAGAGGTAGCTGTAAGCACGTGATTTTTGCCATATACATGAGTTATTCCCAAAATTCAAACAAAATAATTTCTTTGTTATTTTACAATTTTTGTGAATTTTGTGGCATTTTTTGTTGATTGTGTGCATTTTTATTGGTGCATTTTTAATCCATATGAAAAATATAAAAATATATACTGGACATTTGCATTTAGGATTTAATTTCATATTTTAGGATTAATTAGTGGCTAAGTTGTTTTTAGAACGTAATATGGAGAAAATAACAAAAATAGTCCACTTTTGAATTTTGAATTGTTAATTGTTGAATTTGTCGCAAAATAGGTTTTAAACAATTTTAGGGATTAATTATCTTAACGTTGAAAATATATCAGGTCTTTATTCTTATTGTTTTTGCATTTTTATAGAGTCAGAAAATAATAAAGAAAATAATACAAAATGAATTGAAATAATAAAAGGAAAAAAATTAAAAATTGGTCTTAATTGAAGACCAAATTTGGGCTAAACACGCAGCCCAATCGGACCAAGCCCACACCCCGTTTCAACCCGGCCTGCCCCCCCTTTAGCGAAACGACGCCGTTTAGCGTCGATCAATCCGGGCCGTCGAGGTTAATTAATCCAACGGACGAGAAGCTTGGATTGTTTAGTATATTAGTGTCCAAACGTTACCCCCCCACCCATCTCGTCTCTCAGACCTCAGCCATACTCCAACCCTAAAAACCAGCCGCCCTCATATCCTTCGCCGGAACCCTACCGCCGGCGAATGCCACTTATGCCATCGACCACCAAATTAACACCCTGTGACCGCCTGGGCCTCCTCTACCCAACCCCCATGGCCTTGTCTCTCGAATCTGCCCGGAGCAGCTCGAATATCAAATCTAAAGTTTCCGGCCAAAGCCCTCAAGCAAAATCTCCATGATTTCGGACCTTAATAGCCCTAACCATGGGGTTTCTTATGAAAACATATGGTTAGGGATATTACGGGTCAGAAATTTCGGAGAGTTTTGGAGTAACAACCACTGGCCGGAGTTTTTCGTGTATCAGTGAGTTTTCTTGTTTCATTTTTTATTTTTCATTTTTTTTCCTTTTTGTTTTTCTGCATGAGTGAAGTCTTAGTTACAATTTCTTAATTTTGATTTTATTAAGTGTTCAAGTTAATTTTATGCTTTATTTTTGTTTATTAGTATAGTTTAATTGTTCTTTTGATTCACTGTTTCATTTGTTTTAGTCAGCAAGCTTTTCCCCAGTTATAGTTTTAATTTTGTTTGATGGTTGATCATGGTTTTGATTTTAGAATTGTCTTAATTGATTAGTTTGGGTCGATACAATGCTGCCCGTTAATTGTTAGCTATAGGTTAGGTTAATTTAAATTCCTGTTCTGTTTTGATTTTGAATGCTTAAATAATATTTGGTCGTTGGTATAACTAATAAATTTGGGTTGGAATTTGTTTGGGACTGATTTCAGTTATTAGTTTGATTAATTGTTCATTCAGCATTAGTGTTAATTAATGTAGTGTTTAAGATAGGTTGTTTGGGTTAGCTGAATAGATCATATGTTAGTTAGTTTTAGTTAAATTTTAGCTAAGATGAAGGAATTGGGATCAGTTAATATTGGGCTGTAAATTGCAGACTAGTAGAAGGGCATTTTAGGCATAGAAAGAGGTAGCTTCTTTAAGAATAGTAATTTCAAAGTAGGGAAAGGGTAGTTTAGGAATTGTAATGGGTATAGGACCTTCTAGAATAGGGTACAAGTGTAGATTTCAGTAATTGTGATGCATTTACTTGTTTAGCAAGTCAAGAATAGAGGGACTAAACTGAAAATAAGGGAGGGACTAAAAAGAAAACCTAAAATCTTATTTACCCTCTTTAGTCACCTATAAAAGGGCATGAAATGACTTGAGGAAAGGGGGAGATCTGTTCAGCCAAAAATTCACTTTTTCATAGCAAGTTTAGCTTCCAGAAAGTTTTCCTTTCTAGTTCCAGATTCAAAGTAGAAGTTAGAAATTCAAAAACCAAAAAAAAAAGCAAATAGGTTCATAAAAATCCAAAAACATGTGCTGTTTCATTCAACTATGAAATTGATTCTCTAGTTTTAGTAGCTGAGTTACAAATCTCAGTTCCTTTTCTGGTGATTTGAGTATTCAGAGAAATTTCTGGTTGTTTCAAGTAATATTGGGGTTTCAGTCAGTCTGTTTCGGTTCCATTTGTTGAGTTTTCGAGTTTGGGGGTGTTCTGGCTGTTTAAGAATTCAGTGTTGAGTCAAAATTTTGGATTCTGAGTTGCTGGGTTGTTGATTCCTCTGTTTGGATTGTGAATTTGCTGTTGCTGCTCACTATCATCTTAACTGACCTTTCCTCTTCCATTTCTATTCAATTTCTAGGTATTTCTCATGCTCAAGCAATGCTGAAGATTACTGCCACTTGTAGAAAACAAATTTGAAGCGTGAATAATAAGAAACACATGCTTACACTTGAATATTTACCTTTACTGCTCATTTTTTTTAAAAAAAAAAAATTGTGTTGGTTGATTCATTTGGATTGGAATTTCAGTAATGTTTATGAGATTACAAACTGTATAACTGGACAATGTTGTGCTGTTTTAATTTGTGGACTTATGAATTGATTCTATGTCTCCCCTTGACCATGAGAGTTCTGTAGCTAGTAGTGTTAGTTAGTTAGTTTCACAGAACGATTTTGTAAATGAGAATAGTGAAAAACACAAGTTCATGTTTCAGTAGTTAATTCTAATAGTCCAGTTTATCTAACAATGTTAGTTTGAATTAGTTTGGAAATAGTTAGTCCACTTTGAGTTTGGGTCATTAACTTGTTCATGTCCATGTGATTAAGTGAAATAATGCAATCAAGTTGCTATCACATGTTGTTAAATTTGAACTGTTTCTGATTGCCATCTTTAGTAATATGTAGGAGTCACTAATAGATGAAAAATAATTTGTCGCTTATGTTTAGAATTGAATGCAACAGGGATCAGGAATAAAAATGGCGTTAAAGTGCAAAGTTGGTTTCTATAATTTTAGGTAAATATAGTGCAAACTGCACCGAATGACATTGGGGACTAATTGGGCCGTTTGGTGTTGTGTTACCGCCCAGGCTCGATCCCTGATTGTTTCTGCAAAGAATTTAGATAGGCCTCCTTTTAAGGGCCTAATTAATGAGGGGTCGGCAACCTATCACATGGGGCATCCCTATAGGCCCAAATTCACGTGGGTGTTGGGTTGCTCTAACAAGTAGTATTAAAATTAAATTGAATAAGTAGAGATAACTATTAATAGAAGAACTACAAGACCTTTTAGGATATCCTTTTAAAATAAAATGAGACGAGCCTCGCCAAACAAAAACACATAGATTGTCGGGCCCTCAATAAATGTTTGTGATAAAATCCTTAGAGTTCGGAATGGTCCGTTTAGCGAATTTTCATGGCCTTCCTCAAAGATAATAACGCGACAGTCTCCTTAGGCACATTTTTTTTAATAATTTACTTCCTTAAACTCGGGTGCGCATTGATGCAACCCAAATCCAAATCTCGACGAAGTCGAAATGGGTTGACAACCACGGGTGCATTGATTGCGACGTGGTTCGAAACGCGTTTTCACGACGTCACAATTCTTTTAAAATAAACAAGGATAAAAAGCGGTTTACGAATAAAAGGCACATAAGCTAGCATGTATTGAAATCAGATAAAATCAAATACAACAGTTAAGAGACCGTGCTAGAACCACGGAACCCGGGAATGCCTAACACCTTCTCCCGGGTTAACAGAATTCCTTATCTAGATTTCTGGTGCGCGGACTGTAATACAGAGTCAAATCTTCCTCGGTTCGGGATTCAAAACCGGTGACTTGGGACACCATTAATTTCCCAAGTGGCGACTCTAAATTTTTAATAACCAAATCCTATTCTGATTGTCCTTTAATTGGAAAACTCCATTATACACCCTTCCGGGGGTGTAGGTAAAAAGGAGGCGTGACACACTTTAACTACAAAATGACATCAACTAAACTAGGAACACATGACTCTATTTCTTCTTTCTCTGTACTCTAGTCCTCTCATTTTTAGCAGGAGCACCCTTCCTCCTTACTAGCCTGCATGTAACCTCACTTTCACTGATTGACCCATCTTCTTGCTTCTATGTAGCATAGTCCCATAGAAGAGCTTCATAGCGTCTACGGTGTTGGTCGATATCAGAAAGATCTTCTTTTGGGATTGCCAAATTTCCAAGGCTAACATACTCCGCAAAAGCCGCCACAAATACATCACAATCGCTGCATAAGATCAATTTTTTTTATTATGTAACAATTGATTAAAATAAAATAATTAAACACATAGAAAAAGAGAATAGTTTTTGTACAATGATCTTTCCTTTTGCTGTGGAATCTCCGCAACCATCCACTATATGTTGAGAGGGTCTGTAACTGGTTTCTCAATGTATGCCTTTGTGGTCTTGAAGTCAATGTCATTACTTTTCCTGTAGAAACCAGTGCAAGACAAATACAGAGGGATAATGATTGAAAACTTATCAACCAATGATTCAACAGTATTATGACGGTTTGAAGACACCATGGAATCATAAACATAAAGTTGTCTGTCCGCTATGTCGAAAACGAGCAACAACCAATGGAAATTCTCTACAATGTTCATAGGCATGATGACATAGTCAACTACATCCCAGACAACATTAGCAAGAAGTCTATACCCAAGGATATATTCTGCAACATCATCATCTGATTTAACAACCGAATACTTAAGTTCTGGTGGAGAACTGTTGAACTTGTCATAGATTCGTTCAATCTTGGTCCTGAACAAGCAATCGGTTGTTGTGAACCTAGTGTCGTTGTTGGGGTCATACTTGCCTCTTTTTCTCAAATAATACATAATAACATCAATGTGCTGCAAAATAAAATAAAGTCTACTATAAGATACAAAGTAACCACAATTATCTACATAACACCTACAACTTAAACTACAATTTGAACTAATCAAATAATCTAACAGATTGCTACACTTTAGCTACTATACAGAGGAACAAATTCAACAGCTGAAGACAAAACATAGTAACCTATATATCTTGTCTACAATATAACTACAATTACACTGCACAGCTGAAGAGAAAACTACAATATAACTACAATTACACTACACAGCTGAAGACAAAACACATATTGTGAAGGATTCTATTCTTTATACTTACCGTGTTATTGATGACTTGTCCTGGGTGAGCAAGGGCATAAAATCATTCCTTCTTATCCACCTTTTCACAACCAAAGTCTAACCAAGGCTTGATTTGGTTATCCTTTTTGGAAAAGTATTCTTTCCTCCTATAATAACAAAAAAATATCAAATAAAAAAAATGACAGAATGAATTACATATTTAAAGTTTAAAAATGGTGAAATGAAAGTGTAAAATTAAGCATTCATACCTCTTAGATACTTTGTCATTACGAAGGTATAACCAGTTGGTGAACCTTTCTATCAAATCAGCATCTACATTTTCACCTATAACAGTTGTGAAGGGGTGCTTGAGGTAGAAAAATTTAGGTCCGACAGAGGTGCTGCCTCCAAAACTATACAGAGGTGTGAAAGGTGATCGTGCATGTTTCCCCGGTTGCCTGGTTCTACCCGGATGAATAGGGGTTGCTTCATCTGGTATGGGCTCGCCATACATGACCAATTGTGTTAAGTTGTTTGGCAACTCAAAGTCATCCAATGTCGGACCTTTCTTGTCAATGCCTGAACCTTCAGGAACACCTTCATTCACAGTCACACCGTGAATTGGCGACTGTGGAACGTTATCTTCAATATCTGTTACATATAAAATAACATACTTAACAACATTGTATAATTGTATAAGCAAAAATTTACTACTTCAAAAGTATATTATGATACTATACCTGCTTTTTCTACCTCAGCTCCTTCCTGAAATCCTGGTTCTTCCTCAACCATTGCTGGCACACCCCCAGGAGAAACTTCAGCTTCTGAAGATAAATGTAGATGTATGTAGTTATGCACAATATTGTTGATATAAAGTGAATATAATGAGCTTCTGATATTATACCTGCTTGTTGTGCCTCAGCTACTCCTTCAAATTCTGGTTCTTGCCCAACATGTGCTTGGAGATGTTCTATTGAAACTTCAGCTTGAATGAATAATTTAAAAAATGAGAATTGTAAATATATGTGGGAATTTGTAGTTAAAGTGTGAATTATAAAAATTTTGCATTGTAACCTTATTGTAATGAAAGTATGATAGTATACCTGTTTTATATGCCCCAGCTGCTTCTTGAAAATCAGGATCTAAGTCAACATGTGCTTGAACATGTTCCGGAGAAATAGCAGCTGCAAAACATAGTGAAAAAGAGGTTATAATAATTAGATAATGTTGTCTTGAAGTTTGTAGATATGTCTGAAGGAATTCTATAAATACTTGTATTGCTTGTGCTTGCATGCACTTGATCACCAATATTGAACTGAAATTGCTGGTTGTTCTCTCCTTGTTGTTGGTTATTATTTTTGGTTGAACTACCAGCAAACTACAATTTTTGGGTATGTTTGAGTATATTTGATTCATATGTCAAAATTAGTTTTACTACAAAAATATATGTCAATTCTTACCTTTGACTCGTCCACATCGTACCTCCTGTTTATCATCTTCATAACACTCTTCACAGAAACATCTATGTACTCTCGAAGGCTTGAGAGTTCCTCAAAAACAGCCTTCCTAAATTCAGCTAACTTTCCATCAACCTAAAAATTAAATATATAATTAGTTGGTAATCTTATTCAAAGTGCTACAGTTCCACTACAATTTAACAAAGATTTGTGCAATACCAATAGGGATCAATATAGAATTATACCACAAATTAACTACAATGTATAATATACAATAATTGTTATGGAATGAAGTTAAATTGTAGCAAAAAATGTCTTTATATTGTAGTTATTTATATTACCTGCTCAATCCCCTTTTCCAACTTCCTGAGCTTGCTAGTCACAGATTCAGTGTCCT
This sequence comes from Nicotiana sylvestris, assembly GCF_000393655.2. Taxonomy (NCBI): domain Eukaryota; kingdom Viridiplantae; phylum Streptophyta; class Magnoliopsida; order Solanales; family Solanaceae; genus Nicotiana; species Nicotiana sylvestris. Next base: position 72,487,104 of record NC_091063.1, on the reverse strand, counting down.
CTTGACAATCTGTATCTTTGGGTTCAAATGTTGGAGAAGCAGCAATTGGAACCTGTGATGATTGAGCACCATGTGCATCTTCATACTGAATCTTGTCTGGCAGATTAAGCACTCCAATCTCTTCTCCAAATTCAGTGATGCTTGTGAACTGAATGATGGAAATAATAGTTAGTTCAAGTAAATAAAAAAATGTAGATTAATTGTAGTTATTATGAAGATAAATGTAGCATCATACAAAAGTGAAAAAATATACCTTGAGCCACTCAGGCTTGATCATCTTCTCTTCAATTGCAGTTAACCAAATCTGGCCCTTTGTAGCTGACCATCTTAAAATGCGAGGTATAGATTCAGAACACCTCATAGCAAGCTCTGTACTAACGGACGAGCAACACTCATATAGCCACACTTGCAAGGCTAATGAGCATCCCCGTATCAGATAAGAATGTACATGGGGATTAAGACGATGTCGGACAGATTCAATGACCTGCTTGAAGGATTTGATACCCCATGGGTATGACTCAAAATTACCAGACTCTATCAGAAAGAACATAAACTTGTCTATGAAAGACACATGGTCTTTATCAGAAGGACAAACAAAAAATTTCAATAGATAAAGAATGCACAACCTCACTGCACCTCTTCGTTTGCCCAAGTTTTATTTGTGACTACATTTTTCAAATGCCACTTTTCAACCCTTTGTTTGTTCGAAAAATAGGTAGTCATTAAATGGCTAACATAAGTGGAAGTGTAACCATAGTCTGAAAACTTATTCATACAATTTAGACCAGTAATCAACCCAAATTCTCTCAAGGAAAAATTTAATTTTTCACCCTTCAATAGTACTGAAAAATATGAGTCAGTAGACTTTGATAATTCATACTTCATCAGAAGATGAATTGCTTGGTTTTGCATACTAATTGTGGGGAGACCAAATAAGTAACCAAAACAAGTTTTTTGGAAAAGCTTTAAAGCATTTGGAGAGAGTAAAGCTTTTATCTGGCTAGGTATGCTCGGATCACACAAACTGTGGAATCTAAGCACACCATAATCAATATTTTGTGGTGCAAAGTAATGGCCATTCTGCAGAAAATAAAAAATTATTGAACATTAGTAGTTAGCATAAAAAGAAGTAGTAATCTACATATAACTACATGATAACTACAAAATATAACTAAAAGAAGAACAGCCTACCCACACCTATACCTACAAAACAATACAGGACATCTACACATGTAAACATTATCTCAAAACAATAAGGAAGAAAAAGGTAACCACAACTCTATAACTACAAAAATATAACACTTAGTTCAAGTAACTCACAAAATGTAGATTAATTGTAGTTAGTATGAAGGTAAATGTAGCAGCATACAAAAGTGAAAAATATACTTTATCTACAATTTATCCAGCAGACTACAAAACAACTACAAAATGACTACATTTATGCACTGTCTAAAAATCACAATTACAATTAACCTACAAAATTGAGACAAACAATCTACAAAATTTGGACAATTCTACATTTTACCAAAAAACACTTGAACAACAGATTTTTACAACCAAAAATCACACTAAAAACTGTAAAGAAAAATAATTAGTGTTTACCTTTACCAAAATCTTTTTGTGAACCAATTTTGGTACTTTTTTGGAGGGTTTCTTCTTTTTCGGTTTTGATGAAGAAGGAGAGACCTTGGGTTTTTTCACAGATGGAATTTTAGGGGAATGTTCAACAAAATCATCATCTACACACAACTCTTTGCCCTTTCGTTTGAGTTGTTTCTCGACTGGTTTATCACCTCCACCAGCATCAACATCGTGCAAATGCTTGGTTCTCATCTCCGCACGGATTTGTCTATGAGATGAAATACTAGTAGTAGGTTCACTTGCATGTGTCGATTTTGCGTTTTTGGGTGGTGATTTTGGTGTTAAAACACCCAAATCAAAGGATGGGATATCAGCTAATGTAGCTTTTGAAGCTTTTTTTTTTGGGAGTGCTGATTTTTTTCATGATTTGGGACTTGAAAAAACAGATGCAACTTCAAAATAGGATTTTGTGAAATTAACTGGAAAAGAAAATTGTTGAATCGTGGGTAACTGATGGTAAACGTGGGTGAGAGGCGAGTATACGAAAATGGGGGAATTAACTGAAGGTAAAACGTGGGGGGTGTGGGGGGTGGGAGGAGAGAGAGGCGGGTAAACGAAAATGGGAGAATATATGCTCCTAAATTAACGCCTAATATAAATGAAGCATTAATTATACCCTTAATTTGAATTGTGGTATATAAATGGTAATTTGGTATGCTGAAATGTAATTAACACAATCCTTAAACATTGAGGGTAATAAGGTTTCATATATGGTATAGGAAGGTAAAATTGCCTTTTTTTAATACAAATTATGACGAACTTGCCTAATAAGAAGCTTGGAAAATTATACTCCACTGTATAGCCGCTGTAAAAATAATAGTCCAAAATATATATAGAATTTGTATATTTTTTGTATAATATATATATATATTTTGTATGTTATATACAAATATTATATAAATTTTATACACTTTTTCGGTTACCAAATATAAATAATTTCTGGCGCGGGCTATAAGCGATAATATCCCAATAAGGTCCCTATGCCATGTGCTACCTGATTCACAAAACAAGGATTGGATCAATTGTAAGACATGTAAAGTTTCAATGACTCAACAAAATCATTAAATCAGTTTATCAGAAATAGTATACGATCTTCGTTGAGACTTCTTTTTTCAATAATGCTGTAGCCTATTGGCATAAATAAAGACTTATTCCCACTTCATGCTCAACATCAAACCAACTTAATATAAATTAAGAAGATCATTACTAGTAACAATTTAGGTGACGTAGAGTTTTTGTTCGATTTGCGCTTGATTATGAATTAATTCTTACTTTAATTTCTATGTATTTTATTTTTAGAACTTAAAATGTTGTTTTCCACATTTTTACGAATGACACTTATAATACAGTTAATGAATTAAATGATGATGAGTATCAATGAGGAATGTTAAATATTTTGGACAGTTGATAATACAATGTATGGGGGAGTGGGAGTAGCTGAACCATCATAAACCTTTATTGCAATTTGCAACGATCAATCCTTTATTTATGATGTCCTAAAATTCACACATGCTAACATGTACTACTAGCTAGGTCACTAAAATACAATGCTACATGTCTCCTTAAATTCAGTTACAGTACTAAGACAATTTCTTTGCTGCTCGTAGACTAGATTTCTCCAATTATACAACAACAACAATTCAGTAAAATCTCACTAGTGAGTTATGGGAGAGTAATGTGTACGTAGACTTTACCTCTACCTTGAGAGGATAAAAAGGCTGTTTCCGAAAGACCATCAGCTCAAGAAAATAAGATTTCTCCAATTATGTTTAGAAGAAAACTTAGAATATACCGGAAAGTGGAAAGAAAAGGGTTACTTTTTTTTTTTGATAACGATTTTATTGCCACTTGAAGGCAAATTACATTTGTTGAAGGAGGGCTAGGCCTGACCTTCATTATAACAATGTTAACCTGGGGAACCGGGTTAATGACCTATGAGAAAATTACATGTTCCCAAAAATGTCAATAAAAATGAAAATAAAGCGGGTACTTCAAGGTGGCTCGTAGATAGGTCTACTAGGCTTTCTCTTCTTGACTCGAAAGGATGGTAACTGCCATCTATCATTAATATTCAAGAAACCTCTAATTTGTCTTGGTAAGCTATTAAAGCGAGTGTTATTAAAGAAAAGGGTTACTTATTCAAGAACAAAATGGTTAAGAATATCACTTTAAAGTTAAACCGAAAATTCTGAAAACTACAATCATGACAAGAGAAATTCTTTAAATTTTGCTAAACCTGAAGGGAAGTGTAAGTATTTGGGTTAACGAAACACAAGATACAACGCTGGGAATTACTTGTCCTACTTTCAACTTGAGTTATCCTAAAAGTTTATTCACTTTCTTTTATAAAATTCTCTATATTAATAAGTAGTTTTCATTATTTTATTGAAAACAACGTTCATTTTTTTGGACTTTCAAATTTTTATTTTTCTACTTAAAAGGTTGTTTGCCTTTTTGTTTTGATCATGGGCTTCAATCATGCAATTGGGTTGGCACGATATAATAAAGGAATTTTTACCTCTTATAGCAAAGGTTAATATCTTATTTATTTTAAATAAATACCATTTAAAAAAATTATATTCTATAAATACCTTTTAAGGTTTATAGCAAAATATTTAATTTTGGTTACTTCCTAGTCCTAAGCCACTAAATACGCTAATCAGTTACACTATTTTCTTTCTCTATCTACTTTGATACATCCTATTCTTTTCCCCCTCCCATTAAAATTTCTCTGCTACGCCGGCGGTGACAACCGTATCTTCTTTCAAAAAATTCTTTAAAAATATGTATTGTTTCGATCCTAATAGTTTACTTGTTTCGTTTGTTTATCACTGTTTTGTGTGTTTGGAGTCTTTAAATGTCTTCTTTCTTTCAATCCTAATAGTTTAAGTGTCTTCTTTCGTTCATTTGTTTAAGCTTTCAATTCGTCATTCAAAATCAGACCCCACAAATCAATTTCATCATTCAAATTCAATCTCTATGGGATTTCGAGTACTGAACTCTCCAATGCCATGGGGGCAAATCCAAAGGAGATGAAGCCTCCGATCGACGACAGCGTGGGAACTTTGAGATTCGGGGTTTTTGCTCGATGCCGGATTCGTCGGAAATTAGGGTTTATTTTTGAACAAAGACGATTGATTTTGGGGCTGAACAACTTGATTTTCTGTTAATATATTTCAATGTATTTTCAACGTATCACACTGTATTTCCATGTATTTCATTGTATTCATTGTCTTTTTTTCCATTGTAATTCAATGTATCTCGTTGTATTCCATGTATTTTATTGTATTTACTGTCTTTTTTTCTCATTGTATTTCAATATATCCCGTTGTATTCTATGTATTTCATTGTATTCACTATCTCGCTATATGCCATGAATGTATTCATGTTTTTTTTAATTAATATAATCTATGTATTCAGATGTATTATATAATTTCTTTGAAGATTGCTATGTTTTTGGGGTATTTTTGGGTTGAGAATATTTTTTATAACTGAAAATACAAAATTTGTGTGTTATAATTGAGTTTGTTGAGTTATATTAGGAGTCTATTATGTTAATTGATTCACTTTCCATTTTAAAAATAGTGTAATCCCCTATTTTACGCCGTGAATACAGTCGAATACAATAATCTGTCCAGTTGTAATCCCATGTTTCACTCCATGAATACAGTCGAATACACTCGAATACAACAACTGATTAGCTGGACTTCCCTGATTCATGCCTATTTTTGCTACTGTATTCATGAATATAATAGCTTAAATACATCAAATACATCTTATAACCACATAAAAAATATCTATAATCTGTAATATAGCAAATGGTATCTATAGATGGCTAATTACTATTAAAAGGTAGTGCTTTACGAAAATTTCTCTTTATTTTAATTAGTGGTGACAAAATGCGTAAAAGAAAACAGTTATCCATCTATATTATCCATTAAAAACGGGTTGGATAATGAACTTTTTAAAAATGGATCAAATATGGATAAGAACCATATTATCCACTTGGAAAATGAATAATCAATGGATAACCAATGAGTTTAACTTTTACATTTGTAAAGCCTCAAATTGGGGATTTCTCAAGTTTGGAAAATTAGGAATTCTCATAGAAGTGGTCATATTCAAGAAGTCATGGATAATATGGATATCCATATTATCTGTCGATTAATCCGTTTTTTATTCATATTAAATATGGGTTGAGTCGGATAATTTATCCATTTTTGCATTACCCATTTTGACTCACATATATTCGACCCGACCCGACCGTTTGTCATTCCTGATTTTGACCAAAAATGTGTCATCAATTAAAGGGGCAAGTGCATAGATATTCTCAAGGATGTTATTTAGAGATTAGTCAGTATTTATTGTCCTGAAATTTTAAACTAAAAATCTTAACTTCAGGACAATTCGGGATATAACTGAAAAACTAAAATTCAGAATGTACTGACTAATTTCTAAATAGCAATCCTTTAGAGTGGCTACCTGGTATCACTTCTACTCAATTAAATACAACAAGTACTCGCAGTTCCAACTCCCAGTTATACTATTGGTGAAATTATTGATATATATTTGTTCTAAATATACGATATCTACTAGTTAATATCTAAGCTTCTACAACATCGAGAAAAAAAATAATAGCCAATCTCATTTCTTGCTAAGAGAATATCAAGTATGGAGAGAACATGTAAGATATGTGTACTGAAAGAGAGGATGTTGAGCATGTGATATTTAGATGTCCCCGGTCTCAACTAGTACAAAACTAAGTCCTATAAACTGGCCTGACTTGGACAAAATTAATGATTTTTCAGTTTCGTGGTATACATTAATTTCTAATGCTAGACAATATTCTGATTCAGTAGAGTTATTAAATTTAAGTGTTAATATGATGTGGCAAATATGGAAAGCTAGGAATATATGGTACTTTAATCGTGATAGGTTTGAACCGATTGATATTATTTCTAAGTCACTATTTGATTATCATGAATATAAGGATATTTTGGCTACTTGATCATCTACTTCTCCGCAAAAGGGGATTTGCTTAACAAACCACCAAGATGCCATATTATTATTTACTGATGCAAATTTGCTAGTGGATGCTAGATGTGCAAGTATTGGCGTTGCGGCTATGATGGCCTTGGGAAACTGCTTCATGCCCATGGATCCCCAATCCAGTTTGTGGATAAAGTCATGATAACTGAAGCACTTGCTATATGAAGGGCTCGTGAACGTGCACTTATAAAATGGTTGGAAGAAGGTAAAGATCCTATTAGATACAAAGAGTGTTGTTGACATGATTCGAAAAGAAATTACTACTTCATAGGAAATAGAAGAGATTTGTGAAGACATTTGGAAGCTCTCGACTTTGTTTGATCATATAGACTTTTTTTTTTTTTTTTATATTCCTAGGAATCTAAACAAACTAGCACATGATTTAGCTAAGTTTCTATTACTTTATTGAAGGAAGTATTTTGGGAGAACTTTTTTCCTAGTTGGATTGTAAAGGATGTTATGGGCACCATTGCTCGACTTGTTTATTCTATGCATTAATATGATACCTTTGAGGAAAAATAAAATCTCATTTCTTGAGTTCATGAACTTTTAGTCAATATTAGTATATAAAATATTAAATTAAGAAACAGACAACACCTATCCGTCACCCAGTGTATTTGGTACACATTGGATTAAGCCCATAATCGGGTATTGGGCCGGACAAACAATTACTGGACCCAGAATAGCAAAATTGCATCGGGGCCCCTATTTGGTCGCCCTCATTTAACCTATACTAATTTTTTAAATTTTTTTTAATTTGTACCTACTTTTTAAACAACTTCAGCCCCCTTTCTCCCCCTCCTTTGTTTTCTTTCGCTTTCTTCTTGCAAACAACCACAAACGTTCACAAACTGTCTGGTAGTTACATGAATTGACCAAAGGCAAAGGACCTGATCATTTGACTTTATTATTTCCTTTCGAAACATACTTTTCAACTGCTTTTGACGCTTTGTAATACTTTAATAATTCAATCATTTTGTTAAAAAAAATAATATAGCGATAATACGAATAATAGTTTCATATATAACAGATCTAACTTGTATGCAACATCAATTTTAATAAGGCAAGCAAGCATCGTCATTTAATTTGCAAAGGTTGCTTCCTATGTGTTGCTGCGTTTTATCAAGTTTGATAGAGAAGGAATATTTAAGGATACCCATATTGGAACTCTAAAAAACTTCCGCTCTAGAGCTGAAGTTTTCCCAGTTACAACACAAAAACTTCAGCTCTAGAGGTGAAGTTTTTATTTGTAACTGGCGAGTTTTTGTTTTGTAACTAGGACTGAAGTTTTTGTTTTTGTAACTGGGGAACTTCAGCTCTAGAGCTGAAGTTTTTGTTTTATAACTGGGGAACTTCAACTCTAGAGCTGAAGTTTTTGTTTGTAACAGCTGAAGTTTTTATTTGTAACTGACGAACTTCAGCGTTCTTAGATTTGAACTTCAGCCTGTAGATCAAGATTCTGTGGCTAGAACTTAGCTTATGTGATAGTAACAGGAAAAGTTGCAGATTTTTTTCCAAAAAATGCAATATGTTTTGTTGGATAGCAACATGGAAGATATTATACTTTATTCAATTAAATCCTTTATCCATTGCTTGGAGTGTTTGGTTGAGTCTGTATCTGAAATTTTCTGGAGCAAACCGTACCGAATATTGCTTCTAAGTAACTGTTATTGTATAGATGACCGCGAAAACTGCTAAATAAAGAGTAGAGCCAAATTATCAAATATTTGTTGTATGAAGATTAATCATCGACATTGTAGATTCTGAATAAAAAGATTTACTTGTGATAAACAGTCCAAAAGTTTCCGGTTACAACACAAAACTTCAGCTCTAGAGCTGAAGTTTCCGGTTACAACACAAAAACTTCAGCTCTAGAGCTGAACTTCAGGCCCGGCTACTAGAATGCTGAAGTTTAGCGTGATTGCCTTTGCTATTTCAGCCCAGTGTGCTGAAGTTATGCGAAAAAACGGGCACAAGTTAAAATGTGAGACAAAAAACGGGTATAGATGCAAATGCCCCACTCAGAATGTGGATTCACAATTTTTCTGGGAGAAATTCAAAAATAGTCAGATATACAAGTGATCATTCAAAAATAGTCACAGTTTCAAAAGTCATAGAATTTAGCCACTTTTTATGTAAATATAAATCTGAACGAAAACACTATTCAAAATTCGGAAAATACTCCAGCATAATATACTGGAATTCCAGTATAATATACTGAAGTTCCAGTATACTTTGTTGGAACTCCAGTATATTATACTAGAGCCAGCAAAATATACTGGTCTAACATAATATGTTGGAAGTTCATACATAGGTGTACCGAACTCCAGTATATTATGCTGGACCGGTCTCTATTACAGCAAAATAGTGGCTATTTTTCAATAACATGACAAACGCTGACTATTTTTGAATAATCAGTCCGAAAACTGGCTAGCTCGTGCTATTTTGACAACTTCTCTTGGTGTTGCATATTTAGGTAGAAGTCTCTTAACAAATGAGGTCCGTATGAAGTGAACTTATAATATATGGGTGGGCTTGAGTCGAGCTCCGATAAATTACAAAAATATGGTACTACTACTTTTTCGGGTGATATTTAACTTCAAGGTCAAAAGTTAAAAGTATTACTTATGGCGCAATTCAGGAAAAATACTTGTAAATTTGAAATTCTAGCCGTAGGACAAGCGGAGACGAAAGTTCACCTGTGCAATTCAAAAATAGCGAGATTTACAACTGGTTGTTCAAAAATAGCCCAGTTTCAAAAGTAATCGAAATTTAGCCATTTTTTATGTAAAGATAAATCTGAGCAAAAACACTGTTCAAAACCCGAAAAATACGCCAGTACATTATGCAGGAGTTCCAACATAAGTATACTTGAACTCCAGCATTTATACTGGAGTTCCAAGATAAGTATGCTAGAACTCCAGCATAATATGATGGAGTTCCAGCATAAGTACACTAGAACTCCAGCATAATATACTGGAGTTCCGGCAAGTATACCGGTCTAGTATAATATACTGGAGTTTGGAGCACCGGTGCTCCAGTCTCCAGTATATTATACTGGAGCCAGCTGAGTATACCGGTCCAGCATAATATGCTAGAGTTCATACACAGGTGCACCGAACTTCAGTATATTATGCTGGACCGGTCTCTGCTGCAGCAAAATAGTGGCTATTTTTTATTGACTTGGTAAACGCTGGCTATTTTTGAATGACCAGTCCGAAAACTGGCTATACCGTGCTAATTTTATGATATATTAACATTTTGGGCTTGTGCCTGCCGTTGGACCTTGTGTCGGAGAAGCCGTGGATTTCGGGCTTACTTGTGGATTTGAACTTTAATCAAGAATTCTATTTTGAAAGTTACTTTACAAGAATAATCAAGGAATATTTACACAAATAGTCGGTCGGATTCACTACTTACTTTTCTTGTCCGGTATACTTAAATTATATATTAAATAAATTATATATGAATTAAACTTATACCATCATCCGTCGGCTAATTTTAATTTAAGCGGTTAGATGATGGCTATTTAAGTTAATTCTTCTACCATTAATTATGATAGCATATTTTCAAGCACGCAATGGGACTATAGGAGGTATATAAACATTTTGATAGTAACGATGATTTTTGAAACTAAAGGATAAGAAATATGAGGTGCGAAAAGAAACGCAAACAGAGGTTCACAAGTCTCCCACCATACATAAGTCTATCTAATGTCAGCCATTACTTGATTTGCGCCTTTTTCCTGCATGCACTACTATATTAGCATCATCACTATATAGATAACAACAATATAATAATTGTAATTTCATCACTGTATTAAAAATAGCTGCCCCATTTTATTTTGTTTGTTATAGCCAACAACTCTCATTTGTTGCACAAATAATTAAAAAACTGCTTCTAATGACGACATTCAATTTTGTTTTCTTCATAATAACGTCCCTTCAAACCTAGAGACAGCCAATACTTATGTTACACACCGCCTTTCAAATCCCTATTGTTTTATATTTCCTAATCCCAAACTTTTGTCTCCCCCTTTCTTCTTCATTTTTCAATTCCTTTTATTTTTAACAGAGACATTGTGATTAAATAGACAGCAATTAAAATATTCTGTACCAAAATACCATATATTATAAGCTGTAGTCAAGTCAAAGCACTGTCTATTATGGGGTGCGTGAAGTTGGGAAGACATATTGACGGTAGACATGAAGTTGCAGTCATCCACCACAACAGGATAATCTTAACAATATGTACTTTGAATCTAATCTAATTCTATATTCTGAGGATTCTTTGTATCGTAATTTTTCTCGTTATTATTTTGAAATAAAGCCCACTTAGCTATACTATTAAATTCAATGTTTATACGCATTTTAATTAAACAATATTTTTGTCACAGAAAATAGACAACGCCCTAATTAAAGCTTGTGCTCACCACCGAACACAAATGGGGCAGATTTTGGCCATCAAGTTGGTATGTAAGACAAAACAAGAACAATATAGATTGAGGATTTTCCGGACTCAATTTGGAAGAAATGGCTTGCATAGGTGCAACGTCTCAAGTACACTGTGGCTGACGAATTTGGGCCCGGTAAAATGGGCCAATCGGGCCTGTAAGTGAGGCCCGACAAAAAAGCAGGACAGATGTAAACCTCACGTGTGGGTGGGGTTTCAGAATGAAGACTGGGGAAAGTGTTGCTAGGATTAGTCAAATTCAACAATCTGTTTTTCTATTTGCATTTAGGGGGGAGATAGAAGAGTGGGTGGGAGGGCCACACGTGCTGATGTTCAGTGTCTTGTCAACGGCAGACACGTGTGAGGGTGACTTCCATATAAGAGTGAGTGAGGCTCCGACAAACACGTTTTTCTTTAAATATCCAAAATTATAAGTTTTTTGTCCGTCTAATTCAAATTCTGTTAAAAAATAGTAACGCCTTTATATTGAAATATTTTTTACTCTCAAGAGTTCAAATTCGAATAGCATATTAAAAACATAATAATTTAAACCTTCAAATATAGGAAAACAACACGACACAAAGATCCCAAGTCTTTTTGTGAAAAGCCGGTGTGCCGTCGCTCTTCCAACTTTAGTCCATGGCACATAAAATGCGACATTTCACGTGATGTTGAGTCCAAAAACTAGAAATGTTCTATCTTCTATTGACAACCTTCTAATTAGCTAACTTAGGTCATCATTAATTAAGACTTAATTATTTAGTACGGTGCTTTTCTTTGAGCTTCCTCGAAGTTCGATTATTTAATAACCCACCTTCACTTCCTTGCTTGTATTTTTTTATTTTTAAAAAAGGGCCAAATTGAAACACATAGAAAGTTATGCGTCGAAAACCTTTTCTATTGTTATACTACGACTTAAATAATAATGTCATAAACGGAGGCGGATCTAGAATTTTAGTGATATAGGTGGACCACTAAAAAATGAGAAAAAAAGAAGTATTAAATGAGATTTGATCCTTAATCCTCTAGATAAATAATTCAACATTCAACCAAGTGCACTATTTAGCATCTTTGGAGCATGGGTGCCAGCAGATAATCCTAGACCAATTCTAAAAAATATGTACATAAAATATCTAGTTTGACAGAAATATCATGGGTTTACGTGCCCCATGTAAATGCCTACAAATCTGCCTCTGGCCATAAAGATTTTAACTTCAATTAAATTTTACCTTAGAGTGTAAATAAATTGACCTTAGAACTAAAAAAGGTTCTTAAAAATAGGTTACCTTCCGGTGATTTTAACTTACTGCTCATGTGTAGCTACCAAACATAAGGATTAGTGATTTTAGCTTATCTATTACCTATATTTCCACTTTTTATTTTTAACTAGTTTTGTTTGAATATAATATGGCACAGTGGACTTAATAAGTTAGTGTGAAAATGAAGTGTTTTGCTCAGAATTTGCTACAAGTTAGTAAAAATTACTCATCATTTAAGAGGGTGTTATTAGAGGAGAGGGCAACTAAATTTTGCTAAACTAGAGGAGTTGTAAGCAATTGACTTTTTTCTTTTCTTGAGAGAATTACAGCGACAGCTATATTTTCTACTGCCTGATTTTGTAAATTTGGTTGTGGATCATGAGTTTGTAGTTGCGATAAGTGAAATGTACCAATTCAGTTATTTGTGTTGGATCCAAAAGGGGAACAAATTCTGGAATAGGGAAATTAAGATTATGAACGCTGTCAATGTCGAAATTCTTTATTCATTAAATAGGTATTGATTGGAGTAATATTCCAAATCATGGAGCCAACTAATTGTCAACTTCAAATTAATGTGCAGTATATCCTCTTCATATATATGTTACTCCAGTTAGGATCTTTCAGATTCTTACATAAAGGTACATCAGATCTTTACCAATTATCGATTTTCTATAGTTCTGATTTCATCATGTGCCCATTCTCTATTCTGCTCGGTCTTAATAGCAACCATAAATATTTGCAGTAAAATTCATTCGCACTTTGATTTTTTCCCATTTTTTTTTTACTGAGTAAATAAAGAATGAGAGAACAAACTCAACCCAGTTCGTGTTGCCGAGAAAACACTTTTTTGTAAGGATATCATTCGACACTGATTTGCTAATGAAATTCATTTTACCTTTGGGAATAATCTTTTTAACTTTTTGATTAAAAAACATATGTGTATACTATGCCAACATCGATGGAAAATAATTAAAATACAAATTTGGGATTGGAAGTGAAAATGTCTCGTATGTAAATCATCTAAAAATCAAATTGTGACAATAGACCGATTACTCTTCAAAAATCATACATATGCAACTAAGTTAGGGCACATAATGCTGAAAATCAAAGTATTGACAACTGGAAGTATTTTCATGAATATCCTGTCATTTGTACTTTCCAAAGAAAAAAAACTTTATCAGACATTATTATTCTACGATTTGTCCCTAAATAACCCATTGAAGTATCTCGGTTGGAAGCGTGTTTTTCTTTTTCATTTAGTACAGATAATATGGATTATCCTAATCTTGAATAATCGTTTTACTCTATATATTCAGATACAGTTACACAGAGAATACAAAATTATTGTCCTCATAAACCTTTTTAAGTGAAGTGGATGAAGACAATAGTATATGAATTATTAGGGTATTGGTATATTATAAATTAAAGTATAAAAGGAAGAAGATTGGATATGGTTATGGAGGGTGAATGTTGCATTCAGGCGTCACAGTCATTGTATAGCCTATTGTCTCTCAAAGCAAAGGCTACATTTCAACATCACCCTTTAAAATCAACTTCATCCACTCTCACTTTCGCAATTATTGTTGGATGATGATGATAACAATTGCCATAAAAGAAACCTTACATTACCCTGCCTTAATTTAGAATGTTGTGCTTGTCACCCTTATCATTCTTTGCTTAGCTAAATTTTTAATATCCTTTTTAACCGATCCTCATAATTGGTTTATATATAAGTTAATACCATGCATGGCTCGTTGTTTAAATAATCCATAAATACATTCAAAAAATTGAAAGCTCGTGTCACTAAGATAATTATATAAATAAAAGTGGGTTCTCTCTAATAATTTAAGCTTTTAGATGAGATAATTATATTCTTAAACATGGTTTAGAACATGCTGAGATTCTGAGTTCGAGTCTCACCATATAAGAGCCCGTTTGGCTGATACGAAGTAGCTGATAAGCATTAAGTGCTGAAAACTATTTTTAGGTGCTGAATCTGATTTACAAAATAAGTAAATTACTTTTAAATTCCCTTAAAGTTATTTATATTAATTAAAATGTTACTTTTACAAGTTTTTGAATACCAAATTGATTCAATAAAACAGCTCATCCTGTTAGTGATATTGTTCGCTCTAGACCTAGGCCCTCATGGTTTTAAAACGCGTCACTAGGGTCTAAGGCTTGTTAACTTATATACCCAACATCCCTCTTGTGTTTTGCGGATGTGAGACTCCATCTAAAGTCTGGTGTATTACATTCAAGTACAAAAAATAATTTATTTTTCTTTTTAGTTAATACAAATTTGATTAGATAAGATTAGTTTTTATAAATTTAAATTAGTTTATGATAAGCTAAAATACACTCATAATTCATAAGCTATAGTATAAAAATTAATGATTTGACTACTACATTATATTTGGCACTTCGATTAAAATTTATACATCAAGCTTCATTGCTAAAAACGTGTACATCTACCACGTTCGTCTTTAATAACACAGGGCACACAAATTTTATAAAGTAAAGAAGATGGACGAATTAAGAGTTTCTAGACAAGAAAGCTTTCACATGCCTTTGACGTGTAGAAGAGCTTCAGAACTTTATTGTTTCGTGAGGATGGCCGCAGAGCTGTTGGTTTTGGAGAAAAGTCGTGAAAAAAGGGGAAATAATGAAGGTAGGGAGAGGGTTAGGATGGCATACGGGTAAAATCGGGGATAGTGCACACCCGAATTCTTGGTGAAGAAAACGAAATGAGGGCATGAACACACGAGATCGGAATCGGAGTTGAGAATCCTTTGTATCGAGGCCCGTGAAAAGTGAACGATGTGCTCATCATCGGGCCTGATAAAACGACGTACCCCGAAGTTGGGATGAATTCTAAGGCCTCGGAAAACATAATCAACGGTTATACACGACGGATAGAGGGCCGTGATATTCACAACCAACCGAATATCACGGCGTGGATCTCGCTCGATGTCGATTACAGATCGATAATTAATAAGAAAGGAAGATTTATACCTTTTTTTAGATTTGTAATGGGGGTGAAACTCTCCTACTTTGATAAGATACATTTGTAACACGCGAATCAAGACAATACAAATTTATTTTCTGCTTTCTATCTATTGCATAGTTCTTACTTAATTGTTTGTTCTTCATACGATTTGGGTTCGAACAAGGGTCCGATAGAGGGCGAAACTACTGTTCAACCTAGATTTGGGCTAGATCGTAACATTACCACTGGTTTGATCATTCATTTTGTCTTCAATTCGTTTATTTAATATTCTTGATTATTTGTATTCAATCAATCCACATATTCTTAAAACCGCGTACAAATTTAATTCTTATTCGATTCAAGGGTTAACAGTTTGGCGCCCATCGTGGAGCTAATGATAATAGTAGTAATTTGATTGTTCTTTAGAGTTTTAATTTCAGGTCACTTAAAAATGTCAAATTCACAGTCTGCCCGCTTGAACGTTGACGCTGAGTCTGGCCATCATGGCGAAAACAACAATCTGGTACCTAGAAACGAGGTGCCTCCTGCTGACCCCAACGGAGTCCTAGTTGTCGATCTGGTCGATGCTAACTCACAGGTGGCCATCGACGTCAATTTATCAACTAATCCGAAAAGAGTATTCCCGGGGGACCCTGACCAACGGTTCGGGAAGCACACGCATGTGAAGGTGATGGGTAAGCCTACTACTAATCTTCGAAATGTTGCAGGTTCAACAGGTGGCAATAGCACATCTAAATAATCAAGGTCACGCCCCCAGCATGGTCGATCGCGAACAATCCCGGGAAACACCTGAAGAAACGAACAAACCACCGAGAGACCGGGTGAAGCCAAGCCTGGGGTCAACCCCAAAATAAAGAAAATGCTTGAATCATTAACGAAGAGGGTGGAATCAGGTGAGAAGAAAATTGAGGCCAATGACAAGAAGGTGAAAACATACAATTCCAGGGTCGATCAAATCCCGGGAGCAAACCCGATATTAAAAGGGCTAGATTTCAAGAAATTTATCCATAAGCCTTTTCCTTCGAGCACGGCACCGAAGACGATCCCAAAGAGGTTTCATATGCCCGATATCCCAAAATAAAACGGAACCACGGATCCGAATGAGCATGTGATCTCCTATACATGCGCCATCAAAGGGAACCCCTTGGAAGATGATGAAATCGAGTCGGTGTTACTGAAGAAGTTTCAGAAGACTTTTTCCAAAGGAGTGATGATATGGTACCACAACTTACCCACAAATTCTATTGACTCGTTTGCTATTCTTGCAGATGCTTTCGTGAAGGACCATGTCGGGTTCATCAAGGTCGAGACTAGAAAGTCAAACCTTTTCAAGGTTAAACAAAGAGGCAACGAGATGCTCAGGGAGTTCGTGTCGAGGTTCCAGATGGAGCGGATGGACCTGCCTCCGGCTGAAAATGATTGGGCCATTCATATATTCACTCAGGGGCTTAACCCTTGAGGTTCCTTAGCTCTCAATGGCTAAAACAAAATTAGGTATAGTACCTGGCGGTGACCTGGGCCGACATCGACAGCAGGTACCAATCAAAGTTCAGGGTCAAGGATGACCAAATCGGAGCTTCTTTTGGGTCTGTGTACCCCATCAGCGTCGATGACAGGTCAAAGAGAGTCGTTGATCATGAGCCAAGACCAGTCTAGGATCGGTACCAACCATATATCGGGGATTGAAGGGGAAATGGGTCCAGACGTGACCCCACAAGGAACAGGAAGAGAATCAATCGAGGACCCAGTATCCGAGGTCTGATGAGTAAAAATGGTTTCGATAGCATAACTTCAACACTGATGCTGCCAGCATTGTGTCAGCCATCGGGCGTGTCAAAGAGACCAAGTCGCCTCGACCATTGCAGTCCGACCCTACTCAAAGAGATCCTAACTTGATGTGTAAGTATCACAACACTCATGGTCATATGATCGAGAATTGCCATCATTTGAGAGAAGAAGTTACCGAGTTATTCAACAACAACACCTCCGAGAATTTTTGAGTGATCGAGCCAAAAACCACTTTAGGAATAGGGACACCAACAAACACGTTGAACAAGAGGAGCCTCAACACGCCATCAACATGATCATCGGAGGGGTCGATGTGAAAGTACGGAGAAAAGGGGGTGAATTGCCTATTTAAAATTTGTATTATAAGTAGTTAACTAGTTTACCAATTAGTCAACTAGAGATAAGAACAGAGTAATGGTAATAAAGAAATAAAATGCAAAAAATAAAGACACCAGAATTTTATTCTGGTTTGAATTCAATGTGAATCCTACTCCAGTCCCCTTGGGTTGCAAGGGTGTTCTCTTTTAGTGATTGAAGTTTCTTGAGTACAGAATGGTTGATGTAGTTTTACACCAACAATTCAATCTCTATGTCACTTTTCTCTTCTTGATACAATGTCTCACAAGTGTTTATCACTTTTTATTCTCTTACTAATACAACAGATCTAAAAGAACTACAATGCTTTTTTGGAGTAGAACAAAATGAGCGATAATGGTTCGTATAAAGTATGCCTTCTTCAAGTCTAGAGCATACATATATATACTTCGTGGGGCCTTGTTGACTCGTGAATCTTGAGAGATTGCAAGCCCAAGGTAGTTGATCCTTGAAAGGAATCATAGATTTATTCTTTCCAAGGATAAATTTAAGTTTCCGTTGATCTTCCTTGATTTATGGTCTTGACAATCTTTTCATCCGCTAGGCATATCTTTTCGTTACTTGATTGATTTGCGATAAATCCCTTGATTTTTGGCTTCAACGATCTTTAGTGCAGCCTTTTGCTATCTCGTTTCCCTTTTATTTGGGACCTTCTTGTGATAGCTTCCGACAATCATTTATAGAACCATTGATTGATTCTTCTTCCGGATCTCCGCTGCTTCTTCCTTTTTCATCACTACTCATTGATATTTTCCTTGTATTGCTTTTAGAGCTCCCGTTAATAGATTGTTCCTTTAATCTATTCTTGAATGGTATTGCTTTTTGATTCCTTGTGATCCTGCACCAAATGTGATATATTATTTTTTATCATTGAAACTCATAATTATAATGATGGCCCCCAAAGGTCAAAGATAAAGCACACCAAAGTATCTATCGCAAGGGAAAAACGCACCCGAGATTATGTCCCGGAGAGTACTATTTCATTCAGCGACGAAGATGCCGAAGGCATCGTACAACTTCCCAATGATGTGCTGGTAATATTCGTGCTTGTCAATAAATCTTGAGTTAAATGTGTGTTGGTTGATCCAGGTAGCTTGGCCAATGTTATTAAATTGAGGGTCGTAGAGCAGTTGGAGTTACAAGACTAAATAATGTCAGTTGTCTGGGTGTTTAATGGATTTAACATGGCATGTCAAACCACTAAAGGGGAGATAACCCTGTCAGTGAACACCACTGGCACGATCCAATAGACAAAGTTCTACGTGATCGAAAGGGACATGAGGTATAACGCTTTATTCAGAAGGTCGTGAGTCCACAATATGAGGGTGGTACCTTCAACCTTGCACCAGACTTTGAAATTCCCTATATTTGGAGGAGTCAAGATGGTCTACAAACAGTAGCCGGCTGCAAAGGAGATGTTCGCAGTCGACGAGGTAGTCCCGGTGCCCGCAGCTTCGACATCAAAGAACACATAGATGACTAGAAAGGAAGAAACTAAATAGCAATCACTGATGTCGTTCTCGGCCGAACCGGATAGACGAGGAGTAGATGAGGAGGATGATTACGGATTTTCGAGATCGTTCATAGCTCTTGATGACACCGACGCCACTAAATCGATAGTCGAAGAGTTGAAGCAAGTCATATTAATCGAACACCTACCGGATCGAAAGGTATACCTGGGAACGGGGTTAACCCCCTGTCATGACCCAAAATCCATTCAAGGTCGTGATAGCACCTAACACCTCAGTCAGGCAAGCCAATAATAAATAATTAACTTGATCATTCATTTTAGTATTTTGAAATCATAATAATTTTTTTTCCTTCAATTCAATAATAAGAAATAAAATTACAGAGTAAATGATAATATTTTACCCAAATACACTATTGCACAACTCATAAGTACCTCCAGATTCTGGTGTCACAAGTGCATGAACATCAACTAGGAAGATAGAATAAAATACAACATCTGTCCGGAATACAAATTAGACAGGAAAAATATAAATAGCACTGAAGGAGACTCTGATGGCTGTGGGTCGTAATATGGAATGCAACTCACTTAAGTCTCCGAATTTAACCATGCCTTTGGTCTCACAAGACCACTAAACATATATGTAACTGCACAAAAATGTGCAGCAAGTGTAGCATGAGTACATAAATCAACACATACCCAGTAGGTATCCAGTCTAACCTTGAAGAAGTAGTGACGAGGGGTCGACTCCGACACTTGCTATGGGCTAACAATAAAATAACGATATTATATTTAAGCATGGAATACATAACATAGCTGAAAATCCAATAACCGAAAATAATCAACAATCCTTTTACTAGTAGAAATTCCCAAATTAATTTTCATCATTTAACAATTTATATCTCAAGCCAATAAAGCAATGTTAATTATCATTAATTCAAAAGAGTTATTATGCGCAAGTCATGTCGAGATCGTACGGCCCGATCCAATATATAAATATTAATTGTGCAGTGCCGAGGGTCGAATGGCACAGACCATATATGTATCTATTAACTTGCCGAGGCGAACGGCCCACTCCCATGAGAGTAGTGAAAATTTACCCCGCTCACAAAATATATTTGCGACGCGGTTAAACATAGATTTCTCAAATTATTATAATATTCCTCAATTCTTTTTTAAAAATACGAAATTCAAATGAAAACTTTTAAATCTCGGAATCCTCAATTTCAGTTCTTTTCAAGACAATTAATAAGCATAATCAAATAACGGTATCAACAAGGCATGATGTAAACCTAAAATACCCGAACATAAGTATGAATAGTAGCTACATACGGATTCTCGTAACCCCGTGCATACGTAGCCCCCACGAATAGAAGTACGTATTAATTTAGTTTGCATATGGGGTTAATTCCCTCTTACAAGGTTAGAAAAGAGACTTATCTCGTCTTAATACTCGCATTCCAGTCACAGTTTTGCTCTAAAGCCCCAACTTGGTGCCGTTCAATCCGAAACTAGTCAAACAACGTGCAAATTAATCAGAAATATACTCCAATGCTTGAAATTTAACAATTTATAAAAATTCCCAACTCTGCTTAATGTTGGCAGTGGGGCCCGTATCTTGGAGCCCGACAAAATTGATAAAATCTGACAACCCATTCCGATACGAGTTCAACCACACCAATTTTATCAAATTTCGATAACAACTTGACCTCCAAATCTTAAATTTTTGTTCTTGAAAAGTTTTGCAAAAATCTTGATTTCTTCCATTTAAATCCGAAATAAATAATGAATATAACCATAGAATCATGAAATACAGTCACCTTCGTATATAGAACACTTATCCCAATCCATATGGTGAAAATCACCTCAACAATTGCTTCAATCCGAGCTCCATAGCTCCAAATATGTTAAAAATGGCCAAAACCTCGAAATATAGCTTCTACTAGGTATTTACTCTTCGCGATCCGAAGCAAAACTTTTCTCAGCCCAAAATTTGCTCTTCGCGATCGCGGAAAATGCTTCATGATCACGAATAACAAGTGGCCAGCTCTTCCAGACAACCTCTAGTATAATGGTCATAACATTTTGTACAAAACTTAAAATTGCAAATAATTTAACTTTTAAAGACTAGAAACCAAGGACTACAACTTTTATTCTTTGCTAATCTCCCAGTTCCTTATAGATTATGGGATATAAGCTCCCAAAACTAGCCCTGTGCAATACAAATTTCTTCTTCGCGATTTCCAAACTCTTCCCGGATAGGCTGTAGTGTACCAATCATAGTTTTTTGTACACAACTCCAAATTCCAAATGATTTGTTTTCTAAAAACTAGACACAAAAGGGCTACAACTTTTTTTTTTGGATCATCTCCAAATTCCTTATAGATTAAGAGATATAAGCTTTCAAACTCGAGTTAGTGTAGCAGAAAGTTTCCTCTGCGCGATCGAAAGGTCTTCCGCGATCGCGAATCATTGACCAATTTCTCCCATTTTACTCATTGCAATCACGTCCAATTCCCCGCGATCGCATAGCACACTGCTGTACCCAAAAACCAGCAGCTAAAAATGGCCTAGAAATGGTCCAAAACCACCCCAAAACTCAACCGAGCCCCTCGGGCCCTGTTTGAACATACCAATAACTCTCAAAACATAACACGTACTTAGTCGAGGCCTCAAATCACATAAAACAATGCTAAAACATGAATCACCCCCCCAATTCAAGCTTAATGAAACTAAGAAATTCCAACTTCTACATTCGATGCCGAAACCTATCAAATCACGTCCGATTGACCTCAAATTTCGCACACAAGTCACATTCAACATTCCGGACCTACTCCAACTTCTGGAATCAGCATCCGACCTCGATATCCAAAAGTCCACTCCTGGTCAAACTTCTCAAAAACCTTCAAATTTCTAACTTTCGCCAAATGACCCCGAAATGACCTATGGACCTCTAAATCCACTTTCGTATGCACTCCCAATACCAAAATCACAATACGGAGCTATTCCCAGACTAGGATTCTCAAACGGACATCAATAACATTGAAATGCACTTCAACCCAAATTTATGAAATTCTTCCTAAATATACACTTTCCATAATAAGCACCGAAATGCTCCCGGGTTACCCAAAATCCGATCCGAAAATATGTCTAAGTCTGAAATCATCATACGAACCTATTGGAACTTTCAAATCCCGATTCTGAGGTCATTTACTCAAAAGTCAAACCATGGTCAATTCTTCCAACTTAAAGCTTTCGAAATGAGAATTTTCTTTCCAAATCAACTCTGAACTTCCTGAAATTCAATCCCGACCACACGTACAATTCATAATACCTGAAGTGAAACTCCTCATGACCTCAAACCACCGAACGATGCGCTAGATCTCAAAATGACCATTCGGATCGTTACATTCTCTCCCACTTATACATTCGTTCGTCCTCGAACGTGCTAATAACTGCTCTGGAGTTGTCCGTAATCATTGTTTAACACCTCGTGCACCTACCCATGCTAGCACAACTCAATTGAGCACATTAGCTCGAGCAAATCTTAAGATTCTCCCTTTTATTTAGTCAATTAGCCTTAGAGCCAAATTCCAACATCTGAAATTCACTACCAGGTTTGTTCCCAACATATGAACACCATATCAATCACTGCACGATGTACTAATACATGATTGTATACTCTTACTGAATTCACACCATGCACTGCATTATTCACATGACCATAATAACATCCTCTAACAACAATAGCCAAAATTCCACGAATTCGATGCCCACAACATACCTCATGAAGCGTATAAGTCCCGTTTCAACTATCGCAATACTGCCACGTCAGAAGAGATGTGTAGAAACTCATAACCACACGCCAAGTCACAATTCATGGAGTCTCTCCTCCCGACAAGAACCATTACCTCATTCTGGACTAAATATTGATATTTACTCTTTAATGTGCCTCATATAAGTCTGATTGCACTGATCCCAGGTCCAATAATCGCGTCTCACCCAGTACAAGCTGCTCCAGCAATAAGCCACCTCAGACACTACCAAAAGTCTCATATGATGCCACAATGTGCCAATAAGCTACAATCTCGAATGTGCTACATATAGAAAAATGAACTCTGGAAAGAACTGCTCAACCCACGTGACTAATTAAACAACCAAAAAGATGTTATGAACCTTCCTTAGAAAATGAGAAACAAAACACACAAGAATAGATATAGGGAACTGTACGCAACATCACATTGTTGCGGTGTGCGACCCGGTCCACACATGATACCGTTGTAACATGCAACCCAATCTAACAATGATACCCGTGGCGCCGTGCCACCCGATCCATGCAATGTACCTGTGGCGGCGTGCCACCCGATCACACATAATAATCTATAAGGAAATTCTTACCGAGCTAAAATGCTCATACCTACGAAATACTCGAATGCCAACCACAAGCACGCGAAGTGCGTAATACAAATCCCGAGGAGACGGATAGCACCATACACTACGAAACTCAAGCACAACCAAGGTGCAATAAATGACCTGCATCTCGAGAGCCATCCTGCTCATATAACACCACAAACTACACGGGATCTCAATACGATTGCGAATAATCAAACCACCTCACACCCCACCTGGCATAAAATAGATTACGTGGAATAGCTGACGACAAAAATAACATCCAAGGCCCGAAGACTCCTCCGTAAACAACGCTAAGCTGAAATGAACACATTCGGCCTTATATAGAGCCCATATTCACATTTAGATCCATCCACGGACCTCAAATCGATTCTGACCATACCGCACTAGGCTAATAACCTTTCAAGGATCCACACTAACCCTTTTTCCCATGACACACAAGAACAGTCGATGATCCGGAACAAACATCCATAGTTCGCAACCAAATGAACAGAGCGCCTCCTAGGCCTAAACTCTCACATTAGCGATAGTACCATAATCTCTTGATTTCAATCTTCAATCAATCAAGAAATTATATGTCACGCTTATAACATCTTCACGTGGGATATGCCCCCACGACCTTCTGCACCGGGTAATAAATCTGCACATCCATACTACCGGCCATACTAATGTTGTAAAGTGGATCGGAAATCCGCAAATAAGTACGCAAGACCCCTAACACATGCCGCCATTATCAGATGATGCTAAAGACAATACCACCTTTCTCTAAACATCTGAATTCTATTCCTTCTCGTCCGAGCTTGTGACATTCTTGTAAATACCGAACTGCAACCTTGATCCTTAGCTTCAAATTTTCATGCCGCTCACTGCACTTAACATGCTAATACGCGAGAGTACAAGAATTTCAACATAACTACTGAACCACTAATGGGATACACACTTCATCATATAGAAACCTTTCACTCAGCTCATCTCAGAAAAACCAATGCAACACGTAACTGAATTCCCATAGCCGTAGAAAATACAAATCCTCTGTCACGACCCAAACCAATGGGCCGCGACGGGCACTCGGTACCTTACTCAACCGAGTTCTAATGTAACATATCTTTCATATCATTCTATCATAGGCAAATGAACTGGAGTAAAGTATGAGGGAATACAAACTTATACATATGAAGTATGGGCCTATAAGACCAAAATAGCCACTCGTGTACTGAACATGAGCCGACGAGGCCATACAATCTTTTACGTACATGACATCTGTCTACAAGCCTCTAAGAATACATAATTTTCATAGAGGTCGGAACATAGTCCCGCCATACCAAACAATACACGTCTAAATCATACTAACCAATCAAGCAACTCCGAAGCAAATGGAACGCACCAACATCTTCCGCTGAGCTGATAGCCTACTTGGAGAGCTCTCGACCTGTCTATCGGAACCTGCGGGCATGAAACACAGCATCCCCAGGCAAAAGGGATGTTACTACAAATAATGTACCAAGTATGTAAGGCACATAAATAACTACATAGTAGACATGGAGGACATATAGAGTAAATGACACTACCTGTAAGTCTGGATAACTTTGTAAATTATGAAATAATTATAGTGTCATGCATACGCATATGAATATCATGTCGTACATAGGTACATGTTTCATAACATCATCAGCCTCTGAGGACATTCCATCATATCATCTCGGCCACTGTGGGAAAAATCATCAACGTATACCAGCTGATCAGGTGGTGGTACATATATAACACATAACCTTTCTCATATCCCATATATATATATATATATATATATATATATACACACACACATACATATATATGCATATATAACGTCATGTGGTCATGGGTCAATGTACACGAATGCAATGCATGAAGAGTATGTTAATAAAATCTTTCGGAATGTCACAAGACCATTTTGCCTTTGAGTAATATCACAAAGTAAACTCTTTTCAACTTTCGTATTTTTCCAAGACCCATGAACAGATGATAAAATATTATGACACATGGAAATTCAAAAATATAGATATCTCTAATACTTCTATGAATAGAGTCATTTATGGAATTTGTGCATTTGCTCGTTTCGTTTGTGTCATATAGATCATGCCAAAATAAAGAAGGGATAGCCTTAACATACCTGGAGTAGGGAAAATCCGTATAATATTCTGGAAAAATATTGCATCGTATTTATTTAGACCCGCAAAATTTTACGTTGCTACGATTCCTATTATTCTTGTTGGAACCTTGCAAGATTTCTCGTGGTTTAATGGAGTATTTAGAATCAAATCTTCATTTGAATTTGAAGATGGCAATGTTCTGTTTTGGGATGGGAATAGCAGCGTTATGGACTTTGTTTTGAAAGTCATCTCTAAATCTTCTAATTGAAGTAGTGTGACTACTATTTTGGATGGTATACTAATATAGTATGAGGTGTCTTTTTACCTTGGTCCTTGATGTCCATATATTAAATGACTAAGAAGTCATTATGGCGAACTACCATGTTTTTGGAGGGTAGGTTTTATTAATTTTTATCCACTTATTAGTTAATTAGGTAATATCCCTTTATCCGGTAATTAACCAATTACCCGAATAATTAAGAATTATTTTTACTTACTTAAAATATTACTCACTTTTCACATACCTTACTATCGTGGTCATGTGGTACCTTGTATGATACTAGTACATAAATACCGGTATTTTAGCTCGGGCCGTATTTTATTCCAAATGCCAAATTTCAACGAAATTCATTTTCTCCGACTTGCTTCCCCTCTCATCTTCATGAATTTACTCATCATCCATAATCCTTATAATCTTCAAATAATATTTTCCTTGGACTGATGTCAATTACCTTACGACAAATTCAACGTACAATACTACAGGGTGCAATATCATCGTAACTTAATACTGCAAAACATAACATCACCGTAATGTAATACTACAAAGCGTAACATCATCGTAATATAATACTGCAGGACGTAACATCACCGTAATATTGCGGGGTATAGCATCATTTCCCCCTTTGGAATATTCATCCTCGAATGTTGACTGGTGCTCTTATTATTTTCATAACTTATAGCTCTTGTGAATACCTTAATACTCTCATTGCCATTTAAGTAGTTGCTCTGTGAATAAATCCAAAGTCTAGGGTATTCTCCCTTTTAGTTTTCTTTCTCATATCATGGCTAGTGGTCGAAATCTTTCTAATCTCGCAACTGCTGCTACCTCCTGTCATGCAGCCTGTATGACCCTGGCTTTGTAAGTGCGCTTATGCGATTCATCTTTCCTTTATCCTTTTAGCTTTTAGTCAATCTCTAGGACTTACTTTGTAAACATATACAAGGCTTAATAGGATGCCTCTCTGGGCATCTATAGGTGTACTGAAGTTCTTCGCTCGATACTTTGTAGAACTTGTGAATATGGCTATATCTTATTTCATAGATCTGGTTATCCATTCGTATGTCTTTACTGCATCTACATGGGTCACACTATACCGTAATTTTTACTTCAATTTATCGTTACTAAGGTATGCTTACCAAACTCCAGTTACTTTTGTTGCCTATCCTTTAGGTATAAATCTCAGTCCTTTAATGCTCCTTCATTACCATTCGTCTTAAGAAGGATGGCGTAATCTCATGTCATACTTTGTAACCTGTATCTGTCCATTGTTGATTCACCTCAATGTTGATCTACAATCTTCCACTGAAAGACTTGAAACTTATTACATAATACATTGCCGCTAGGGCTTACTTTGCATTGACGAATATTTGAAGTGATTTTCATAATCGTATTTCATAGTGTCTCAATATGATTCACCTTATGGGGGTATCCTAATCTCATTCCATCGGTGAAATCTTTTCTCCTTCTCTTCTTCTTTTTTCAAATCATTATTCAAACGAAGGCCCAAACGTCATCATTTATCTGTCACAATTACACCCTCATTTTATTACCAGTTCAGCATTTCATTCTTTTTAAATGCTATTAATCTTAAACTCCTTTGAGTTCATTCAGGCTATACTGAACTTTCAATAACTTAGAGAAACCATTATCTCTCTTGTTTTCATGGACTTAATCTCGAGGACTTATCCATTCTCGCCACATTTTCACTTGCCTTTCCTTATCCTTACTCATGTTTTATTTTAAAACTTTGTCTCTCTACCATACTTTAGTTTGTGACCTATACATATCCATTTATACTATTCGCAGTTTTTCTTCAGCGTGCTTGCACCATAGATTTTCTTATGTTATTATAGAATGTCAAGCGAGACATCACATTGTCTCTAACCCTTCTCTATCCTCTTAACTAGATTTCTTAATACTTAAAAACCATAGGCTGGAAGACATGCCGCTATCATTCCCAGTTATTGGATCCCTGCGCTTCTAGCCTTCTATCCGAAGTATGGACTATTCACAACTTTCTGCATCTGAGTATCTCGTACGTTATTCACCTTTACCTTACTTACTTAAAATCTCACATCATATCTTCTATCTCCTTCATAACCTCCCTTCCACATAGTTATGATTCACACCACAACTTGAAGCTCTATTATAATACTACACTCCGGTGGGAGCTTCATACTGACTTCTTACGAGGCTGTTACTTTTTTTTACTCGCTTTATCATAGAGCCATTATAGACTAAGATTGTTATACTATCTCTCTCATACCTCTGATTTTAAGGGAGATCCCGCAATGTTCTCGATCACGATATTTATATTTTTCTAGGTCCAATAATCAACCTCCTAATTTACTTGGATGATGTAACTCTTTATGTTACACCCCATGTTTTCATACGTGGAAGTATTCCATAAATAAATTGATGGAAGCTCGGAAAATGAGATGTCACATCCCACATTTTTGGATGTTCAAGTTTCGTCGTAAGTTAATCGACGTAAGTTTGGGAATGAGATTATTTTGAGATTATAAGTATTATGCTATTTCAGGCAAGTGATAAATAAATTCGTGAATGTGAGAGGGTAAGCAAATCGATGAAAATGATTTTCGTCAAAGTGGCATTTTGAGATGAAATACAATCTGAGCTATAATACCCAATATTTACGGATTAGTGCAATACAAGGTACCACATGACCATGATAGTAAGGTGTATACGGTATGATAAAAGTAGGTAATATTTTAAGTTATTTGAGAGAATTCTTAATTATGTGTGTAATTGGTTAATTATTGGTTAGTGGAAGATTAATAAGTTAATAATTAATAAAAATTGGATAAGTTTGATAGATCTTACCTTCCAAAAACGTGGCAGCTAGCCACCCTAAGGTATATGATTCTTAAGTCATGAAGATTATGTGGAAAGATTAAGAAATGTGGTTAAGCCACCACATAAGGTGGGGCCCACATCATTTCTAACAAAAGTCATCTTGAAATTAAAAGAGAGATGCAGATGTAACATAAGATTTTTATAAGTTTCTTCAACAAATATTAGCAATTAAGAGATACATATCTTCCAAGTAATTCATGGCAAAAGTCTCTAAGTACGGTAGATTTTGCAATTCAAGCAATTCATGCAATTTAAAGTAATTTCAAGAAATTGAAGCAATTCACGGATAAACCAATTCAACAAAGATTTAATAGCATCTTAAGCAACGTGAGATTTTGTAATTCTAAGGGAGTACAGTGGAATCTTTCTCAAGAATATCATACGGATTATTCCCAATTTCGATCTCGCCGTTACGGGTTTCATCGCAATTAACGTCTGCTAGAAGGATTATTAAGAGAATCGGCTCAGGTATGTTAAGGCTAAGCTCTTCCTTCATTTTGCATGATCTCATAATTACACAAGTTTGATAACGAGGCATAAAGAAAAATTCATATCCCAGAATTTACGCATATTTTCCTAGTATTGTAAGTTACAATATTCTCCTTATCGGGACTTCATATTCAATTGAGTACTTCCTTCTTCCAATCAAGAGAGAAGAGATTTTATATATATACAGTATTAAAGTATTTTCATTATCATCGAGCTATAATCGATGGGAGGCAACATCTAACCAGATGGTAAGATATATATATATATATATATATATATATATATATATATATATATACCGAGCCTACTGTTGCCGAGCGCCTATGAGCGAGCCCAGTTGGCCGAGATACAAAGACTAGTATGGCCGAGTGCATATGAGCGAGCCTACTATGGCAGAGCAGTTATATATATACAGAGCCTTATAGGGTCGGACAACTATTTTACTTACTATATTGAGAGAGTTGATTCAGTACCACCAGGTGAGCATATTTTCAGATTATCTTAGACTCCCAGTTACTTTCAGTTATTATATTATCAGTTCAGTTTCATCTTTCAGTATATAGCCTTACATACTCGGTACATTATTTTGTACTGACGTCCCTTTTCTGGGGCTCTACATTTCATACGTGCAGGTTTAGACAAGCAGACGGGTAGACCTCCTCATTAGGTGTTGCTCGAGTTCAGCTTGATCGGTAAGCTCCATCCCCTTCTGAGTTGCCAGGTCTAGAGCTTTATGTACATCTTGTGTATATATGTATATATGTATATATGTTATGAGTAGGTTGGGGCCTTGTTCCGATCATAGTATATACATCAGTAGAGGCTTGTAGACATATCTTGTCAGTTAGTGAAGTATGTTGGGCTTGTAGGCCTTTTATGTATATTTTGTTAGTTTGCCATTTGTAGTAGTTATGACGGTCTTGTCAGCCCCAACTTTATAATAATGTTTAGTCAGTATTCACAATTGTCTTGCAATGTGGCCCATTGCCAAAGTATGTCATTATATGTTCAGAGTCCCTTAGTCGCAAGTTGGTACGTAAGGAGAGGTGAGGCACCGGGTACAGGTCTCGGCCCCCAGATTCGGGTCATGACAAAAGTAGTATCAGAGCAGTTCTATCCTAGGGAGTCTACAAGCCATGTCTAGTAGAGTCTTGTTTATGGGTGTGTCGTGCACCACTCTTATAAGCAGGAGGCTACATGACATTTAGGACTGTCACTCTTTCGTCTTACTGTAGATCGTGTGGTAGAGCTCAGTTGTAAGAATTCAAACTCCTAAACTCTATCATATTCATAATACGACGATGCCTATACCTAGAAAGACAATTGGTAAGAGATATAGCTGATGGAAGAGTTGAGTTAGAGGAACTCGATTTTTGCATCATGTTTATGATGAATAAATATGAGGTATTCAGCACACCATGTGTATACTAAGATGTGTAAACTTCTTGAAGAGGATCCCTAAGGCAAGAATGCCTATCCACTTTTACGGTAAAAAGGAATAAGAGAATCGGAAAGTAGACATAAGTTTCAGCCAGTAAAAGAAGCAAGGTGAAAAAGGGTACAAGGTACCCAGTTAATAAATAATATCGGTATTTTTTTAACTCAGATAGAGAGATATAAGCATTTTGAGTTACCTTCAATAGTAACAAAGGTATGTACAATTGGTTATACCCATTCCAGTTATGCCCTATGGGGGTTAACGGAAGTAGTATAAGATAAGGACAGGATATTAGGATCCAGCTGGGGTTATAGTAACAAAAAAAATAGTGAATGGATTGTTTGCATTAATTGACATTTCTGAAGGATAGTGCAAATATGCTAATAGATCTCCTTGTGAGACACCCAGATGGTGCACCCTAAAATAGTACAACTAGATATGAGTACTACAAAGATAGGCACTGGAAGCCGGGAAAAGATAAATATTATCTTAGTATGGCTCTATCCCTGG